>NC_139471.1:3862500-5062500 GCF_057233095.1 Heloderma suspectum | reverse complement strand
TGGAAACGTGGCTGATGCATCCAGCATTTGCGTGGGGCCAGGGAGCCGTCGGAACAGACGCCCCTGCCTTCTTCCACATGCTGGCGACAGTGATTCTTGTGAGTCATTGCCACTTGTGATGGACCGGTGTAGCTGCTGGTGTCAGCTGGAGGCCCTTCTCTCTCCATGGCTCTTTGGAATGCGCTGACGATGTTTGCTGAGGGTTTGCTCTCCCTGGGTCAAGTCCCTGGGCTTTGTTGAACATGGGGGTGGATCCCTTTGTTTACCTGAAGCCTGTTTTGTATATATGTTTTCTTTACGAGGAATTTAATCAAGGCCCGGTTTATATAGGTATTTTGTTTACAAGGGATTTATCTAAGGCTCCTTTCGTGTATGCACCTCTCTCTCTCTCTTTCTCTCATACACACACACACACACACACACACACAGAAATGCTCTTTCTCATTATTGCTCCCACTTGCTTGCTTGACAGGCGGAGAGCCAGGGAGTCAAGAGGCCGCGGCATCTCCTGCCCCTCCTCCTCACCACCTCCGTTGTCTGGGCCAGAGCGAGAGGCAGGGGAACAAGCAGAGTGCAATGGGGAAGAGGACGAGCAACTCCGGCGGACTCTTGTCAGTGGGCCCCTCGGCACGTGCCCAACTATGCCTACCCTTGACACCAGCCCTGCTCAAAGCACTCCATTTACTGTTCTAGCTGAGCACGTGATTTCCTATCATTCCCCAGAGGAAGCCTCCAATCCATTACCATCCAGCTGGTTAATGGGCAGACTCATCCTATGGGGGAGAGGAAGGGTAAGAAATCGCAGTGGAGGGAACCAGCTTTTCCTATGTTCTGCCCTCAGGGCCAGCCCAAGACAGTTTGCTGCCTGAGGCGGAACAGGAAGTGGCACCCCCCCACACACACACATACATGTCCCCCCAAGTCAAAGTGCGTAGTGCCCAGGGCCATTCTAATTATTTTGGTATCTGAGGCTCAGGAAGCCCTACAAGCACCTCTGCTTGGGCAAAAAATACAGGAACAATACATTAAATAACTAAAGAAAATATGAGCACCCTTTCAAAATCAGTCACCTGGGGCAGCTTCCTCCCTCCACTTAATGGTGGGGCCAGCCCTGCCTAGCAGGTTACATTGGCAGGGCGCAAAGTGGAGGGGCACTGCATTTTCCCCCCTTTCCTTTTGGTCTTTTATGGATTGTTTCTTTTTCTGTTTTAACCGTTCCCTCCCATTGCTCTCAGTGGGCAACCCACAGCCTCTCCCGGCATGCCCATTGAGAACCTCCTTTTTGTGCTGTCTGATGCCAGAGAAGCACCAGCTGTGGACTTTCTGCAGAGAGGGCTGCGGTTCAGCGGCAGGACATGTCCTTTGCATGCCGAGGGTTGAATTCCCACTTCCCGGCACTTCTGGGTAGGGCTGGAAAAATTAAGAACAGCATAAGAACATAAGAAGAGCCCTGACCATCTAGTCCAGCATTCTGTTCACACAGTGGCCAACCAGCTGCCCACGGGAAACCCACAAGCAAGACATGATTCCTGTGTGAAACCCTGGAGAGCTGCAGGAGCCAGTCAGTGTCGACAGTACTAGGCTAAATGGCCCCATGGTCTGACTCAGTATAAGGCAGCTTCCAATGTTCCTATGATGAACCATTGGACTGATCCAGTAGGGCTCTTCTGATGTCCTCATCAGCCATAATAGTTAGGAATGGAACCTCCATGCTCAAAGGCAGGCTACTCTCAGAGCTGGGGGCATAACACTGAGGAGACCAGTAATCTAGTTGGCCACTGTGGGTAGCCAAATGCAGACTACATGGACTTTTGGTCTGGTTTAGGAAGGTCTGTCACTGGGGAATCTGTTTCTCTTTCTGCTCGACGGAACTCTGCGGCATGCCCGACTCTGCTTGCATTTACAGAGCAAGCCACAGGTTTTCCTGAACTCTGAGAAGATTTTGCATATTTTGTTTGTTTGTGGTGAGCCATAATTTGCGCAAATAGAAATTTGCACAAATTGCAGTCAAAATTCGTGCACATTTGCACAAAATTCAGCTGAAATTTGCACAATTTGTGCACATTTGCACAATATTCAGCCAGAATTGGCACAACTTAAAAAATACAAAAAAATCCACAAACTGGCCCAAATCAATGAAGATCAAGTTAGGCTCCACAGCAGAAAACAGCCCAAAGTCCGGGGAGCTGAACTGAAAGAAGCTAATTGAGCTTCACCCCCAAAATGGATTCCTCTGACAACCCTATTCTGGTTCAGCTGGGCTGCCCTTATGTTCTCTTCTTCCCTGCCAGCCTCCACCTCCCCACTCAAAAACAACTGCCTCTCCAGAAAGTAAACATTGTTAACTTCAGTTTATGTTGCAAGAACAACTATTCTGGTATGACCAGATCCCTTGTGAGATTACACGTTCTTAATATTTTTTCTAAAAAAGGAAAGTCTTGCAATAAGTTTACTAACACATCCTGCTTGCAAAGCCTGTGTAAGACAGAAAATGAACGGCACGCAGACAAGTACCTTCAGCAGATAGCGGGAGAGTGGAGTGTGTGTGTGTGTGTGTGTGTGTGGAGGGGTGGAGCAGTGAAAGCTGCTGTGAGAACAGGGGCGTCACAACTGCACAAGAGTGTTGAGTTTTTCAGCTGTGATATGTTGAAACCAGAGCATATTGGGGGTTATGCCCAAGCTTGCCCACCTTTGAACTTCCCCTTGCAACTGTGCCATTACTAACAGCAGCTCACGTTTATGCGGGTTGACTAGGATGGCCACTTACCCACTGTGAAAAAAGAGAAAATGCATCGCCCAAGAAAGAGGGTGCCATTTTGCATAAAATGTGCATATTCTAATTTAGATGAATGCAGGTGCACATTTTGAAATAATGACTACAATTTAATTAGAAATACTGTAAATCTCATCACAGTGGGGAAGGACTGTGACCAGGTGACCAGAGTACCCGCTCAGTCTGCTATCTGAGTGCTAAGTGTTTTCCTCCTAATGGTTCTTTGACTTTGAACCAGACTTGGACTTGACCTGTCAAACAGAGGACAGACTAGAGCTGTATGGATTTTATAACATCCATTTTGTCTGCATTTTGTGGATTGTCAGGTGCCTTTTGTTCCATTGTCCGCTGATTGGCAGAACTGGATTTTTCCAATTTCCTGAATGTACTCATATTCGCATTTGCGAAAATTTGCACTTGTGAAAATGCACAAATCCCCCCCAGATGCACCCCCCCCAAATGTGCATTTTCATTCTTTAGCCTATGGGGGAAATGCACATTTTCACCAATGTGGTTTTTTTAAATTTTACATATTTTTCTATTACTAAATTTGTGTAAAATTCCAGAAAGTTAAAAAAAAAAAACCAGACTGCAAGTCCGTGAGATCTGTGTGACTCAGGAAAGGCCGGTCCACTGAAGAAACTGGGGGTCAGATTTATAGAAATCCAAACTCATTTGATTCTGTTCTGTTGCCGATTTATCCAACATCCCAAGTACTGCTCTCTGTAAAGTAGCTCACACAGCCACCTTAACATTCCCTTGGGAGCTCAATGCGAATTACTCCCCAATAAGGGTGCATAGGATTGCATCCTTGGTGTGTAGCAATGAGCAGGTGATTATGTCTAACTCCACATCGTGTAGAACAGTTGTTGGAGGGCTTCTGTCCTGAAAGGTGACCAAGAAATATTTTAAACAGATAAATAAAAATGAGCAGGGGTGTTGAACCTCTTTCAGCCTGAGTGCCAAAGCTCTCAGGGGCCACATTCCAGTGGTGGGCAGGGCTGAAAATGGGCGTGGCCAAGAACACGAGCCCTTTTTTTAGCTTAAAGTTCTTATTTCCAATAACTCGGCTTTAGGAAGAGGCATTTCAACTTTTTAAAATGGCGGAGAAACTGGAAACCACTGAACAATTGGTGGTTAGGGGAAAGTGGGTGGAGCCAAGGGAAGGGGGTGTGACTATCCTGGAAACCCAAGAGGGCTGGATTGGGACCCCTGGTGTGCTAGATTTGACCCTCAGGTGGGCTAATTTGGCCCCCAGGCCTAAAGCTCAGCACCCCTGGTGTAAAACTTTGCTTGCTGCTTTCTGTGGATCAGATCTCTGCAAAAGGAGCAGGAGCTGGACGGGCCAGTTTTTTATCTGTAGCTAGTTGGCAACACTAGACGTGCCCTTATGGAACACCCGCCCATCTTGGCAGGCTTCTTGACCCAGCCTGCTGTCTTGCTTAGGCCCAGCGGACTGGACTTCCCTGAATTCAGCAAAGCCCAAGGGCAAAAAAGAAGCCCAAGAAAGGGGGTGACATCATATTCTTGAAAGAGAAATCGGCCCACCCTGACCCCGAGGTTCCCCCACTTCCACAGTGTTGATCTTGCTGCAATGTGTAGCCTGCTTTGGCTCATTCCCAGTTCAGCCACACCAGAAAACCCGGCATGGCTGCCAAGAGCAATATGTGAATCCTTTTTTTCAAAGCCGGAAAAGCATCCCCGTATCTCTAAGGGTCGTCTCACTGCCAGCAGCTCGGGGAGCAATGAGGAAGGCCCTGGAGTTCTAAGGCGGCTCCAAAGGTCAAAATTAAGTAAACCTTGCAAACAGGCTAATTTTGACCTTTTGGGTGCTCTGTAGTAGCTCTGGATGCCATTTTGTTCTTTTTATATAATCACCCCTGTCCCATATTTGGCACCCATGGATCTCCTGTGGATGCAGCCCACAGGGGACTCCTGGGGGCGAAAAAGGCCCCCAAACCTCTCGAAGTTGCCCACCCCAGCTTTACTGCATCGCGCCCCCACACCCTCTTCCCTTTTCTCTGTCGCACCCCAGCCCCTCTCCCCCTTACCTTTACCACCACTGCCTCATCAGCTCTCTGGAGAGCTGTGAGGCCAGAAGAAGCAGCCGGCATAGCTTTCCAGGGAACCTGCCCGGCTGCCCTCTGGCTCATGCTCAGAGTGAAACAGAGTTTGGTCAACTGCTCCCCAGAGCACTGCTGGCCACTCTATCCCTGTGGTATTTGGCAAATGGGAGAGTGGGACCCTTGGGACAGATTAGGGATTCTGTTGGTGTACCGCCCACCCCGCTGCCCAACGGACTCCCTGCCTGAGCTGACGGAGGTGGTCTCAGACTTGGTGTTGAGGACCCCCAGGATGATGGTCCTGGGGGATCTCAACTTCCATGCCGAGGCCGCTGTATCCGGGGCGGCTCAGGACTTCATGGCTGCCATGACAACCATGGGGCGGTCCCAACATGTCATCGGCCCAACGCATATAAAAGGACACACGCTTGATCTGGTTTTCTCGACTGGGCAGGAGGATGGTGATCTGAAAGTAGAGGAATTAACATCTGTCCCTTTGTCATGGTCAGATCACTTCCTGCTGAGGTTTAGACTTCTGGCAGCCTTTCCCCTCTGCAAGGGTGGGGGACCTATTAAAATGGTCCGCCCCCGGAGATTAATGGCTTCCGATGGATTCCAGAGGGCTCTGGGGGATTTTCCTGCTGGTATGGCTGGTGCTCCTGTCGAAGCCCAGGTCACTCTGTGGAATGCAGAGATGACTTGGGCGGTTGACACGATCGCGCCCAAGCGCCCTCTCCCTCTGAGCAGAGCCCGGCCAGCTCCTTGGTATACACCTGAGCTGAGGGCAATGAAGCAAGAGGGGAGACGGCTAGAACGCAGGTGGAGGAAAACTCGTGCTGAGTCTGACCGAACACAGGTTCGGTCAAGAGCCCACTATCGAGCCTACTCTGTGGCAGTGAGGGTGGCAAAGAGGCAGTTCTTTTCCACCAGCATTGCATCTTCTCAGTGTCGCCCGGCGGAGCTTTTCCGAGTGGTTCGCGGCCTGTTACATTCTGGGCCAGGGAGAGAGACGGTGGAACCCTCGGTAGCACGCTGTGACGAGTTTGCGCGGCACTTTGAGGATAAAGTCGCTCAGATTCGTCATGAATTGGACACCACGATTAATGCAGTTCCATTGGTAGAGGCGTTCAGAGCACCGTCTGGTCCAGTTTTATTGGATGAGTTTCAGTTACTGAGGCCTGAGGATGCGGACAAGGTGCTTGGCCAAGTCCGATCGACCACTTGTGTGCTTGACCCTTGCCCTTCATGGCTTAGTAAATCAAACAAGGAGGGGTTGTCCGGCTGGGTCCAGGAGGTTGTAAATTCCTCCTTGAGGGAGGGAGTGGTGCCTGCTGCTTTAAAAGAGGCAGTAATTAGACCACTCCTGAAAAAGCCTAACCTGGACCCAGAGGATGTTAACAATTATAGGCCAGTGGCCAACATCCCCTTCCTGGGCAAGGTGCTTGAGCGGGTGGTTGTAGGACAGCTCCAGGCACTGTTGAATGAAACGGATTATCTAGATCCATTTCAATTGGGCTTCAGGCCTGCTTTTGGAACGGAAACTGCCTTGGTCGCCCTGTGGGATGACCTCTGCCGGGAGAGGGACAGGGGGAGTGCGACCCTGTTGATTCTCCTGGACCTCTCAGCGGCTTTCGATACCATCGACCATGGTATCCTTCTGGATAGGTTGTCTGGGTTGGGAGTTGGAGGCACTGCACTACAGTGGTTCCGCTCCTACTTGGATGGCCGATTCCAGAAGGTGGTGCTGGGGGATTATTGCTCTGTGCCATGGCAATTGTGCCATGGGGTTCCACAGGGCTCTATTCTATCCCCCATGCTGTTTAACATCTACATGAAACCGCTGGGGGAGGTTATCCGGAGGTGTGGGCTGAGGTGCCATCAATATGCGGATGACACTCAGCTCTACCTCTCTTTCTCATCAAAACCAGGTGAGGCAGTGGCTGTTCTGAACCAGTGCCTGGGCACGGTAATGGACTGGATGAGGGCTAATAAACTGAAACTCAATCCAGACAAGACGGAGGTACTGTTAGTGGGTGGTTCGTCTGCCCGGCTAGGTGATATTCAACCTGTTCTGGAGGGGGTTGCACTCCCCCTAAAGGATCAGGTTCGTAGTTTGGGGGTGCTCTTGGATCCAGAACTGTCACTTGAGTCCCAGGTGAACTCAATGGCACGGAGCACTTTTTATCAGCTTAGGCTGGTATACCAACTACGCCCTTATCTGGACAGAGATAGCCTAGCTACAGTTATCCATGCTCTGATAACTTCTCGTCTGGATTACTGCAATGCGTTATACGTGGGGCTGCCTTTGAAAACGGTCCGGAAACTTCAGCTGGTCCAAAATAGGGCAGCAAGATTGTTAACAGGGACTGGCCTGCGAGCTCATATTACGCCAGTACTTTTCCAGCTGCACTGGCTGCCGGTCCATTTCCGGGCCCGATTCAAAGTGCTGGTGTTAACATTCAAAGCCCTTAACGGCTTGGGGCCAGGTTACCTGAAGGATCGCCTCCTCCCATATGTGCCTGCCCGGACCTTAAGATCATCCTCAGCGGCCCTTCTCCGTGAGCCCCTGCCAAAGGAAGTGAGGCGGGTGGCTACTAGGAGGAGGGCTTTTTCTGTTGTGGCACCCCGGCTCTGGAATGAGCTCCCTAGTGAGGTTCGCCTGGCGCCTACACTGTACTCCTTTCGGCGCCAGGTGAAGACCTTTTTATTTTCCCAGGCATTTTAGCTTTCTAAATTTTTATCTTTGCTGTTTTAAATCTGTATTTTAAACTCCTGTACTGCTGCTAGGTTTTATTGTGGTTGTATTGTTATATTGTGGTTTTAATGTTCTATATATTTTAAATTGTTTTATTGTGTGTTGTTTGGTTTTAGTTTTTGTGAACCGCCCAGAGAGCTTCGGCTATTGGGCGGTATAGAAATGAAATAAATAAAATAAAAATAAATAAATAAATTGGGGGCTTCTGCAGCATCTGTGTGAGAGCCCCACCGGCCCCACTCTCACACTGTGCCAAATGCCATGGCAGAAGAGCTCTCCAGAGCGCCTGCTGGAGAAGGCGGCGGAGGTCCTCTTGGTGGGGTCAGGTCAGGGGGAGTGACGCAGTTCACCAGTCCTCCCACTCCATTGCCTGAGGCAAGGGCTTCATGGGAGGGCCAGATCACTCTTGTCCAGATGTTTAAGAACAGAAGAGCCCTGCTGGATCAGACCAAGGTCCATCGAGTCCAGCATTCTGTTCTCACTGTGGCCAGCCAGCTGCCCATGGGAAACCCACAAGCAGGACTGGAGTGCAACGGCACCCTCCCGCCCATGTTCCCCAGCACCTAGTATACATAGGCAGACTGCCTCTGGTACTGGAGATAGCATAGAACCATCAGGACTAGTAGCCATCGATAGCCTTCTCCTCCAGGAATGTGTCTGACCCCCTTTTAAAGCCATCCACATTGGTGGCCATCACTGCATCTTGCGGAAGCGAATTCCTTGGTTTAACTCTGCACCGTGAGAAGGAGTGCTTGCTTCCATCTCCCACGAATCAGCTTCATGGAATGGCCCCGCTGGGTTCGGGAGAGGGAGAGAAATGTCTCCCTCTCCACTTTCTCCACACCATGCTTAGTTTTCTACACCTCTGTCCTGTCTCTCTTCACTCACCTTTTCCCCAAGCTCAGCAACCCCAGCCGCTGTAACCTCCTCTCTTAGGGGAGATGCCCCAGCCCCTTGATCATTTCAGCTCCCCCTTTCTGCACTTTCCCCAGCTCGACCATGTCCTTTCTAATGTTTATTGACACACGCTGCAGGCTTCAGTCCAGCATGCAGCACCAAGCATGTTGCCATGGCGGTCATGCAGCCCTCAACAGCAAAACGATGCCCCAGCCCTGCTCCGGAAGGATCTCGGTGTGCGGGTGTGCGAGTGCGCACGCACATCTTGTCTCTAGCACGCATGCACGTCTGTGTACCCTCCTTCACACTAAGGAGCCGTGCAGTACTCAACCATTTCACAGCTGCCGAGACCCGTTCTGAACTGTCGCCAACTTATCGCAGGGCAATTACATCTCACTAGTATAACTTTAACCAGAAGAACCTTTAGGTGTGTGTAATTGGGTGTGCGGGGAAACGACTCGAGCAGCGAACTGGGATGTTACAAGTACGTTTGCCGCTTCCATCTGTGAAATATTGGAGGGTATATGTGACAGCTCTCACCTGTGCGTGTGTGTGTGTATTTACAAAGAGGGGAGTGAAGCTCACAGACTTGGCTGGCATCAAAGGTAGGCATGGTGGGGCACCTGCCAAGGGCCCACACTCCAGCAGGGGCCCACTGACCAGAGCTCTCTGGACGTGCTCCTCCTCTTCCTCATTGCAACCTGCTTTCCCCCTGCCTCTCTCTTTGGCCCAGACAATGGCGGTGGTGAGAAGGCGGAGTTCAGATGCCACGGCCTCCTTGCCCCCCCCCCGCTCTCTGTTTGCCAGGCAAGCAAGTGGTACCAATGAGGGGGAGGAGGGATAGCAACTGGTGACAATGGTGGTGAGAAGGTCGACTCACTGGGGGGTCCTTTGAGAAGGTCGATTCACTGGGAGGTGGGTCCTTTGGAAGAGGCCTGGGAGGGGGTCCTTTGAGAAGGACTGGGAGGGAGGATCCTTTGAGGATTGGGAGGAGGGATCCTTTGAGAAGGTCGACTCACTGGGAAGGGGGTCCTTTGAAAGAGCCTTGCCCAAGGGCCCTCCAAAACCTGGAGCTGGCACTGGGAGGTCAACTCACTGTGGGGGGGGGGGTCCTTGGAAAAGTTTGATTCACTGGGAGGGGGGTCCTTTGGAAGAGGCCTGGGAGGGGGTCCTTTGAGAAGGACTGGGAGGGAGGATCCTTTGAGGATTGGGAGGAGGGGTCCTTTGAGAAGGTCGACTCACTGGGAAGGGGGTCCTTAAGAGCCTTGCCCAAGGGCCATCCAAAACCTGGAGCTGGCACTGGGAGAAGGTCGACTCACTGGGAGGAGGGTCCTTTGAAAGAGGACTGGGAGGAGGTCCTTTGAGGACTGGAGGGGGGCTTTGAGAAAAGTTTGAGAAGGTTGACTCACTGGTAGGGGGGGCCTTTAAGAGCCCTGTTCAAGGGCCTTCCAAAACCTGGAGGTGGCACTGCTCGCACACACATCCAAACTGGTTACTCCATCTCATGAGTCTGCCTCACTTGCCTCTTAGAATAATAGACTAAGGGCACATTCCTACGCATATTTAGACAGAAAAAATGTCCTACGACTCCCAGGGAACTGTAGGACCTTTTTCAGCCTCAACATGCATAGGATTGCAGCTTTAATTAATGTTCTAGGCTGGCTTGCTGCAAAGCAAAGGGCCGCCCGTCCAGCACCATGTTTGTTTGGGTTCCAAAGTGTAGTTTTGTGTTTTGGCGCCCAGACCCCACCTCTGCCTCGGACTTAGGGTCGTGTTTAAGTTATTTTTCTTTTAGCCTCACCAGTTTAGCCATTTCCACACCTACAATCCTGGCGTACAATTATAATATGCAAGGTTGCTTATTGTTCCCTCCATTTCCGACATTCATGTTTGAGTGCCATTGGTTTTGCAGTCAAAGTAGTATCCCCTGTGCCCAAGAAGGGAGTTATCAGCATGCTTGCATGAACCCTGACGCTTACAGAAGCACAAATAAAATATTTAGGGGGGATAATCCTAAGGGGGAGGGGATCCCAGAACAGCCCAATGACGTGGCCAGGACCCACAACATGCTAAGTGACTGTTGTGTGGCGGGGGGGGGGGGCACACAGCAGAAAACTGGGTTGGAGGGGCATGGGATGAAGTTTCCTGGAGGAGGCATAGCTGGCTGGAATTCTGAATAGGAGCACTTCAGACTGCAACATTTTGTTGAAGTTCTATGAACTTTATTTAGTCTTATGGTTAAGAGAACAAGAATGTTCTGAAAAAGATGGACACTTCTATTAGCATTCAGCTATGCAGGGGCGCGCCAAATGTTTTGGACCACAACTCCCATCATCCCTAGCCAGCATCACCAGTGGTGAGGGATAATGGGAGTTGTAGGTCAAAACTTTGGAGCTAACAAATCTAAAACCACACACCAGCATCTCCTACGTAAACCTCGGAAGTCAGCCTTGAAATGTGGCTGAAAAATATCTAAGCTTGACATTTGGCAAACCTCCTTGGGAAGGTATTTCATTCTCACAAGATCTGGCAATCAGTTTAAATGGCTTTGGGGGAAGATTAAGAATCCCAGAGGGCCACATTGGGACCAGGCGGACCAGATGTGGTGCACAGCCCCGAGTTTCTATACCTTTGTCATATGGGGTCAGCAAGGACATTCTCACGTTTTTACGTTCATAGAAATGGCCTTCAAATGGAACAGCTGGTACCTCCCTGCAGCCCTGCTGCTTCTGGGCATATTCTCCCTCACGGCCCTGATCCTCAACTTGGTGGGAATTCACAAGGTCACGCTACCTGCCGGGAACAAGGTGAGCGTGCCGAGCAATTGCAACTAATACCATACCTTTATTTTAACTAACTGGGGCTAATAGCGCTGGATGCCGACTTGATCCCTCTTTCAAAAGAAAGAGCGTAACCTACTGGTTTTCTGAAACTTGTCAGCTCTGACCAGTTTTGCAGTGTAGCACCTTTTATATTTGTACGCATTTTTTTTTAAAGGATTACATCAGAGATCAGGGCAGGGAATGTTTTTCGGCCCAAGGTTTGAATCAGTTCCAGGCAACTATGCCAGGGGTCATGTGACTGCTGTGGATGGGGCCACATCTCAAAGTGGGCAGGGCCACCCACTGCTGAAATGAGGTCTGGCAATGTGATTGTCATCCCCCCCCCCACAATCACGCATACACTCAAACATTGCTCCTCCCCCACTGCAATCCAGCTTTTTATAAGCCTCCATCAATACCACAGGAGGCTTTTTTAAAGCCTCCATCGATACCAAGGGAGGCTTTTTTTTATAGCCTCCATCAATACCAAGGGAGGCTTTTTTAAAGCCTCCATCGATACCAATGGTGGCTTTTTAAAAAGCTGGATTGCAGCAAGGGAGTGGCGATTTTTGAGGGGCATTGCAGTCTTGGGGAGGAGAGGATTAGGCATCCCTCCCCAGTAGCCACCCTCTCCCCCCAAAATACTCCCTGTGCTGCAATTGGGCTTTTAAAAAGCCTCCATTGGCACCAATGGAGGCTTTTTAAAAAGAGTGTGGCAGGGGAGCAGGGGAGCTGTGTTATCTCCAATCAGTGATCAGAGATCTGGCAGGGAAGCTGGAAGGCAGATGGGGGCCTCCCGTGTGCCATGTTAGGCATGTGGGCCGGCCGTTCCCATCTCTGGAGTGGGATGTCAAGGTGATGTAAATTCCTATTTGTGATCAGTCCATTTTAAGCCTGGATGTAAACTGCTCTTTCCTTTTTGTTTAAAATATTTAATGCAGGGGTGGGGAATGTGTGATCCTCCAGATGTTTGGTGGACTGCAACTACCTTCAGCCCTATCCAGCACAGCCAATGACCAGGGATGATGGGAGTTGCAGTCTGTCAACATCTGAAGGGCCACATGTCCCCCACCCGTCGCTGATTTAATGGTTGTCCTTTGTATAATAAAATCTTTGATGGTTGATGGTGGGATCTTACATAGTCTGTTTGATGCAGCTCTTCTCAATGATAATATTGTGTCATTATGTCCTGTGGTCGTATGATAAAGAACAGGTGAGGGACATTACTTCAGGTCTTCCTGAAGGCATCTCTTTGACCACTGTGAGAAACAGTGAACCTTTTGTCTGATCCTTCGAGCAGGGCTCTTCCTATGTTCTCCCAGAATTGCCAATTCCAGGATTGGCAAAGCAAGTTTCTAGTCCACAGGGATAGGGAGACAGACTTGAAAAGTCTGGGTGTGGGTTAGTCCTGCTGATGGCTCAAAAATTTGGGTGATGAGGAGGTCAGACTTCATTACTATATAGCTTTGTCTCCCCCCCCCCACTCCACATGATGAGGAGGGACATTTTCTTCATTAGCATAATTAATTCAAATTGTAGAATCCAGCTTGTCTTGGCACATAATCTGCAACATTTTTTTAATATGTTTCTATTAGGGATGGACAATTCTGTCAATTTCAGTTTCTCCACATTTCTTATTTTTTCAGTCTTAAGTTTGTTTCATCTCGAACTTTGCAAATTTTTCCAATCTGAAATTCAGTTTATTCCAAATGCTGAGAATGCTTTTTAAAGTCTTGCATGAAAATTCATAAACATTTTTGTGCATATTTCTCCTAATATGTGACTTTTTGCCTAATGTACACTTTTCTTTGCAAGCAATTCCCCTAAAACAATGCATTTTACATTATTTTCCCTAATACATGCCTTTTTTGATTGGCGAACTCCACTGCAAATGTCTGAGAAGTGCGAATTTCAGAGAATAACTCTTATTTCAGTTCGCGTAGAGCTTCGAAAGTGCGAGATTAGGTACATTCACATTAAAATGTGAACTGAAGATATTTCTGCCCCACCCTTAGTCTGCATGCATCCTTACTAGAGAGAAGTGCCATTGAACGTAATGGTCCTCACTTGTAAGTAAACATGCCTAGGATTACTGATAGGTTGTCTTCAGAAATTACAAGATGTGTGTGTGTGTGTGTGTGTGTGTGTGTGTGTGGAGGGGGGAGAGGAGGTATTTGGGCATTACAAAAAATATGGAGAACACAGGAAACACAAGTCACGTTGGGTCCCCCCCGCCATCACGCCCCCATCTCATAATATCTAAAGTCACCCTGGGTAACTGACAAATCACAATCAAGGACCAAGGACTAGCTACTTCTGAAACTGTTCCTGATTGACTGCGCAAAGCAGCTGAGGTCTTGCAAAGAAGTTGTACCTGGTTTAGCAGCTCAGGTTTTACAAAGCTTATTTTAACCTGATCTGCTGTTTCCCAACTGACCCTTTCATTTTGAATGTCTTTCCTCCAGTATGGACTGGTCTTTGATGCAGGCTCGTCCCACACCTCCCTGTTTGTCTACCAGTGGCCAACGGACAAAGAAAACAACACTGGCGTGGTCAGCCAAACTTTCTCCTGTCATGTCAATGGTCAGCTTTCTCTGCTTACACTAAAATACAGCAGGGCATCTGAGGGAGGTGGGAGAAGAGCAAGACCAAAAATCAGGGTGTCTCCAAACGTTTTGGGTCAAGGAGCACATTTGGAATTTTGGGAGAGTGTCTTGGGTACTCTCACAAAATGGCTGCCATGGTGGGTGTGGCCAGTCACAAAACACCCATTTTCCAGATGGAAAATTGGTGAGACTAAAAGAAAAAGTCACTTGCCAGGAACATTAGTCCCAGGATGACATGGGGTCTGAGCTCAAAAACACAAAACTACTCTTTTAACTAAAAGAAAGATGGTACGAGAAGGCGGGGCTTCCCTTTCCAGCAGTCCAGCCTCCCAGTCTAAAGAACTGTTCTAAGAACTCAAGAAAAAAAAATAAAAATCAGGAGAGGCAAGGAGCCCAATAGGTCCTAAAAGAGGTGACCATGGCCAGCACATTGGAGACTCCAGCCCTATGAAAAACGAAACTTGGTAATCCTTCAAAAGGCACACTTTTCTGAATTTTGCAGCGGGATTCTCCAATTGAGAAATGTGTCCAAAAATGCATATATTCGAGAAGCTAATGTTCAATATGCATTACCGGGGTCTCCTGACAGGCTCCCAGCCCCTCCTGATTTTTATTTTGTTTGTTAAGTTTTGTTAATTAACTGGGAAGGTGGCCTGCTGGAAAGAGAAGCTTACTCATCACTGTCTTTATTTGGGTTCCAAAGAGTGGTTCTGTGTTTTGGAGCTCAGCCTCAACCTCACCCTTGTAATTACATTTGTGGATATGTCCCTTTTCTTTTAGCCTCACCAGTTTGCCTTCTGAGAAATGGGTGTTTTGTGACCGGCCCACCATGGCAGCCATTCTATGAACAGGCAAGCCCTGCCCCCATGGCAGCCATTTTGTGAGAGCGGCCATGACATTTTCAAATGTGCCCACTGACCCAAAAGGTTTGGGGATCCCTGGCAGAATGGTTCAAAAGTGTAAAATTAGGTAAGTTCGCATGAAAATGTGAACTGAGCTAATTTTTCCCCCCACACCGAACCCAGCGTGACTCTTTATTTTTTATTTATTTATTTATTTATTTATTATTAAATTTATTAATCGCCCATCTGGCTGGTCACCCAGCCACTCTGGGCGATGTACAACATACAATAAAAACAGTTTAAAACAATAAAATTCTACAATAAAAACATTTTCTAAAATACCCTAACCCACCCCAAATGCCTGCCTGAACAACAACGTTTTTAATGCACGACAGAAGCTCATTAAAGAGGGGGCATGGCGGAGTTCCCTAGGGAGGGAGTTCCACAGAGTGGGGGCCACCACAGAAAATGCCCTCTCCCTCGTCCCCACCAGTCTAGCTGTCCTGGCTGATGGGACAGAGAGAAGGCCACCCAAGGCTGATCTTGTTAAGCGGCCTGTCTGGTGCTGCTGGAGGCGCTCGTTAAGATAGGCTGGGCCGGAACCATATAGGGTTTTAAAGGTCAAAACCAACACCTTGAATTTGGCCCGGAAAACAACTGGTAACCAGTGCAACTCCTTCAGCACTGGAGTGATGTGATCTTGCCGGCGGCTACCTTTAATCAGGCGAGCCGCCGCGTTCTGTACCAGCTGCAGTTTCCAAACCGTCTTCAAGGGTAACCCCACGTAGAGCGCATTACAGTAGTCTAAACGAGAGGAGACCAGGGCATGTACTACCGATGGGAGCAGATGGTTGGGAAGGAACTCTTGAGCTTTCCTTTTGCATTTCAGGATCTGGGATATCAAGTTACGCTAACAACCCTGCGCAAGCAGGTGCCTCTCTCCGGAAATGCCTGGATGAAGCCATGACAGTTATTCCTCTGGAACGGCAGCAGGAGACACCAGCTTATCTGGGAGCCACGGCAGGCATGAGGCTACTCAGGTACAGAGACAGAGAACTGGGGCCCTGCAAGTTGCAGTGTAGCTGAGAACTCACTGTCAAAGCAGGAGTTAATATTTATTTCAAAGCAGGAGTTATTATTTTTTTTTTTTTAAGGAATCTCAGCCTAAGAATCTCGTTTTAGTTGGGGTTTTCTGTTTTTGTTTTTTTTTTAATAAATTAATGTATTTATTACATTTCTATACTGCACAACAGCCAAAGCTTTCCAGGTGGTTCATAAAAATTACAACCCTTAAATTATAAAACATACGATAAAACACAATATAAAACCTTCAAGGGCACGGCCCTATGCATGTTTAGACAAAAAAAAGTCCTACGAAAAGTCCCACAAAGCATGCTGGCTGGGGCATGCTGGGACTTGTAGGACGTTTTTCTGTCTAAACATGCATAGGATTGCGCCCTAAAAGTTTAAAACAGAATAAAAGTAGAGGAAGAAAAGTGTTTCTAGTCCTTCACATTTTAAAAAAGTAAGGAAAAAAGGAATCACTCAATCTCAGTCTCTCCTTTTTGGTTTTTTAAAGGAGTAATTTTCTAGTCCTTAAGTTTGCAAAAATAAGCTTGCAGATTGCTCAGAAGCCAGAGGTGGTGGTGGTTCGGCTATTGGGCGGTAGAGAAATGAAACAAACAAACAAACAAACAAACAAATAGTTCTTATTATTATTTTCCTTTTTATCATCACCATCATCACCATTTTCATTTCTATTCCTCCCAGTCTCCGAAGCTCTCTAGGAGGTTCACAACAAGATAAAATATGGCACAAGAATTTAAATATACAAAATTTAAAAACAATTTAAACAGGTAAAAACAGTTTCAGTACAATAACAGACCGTCTCAGCTGGAACTGAGCAGCAGTTCTAGGGGTCAACAGCTTGGACCACCATGTAGTGCAAAACTCTTTGCTTCATTTGTGAACCGCCCAGAGAGCTTCGGCTATTGGGCGGTATAGAAATGAAATAAATAAATAAATAAATAATAAAATTCTCATGACTAACGGGCAGAATAAACCATGTGAGACATGACCAAATCTACAGAAACCTGCTTCCTTTGCATAAGAGGTTGCTGAATCCAGGTTTTCTTGATGCAGACTGTACGTGGTCTTGGGATAGAATTCCCCTCCCCGCAATTAAAAAAACCCTAGTGCTGCTGGCAATACATAATCCTAAATCCTGAATTCCCCACACACATTCAAGTTCTCCAGACTTCCTTTGCACATTAATGCTACAGAATGGAGAACAAGACGGCATCAGCACAGGTTCTGGAGGAAGTTGGGAAGGCCATCCAGAAATACCCAGTGAGCTTTCGAGGCGCTCGGATCATTACTGGGGAGGATGAAGGTGCCTACGGCTGGATTACCATCAACTATCTGTTGGACTCCTTTACCGAGGTGGGTCCGACGCTGCCAGACTATAGCAAGCTTTGGACTGAGATATGAACAGGTGTGGACACACACCAAAAGCCCTTCAAAGAGAGGGAGGGTGACAGTTATTCTCATTTTGGAAAAAACCAACACATTTATTTATTTTAAAAAGTTATTTATGGATCAACTTTGGGGCCATAAAGGGCCCCCAAGACAACTTATGACCTAAAAACCACAAATTAAGCAAATTATGGCTTTAAAATCACAAATTAAGCAAATTACAGCTGAAATTTGCGCAAATTGGTGATTTAAGGGGGGGTGAGAAAGTGCCTGGAGTTCGGAGGGAAAGCCCGTGGCTTGGCTCGCACATGCAAGTTGAGCTGGTGGTTCCAGGGAAATCCTGTGAGCCCAAAACGGGCCGCATTTTCCCCAACAGCCATCTCCATGGCCAACAGCTCCCCACGGGAAACCCACAAGCAATAGCACCCTTCTGCTCGTATTCCCCAGCTAAGGCACCTCTTTTGAGTCCAGTCAGGTCTGGCACCGAGGGTCGGCATGACTGGACTCCTGCCGAGGGCCCAAACCCCAGCAAGGACCCCCTGACCCCCTGGGCTTACTCCTCTTCTTCACCTCTGCAACCTGCTTGTTTACCTGCCTCTTGCTCTGGCCCAGACAACAATGGGGGTGTGCTGTTTGTGTCCCTACAGTATTCTGCTAAAGACCGAGACTGGATTCACCCCCCATCAGCCAATATCCGGGGAGCTCTGGATCTCGGAGGGGCCTCGACCCAAATTAGCTTTCTTCCGTCTGGCCACATCGCTGACCCGGCCGAAGCCGCTCACTTCCGGCTCTACGGGTTTGATTACACCATCTATACCCACAGTTACCTGTGCTATGGTCAGAACCAAGCCCTGCAGCAAGCAATCCGGGTTATTGTCGTAAGTCACTCCTGGGGTCACTCAGAAGCTACTTAAGCAGAAACCGTTGGGGGTGTGGCGGTGTCACTGAGATCATAGGGGGCTAGATCCAGAGTGACACTGGTTCAACTGCGTTGGCGGAAGGGGACTTCCTCTCCTTTCCACGGCAGCCCCCTGAAACTGCTACACAGAGAGTCAGGAGACCCTGCTGAATGGGACAAGCTGTGGCGTGGGAGCATAGGGGGAGCCCCCAAAATCGGGTGGAGGGACCTCCCACAAGCGGAGTGCATCCTTTCCTGGAAGGTCCCTTCCTCTTGCGAAAGGCGGATCCTGGATCCAACTGAAGGAATATGATCTGGGCTGGTGGCTCCAATGTCAGTGGGGCAGTGAATCCGCTCCGGGTTTCAGCCCGAACCAGTCCGGACTCTAAAGGAGCTCTCCAAGGTGCTGCACATCACTTCCCCAAGAACCAAAGTCCAAGGCAAAGGTGTGGGCTGAGCTCCAAACTGCAAGGCCGCTCTTTGGAGCCTAATAAAGATGGCGCCCGAGGCAGCACTTTGCTTTGCAGCAGCAGGGCAGCCTCCAGTTTTTTTTAAAAAGCATAATAAAAAGAGATCTAAAGAAATAAAGTAAAAACCACGAGGTGCGGGGGGCCTGGTGTGTGCCAATAGAGGTGTCTGTGGGCACATCAGGGCCCATGGGCACCGCACTGGAGACTTCATCCCATGGTACAATGGTTTCATTCTCTGATTCCTGTCTCCAGAATTCAAGCTCCTCTGCCACGGCTGACCACCCTTGCTATCCGGTGGGCTACCGCGTTTCCAGCACAATGGCAGCCCTCTATGACAGCCCATGTGCCAAGCAACCAGGCCCAGCTGCAGCCTCAAAGACCGTGACCCTGGTGGGCACCGGCGATGCCACCCTTTGCCGAGAAACCTTCAAGAAGATCTTCAACTTCTCCAGCTGCAGCCATAGCGAATCCTGCAGTTTCAACGGGGTTTACCAGCCTAAGGTCAATGGAAACTTCCTGGTATGGCAGAGTTCTGACCCATCTTGAATGGCCAGGGAGCCTGGATGAGAGTGGGGTGTCCAAGAGTGCACAGAGACTGGGGACTGGGTATCTATTCCATGAATCAAAGAACACGCACAAAAAGTGTTGGTCCATTTTTTAAAAAGTTACTATGCTATACCATTAAAACTGAGACCTGCAACAGAAAGTTGCAATGCATTCTCACCTCCTAATAGAAGTATTCCTGTTCAGGCTTCCAGCAAGACGGCCAGCCTGGTCCTCTTCTGGGAAATGCCATTGTATTCCCACACCAACACCAACACCGTTTCTGTGTTTTCCTTTCCAACTGATATTCCGTGGCTACGAGGCATGCTCAGTCCTCATTCGGGGAGTGGTGCCCCATCAGGTTTGCTTTTTAATCAGGCTTTATACTTCTGCAAAAAACGTGGGTTTCCCCCCAAATACGCCGAGACCTCTCTCTTATCTGTCTGTGGCCCTGTTTTGGCTTCACCAGGGACGCCAAACCTCTTTCATACCAAGGGACAAATTCCCACCCCTGGTTTATATAACACTGTTGGCACATACCACCTGATTTAGTTATTGGAAGGAGAACGGTGAGGACAAACCCAAACGTCACCAAGTCATGAATCTGAGTATGCCTGATTATGCAATTTGATTATTCCAAATATGCAGATTCCCCCCGCCCCCCGGGTGGAAATTGGCTAGCTGGCCTTAACGCAGCAACAGGGCGGGTGTGTAAGCAAACCTGCCAGGAGATTAGAGTCTCGGGCATCATGTCTTCCAGCAGGATATGGAACGAATGCCACGAAAACACAGTATAACATTTGCATTCGTTCCGACTATATTCCCGAATATTTGCTGAAAGTCAAATGCATTCATCTACTTCATGCTGTGTTTATGCTGAAAGGTGTTTTTAAGTTTCTGTTCTTTTATGTTTCTGCTCTGTTCGCCTGGTCCAAGCTGCTGGGGATCTCTCCACGTTGACTGATCTGACAAGTAGTGCTTGGGAATTCAGCCCTTGGCTTACCACAACAGCATCTAGATGCTGCACCATTCTCACTCAAAAGAGAGGAGACCTATTGCCCCCAAAAGAGAATGCATGTTTACAGAAAACTTGCCTATTAAGTCCTGTATTTATTTAAACGTCTTTTGACGCTTTTCTTAAAAAAGACACAAGGCAAGAAAATGTGTCTAGGTGCAAATCTGGAAACCGTTACCAGAATTGAATAGAAATATAGTGCATCTCACCTTAGTGGAGAAGACTGGGACCAGGTGAGCTGTGTGCCCGCCTGTTCGGTCCGGTTTCAGGTGTTGACTCTGGATGGGAAGGAGTTCTGATGGTTTTTGATCTGTAAACTAGAATTGGACAGGACAGGCCTTCAAGTAAAGGCAGGCCCTCCATAAAAGAGGACACATGGCAAGAAGAGGTGAAGCCCAAGGTAGGGTGGCTGCTTTTGCATTGCCAAACCAGAGGACCAAAGATGGCACAGATTTGCTTAAGGTGCAACTGTAGAAACAATTCTTATAACTTAAACAGAAATACAGAACATCCCCCCAGAGTGGGGAAGAGCAGGAGCAGGTAACCTGCGTGCCTGCCTGCTCCGTCTGTTGTCCAGCGCTCACTCAAGACACTTCGAGGCCTTCTCCGTTCTCCCTGCAAAGGGTTCTTTATCTTTCGAGCGGACTTGGACGGACAGACCTTCAAATGGTGGGCGCCTTCAAAAGTTCTCTGGCCGTTGCTTTCGTGTCTTCTGATGTTTGGTTTTTTTAAAACCTTCCAGGCCTTTTCTGCCTATTACTACACTTTCCGCTTCCTGAACTTGACCGAGGGTCAGCCGCTGGACGCTGTAGAAGCTGCCATTCAGGCATTCTGCATCAGGGCCTGGGATGAGGTAGGTACCTGATCACGTATAACTGGGAGAGGGACTAGATGACTTTGGGGGTCCATCCAACTCTAGATACGGGCGACATGGGTCAAACAGACCGGACCTGTGTTTGCTCCGTGTGCGGGCAACCTCCGAAACAAAGAATTAAAGTTAGGGCAACCAGACACAGAGGAGAATCAAGGCCTTTGTACAGTCCTGGTGCCAAGGGGAGGCATGGTAGGGCACCTGCCAAGGGCCCGCACCCCAGCAGGGGCCCCCTGGCAAGAGCCCCCTGGACTGGTTCCTCCTCTTCCCCATGGCAATCCGCTTGTTCCCCTGCCTCTCGCTTCGGCCCAGGCAATGGTGGTGGCGAGAAAGAAGGAGGAGCAGGAGATGCCGCGGCCTCCTTGCCCACTGGCTCTCTGCCTGTCAAATAAGTGCGTGATGAGAAAGGAGGAGGAGCACAAGCCGCCGGTGACCGTGGCAGTGAGAAGGTAGACTCACTGAAGGACGGGGCCTATTGAGGGTGTCTTGCCCAAGGGCCCTCCAAAACCTGGAGCCGGCCTTGCCCTTGTACCTTCTTAACAGAGTGTAGATTACACTGATCTAGATTACAGCAATCTTCAACATCTACAGCAGGGACCCACCTGGAATCTGGAATTTTGATGGGTTCGTTTTATTTATTAATTACATTTATATCCCGCCATTTTTCCTCTTTAAGCAACCCAAGGCGGTGTACATAATCCCCCTCCTCTCCATTTTATCCTCACAACAACCCTGTGAGGTGGGTTGGGCTGAGAGTCTGTGACTGGCCCAGAGTCACCCAGTGAGTTTCCATGGCCGAGTGGGGACTAGAACCCGGATCTCCCGGCTCCCGGTCCAACACTCCAGCCACTACACCATACTGGATTTAAAAGGGGATTAGACAAATTCATGAAGAAGAAGGATATTGGTGGTTATTTTTCATGGTGGTTATATTTTGCCTCCAGGTTAAGATGCCTCTGAGAACCGGTTGTTGGGGAACATGGACATGAGGGTGCTATTGCACTTGTGGGCTTCCCGTCAGGGCAGCTGGTTGACCACTGTGAGAACAGAACACTGGACTAGATGGATCTTTGGTCTGATCCAGCGCCACTCTTCTTTTTTCTTGTTTTCTTAACCTCATCCTGCAACATGAAGCCCACTTTCAAGAACACTTCCACATGGGGTGGAGGCCATCAGGAAAACGGTAGCTCCCATATACCTGGGGCTCTCTGGGCGTGCACAGAGCATCACACTTTGGCCTGCAGCCAAGGCTTGCTCTGGCTGAATGAAAAGCAAAGCTATGTCGGGCCTAGGTCAGGCTGCTGAGAATGCATGCAGGGCTCTGCTTTAGCCCAAAGATGGCTGTCACCTTGTGTTTCCTCTTTTCCTTCAGCGTGCATATTGCTGTGCCTGCCCTGCCTCCTTCTCTCTCTGTCTGTGTCTGTGTCTGTGTCTGTCTCTCCCTTTCTGTCTCTCTCTCTCTGTCACACACACACACACACACACACTATCCAGGCCAGGAGGAGGAGGCGCAGTAGCGCAGCAACACTCCAGCACACCAGTGATGCGTGCTGAGTTTTCACATTAGAGGGCGAGGAGGGGGCCTCGCCTTGGAAAACAAAATGGCGGTGGCAACTTGTGCCATGGCCCACCTGTTGGTGACCAGTGGTGCAGAACAGCCTGCCCCCAATCTGGTGCCTTCCAGATGTGTTGAACTGGGAACTATGGGAGTTGTGGGCCCAGAGCACATCTAGAAGGTTCCAGGTTGAGGAAGTCCAGTGTAGGAGGAGGAGTTCTAGGAGAGTTTTCTCACCGTGCTGTGGCATGGGCGGCACCCCCTCTCTGCTTTTCTACACAAGCATTCATGGAGGAAGGGACTTTCAGTCTCCTAAATCACAGCATCTGCGAGCCAGATATCTGCTGTATTGCAAACTGCCTCACTCATTCCTCAGTGACGCTTCGTCTGTCTTCATCTGTGCTTGCTCCCGACCCCCAGTTGAAGTCCAATTACCCCAGGGAGAAGGAGAGCCATCTGAAAAACTACTGTGCCAGTGCAAACTACATCCTAACCCTCCTGTTAGATGGTTATGGCTTCAGCAACGACACCTGGGGAAATATTGCCTTCCAGATGCAGGTGAGAGCACAGCTGGAGTTCCAGTGCATTTGTGGCCAGGGCCAAATGTCCTGAGTAGACGAGAGGGGTAGACAAATCCCTCAACTTCGGTTTCTCATTTTTCCCAGTCTTAAATTCGTGTCATCCAGATCTTTGAGGTTTGGCTTTGTTTCTTAAAGTTTGCAGGTAACTTTGCATACCTTTCGATGCATTTCTCCTAACACATGCATTTTTGTCGGCAGTTTTGCCTAATATGCCCAGTTTTGGAAACCGTTTTCTGTATTAATTCATTTATTTGATGTGTACACTGCCCTTCCACCAAGAAAACAGCGCTTAATTTTCCGAATGGAATGCATTTTTAAATGTTATTTCCCCAAATACAAGCATTTTGTGGGTCCTGTTCCCTAATTTAAAAAATAAATTGCTGTGCATTATTTCCATTGGAGAATACCATTGCAAAATTCAGAGATGTGCAAATTTTGCAGGACAGCTGAATTCTGGCTCACAGATTGTACAAAACTAAGTAAGTCTGTGTTAAAATTTGAGCCAAACGAATGTCTCCCCCTTCTCTAGGAGAGGAAAGGGCCATAGGACGCTGCCTTGCATTGAGCCAAACCATTGGTCCATGGAGCCCGGAATTGTTTGTTCTGATGGGCAGCAGCTCCAAAGGGTCTCCAGTAGAGGTCTACTGGAGATCTCTCTACCCTCTGGAGAGATCTTGCCTCTGCCCACTGCGCTATATTTTCAGCCCCCAGTTTCTATTTGCTCTGGGAATTTAAGGGGCTGTGTTGCCTCCATCAGCTTTTCGTTTTGTATAGGTTGTTTGTTTGTTATAGTTTTAATCCACCCAAGAACACAAGTTCTCAAGGAGGATAAAAGCTAAGGGCCAGATCCGGAGTTATGCTAGATCACCTGCACTGATGGATGTGGACTTCTCCACACCTTCCTGCCCATGGCAGCCCCTTGAAAACACTACAGGGAGAGTCAGGGGACCCAACTGAATGGGATGAGCTACGAGGTGGTGGAAAGAGGGGATCCCTGAACATCGGGACCTTGCACAAGAGGTCTGGGAGAGAAAAGCCTCTGCTTGCGGAAGTTCCCCCCACCCAGTTTTTGGAGATCCTCTCCTCCCCCGCACACCACAGCCCAACCCATTCAGCAGGGTCATCTGACTCTCTCTGTAGCGTTTTCCGGGTGCCAGAGGGGCTGGGAAGGAGGAGGCGGGGAAGTCCACTTCCATCCGTGTACCAGATCCAGTGTAAATCTGGATACAGTGCTAGGTTTATTGGACACCACTCTGGAATCCATTGGATGAAGTGCTGTTTGGAAAGATGTAAAATAAAATAAAACTGCTGTACTGCCCGTTGTACAGGGGCACCCAGGGAGGGATGTTTTTATCTTGTTCCCTTTCTTGTCCTGAGATGTCAGGTTCTGAGAAAATGTGTACGCTGTGGGCTGGTCAGAACAAACGTTACAGACCAAGGTTCGTTGTTCGCAATGGCTGCTTTTAAACTGAGATGAAACCATGTGTATTCCTATTTATTAGTGGTGGAGATGAACAGATTTGATCCTTTATTGTAGATTTGTTTGCAGGGTTTCCCCCTTCTCTCCTGTTTAGCAATGACCTTTGGCTTTAAGACAAAACAAATGAGCAACGATGGCGCATCCAGTGTATGATATGTATTTATTAATGTAGATATGTATTTATTAATGTAAAGCAGCACCACAGCAAAGCAACACGGAGGATCTGGATCCATTGTGAATGCCATCCGTCTGAAGGTAAAATGTATAAGAAAGATAGAAAGACTAACAACAGAGCATTGAAAATATATATTTTGTAAGCTAAGCAAACAGATTTTAAAATGTGAAACGTTTCGGCATAAAACGCCAGCTTCAATGGCTGAAGCTGGTGTTTTATGCTGAAATGTTTGACATTTAAAAATCTCTCTGTGTGTGTCTGTGTATAATAAACTATATGCGCTATTGTTGCTCATTTATTTTGTTTCAGAGTGCTGTGTCATGTGCATCGCATCACCTACATATCAGTTTATTCTTTGGTTTTAAGCAAATAAATTGATTGATTTAGGGCACAATCCTAGACAAAGAAAAGGCGTCCAACTCCCAGCATGCCCCAGCCAGCATGGCTGGCTGGGGCATGCTGGGAGTTGTAGGCCTTTTCTCTGTCTAAACAGGCATAGGATTGTGCCCTAAATGAAATAAAGAACAACCATTTCTAGCTTGCTGGTGGTACAGGCAGCTCCAAGGGGTGTGACGAGCCATCTCAAAGCTGGCCTGCCTGCCTCACAGCGTTGTGCCCTCTCCTCCTGCAGGCTGCCAACTCAGACTTCGGTTGGACGCTTGGCTACATGCTCAACCTCACCAATATGATCCCGTCAGAAGCCCCCCGGCCGCTGAGAGGACACGAGGAAGGGGTGTGGGGGGCCAGCATCTTCTTCATTGCTGGCACACTGGCGCTTTGCCTCATCCTGCTCCTCCTCTATGCCTTGCGGTGAAAGAGGTGTTCTGGGGACACTCCAAACCCGGCATGGCGAGCTCTCTTGCACACTCTCGGGCGACGGGGGGGGGACAGACTTCCAGCTCCACGCATCTCCTAACCCCCCTCCAGCCTTCACAGACAAAAAAGCAGATGTGCTGTCCTTCTGCAGGAGACGCCACGCTGGGCCTGCCACCCTTCCTGAGGGACACTCCCGGGCCCAACGGATTGGATGCTGGCTACTTGTCCAAGAGTCATTTTTGCCTTTCTCAGGAGATATTTGGTTATCCCCCACTTTTTTTCTCCAGCTTAGTACCCGCAAACCAGAAAGCACCCAACTCTGACCTCCACCACGGACTTCTGCAGTGGCCTTAGCCAAGTCTCTCTCTCTCTCTCTTTCTGCCTAAGTTGCCCATCTGCAAACCTGGGATAATAATGCTGACATACCTTACAGGGTTGTTGGAAGGATCACAGAACAGGTTGGATCCAGATTTAAGTCTTGCTTTGAGTAGACTCACTGAAATCAGTGGGAATTACGTTAATCATAGCTTGTCCTGCTGATTCCAGTGGGTGTACTCCATGCTGGACTAAATCTGTTCCCAACTCGATGGATATGAAATGGCCTGAACAGTCCAAAGTGCTGTTGTCAGTATTGTGATTAATGTTATTACTATTTTCCCACCTGCTCTGTTTTCTTGAGCTGGCCAAGGCCCTCCGAGAAGGACTTGCAACATTCGCATGGACAGAGCACTTGCTTTCCTGATTTCCATGCGATTTTCCTACATGGCTGTGAATTGTCACTCAAAATGCCACTGTGCTGTTCAGCAAACATTTCTTCTTGGTGTTTGCAGTGCCACGGTTGTGATGGCTTCATGCCAGTGGTTTAATATGGCAATCTATAGGAGGGATGTTGGGGAAATCTGCAGCAGATTCAAATGAGTTTGAATTTCTAAGAACCTGACCTGCGGATGTCATGTCAGGACAGGTTTTTCACTTTGGGGGAGGGATTTGTGCTTTTTCGCATTTGTGCACACGCGCATTTGCGCAACTGTGCAGTAGCACTAGTGTACTAGTACTGTGTACTAGTTAACATGGAATGAACGTTGCCTGACGATCCACGAAACACAGACGGAATGGATGTAATCAAATCCGTACATCCCAAGTCCATGGTGGCAATGCAAAAGTACATCTATGAGCAGTGTGACAAAAGGGCAAGAGTTGAAGGCTACTGTAACCAGGCCTTACATCAGGGGTGAAGAACCTCAGGCTTGAGGGCCAAATCTAGCCTACCCGGGGTCCAAATCTGGCCCTCCAGGATTCACCAGATAGCCAAGCCCCTTACTTTGGCCCTACCCCCGTTCCGATTGTTTGATGGTTTCCTGGCTTTGACAGTCTTTTCCCCGTCCTAAAAGTGCCTCTCCCAAGGCTGAGTTACTGGCAGGAAGAGCTTCAAGATAAAATATGCTGGTATTTTGGCCCTGCCCCTTTTGCCTTTGGCCCCGCCCACCACTGGAATGCGGCCCCCAAGAGCCGCTCCCAAATGGACTCCAGCCCTCGAGCTGAAAGAGGTTCTGCAATCTGCACCCCTGCCTTACATGGAAGTATCTGTGTGAACAGGGACGAAAAGTTGTTGGTTACAGGAAGATACTACATTTTAAAGCAGGACGTCAGTTCTCAGCAATGGTCAAAGGAATTACAGAGTGCTGGGATTTAGTCTGGACAGTTGCTGCTATGGTCTGGCCAATGGGGAAACACCTGGGACACTCACTGGCGAGGACTTTCTTCCACCGTGGGAGAAAGGTGGAATCCTATATACTAATAATGAACCTATTCTCTGAGTGCTGTTCCCTACGTAACAGCACCATCCACCCACAATCTGCAGGGTTGGGTTTCCTCCCAGGTTTGCAGAAGTACAAAAAAATATTGAAGGAAAAAAGCCGTAAGGGGTAGGCTTAAAGACCCCCAAACAGCCCAGGAGGGACTGTGTATGCTTTGTGACCACAAAACATTCACAGTCTGTTAGGGGGAGGGGGAGAGTGAGAATGGATTGGAGTATTTTTAAAAAGGGCCTGGCTGGCATCTTGAACTGAAGCATTCCAAACTACAATATTTTGTTTCAGGTCCCACTTGTGTAAATGTATCACAAATTGCTGAAATACTTGAGGATTTGGTTCTATAGGTCTGGACATCTACAGGAGATAGGAACAGCCAGTTTCTGTTTTCATACCCCATTTCCACATGGGGAGGTTTTTGCATGGAATACACCACCAGCAGCTGAAAAACTGGAAAGCTACCCCATTGGGAAACAAAACGACAACTCCATTTGCAGAACGTCCTCACTTATCAAAGATTGTTCTGTGTTACTGGGACTGTCAACTTTGGAGTTCAGGAGCGCAGATGGGAAGGAGTGGGGTGGAACCAGCTGGAAAATGGCCGCTCTAGGAGCCTTGCAACTTCTGGCAGAAACAGGAGTTTTCTCATTTTTGAGACCTGTTTCAAAGATTCAATACAGCTTTACCTGTTGCAGCAGAATAATACTGGCTGGGTAAGAACTCCAGTCGCAGGGCCGGCCCTACCATTAGGCAGAGTGAGGCAGCCACTTCAAGCAGCAGATGGTGTCAGGCGGCAGTAAGCTGCTGGAGGAACCATATGCCTCCTCAGCTAGCCTGCTGTCTTCAGGTGCGGTGGAAGATTTTGTCCTATTGCCGGTGTTGAAGAAAGATTCAATTGCCTGTCAAGTTAGCTTTTGTATCTGGAACGGGAGAGGCGCCATCTTGTTTCTCGCTTCAGGCAGCGAAATCTCTTGGGCCGTTCCTGCCTCCTTTATGCAAAACTAACTGCTTGTGAGCCGCTTTGGTGCTGTTTTCTATGCACATTCCAGGCCTATAATTCTTATATGAGCTTAAGATCAGTGCTGTCTCCAGGTTTTGAGGGCCCTTGGGCAAGACACCCTCCACGCCCCCCCCCCCCGTGAGTCTGCCTTCTCCCCGCCATGGTCACCTTGCTTGGCAGGTGGAGAGCCAGGGAGCATCTCCCGCTCCTCCTTCTCACCACCGCCGTTGCCTGAGCGAGAGGCAGGCAAACAAGCAGGTTGCAACGGTGGAGAGGAGGTACGAGTCCAGGGGGCTCTTGTCAGTGGACCCCTGCTGGGGTGTGGGCCCTTGGCAGGTGCCTGACCATGCCAACCCGTGGCGCAGGCTCTGCTTAAGATCGTCTGCCACAATCCACATCTAGGAAGCTGATCTACATGACACACAGGCAATTTGGCAGACCTAGTTCCAGATCCACGCTCTCAGTTCATCATTTTGACAATGCCAGCCCAGCAGCCAGGATGTAATGAAGAACAGGTCACAGACTGAACAAACTGTGTCTGTTATGATTTTTGAAACTGTTGGATAATTTACTAGATTATGTCATTACACCTTTCTAAAATTAAAAACACACACACCAGCACCATATGTTTATTATGGATCTCCTTTTAGTGCAGGATTTGGTATTGGGGCAGGGGTTAGGCTTCCAAAGAAGCTGATCTTTAAGGTCCTAGTCCTCGTGGCTGTGCGAAGACATGTGCAAAAGTCGACAGAACTCTAACAAGGATTCCATCGTGGGAAATGCATAAGGTCAAGGAGGCCACAGAGGATTAAAAATAAAGTTGAAATCTCCCCTGTTAATTTGGTCCTATTTAGTTTCAGAACCTAGATCAATTGGGTTTGAGACACCCCAGTAGGTAACCAAGCCAGGTCTATAGGCAAACACCACCACCAATCCAGAATTTAACTGAAATGCATTAAAAGTTTTATTTCAGAAAATTACAACATCGAATAACCAACGTTGTGGTTACATGAGCATAATTCAGAAGGTGTTCTGTGATTACAGCATCAGCAGCGAGTGTAGATGTCCCCCACAACTGAGACTAACAAAAAGGGATGCTGGCATTGCTGTTTGAATAATAAGACTCCTTCACAACACCATCCTGCACTCTACTTGCCTTTCAAAAGCTAAAGAAAAACATGGTAAATAATCTAATTTCCACTCGACTTCCTTCTGCACACTGTGAAAAGCTAAGCTAAAGCACTGCGAAGTTCCTCTAGGCCAGTGGTGCGCATGCTTGTGCATGCGCATGCAAACACACACTGAAACAGACAAATGCACACAGATGAACATAGGAATGAAAACACACACACTTACTTCAAGGAAGGGGTTAACTTGTTAGTGCTAGCAAGAGAAACCTTATCGCTGATTGGAAAGAAGGGAAGGATTTCTCTTGCTAGTGATAACAAGTTAACCCCTCCCTTCTCTCTGATCCAATTGTGCCGGTGTGCGCGACGCGTGCGTGTATTTGTGTGTGTTCACATTTGTGTTTCTGTGTGTCAGTGTTATGGTGACCCAGACCAAAAGGTATTAAGTAAGGGCGTCTGCACAACATGAGCTACTCAGCAAAATCTCTCTCCCCACCCAGCCACCCACTGCACACACCACCCCGAGTTAGTGTCTGCACATGCATCAAAGCTCTGTTCTTCACTTGCAAAGCACGCACCTGGTGCAACATGCTACGTGGTGTGCTTCCAATGCAAACTTTTATCCAGCTCTCCCCACCTTTAATTCAGAGATGTTAAGAAATCAAGAGTCTTCTTTGACATGGCTCTGGGGGCTTCTCAAATATGAATCTGGGGTCTTTTTGTGTGTGTGTGTGTGTGGGGGTCTTCTTTTAGGTTTCCCCAAGGCCCTCACTCAGGCTATTTCAGGACCAGGGTAGCAGTTTCAGTTTGAAGCAATTTCCAGGGGGGAGACCATGTTAATCTGTTGCAGCGAAAATGACAAGAGTCTTGTGGTGTCTTAAAGACGACCACAATTATTCTGACATAAGCTTTTGCAGACAATAGCCTGCTTCAGCCGATGCACGGAGTATTAGGAAGAGTTTCAGAATAGCTGCGTTGAATTTCCTTCTGATCTCACTGTTTATAATCACACACACACATACACACACGTACTATACAGAAACCTGAAACGATCCATAATACTTCACACTCAATACTTCCTCCAGGACAAATTCCCGGAGGAGAAGGCTATCAATGGCTACTGGTCCTGATGGCTCTGTGCCACCTCCAGTACCAGAGGCAGTGAGCCTATGTGCACCAGTTGCTGAGGAACATGGCTGGGAGGGTGCTGTTGCGCTCATGCCGTGCTTGTGGGTTCCTGGTTGACAGCTGGTTGGCCACTGTGTGAACAGAATGCTGGACTAGCTGGACCCTTGGACTGACCCAGCAGGGCTCTTCCGATGTTCTTCTGTTCTTACCCATCTGATGAAGAGCACTATAGCCCGTGAAAGTTTACAACAGAATAAATGTAGTCATTTGAAGCAGTTTCTTCAGGACTCTGCTAGCAATATTATTTAACCCTTTCTGTAGCAAATTAACTTTGCCCAAATTAGGAGGGAGGCGGAAAATAAGACAAAGAGCACTGGAGATGTTTTAGGATTGGGGGGGGGGTAATACTTGCTTTTTTGCAAATATCAACGAAGGGCACACATGTTGGCAAAAGCAGGCAGTCATACAAGGCTGTGGATCCGTTACCCTGCATCATATCCTCTGAGAGAGTCAACATTTGCATCACGCTGTCCACCACAACCCCAAGACCTCTTTCTTGGTCAGCCGCGGCTAGCTCAGATCCCTTGAAGTTAGGATGTTTCCCCCCCACACACACATGCACCACTTTACACTTGCTTATATTGAACCACATTTGTCATTTTGATACCCATTCTCCCAGTTTGGAGAAATCCTTCTGGAGCTCTTCGCAACCACTTTTTGTTTTAATCACCCTAAATAATATGGTGTCATCAGCAAACTTGGCCACTGCACTGCTCACGCCTAATTAGAACATAAGAAGAACCTTGATGCTGGATCAGACCAAGGGTCCATCCAGTCCAGCATTCTGTTCAGACAGTGGCCAACCAGCTGGCGACTGGGAACCCACAAGCAGGACACAAGCACAACAGCACCCTCCTGCCCATGTTCCCCAGCAACTGGTGTACCTAGGCTCACTGCCACTGGTATTGGAGGTGGCACATAGCCATCAGGACTAGTAGCCATTCATAGCCTTCCCCTCCATTAATTTGTCTTACCCTCTTTTAAAGCCATCCAAATTGGTGACCATCATTACATCCTGTGGAAGTGAAATCACAGTTTGACTGTGTGCTGTGTGAAGAAGCCCTTCCTTTGATCTGTCCTCTCAAATCTCCCACCAATCAGCTTCATGGGATGACCCCTTTGGGTCCTAGTATTCTGACAGAGGGAGAAAAATGTCTCAATTCCAGATCACTGATGAATAAGTAGAAAAGCATTGGTCCCAGTACTGTTTACATCTCTCCGCCTTCCACTTCAGAAGTGCTGTTGATCACATGCACTCAACACATGCACTCGCGGTCCCTAGCACTGTTTCCAAACTCTCACTGCACCTATAAGTGACTTTATCAAGCATCTTTTGTTGTTTTGCTCTAACCTATCAGGCATGTAGAAGCAGTTGTAAAGCATGAAGAGAAAGGTTAATTGTGTGTTCACCACTGAAGTAATACACATGATTGTGTAAAGCCCCCCCCCCCCATAAGACCATTAATCCAGGGTCTAAAATTAACTAGCTGCACCACTAATAAAAGATCTATTCATAGGAATCAGGCCATAAACTCATAGCAATAATAAAAGCACACGCAGGGGAAATCCTGCAGTGCATGGTTGTTTAATGTGCATTTTTCACACAAGCTGGAGGATCTGTCTTTTGCCTGGCACATTTTATTTTTTCACAGGAAAGAGCAAAGCAGACAACTCCTAGTCCATGCCCTGATTCTGTCAACTCAATATATATATATATAAGCACACGTCTTGAGTGATTTGCTATTTCCTTATGAGCTCAGATGGCTTTAAAAAGAGGAGGAGCCAGGCTTGTGGAGGAAGAGCGCACTCTCAGCAGCAGCGCAGTGGCAAATTCTGACGCGCAGGGGCTTGCCACGACAGTCCCCAGAGCCAGCTCCCCAAGAGAGTCCAAAAATGGAGGCAGCTGTGTCAATCCACATCAACAAACCAGTTCTAGCGCTTTGCAGCTCCACCCGGAGCAGGTTTTTTATAAAGAGAATGGGTCTTAATTGACCATTCAAGACCAAGCCAGTGTGGTGTCATGGTCAGAGTATTGGAATGGGGCGCAGAAGACCCGGGATCTGGTCTCCTCTCGGCCATGAAGCTCGTTGGGTGACTTTGGGCCAGTCACTGACTCGTGGGGCTTCTTCACACGGAGCTTTTATCCTGCTAATGAGATTGGTTACTCACGGACGTTTGCGGGTTCTTCAGATGGCGCCGTCAACCTCCAGGGCATCTCCCTTAATAATAAATGAACTTTATTCCATTTTTTTTAAAAGATCAGAGATAATGAGCTATCAAATTACAGCACTTGAGTTCCGCTTGAGTTCCCTCCATGAGAAGAGGAAAAGTCTCAATCTGGACCACAGTGCCATCTAGCGGCTGTATAATGAAACATGCGGAAGACTCAGATAAGCGAGGGAAGGAGGGGGGGAAGAGCGTGTAAAGGGAGTCCATCATAATCCTGCATTTAAAATGGAAGCAGAAAGCCCCGTTTTAAAAGCAGGATTTTAGGCTGGTGCAGAGATGCTCTCGGCCTAAACCTGTTGGGAATATTGCAGCCTCGTTTGCAAATTACTGGAAGGGGGCAGAGTTGCAGTTAGTTAGCTCATGGAACGTTGGACCACAGCTAGCCTCAGGATCTCTATAGCCTACAGTGTGGTTTCCTGTGCTCCTTCCCTTCCTTTCCTGTGCCCCCCCCTCTAATTTCCACCATTGCTGGGAGCACATGGATGTGCTGTCTCTCTCCTACCTGTGTAATGGAACACAAAATGGACTGAACAAACTCCTTTTGAAACCCTGTGCTGTACCTGGATCTTACATGCAAGAATATTGTGGGTAAACTGTTTTACTTCTCTTCACTAAAGAAGGGCGTGGTCTCCCTTTTTAGCCTTGTGTGCAGGTGGGACTGGTAACTGCTCATTCAGTCCTGCCTGTTGTTTTTTCTCTGCTAACTGCCTTTCTCACAAGAGGCATCATCACCAAATGATTCCCATCAAAACCTACCTCGCAGGGTCGTTGTGAGGAGGAAAGAAAGAGGAAGAGGACCACGTAAGGTGCCTGGCCAGAGGGAAAAAGGCAGGATGCGAATGTAATGGTATAATAAAGCTGCTCCAAAATACTTTGCATCACAGCAGGGGACAATATAGTGTTCATTTGCCTCCAGCTGCTGTGATGACTGCAGCTAATCTCAGAAAGGGCAGGAAAGTTGGGGGGGGGGATGATGTCAGCGTCCCTGCTGATAAAAAAAGCGCCAGTGCCTCATCCCTGTGAGCCCCCCCACACACACCACTGCCTACAGGGGGCTATTAGTCATGACGTCTAAATGGAACCTTCAGGTTCAGCACAGTAGATCACTCAATCAGTGGAAGCCAGTGGCTCTGATGTCAGTGGGGCAGTGAATCTGCTCCGGGTCTCAGTCAGAACCAGTCAGAACTCTAAAGGAGCTATCGGGGCTGCGCAAGGTAAGACTTCTGACTGGTTCTGGCTGAAACCCAGAGCGGATTCACTGCCCCACTGACATCGGAGCCCCCGGCCTCTGCTGCACTGAAAGCTGTTGCTGCCCAGGTGGTGAAGGGCTGTTGACTTCACGTCCTGCCTGTGGGCTTCCCACATAGGCATCTAGTTCGCCGCTGTGGGAAACCGGACGCTGAACTTGATCAGGCCCAGCACCAAGGGCTGGCATGGCAGGGCACCTGCCGAGGGCCCGCACCCCAGCAGGGGCCCCCTGACCAGAGCCCCCGGACGTGCTCCTCCCCTTCTCCATGGCAGCCTGCTTGTGCCCCTGCCTCTCGCTCCGGCCCAGGGAAGGGCGGTGGGGCGCCGGAGGAGCAGGAGACACCGCGGCCTACTTGTTCCCTGGCTTTCTGCCTGCCAAGGAGCAAGAGCAGCGGGTGACAATGGTGGTGTCAGGGTGGACACGAAGCCCGTAGAATCCCAGAGTAGTTCTGATTCTGAGGAAGAGCAGTCGCTCCTGGGAGAGGAGCGCGCTCCTCTTTCCCAGGGCCCACAGCTGGCAGAGATTCCTCCCACCAGCATTCCTAGCTTAGATAGCAGTCCTGGAAGTGACAGAGCGCGGGAAGCAGACCTGCTGGACGCGCGACGCCGACGCAGGGAGCGGCGCCAAATGGAGGGCGTGGAAAGGAGGCACAGTGCCAGGTTGGTGCGCAAACAACGGTTGCGCCCAGAGGATCCAAGGGAAAAGGGGAGGGACTCTCCCTAGCCCATACGTTCAGGGTCTGCCAGTGATTCTCCTTCAAACAGGGACCAACTGTTCCCACTTAGAGCGTAGGTACTCTGCTGCTCATAGCTAGTTGCTATTAGCTAACAGTAGAGTTGTTAAGTTGTAAAAGAGGAATAAAGCTTTGAAAAGAATCCCTTTGTCTGTGTCTGGAGTTGGCTACTGGATTAGACTGAAAGAGGCTGCCAAGGAGCCCTTGACAGCCGGTGAGAAGGTAAACTCACTGAGGGAAGTTGAGGGTGCCTTTCCCAAGGGCCCTCCAAAACCGGGACCTGGCACTAGACTTGATAATGGACCACTGGTCCCATCCAGCTGGACTCTTAGGCGTATTTTGAACATGCCAGTAGGTCCCAAACCTTTGGGGATCAGTGAGCACATTTGGAATTCTGAGGGAGTGTTGTGGGCGCTCTCACAAAATGGCTGCCATGGGAAGACTGGCCCATCCATAAAATGGCTGCTGTATTGGACATGGCTGGTCACAAACACTCCTTTCCCAGAAGGCAAACTGGTGAGCCTAAAAGAACAGTCACTTGCCCAAGAACCGAAGTCCGAGGCAGAGGTGGGGGCTGAGCTCCAAAACACAAAACCGCTCTTTGGAACTCAAATAAAGATGGCATTGGCAGGTGGCGCTTCACTTTGCAGCGTGCCGGCCTCCCAGTTAAAAAGAGAAGATCATAAGAAGTGAAATAAAAGATCAGAAAGTGTAGGAAGCCTGGCGGGCGCCAAGAGAAATGCCTGCGGACACATTGGTTTCTATGGGCAACATGTTGGAGAGCCCTCAGCAGAGGAGGTGAGGCACCTGCCACCGGTGTGTGTGGGGCACGGAGGGAACAAGGCCTCCTCTTCTCCTCTAGAGGTAGGTGGCGGCGCTCTCTTGCACAGCAAAGCATTTGGGGAAAATGCCAACGGCTCCGTTGCAGCGCCCTTCCAGCCATTCCTCGTTCACTGTGGAAACACAAGGGGGTCTCGGGTGAGGAGAGGGTGGTGACTTATGGGAAAAGCAGCACATTCAGCGGATGTTAGCGGGTGGACCCAGGACCAGCTCTCCTCTCAGGCAGAGTGACGCGGTCACCTCAGGTGCCGAGGCGAGGGGTAACAGTAATGAGGTAGAGCTGAGTATTCCACACCGTCTGTCCTACAAACTCGTAAGCTGCTGACTTCAGGGGCAGTAAAGCAGGGGTGCGGAACCTCTTTCAGCTCGAGGGCTGAATTCCATTTCCGAGAAGCTCTCGGGGGCCGCATTCCAGTGGTGGGTGGGACCGAAGTACCCCCAAATACCAGCCTAAGTAAGCTTTAAGTTCTTACTGCCCATAACTACGCTTTAGGAGGGGCATTTCAACCTTTTAGAATGGGGGGGAAAAAACAGCACAAAAGCCAGGAAACCAGCTGAAATCGGTGCCTGGAGGAATGGGGTGGGGCATAGGGAAAGGGGAACCCCAAATTCTGAGGAATCCCAAAAGGCCAGATTGGGACTCCAGGACAGCTAGATTTTAATAGATACAGAGAAGAGGTGTGAAGGTTTGAGACCTACAGTTGCAAAAGGAAAAAAGTCAGGTTTAGGGGCTTAGGGAGGGGTGCAGTGTTGGGAGGAGGTATTCCTGAGAGGAGTAGTTTCATTTCTCCAGTTAAGTGTCAGTTTCATTTCTCCGCTTAAGTTTCATTTCTTCAGGTTTGAAGCAGTACTTTCGGGTTTGGGGGAGGAGGATATATAAAGAAAGCGAGAAAGCCAGTAAGAGCAGAGACAGTCAGAGCCTGAAGTGAGAGCAGAGTCTGAAGAGTGAGCAGGAAGAAGCAGCCGAGAAAAGTCTAAGGACAGCTAGGTTAAAGAAACTTGTGTTTTGAAAAAAATATTTTCTTTTCATGCCTTTTGTATCACTCAGCTCTGTTGTGTAAATACCTTTAGTTGTAATTTGTTTGCTTTAAATCTACTAGCAAACTGCTGTGGTTAAACCCTGGGTCTAGAGTGTCAGTCTCCCCACATCTACAGCCTAAACCCCATGTTACTGGGAAGGGGAAGTTTAAAAGAAGAAAGGTGGGACTCTTAAGGAGGCAAGAGAGCTTTAAGGGGTTGCTTAGGGGGTCCAGGTCATTAGGGGAACCTTGACAAGAGGGAATTTTGGCTAATGCAGCTTCTCACCCCTTCAGGACAAGCTGCATTGGCTCAAGTTCTCTCTTTTGTGCAGCTGTTCAAAACATACTGGCACTCTGTACCCAGGGTTTACCCAAAGGAAACATTACCAGGGGTGCATCTCCATGCCCTCCCCCAACACCCAGTCTCGGATCTCTGCTCCCTAACCTTCAGAGAGAATCTCCAGCTTGTCACCTTCCTTAAAATTCAGGTCCTCTTGCGCCTGACCGGCATAGGGATGGTGCGCAACCATGCAGTACAGTACCGGTCTGTCCACGCTTTCTTCTTTACCCTTCAAAACACACAAAACAGGGCTGGATCAACACAAGCAGTGGAATGAGGAGGTGGTGAGGCCTGGGATGGAAGAGTGGACTTCAGACTGCATCCAGAGGATGCCATTTTGGAATGATACCGAATCAATAAAGAAATTAAATCTCCCCACAAGTAGAAAGCTAGCAGCGCAGGGAGGGATGCTCCAGCTGAGTCCCTCTCTATGTTGTGCTAGTTTTCTACTTGCAGGGAACTGGGGTTTTGTTCTTTTAAAAACAACAACATACACATAAGGAAAATGTACATGTTCACAGCAGAGATCAGAAAAGTCTGCCATTAGCACCACCGCCAATTATTAATATATTGCACCTTTTTCTAGGCTGCTTTGGGAAACCATCCTGGCTGAAAAGGAGAGGATAAACTACGGGTGCAGAATGTCAGGGCCGCAGGCCAAATCTGGCCCTCCAGAGTTTCCCAGATGGCCACGCCTCCTTCCCTGGCTCCACCCTCTTTCCCCCAAACTTGGATTGTTTGGTGTGTGTTTTCTGTGTTTTTTTCCCCATTCTAAAATGTTGAAATGCCTCTCCAAAGGCTTAGTTACTGGCAGGAGGAGCTTCAAGCGAACATATGCCAGGATCTTTGGCCCCGTCTCTTTTGCCTTTGGCCTTGCCCACCATTGGAATGTGGCCCCCGAGAGCTTTGCCGTCCCTCGGGCTGAAAGAGGTTCTGCAGCCCTGGTGTAAACATAACAAATGAGTTTAAAATGTGATTACCCATTGCAGTCTGAAGAGGTTATGTCCATCTTCCTCCTCCGTATTGTACCACTGAATTCCCACCTCCTTGTGTTACATGTATACACTGAGCCTGAGTCAAGGCAGCATGGAGAAAAAGAATCCCTGTCTTTGAGACAGAAAACCCAAGGCGATATAATACGTACCTGGCACCAAAGGGTCAGGTGACCCTCTTGTACCTCTTGCCATACAGTCCTCAGTTCCTCGTCATTCTTTATAGGTATTAACTGGTCACTGCCTGGAGGCCTGTACCTGCAATGGGTCAGTGACACAGTCAGGCACATGAACGTATGATTCAACAGGGATAAATGTAAAGTGCTGCAATTAGGAAAGAAACAAAAACAAAGACAGCAACTGGACAGCTATAGGATGGGGAATAACCGGCTTGGCAGTAGTACGTGTTAAAAGGAACTCAGGATTGTCATCGATCACAAGCTGGATATAAGCCAGCAGTTTGGTGCAGCTGCAAAAAAGGCAAATGCAATTCTAGGCTGCATTAATAGAACCTGAGTTTCCAAGATAGGAAGTAATAGTTCTACTTCATGCTGACCTAATCTGGAATACAGTGCCCAGTTCTGGGTGCTACACTCTGAGAAGGATGTAGACCAGGGTGCAAAACCTCACACTTGGGGGCATTTTTGCCCCCATTCTGAAAGTTTGAAATCATTCTCCTAAGGTTTAGTTACTGGCACGAAGAGCTTTAAGCTAAAGATGCTGGTAGTTTTGGAGAAGAGAAGACAGAAGGTGGGGGCATAATTACACTCTTCGCATACCTGTCAGACAGAAAAGGGCAAATTCTGGTTCTCTCGGGGAGCAAAGGGAAGGACTAGATCTAATGAGTTTAAGTTTCAGGAGGGTAGATTTTGGCTGAACATTAGGAGAAACGTATTTATTTATTACATGTATATACCGCCCAGTAGCCAAAGCTCTTTGGGCAGTTCACAACAATTAAAACCATAACATCCAAGACAATAAAATACAATGTCAATATTTACAAGTTTAAAACGACAGCATAAAAATAAAAACGACAGCCAAAGAGAACCGAGCTGTGGTGCAAAGATTTAAAATACAATACCAGATTTAAAGCAGAAACTGAAAAACTGAAAGGCCTGGGAAAAGAAAAATGTCTTCGCCTGACACCAAAAAGAGCACAGTGCAGGCGACAGGCAAGTCTCATTGAGAAGACGGTAAGACCAGTTCAGCAATGGAACCAATTACGTAGAGGAGTTGGTGGGCTGGTGCTGGCAGAGGTGGCAAAGCTCTTTCAGCCCCAGGGCCAAATTCCATTCCGGAGAAGCTCCTGGGGGCCGCATTCCAATGGTGGGCGAGGCTTACGTCAACAGGGGCGGGGCCAAAAATGCCCGCCTATTGTAGCTTCCAGCTCTTCCTCACAGTCACTAAGCCTTAGGAGAGGCATTTCAGCCTTTTAGAATGGGGCGGGGGGGACAGCGCAAAAGCACCCCGGGATTACGGGTTCACAGAACCTAGAGCTGCGCCCAAATGGCCTCTCAAAATTCTCCAGCCTATTTGCGGGCAGAGAAATGGTGCGGAGGGGGGACAAGTTCACTGAATTTCTCCGAGGGGAGGAGAAATTCTTCAGCAGTTTCTCTCAGACAGGGCTCACTGTCGGCAGGGGCTGCAGCACAGCTTCTTCCTTTTCTCCTACGGGTTTTGGGTTTATTGCGCTGCTCCTGCAAGTGGCAACAGCATCAACTGTGGTGAGGCTCTTCTGAGGCAGAATTCTGAATTTCTTTTGGTGGTCTTCTTGAGCTTCCCTAATCACCACGAGGTGGCCGAGGGTGCCAGTGTGTTTTCGCTCTCTATTGCACATCTTTCCGTCGCTCTGCAGCCTCCCAGGTCGCCTGCACTTCCTGAACCGAAAAAGGCCCATGGGAGGAATGGCCTCAGGACGCCTTCCTCATGATGGCTTTAGCTGAAGTGCAGGAAGCCAAGGAGGCTGCAGGCTGCCACAGAGGTTATTGTACGCTGACAGACAGGACACTCCTGCACACTCCTTGGCCACCTCATAGGTCAGGTAAGCACAAGAACCCCATGGGAATTTCTCCAAAATTTCTCCTCCTTTGAATTTCTTTTTGAAAGCAAAATTTCTTTTCTTTTTTTATCAAATTGAATGAGAATGGTTGAAAAAAAATGTGGGAGAAATTTTCGGCACAGCACTAACAGGACCTACCTCAGCGTCATCTGTGCCGCCTGCCGACGGAAGTCCTCTTGCAATAGGGCGCTGAGGCCAGCCAGGGACAGCATGATGCCCACTTTCCGATCCACAGTGTAGGAACAGTGCACCTTTAGCAGGACGGGCCTGCTGTTCATGTGAGCGGCTTCCCCTTGCGCCAAACGGACCTGTTCGAGAGATGGGACGCGAGCTACGGTGAACCAGGGCGGAGGAATAACTTGGAGCAGATTTCAACTTCTGCCAGGCTGTTTGTGGTGTGATCACGAAAACCACTGGCTGGCTTCATACAACACGAGAAGCCAGAGTACGGGTGGAGAGAACCTACTGTTTGTTGTTGGGACATGAACCATGGGTTGTTCGTGGTTAATAAACCACGGTTTGTTCACACGGCTGGGTTCACACAACGCAACAACCCAGGATTCAATGACAACCCATGGTTCAACAACAACCAACACTCAACCTATACTCTGGCTTGTTGTGATGTTCGAACCCAACCATTTTGTGAGATGGGCATCTCTTATCCCAATGGTCATGGGAAGGTCTCACCTCTAGGGCTGTTTCGAGATCAGCACCACCAGCGTCTGCCCTATCCACATTTCCCTCGGTTGGGCCTGCAAAGCAAAACTCATTGATTAGTTTATTTTGTTGCATTTTGATCCTGCCTTTCTGCCAGGGGATGTGCTAAAACGAACGACAGAGGGTAGCCATTGGTAACTTCCTTCCAAATGGCCCCATGGGAATCAACTGGATGTCGAAGTGGCCAACGGAAATGCAGTGCGTTGACACAAGGGTGGCCGGGTTGCCAACACAACAGCTGTGGTGTTGATCTTCTGAATAGCTCCCGAGTTATAGGATTAATATTACTAAATTGGAGTTGTTAACTTTTTAAATGTACAGCAAAGGAATGAATAATACTGGAAGGTCAGACAAAATTTAAAGTTAACAAACTGTCACAAATGAACATTTACAGGAACTAAATTATGATATATTGGAAAATGAAATAAAGGATGATTTGGTAGACAGGAACATCTTAAACTAGCTTTTTTAGGAAGATAGCAGCAGTAAAGATGAATATGCTTCGTATTTCTTAAGATTTTTAAAAAATAATTTTGTTTTTAACTAGGGTGGGGGGGCATGCAGGAAAGTGAAGTGCCACCCTCCAGCAACATCTTTATTTGGGTTCCAAAGAGCGATTTTGTGTTTTGGAGATCTGAACCCACCTCTGCCTTGGACTTCAGTTCTAAGGCAAGTTACTTTTCTTTTTAGGCTTACCACTTTGCCTTCTGGGAAATGAGTGTTTTGTGACTGTCCACATCCACCATGGCAGCCATTTTATGAATGGGCAAGGTGCCCCCATGGCAGTCATTTTGTGACAGCACCCACAACACTCTTTCAAAAGGTCAACTGTGGCCACCGACCCGAAAAGGTTAGAGAACCCTGCCAATATGTGGGCAGTACTCAGGAATCAAATGAGTGGGAGCTTTTAGTGGGGAGAAACATGCACTCTGCCCATGCTCAGAGGCAATTTTCATGTCAATTATTCATTGATTTGTTTATTTCATGCGGAGAACCTGATATAAAAGTAGGATCCTATTGCATCTTTGGGCCTTGATTCAAGTGAAGCCCTAATTTATATCCTAAAATCTGTCTTGCTTCACCTCCACCCCCAAACATATGCCCATCTTGTAGCTGACCTGGTTTCTGTATCTTTGGTTTCTCACGGGGCCAGTTGGGGGACGCCATTCCAGGTGGGGGGGGGACCCAGTTGATGACTTTCTGAAAGAACAGGGAAACATTAAGTCATGCCAAATTCCTTGCAAAAAAAGATGCCACTCTCTCTTGAGGAGTGGGGGGGGGGGCGGGTGGCAAAGAAGAAGAAACTTGCCTGGTTCAAGAGTGGGCCAAAGCAAGTGATTCAGAAGACGTTCCAGCATACCCAGGACAAGGTTGCCCACTTTTCAACTGGCCCTATTGCTGTGCATTTGAACAGCAGCCTTCCCTGAAGCTCTCAGCAGGGGGAATATGCTTATCTGTGTTGTGATATGTTTCACCTGTTGACGTTTGCATATTGAGCTCCTCTTAAGTAGCACAAGAGCTGCCCACATTCAGGTCAGTTGGCAACCCTAATGGCCATGGGACACATGCTGGCGGGTGCAGGAGTTGGGGAAGTGGAAGTCAAAAGGATCTAGGTGACTTTTAAGAAGACAGGCAATACCTCCAGGCAGAAGCCAGCACATAAAGAGCAGGGAACCAGCACACTTGAGGGGGAGGTATTGGAAACGGGTTTTATTCGCATTCTGTTTTTAATATTTTTAATATGGTGTTTTAATCTTCTATCTTTTTTACTATGGTACGTCCTATGTTCACCGCTTCGGAATCTGTTTTAGATAGGGAACGATATACAAATGTTGCAAATAAATAAATAAATGGAGCCTGAATCAATGAGAACTCCAAATGCCGTAACAATGGGTTGCAGGGTGTGAGGATTGATAAGCAGTTGGTTGCTTGGTGCCTCTGGAACAACGACACTGGAAAAGTGGTGGTAAAAGTGGGATAGATATAATTGTCCTTGACAGGGGACAGAGCTTCATTCCTCTACACTATTTTGCGTACCTTTATGTGAGAAAGCAGCGTACAAGACGATGATGATCATCATCGTCGTCGTCTCTAGGAAAGAGGAAGGAGCAAAGGAGACAGGAGCAGGCAAGGGAACATCAGGCCTGCTCCAGCTGGACTGCCCCCCACCCCTGGGAGATGAGAGAAGTGGGGCCATTCCACCAGGCCTGCTGAGACTTTTTTTCCTCTTCCTTCCCCACTCCTTTTTCCTTGTGTGTCGTGTCTTTTTTTGATTGTACGCCTGCGGGGGCAAGAACTGTCTTGTGGTAGCGATTGCATGTAAACTGAACCGGGAGCCTTTTGTGGTGAGGAGGAGCGGGATAAAAATATTTTAAATAAATACATCATGAGCCAAAATTAGTCGTCCCAAGGGAGAGGGGAACAGAGACGGTGCTTCTGCTTTGGGATTTCCCCATTAGCCCAGAGCTCGTAGCATTTTGCGGCCCAAGTAGCCACCTGACTAGCCCTAAAACTAGGGCAGCCCTAACCTACCCCTGGCACACCCTGACTGATGTGCCCACCCCCGGAAATGGCAAGCTCTCACCTGCCCAGGGAATTGCCCCACAGCAGGGCAGTCTCATCTGGGTGATAAGACGTGCGTGCCGTACACGCTCCGCACCTTGGAGAGCTCCTTTAGAGTCCGGACTGGCTCTGGCTGAGACCCAGAGCGGATGCACCGCCCCACTGCCATCGGAGCCTCCAGCCTCCACTGAGACCATGTCTACACGCACCCCCACGAAAGGTGGAGCGGAGCCAAACGCCCCACCCCACCCTTCCGCAGGCATGTGGGGATGAGATCATGGTCTCCCAGGGCCTCCGCTGACCGCACAAGCAAAATATGTGTCTGTTTGGGGGACGTCGCAGCTTGGCTCCATGCTCCTGGAGTCACTCAAAGCACTGTAGTATTTACTTAGTATTTAAGGGGCTCCTCAATTTGTGGCAGGCAGGCTGAACCTCAGATCTGCGGGCCCAAATGTGGCTCCCCTGACGTCCCAGTCTGGCCACCGGGGTCCCCTATGTGCAGTGGTGTCCCAGCTTTTGTGTAGTTCTTTCCCCATTCTAGAGGTCGAAATGCCTCTTCTGAATATTCGTGACGGGAAGTAAGAGTTTTAGGCTACAAGAGGCTGGTTTTTAAGAAAATCTTTGGCTCCGCCTCTTTTGCCTTTGGCCACACCCCCTTTGCCTTCACCCCGCCCACCACTGGCACGCAGGCTCCCGTGAGCTTCTCTGGAACGGAATTAGGTCCTCTGGACAATAGGAGGTTTGACAGCCCTGACTTATAGGGAGGAACCTGCTGCTGAGGCCTGCCACGTATGCTCCCGGCAGAGGCTCTGCACCTTAAACAGCAGCACGGCAGGCAGAAATCTAACCAGCACAGCTTCCCCCACTGGGGGGAACTCTGCCATCACCACCATCCCCGCGTATCCAGGCGTGCTGCTGATGCATGCTGCAGGAAGCTGCACCGGTTAGATTTCTGCATGGGAGGGAGAGGGAATGACAGCTCTATCCCGCTTCCCTTGTTACTATGGGAAGGATTGCCACCAGCCGTAACCTTTTTTTCCTCTTCCTTCCCCATTCATTTTTCCTTGTGTGTCGTGTCTTCGGAAGGCTCCTCCTCCCTCATCTGTCACTACCGCCAGCCATTCCAGCAGGCTGTACAGAGGAAGAAGAGAGGAGAAGCAGGGCTATTCCAATAGCCGTGCTGAAAGACTCCTTTTTTCCCCTCTTCCCTCCCCCTCCCTTTTTCCTTGCATGTCGTCCCTTTTTAAGATTGTAAGCCTGCTGGGGCAGGGACCGTCTTGTCTTACTGATCCCATGTAAGCTGCGCTGGCATCCCTTTTGGCTGAGAAGCGGGACAGAAATAGTTTAAAGGAATCACTTTAGGAGCTCTTGAGAGGGAAAAGCGTCCCCTGGGAATAGTCTGCCTGTTACACAGCTGTCGAGCCAGAGGAGCCCTGCTGTAGAGAAATGTTGGCAACTGCCATCTCCGGGATGAGAACCTGTGTGGCTGTACTGCATAACACATCCCTGACTCACCTGGGCCTGCAGACCACGAAAGCTGCTCCAGTTATCCTCCACAAAAGCGGAGGAAATTACCTGTGAGAGGAAGGAGGAAATAGAACATGCATGTGCTCTTTATGCCTGGGGTCCCCAGAAGGCCACCCCCCCCCCAAGCATATCAGGGAAAGACTCGGTTAGAACCCTTCTTCTGACACGACCGTTTTCCACATGGAGGGGATTATATCTGTACAGAGCAGCATTTTGTCCTTTATCCCTCCACCCCCCACAACTTGGAATCTAAAGCAGTACAGCCCAGAAGCGGGTTGACGACTTCAGTGAGGACTAGGCGCATGACAACAAAATAACATCACCCTCTTTTAGCCAAGGAGTTGCAGGTGCTACCTTGGACTGACCCAGGAAATCCTTTTCTTCCAGCTCTTCCACATCCCTTGTCGGAGGCCTGAAAATCTCCCCCAAAGGGACACTTCGGGGTTCCAGGAAGAGCTGCTCCTAGAGTAGGACAATTCAAAACAAGGTTTGTTTATTTATTTGAAGTCGCATTATTTTTTTATCCCACTCCTCAGCCCAAAAGGCCCAGGGAGCGGCTTAAATACAATCAGTAAAACAAGACCATCCCAGCCCAGGGTCTTGCAGTCTAAGACATGACACGCAAGGAAAACGGATGGAGAGGGAAGACGAAAACATGAACAGGAGCACAGAGTTCCACCCTCCCCAGTTCACAATCCCACTGTAAGTACGCAAGAACAGCCCTACTGGATCAGTCAAAAGTCCATCTCTGGGGCCTCCAATGTGGTACCTGTGGGCACCAGTGTGTCCGCAGACCCTTTCTATTGGCGCCTGCCAGACTCCCTGCCCGTCCTAATTTTTATCTCATGTCCTAAGATTTTTAATTAATCGTTCTTGAACTGGGAGGCTGGCATGCTGCAAATTGAAGGGCTGCCCTCCAGCACCATCTTTATTCAGCTTCAAAAGAAAGTGGCTTTCCTGTTTTGGAGCTCAGGCCACACCTCGGGCTTAGGTTCTTGGGCAAGTGACTTTCTTTCAGTCTCGCTCATTTGCTTTTGGGAAACGGCTACCCTGGCAGCCATGTTATGAACGGGAAAGCCCCACCCTATTGCAGCCATTTTGTGAGAGCACCCTCAAGACACATTCCAAATTACAAATGTGCCCAGCGAGCCAAAAAGGCTGGGGACCCCCCATCTAGTCTAACATCCTGGTTCCCACACTGGGAAGATGGATGCTTCTGGAAAGTCCGCGTGTGAAACACGAAGGCAATAGCCCTCTCTGGTTGGGTGTTCCCACCATCTGGTATTTCCCGGTATGTTGCCTTTGAACATGGAATTTCTGCTGGATCAGACCAAAGGCCCATCTTGTCCAGCATCCTGCCTTCCCTCAATGGCCAGGCCAGACTTTCCCAACACCTTCCAGATGTGTTGGACTGCAACTCCCATCATTCCCAGCCAGGGACAATGGGACTTGTAGTCCAAAAATCTGGTCCGGGAGGACTGCTTTAAATCCAAGTGCATGCTGGACCCTGTTGCTTCTTCCTGACTTTGTGGGCTGGATCCACATTTCCTGTTCCAGCTGAAATAGGACCTCCAATTTACCTGCACCTGCTCCAGGGCAGTATCGAGCTGGGGGATTTGGCCTTTGTGGGGCTGCTCAGCGGCCTCCTCCAGCGTTCGCCGCGCATCCTGCCACCTCCCGAGCCGGCACTGAGCTGCGGCGGTATTGTACTGCACCTGCAGAAAAGAACAAGGATGCGAGCTTTGGCAGTCACAGAGGATTCTTCAGCAGAGAGGAGGGAGGAACGAAACTCAGCCGGATAATGCAGTTGCCGTGGCTATCTGCGGATGTGGCCTGAAAAGTTGTCCCCAGTGAGTCCAGATGAATCTTTTGATCCACTTGCTCCAGGTTTCTTGTGTGGGTCCTACAAGGACTTTGATCGACAGCAGGGTTTTGACTGGGGTCTCCAGTGGGGTGCCCATAGGTATCAATGTGCCCACAGACACTTCACTTGTGTGCCCATCAGGCTCCCTGACCCTCCGGTTGTTTTTTTCTTGTTCCTTACGGATTATTATTATTTTTTTATTTTTATTTTTTTAAACTGGTAGGCTAACCAGCACCACCTTTTTCCGTTTCCAAAGAGTGGTTCTGTGTTTTGGAGCTCAGACCCCCACCTCTGCCTTGGACTTTGGTTCTGGGGCAAGTTTTCTTTTAGCCTCACCGGTTTGTCTTCTGGGAAATGGGTGTTTTGTGACGGGCGAGGCCCACCCAGCACGGCAGCCATTCGATGAATGCGTGGCAGCCATTTTGTGAGAGCACCCCCGACACTCTCTCAAAATCCCAAATGTGCCCACCAACCCCAAAACGGTTGGGGACCCCTGGCTTTGACGTTTCCTTGACAGCTGCAAGTCTGAAGCTGCAAGCAATCCCTAGACCCACCTTCCTGGGAGTTCAACTTCCTCTTGAACTCAATGGGGCTTCCTTCTCTGTAGACATAGGTAGAACTACACTGTCAACTGCCTTATTATTTTGTAAGGGTGCTTCTAGACAAGGATTTTTTTGCGCCATTGTGCTGCCTCATTCCTGGAATTTTACCCAGATGTGTGCGTCCAGATGTCTGTTATCTTCCGATCGTAACCCTCCTGTGTTTTCCCAGTGCTGCTTCCATCTCTTTTCTTACCTCAGAAAAGCCGTTAAACAGAAAAAAAGATGGAATAGCTGCAAAAGGACTTCTGATCGGTAGCGCCAGGAGACCTCCATCTGGAAGCACCCACCTGTATTGTGCTAATGCAGGAGTGGGCAAATTCTGGGGGTCCGGGGACCACACCCCTCCCTGCCAGATTCATTATAGTATCAGTGGAGCTCCTGTAGAGTTCTGACTGAAACCCAGATTCACTGACATCGGAGCCACCAACCTCCACTGCATGGAACCCACCAGGAACCAAACCCCTCCCTGCCGCCACCAAAATTGCCCCAACCCCATTGAATTTGCCACCCCAAAACCTGGTGTTAAAGCAACTTCACGCTCCTGGAAGCCTCGTCTCAATGAGAAATCACCGCTTGTTCTCTGCTGCTGCGCTGCAAATTCGGCAGTACGGCTGTGGGGCCAAAGGCACGGGCTGCAAAAAAGGCCTGAGGGCTGCATGTCGCCTGGCCCTGTGCTAACGTTTGAGAAATTCTAGAGTATATATGCAGTGGAGGTGGGGGGCTCCGATTGCGGTGGGGATGCGAATCCATTCTGGGTTTCAGTCAGAACCAGCCAGAACTCTAAAGGAGCTATCCAAGGTGCAGAACTCACCTTCAGAGTTCTGGCTGGTTCTGACTAAAACCCAGAATGGATGCACAGCCCACTGAAATTGGAGCCACCAGCCCCCACTGTACATATGCATGTATTACTTTGACCCACCATGGGAGAAAAGAAGGTCACCATTTTGATTGTTCCAGGGGTCCCATCGGAATGCCCTCCCAAATTAGGGCTGTAGGAAGAGGGTCTAGATGCCAAGTGCTGACCCACACCAGCCATCTTTTGGCTCCATCATCAAATGATGCTCTGCCATCCCTTACCTCCCAGGTACACAACACAAACTTGAGACCTAGTTGCTTGTAATCAATGCACGTGTTCTTTCGGAGGTGCATCAGAGCTAGTCTGCAGTCATTCAGGGCTTCGTCGTACCTGCCGTGGGAAGAGACATACACTGTGGGGGGACGTGGGACAGGGCCTTCTCTGCTGTGGCACCCCGGTTGTGGAATGCCCACCCCTTGGAGGCCCGATTGGCTCAGACATTTCGGCACCAAGTAAAAACATAGCTTTTTACCAAAGTCTTTGAGGGCTAAATGCATTCCCTAAAGTAGCACACTGTTTTAACTGGTTTATTGTTTTAGGTTTTAATTGGTATTACCTTGTTTAATCTTCAATATGTTTTTAGCTGTTTAAGTTATTTATTGTTTCATTCTGTTTAAATTGATTTTATCTGTACACCACCCTGAGATCTTAACGATATAGGACAGGATACAAATGTTTTAAATAAATAAGAGGAGGGGGGAATCAATTTGGAGTCAAGTGCAGATACGCGCTTTTATTCTTTACTAGCGAATGGAGCTGGCTTCTCACAGGTTGGAATAGATCTCAGCTCGATACATGAAAGCCTTCATGCAAAGCTGTCAGTGCTGGACACATTCTGCCCACCCCATATGAATGAAGCCACAACCACTGGCACCCCTAGGCACAGCCCTTGCCATGGCGCACCCCTCTAGCCCCTTGGGGGAGGGGTCTGCCCACTCTGTTCCAACGTGTGGGGTGCCCCACAGCAGTGGGGAGGGGGCAGGTGTATAAATCTGTCCCTCGGCTTCCTAATCTGCCCTGGCTTCAAACTGCATGGACTGCAAAGCTATGTGCTGGTTAGGGAAGTTTGCCACCTAGTGACTGAAGATGTTAGTGCAGGCTTCAATTGCATGGACACATTTAAATGAATTAAAATTAATTCATGTGTTTTGTAAAACAAAAGAACCCCAAGGAGCACACCCCTAGTCCCCTTAGGTTGCATGCCAAGTGTCAGGTGTCTGGATTTCACAGCCTCGGCACTGTGGCATTGATGGACAGACAGACACACATCTTCTTTTAATTGCAGTTGTCTACCTATCTACACACACAGATGCTGAGCATGAAAAAGTGATGTGCTGGTTAAGCACGCCTGCCACCTATTGACTGAAAATGATACTATGGGCTTCAAACAGAGAAACATGTTTGCATTAATTAGAATTCATTAACATGTTTGAAAAATCAAATATGCCCAATATGCATACCCCTAGCGTCCCCTCTCTAAGCATGCCAAGTTCCAGGTGTCTAGGTGTCATTGTTTTGTGACTATGGTGCTAACAGACAGGCCAACATCCTCTTTTACTATTACAGAATATAATGAAGCCTGAGGACTGAAAAGATCCGTGGTTTGTGGAAAGGGTCAGGGCAACATGCAGGGCCTTGGAGGTAGGGATGTCAGAGAATTCCGCCACGGATCTCGGTGAGGCCAAATGCCAGTGCATTCGGCCCCCCGAACTCCGTGGTGGAACGGCCTGCCCCCCCGCGGATCCCCCCCGGGACGAGACTTACCTGGGGCGGATGTTCCGGGCGGCAGCAGCGGCGGCGGCGGCAGCAGCGGCTGGTCTTCCAACCGGCTGCCGCTGTCGCCATTTGCAGTCTTGTCTTTTTTTTTTTTTTTTTACAGAGACGTGATAGGCTACATAAGTTTTTACGTAGCCTATCATGTCTCAGTAAAAAAAAAAAAAGATGAAGAAAAATAAGGAACGCAAATGGCGGCGGCTATAGCCGCCGCCATTTGCGTATGCGTTTCCCCCCCCCTTACCCAGAGCCCTCCGCGGCCGGAAATCTGGCTGCAGATGGCCCTGGCCTGGGCCTGGCCGGCTGCTCCGCGGAGCCTCCACGGAGCACAGCTGGCTTTCGACGATTCCGGGGGGGAGGACCGGAGCGCCTCCCCCCCAGCGGAACCCAGCGGAGCCAGGTAAGCGGGGTTTCATACACCCCTACTTGGAGGGCTGGATTTGGATCCCAGGAAGGCCGCACTTGGCCTCAGGCCCTCTCTTGTAGAACCAAGGCACAAGCAGAAAAACCAAGGCTTTGCGCAAACATGCCAGCATTGTTGGTATGTTGGTCCATTTTCTTTCAGCCCCACCCCTTTCCTTTGGCTCCACCCCTTTTGCCTTCAGCTCCGCCCACCATTGGAATGCCCCCGGCAACTTCTCCAGAACGGAATTTGGCCCGCAGGCTGAAAGAGGCTCCGCACTCTTGCTCTACAAACGTCGTTGGGCTCCCATTATATTTGTGGTCTCAATCCTCATCCCCCTTGAATGAGAGAAACGGCGCTCACCTCTCCAGCCGCAGGCAGATGTAGCCTCTCTGGAAGAAGCCCACGGCTAAGCAGTTGTCTTTGGAAACAGTCTGTTCAAACGCCTGCAGGCAGAAATAAAACTACCCATTAGGGCCGAGATGGCCAACTTCTTTTTTTCCCTTGCACCTGTGCTCCAAACAGGAGGAGAAGAAATTAGATAACTGAAGCTTTTCTGGGCACAGGGGTGAAGTGGTAAGAAATGCTTCTCTCGTTCCAGTTCCGCATGTCGGGCTGCTTAGAGGCAGAAGAGCATAGAATCATAGAATAGTAGGGTTGGAAGGGGCCTACAAGGCCATCGAGTCCAACCCCCTGCTCAATGCAGGAATCCGAGTCAGAGCATCCCTGGCAAGTGGCTGTCCAGCCTCGTCTTGAACGCCTCCAGTGTGGGAGAGCCCACCACCTCCCCAGGCAATTGGTTCCATTGTCGTATTGCTCTAACAGTCAGGAAGTTTTTCCTGATGTTCAGCCGGAATCTGGCTTCCTGTAACTTGAGCCCATTATTCCGTGTCCTGCACTCTGGGATGATCAGGAAGAGATCCTGGCCCTCTTCTCTGTGGCAACCTTTCAAGTACTTGAAGAGTGCTATCATGTCTCCCCTCCGTCTTCTCTTCTCAAGGCTAAACATGCCCAGTTCTTTCAGTCTCTCTTCATAGGGCTTTGTTTCCAGTCCCCTGATCATCTTTGTTTGGCAGGGCTAGTAATAAAAAGTTGGCAGCCTTAATTAGAACAGCCTTCTCTGTGTTGGTAAAGATTGAAAACGTCTTTCCCATGGACCTCCCAAAACCCTACTAGGATGGTATTCCTAGGTATTCAGAGACCATGTTTGAACTGGACCTAATTCCCCAAGGCAGAAAATGTTTCTCTTCCCGAATCTCTGGCCTTACGCTCTTGCTTCACGCTGCTGCAATGGAACCGCTCCCCGGAACGAGGCACCAAGGACGAGACCTATTCAGTCGTCGTTCCTTCCATGAAAACGAACAATCCTGGGGCTTAGCTGTATCCCGTTGTGTTCCTTCCGGCGCCTCCGGAAGACATCAGGAAGCCTTCCATGAGAGACCAGCCGCGGTTTATTAAGTTCGGTCTTATCTGAACTTGTTTCTTTTAAAATGTTTTAATTGTTTTAACACGCTGTTTTATTCTTTTATTTTTGCTGTTCGCCACTCCGAAATCATTTGATGTGGAGCGGTATATAAATATTGTAAATAAATAAAATACAATAAATACAATAAATATCCCCTGGACCTGGAAACAGCGCTTGTTTCATCCCAGCCCAGGCTTACTCGGTGATGAGGGAAAGGCACTTTTTACATCCTCTTTAAAGAAGACATGAGTTTTAAACAGGACTGAGATTCTACGACTGCCTGAACTAGGCGAGCTCAATAACGGGAGGGATGGCACCGCTGGCTCATTTCTTCAGAAAACGGTGGGAAGTACTGCCCTTTCTCAGGGCCAGCGTCAAGGGTCCACATGGCCAGGCACCTGCCCAGGGCCCACACCCCAGCTGGGGCCCACGGACAAGAGCCCCCTGGAGTCCCTCCTCCACCGTTGCCACCTGCTTTTTCCCCTGCCTCTCGCTCTGGCCCAGGCGACGGAGGTGGGAGCAGGGATGAGAAAGAGGAGGAGGAGCAAAGACAGCTGGTGACCACAGTGGTGAGCCAGGAGTGGCTGCGGCTCTCTCTTGTGGGTATACTCGGAAGTAAAAAAGAGAGTTTGTGGAGAGAGGCAGTATGCTGCAGTGGTTAGTGTTGGATTAGGACTGGGGAGATCTGGGTTTGAGTCCCCACTTGGCCATGAAGCTCACTGGGTGATTTGGGGTCAGTCCCTGACTCTCAGCCTAACCTACCTCAAAGGATTGTTGTGAGGATAGAATGGAGAGGAGGGGGACCATGTCAGCCACCTTGGGTTTCTTGCAAGAGGAAAAAAGTGGGGTATAAATGTAATAATAAATATGAATAAATAATAACAGGATTCTAGTCCCATCTCGCCCCTGAAGCTCACTGGGTGACTTTGGGCCAGCCCCTGACTCTCAGCTCAACCTACCTCACAGGGTTGTTGTGAGGATAAAATGGAGAGGAGGGGGATCACATAGGCTGCCTGGGGCTCCTTGGTGGGACATAAATGTAACCAACAAACACCTGGAGTTGAAACTGTGATGTGTTTCTCACTTACCTCCAGAGCTCCCTCCAGGTCCCCTTGGAGGAGGAGCAGGGAGCCAACGTTGAAATCAATCTTGGAGGTTGGATTTGCGATGCTGCGGAAGATGTTTAAGGCGGATTCCCCGTCCCCCTTCTCCAAGGCCAAAACGCCTTCGTTCCAGCGCCGTACCAGTTCACGGTAACCCATAGTCCAAAAGCGGTGATTTGACTCCGAGAATTCACGCAGCCCCTGCTTGCCCCAGCTTTGCTTTCCAAGTGATGCAACCAGGAAGTTCAGCATCCTTTTCCTTTGTTGTTGCCATCCCAGCCAGGCTGGCCTTTATTGCTCGCACACAAGGAAATGCAGCTGAAAAGGAGGAGTCTTTCTCACAACTGACGTGACCGTTCATGGACAAAGCTCTTTCTGTACAGAGCTGGAACAGACAACAAACCCTGTCTTTGTCTGTATCTATTTATTGTCAGGTGCACTGCCTTTCTTTCTATTTTCATTACATGCCCAGGTGTGCGGCATATGTGTAGACTGAATTTTGCAATCGTGAACACATTTGCGTTTCAAGAGACTTACCGGGGGTGGGGGGTGGGAGTTGGATTGCCCTTTTTTTTCCTTTTTGCTGGGGTATGTGAAGGTGATTTGTGGAGCAGGGCAGGGGTTGTAGATTCCTACCCTGGCCTGATCGACACCTTGTGTCATATCACTACAATCCCATCATAGTAATGCTATATCACTCTTGCGCTTTTATACCACGTAGGACACACAATGACATTTGTTTAGGGATGTCAGAGAATTCTGCCACGGATCTCAGTGAGGCCGAATGCCAGTGCATTGAGCCCCCCGAAATCCATGGCGGAATGAAGCCCCCACCCCCCCAACCCACAAAAGGCGTGCAAAACGGAGCACTTACCTGCTGCCGTCCGCACTGACTTGCGAATGGTGGCCGCAGGGCGGCCGCCATACACTTCATCATAGCCGTGATAGGCTATGTAAATACTTACATAGCCTATCACAGCTAACGCAGGGACGCCTTTTGCGTCCCTGCAGAGGCCGTGATGGGCTACATAAGTATTTATGTAGCCTATCATGGCAAGCCACACACACAAAAAAAAACAGCGTACGCAAATGACGGCGGCCGCCATTTGCGTTCCCTATTTTTAGCCATTTTAGCCTACGTAAATATTTACGTAGGCTATTACGGTGAAAAACAAGGGGAATGCAAATAGCGTAGTGGGCGCTATTTGCGTTCCATTTTTTTCGCCGTAATAGCCTACGTAAATATTTACATAGGCTAAAACGGGCGGGGGGACACAAATGGCGCCCACTACGCTATTTGCGTTCCCCTTGTTTTTCACCATAATAGCCTATGTAAATATTTACGTAGGCTAAAACGGCTAAAAATAGGGAACGCAAATGGCGGCCGCCGTAGCAGCCGCCATTTGCATACGCTGGGGCTTTTTTTTTTTGGGCTTGCCGTGATAGGCTATGTAAATACTTGCGTAGCCTATCATGGCAGCTTCGCAGGACGCAAATGGCGGCCGCTATGGTGGCCGCCATTTGCGTCCGCAGCAGCCCGTCCGCGGCCGGAACTCTGGCTGTGGATGGCCCCGGCCGGTGGCTCCACGGAGCCGCCGTGGAGCAGAGCCGGCCCAGGGAGGATTCCAGGGGGAGGGACGGAGCGCCTCCCCCCCACCGCGAATCCAAGCTCCGCAAAGGTAAGTGACTTTCGTACATCCCTACATTTGTTGCAGTATTTTGGATAATGTGGAATAAAAAGCAGGAAATAACACTATGGCAGTGGTATATCGAATGTGTAGTGTGCCCCAACAGTTATCAGCGCACTTCAATACCGCTTTAAAGCAGTAGTGTAGATCTAGGGCTCCTTCACACGGAGCTTTTATCCTGCTATTGAGATGGCTTCATCACAGAAGTTTGCGGGCTCTTTACATAACGCCGTGAACCTCCAAGGTGTCTCCTGCACTAAATGCCCTTTGTTCCATTTTAAAAATAGATTGTAGATAATGAGCTATCAAATTACCCTGTTGTGTTCTACTTGAGTTCCCTCTGTGAAAAGAGGAAAAGCGGCAAGAAGAGGAGCGAGATCAATGAAAGGTAATGGAAGACTCAGATACGGGGAGAAGGAGGGGGAAGGGGGTGGGAGGAAAGGAAGCACATGAAAAAGGGAGTCATTGTGATCCTGCATTTCTATTTTGAGCAGAAAGTCCCGTTTTAAATGCAGGATTTTAGGCCGGTGTAGAGATGCCCCTAGACCAAGTATCTCAAGGGCAAAATTCCCACAGCATGGGTTGATGTGCTTTGACAGAAGCAGATGCTCAGACTATTCCTGTTTATCAAGGACAGTCCCGGTCAGTCCTGGTACTAGGGGTTTTTTTTGGGGGGGAGGTCTCCCTGCCCCTGCCCCCAAGTGTCAATCCTTCCCCAGATGCATCAGATCTGATGAAATGGACTCTAGTCTAAAAAAGCCTTATGACAGAGGTTTTGAACCTCTCACTCACCTGGGCACCAAATCCAGCCCTCCAACGTTTGCCAGATGGCAATTCCCCCTTCTCCTAGCCCCATCCCCTTTCTTCTGACCACCGATTGTTTGGTGGTTTCCCAGTTTTTGCACTCCCACCACCCCCATTTCTAAAATGTTGAAATGAATCTCCTAAGCCTTAGTTACTGGCTGGAAGAGCTTTCAGCTAAAATATGCTTGGATTTTTTTTCATGTTTTGGCCCCGCCCCACTTTTGCTAAGCCCTGCCCACCACTGGAATGCGGCCCCTGAAAGCTCCTCCAAAATGGAATCTGTCCCTTGGGCTGAAAGAGTCTCTACACCCCCTGCCTTGTGCCCTCATAAATGTGATTTTTTCATTTCATTTCTATGCCACCCAATAACCAAAGTTCTTTGGGCGGTTGATGACAATTCATGAGATAAAATACAGCATACAAATTTAAAATATGCAAAATGTAAAACAATTTATACAGCTAAAAACAATTTCAATAAAATGCTAGACCTGTCCAAGCAGATGGCATGAATGCCCCATCATATGCCATTAAGTGCCTGGGAGTATAGGGCAGTCTTAACCTGGCGCCAAAAAAGATGATAGTGTAGGTGCTAGGGGGGCCTCAGTGGGGAGATCATTCCATAATCAGGGGGCCACCACTGAAAAGGCCCTCTCCCTTGTTGCCACCTTCTGAGTCTCCCTTGGAGGTAACACTCGAAGGAAGGCCCCAAATGTCGACTGCAGTGTCCAGGGAAGTTCAGGTCAGGAACTAAATATGTTCGTCTTGTGTTAGGCAGACACTAAAGGTGTTGGTGCCACAAGACTCTTTGTTCTTTTTGCAGCAGAGGGGGCAGGCAAACCCCTCCGGAACATCGCTGCAGCGTGTGGGAATGGTCCATTAGTGTTCCTGCGTATGCATTTACGTGTGTGCTGAAACCTAAATAGACCCATTCCCCACTCCAAGATTAAGGCTGCCATCTTCTGCCCACTTCCCTGGGAGTAAGACCCAATGGGACTTCCATCCAAATACACGGGTTTATGGCTGCGCTGTGAGAAACTCTGGAGAGGGAGCCTGAGCCCTGGCGAATGATGAATTTAGCAACGCACACTAAATAAATGTTTTAATCAGGTTTTCCCGAAAGGACCATCCCTGTGCTATCAGATTGTAGGACAATAATGTTGTTCTGGTAAATCTTTAACCAAAGGAACAATAACTCTTTGGGCACTTAAACAAGTGAAGGAGAGTGGAAATGAAAGGAAATGAAAAACTATTGCATGGTGTAGCAATGTAAGAGTTTTCAGCAATGTGTAACAAGTGTGCAGGAGCAGCGTCATGGGTAGGCATGGTCGGGCACATGCCCAGGGCCCATACCCCAACAGGGCCCACTGACAAGAGCCCCCCGGGACTGCTCCTCCTCTTCCCCACTGCAACCCACTTGTTCCCCTGCCTCTCGCTCTGGCCCAGGCAATGGAGGTGGTGAGAAGGAGGAGCAGGAGATCCCACAGCCTGCTTGCTCCCTGGCTCTCTGCTTTTCAAGATGGAAAAGAGGAGAAAGAGCAGGTGGTGAGAAAGTAGACTCACGGAAGGAGTGGGGTTCATTGAGGGTGTCTTGCCCATGGGCCCTCAAAAACCTGGAACCGGCACTGTGGGTAGAGGTGGTGAATCAGGCAGGTAAGTTGCCTCAGTATGAGCCACTGTGGTGTAGCATTAAGACTATTGGACTGGGGAGACCTGGGTTCCAGTCCCTGCTCTGCCATGAAGCTTACTCGGTGACTTTGGGCCAGTCATTGGTTCTGTGCCTAACCTACCTCAGAGGGTTGTTGTGAGGATAAAATGGAGAGGAGAAGGATCATGTACGCCCCTTTGGGCTCCTTGGAGGAAAGGTGGATATAAACCTAATAAATAAATAAATAAATAAATAAATATCAGAATAGGGGTATTGCAACTGGAAACTGCAACAAAAAGTTGCAGTGCTGTACATGATTCCAGCCACTCCATTCCATCCCCACTCTGAGCCCCATTTTCCTTTCCTGCCCCCACAACAGACACTCAGTGTTTTGTGGCCACTGAACATGTTCTGTCATCATTAGGCTGTTTAGAGGTCCCCTTCTTATGTTTTCTTCTTTTATTTTTGTACTTCTGCAGGCCTTTTTTTCCTAATCCCTCTTGTGCGTGGACGGTGCCGTTTTGGCTACCTATGCAACAGCATACACAATCTGAGCGCTGGAAATAGAGGGAACAGTAAGTGTCTGTGAAATTTTGGCAGGGATGGAGAAGCACTAGAGTATCATGTGAAGTAAATTCAATATTGAAAGGCTTCATTGAGGCCCGAGTCACCTGCCCACCACATCTCTGGAAGATTTACTCCTCTTCCTCGTCTCCTTCCACTTAGCTTCCATTAGGGACAGTCATTTTGCTACATCTCTGCATGGGATCAGGTGTGCGGAGTGATTATTCACTCCCAGTGTGGAGATGCAACAGAAATTTGAGCAATGCTGTTAAGGCATTAAGGGAAGTGAACGCCTCATCCCAGATGAGATGACAGAGATGATGTCCTTGATTGCTTAGGTCATCCAATGGGGCTTGGATTGGAGCGCCTTCGTGGTCCAAACTCTACGTTGTTCATTACACATTGTTCCCACCCCTTAAAAGGGGCCCAGAAATAATTTTAAATAAATAAAATAAAGCTTGCTTCTGGAGCCTCAAAAAGGCTCTTGGAGTGACATTTTTGCAATAGAGAAATATATTAAAATTTCACCCATTAAGGCTGCAATCCTATGGCTGTTTAGACAGAAAAAAGTCCTACAACTCCCAGCATGCCCCAGCCAGCTGGCTGGGGCATGCTGGGAGTTGTAGGACTTTTTTCTGTCTAAACAGCCATAGGATTGTGCCCTAAATCACTTGAATATGGGGCTGTTAAATAAATCTTAGTTGATTAATTATATGGGGGGGGGGGTTGTTGATTGATTCATGGATTAAATTTGCACACAAGTACAAACAATACTTTCTCTGTTTTTCAGATCAGGGGTAGAAATTTCTGGGTGATTTAAAGTGGATCGTCAAGGGCTTCTGATTCCCAATTGTTTAACAGTCACAAGATCAAAATGCCCTCCCCCCCCCCCCCCATTATACTGCTGAAAGAGAGAAAACTGGGGTGGGAGAACAGGAATGCTTTTTGTGTGCATGGAAGGACAGTGAGCAGAGTTCAACTGCGGTACTCAGAAGGACTCAGAATTCTTTAATTATACGTGTATTTCTTTTTTGCATTGGACTTCGGTTGGTGGATTTGGGGATTCTAGGGGGGAAACAAAGCAGATCCCACAAGCCTGAAGTTGTCCCTTCTCTGCTTTAAATGATGCATGTATGTGTTGTAGCAGGACACAAGCCTGGAAGAGGCATTCTCTTCTGTGTGAGAGGGGGAATGCCTCTTCTAAGATGCCACCAGCCACCCACTGACACTACAGGAGGCATGCATGTGTCATAGCAGGCTTCAGAGAAGAGGCATTCCTTATAGGGAGTCCTTTTCTAAGATGGGGCCTCTCATCTGCTGTTTTCATAATAGTTGTACTATATATACCACATAGGAAGTACCTTTTCTAATCAGGCACTTTTTTATTCAGTTAAAGCTGTAATCCTATGCACACTTACCTGGGATTAAATCCGATTGAATTCAATGGGATCTACTTCTGAGTTGGCATGCATAGGATTCCACTGCACATACATCCATTAATGTAACTGATCAATCCACTAAACATTATAGATCTACTTGAAAGCCAGTTAACCGTGTTTGGTTTTTCAGCTTTTCATGCTGGGAATGGCAGAAAATTGACCCGGTTTACCGCAAGTTGTGCAAACAAAGACAAAACGAGAGAGAGAGAGAGAGAGAGAGAGAGAAGAAAACCAACAGAATTTATTGGTCATTTGTCAATGTAAAAAAACCAAAAAACAAAACAACCCCCAACCCAACAGCAATGGCGTGATTGTGGAGGAACTGCTGGTTAAATTCATATATTATATTATGTACACATCTGAATGCAATTTCTAAATACAATATGTACACAGCCATACAAACAGCCGAAACGAACAACATAAAACCGAGCAAGGTTAGCAGAAAAAAAGAGGCCTTGTTTGAGGGAATTGTATGTGCTCCAGGACAAAATGGCAGATGTATCCACAGTTTCGAACTTCAAGTAACATGGAAAGGAAATGTCCCAGTCCGGGCAGCCCTCAGAGACGAGGCAAAAGGTGCATAATTGTCGCTCTTGACGAAACATTTCATTTCTTCCTGCCCTTGCTAGGTTACGTGCTAGAACGGCTGGCTGCGGCCGCAACCAGCCCTTCTCTTGTGTAACCTAGCAATCAGCTCGGGGGTCAGCAACCTGGTGCCCTCCAGATGTTTTGGCCTATAACTCCCATAATCCCTCACTATTGCCTATGCCTGGCTGGGTCTGGTGGGAGTTGTAGTCCAAAATGCACAGAGGGCCCCAGGTTGCCGAACCTTGAATTAGCTTCTACGGTGGCCAACTGACCAAAAAAGCACACTCTGGCCTGCTCACATGGCACATCACAAAAGCACACTCTGGCAACTTCTCCAGCTTCTCACATGGCCAAGGATTTAGGAAGCCAGTGGTGATGCCCCAAAATTAGGTGGCGTTCTCCCCCCTGCCCCCAATACCAAAGGAGCATGGCTTGCTTGGCATCTGTAGGCCATGAGGTTCAGTCCCTCACATCTCCAGTTATAAATGCTGTGAAATATTTCTGTAACTAAGATCCCGTCCTGACCCCTGTATCCCAGCCTGGGGATGTCCAGATGTTTGGGACTACAGCTCCCATCAGCCCCAGCCAACATAGCCAATGATCAGGAGTGCTGGGAGCCTGTAGTCCAACACATCTGGAGGGCACCAGGTTGAGGTGCTGGGCTGGAGGGAGTAGTCTGACTCCTTCTTGTTCGTTCGTTCGTTCGTTCTTTCTTTCCCCATTCCCATGACAGCCGGGATGAAAAACAGAACTTCCTGCCCAAACAACTATATGGTGAAAGCGATCCACTAAGATCCAGGGGTTAGAACCTGTATGGCTGCAGGTAAGTTCTTATTTCTTAATCCTTGGGAATCAAGGCCTACTTCACAGGGTTGCTGTGACGACAATTGGTTGCTAGGCTACACAAGAGAAGGGCTGGCTGCGGCCTAACCACCAGGGAGGCCACAGCCAGCCCTTCTAGCACGTAACCTAGCAATGGTAGGGGGATACACACTGGTCATGAATTGTGCCACGTAAGAGCCGGGGTAGGTAGGGGCAAGTAGTGTACTTTCCATGCAAGGACCTTGCCTAACACCAGGCTTTCTCCCGTTTACTTGCACATTCTATTCTGCAGTTCACAGAAATTGCCATTGAAGCTTTTTTCTTTCCACCCAAACCATGCCATGGAATGTTTGCTAACATTCTGACTTCGTAAAGGGAAAGGTCAGTTATGGAATGTTGAAAATCAAGGCAGCACAAGAAAATTTATTTGGGAATTTTCTTTTTCTTGTGCTGAATGTGTGTGATGTATTTGTGAATGCATTTAGTTGATTAGTCCATGGTATTTTTTGTGTGGTGTATCTTGTGTATGTATGTGTATGAAACGGCAACATGTTCTGTGTTATTATAGGGAGTCCCTGAGGAAGGAGGCTGTCTCTGAAATCTTGGGCAAGTGGCACAAAATAAACAGGCGCTCATGTGAACTTATATTACTTTTGTTTTATGGAATGCAGATGAGCAGTGGTGACTGAAACTTAGCACATGGAGGTTTTTAAAAGCCACACCTGAGGCAGAAGCATGACATTGCCTCAGTGGCTCTAAGATTCATGACTGCGTGGAGGTGTCATGCTAAGAGCCACAAAGAGAAACCATAGCTGTTTAGGAAGGACATGTTCCCATATACAAATTCGATAGGACACCATGTGATTTCCAAAGAGGGTTATTACTTATTATACGCCACTGAGATCTAATCAGGATGCAGTCCTCTGCATACACGTCATAACTTCTTAACAACACTACAGTCCAGAATGGGTCAAATTCTCGGGTATCCGAATTCCAGTTATCCCCAAATTCCTGGCTCCCTGAATACACGGCATGTTCCTAAACATTCTTTTGCTGGGTGAAGAAAAAAAAAAGGTCTGTTGGGTAGCTGCTTCCCCAACCCCCTTTGCTGTTTGGATCACTGAGGACTTGTTGCCACTGCCACTTACACTTACACACACACACACACACACACACACAAAACGTGCCAGGTGGCAGAACCTCTCAGGAGGCAAAGGGTTAAAGCCCCCTTTCCCCCACACCATGACACCCATGTGACTCACCCACACCTTCTAAAAGAAAACGACCATGCAAGGCCAAAAGTTGTGGATAATGTCACACCTCTAACTTGGCCCTTAGTTCTAGGTAAGCGTGCATAGAGTTGCACTGTTAAAGTGGTCTCTTTCCCAAGGAACCCTGGGGATTGTGGTTCTGGGGCCTCAGGGGTTGCAAGGGAGATCTCTAATAGAGAATTCTCAGCATCTTCACCAAATTGCAACTCCCAGCATTGTTTGGGGGTATGAAGGTTGCCATGTCAATTTGCCCTAGAGTTGCTCTGGCATGCTCTTGTGCATTTAACAGCAGTTTCGGCTGCAGGGTTCAGGGATGGAAGCTTTTTGCCGCATTGAGAGAACCCTGACAATCAAATATCACTAGGGCCGGCCCTGCCTTCAGGCAGAGTGAAGCAGCTGCCTCAGGCAGCAGATTGTGGGTGTAATGGAAGAGCAGCAAATCTTTAGCTATTTAATAGTTGTTGTTGCTGTTGTTGTATTTTTACTGCCAGGGATGGAGAGAGGTGTTCGTGGGATTTTCTGCCTCATGTGCCAAAATCACTATCACAAAATAGGCTTTGGGTACTATGTACCTTGACTTGGGTCGGGGGGGGCAGGGGGGCTTTTGCTGCTGTGCCTCAGGCAGCAAAATGTCTTGGGCCAGCCCTGAACACCACTTTAAAGTCACAGGAGTGGGATAAAGAATTGACAGCTCTAATGGTCACAGTCCGTCCCCCACAGTAGGAAATCAGGCCTGCACAAAACGCCATCTCATCTCACCTCAAATTGCTCTTCTGCCCCACATATGCTTATGTGGCATAATTTATCATGTATTCTGCACCTATTACCCCTGGATATGCAGAGCACATAGCTTGTTTCCTGATTGGTGGATGTCCTTCTCTCCACCATTGCTGAGATTTTCAAAAAAGTCAGCCACACATTTTCAGACTTATCATTAAGGGCTAGAAGCTTGGTTACCGTTTTTTAAAAAAAAAAGAAAGCTGAGTTTCTCTGCTGTGCTGAATTCTGTACTCAACTCCCAATTCCGTGAATGCGGACGAGAGAGTATGCCCGCAGCCTCAAAGACAACATTTGGTCCACAGAGATTTCTAGTTTTGAAAAGCTTCCGAGTTTAAAAATGATCTAAAAATAAAAAAGAGGCAGATATTCAAAGGATATTTTAAAGGCAGGGTTTCCTTGAACAAGGAGAGGAGGGGGCAGTCTATGTCAAAATGAAGTTAAGGGAGCAATCTTATGCATGTTTAGGCAGAAAAAAGTCCTATAACTCCCAGCATTCCCCAGCCAGCCATGCTGGCTGGGGAATGTTGGGAGTTGTCGGACTTTTTTCTGTCTAAGCATGCATAGGATTGCACCCTAGGTTAGTGAGAGGCTCCAATTCTGACTTCTACTTCCACTTTGGCATCTTATTAAAGTGGGATCTGGGTACAGAATGATTTGCACGTCAGTCCATTTTAGCTACAAGTTCACAGCACAAGGCCATCATCATTATCATAACAGTAGTACCAGTATCAACTATTTCCTCCTACAAGAACCCCACCCCCGTAAAAAAAAAAAACACCTCGGCGACCTTCCTAGGGTCATTAACATTCTTTTTTTTTTCATTAAAAGAAATATAAAATCCAGTGTGCAAGAGTTCACACACGCCCCACCCCCTCTGCGAATATGGAGTCACGAGTGTCAATGGCCCCCAAATCCGGAGGATGTAGCCTTGTGACAGTGTTTGCTGCTGGTCCGGTTGCAAACAGCCACTTCCCGCGGTTTGTCCCCCCGCTCCTTGTAAGGTTGCCTTCAGGATGTGCCAACGACGGCTTTTCTGGGGTCGACACACCTCCAAAGAACTGAGATATTCCTGACAGGTGGAATATTTATTTCCCCAACTGTGGTTTCTGTTTTGAAGAAAAGGCGGTTTTCGCTGTTCTGTGAGGAAGGAGGAGAAAGGGCCATGGCAAAGACCCCTCTCAGTATTTCCAGGGAGGAAGGCAAAATTATTCCATGAGGTGCCGGTTTCTCGGGCCTGTGGGTCCCTTGACCATATCCAAGGGAGGGAACAGCTACTACGAGAGTCTCTTTCAAACAGGAGTCAGAGAAACCGGATTCTGGCTGAGACCAGGAAGCCACCTTGAGGGTGGCCATAATTCTTTGTCATGGCAACCGTCCACGTTGGCATGGCATGCCACGAAAAGGGCACTTCACGTCACATTTCAAAGGAATTCCGACAGGCAGCCACTTCAAATGTTACTTCAGTTGTCCGAATCCACTGTGGCGAGGGAGCCCCACAGAAACGTACGGACATTTAGGGTGACAGGAGGCAGCTCCGCAATGGTCCCGGTCTCTCTACAGAGTCCCTCGCACTCTTTTGCGGGTCAGATGCTCCCATCCATTTGCTCCACCAGAAACAGGTGGATGGCCTCGAATGCAGGGCGATCTTTGATGTCTCGGCTCCAGCATTTCATCATCAAGGCAAAAACAGGATTTGGACACAGGGGCGGCTGAGACAGGTACGCCTGTGGGCAGGTAATGCAGAATGAGCCAGTAACCACACAGCAAGCACACACAGGAGGAGGAGAAACCAACTTCCCGCCCTCTTCAAATACCCAGAGAATCAAAGCCTCTGACATTGGAGCCCTTCCTCCAGGGAATGGTTCTCAATTATGAGTAGGAACTAAGGAAGTAAGAGGAGGAGGGGGCAGTGAGGAACCACACACAACAAGCACACCTAGGAGAAAAAGAAACCTTCTGCCTTCCTTTTCAGCAAGCCAGGCAGCAGTCACTGTGACCCATGTTTTAGGCGCCAGCAGTGAAAGACCGCCTGCAGCCACCTCACAGCACACGGGCTTCCCGTACCTGCCGGCCTTGGTCTCGGAAGAACTCCCCCGTGTTCTCAATGACCTGCTCATCAGAGAGCCAACTGTACGGCTGCTCCTTGCACAGTGTGAACATCTCCCACAGTGTCACGCCAAAGGCCCACACGTCACTGGCCGTGGTGAACTTGCCCTGTGGGGACGGAGAAGAAGGCCACAGTGATAGAAGACCGTATCAGGATTGAATCTAGTTGAGGTCCTTAAACTGGGAGTCATGATCATTACCTAGATCAGGGGTGGGGAACCTCAGGCTCACGGGCCAAATTCAGCCCTTTTGGGGTCCCAGTCCAGCACTCTGTGGTTCCCCAGATGGCTACTCTCCTTTCCCTGTCCACGCTCCCTTTTCCCCAACCACCAATCCTTTGGTGGATTCCCAGCTTCTGTGCTGTTTTTCCCTCCCATTCTAAAAGGTAGGAGCTTTAAGCTGAAATATGCAGGTAGTTTTGGTATGTCAACTCCATCCCATTTGCCCTAGGCCCTACCCACCCCTGGAATACGGAGGAACCCCTGGGTGCGCCTCCAAAATTGAATTTGGCCCTCAGACTGAAAGAGGTTCAGCACCCTAATGTTAGCGGCTGACTGTAACGCATCGGAGCGAGGACTACACCGCTTGTTTTTGTATCGTGCCTTGCCCAGATACGTCTCCCCAGCAAAATACAGCTCTCTTTTTATGCCCCTTGTCCAGCCCTCTTACCAAGAGGATGCTTTCCCAGGCCATCCAGCGGATCGGCAGCACGGCCCTGCCCTGGATTCGGTAGTAATCACCACTGTACAGGTTCCTGCTCATGCCGAAATCAGCGATCTTGATGGTGTAGCTGTTTCCGACCAGGCAGTTGCGCGTGGCCAGGTCCCGGTGTACAAAGTTGAGGGAAGCCAAGTACTTCATGCCGGAGGCAATCTGAGTGGCCATGAGCAGGAGATGGAGGCAGCTGAGGGAGGCAAACAACACAAGGCAATCATGGGAGCAAGTTTAAATAATCAATACAGGATTTAACAAAACAAAAGAAAACCCCATATCTAGACTACAGAAAACCATAAGAAACCCAAAAAAATGACCGGTAGCCAGTTCTGAAAAGGCTCTTCCAAAGGACGTGGTGGCCCGTGGAGCGATCCCGCCAGAGTACTGCCACTTCGTGGGCACTGCGGGATGTTTCAATGGCAGCTCAGACTCGGCCGCCTGGCCGGGGGTGGAGGGAGAGCAGAGCAGGGAGCAGGACAACTGAAAAGGCCCTGCGCAAGGCCACGCGTACAAGAATGAAGTGGCCCCCAGCAGACCGCCAACCGTGCCAACCCTTGATGCCACCCCGTCCCCGGTCATGGTGGCGTATGGCGCTTTCTTGATCAGGGGCAGCGTATCTCCGAATATCGGTTGTGGCGGAGCAGCATCGGCAGAGGGTTGCTGCCTTTGTAACTTGCTGGCTTCCCAGAAGCATCTGGTTGGCCACCCTGCAAAACAGATACTGGACTGGATGATCCTTTGGTCCTACCCAGCAGGGCCCTCCTTATGTTTTTATTTTACAACACAACTAGCAAACGGACACTGTGCTATCCGTTTGCTATATCACTGTGCTATCCCCCATCTGAGTGAAGCCGCATCCTCTGGCACCCCTAGGCCTGGCCCTTGCTGTGCTGCACCCCAGCAGTCCCTCTGTTAGGGATGTACGGAAATCATTTACCTGTTCGCGGATTATGCTGATGGTGATGCTCCGTTCCTCCCCCCCCCGGAATCCTCCTTGGCCGGCTGTGCTCCGCAGCGGCTCACGGAGCAGCTGGCCAGGCCCAGCCAGGCCAGAGCTGTCCGCAGCCGGATTTCCGGCCGCGGAGGGCTCTGGGGGAGGGGAACCGCGTACGCAAATGGCGGCGGCTATGGCCGCCGCCATTTGCATTCCTTATTTTTGACGTCTTAATCTACGTAAATATTTACGTAGACTAAGACGGCGAAAATAAAGGGAACGCAAATAGCGTAGTGGACGATATTTGCGTTCCCCTTATTTTCGCCGTCTTAGTCTACATAATTATTTACGTAGACTAAGATGGCCCAAAATAAGGAACGCAAATGGCAGCAGCCATAGCCGCCGCCATTTGCGTACGCCTTTGTTTTTTTTACCCAGACGTTTTAGGCTACGTAAAAACTTATGTAGCCTATCTTTTGGGTGTAAAAACAACACAAAAAACCTGCAAATGGCGGCAGCAGCAGCCAGTCGGAAGACCAGCTGCCACTGCCAGAGCCACTGCCGCGCAGAAGATCCGCCCCAGGTAAGTCTCATCCCAGGGGGATCCTCGGGGGGGGCGGGGGGCGGCAGGCTGTTCGGCCACAGATTTCGGGGGGCTGAATGCACTGGCATTCGGCCTCCCCGAGATCCGTGGCGGAATTCTCTGCCATCCCTACCCTCTGTCCACTCCATTCCTCTAAGGGAGGTCTGCCCCACAGCAGGGAGCGGGAGGGTGCAGCCATTTAATTCTTTCCCTCGGCCTCCTAATCTCCCCTGGCTTCAAACTGCATGGGCTGAAAAGCTAAGTGCTGTTTAGGGAAGTCTGCCATACTCATGGCTGAAGATGTTACTGAGGGCTTGAACCACATGGACACATTTATATTAATTTTAATGAGTTGATACAGTTTAAATGCAAAATAACCCCAAGGCATACATCCCTAGGGTCTCCTTAGTATGAATGCCAAGTTTCAGCTGTCTAGGTTTCATAGTCTTGGTGCTATGGCACGGACAGACAGACAGACACCCCTCCCATCTTTTATCGTTATAGCTGTATGGCTGCCAGCTCTTCTGCGAGCCTTCTGCTCCCATGGCTGACTTGAGCATGCCCCACCCCTTCCCCTCCATCACCTGACACAGGGAATATTGTTGGAGAGTGTGAAGGTGCTTCTACTCTGCCGTTGCAACAGGAACTGGTGGAGATCCCCGTTCTCCATGTACTCGGTGATCATGCACAGCGGATCATCTCGCACGCACACCCCCAGCAAGCGGATGATGTTCGGGTCCTTCAGCCGGGACATGATCTTGATCTCCTTGAGGAAATCGTTCCTTGGAACGGTAAAACAAAATCCTATTCGCTACTGGGCCAGGTTTAAGGCATTAGTACTGGAGTACAAAGCCCTAAACAACTTGGGACCAGGATACCTGATAGAGCACCTTCTCCCTTACCAACCTGCCTGGACACTGAGGTCATTGGAGGGCATGTTCCTGGTGGTTCCACACAGATCTATGGCCTGGCTGGAGTCCACCAGGAAAAGAGCCTTCAGCGTGGTGGCCCCCTTCCTGTGGAATTCCCTGCCTTTAGAGGTCAGGCAACGTTGTGTTGTTTTCAACGCCTCCTGAAGACATTGCTATTTCGAGAGGCCTTCCCTGAGTGGCCAGCTACGGTTTATTAAGTTCAGAATCTGTTCTTTTAAAATGTTTAAACTGTTTTAATTATGGGGTTTTATTCTTTTATCTTGTTGTTCACCACTCTGAAACCTTTGTGGATGTGGAACGGTATATAAATATTGTCAATAAATAAATAATCCAAATAATAGTGTGAGCTCGAACCTCTTTCAGCCTGAGAGCCAAATTCCAATTTGGAGAAGCTTTCAGGGGCCACATTCCAGCAGTGGGTGGGACTGAGGTAAAGGGGGCGGGGCCAAAGGCAAAAAGGGGTGGGACCAAAATAGAAAATAGAATAGAAAAATAGGGAAAAAGGCAGCATATTGTAGCTCAAAGCGCTTCCTGCCAGTAACTAGGCTTTAGGAGAGGCATTTCCACCTGTTAGAATGGGAGAAAAAACTGCACAAATGCCAGGAAACCATCAAATAATAGGCAGCCAGGGAAAAGGAAGAGGGGACGCCAGGTTGGCTGGATTTGACCCCCAGGCCTACAGCTGCTGTAGGGCCATCGCCGGATTAAGGGAACAGTTGACTTAATCAGTGTATTTCAGCCCATCAGTCGATTGCTTGATCCAAAACGTAGTGCCATCCTATGCAGGTATACTCAGAAGCCAGCCCTGCTGCATTCAACAGGGCTTCACCCCTGGCTAGGTGGGCACACAACAACAGCTTACATTTGCATCCCGGTGAAAGGAAAAATTTGGAAACGAACAGCGTACTTGCTTTGTTTTCAGATGATGGATGCATATATCACAGCAGGCCTCGTCCCAGAAGAGGCATCCCCGCTTGGGCGTGTGAAGAGTGGGCATGCTTCTTTTGAGATGGTGCCTACCATCCAGAGCAGACGTCGCCTGCCTGGTGCCCTCCAGTCAATGGATCACCGCCACTTGGGCTTTGGGAAAATGCCGCCAGCAAGAGCAGATTCTCTCCAGACCGGCACCACTGCGGCTTGCGCTCACCTCGCCGTCTTGGTGACGTTGGCTCTCAGCATCTTTACAGCCACGAGAACGGCCCGGCTGGAGGCTTCCGGGGAAACACGACCCAAGAATTCCAGGAGGCCATCAGCTTCGCAGAGGTGGACCTACAATGGAAAGGGCCAACCAGCCCGAGGGGAACAGTCAAGCGGATCTCGAGAAGAGGAGACTGCCTCACAAGACAAAACAAACCACCCGTTGCAAGCAGAATGGGACTGCTGTCAGCCACCAGGAAACAAGCGACGGCCCAGGGGAGAAAATGGACTGGATAGCCCCATACTTTAATTGCATATGAGTGAAAACGAGATGCAGTGTTTATACAGCAGTGGGGCTGGCGTGGAGGCGTCTTCACCATGTCCAGCACCATTCTATCTTTTTCTCTCTTGGTTTGAACTTGGGGTGGAGGGGGTGGGGAGAGAAAGACAGCTCTGCACATTCTTTACAGCAAAAACTGGCTGTAGACGTAACTGACTGGCTAGTCCTTGTGGTGTCACCAGGATATTTCCCCTGTATCCTAATCCCCGAGGCAGATTTGTAACTGCTTTTGATCCTAGGTGCTTTATCACTGTCAGTCCTGTGGCCCCTAGACAGAGCTCTGACCTTGGAGGAGATGAGCCGATCGTGGATCCTCTCACCTCCTCCCAGCACCTACCCTGCTGTTCACCACTCTGAAATCTTTTGATGTGGAGTGGTATATAAACATTGTAAATAAATACATGAATAAATAAACCTGCTTGTTCACCTGCCTCTTGCTCTGGCCCAGGGAACAGAGGTGAGGAAAAGGAGGAGGGGCAGGATACACCGCGGCCTCCTGGCTCCCTGGCTCTCCTCCTGCCAAGCAAGCAGGTGATGAGGAAGAGGAGCGAGAGCAGGTGGTCACAGTGGTGGTGAGAACGTTGACTCACTCAGAGAGGGGGCCCATGGAGGGTGTCTTGCCAAGGGCCCTCCAGACCTGAGGCCAGCACTGCGTAAGAACATCAGAAGCTGCCTTCCCCTGAGTCAGACCCTGGGTCCATCTAGCCCAGTATCGTCGACACTGACTGGCAGCAACAGCTCTCCAGGGTTTCAGGCAGGATTCTTTCCAGCCCTCCCCAGAGATGCTACCAGGGATCGACCCTGGGACCTTCTGCCTGCAAAGCAGTTGCTCTGCCACTGAGCTATTCCCCCATCCCCTTGGAAGGTGCCCCGGCCACCCACCCCATAGCCTGGCCTGTGAATGATGCCAGCCCTCCGTGGGCCTCATTGGAGCACATCTGGAGGGTAAAGGGTCTACCCACCTCCCCAAACTGCCCTTCTCCCAGCTTCTCCTTGAGCCGTAGCTGCTGCCTCGGGAACTCGGCCACAGAGATGTCCTTCTTGGTCAACGAGTCGACCGTGATGGCCGGCACAGCGTACGTGTTGTTGCCCGTCACGCCCTGCAGGCTGACAATGTCCGTCTCGGCATAGTGGGGGACGTTGTTCTGGAAACCTTGGTGAGGGGTGCACTTGGTGAGGTCCGGCTCAGCATAATCGCCACTACAGGCTGGAAAAAAACAACAGGAGAGAAAAAAGAGAAAGACATTGATGCGGACAAAGGTCAGCGCAACCCTCTGTTTCATTTGAGTGATTTGGAACATGTATATGCCGCTTTTTCAGCTGGCCTGGCTCCCCCAGCGGCTTATGATGAACCATGAAACCAATGACTTTATTTATTTATTTATTTATTTATTTATTTATTTATTTATTTATTTCTATACTGCGCAATAGTCGAAGCTTTCTGGGCAGTTCAAAACAATTACATGACAAAAATGAATCCGTAAAATAGGTCCTGTGTTTGAGTTGCAGAATTTTGATTATTTCAGTGGCCAACACAGACAACCAAAGTTATTTGTGAGTAATGGAGGGTGTTCAACCCAGCCTGAAGGCCTGAATTCAATTCTGGAGACGCTTTCGGGGGGGGGGGGGGCTTTCTAGTGGTGGGAGGGCGGAAGGCAAAACCGGTGGGGCCAAACATACCAGCATATTGTAGCTCAAAGCTCCTACTGACAGTAACCAAGCCTTAGGAGAGGCATTTTGACCTTTTAAAATGGGGAGGAAACCACTCAAAACCTGGGAAACCACCAAACAACTGGCAGCTGGACCTGGGGGCGGGGCCAGGGAAAGGGGCCGGCCTTCTGGGGGACCCCAGAGGGCCATATGGGGACCCCAGGCAGGCTGGATTTGGCCTGCGGGCCGGAGGTTCACTACCCCTGGTGTAACAGATGCAGGAAATCCAGATGGCTCCCACGTCCTCCCATGGTGGTAAACATCTAATAATAAACAGAACGTTTGCTTTGCTGGTGTCTCAGATTTCACCCACCCACACAAACAAATATGCTATAGCTCATTGGTCGAGCACATGCTTTGCATGCAAAAAGTCCCACCCGGGTTCAGCACTTGGTGCCGCTGGTTAAAGTAACATGGGCATCAGGTCTGGGGGAAACCGCAGGGGAAAGTCTTTGCTTCACCCTGCCTGCTGGTGGCCCTGTCCATATGCCTCCGAATTGCACACTTGCCAGTGTGGGTGTGGTCCTACCCGAGTCCTCAGCGCTTTGGGAGAGCTCCGGCAGTTTCTGGAGGAGGGTGACAGGCTGGTGATATTCCAGGTCCAAGGGGAAGACCCTCTCGTAGGTGGGGTTGGTCTGGTGGATTTGGGTCTGGCTGCTGACGATTCTGGAGCTGTAGAAGGAGAGCCGGACGGTGGCGTCCTCTTCCAGGATTCGCCGGGGAGCCTTGGGGAACAGGGAGGGAGAAAGCTGCTGAGCTCCCTGCACGGAGGACACAGAAATGCAGCACCCTCCCGCTCCCCCAAATACCAGCATAATTTAGCTGACATCTCTTCCTGGCAGTAACTAAGCCTTAGGAGAACCATTCCAACCTTTTGGAATTGGGGAAAGAAAAGTGCAAAAGCCAGGAAACCACCAAACAATTGGCAGTTAGAGGGAAAGGGGTGTGGCCCTCTGGGACTGGGACTCCAGGCAGGCCTAATTCGGCCTGTGAGCCGGAGGTTCAACACCCCTGCTCCACAGGATTGGCTAATTGGAGATGACAGGGGATGCAGGGCCATTCCATCAGTCCTGCTGAAAAGCTATGTAATTTTCCCCTCTTCCCTCCCCATCCCTTTTTCCTTGTGTGTCACGTCTTTTGAGACTGTAAGCCTGGGGGTCAGGGACTGTCTTGTGTTCTTGATTGGATGTAAGCCGCCCTGGGAACCTTTTTGGCTGAGGAGTAGGATAATAATACTTCCAATAAGTGGGACTTCTGCCCATTTTGTACACCACCCTGTGATTTGATCACGAAGGGCAGCATATAACTCTTTCAAATAGATCAATAATACAGAAGAGGGGTTCCCGAGTGAGCCAGCCAGCTGGCCGGCCTGCTGTGGGACGCACCATACCGTCTCCAGCCGCTTCTGGGCATACTGCCTCCACAGGATGACGACGATGACCACCACCAGCAGCAAGATGATGGCCACGAGGCTGCCAACCAGACCAGAGGTGTTCGCCTCCTCCGTCTTGCGTTCGATCCAGGGACTTGTGGCAGACATGGTGGTGGTGGTCCCTGCAAAGGTAGTTTGAGCAGCAATCAATCAATAACAGGGCTTGTGGCAAGACTCCACAGTGGTCCCTGCAAGGCCGATCAGCTGTTAAATCAATCAATCAATCAATCAATCAATCAATCACAGGGCTCATGGCAGACTCCACCATGGTCCCTGCAAGGGCAGGTAACAATAATAGCATAGTTGACATTTAGGCACCAGGTAAAGACCCATTTATTTGTACAGGCTTCTGGGGTATTGGCAAATGCTCCAGTTGTTCTTTAGCAATTGATTGCATTATGGTCGTATGGCATTTTGTTATATATTTGTGCTTTTAGAGTCACGAGGTTAATACTGTCTACGCGGCCTCTTAGGTTTCATATCGCTTGTTAGCTGCCTTGGGCTCTTTGTGAGGAAGGGCAGGATATAAATTAAATAAATAAACTAAAAAAAAACTATTGATATTGATAAAATAAATAATGACAATGACAATAAACAGAATGGTGTGAGATGGAGAACCATGGGCTGTACCCCAAAGCTGCAATCCTTAGCTCCTTCTCCCCCAGTCAGGTCTCAGGGGCAGAGAAACACGCTACATCAGGAGTGCAGAACTCCTGCAGCCTGAGGGCCAAATTCCATTTCGGAGAAGCTCTCGGGGGTCACATTCCAGGGGTGGGCAGGGCCAGAGAAAAATGGGGCAGGGCCAAAAAAGCATGCCACATATTTGACCTTAAAGCTCTCCTTGCCAAGTATTGAAGCCTTAGGAGGGGCATTTCAACCTTTTAGAATGGGGGAAAACTGCAGAAAACCCGGGAAATCACGAAATGATGCAGGAGAGGGAGGCTATCGGTGGAACCCTAGGAAGGCTGGATTGGAACCCCAGGGGAGCCGGGTTCTGCCCCTCTGTGCTACATCACACCTGGAGTTTCTGTTTGGTTTTTTATTTTGTCTTACTAAACCAGCTTTCCTCAACATGGCGCCCTCCAGATGTTTTGGACTACAACTCCCATCTGCCCCACCCAACATGGCCAATGGTCAGGGATGATGGAAGCCATAGTCCACAGCATCTAGAAAATGCTGTATTGAGGAAGGCTGTACCAGGCACTGGCAGGGGAGAAGTGAGGAGGAGACACAGAGTGGCTGCTGTGGCCGGCAGCATCAAGAGAAGAACAGCCAATCCCCCGTGTCCTCTTTGGTCACAACTTTTATAAACCTCAGCCTACAATGTCCCCCATGTAGCTTTCTTCCCCCACACCAAACCTCAAAAGTCTCACATTCTCTAGCCTTTTTTAGGGACATTTAAGAAATTCATTTTCAGTTTGTTTTTAAAGAAAAATATTTTTATTGGTTTTCGAAAGAAAACTTTTCCTTATACAACATCACACTGTGGGAGAGCACTGAATTCATGACCAGAATGCACTCCGTTTGCACCTCCCGGAACACAGACCCGAACACAATCTGCGGTCAAACTCTGCACCTTTCCGAGCTTGCAAGGCAGTTTGTGGAAGAAAAAGAGCGTGATCGGAAAATGCGCATGGAAATGCACACAAACACGCTTTCATCGACAGGAGAAACATGCGTACTTTTCAGAAAATGCGCACAACTGATGTGTACATTTGGGAAAACGCACACAAAAGGACGCACAGGTTTTTATGCGAAAAGACGACGTTCGCCATGTGATACGGACACAAGTTGGAGCAAGCTTTGAGGTGGACTTCAAAGAACTCAACAAGCTCGGGTTTTGCTGATTTGCACATTCCAGTCCCTCGGCTGCCCTGGGTGCTGACTTTGCTAAGATTCTGGATGTGGCACGCTTACCCTCCTCCTTACCCCAAGTCCCATCTGTAGCGTTGGGTTCCTCCGATGGGAGTATCGTTGAGGCTGTGCTCGAGGCAAGGGTGACCACAATGGGGTCGAGGACATCCAGGTCTTCTGGAGGAGAAATAAGAGGCATATGAGCCTATCGCGCACAGGCTGGGGCATCCTGGACCAGGGAGAGCGGCCCAATCATGATTTGGGCATCCCAATCATGGAGCTGACCAAAGGCGAGTTCTTGACCCCAAGGAGCTCCCAACGGGACACTCGGCTGCAGTTTTTATTTCTAGTTCATTTGTTTATGTTTAACGTTTGCCACCCAGCTCTTTGACCCAGAAGGTTCGCAGAGAGGCTTACATTGAGAGTTACAACCCATTACACCGTAAAAACAAACAAACCAAGAAAAAAATAAGAATGAATTCAAAGAAAACACACACGCGCGCGCGCGCGCGCACACACACACACACACACACGGCAAACAGCATAAGTAGCAAAAGTTAAAATCAACAGATCTCACAGGCCTGGATGAAACTTTTAGAAAGGGTTTCACTGCTAGGGTGTTGGAAGATACTGATTAATTAAATGAAGGTAGCTATAACTAGGGTTGTCTGTCGCTGGGAAATCTGGCCCTTTTGGAGCTCGCTGGCGCCCACAACCCGGCTTGCATTTGCAAACCAAGCCATGGGTTTCTTCCGGAAATCGGGGAAATTGTTCAGTTTTTTAAAAACAATTGCATAAATAGCAATTTGCACACATTACAGATGCAATTTGTGTAACTTTCGCACGTTACGGACACAATTTGAGCAAATCGCTTTTTATGCAATTTTTTTTAAAAAAATGCAAGCTGAACCGCTTGGACTCATTCACATTCATTAAAAATAATTAATACATTTTAAAAACAAAATAACCCTGCAGAGCACACTCCAAAAATCCCCTTGGCATCCAGGCCAGATTTCTGATGTCTAGGTTTCGCAGTCTTGCTGCTACAGCGCTGATGGACAGAGAGACAGACACACAACTTCTTGTATTATTATAGATATGTTCTCCATTTTTCCCTGTGCTTGCATATAAATCCCTTGGCCTGGGCAGTGGGGGTGGTGTTGGGCTATTTACCCGATTGGAAGGAGACTTCGCTGATCATCATCCAGACATCGGCAAAGTGGAAACGGCACAGGATCGCCTTGCCCACGCGCTGGTTGAGGGGGATGGTCACAAACCGTGCACTGGGGTTCTTGTCGTCCAGGACGGTATCCACACCCACGGGCTCTGGCTCCCACATGGCGATCAGCCGTGGCTTGAAGAGGCATTCCACCCGCTCAAAGATTTTCACGCCCTTGGAAAACATGTTGTTGCAGTGGACCTGGCATTGAGGCAAGGAGAGGGGCAGGGGAAGGAGAAAATGTCAGCAGCCTTGTGGCAACAAAATGCAGGCAAACAAAATGGCTGCCAAGGCGCCACGGCTCTATCAAAGTGGCCACAAGGGTGCCACGGCTCCATCAAAATGGCTGCCAAAGCACCACGGCTCTATCAAAGTGGCTGCCAGGTCACCATAGCTCTATCAAAGTGGCCACAAGGGTGCCACGGCTCTATCAAAATGGCCGCCAGGACTCCACAGCTCTAACAAAATGGCCACCAGGGCACCACGGTCCTACCTTCATGGAGGTGAAGTTCCTTTGTCGGTCGAACTGGAATTCCATCTCAATGGTGCCGTCCCGAAAGCTGTCATTCTTCCAGCCAACATAGTCATAGCCTGGCCACACGCGGTACTGGTGGCTCTTGGTGAAGTCGTCCAAGCCCAGGATGCCGTCTGTCAGCTGGCCCAGTCCACCATGCAGGAGCCTGAGAAGAGAGCATATACCAAGAAGAATCTCTTGAGAGACCGCCTGGGTGGGGGTCGGACCCTTCAGCCCAGTGGTTAGTTTTGAACTGCAGGCACTCACCATTACAGCCCCCTCGCCACACCCCCAAGGGCAGTCCAAAATTGCAGGCAGCTGTGTGGATAGTGATCAACAACCCAGTTCTAGCCGTTTACATCGCCAGCAGGAGTGGGTCTTTTGTAAAGCAATTAACGGGTCTTCATTGCCCATTCAAGACCAAGCCGCCCCAAAATACTTTGCTTTACAGCAGGGAACAATATATATTTATTACGTGTTTTTGTAATGCTGGTGTATTTTATAAATTGTTGTAAACCGCTCAGAGAGCTTCAGCTATAGGGTGGTATAGAAATAATAATAATAATAATAATAATAATAATAATAATAAACAATAATAATAGTTGTCGTTGTTGTTGCTGGGAATAATCCATTTTCTTTGTGTGTCATGTCTTTGTAGATTGCAGGGACTGTCTTGTTTTACTGACTGGATGTAAGCCGCTTTGGGGAGCCTCTTTGGCTAAGAAGAGAGATAAAAATACTTGGAAAAAAAGAAAGGAACAAGGGGGGTGAAAGAGAGATGCCGCCTTGGGGCCCCTTCTTACCTGCGCTCCTGGTAACCATCATAGGTTGAGTCGTTCAGGTAGACAATGGGATGCCCAGGAGCTGCCATCATCTCCCCCTCAGGCATGCTGTAGGACTCCAAACCATCTGGGAAAGGCGACGGCTGAGCATTAGCAGGGTGATCCCAATCCCTTCAGCCTGAGCAAGAAAAGGCGTCGTGCCACCCACCCCCACATCAAGGCAAGCAGGTACAGACGAATGGCTTGGTTCTTGCCTCCCTGCTCCCCACCTCAGCCAAGTGAGAAGCCAGCAGGCCTTCAAGCCAGTCAGCTCAACCCATGCCTGTGCAATGATTTGCTCGTACTGAGCGTCTGGGCCAGACTTAGCAGCTTTATAGGACCAGGTGGGATCCAATTGGCCTGTTTATATCACCTGACCCCTGTGGAGTGGACAGCTGCAGTACCACCCTCTGGCCAGTGGTGGCATTGAAGCACAGCGGGGAATAACCCAACCGTTCCCTCCTTCAGGAAGACACAGCAAACCATAGAGCAGGAGTGTCAAACCTCTTTCAGCCCAAGGGCCAAATTAAATTGCGGAGAAGCTGTTGGGGGCCGGATTCCAGTGGTGGGCGGGGCCAAAGCCAAAAGAGGCAGGGCCAAAATACCAGCATATTTTAGCGCAACACTCTCAGGGCAGTAACTAAGACTTAGGAGGGGCATTTCAACATTTTAGAGTGGGGAAAAAACACACATAAAAGCTGGGAAGCCATTCCATGATTGGTGGTTAGGAAAGGGGTGGGACCCAGGGAAGGAGGCATGGCCTTCTGGGAAACCCCCGAGGGCCATATTGGAATCCCAAGTAGGTCAGATCTGACCTAAGGGCATGAGGTTCTGTTCCCTCGCCACAGAGAGCACAGGCACCTGTGTCTTGCTACCCTACGTTCCCAGAGCCTTACCAGAGGCAGCCAACATGTTAAGTCCTTACCAGACCAAACGCAGCCGTAGAGTTCCACTCGCATGCAGACGGTCATGGGCTGCTCAGTCACTGGGATCACTCGGATGTAGCGGGCGATGACAGGCGGCCGGAGATCTTTGAGGATGACGTCATACGTGTTGATATTGCCTTGGATCACCTGGAGCAGAGAAGGAATCGTGAGATCCCTCCAGCTAAGGCCCCAAGAAGCGGATGCTAGAGATACATAGATGAGCAGAGCTGTGGGCACCCCATGGGCGCCAGCAGCTCTCTCGTTCCCCGAGCACACATATCTTGGGAACCAGCCAGTTCTTCAGAAGGACCCCAATTTCAACAATGCTCATAGAAACATACAAAGAAGTTGCTTTACACTGAACATAAGAACAGCCCTGCTGGATCAGACCAAGGGTCCATCTAGTCCAGCTTTCTGTTCACACAGTGGCCAACCAGCTGCTTGTGGGAAACCCACAAGCAGGACTGGAGTGCAACGGCACACTCCTGCCCACGTTCCCCAGCAACTGGTGTACACAGGCATACTGCCTCTGATTCTGGAGGTAGCATAGAGCCATAAGGACTAGTAGCCATTGATAGGCTTCTCCTCCATGAATTTCTCCAACCCCCCTTTAAAGCCATCCAAATTGGTGACCATCACTACATCTTGTGGACGTGAATTCCATAGTTTAACTATGCACCATGTGAAAAAGTTCTTCCATTGGTCTGTCCTGAATCTCCCATTCGTCAGCTTTATAGGACGACCCCTTTGGGTTCTAGTACTATGAGAGAGGGAGGAAGATGTTTCCCTCTCCAATTTCTCTACACCAGGCATAATTTTGTACACCTCTATCATATCACGTTATTCACTCACTTCACTCGCCTTTTGTCCAAGCTAAACACTCCCAGACTTTGTAACTTTTCCTCGCAGAGGAGTTGCTCCAGCCTCTCGATCATTTTAGCTGCACCCTTCTGCACTTTGTCCAGCTCTACAATATCTTCTTTTAGGTGTGGTGACCAGAGCTGTGCGCAGTATTCCAAGTGTGGCCGCACCATAGATGTGTGTAAGGGGAGTATGATCTTGGCAGTTTCATGTTCAGTTCCTGTCCTAAGTATCCCTAACATGACATTTGCCTTTTTCACAGCAGCCACACACTAGGTCGACATTTTCACGGGTCAGACTATTTTCACTGGGTCAGACCGCCTGCCCTTCTGGATCCCTGCTTTTATCTCTTATCTCAGGAGATAACAGCAGGCATCTGGGTGTGGAACCTCCGTGGGCCAGATACGGCCCGCGAGCAGCAGGCTCTGCCTCTCTGTCGTACCACCACAATTATTTTGTCAGTTTCTGACAATGAACGACCCCTGAAATCATCATTACCTTACTAATTCCCACATGGAATTTTCAGCTAACTCTGCTTCTTTTCTCAGTCACTCAGGCTAGAGGCTTTAAATGCTCCCTGAAGTTTTGCTCAGAATTCTGCAGCATCAGCCAGCACATTTGCAACCAGAGCTCTGCTTGTAGAACTAGAAACAAGCCCAGAGAACTGTCTGAAGGAAATGCAGCAAGCAGTTCAAAGACTGAAGCTAAACATCCCTTGGAAGCCACCTGGATGGGTAACCCAGGCTTTTTTTTTTTCATGAGGGCTAGTAACTTAGGCAGATTTTTTTGCAAGGGCTCACTATTTCCTCCTCTACAGAGATGCTCTGACTGCTTCTCACCTACCTGCCCATTCTGACGGTCCTTCCAAGAGAGCCAGCGCTCCCCGTTACGGCTGTAGTCGATCCGATAAGCACGGGCAAACTCTTTGCCAGTGGCCCGGGCATGCCGTCCTTGGGTGCCCACCAGCGTGATGAAATAGAGTTTGTGTAGGTCTATCTGGAGAAACTGCACATCTTCAGGCTGCAGGAGACCAGCTGGACACCAGGCTCCATCGCCCTCCTCCCTCAGCAACCTGAGTGAGAGAGAGAGACGCTAAGAGAGACTGAGAGGGAAAAAAATGCATGTCTCGAGGGCCAGGTGTGAAAGCAGAAAGAACATCCAAAGCCAACCTGAATGAGGGACTTCATAAAGCAAGGGTGGGGAACCTCCATTCCAGAGAACCTCTTGGGGGCTGCATTCTAGTGGTAGGTGTGGCTGAAGACAAAGGGGGTGGAGCCAAAGGCAAAGGGCCAAAATACCAGAAAATTTGAGCTTCAAGCTCTTGCTGCCATTAAATAAACCTTAGGAGAAGCATTTCAGCCTCTTAGAATGGGGAACAGAATTGCACAAAAGCCAAGAAACCACCAAACCATCAGTGGACCGGGAAAGGGTGTGTGACCATCTGAGAATGCTGGATTCAGCCTCTACGAGGACAGAATTTGGCCCTTGGCCCAGAGGTTCTAAACACCAGCTATATAACAAACATATGAAATTGCCTCACATGACTCCATCTACTACAGCACTTAGGGGCAATGGCTGCCAATCCATTTCTGGGCCCAATTCAAAGTGCTAGCATTGAACTTTAAAGCCCAAAATGGCTTGAGGCCAGGTTACTTAAGGGATTGGTGCATCTCAAACCTACCTACCCGACCGTACGGTCACCTCCAGAGGCCCTTCAACATCTGCCCCACCAAATGAGGCGAGGCGGGGGGCCACAAGCGAGACGGTCTTTTTGGTGGTGGTACCCAAGTTGTAGAATGCCCTCTTGGTTTTTTTCCTTGGATAGTTTATTGTTTTATTGCTGATTTATGGTTTCATTGATTGGTTTGATCGTATTTTATGGGGTGGGGGTTACTTGTGAACTGCTTTGGGGCATTTTGTTTTGTTTTTAAAACTGAAAAGCGGTATGGAAATGTTCTGAAATACATAACTATATCCAGTCCAGTCAGATCATTGGTCCTACTGGGGTCCCCAACCTTTTTGGGTCGGTGGGAACATGTGGAATGTCGAGAGAGTCTAGCAAAATGGCTGCCGCGCAGGTGGGGCTTGCCCATTCATAAAATGGCTGCCATGATCAGTGTGGCCGGTCACAGAACACTCAATTCCCAGAAAGCAAAGTGGTGCACCCAAAAGAAAAAAGTCACTTGCCCAAGAGCCCAAGACAAAGGTGGTGCGGTCTGAGCTCCAAAACACAAAATCACCCCTTGGAACCCAAATAAAAATGGCGCTGGAGGGCAGAACTTTGCTTTCCAGCAAGCCAGCCTCCCAGTTAAAAAATAATAATTTTTAAAATCTTAAATAAAATACAAATCAGGAGGTGCAGGGAGCCTGGTGGGCACCAAGAGAGATGGTCTGTGAGACCATCGGTGCCAACGGGCACCACGGTGGAGACGCAGGATCCTTCACTGGTCTTATATGCAAACCTCTGCTTGATCCCTGATCAACAGCCCCTCCGTGCTCCCTGTTCTCCGGTTATCTTCAGTTCAGTTTCTCTAAATTCCTAGATGTGTTGCAGAAGGTGGTGGATAGAACCTTGGTGCAAGGCAGGTGAGCATCCGAGATCAACACAAAAGGAGAGAATAGTCTCAGGAGGCTATGAACGATTTTATTGATGCTATAAATGGGATTTTCATCAATAAAATCATTTACAGCATCCTGACAGTGAGACTATTCTCTCCTTTTGCATGGATGGAGCTTTGCACCACCATGTGCAAAGCATTGCACCGAAGCGAAGTCCCAGATGTTAGTCCTGCTCACCGTGCATACTGAGGCCCTGTAGAGTCGTACCACTGGCTGGAAGCAGTGATGTCCTCATCTCGGATTGTCCCTTCGTGCATCCCCAAAGGGTATCGGCATATTGCTTTGGAAGGGAGGGTAAAAAAAGGCACAGTGTTGGCATCAACATAAAGACAAAAACCAATACATCAAAGCCTTTTTCATTTCATTTCACGGAACAGGGGTCCCCAACCTTTTTGGGTCTGCATATTTGGAATGCTGAAAGAGTATCTTGGGTGCTCTCACAAAATAGCTGCCATAAGGGCAGGGCTTGCCTTTTCATAAAATGGTTACCATGGTGGGCACGGACGGTCACAAAACACTCCTTTCCCAGAAGACAGAGTGGTGAAGCTAAAACCAAAGTCACTTGTCCAAGGCCTTGAAGTCCAAGGCAGAGGTGGGGGCTGAACTCCGAAACACAAAACCATTCTTTGGAACCCAAATAAAGATCAGCCTTCGCTTGGTCTCTGGTAGGGATATCACAGAAATCCGTTTGGGGGGTGGAGTTTGGCGGGGTTTCCTAGGTTTGCCCCCCCCCCCAGACTTCATTTCAGTTCTTGCTGCAGCTCCCAAATCGATCTGAAGCAAGACGAGGCAGTACACGGATTTTCCGGGCATTTTGCACATTTTTCCCAGGTTCCACAATTTGTGCAAATTTCCAGGCAATGTGCAAAATTTCTCAGAAATTTGTACAAATTGAAGAACATGCCGGGGAAAATGTGCAAACACTGTTCCCGGAGTTCAGGGAAAAGTCTGCAGCTTGGCTCACAAGCACAAAGTAGGCCGTGCATACCACAAATCTCTGTAGAGTCAAAAAGGAACTGGATTTTCCAGCGACGGACATCCCTAGTCTCTGGCCCTTCTAATCCTCATGTGCCTGAACTGGACGCCAGCTGCAACTAAATCTCAGAGCTAGGCCTAGCTAGGCCTGATATATTGTTAGAAAATGGGATGCCATCAGGACCTGCAAGTTCCCAGGAGAAGCCCCCTGAATACTGGGGAACAGGGATGGGGCCACCCACCCAACATTTAAACCCAGTAGATTCCTACCAGGGTTGACTTCAGAGCCGGAGCAATGGGAGAGGCCAGCCAGCAAAAGCAGGGGCAAACAGAGCATCCTCGGAGACGTGGGAGGTTTTTCCCACAGCCCGTGGGTCAATCGGGCAGCGTTCCCCAGTTGTCAGTCTCTGCCATTCACGTTTCTGAGAAAAGAGAGAAATAGACGATGGGCTTGGAGCTAGATTTCCAGGCTGTGCACCTGTGCATGGCATGACCTTATGATGGGGTTACAGAACCTTAGGCATGGGGACCGAATCCAGCCCGCCTAGGTACCAATCCAGCCCTCCAGGGTTCCCCAAATGGCCACACCCCCTTCCCCTGGCCACACCCCTTTCCCCCAACCACCCATCATTTCCTGGTTTAAGTTTTTGTGACCCGCCTAGAGAGCTTTGGTTATGAGGCAACATAGACATGTAATCAATCAGTCAATCAGTCATCAGTATCCTCTCCCACATGAATCCCTTCTTTGCAGCATTGGATTTTCAGGGGTACACTTCTTCTGAATCTGGAGGTTTCATTTAGCTACTGGTGAGCCTATCTTCCACCAACGTGTCTTTCAGAGACCGTTCCAGCCGCTTGCGGCATGGACTGGACTTGGTCAATCATTCTGCTTCAGTTATCTGCAAAAGATTTTATCTCCCATGGTCATTTTGCTGTTTGCTGCTGCTGCTGCTACTTCTCTTTAGTAAGTTGCATCACGCATCGTTTCATAGAAGAGGGACAAACAATTAAACCCATAACTAAAAAAAAACCTTTGGCAGCTGCAAGGCTGTCGAGTAGGCGCTGGTTGGGGGAGTCGGGGGCATGCCGGATCCCTTCAGACAACGTGGCTCGAGCTGCTCGCTTGCTACTCCAGCCCACGGTGCCTGCAGACGTTGTGCCGGGGGAAACCGAGCGGGCCAGGCGCTTCTTGATGCGGTGGGGTGATTCTTTCGCATCGCTCTCTTCTGCGGATAGAATTCTACCAGCCCTTCTTGTTTCTGCCCAAGCGCAGATTGCAAGGGGAACGCCAAACCATCCAAATTCACACACAGCACGTCCCGACGGAGAAGCACGGAAGGGTTAAAACCCTTCTTGCTGGGGGCCCGGGGCGGATCCAGTTGCTAATTGCTACCAGCTGGCAGAATGCTCATTAAAAGCAGTGTTGCAGCCACTGGACGGACAGAAACACTGCCAGCGCCCGTGCTGCAAGGAGGAGGCGGGCCGGGCGGGAGCGAGACAAAACAGCTGCCTTGAACCTTGGGCGAAAGGCACCCGCTCCATGCCAGACAGACCCATGCGCCTTTATCTCCCTCCCTTACCTCTCCTTTTGCTCCTGGTGGCCCCCCACCTTCTCAGGCATGCGCACACTCTTGCATAAGAACATCAGACCATCAGAAGAGCCCTGCTGGATCAGACCCAGGGCCCATCTAGTCCAGCATTCTGTTCACACAGGGGCCCGCCAGCTGTCGACCAGGCAGAGCATGAGCGCAACAGAACCCTCCCGCCCATGTTCCCCAGCCACTGGTGCATGGGCTCACTGCCTCTGATACTGGAGGTAGCACATAGCCATCAGGACCAGTAGCCATCGATCACCTCCACCTCCAGGAATTTGCCCACTTCCCTTTTCAAGCCATCCAAATTGGTGCCCACCACTCCACTTTGTCATAGCCCCAACCAGGAACCCCACAGGAGTGTGGCACTACAAAGCCCATCAGCCCCATGCTGGCTGGGGATAATGGGAGCTGCCGTCAGACACGTCTGCGGGGCACCAGATTCAGGAAGTCCTCTGTGTAGCATTCCTCCCCTCCTCCTCCTTCCCCAAATTATGTCCCCTTTGTAGAGAGCTGTCTCTAACAGGCAGGAAGAAACAGGCCTCTCTCTCCGCATCTGCCTGCCTTCTGCTCCAGTCCCCAAACCTTTGTTGGCTGACTAGATCCACGCAAGCCCCTGCCCATTTCCCCCAACTTCGTGTTTCCTGGAGGAAGAGCTGTGACGGCTCTTTCTACTTCGTGCTGCTCCTGCAAGGGAAGCAACATTTCAAAATCACAGGAAGGGATTGTTCCGCTCTACTCCGTGCTGGTCAGACCTCACCTTGAATGCTGCGTCTAAGTCTAGATACCACACTTGAAGCGGGGACTCAGATCAATGGGAACAAGCTCAGAGAAGGGCAATAGGGACTAGAGAGTTCATCCTACGAGGAAAGATGGAAGGAGCTGGGTCTGTTTAGCCCTGAAAAGAGATAGGGGGGTGGGGATATGATAGCACTTTCCAAGTCCCTAAAGGGTTGTCATGCAGAAGAGGACCACGACCTGTTCTCTGTCATTCAAGGCACGAAATAATGGGCTGAAGTTACAGGAAGGCACATTTCGGTTAAACCTCAGGAAAAATGTCCTGAGCTCCCTGCAGTCAGACAATGGAACCCACTGCCTGGGGAGGTCATTGGCTCTCCGTCCCTGGAGGTATTCAAGGAGAGACTGGACACCATCTGTCAGGGATGCTTGAAATTGGATTCCTGCACTGAGCAGGGGGGTGGACTCGATGGCCTCCATGGCCCCTTCCACTTCTAGTATTCTACAATTCACCCACACAGATGGATATCTATCCCTCTATTTATTTATTTTATTAATTTCCATCCCACCTTTCCAACAACAAAAGACACACAAGGCGGCTGACAATACAATCCAGATTAACGGAATCTGAATTAAAACATAGCATAAAAACAAAGAGATTAAAAACACACTTTAAAACACAACAATAAAAGAAATAAATGCACCAAAACAATTCATCCCCCCACCCACCCACCTTTGAGCAACAGACCACCTTGGATACCAAAGGCCGGCCTGAACAGAAACATCCTTGCCTGCCCGGGGTGGAAGGACAAAGGCACCGGGTCGATCCAGCCTCCCTCGGCAGGGCCCATATGTGGTGCGGGGCTTGTACATTTCGCTTCCAAAACATGGCACTTGCAAGAAATGTGGGGAGATCAGGGCTATGGTGTCAGGCACGAAGGGGCCATGCGCACGATCCACTCCTGTGCTGGTGGGCCCTGGCAGACTTCCTTGCCCGTGACAGTGAGGAGCAGCAGCACGGCATCATTGAGGGCTGGTAGTTTAGTTTCCCACAATACCCTGGAGCAACACTTGCAACAGGTACATTGTGGGAAATTTAAATGGCGGCAAAACTCAGCCCCTTGGGCTGGCAGAAAAGGATAATATTACAGGGGAAGGTTGATGGTTATCCAGGGATGCCAGCGGCTGGTTATGTACAAACATGACACGCTTCCCGACATTTCACAGAAGAAAACGGGCATGTCTGAAACATTCCCCGTATCGTCCCAAGGAGAACCGCTGCCCAAGCCCTTGAAGCACCACCATTGCTGCATTGCTTCGCTCCGCAAAAGCCCGTCCTCCCTCAATTGAAAAAGCCAAGAGGGAATGATTAAACAAAAGAACACACCCCAAAGCCATCCGTTGCCCTCAAAGGATTATCAGTTCGGAATGTACATCAGCTGCTGCAGCAGGCAAAATGGTCCCTTAGGGTGCCATTCTAGGCATGTTTAGAGAGAAAAAAGCCCTACAAAAAGCTGGAGGACTTCTGTCTGTCTAAGCATACATGGCTGTCCGGGGAATGCTGGGAGCTGGAGGACTTTGGTCCGTCTAAACATACATGGCTGTCTGGGGAATGCTGGGATTTGTAGGACTTTTGTCCGTCTAAACATACATGGCTGTCTGGGGAATGCTGGGAGCTGGAGGACAATGTCCGTCTAAACATACATGGCTGTCCGGGGAATGCTGGGATTTGTAGGACTTTTGTCCGTCTAAACATACATGGCTGTCTGGGGAATGCTGGGAGCTGAGGACTTTGTCCGTCTAAACATACATGGCTGTCTGGGGAATGCTGGGATTTGTAGGACTTTTGTCCGTCTAAACATACATGGCTGTCTGGGGAATGCTGGGAGCTGGAGGACTTTGTCCGTCTAAACATACATGGCTGTCCGGGGAATGCTGGGATTTGTAGGACTTTTGTCCGTCTAAACATACATGGCTGTCTGGGGAATGCTGGGAGCTGGAGGACTTTGTCCGTCTAAACATACATGGCTGTCTGGGGAATGCTGGGAGCTGGAGGACTTTTGTCCGTCTAAACATACATGGCTGTCTGGGGAATGCTGGGAGCTGGAGGACTTTGTCCGTCTAAACATACATGGCTGTCCGGGGAATGCTGGGAGCTGGAGGACTTTGGTCCGTCTAAACATACATGGCTGTCCGGGGAATGCTGGGAGCTGGAGGACTTTTGTCTGTCTAAACATACATGGCTGTCTGGGGAATGCTGGGAGCTGGAGGACTTTGTCCGTCTAAACATACATGGCTGTCCGGGGAATGCTGGGAGATGGAGGACTTTTGTCCGTCGAAACATGCATGGGATTGCACCTTTAGTGTTCATATATACTGGCCTTGCTGAACTGGGCACCATCCAGGTGTGCTGGACTACAACTCCCGCCATCCACCAGTGACCATGCTGGCTGGAGGGGGGGGGTAGTCCTACGCCCCTGGAAGGCGTGCGGTTGCAGAAGGCTGGTCTGCATGGATGTGCACTATAGCAGAGATGCGTCCATTCCCCACTGAGAGATTTAACTCCGAGGGATGCTGGGAGAGAGCTGAACCCTGAAGAATGGCCAATGAGTGACTCCCACGACTTTTTCCTTTTCCTAACAAGGGTTTTCTCTCTTAACAAGGGCCTTCTTTCTTCCCCAGATGCAAAACTGGGGACCAAACAGGCACAGTGATTGAGCACGAACAGGGTGCCAGAAAATATGGACGGTCCCAACGGTTCGAAAAAGACATGGGTGAGTCCCAGCACCCTACGTTCATACTTTGATTCGTTTCGAATCCGAAGCAGCATATAAATATCACTAAGAAAGAAATAATAAATACATTTCTTTCTGTTCCCAGTTCACACACACACACACAAACACACACTTATGCATGAAACATAGGAACATGGGAAGCCACCTTAAAGAGTTAGCCCCTTGGTCCATCTAGCCTAGTAATGTCAACACTGACTGGCAGCAACGGCTCTCCAGGGTTTCCGGCTGGAGTTTTCCCAGCCCTGCCTGGAGATGTCAGGAATCGAACTTGGCACCTTCTGCATGCAAAGCAGGGGCTCTAGCACTGAGCTATTGTCCTTCACATAAAAATACGGTAAGATTCCAGTCCTCATGGCCTGAACAGAGTCAGACCCTGGTCCATCTAGCCCAGTATTGTCAACACTGACCGGCAGCAGCGGCTCTCCAGGGTTTCAGGCAGGAGCCTTTCCTCGTCCTACCTGGAAATGCCGGAATGAAACCTGGGACCTTCCGCATGCAAAGCATCCGTATTCACTGTCAGCCGGCTTCCCTTCCAAATTTACACGCGCACACTAACACAGACTCAGACTTGTGCGCATTCACCCATACGCAGACCTGTGCTTAATCTAGGCTTCCAGCTTTGGGTAAACTTGCTTTAGCAGTGGGATCCAGCTGTACGGAGTTGACTCTGCAGCTGTGGATATCCAGACCACCAATTCCCCCTAGGCCTAAAATAACTCAACCCCTTCCTCAAGCAAGCCCAGGGTTTTATATTTACTTATTTTTTACATTTATATCCTGCCTTTTTTCCCCCCTCTTGCAAGGAACCCAAGGTAGCTTGCATGATCCCCCTCCTCTTCCTCTTCATTTATCCTCACAAGAACCCTGCGAGGTGGGTTAGGCTGAGTCAATGACTGGCCCAAAGTCACCCAATGAGCTTCATGGCTGAAGGGGGACTAGAACCCGGGTCCTAGTAGTCCGCTCTAACCACTACACCACACTGAGCTAGCACACATGCACTAAGGGAGGACAGTTGAGGAATGGTGGGGTGGAGTTGGAGGCAAGACTTTTTCAGTGAGGCTAGAGGGTCTCAGTTATGGTCAAGACTTAACTGCCCCTCTACCACACTCAGCTTTTTGGGCACCCACACGGACAGCCCAAGTTCACCAATTGGATATGGGCTGGCGAATGCATGAGACCGGGTTTCCAAGAAAGCGGCCATATTAGGTACCTGTTCCCAGTGGTGCCGTCAGGCTAGGACTTTGGGGAAGATGTCCACGGCCCCACACAACAGGATAAGCCAGAAAGCCCCCAAAACACATCAGGGCTTCCTTATCTGCATTTTGAAGCAAGTGAAGTAATACATCTATATGTATATACATACCATCTAAAATATAGTATATATACACCACAGAGCCAGTGTGGTGTAGTGGTTAGAGCATTGAACAGAAACTCGGGAGATCTGGGTTCTAGTCCCCACTCGGCCATGAAGCTCACTGGGTGCCTTTGGTCCAGCCCCCGACTCTCAGCCTATCCTGCCTCACAGGTTTGTTGTGAGGATAAAATGGAGAAGAGAAGGATCATGTACACTGCCTTGGGCTCCTTGGAGGAAAAGGCAGGATATAAATGTAACAAGTAAATAAACAAATCGAAAGCCCCTCACCGCGAGAAACTTTTTAAGTTCCGGGTCAAAAGTTACCTAACCACACCACTGCCTCTTCTATATACACAAGGGGTGCAGAACCTGTTTCAGCCCCAAGGCCAAATTCCATTTTGGAGAAGCTCTCCGGGGCCACATTCCAGCAGTGGGCCGGGCCAAAGGTAAAAGCGGCCGGGCCAAAACCCCATAAAAACACCAGCATACTTTCGCTAGAAGTACCTCCTGCCGACAACTGAGCCTTACGAGAGGCCCTTCCGCCTTTCAAAATGGGAGGAAAACTGCACAAAAGCCAGGAAACCACTCAATGATTGGTGGTTGGAGAAAGAAGGTGGAACCCAGAGAAGGGTGTGTGGCCTAGTGGGGAATTCTGGAGAGTCAGATTTGGCCCCCGGGCCTGAAGTTCTGCACCCCAATATACAGCATGTCGACAACCTTTAAGCCAATGTGAGACGATAGCTACAGTTCCTGTTCGAGAAATACCTGTAAGAGGAGGGGAATAAATTTGAACTAGAGTTGAGGGGGCAAGACTGCTGGATCCCCCCCAAGGCTGGCTCCACCAGTAGGCAGATGATTTGGGGATACCATGACAGAGCAGCAAAGGGTCATTTATTATATTTTCACCACCATCCACAAGGGAGAGGGGTTGAGGGCTCCATTTTAATCTGCTGCCCCAGGAACCAAAATGTCCTGTTCTGTCTTTCCTCGTCCTCATGTAAGAACGTAAGAACATCAGAACATCGGAAGAGCCCTGCTGAAGCAGACCAAGGGTCCATCTAGTCCAGCACTCTGTTCTCACAGTGGCCAACCAGCTGTCGACCAGGAGCCCACAAGCAGGGCATGAGTGCAACAGCACCCTCCCGCCCATGTTCCCCAGGCACTGGTGTACAGATGCTCACTGGCTCTGGAACTGGAGGTGGAACACAGCCATCAGGAGTAGTAGCCATTCATAGCCTTCTCCTCCAGGAATGTGTCTGTTTTAAAGCCATCCAAATGGGTGGCCATCACTACATCCTGGGGTAGCCAATTCCATAGTTTAACTATGCGCTGTGTGAAGATGTCCTTCCTTTTATCTGTCCTGAATCTCCCACCAATCAGCTTCATAGGATGACCCCGGGTTCTAGTATTTTGAGAGAGGGAGAAAAATGTATTCTCTTAAGGAAAAGAACAGCCCTTGAAATAGGGGATACCTTCAAATAGAGGACCAACCTTCAAAAAGAGGACACTCCTCTGTAAACTAGGAACTATGGCCACCCTACTTTGGGGGAGAGAACATTGAGCATTGTTGCACATCCCTGCGCACCGCCGCACATCCCTGTGCATCTGTCGAACCACAGTATTTTGGCACATCAAAAAACTAGACATTTCCAAGAGTCGATTCTCCTTCCCTCCTCCGGGTCCACAGGGGGAGGGAGGAAAGCATCTCTTCGCCCCTCCTGGCTTGCCACTGCCCCTGCCCAACTTCCTGCCGCCAAGGGTGCCCAGTGGCGGTGCCCCCCCTGCTGGGGTGCATGTCAAGAGAAGGCGCAAGCGGGCCAGGCCGGGGCCTTGCAGCTGGAGAAAGGAGGGGCACTGCCAAGCAAGTTTGTCTTGCGCAAAACAAAACAAAAAGGAGGCACATGGGAGAGAATTGCGCAAAAAGCAGAGGAGGAGGAGGAGGAGGAGGAGGAGAAAGGGATCTTTTTCCTTACCTGCCTGGCCTAGCCGCTCCGCTACCGCCATGGCGATTCCAGGCTTCCTATGGCCACGGATCCAGCTGTGCCTGCCTTCCCCACATCCCTTCGACTTTTCCAGCAGCAGCAGATCCGCTCAAAAACTTTGTTGCTGGGACAGGCTCCTCCTCTCCCGTCCGTCCCTCCGCACAGGCCCTGGAGACTTCCTCGCCTTTGTCACTGCCGTTCCTATGGCAACTCCCTGACGGAGGCCATGGAAAAGAGCAGATGTGCATACATGTGTGTGTGTGCGTGTGTGGCCAAAAAAAAAAAAGCCGCTGTCTCCTTGGGCCTCCCTCCTTCTCTTCCTCCTCCTCTCTCCTTCCTCTTCTTTGCCTCCAGCACCCCCCTACACACACACACACACAGGCTAAGAGCCGTTCACTTGGGCCAGGCTTGGCCTGGAGTCAGGCCAAAGCATTGCATGCAAAGGAGGGAAACCACAACACGCAAAAGAAGCCCTCTTCTTCAGAAAGCAGGGGGACGGGGTTGAGGAGGGGGAGATGCATCGGCGTTTGCCCCCTCTGCTTCCAGCTGCCTCTGCGCAACTGGAAAGCCACACACGCCAGGCCCGGAACTGCTCCGCGCTCATCAGGCCTCCCAGCTCAACGGGACCCCGACTCCGCAAAGGCGGGGGCTCCTGTGGGATCGGTCCCCAGCACATTTGGGTCTCCATCACGGGCACACCCCCCCGGAACCAAGCATGTTCAGGGCATTGGGATGGATGGAAGCCAGGACAGCCGGTGGTGCAAAGATACAGAACAGTACATTCGAAAACAACAAAGCTAGCTGTGCTGGTCCAATGGCCATGCTGGCTGGGTATTATGGGTGTTGTAGTCCAACCCATCTGGAGGGAGCCAAGTTGAAGCAAAGCTGCTTTGGATGGTCGCGTATTACAGTGGAGTCCTATGCACGTCTAAGCAAGTCCGTCTGTGTTCAACAGGGCTCACTCCCTCATCATTGTGTTTAGGATTGGCTGGCTGAGGGATGCTGCGCGATGGAGTCCAACACACCTCGGGGGGGCAGGTTGGGAGCTCTTGACTTTGAAATCAGGAGGCGACAGGCGATGGCAGGATAAAGGAACACGCCACAGGCAGAACACACACACCCCTCCCAGAGCGGTGACAGGCGTGTGCTCAGGGAGTAAATCCTTGATTCAGTGGTGCAGGAGTTGCATTGGGAGGTGTGCCGACGGTGTGGAAATACGCACCATTCATTCAGCGCACTGTGGTTTGGCCGCTTTCCGGGTCTGTCTGATTTCAGGAGGGAATTTCTCCCCAGATCAAATTGGCTGCTGAACGACCTTAGATGTTTTTTGTTTTGTGTTTGCTTTGCCCTGTAGTATGGTTGGTATACATCCAAGGACTGTTCCACACATTTCTTGTTTATTTATTTACATAAAAGAAGTTTCTAGCCCTTATGATTGTGGACATGTTTATGTATTTAGGTATTTATTTGTTACATTTAAATCCCCCCTATTTTTCCATTTGCAAGTAGTCCAAGGGGGCTCACTTGGTCCTCCCCCTCCTCTCCATTTTTCTCCTCACAACAATCCTGCGAGGTCGGCGAGGCTGAGAGTCAGGGACTAGCCCAAAGTCACCCAATGAGCTTCGTGGCCAAAGGGGAACTAGAACCCGGGTTTCCTGAGTCCCAGTCCAGCATTCTAACCACTGCACCACATCGTCTCATTACAGGAAGATGGCGCTGGAGGGCGGCGCCTTCCTTTGCAGCATGAAAAGAGAATTAAAATCTCTTAAGAAATAAACGTAACATTGGGAGGGGCAGGTGGTCTGGCGGGCGTCAAGGGAGGTGTCAGTGTGCCCATGGGCGCCACCTTGGAGACCCCAGCCCTGGCCCAACCGTCTCCCACCTGGTGCCCTCTAGGAATGCTGGAATACAATTCCCACCCAATGGCGTGGCCGATGGGATGTGTAGGTCAGGGAAGGCTGCCAGTCCAGCTGCCGCCTCCATTTACACTGCCATTGCCACTTCCTTCCACTCCATTTACGCTGCTCTGCACATCAGGGCCGGTCCCAGAGGTCAGCAGAACCGGGCAGCGGCCGAGGCCTACACTGCTGCTGGGGCCTCGCTGCCTCTCTTTGAAGCCTCCCTGGCTCAGGCGCTGCCTTTTCACCTGCCCTCTCCGAGGCAGCAGCTTGCACTCCCCCTCTGGTCGGTTGGGCAGACTGGGCCCAGGGGAAGAGAGCCTGGGAGAGGAGGGGGCCCCACGGATGACCCCCTGCCCAAAGGCCCCCCCGCCACCTATCCTGGAGCCGGCAGCCGTTCAGACAGATCTGCATCAGCATGAGAAACGGCGGTGCCTCAGCGTTCATGCCTACGCATGCACACGCATGCACACTAGGGAGTAGGCCACGAATAGGCCCACAGACACCTCTCATGGCGCCCCCCAGGCTCCCCACCCCTCCTCATTTTTAGTTTATTTTGCAAGACTTTAAAAAAATAATTATTGTTTAATTGGGAGGCTGGCATGCTGAAAGACGGATGGCTGCCGTCCAAGCGCCCTCTTCGAAAGAGGCGGTTTTCGGGAGCTCACGCCCCACGCCTTCGCCCTTCCTTGGGCGCGTTCCTTTTCTTTCAGTCTCACCAGTTTGCCTTCTGGGAAATGAGTGTTTCGTGACCAGCCACGCCCACCACGGCAGCCATTTTGTGAACGGGCAAGTCCCCCACCATGGCAGCCTTTTTGTGAGAGCGCCTACGACACGCAGAATTCCAAATGTGCCCACCGACTCCAGAAAGGTTGGGGATACCTAGATGCATCCACTCCCCTGCCAGTCAAGAGATTTAACGTCTGGGGAAGATAATGGAACCCGGAGGTCTTGCACCCTAGAGTAGTCTGCACGGCCGATGGAATCACTAGTAGCTACGCAGCTTCAGCACTGCGCAGCCTGGATGTTTTTCTTTGGGAGTGTGGCTACGCGAGACGCATCCCTAAAGGCCTTGGAGAGATAGCAAGCTGATTACATCAACTGACCAGGTTTTGTTTTATTTTTTGGGTAATTTACAAGCTGGCCAGCAACGGAGGCTAACGAGCCAGTTCTTATATAAGCAAGATAGCGGTGCGGGAAAGGGTGGGTGGAGGGACCAACTGTGGAGACAGGCAAGCATGCACACCATATCCCGGCCCAGCCTCCCCCAGTCCTTCAGATGGGTTAGACTACAAGTCCTATCATCCCCAGACAGCAGGGCCAATGGGAGGTTTGGACTACAGCCTGGCCACGCTGGGTGGAGATGATGAGGCCAGGGCTGGATCCAGGTTTTGGAGGGTCCCCGGGCAAGACACCCTCCGTGGGCCCCCTCCCGCAGTGAGCCTGCCTTCTCACCGCCATGGTCACCAGCTGCTCCTGCTCCCTGTCCTTCTTTCTCAACATTGCTCCCACTTGCTTGCTTGGCAGGCAGAGAGCCAGGGAGCGAGCAGGCCGGGGCATCTCTTGCTCCCGCTCCTCCTCCTCACTACCTCCGCGGCCTGGGCTGGAGTGAGAGGCAGGCAAACAGGCGGGTTGCAAGGGGGAAGAGGAGGAGCGACTCCAGGGGGCTCTGGTCCGTGGGCCCCTGCTGGGGTGTGGGCCCTTCGCCAGTGCCCAACCATGCTGACTCTTGGCGCCAGCCCCGAATGAGGCACCAGGTTGTGTGATGCTGTCCTGGTCCCACTCGAACCCCAGGGGAGCAGGCGATGTGTGTGGAGAGGGTAGTGATGGAAGGAGGCCGGGGAGAAAGAGGATCTGCTGACCCTGGTCGCAGGCCCTCAGGTGCGGCTCGAAAAACACGTTTCAAGAAGCAAAACAATTTTAAGTACTAGTGGTAATAATAATAACGGCCTGATCAAAAGACGTGTGACGTTCGCAAGGAGACAGGCGTGAGATTGTAGGGGCTGCGCAAGCTACCATGGATAAATGAAGCATCAAAATTCCGCACCAGTGTAACCCAGATTCTGCAACTTTAATAGCTGAATTCTGCAAGCTGTAGAAATTCTACACATTTGCCTAGGTTGTGCATTCTCCTTCTGGTCTTTGTGGAGAGGTGCAGGGACTACGCAGAACACAGAAGGGGCACCCTCCAGGTGAGCTACCCGGCCCCACCGTAAGCGTTATCAGGCACTGCCCACACAAATACGTGGATTTATTGCATTTCTGCATCATCTTCCTTCGGTAGAATTCAGGGCTGCATACACAAGCTTCGCAGGTGGATAATGTGGAGGAGGGCTATGTGAGCGAGGAAAAAAAGAGAGGTTCCTTGAGATAGGGAAAAAAGGCGGGATCAAAATGTAAGATTAAATAACATAAAAATAAATTAATATATTATTCAATTTCTATCCTGCCTTTTTCCCCTTCTTGCAAGGAACCCAAGGCAGCACCCCTCCCTTTTATTCTCACAACAACCCTGGGAGGTAGGTTAGGCTGAGAGTCAGTGACTGGCCCAAAGTCACCCAGTCAGCTTCATGGCTGAGGGGGGACTAGAACCCGGGTCTCCTGGGTCCCACTCCCAAACTCTAACTTTGGGCCAGCCCCCGACTCTCAGCTGATCCTACCTCACAAGGCTGTTGTGAGGATAAAATGGAGACGAGGAGGATCACGTACACTGCCTCGGGATCCTTGGAGGAAAAGGCAGGATATAAATGTAACAAGTAAATAAATAAATCGAAAGCCCCTCACTGCGTGAAACTATTTAAGTTCAGGGTCAAAAGTGGGGACTAGAACTCAGGTTTCCCCAGTCCCAGTGCCAATGCTCTAACCACTACACTGCACTCCCACCCAGGCACTGATAAGGCCCAGACCTGCTTAGCTTCAGCAAAGGGGCTGCTTCATATGCCTCCCGGCCATAGCCCTATTCATTCATTCATTCATTCATTTAATGGTGGTGGAGGAAAGGGGCCAGGGCCAGGGAAGTGGGCGGGATCGCAGGCGGGCTGGAATTGCCCCTCGGGCCTGGGGTTTGACACCCCTGTTTCGGAGGGCCAGGAGCTTCCATCTCAAAAAGAAAGTGACCCTGCTAGCTTGTGTGGCATAGCCAGTGCAGTTCTTTGCAAGGGAGCAGCTGGGACTAACCACATCACGACGTCTCTGCTGTAGAAGAGTGGAAGCAATGTTGCGGGTGGGACTGGAGCAGCAAGAGAGAGGGAGAGAGGCCCCATCTCGGCTGTTTTGCCCTGTCTGTTCTGCTTCCCAAAAGAGGTTCTGGAAAGGACACGGTGCAGGGTGGGGTGTCGTCCTGAGGCGAAAAGGGGATTATCCAGGAGGAAGAGCCAAAACAGCCTCAGCCGTGCCGGGAAAAGAACAGCCTGTTCAGTGTGAAACCTCACACCCGTCAGCGCCTCAGGCCTCTGGGCCCCCCAAAGCAAACCCAGGGAGGTGGAGCGTGGCGAAGAAGCTCGGGGAACGCCGCTCTTTCTGCAGACCAAAAGGCCAAGGGACAGGCACGCGGTCTTCGAGGCTTCTGTAGCTCCCAGGGAATCGATGCATTTGCACTTAGCATGCAGAACGCTCTCTTTATGTGCTCAGAGCACTTGCCGCTCCCTCGCCGCTCCCCAGTTACTTGCTCCTGTGTATTGAGGGATGGCAACTGGGGAGGAAGAATAAGGGGGAACTGCTCTTGGAGGTTGGCTCCCCCGTTTTATCTTCCTGCCTGATTGCTAAGGTTGTCTCTCGTGTGTCAGGGAGCTACCAGGGAAAGAGCCTTCTCTGTGGTGACCCCTGTTTGCAGAATGCCCTTTCCGGGCAGATCTGTCTGGCTTCTTCACTGTATATGTTTCGACACCAGGCTAAGACCTTCCTCTTTCTAGTATTTTGGGCACAATCTTATGCACATTTAGACAGAAAAAAAGTCCTACAACTCCCAGCATCCCCCAGTCACCATGGCTGGCTGGGGAATGCTGGGAGTTGTAGGACATTTTTTCTGTCTGAACGTGCATAGGATTATGCCCTTAATCTTTAATCTGTTGCTCTGATGGTGATGCTGATGCTGATATTTATACCCCGCCTTTTCCCCAGTACTGGGACACAAGGCAGCTTACAAAAACATATACAATTAAAACAGATGAAAATATACAAATTAAACAGCAATACAACTAAATTATATTAAAACATTAAAACAGCATTTTAAAACAGCATTTTAGCAGCTTACCCCTAGGTTCCAACGATGTCCCAAGGCCTGCTGGAACAAGAATGTTTTAGCCTGCCTCTGGAAACACATAAAGGAGGGAGCCATCCTAGCCGCCCTGGGAAGGGTGTCCCACAGCCGTGGGGCAGCCACCGAGAAGGCCTTCTCCCGGGTTCCCACCACACGTGCCAGTGACAGCGGTGGGACTGAGAGAAGGGCCTCCCCAGAAGATCTCAGGACACGGGCAGGTTCATAAGGGAGGATACGGTCTTTCAGACAACCTGGACCAGAGCCGTATAGGGCTTTATAGGTCATAGCCAGCACTTTGACCCGGAAACAGACTGGAAGCCAGTGAAGCTGTTTTAACAAGGGAGTTGTATGCTCCCTGTAGCCGGCCCCAGTCAACAGCCTGGCAGCAGCTCTTTGGACCAACTGCAGTTTCCGAACACTCTTCCTAGGCAGCCCCATGTAGAGCGCGTTGCAGGAATCCAAACGGGATGTAACGAAAGCATGTGTCACTGTGGCCAGATCAGACATCTCCAGGAACGGGCGCAGTTGGCGCACTAGTTTTAACCATGCAAAAGCACTCCTGGCCACTGCTGAAACCTGAGCATCCAGGCTTAGGGCTGAATCCAGGAGCACTCCCAAATGCCGAACCTGAGTCTTCAGGGGGAGCGCAACCCCATCCAACACACGCTGAATCCCTGTGGCCTGATCTGCCGTTCAACTGACCAGGAGCACCTCTGTCTTGTCTGGATTAAGTTTCAATTTGTTCTCCCTCATCCAGTCCATTACTGATGCTAAACACTGGTTAAGGACAGAAACAGCTTCCTTGGAATCTGGTGGAAAGGAGCAGCAGAGCTGGGCATCATCAGCATATTGGTGGCACCGAACTCCAAAACTCCAGACAACCTCTCCCAGCGGTTTCATGTAGATATTAAATAGCATGGGGGACAGAACAGAATCCTGAGGGACCCCGCAAGCTAACGGCCACAGAGTCGAACAGGCATCCCCCAACACCACCTTCTGGGTTTGCCCCGCTAGGAAGGAATGGAGCCACTGTAAAACAGTACCCCCAAGTCCCATCCCAGCGAGGCGTCCCAGAAGAATACCGTGGTCGATGGTATCGAATGCCGCTGAGAGGTCCAGCAAAACTAACAGGGACACACTCCCCCTGTCCAGTTCCTGGCGTAGGTCATCCACCAAGGCGACCAAGGCTGTCTCCGTCCCATACCCAGGCCTGAAACCAGATTGAAATGGATCAAGATAATCCGTTTCATCCATGAACCCCTAGAGCTGGGAGGTCACCACACGCTCTAATACCTTGCCCCAAAATGGTACGTTAGAGTGGACGATAGTTAACTAGTGTGGTGGGATTCAGGGAAGGCTTCTTCAACAGAGGTCTCACAACCGCGTCTTTTAAGCATAATGGAACAAAACCTTGTTCCAAAGAGGCATTAACCACTCCCATTATCCACTCAGCCAGTCCTCCTCTGGCTTCTTTAATAAGCCAGGAGGGGCAAGGATCCAGCATACATGTGGTGGCTCTCACTGCTCCAAGGATCCTGTCCACATCCTCGGGCTGCACAAATTGAAAAGAATCCATCAACACTGAACAAGCAGGAGCCAAAGTGACATCCACAGGATCTGCATCAACTACAGCATCCAAGTCAGAACGGATCCAAGCGATTTTATGAGCAAAGTGATGAGCAAATTGTTCTCAGTGGGCTGTCGAGTGGTCAGAATTTTCATCACATGGGCCAGGATGTAGAAGAAGGCCCCTGGCCACTCGAAACAGCTCTGCTGGCCGGCTCCCTGCAGATGCAATGGTGGCAGAAAAGAAAGACTTCTTTGCTGCCCTCACTGCCACAGAGTGGGCTTATTCACTTTATTCCTCACACTGTCATCTGTTTAGGGTGGGCACTTATGAATCACCAAAACGGAAGACAAGAGAGGACAGCAATTCGCATGACATTAGCAGATGCTCATTTATACGTGATCATTATTAGACTTTGAACAGAAATACAGTCCGTCTCACCATAGCGTAGGAGACTGTGACCAGGTGACCTGTGGGCCCACTTGTTCAGTCCGTTGTTCAGGTGGGAACTCTGGATGGGCAGGAGTTTGAGTGGTTCTTTATCTTTAAACTGGAATTGGACCAGGGAGCCCTTCAAAATAGAGGACATCTTCATATAGAGGGTGGTCCTCTGTAAAAGAGGAGCGCTCCAGCCAGGGCCGCCAACTTTTCAACCGGCCTCAGTAGCTGTGCTTTCAGTGCCGCCCTGGCACATTGTGATCTCCGTATTGCGAAACACTTCAGCTGTACATTTCTGCACATCCTGATGGGCCAAAAGGCATTATTCATTCAGAGCCTCTGTACTCACACAGAGCTGCATCAAAGTAAAAACAAGGCAAAACCCAAAATGTCAAGAGATCCAGTCGCAGATGCCGTTTGGCTTGAAAAGGCACAGGAGCAGCCCAGTTCCCTGGTAAGTTGGTAACTTTAACTCTGGCTGAAAGAAACTAAATCGAGTCTCCCATTATTTGGGGGTTTTCTTCCTTCCTGGGTCAGGCCTTGTTTAATCCTCAAATCTCTGAAGGCAGGGGCCCGCTGAGAGTACAAGAAAAGAATTTTTAAAAAGAACAGGCTGGGTGGAGCTGTAAGGGGGTGCCCAGGAAAATTAAATTTCCTTCCTTCTTCCCATACAATTCCTGCATCGCAGTGGAGGCCAGTGGCTCTGATGTCATGGGACGGTGAATCCGCTCTGGGTTTCAGGCTGAGCCAGTCCAAACTCTGGGGGAGCTATCCAGGGTGCCGCACCTTACTTGGCTCCTCCAGAGTTCGGACTGGTTCGGACTGAAACCCAGAGCGGATTCACTGCCCCATGACATCAGAGCCACCCGCCTCCACTGCTCCACAGCCATGCGCTGATGAGTTGACGTGTGCGTGAGCCACATTCTCTGCGCTCAGGATGCCTGCAGGTCTTTCCTGCATATTAAAGGGGATCCAGTCCGTAGACCTCAAATTAAGATCATGACGAGGCTAATTGGGAGGCAGAAATAGCTCTTGCTAAAGAGCCCTTTAGAGGAAACATCCGGAGGCTGCCGGGCCGTTGCGTGCAAAGCTCTCAGCCACACGCGCAGGCAAAGGCTCGCACCCGGTGGGGCGAGGACTTTACGAGGGCTTGCTCAAGACCTGGCGGGCCAGCGTTCCCGGGCACGGTTGCACACCTTCCCACGTGGCACAGATGTTTTGGACTGCAAGTCCCATGAACTCGGAGTCCCTGGCCATGCTGGCTGGGGTGATAGGAACTGTAGTCCAAAGCATCTGGAGGGCTTCCGATTGGGGAAAGGCTGCTGTAGGCACCCAGTAACTTATCTTTCATTGATTTAAAGCCAGATTGGTGGGGGGAGCGTTCTTTTGGTGAAGATATATGTGGAGGTGGGGTGCTGCAGTCAAAGCTGGCCTTTCAGGGATCCCTTGCCGCAGGCCTGAGGAAAGTGTGGCCCTCCAGATTTTAGATTATTTGTTACATTTATGTCTCACCTTATCCTCCAAGGAGTCCGAGGGAACTCACACAGTCCTCCTCCTTGCCATTTTATCGTCACAACAACCCTGCGAGGGAGGTCAGGCTGAGAATCAGTGACTGGCCCAAAGTCACCCAGGGAGCTTCATGGCCGAGCGGGGAGTAGCGCCATTTTATTATTGACTGATATTTCTTATTACATTTATATCCTGCCTTTTTTTCTTTTGTAAGGAATCCAAAGTGGCTTACATAATCCTCCTCCTCTCCTTTTTATCCTCACAACCACCCTGAGAGGTAGGTTAGGATGAGTCAGTGACTTGCTCAAACTCACCCAGTGAGCTTGATTGGTTGAGTGGGGACTTGAACCCGGGTCTCCCCAGTCTCAGGCCAGCACTCTAACCATCACACCATGCTGGGTCTTGGATGTTGTTAGACTACAGCTCCCATCAGCCTTGACCACTGGCCATGCTGGCTGGGGCTGATGGAAGTTGGAGCCTTAATCTTTGGGAACTGCCCAGAGAGCTTTGACTCTGGAGCGGCATAGAAATATAATAAATGAAAGTAAATGAAACAGAATCCCCATCCCTGGCTACCCGGGCCTGGTGCCCTGCAGATGTTTTGGAGTACAGCTCCCATCAGTCCCATGTAGCATGAATAATGATGAAGGATGATGGGAATTGTGCTCTAAATCATCTGGAAATCATCAGGCTGGGGAAAGTTGGCCTAGTGATTCTGATTGTAAAAAAAATCCAGATTAGTGAGAGGTTGAAATGGCCTGCAAATTATTTAATAAGTGTTTATTAAGCACCTAAACAACTCAGTACTGTCCAGTCAATGAAATACAGTAAGACATAACCTTGTCTGCTGGTATAGAACTGGAAGAAGAAAATGTTAGATGGAGGAAAAGTGGAAGAGAACAACGGAGGTATCCCAAGTTGTCCATGGGGTCACACAATACAAGAGAAGTGTTTATTTGTTTTATTAAAAGATTTATTATTAAAGATTTAAAGTGTTATTAAAAGATGCCTTTTTCTCATAAGAGAGATCGAGGGCAGCGCAGAGGAGCACACTTAAAATCAAATTTTAAAAATCAATACAGGTTTTAACAAAACAGAGCAAACAAACAACCCTATCCAAACCACAGAAAACCATAAGAAGCTGTAAAAAAAAACAGCAGCGGCAGGAAAATCAAGACGACGAGTCACTGGTGTGATCTGCAAAGGCTCTTCCAAAGGACGTGGAGGCCCATGGAGCGATGACCACAGGACCTCTGGGTCTGAGCCGCCATTCTAATTTAATTCCAGGACAACTGAAAAGGCCCTGTGCAAGGTCACGTATACAAGTACGCAGTGAACACACAGACGGGGCCGGCTCCAGGCTTCGGAGGGCCCTTGGGCAAGGCTCCCTCCATGGGCCTCCTCCCTGAGTGAGTCCACCTTCTCATGACAGGAAAGACAGGTGCGCTTAGGCTTTTTCCCAGCTCTGCAGCTGGGGACCCCATGTGGGACTTCCTGCGCTTGACCGCTGAGCTGCGGCTTTCCCACTTCACTAGAAGAGAGTAAGGAAGGGGAACAAGCAGGTTGCACTGGTGAGAAGGAGGAGTTACTCCAGGGGATGCTTGTCAGCGGGCCCCTGCTGGGGTGTGGGCCCTCGGCAGGTGCCCAAATATGCCTACCCTTGGCGTGGCCCTGCACACAGTCAAAACCCAGGGAGGGGAGGGCTCCAGGTAGTGCGCTAACCTTGGAGGCGCCAACATGCTTTGCTTCGTGGAGGCTGCGACGTCCATCGGCCACTTGCCCAGATCACACGCGAAGCCCAGAACGAGGGCGCCAAGGAAGAACTTAAGTTTGGCTCAAGATGTAAGAAGCCCAGGAGCAAAGCTCCTAACACCACATACCCTCCAGCATTTCAAGAATTTAAACAGGGCCATGCGTGCAATGTGCTTCTATATAGGTTTCAGTCTCCCGCCCATTCACTGCAGACCCTCCTAAAGGTACCTGCTGTATACTTTGCTTGCCCAAGCTCATGCTTTGCATGAAGGAGGACCCGGGCAATCTCCTGAGATAAACATCAGGGCAAGGCAGAGACCAAGCTGGCCCCATCCATCAGCCAGAGAAGGAACAGCTGCAGGGGACTTGTTTTTCTCTTCCTTTCAAGAAAGAACGCCCTGTAAGAACCATTGAAACTAAGAACTGGTTGCCCAGGTTTTGCTTTTCTTCCCTCCTCCCTCCCAACCCCGTTTCCTTTTGTGTCGCGTCTTTTAGATTGTAAGCCTGAGGGCAGGTACTGTTCCATTACTAATCTTTGGAAGCCAATTTGGCAACCTTTCTTGGTTGAAAAGCGGGGTAAAAATGCTGTAAATAAACAAAAAACGGAAGCTGCCTTATACTGAGTCAGACCCTGGTCCAACTAGCCCAGTATTGTCGATATGGACTAACAGCAATGGCTGTCCAGGGTTTCAGGCAGGAATTTTTCCAGCCCTACCAGGGATCGAACCCAGGACCTTCTGCATGCAAAGCAGGGACTCTACCACTGAGTTACAACCCCGCCCTGGGTGAACCAATAGTCCAGCTCAGATAGTCCAGCTCCAGCCAATAGACGTCAGCTTCCTATGTCCTATTTACATTGCTTGTCTTCCCCTGATTTAAAAGGCAAACACTCCAATAGTTATTGTTAAAGCTGTACTAGGGAGGAGGAAAACACCCACCGACCCACACCACACACAACTACCTTACAATATTAAACTCACAGTTCAGAAAATATACCTAAGCAGCTGCAGTTTGCACAAATGGCACATGAGTGTTCACGCCCACGCACTTGCGTGGAGGCACGCTAGAGACAGACGCATCTGCCGTGAACTTCTCGAGACCCCCAGCAAGGGAGCTGAGCCCTGAAGAATGAAAAGCCCTAGCAATTTGGTAACATTTGCAAAGAGGCGAAAAGGAGGGACAGTCATTTACCGGAGACTTGGACCCAAAGATTGGGACGGTCTCTGGAACGTACGATGCCACCATCCAGAAACAGGCGTGGTGGTGCCCTAGTGATACACATCAGTATGGAAAGATGATTACGTCCAGAGGTCAAAATTACCGGACTGCACAACTGAAGAAATGCATACTCAGTCCTTTTCCTTCCTGGGCCACGGAGCAACAGTTTTCTTCCATGCCCTTTCTGAACAAAATCCTTCCCAAGCCATTAACCCAATAAGGACACCTAGGTGAGCTCCCCTTGGGTCTGTGGGTCTTTGCTAAACTTTTTCTGCAGAGCTTAAGGTGAAGATCTTGGAACATCATCATCTCTCCCCGTTCCCTGGACCAGTGTGAAACCAGCTCTGCAGTTCATAGATGATCTGTCTGGAGGCTGGGTCCCAACCACCACGTCTGCTGTGACCATGTCTCATGCGACAGGCTGTCTCTCAAGGTCCGGAGTGGAGGCTCCAGGAGCTGTCTCCCTCGGCGCTGTTCCATCTCCTGAGGAATTGGACAGAGTGCTGAGGTGCTGGATACCTGAAGATGCACCATGCAACTGGTCCTCAGTGAGGCCCTCTTGCTCAGGCTCCTCCATCAGGATTTGCAGGAGCAGGATGCCAATAAAAAAGAGAAGCCCCCTTTTGGCACCGTCGATCTCCTTCCGAGGGCAACGTTTTCTCCCCAGTGGAGGATACAGGATCCTGCTTGGCTTTCTGCCTCGCCGTGCTACGGGACCAGGCAACCTCTCCGATGGTGGTGCCAGAGAACTCGAAACAGTCCCAACCACCACAGAGCCTCCAGAGTCCGATGCACCTGCCGTGATGGGCATCCTTCGGCTGGAGGAAAGAACCGCCTTGGAGGAATCCCAGGAACTGACAACAACCGCTCACAGTTTGGGAGGCGATGATCAAGGAGAAGAAATCCCTCTCGGGAGCCTCTGTCTGTGGCTTGTCGAGGCAGAAAATGCCAAGGTGTGTGGAGCTAGGCTCGTGCCCTGCTTGTCAGCCTCCAAGAGGTCTGCTTATCTGATTCCCCCCACCTCTTTTTTCCAACCCTTCCTGGGCTATAAATACTTTATTTGCCTGGTGGAGTTGGGCCAGGGTGGAGTTGGGCCAGGGTGGAGCTGCTCTGACTCACAGGTGACTCTACCCCAAATCGCTCACCTGTCCACACCCACAGGTGGGAACGGCTAGTAGGGCCAGGAAGGCTCCCATTTCCAACCCGGAGCAAAATTGCTCAAGCTCAGGATGAGGGCTTCAGAATGCTGGAGATGGTCGCCAGATGTTGCCAAGCGCTAACCGAGCTTGCCCCAACCTGACAGCCTCCAGATGCATTGCACTACAACTCCCATCATCCCCACACTGGCCATGGGGATGATGCCCTGCTCAAATTTGGGTCTTGCCCCCTGAAGCTGCTATATAATTATTTTTCTTTACAAAAAAAACCTACAGGAAATCCTATCCAAGGATTTCCTGCTGTCCCCCCTGAGAAGTCAACCTTGGCAGGGCCAGCCCTACCATTCCAACGTGAGGCGAGGAGCTGCATGCCTTTCGGGGGGCACTGATAGTCGCTCATTGGTACAGGGGGAACACAAATACCAAGCTGGGTGGACAAATCTTCCGACCTGCTGTAAGGCCACTTCCTAGGTCCCCATGCAGCAATGTGAGAGACAGCAATTCGGCAGCATGGCATACACCCGAGCAACGGGATAAGCTTCACCTGCTGGCTTTCTGCCTGTCAAGCTTCCCAAATGGCCATGCTTAGGCATGCCACAAAAGAACTGCCTGGTTGCCACATGTCATTAAAAATTACTTGCTCAATTAAATTCGCTTATGTGTCAAAGTATTAAGTATTATGAATAACTATTATTCATAATACTGAATTAAAATAATTTTTTGACTTAATTGGGAGGCCCAAAACACCCCATTTATGGGGGAGGATGCCCCGCTGCTTCTCTGCATGAGTCACTGGTCTAGCCTTGCCTTCGTCCCATCAGCCTCGTGCTCAGGATAGGTCATTCCACTACACCATATGTGATTGAGTTATCCAGTCCCTCCTGATGTAGAGGTGCAGCAGAAGCACTGCCCTTCGAAGAGGGTGTCTGTTATATCTGTGTATGAGTCACTGCTCTTCACTTAGCTCCTTCCAATTAAGAGTCCCACCCAGTGGCTAATACAGAAACATGAGGGATGCTAGTGCTGCATGCTTGGAACAATAGCCTTTGGTTACCCTGCCATTTAAAAAATATTTTGGGTTGGATCTACCCAATTTGAGAGATTTTGCCCTTCTCCCCACCCCAACACCACAGTGCACCCCATCTAGCAGGGTCTCAACTCTCTATGTAGCATTTTCAGGGGGCTGGCATGGGAAGGAGGGGGCAGGGAATCCACTTCTGCTTGCGAAGTTGATCCAGCATAAATTCGAATCCAACCCTTTCTTATTTTACCTTCATGTTAAGTGTTGCATTGTTAACTCTTGATTGTGGGGCACCTTGGAAACATCTGTCGAGCCTTTCAAACAAGCAAGCAAACAAAGGAAACAATAAATCAGATGTTGGGGCAAAAGCCAAGTGTCAACATCTGAAGCGCTCAGACAGACAAAAAAGTTGGCAATTCAGCATTGGTGTGCAGACCCCCTCTTATTCTCCAATTGCACTTTGGGGTGCTGGTGCTGCCTATTTAAGTCTGTTTGAATGGGTACTTCTTTTTCTTGGGTGTTTTAGTTTTCTGTTTCATCTTGTTTTGGGGGGGGTATGTTTTCCAATTTGTCATTTTGCTGAGTTCTTTGGGGGTGGGGTGGCGTCACAGTTTGGGAAGGAAGAAGGGAAACAGCTATCTTTCGGCCCGTGGCCAAGGGAGCAGGCAAACAGATGTGACTGACCCAGATGTTGCTGCTAACAACGCTGCGTGTTAACAACACTTTGCGCGGCTTTGTGGGAGAGGAGCAGAGGAGAGAAAGAGCTTATTATGCCTGCATGACCTGTTGAAGCCCAGGGCATTTTGCAGAGCGCCACCCTCCCATGTCAAGCTCCAGTTGAGATCTTGACGGTGAAATTTAATTTAACAGAACACCTTGAAGCCATTCACCTCACCCCCACAAGTCTCCCTTGTCTTTCTTCTCATGCCAGCTACTCGCTCATTGTCAAATGGGGGCAAATCGGGTGATTCCCTGGGGAGGGCTTGATACCGACAGGTGCCCAGGCCTTGTCTGTATGCCCCTCGTGCCCACTCACTTGGAGGAGCGGGCCGGATTCTCTTACTCTCGGCTGCTTAGCAACATCAACACTGGAGGCTCTGAATCCTTCACAGCTGCCCACCTTGGCTCCAGTTCTGGAGAAGTGAGGGGGAGTGGAACAGAAATGGGTGACTGCCGAGGTGGCCGATGCGGCCTGTTCGGGGGGCACTGGATTGCCCAGAAATGCCAGAAAGGGAAGCTCTGTATGAGCAAGCATCAGACAGTGCTGGTTCCAGGCTTTGAAGACAGCCGCCCTGGACCCGCTCCTTCAGTGAACCAGCCTTCTCACCACCATCGTCTCCAGCAGCAATTGCTCCTGGGGTCCCACAGAGATCTGTATTAGGACCAAAGCTTCTCAAGCTGTTCATAAATGTTCTGGAATTAGGAGTGAGCAGTGAAGTGGCCAAGTTTGCTGATGACACCAAATTGTTTAGGATGGTTAAAACAAAAAGGGATTGTGAAGAGCTCCAAAAGGATCTCTCCAACCTGGGAGAATGGGCATCTCAATGGCCAATGAGGTTCAGTGTCAGCAAGCATAAAGTGATGCACACTGGGGCAAAAAATCCCAACTTCAAGGATAGCCTGATGGGATCTGAGCTAGTAGTGACCGACCAAGAAAGAGACCTTGGGGTTGTGGTTGACAGCTCAGTGAAGACACCCACCCAGTGTGTAGCCGCTGTAAAGAGGGAGAACTCCATGTTAGGCATAGTTACAAAAGGGATTGAGAATGAAACTGCCAAGATCATGCTGCCCCTATACAAATCTATGGTGTGGCCACACTTGGAATGCTGTGTCCAGTTCTGGTCACCACATCTAAAAAATTTTTTTGTAGCGCTGGAAAAAGTGCAGAAAAGGGCAACTAAAATGATCAAGGGGCTGGATCATCTCCCCTATGAGAGAAGGTTACAACAGCTGGGATTGTTTAGCGAGGAAAAATGGAGGGGAAGGGGAGACATGATAGAGGTCTACAAAATTATGCATGGTGTGGAGAACGTGGAGAGGGAGACATTTTCCTCCCTCTCTCAAAGTACCAGAACCCAGAGGGGTTATCCCATGAAGCTGATGGGTGGGAGATTCAGGACTGATCAAAGGAAGTCATCCTTCACACAGCGCAGAGTTAAACTATGGAATTTGCTACCACGGGATGTAGTGATGGCCACCCATTTGGATGGCTTGAAAAGGGGGTCAGACAAATTCCTGGAGGAAAAGGCTATCAATGGCTACTAGTCTTGATGGCTGTGTGCTACCTCCAGAACCAGGGGTAGTGAGCCTATGTACACCAGTTGCTGGGGAACATGGGTGGGAGGGTGCTGTTGCGCTCATGCCCTGCTGGTGGGTTCCTGGTCGACAGCTGGTTGATCGGCTACTGTGTGAACAAAATGCCAGACTAGATGGATCCTGGGTCTGATCCAGCAGGGCTCGTCTTATGTTCTTATGTTCCCCCTCCTCTTTCTCAACATGGCTCCCACTTGCTTGCTTGGCAGGAGGAGAGCCAGGCGGCCGCGGCGTCTCCTGCTCCTCCTCCTCACCACCTCCGTTGCCTGGGCCAGAGCGAGAGGCAGGGGGACCAGCGGGTTGCGATGGGGGAGGAGCCACTCCAGGTGGTCTGGTTGCTGAGCCCCTACTGGGGAGCGGGCCATGCCAACCCTTGGCACCAGCCATCATGTACAGATATATTAGGATAAATGCACACAGAAACGTGTATGAATTTTCATGCAACCAAATTTAAGTTTGGAAAATGAGAAACTGAATTGATGTATTCGTTCGTCACTAGTGCACACATGTCTGTTTACATGTATGTACACTAGAGACAAGATCCATTCATTCCGAGACAGAGAGAGAGCGTTAACTTTTGGAGTCTCCTGGGGAGAGTGCCAGACCCTGAAGAATTGCAATGCTTTCACATTCAACAACAGCAAGGCACATTCAACAACATTTCAGCAATAGGGACAAAGAGGCCCAGAAATAGGATCTCTTGGAGTGTATGTTTTTACACCATGTTCAGGCAGTCTGGAGGCTTCCTTCGTTCTACCGCCCAATCGCAGGCCTCTCACTGGAGCTGGCCAATGGGAGGTACTGCAGTCCCCAACCCAGCAGTGATCAGGTGACACCATGGGCCAATAAGGTTCCACCCAGGCCTATAAAGCTGTTGACTGTGATCTGACTTTCTGATCTGAGTAGCAAGCTGGGACTTCTTTAACCCAATCTCTTGCTTCCAAACCATTCACCCAGGTAGCTAGATCTCATCAGGTCCCTGACACCATTTTTCCTGCAATGAAGGGTGCTTCCAGACAGAGGGCTCCTAATACGACCATTCAGAAGTTATTCTGTCATGTAGTTATTCTGACTTTCCCTCCTTAATGGATTTTCTGTGGTAGGGGAAACGTGGTGGGGAAAAGATGGGAGAGCGCAGGGGGCAGGGTTTATGAGTTAGAGACTTTAGGCTTTACTTCATGAGGCATTTATTGTGCACTTGTCATTTCCTACTCATGCTTCTTTACAGGTTCTTTAGACGTCGTTGTGACCCTCCAGTTTCGCTTCTCTTTCCAACCGGCACTTTCAGCGGGGGGTTTTAGAACAGGGAAAACGCTGCATTTAATTGTAAAAGTGAAAGAAAACACAATTTCCTCTTGTGTATTTGTGTATTATTCTGCTATACCACAGTGCCACCTAGAGGCTATTTAGTGGAGAAGCGGGAAAGGAAACATTCCTCCTGTCCTGCTTGGATCTCAGTTCTGTGACAAAACTGAAAGCAGATGCAGCGAATTAACAGCCAATTAACTGCCTCATGTAGAAAAGTTCTTTGTCGTCTCAACCTGCTGAAAAATTCCGTGAATGAGGCAGGGCATGATAAAAGAGTTGTCTGGAAACACCCCGAGCCGCTCTTCTAGAAACCTTTTGCAACACTAGCTAATGGTGCATCCAAGTGCAAAAAATAAAGCACCTCCTTTGCAAAACAGACTGATGAATCAGCTGGCCTTGCTTCTCTTACCCCTCATGACTCATTTGTCTGATAATTATTGTTGTTAATTTCAAAAGATGGATCGCCTCCTGCAGGGGAAAGCGTTTGTGCTTGACCAGACAAATACTTTGTGGTAAAAACACACACCAAAAAACCCACCCCACTCCAAATACTTCTGATTATCCTTTTTATTTTTAGGGAAAGGTTATTAATATTCTGCTGCTGGTGCTGCAGAAAACGCTGCACAACATTGCAAAAAAATAGAAATGAAAGACAGTATGAGTCAACACACCTGCTTTAGCAACCCACCTGCCTCGGCCCTGGGGTCATTGCATAAGGAGGTGTATGTAAAAGATGGTTATTTTTGATTTGTTTGCACTGCTGCGGGGCGAAGTCTGAGGCTGCTTCCTAATGAAAAGGCAGGGAATAGCCCCACTATTTGCAGGGTGCAGAGACGGAAGACTGACGGGCTCTCAATGTGTGATCATGAAAATAGCTTGGAGAGTGAGCGCAGTAAGGAAAGGGTCAGTGGGCAGAAGCAACAGTGGTTTTGAGTGGTTAGAGCAGGGCTGTGGAACCTCTGCTCCATGGGCCAAATTTAGCCCCCCTGGAGTGCACCAGATGGTCCGTCCCCGACACTGACCATATGGCAATTTCGCAGCTTTTGTGCTTTTTGCCACCATTCCAAAGGTTGGATTGCTTCTCCCAAGACTCAGCTGCTGGCAGTTAGAGCACTCAGCTAAAATAAGCTGGTATCTTGGCACCGCCCTTTTTTGCCTTCAGCCCTGCCCACCACCGGAATGTGGCCCCTGAGAGCTTCTCCAAAATGGAATGTGGCCCTCGGGCTGAAAAGAGGTTCAGCACTCCTGGGTTAGAGGCTGGTGAGTTTGGGGCGAGTTGAAAGGTGGGACTTGGCAGTCGATCAAGGACAGCGCCGGTGTATTTTTGCAGATTGGGGAGGGAGGACTTGGGATTCCAACATGGGATCATGTGAGATGCCGGATTGGGACCATAGGTGGGTCACTTTTGCACCCCTGCTGTAAGACCGTACATTTAAAAGATCTCAGTTCTGGTCTGGATGTTTGCTGGAACAAACTCAGTTCTCCAGCTCTCAGACTTCTGTCTTTCATTCCCTTGTTACCTAGTTCCCGTTTTGGACCTTGTGTGCTCCGGCCGCTGGATCTTCTCCAGACCTCGCCTTTCAGCAAACACCCAAGCCAGAACCGATGCTTTCACTGGCTCAGCTCTGCAGCTTTGGTGCTCTGTATCACCACATTCAGGCAGCACCAAAGACCAGGTGTGGCTCTGCTTAAAGCCGGACAACTCAGAAAGAAAGGGTGCCCTGCCTTGTCCAAACGACAGAGAAAATGGTAAACATTTTTAAAAGAAAAAAAATGTTTAGGCTTATAGCAGGGGCTTACAACGGCAAGCTGGGGGGGGGTGTAAATCCGGCCCTCTAAGGCCACCCCCCCTTTCACCCGACCCCACCTCCTTTCACTTGACTACAAATCATTGGGTGGTTTCCTAGCTTTTACGCAGTCCCCCCGCCCCATTCTAAAAGATGGATGCTTCTCCTGAAGCGTAATTATTGGCTGCAAGAAGCAAAAATAGGCCGGTATTTTCAGCACCGCCCCTTTTGCCTTTGGCTCCGCCCACTCCTAGAATCCCCCCCCCCCCCCCGAGCTTCTCTGAAATGCAATTTGGGCCTTGGGCTGAAAGAGGTTTGAGACCGCTGGCTTCTTGTGTTACTTTTAGTACCATTGGAAGACCTGATGCCCAAACTCTCCCACTGCCTTTCACTGCTGTGTTTCGGAACATATTCTTAGCAGCCAGCCCAAATGGCTTCTCCTCCACTACTTTTATCAAGGGTTTTGTAAAAACCAATAATATGCTTAAATCGACCTCTTTCTTTCTTTCTTTCTTTCTTTCTTTCTTCAACATTTTTATGTTGCTTTTGCTTTTTAAACACTGACAAAGGGCTCGATCCAGACTTAAACCAGTTGTACGTATGTCCCATCGAAACCGCCCGGAGCACAGTAGTCATGTGCCAGGCGCTGCTGAGCACTGCCCCATGTGGTCAGACATGTCACTGCAGTTTCTCCATGAAGAACGTTCCGGACTGACTCCACCCAGGCTGGCCATTGGCTCCTCCTAGACGGGAAGGAATAGAAGAGGTCTTCCTGTCTCAGTGGAATTTTCCTTCAGCGAACCTGAGCTCTGGCGTTGTCTTGTGTCTCTGGTCTTGCGCTTTGATCCGACTCCTCGTTTATTTTATTTCTTAAGATTTCTTTAAATTGTTATTTTTTAACTGGGAGGCTGGCTTGATGCAAAGCGAAGAGCCACTCTCCAGCACCATGTTTCAGTGGGTTCCAAAGATGCTTTTGTGTTTTGGTGCTCAGACCCCCAGCTCTGCCTTTGACTTTGGTTCATAGGCAAGTGACCTTTCTTTTAGCCTCACCAGTTTGCCTTCTGGGAAACGGGTGTTTTATGACTGGCCATGCCCACCATGGTAACCATTGTATGAATGGGAAGCCCAGCTGCAGCCATTTTGTGAGAGCGCCCACAACACTTTATCAACATTTCACATGTGCCCACCAGCTCAGAAAGGTTGGGGATTTGTGATCTTTTCATTTTCTTATTCTAACTGTGCAAGATGTACTTTTTCTTTTTAAAATGTTTCGTATAGAGGCATTCTTAAAACACTTCCCCCTCTCCCCGCACCCCAACATTTGCATCCACCCAGCAGTATTTAGGAAACAGGCAAGGCCTGAAGCTAAGCTGTTGCCCCAGCAAAGGAAACAGTGTGACCTGGAAGCACTTCAGACAGTTCAGGGGACGCCAAGTGAGCCAACCTGGTGCCTGGAGGCTACGAAATTGCCACTTTCTCCTCCGCTGCGCAAGAGTCATTGGGGGAGCTGGTCGCCCGTCAAAGAGAGCCAGAAGTCCACATCCATGGACCAAAAGAGACAAGGGACAAGACCCTGGGCTGAAATCGGAGGGAGGGAGCAGGCTCTGAGACCATGTCCTCACACCAGAGACAGGTTGCTCAGACTGAGGAGCAGGGGATGAGGACCCAAGGCTTTATAGGGCCACGTGGACGGGGATTGGCCCTTGAAGGTCAGCTGACAGAACGCTCAAGTGGGCTGGGCCACACCTCGAAGCTCAGGCTGGCAGTGGAAACAGAGTGCAGGTTTGCAGCTCGTAAGGTGCCCATCTGGTTCCCTGCTTGCTGGGAGCCCCGGTTCGAGACCCTGTGCTGGTGCATTACACAGCCCGTAGTGAACAGCCCCAAGGGTTCCCGGTTCAAGCCCCAGCTGACCCTGATGGGGACTAACAAAGGATTCTGTCATCTCATAACAGGGCTGTAGTGAGGAGGACCTGGTGGCAGGACTATATAGAGAAACTTCCCTGTTTTCTCTCTGCCACAGGGGTGCAGAGCCTCTTTCAGCCCGAGGGCTGAATTCCATTTCAGAGAAGCTTGTGGGGCGGGGGGTTACATTCCACTGGTGGCCGTGGCCAAAGGCAACATGAGCGGGGCCAAAATTCCAAAAAATAGCAGCACTCCTGCTCTGTAAGAACAGAACTCGTTATCAGGAGCCGGGAGAAGAAAAGCCTTGTAGTAGTTCTATACGGATGACGTACCAGGGGAGAGGTAAGCTACAGGGAAAGAATCTATGTTTGCCCAGGATTTCATAAGAAGATTCAATCGCTCCATAGATGCAAGTTCTGGCTATATTTTTTTAAACTGTGCCACTCTCATCCCTGCTCACTCAACCATTGGTAAAACAAATCCATCCCCCATAATCAAAATGAGAGGAAAGAAACTCTTCAGTCTGGGATTCGTATCTGTCCTTAGAGTAAATTAACCTTGGCCACAACCTGCTTACAACCACTGATAGCAAACTGTTGTCCCCCTTGGGTGTAATAGTTAAGTTGGGCAGCTAAGTGCTCTATGTGGCTCGGGTCAGGATAGATCCCTTCGCTCATCATCTCCTCATAAAAGCAGCTTTGGATGTGGGTCTTCTCCAGCAACGTGAATGGAATGATCTCCACCGTCTTCCAAAGAGGGTGGAGGTCAGCAAGAACAGGACGGAGAGCAGTTCGCAGGTCCTCCATCTTTCTCTGGGGCTGCAGGAGGTAGCTGGAGACATTCTGAAGAAGAACGTTCACGATCTCGTCGCCCCCCAGGTTACTTATGAGAATATACACGGTGTTGAGGAACTCATTGGTTTGGTTCTTCTGGAAGAACCCTTGGAGCGTCTCCAGCAAGGCCGGGGACATGGACTCCACCTCGTCTAGAATAAACACAGGGATCTTCTCTTCTATTTCAGCTTGGGTTACCATGTCGCTGATCGTCTTGGACAATTCTAACTGGCAGGCTAATATGGAAGCGGGATCCGGGCAGCGGTGCATCGTGAAGTAATGGAGCACCGAGTTGTGGTCCATGACTGACCGGAAGTGTTTGGCTAACAGCCAACCGACGTGGCTCTTTCCTACTCCACTCGGGCCGTTGAAGGAGATCACCAGTGGCTTGTTGTGTATGTGAGTAGCCAGATAGTCTTTGAGCAGCCCCATAATGCTTTCAACTGCTAACGCCTGCCCAAAAACCTCTCGGTGCATGGTCTTCTCCAGCCCATCCAAGTCGTATTTCAGGAGGTTATCGTCCAAGTTCTCGATGGCGTTGAGGATCTGGAAGCAAACGATGCCGACGAGCAAAAGGAGGCATCTCTTGGCTTTGCTCTTGTGCTCAATCGGGAGGTACTTCCTAGAACTTTCTGGATACAACACTCTGGGGTTCCTGGGCCTCTTCTTCCGTTTGCTGCCTCTTGTTGGGGTCGGCTGCACAGAGGTGTCGAAAGTAAAATACCGCGAACTCTCAAAGCTTGCTTGGTTCAGAAGGGAGGTGGAAGCAACACCCACCTTGGCTCTGCCCAAGGAGATCTGCCTCTGGAGGAGCTTCACTTGGGGGTCTCCAGGCAAGAGGCCTTTTTTAAGGATGTGGGCCGTCCTCCGTAGGCGAATGATGGCCCGCACCGGGGAAGAGAGCAGAGAGAGCTTGTGTGGGCTTTTCACGGGGGTCTTTCGGCCATCCATCCCGATCTCTTCCTGTAGACCTCGTAGACCTGTCTTCTCTGGGAGAATAAAAGGAAGCATCAGAACAGCAGGAAAAGGCAGTGTGATGCAGTGGCTAGGGTGCTGGATTATAAACCTCTGCTGGGTGGTCTTAGGCCGATTGACCTACCTCACAGGTTTGTTGTGAGGTGAAAATCCGTTAACACTATGAATGCCACTATGAGCTCCTTGGGGGAAGACTGGGACAAAAATCTATAATAATAAAAGAGGAAGTATTTCTTTTGTCTGTCCATCCATGAGTGCCATAGCATCAAAACTGTGAAACCTAGACTCCTAAAACTTGGCATGTATGCTAAGGGGATCCTAGGAGTGTGCACCTCAGGTTTATTTTGTATTTAAAATGCATTAATTAGTGTTAATTAATTTTGATGCATCCATGTGGTTGAAGCCTGCAGTAACATCTTCAGCCACTAGTTGGTAGACTTCCCTAACCAGCACTTAGCTTTGTTTGCAGTCCATACCATTGGAAGCCGAGGGAGGTTTGGGGGATGGCAACAAAGGAGGAGGGCTTTTTCAGTGCTGGCCCCTTGATTGTGGAATGCTCTTCCCCAGCCAGGCCTGCCTGATGCCAACATGCTCATTTTTTCGGCACCAGGTTAAGACTTTCCTCTGTGCCCAGGAATTTGCTGCCTATGATGGTTTATTTAATGGATTCATTGAATTGTTTATAAGTTTCACGGATGTTTTAGTTGCTTTATGGGGTGGCTGCATTTTAGTGGATATTTGCTTTTAGCTGTTTTAAATTTTGTATGTTTTAATTTTGTTCTAAGTCACCTTGAGTCGTAAATGTGATTGAGTCTTATTATTATTACTCTTAGTAACGTATGGCTGTGAGAGCTGGACTATAAGGAAGGCTGAGCGCCGAAGAATTGATGCCTTCGAACTGTGGTGCTGGAGAAGACTCTTACGAGTCCCCTGGACTGCAAGGAGGTCCAATCAGTCCATCCTAAAGGAAATCAACCCTGACTGCTCATTGGAAGGACAGATACTGAAGCTGAAGCTCCAATATTTTGGCCACCTAATGCGAAGAGAAAACTCCCTGGAAAAGACCCTGATGCTGGGAAAGACTGAAGGCAAAAGGAGAAGGGGACGGCAGAGGATGAGGTGGCTAGATAGCATCACCGATGCAATGAATATGAACTTGAGCACGCTCCGGGAGAGAGCGCAGGACAGGAAGGCCTGGCGTGCTACGGTCCATGGGGTCACGAAGAGTCAGACACGACTGAACAACTGAACAACAACAACAAATTATTACTCTTCTTAATAAGATTTCTAAGACATCTTTCTCAAAAAAAGGCTTCTAATATGAAATATTAGCGTAATAATAATAGCAACAATATAAATAAAATAATAATTAATAATAATTAATAACAAATGCAAGAAGTAACTAGAGGAAGGATCAGAACATCCTTCCCCAACCTGGAACCCTCTAGGTATTTTGGACTACAATTCCCATCTGCTCCAGCTAGCATGGCCAACAAACAGGAAACATGGGAACTGTAGTCCAAAACTTCTGGAGGGCGCCAGCTGGATGAAGCTATCATGCCCCCACCGCAGCTTTAACACGAAGAACAAAGTTTTAGACGTCCAGACCTTGAGTTGATGTGTCTCTGTTCCAACTGGGTGGGTAGACATGGAATTGATTTATTTCTTTTACATCAAGTCAAGAAGACACATCTTTTTGGACAGCAGCACCACCCTGAGGCAGCTGCTTTCCAAGGCAGTTTCTCATCTTGGAGTTAACCACTGAGTGCAACTTTGCAGTTCCAAAAAATGTTGCCCAGTCAAAACATGCTTCTGTAAAGCCGGAAAATCTCTCCTGTTCAGTCTGATTTAGAAGTATTAGTGGATTAGAGAGTTAAAGCCAAGAATGAGTTTTTAAAAATTATTTTATTCACTGTAATTCAGTAATTAGTACTCTTAATGCTAGGTGATTAATGTGTATTAATTTTGTCCTAAGTATTGTGTGTGTTTTACTCCAAAGTGTTTATGCTTTGTATTTTGCCCTGGGAGCATCTGGGTACGCAGAAGAGGAATTCATTCTAATAAGAAAACTGTGGCATAGCCCAATGAATGTGCTCTTATCTAAGAGTAAGACCCATGGAACACAGTGGGATTTATTTCTGAGTAAACACGCAAAGAATTGCACTGGAAAATATATGACCATACATGTTAACTTTTGCATGCTATTGCTTACAAAACCCTTTTCCAAGGTAGTGTAGGCCAGTGGTTAAAGCGAGTGAACTGTGAAATAACAATTCTCCCCGCTTTCATGAGGCCATTAGCTGGTCTTAGACCAGCCTCTGCCTCTGAGCATTAGCACCCCACGCCCCGCTCTGAGATATGGCGATAATGATACAGGCCTACTTTACATGGTTGTTGTAAAGCTGACTGAGGTCATGGATGTGAAGCGCTTTATGAATCCTAAGTGGTAAAGGGTGATGTGTACTGTGGGACTACAGCTGCGCTGATGTGTGAAACTGAAACGAAAACTGCTTTATAAGAACCTACGGTGCGACCACACTTGGAATGCTGTGTACAGTTCTGGCCATCGCACATCAACAATAATATTGTAGAGCCTTTCTACACGAGGCTGTTATTGTGCGCTCATGATTGCTCATTCACAGTAGTTTGTGGATCCTTTACACAACGTCCTCATCCTCCAGGGCCTCTCCTGTGCTTTGCAACCATTACTGTGTTTTTTTCCCTAACGAGGAAAGGCTGGTATTATTTCGAAATGGTGGAATGAGGCTCTTGTGTAATTGTGCAGTTCTGCTATACTACAGTGCCATTTAGTGGCTGTATATGGAAAGATACGGAAAGGCAGAGAAAGAAAAACCTCAGAAAAAGAACACGTGTAAAGGAGCCAAGCTTAATCCCGCAAAGAATCTAGAAGCAGAATCTGGAAGCAGAAGCCTCAGTAAAGGTGCGGGATAAAAGCCTCATGTAGAAATACCAGAAGAGCTGGAAAATGTACAAAAAAGGGCCCAAAACAATCAAGGGGCTGGAGCAACTCCCCTTCGAGGAGAGGTTACAACAGGTGGGACTGTTTAGCTTAGAAAGAACAGAAGTACAGGGGACATGATAGAGGTGTTAAAAATTATACATAGTGTGGAGAAACAGGATCCTCTCTCATAATATTAGAGCCCAGGGTCATCCCATCAAGTTGAATGGTGGGAGATCCAGGACAGATAAAAGGAAGTTCTTCACATGGCACATAGTTAAACTTGATCGTCTCCTCCCATATATACCTGCCTGGACCCTAAGATCATCCTCAGTAGTCCTAATCTGGGAGCCCCCACTAAAGGAAGTGAAGTGGGTGGCTACTAAGAACAGGGCCTTTTCTGTTGTGGCACCCCAGATGTGGAATGAGCTTCCCAGGGAGGCTTGTCTGGCACCTATGTTGCAGCCTTACTTGTTGTTTTTCTTCTTATTTTCATAGGCATTTTAGTTTTTCAGTTTCTGCTGTTTGCAGTTACGTTACTGTGTTTTAAATCTTTGCGCTGCTGCTAGGTTCTATTGTGGTTTTTACTTCCAAAAGTGTACTTAGTTTTAAACTTTTATAGGGCACAGTCCCATCAGATCCGCCCTGCATACTCATAGCCCTCCAAACTCAGAGGCATACATGTATCCAGTGCAGAGCGGGAGGCTTCAGGGAGGGGAAGGGAAGGAGGAGGGGGAGGGAAGGAGGCTGGGGATGGCTCGGATCCCCACATCCGCAGTCTCCTCCCCACCCACCGACCTGCCCCCTTTAGCCCGTCCACAAGCTCCCATTTGCGAGCTCATAGATGCAGCTGGTGCAGTTCTCTCCGTGCCGGCTGTGAGGGGGAGAGGGGTGGGGTGCTCAATTTCCTGGCTCCGAGGTCGGAGTGCTGTCTCCGGCCCCAGATCCAGGAATCCGAAATATCCTGTTACCCCCAGACACTGTCTAGGGGACATAGGTTTGCTCCCGTCGCGTGTCTTACGTTGTGTTGTCTGGTTTTAATTGTTGTGAACCATCCAGAGAGCTCCGGCTACTGGGCAGTATAGAAATGTAATAATTAAATTGAATAAACAAACAAACAACGGAATTCACTTGCACGAGATGTAGTAATGGCCACCCATTTGGATGGCCTGAAAAAGAGTTTGGACGCATTCCTGGGGGAGAAGGCTATCGATGGCTACTAGTCCTGATGGCTATGTGCTACCTCCAGCGACAGAGGCAGCGAGCCTTGCACACCAGTCGCTGGGGAGCGTGGATTAGATAGACTTTTGATCTGATCCAGCATGGTTCTTACCTCTACACGGAAGTAAGCACCACTGAGTTCAATAGGGCTTACTCCTAAGTAAGTGGGTATAAGGCCGCCCCCGAAATTGATCTCTTGGCCTATTCCAGGTGGCCCCGGCTTCTCCTGCACCTGCTCCTCCTCCTCACCACCACCATTGTCTGGGCCAGAGTGAGAGGCAAAGGAAGGTTGCAATGGAGGAGCAAGAGGAGGAGCCACTCCCGGGGGCTCTGGTCAGTGGGCCCCGCTGGGGTGTGGGCCCTCTGCAAGTGCCCGACCATGCCTGCCCTTCATGCTGGCCCAAGGCCCTGGCTCATCCTCTGAAATTGACTGGCGGCTGGTTTGGCCAAACAAAACGGAGTTATTTCTTCGTGTACCACATACTTAACCAGCGGAACTCTCTGCCACAAGATGTGTACATCTTAGATGGTCACATTTTAGCTTAGATTGCTTTAAATGCAGTTTGGACAAAATCACAGAGGACAGATCTGTATTGGTGACTATAGCCAAGGGGAGCTCCGTATACCTCTGATGACCATGTTCTCGGGGACACAGGACAGCTTTCTCCATCCTGCACTAGAGGTCAGTTTCCCAGAAACGTCGGCCTGCCCTCTGTTTGGCAACAGAGCGCTGGGGCTGGGTGATGCTGCCCCAACATTTCATTAAGTCAGGGGCGTTGAACCTCTTTCAGCCTGAATTCAGATTCAGAAAAGTTATCAGAGCCCATGTTCCAGTGGTGTGCAAGGACAAATGCAAAAGGGTCAAGCGAAATACAAAAATAAAATATAAAGAAGACCAGCGTATTTGTGCGTAAAATTCTTCCTGCCAGGAACTTAGCCTTAGGAGAGGCATTGCAACCTTTTAGAATGGGGATAAAATATGTGCAAAAGCCGGAAATCACCAAACAAACTGCAGTCTTGGGAAGGGGCTGTGGCCAAGGAACGGGGTGTGGCCATCTGAGGAACACCAGAGGGCCGGATTTGGCCTGGAGATTTCAGGTTCAACACCCTTGCAGTAGGTATTACTCTAGAGGTGCAGCAAAATCTACTCGCTTTTAGAGGAGGTTCTCTGCCGCAACCCTGCGTGAACTGCTCTTCTGGGCTTCCTCCCTTCCAATACGGAAAAAAAAAGTTAGGGCTACTCAGGAGTTTGGACAACATTGCACCCAACCTTGTGATGCCCACAAATGGGTTTAATCGCGTTAATTTCAGCTCCATGATTTTAACTTGCTCTTATCCACCCTAAGCCCTTGGGATAAGGGGGGCGGGAGGTTCTACACTGAATAAATAACTTGGTGAATGGATTGAGTTGGTATAAACATGGCCACACACGGACTGGGTCACCACTAGGCCCTTTAACAGAATGCGTCACTGGAGTGATGAATGGGATCTCAGAATGAGTTGCCGGGAATGTGCAACCAGCTACTTATTAACGCAGGAATTCCTGGGGGCTAAGAGGAGCAGGTCAAACTGGTCAGGCCTTGTTCCTTCATGCCCCAAGAAACGAAGCCAGCCTATCTAAGAGCGTGGAGGGAGAGAGATACTAGCAGGATGACTTTACACAAACATGTGGGTTTTCTACATGTGGAAAATTCTTTTTGCATGTCTGCCCTGCCTGAATTGCATTTTGTTGGCATCACCGTCATGCTCCAGAAATTTTTTTTGTCTTTCTTACATGGCCACACCCCTTCCGCTGCCCCCCTGGTTCCCCCCTCCCCCCCTGCCAATCATTGGGTTGGTTTTCCAGCTTTTGTCCATCCTTTCCCCATTCTAAAAGGTTGAAATTAGTAGCTGGCAGGAAGAGCTTTAAACAGAAATATGCTGGCATTGTTGGCCACGCCCCTTTGGCCACACCCACAGTTGGAATGTGGCCCCCGAGAACTTCTCGGAAACGGAATTTGGGGGTCCCCCATCCCTAACTTACGCCTGATCTCGTCTGTTCTCGGAAGTTAAGCATAGTCAGCCCTGGGAGACCGCCTGGGAATCAGGCTTCCTGCATTGAGCAGGGGGTTGGACTCGATGGTCTTCGTAGAATCATAGAATAGTAGGGTTGGAAGGGGCCTACAAGACCATCGAGTCCAACCCCCTGCTCAGTGCAGGAATCCGAGTCAGAGCATCCCTGACAGGTGGCTGTTCAGCCTCGTCTTGAACGCCTCCAGTGTGGGAGAGCCCACCGCCTCCCTAGGGAATTGGTTCCATTGTCGTATTGCTCTAACAGTCAGGAAGTTTTTCCTGATGTTCAGCCGGAATCTGGCTTCCTGTCACTTGAGCCCATTCTTCTGTGTCCTGCACTCTGGGATGAGCGAGAAGAGATCCTGGCCTTCCTCTCTGTGATAACCTTTCAAGTCCTTGAAGAGCACTATCCTGTCTCCCCTCCATCTTCCCTTCTCAAGGCTCAACATGCCCAGTTCTTCCAGTCTCTCCTCATAGGGCTTTGTTTCCAGTCCCCTGATCATCTTTGTTGCCCTCCTCTGAACCCTCTCCAGGGGTCTTGTAGGCCCCTTCCAACCCTACAATTCTATGATTCATCCAGTTTGGGGACCGCAAAATACGGAACACCTCTGGACACAGCACCGGCCCAGTGGAACGCTACAGGGTCTCCCGAGGTCATAAGCATTTTTCCGGACATGGATACTTTCTGAAGATCATTTAATAACCAGTTTTTATTTCAGTTTCCCAGCCTGCTGTCAGCGTCTCCACATGCTGAGTCAGACGAAGTGAGTCACCACTACTGACATGCACAAACCCCCTCTGTTTGGAAGGAGGGCTGCCAACGTATCTCTACAGACCCTGCTCTTGCATCTTCAACGGCAGCCTTGCAAGCACAAATGAAGCAGCCTTTGCAGGGATGGAGCTAAAGTGATGGGGACAGTTTCAGCTGCTTCATTTCTGCATGTCAGCCTGCTGTTAAAGGCAGAGGTGCAGGGCTAGTTAAAAAGTTGGCAACCCTACCTATCAGTATGAACTGTTCCTCCACATAGGGGAGCTTTCCCCGACTTGGTGCCCTCCAGTTGGACTACAACTCCCATTGCTCCCTGGGCATGCTGGCTGGGGCAGATGGGAGTTGTAGTCCCAACACATCTGGAGGGCCCCACATTGGGGAAGGCTACCTTACGTGGAGAAACAGTTCATAGAATGGCAATAAAAAAGCCAACACAAGTGAGATGCTCCCATGTGTTCGCCAATCCATCCATCCATCCTGTGGTCTAGCATCATGTGCTGCCAGAAGATTTTAAAGGATCAGTTTCAACATGTGCATTTCCTTGGAATTCAGGGGAGGCAGCGACATTTCTATTTTACATTTCTAAGCCATAAATTTGCACACAGTGTGCCTCATTCTTAGAGCGGAAATCGCTTTCAGAATTTCATCCTTCGTTACTGGTTAACCCAGCTGCAAAGCCCACAGACACTTCCCAAGAAATATGGCCCTATAGTTACAGTTGTCGGTTAAACTACAGTAGCAGTTGTTGGCGCATACATTAAAGTGAGAACCGTCCCTTATCTCTGTGTCTCTATGCCAGGAAAGAGCTTCATTGATTGCCCTCTCCTTCCCATGTAGCCAAGGCACAGGTGCCCTGCCAGGAAGAAGAAAAAAACATTTGCTGGCCCTAAGGTTGCCAACTTCCAAAACTAACCCTAACTTCTCTGCATTTAGCTACAGCTCAATCTGCAGACATTAGCAGGTGGCAAAGGTTTCTTGAAAACCTCCACCTGCTGATTTCATGCTGCTGTTAAAAGGCAGAGGAGCAGGCCAGGTTGGACTTTTTTGGGTCCCTTGGCAGCCCCCTGCCCAGTGTATGTGAGGCTTGTCCCCCACGCCTTTTCCTGACAGGAAAAACAAGAAGAAGGTGCCCAAATCGAAAGGCCCACCTAATGCAACCCTTAAGAGTTGCTAACATCTTTGTTTTCTTTGCAGGCAAGGCTCCTGTGCTTTTTAGCCGTGGCAGAAAATCAGAAAGGGAAGTTCCCACCACATTGTTATCTCTGTACCAGCAAAGGCTTCACTCTCTTAAAATAGCTGGCAAGCTGCTGCCGGCACAGAAATCCTACTTCAGGGGAGCAGAGCGGTTGGGCATTGGCATCTTGCAGAATTGCCAACTTTTTCACCAGCCTCTGCTCCTGTGTGCTTTGGACAGCAACGTTCAGACCATCAGTAGGATGTTAATATATATTTTCCCTCTCCGTCTGTGCTGCAAAGCGATACTGATTTTGGCAGACTGAGATGCCCTTAAAATACACAGCGGTAGCCCAGGTCTTTTGCTCCCCACCACCCACTTTTTGGTCAGCTGGCAACCTTACACTCCAGTAGACCCCCCCCCAACAAGACTGGAATCTCCACCCCCCCAAGCCTCACCACAGACAGCTGGAGACCATCACCAAGCATCGGGTCTTGAGCACTTCATCAGGAACTGAGGCGTGTGGGTCAAGGGGAGGCCCCACAGCGCTTGTGCAAAGGCGCCGTGGCATGCCTCGGTGCATGTGTGTGCGTGTGCGAGACAGCGTGTGGGAGAGAAATAGCGAGGATAGGAGTGGGGCCCCCTCCCTCCTTCCTGCACTTCCTCCTCACACACCCACAACGCGGCCTTATCTCTATCGCGCACGGCAGCTGTGTTTGGCTGTGGGCTGGCGCCCAGACGCTTCTTTTGCAAGACATGCATACACAAAAAGCTCGCGCATGGCCCGCTCATGGGCTGCGTCAGTGCCGTACAGGAAACCTGACTCTGTGAGGGAGATCAGGCCACTGCTGCCAGGGCAGGCCTCCGCAAGGAGGAGGAGGGGGAGGACCGGGTCACAGAGAGGCGAGGGGATGACAGGCCAGCAAAACAACGCAGGCCCCAGGCTCGCGGGCATTGAGGCGGCCGGCGGTGCCGCTCTGCTGACGCCACGCGCCAGCCGCCACCTCGGAAGGCCCTTCAGGCCTCAGAATCTGGGCACATGCTCTGTGACAGGGCCGAAGGGCGGCTCCCTGATGAGGCGGGCTGAAGGAATTGCCTCAGGGGCGAAGGAGGGACGCCACATATGCCATTTGGGGCTCACATCCCCACATCTGCCTTGCACTCAGTTTCTGGGCCGTACTTGTCAGCCTCCTCAGGTTGGCTTCCGTGAAACGGGTGTTGGAGCAGAAAAGTGTACGGTGTCCACAGAGTCCCCGTCCAACACTCCAACCACGCTGGCTCTCAGTTCAATCTTTATTCGACACTGATGATGGGAAGGCATCCTGTAGCACACCCTCAAGCAGCGGGAAGCTTAGTGGGTTCAAAGCAGGCAAGATGGCACACAATTCTTTCCTCTGATACCTTGCTGCCGCCTCCCAACGTCTGCCGCCAGAACCAACTGCCTAACTTTGCCTAACAGTAGGGCTGGCCCTGCCGCTCACACCACTATGCATTCCCTGAAGGAGCTGTTCCATCCAGGGCTGGGGCCAGGTTGAGGGGTCCCTGGACAAGATGCTCCCTAGGAGGCCCCTATAACACCCTAGTGGTCCCCCCTCCCCCATAAGCTTACTAGGTGGTGACAGGCAGGATTTCTTCCTTTCTGGGCATTTCTACATGAGGCTTTTATCCCGCACTTTTACTGAGGCTTCTGCTTCTGGATTCTTCGTGGGATTCAGCTCGGCTCCTTTACACATGCTTTTTTCCCAGGGTTTTCTTTCTCTGCCTTTCTATATGTTTCATTATACAGCCACTAGATGTTGCTGTGGTATAGCGGAATTGCACAATTACACAAGAGTCTCATTCCGCCATTTCTAAATAATACCAGACTTTCTTCATTAGGAGAAAAAACCTGCGATAATGGTCGCAAGGTACAGGAGGGGCCCTGGAGGAGGATGACATTGTGTAAAGCCCCTGCCAACTACCGTGAATGAGCAATCACAAGTGCACAGTAAAAGTCTTGTGTAGAAAGGCTCTTTCTTTCTTTCTTTCTTTCTATCTTGAACAAGTGTGCTGGGCACACTGCAAAGCACAGTCCTCGCCAAGGCTGCTGCAGCCGCTTGCCCCTGTCTCGTTCCCAGAATGCCTCTGGGGAAGCAGAGCCCAGAGGCATTATAGAGCAGCATTTCCCACCTCAGTGCCCTCCAGATGTGTTGGACTACAACTCCCAGCATCCCTGACCATGGGTTATGCAGACTAGGGCTGATGGGAGTTGAATTCTGAAACAGCTGGAGGGCATCAGGCTGGGGAAGGCTATTCTAGAGAGAAGAAGAGGGCCAGTGGTGCAACGGAACCAGGGCGCGCAGGGGTGAAGGACCTGGATTCTTTTTATCTGCAGGGACACTGATGTCATCTGCCACCCTCTGCAGACTTCCCTGTTTCCACTGAGCTTAGCTGCAATCCTCAAAGCAGCTGGGGGGAATTAGGGTTATCAACTAATTGTTCCCATCTCTGCTTTTGTGCCTTTGAAGGCAGGCTCACAGGCACACATTAAACAGCTGGAGCCTTTGCTGGGATGGAGCTAAAGTGACAGGGACAGTTTTGGCTGCTTCATTTCTGCATGTCAGCCTGCTGTTAAAGACAGAGATGCATGGCTAGTTAAAAAGTTGGCAACCCTACCTAGAGTTATGAACTGTTTCTCCATGTAGGATAGCTTTCCCCAACTTGGCGCCCTCCAGATGTGTTGGATGACAACTCCCAACACTCCCCGACCATGGAGGCTGGGGCAGATGGGAGTTGTAGACCCAACACATCATAGGGAAGGCTACCCTATGTGGAGAAACAGTTCACAGAATGGCAATGAACAAGCCCAAGCGAGTGAGACGCTCCCACGTGCTTGCCGATCGATCATCGTTTGCAGCAGCACGCGCAAATGAATTTTCCCAGCAACATGGTATTGCTCCCTATTGTGATGCAAACTCTTTTGGGGGTCTTGAATGGGCAATTAAGGCCTGTTGGCTTGGCAAAAGATTGCCTCCGGGTGGAGATGAAAATGCTGGACGTGGTTTGTTGCAATGGATCAACAGCTGGCTGCAATTTTGGGCTCCCCTTATGGGCGTGTCTATGGGGATGGTCATGATGCATGCCTGCACTTGAAAATTTGCCACTGCAGCACTGCCTCCTAGTAAAAGAGGAAGGAAGGAAGGAAGGAAGGGGGATGTGGAGGACTCTGTTGGGCCCCAGCCTTTGCCCAGCCATTCTGGGCATTGGCGCCAGCATGACTCCACCCTGCTATATCGGTTTATTCTGCGGTAGCGCGTCCTCCACCAACTTAAAATTCAACCAAGAGAGCTTCTTCTTGGGGTCAAATTTAGAAAAAATGCAGTGGCCCTAAAAAAATATGTGTATGTATATATTTAATTAACGAATCAATTTAAATTCCACTCATCCATAGGGGGAAAACACATTCTCAGGACAGCTTGCCAGATAAATATGTTAGACAGAATTCAATGCATAACTCAGGGGCTCATGGGAAGGGGGGGAAAGGAGGAGACAAAACTGGGCTTTGAAAAGCAAAGGCCAAAACTGGCTGCCTCAGAGGTAGAAATTCAGCTGGTGGAGCCTTCCCCATCATGGCTGAATGTGGGAGAATGCTGCACTGGTGCAACTTCAGCCTGTTGCGCAGCTGTTAAATGCAGAGGGTTCTGCCTGTGCCCCAATCCAGCCAAAGCGCAATCCGAGGAGTTATTGTTATTATCCTCTTCCTCCTGCCCTTCCTCCAAATTTGTTCAGGACAGCATAAATTTTTTGAATCCTCATAACAGACCTATAAGGTAGGCTAGGCTGAGAAAGTGAGACCAGCCCATGGGTGGCTTTATAGCTGAGAGGGGATTTGAACCCGGGTCTCCACACACTCAGTCCAACTGTCCAAACCACAAGTTTGCACTGGCTCTCATCCAAGAAGCATCCAGGCCCAACTTGTACCTGCCAAAACAGTAGCCCGGTCAAAAACCAAAACAGGCAAATCAGTCCTAGCAGTTGCCAACTTTTGAACTGGCTGCTGTAGCTGTGCTCTTAGCAGCCCCTCTCTCCTCAAGGTCTATAAAGGCCCACGCTAACTCACCATCACAAGGGTCCCCCCTATCGAGTGAATTCAGCCCCATGGCGTTCCCCGTCTTGCTTCTTCGACTAGACCTCCTGGCTTTCAGACTCACGTTTCTTTCCCGCTGCCAGTCTTTTAGCAAAGCCAGTCTTGGATCATGCAAATGGGCCAGAAAGCTCCAACAATGGACAGTGTACTCTTTCTTTTGCATATCCGTCACAGAGGCCAAGGGGAAGCAAAACAAACAAAAACACTGCAAAACAATACTAAATGAAATACGTGCATAGAAACGCAACATTATAGGGGGGAAAACTCCAAGATCTACAGCTGAGCAATGCTTTTATTAGGACCAACCGTCACAAGAGAATGTGCAAGTTTTTGAGTTCTCAAGAATTCTTCGTCAGGCAGGGTGGTACGAGGAGCAGAGGAGCATCACCTGTTCAGTATTTGCATGTGCCTTATTATTCATCTCCGTAAGCCTCTCTGGGAAGCTGTTTTCACTGAAGAGCAGGCTGAAAACTCTGTAAATACATTAATAATAAAGAAATGTGCAGCTGTTAAGGGTGCTGGAGAAATACTGGGGGGGCAGGGGAGCGCGGGGGGCAGGGGCATGTGGTGACCCTAGATGTAGAGCAGGGGTGCACAACCTCAGGTGAGAGACCAAATCCAGCTCTCCTGGAGAGCAGGGGGAATGTGGCCCTCCGGGGGTGGGGGGCAAATCCAGCTCTCCCAGGGGAGGGGGAATGTGCTGGGGGGTGGGGAATCCAGCCCTCCTGGGGGGTGCAAATCCCTCTCTCCTGGGAGGTGCAAATCCCTCTCTCCTGGGAGGTGCAAATCCCTCTCTCCTTTTGGGGGGGCAAATCCAGCTCTCCCAGGGGTGAATTTTAACCTTTCTCCCCTTTTAAAAGAGTCTCGTGTGGTGTAGAGTGGTAGGCGGCAGTATTGCAACCGAAACTCTCCCCACGACCTGAGTTCAATCCCAGCTAGGGATGTACGAAAGTCACTTACCTTTTCGAAGGGTGACATTCGCGGTGGGGGGGAGGTGCTCCATCCCTCCCACCAAAATTCTCTCCGGCCGGCTCCGCTCCGCAGAGATTCTGCAGAGCCGCCAGCCATGGCCACCCACAGCCAGACATCCGGCCGCCGGGCAGCCTGCAGGGATGCAAATGCGTCCCTGTATTTTGCCATGATAGGCTACATAAATATTTATGTAGCCTATCACGGCAAAAACAAAAACAAAAAACAGCGAATGCAAATGGTGGCGGCTACGGCAGCCGCCATTTGCATTCCCTTTTTTTTTGCCGTGATAAGTTATGTAAATATTCACGTAGCCTATTACGGCAAAAAAAACAACAACAAAGGGAACGCAAATGGCAGCCACTACGCCATTTGTGTTCTTTCTCTTTTTTTTTGTCATAATAGCCTACGTAAATATTTACGTAGGCTATCACAGCAAAAAAAAAAGGAATGCAAGTGGCGGCCGCTGTAGCTGCCGCCATTTGCGTTCCCTTTTTTTGCTGTGATAGGTTATGTAAATACAAATGGTGTCCCTGTGTTAGCCGTGATAAGCTACGTAAGTATTTATGTAGCCTATCATGGCTATATGGAAGAAGCGAATGGTGGCTGCAGATGTGGCTGCCATTCGCAATACAGTGCGGACGGCAGCAGGTAGGTGCTCCGTTCCGAGCCCATGTCGCGGGGGGGGGGGGGCCTTCGTTCCGCCACGGATTTCGGGAGGCCGAATGCACTGGCATTCGGCCTCACCAAGATCCGTGGCGGAATTCTCTGACATCCCTAATCCCAGCAGAAGCTGGGTCCCAGGTAGCCGGCTCAGGTCGACTCATCCTTCCGAGGTCGGTAAAATGAGTGCCCAGCTTGCTGGGGGAAAGGTAGTCACAATGGGGGAAGGCAATGGCAAACCACCCTGCTACAGTCTGCCATGAAAACGCCAGCAAAAGCGGCGTCCCTCTAGGGCTCAGCAATGACTCGGTGCTTGCACAGGAGGAACCTTTCCTTTTCCTTCCCCTTTTAAAAGGTTAAAATGCCTCTCAAAGGCCTTGTTACTGGCAGGAACAGCTTTAATCAAAAATACGCTGGCATTTTGGCACCGCCCCTTTTTCCTTTGGCTCTGCCCACCATTGGAACGCAGCCCCCAAGAGCTTCTCTGAAACAGAACTCGGCCCTCGGGCCAAACGAGGTTCAAACACTCCGTGATGTAGCGGAATCTGTGTAGAAGTCCACAGTTTGGAGAGTCTCCCCAGAGGCCCCGTCGCAAGCCCTGCGGGACGGAGAGGTGGAAGCTAATCAAGCAACGTCTTCGGCTTTCCAGATGTGACTTGCCAGGATGGAGTCAAGCAGGAAAAAGGGGGTGTCATCCCCCGCTTCCACCATGGCTCAGCTAAGAAGGGAAAAGGGAAGGCCTTCCACCTGCTGGGGTAAAAAGGGCAGATCCTGGCTCCGTTTCACAAGCTCTGTTACGGTTGCCACCTTTTCCTTCTTGCCGAGTGTGTGTACTGTTAACCTCCGACTCTGGAGAAATACAGCAGGCGGAAGAGCATCGCTCCGTCGCTATGCCCGGGGAAGCATCCTGTGGCAGCTCCTGGTTTGGGGGGGCCTGTGGGCAAGGCCCCCTCCATTGGCCCCCTCTCTCAGTGCATCTGCCCTCTCACTGCCACGGTCACCAGGCCAGCCGCTCTTGCTTGCTTGGCAGGCGGAGAGCCAGGGGGCAAGGAGGCCATGGCGTCTCCTGCTCCTCCTCACCTCCTCCGTTGCCTGGGCCAGAGCGAGAGGCAGGCGAGCAAGCAGGTTGCCGGGGAGAAGAGGAGGAGCAGCTCCAGGGGGCCCTTGCCAGTGGTCCCCTGCCGGGGTGTGGGCCCTCGGCAGGTGCCCAACCATACTGACCCTTGACTCTGGCCCTGCTAAACAATAAGAACTGACACCACAGATTGGGCGCATCTGCACTCAGGTCTAGCAGAGACCCACATAGAGGTGATGACAATGAAGTGTGGAATTTCTCCGCTTTATATAAAAATCCCTTCAGAGGCAAGGTGGATGGAAGGGGCCAGAGAGCCTTTTTGGTTGTGGCTTCTCACCTGTGGAATTCATCTCAGGCTGTGAGGCAGAGAAGCAGGGTAGAGAAAGGGCAAGGGAGGTACAAACCCAGAGAATACGGAGTGGGCCCCAAGAATTGAATGCAATTCAAGGTGAGCAATTGTATTTTACCCAGGCGGGATGCATGTGCGTGGAATAATACAGCAGTTAAAAAAAAATATACACCAAGCTAACTTCCTTCCTTAGCAAGAAGCAGAGACATCACCTTGCCGACAAAGGTCCATCTAATCAAAGTTATGGTTTTCCCAGTAGCAATGTATGGCTGTGAGAGCTGGACTATAAGGAAGGCTGAGCGACGAAGAATGGATGCCTTCGAACTGTGGTGCTGGAGAAGACTCTTACAAGTCCCCTGGACTGCAAGGAGGTCAAATCAGTCCATCCTAAAGGAAATCAACCCTGAGTGCTCATTGGAAGGACAGATACTGAAGCTGAAGCTCAAATATTTTGGCCACTTAATGCGAAGAGAAAACTCTCTGGGAAAGATTGAAGGCAAAAGGAGAAGGGGATGGCAGAGGATGAGATGGCTAGATAGCATCACTGATGCAATGAATATGGACTTGAGCACATTCCGGGAGAGAGTGCAGGACAGGAAGGCCTGGCATGCTATGGTCCATGGGGTCACGAAGAGTCAGACACGACTGAACGACTGAACAACACCCTTCCTTCCTTCCTTCCTTCCTTCCTTCCTTCCTTCCTTCCTTCCTCATCTATATAGCGCTTGAGGGTTTACATCATTACTTTTTTGCCTATATTGCTTTAAACTGACAGTGCGATCCTAGACGTGTATACTCAGAAGCCCCACTGAGTTCAGTGGGACTTACTCCTTGCCAAGAATGTATAGGATTCCAGCCTTAATGTACTACCTTTAAAGGCAAAATCATGTATTGCTTCCGTGGTGGTGGCAGCTGCTTCTTTGGCATCCTTTTGCTGTGCTGTCGTTTTTGCTGATGAGTACATTTAACTATTTTATAATATATGTATTGTTTTTATTAGAGCTGTGCACAAACGACCTCTTGAAATTTGCCACCCAGTTTGTGGGCAGAGAAATTACAGGGATGGTTTCACCAAATTTCTCCAGGGCAGAGGAAAAATTCTCCCGTTTCTCACAGGTGGGGTTCACCATGGGTAAGGGGTGTAGGACAGCTTCGTTCTTTGTTTGTAAAGGTTTTTTTGGGGTGTGCTGTAATAGCATCAACTCTGTTGGCAGGCCGGTCCCCAACAGCAGGTGTGAGGTGTGTGCATGTGCACGCGCTGGGGGAGTGTTGTCTCCAGCTCCAAGGAAGTGGCGGAGCTATAGCGCAGAGCCAAAATCTGTCCTCCAGTTTCCTGAAAGTTTATTTTTGTGGTTTGTGAGCTTACCTAATCCCTGTGAGGAGGCCGAGGGTGCTGTGTGTATTTCTTCTTTCTATTACACATCTCTCCAATGCTCTGCAGCCTCCCAGGCGGCCTGCACTTCCTGATCTGAAAAGGCCTATGGGAGGAATTACCATATGTCTTTCCTTGGGCTTTAGTTGAAGCGTGGGAAGCTGAGGAGGCTACAGGTTGTTGGAGAGGTGAGTGTACAATGCAAAACAGGACACCCGTGCACACTTCTCGGCCACCTCCAAAGTAAGGTAAGCACAAGAAACCCCAAACCAACCCATGAGCATTTCTCCGAAATTTCTTCACCACTGATATTCTTTTCAAAAGCAATTTCTTTGCTATCAAACTGAAGGAGAATATTTGAAAAAAATGTGGGAGAAATTTTTGGCATAGGACTAATTTTTATCCTTGCATCTGTCTTGAGATCTAGGTATAGAGGAAAGGCAATATATATATATATTAATCTCAACAACAAATAGTGGACTTGTTGGTAAACAAAAATGAAATGTATTTATTTAGCCTCATTTCTGCTTCTACTGGTCACACGACTAGAAGAAACTGTCTCATACCAAATTGGACCATTGGACATAGAATTGTCTATGGGTGATGGCTTTCCATGGTTTGACGCAGGGAGAAGTTTTTCTCATCACCTGCTGTCTCATCCTTTTAACAGGAAACCGCAGGGATTGAACCTTGGACTTCCTACATGCAAAGTGTGTGCTCCAGCACTGAGCTCATTCCTTCCTCAAAATAAGTTATGCAAGCCACTAACGTCCCATATTTTGTCAGGCATTGGGCCCACATGATTCACTTTTTGCGGGGTGGCAGTCTTAAGGGCTAGAAACTTGCAGAGCATTTTTTAAAGTGAACCTTCAAACTGAGAACCCTGTGGGACACTCAGACGCCAAACAGTATCCCCCTGCTGTTTCGATCCGGTCTGCGGTTCAGGCCCTATTGTTTGTGGAGTCGGTGGTGCTGTGCGAGGCTCGAGTTCCGCGTGAAGCCTTTCCCGCATATCTTGCACTTAAAGGGCTTCTCTCCGGAGTGTCCCCGGTGGTGCCGGTACAGAGCTGAGCACAGGCTGAAGGTCTTCCCACACTCCTGGCACTGGTATGGCTTCTCCCCCGTGTGGATTCTCTGGTGCTTGATGAGGTCCGAGCTCTGCCGGAAGCGCATCTCGCACTCGGTGCACTGGAACCGCTTCTCGGCCAAGTGGCTCTTGAGGTGCTCGTGAAGGGCTGAGGTGTCGCCGAATCTCCTCCTGCAGTTGGGGCACTGGTAGGGACGTGCTTTGTGGAGCGTGGTCTTGTCCCCAGGGAGCTCCGTTTGCCTGCAAAAGATCTTCCCGTGCTGTCGAGTTATGTTTGGTTTCCCTCCTGGGCTGGCATCGGTGTCCTGAACTTTGGTGTGTCCTGGGTCGTGATGAGCAGCCTGAGCATCCTTCTTCCGCAGCATTCTAGCTAAATCCTGGAGAGCACATGCCCACCCCTCGTCACGATCCGGGGAAAGGTCTCCTTCAGGTCTTGCCGGGGAGAACTTTTTCGGCTCCTCTGTCTCCTTGTTCTCCTGTGAGGGATTCTCCTCTTTTTCTCTGGGCATCGTCGCAGTACCTGCAAGAAGAAAACAAGGCATGAATCAGTTCGTTCCCCCATCCTGTAAAGAACGGAGCAATGGTCACTGTGGGGGGAGTCGGGTGGGAAGACAGGGCATAGTTGGGAGGTGGTGGGTAAAATTCAAACTCGGAGTACTTTAGACTTATCAGCATCTCTTAATTGTTTTGATTTTGACAGGCATCAAGCCCGAACTGCAGTAAGCTCTCAGCCATTCTGTAATGTCAAATACTATTGCATGTTAAATGTCAAATACTAATACCTTTGCATGTCATCTATCATATACTGTCAAAAACTAAATATGCTTACATATCAAGTGTCAACTACTAAATGCCATTGCATGTTACCTATCATATATGTCAAATACTAAACATCACTCTATGTTATTTCATTTCTTACATTTCTGTACCACCCAATAGTCAAAGCTCTCTGAGCAGTTTACAAAGATTAAAAACCTTAAAAATACAGTATTATGAATAATATCAAAATGGTTTAGCTACAAACATATAAAAAGAGAAGTACACATACACACACATATCCAAAATATCCCATTTATCAAATATTAAACACCACTGCAAGTCAGCTATCAAATATAGTCAAATACTATAACTATTGCATGTCAAATGCAAATGGCATTGTACGTTATCTAAAATATATTGTGAAACATTAAATACTGCTGCAAATATTAATATTGTCAAGTACTAAATATTAACTGAACATTAAATATTAAATGCTAAATATTAACATATTAACTACCATATATTATTTATTCATTATATTTTTGCCCAGTAGCCAAAGCTGTCTGGCCGCTTCACAGAAATATATCAAATACTAAATACCATTGATTGTCGGCCACTGAACAATGTCAAATGTCAATGATTGGAATCGAGAAGCAAAGTCTCAAATGTTGAACTCAAACATCACGGATTTCAAACAGTAATACCAAGTGAAGCGCCATTGCACACAGCGAGGGTCATGTCCTAATAAACCTATGTAGACTTCCTTTGCAAGAATTGCCAAGGAGGATTTTGAAGAGCAATTCTGGGCGTTTCTGCAGATAGTTTATCTTGAGGGAAGCTGGAAATTGGTGCCTCCCTCCTAGCGGATGTGAAGGTTTATGTGAGCACCGCATTCCTAGGATTCCAGGGACAAGGAGTTCCGAGCTGCAGCAGGCCCCCAAAAGTTATATGCGCTCCAGTAGGGACTGGATGGCTCCATACCCAGTGGTGTGACCAGGGCTGGATTTGGGGGCCAAAGTCTAGATCTCCGCAGCCTGGGGGTGGGGGTGGGGTGCAAAGGAGCACCTAAATAGCAGCGGGTGATGAATGGCATCAGAGCAACCAGAGCGAATGCCATCTTAATCCTGCAGTCATGATAGTGCCATGATTGAAGTGAGTTTCTTAAAATGCAAAAAACCCAGCAACCCCCAAATCCTGCACTTGCTCAGAAGTTTTCTTCAACCAGGCTTGGCAAACATTCCAACCTATCAGGAATGTCAAAGCAGTCTGAAAGCGTGGAACGGCTGCTGAGGCAGGCAGAAATCTGAGTTGTGTGCTTCACAACGGAAGTAATATTTATGGCTGTCTACAGGGGAGGGAAATATAGGGGCCGTCCTATGCATGTTTAGACAGAAAAAAGTCCTACAACTCCCAGCATTCTCCAGCCAGCCATGCTGGGAGATGTGATGGGATTATTTGGTATGATGCCTCCTCTTAGAAAGGCAATTTGCAGAGAAAAAAACAAAAAAGGCAAAACAGAATGAGCGTTTAACAGTCCCACATGCACACAGAGCTATCCTAAAATAAAAGAAGACCCACACCCTTCTTTAGTGAAGGAAAGAAAACAGCTTTACGCACAAACTTTCTCGCATCTAAATTCAGGTACAACGTAGAGTTTCAAAACAACATTTGTTCAGTCTATTTTGTGGTCCATTATAAAGGCAGAAGAGAGAGCAAATACACCCTCCCAGCCATGGTGGAGGTGGGGGGGGGGGAGGAAGGGGAGGAGCAAAAGGAAGAAACCACAGGAAACCACACTGTAGGCTATAGAGATCTTGAGGCTAGCTGTCAAAATTTCCATGAACTAAGTGCAACACTGCCCCCTTCCAGTAACTTGCAGACGAGGCTGTAATATTCCCAACAAGTTGTAGGATTTTTTTTCTGTCTAAGCAGGCATGGGATCGCACACCGAAGATAATTACGTCCAGGGTCTAAAATGACCTAGCTGGACCAGTGTCCTTACCTAGCAAGTTGTGATCCATATCCATCTCTCGCCTGCCATCCTCCTGGAAGGCTGAACTCTGCCTGGTTCCTGATGCCACTGGCTCTTTCTCCTGCAGATCTGTGCTCAGTTCCTGGAACAAACAGAACGTTTGGCCTGAGTTAGGTTGGATGTGCTCAGAACGGGTGAGCGCCCCTTAATCCAGTAGCCACCGCTCAAACCCATCAACCTAAGTATGTGTAACTGCTCCTGTTCACTTAGAGCAGGGCTGCAGAACCACTTTCAACCCGAGGGCTGCATCCCGTTCTGGAGAAGCTCTCGGGGGCCGCATTCCAGTGGTGGATGGGGCAAAGGGGGCTGGGCCAAAAAACAAAAATGCGAGCATCTTTTAGCTTAAAGCTTAAAGCATTTCTACCCTTAAGAATGGGGAAAACTGCAGAAAAGCCAGGGATCCACCAGATGACCAGGGAAAAGGGGGCAAGGCCATCTGGAGAGGCCCGGAGCGCTGGATTGGGACTCCACACCTGAGGTTCTGCACCCTGACTTTGGGCCAGACTATGCATTAGGCAAGAGACCCGACATTAGATCTGCCAACGATGTTTCTTTTCTTGTGCTAAATGCAGCTGTTGGCCTCCTTTGGATCAGGGCCATGGCACCGGGAAGGAAAGAGTTGATCCCTTTCTCTCCTGTTGATTTCCCAGGGCAATTCCCCCCTCCCCAAGAGCTGCTATTAGCTGCACACGTACGTGTGTGTGAAGTGCATCATGGAACAGGCACCAGGACAGAAGGGTGAAATCGGGCGTAAATATAACCCAATGAAACCAAATACATTTATATTTATTACACTTCCATACTGCGCCCTGGCTGAAGCTCTCTGGGCGGTTTACAAAAGTTAAACCATTAAAATACAATATATAAAGTGTAAAAGCCATTTACATAAAAGCATATGGACAATATACACAAACAACATATAACTAAAAGCAACTTTGAACTAAAAACAATTTAACAAGAACAACAAAAATTAAATTAAATTAAAAATCCAACAATAAAACAACACAGCTTAAAACCAGAAACTTTTCCTAGATTCCATCCTAAGGCTGCAGACTGGGTTTTCCATCATGCATCACCAACGTGTCCTCCCGTCCCATCCCCTCTTTGGCTTAACATCCAGCCCCAAGAAGTGTTCTGCTGAGCTCCAAAGCTTGCAACGTTTCTTCACGATTTGGGATAGGTCCTCATAAAGGTATTGTTTTACTATCCCTGTCCGGAATTCTTCAGCGAACGGATCAACAATGGTCAGTCCTTACAGAAAGAGGTGTGGGGTATTGTGTCCCTGCCTGGGTCAGCATTAGGACAGCGGGGCCAGAACCTCTTTCAGCCAAGGGCCAAATTTCATTTTGGAGAAACTCTTGGGGGCAGCATTCTGTTGGTGGGAGGAGCCAAATGCAAAAGGGGTGGGGCCAACCCCCCAATACTAGCATCTTTTAGCTTAAAGCTCTGTCTGCCAGTAACTAAGGTTTTGGAGAGACACTTCAAACTGTTTGAAAGGGGGGGAAGACCGCATGAAAGTCAGGAAACCCCAAATGATCAGTGGCTGGAGGAAAGGGGAGGTGGCCATCCGGGGGCCGGAAATACAAACTGAATTTTGCAAGAATCTCTCACAGGGCAAACAGGGATGACATCATCTGGGATAAGCACGATGTGCCATTCTTTCGCTTGCACAGCATATTTATGGTTTGCCGTTCCTCCATTCTCTCACCTGTTGTTGTCCTTGTTCCCAGATCTTGGCCCCTTGACGCATCCTCAGGAAATCGTCCACCAAGGCTACCGCTTGGAGACATGTCTCGGGGTTTCGTTCCCTGACCCACTTCTGGGTTTCACCGGGCAGGATAGTCAGGAACTGCTCCAAAACCAGCAGCTCCAGGATATGCTCTTTGGTACGTCTCTCCGGCTTCAGCCACTGGTAGCAAAGCTCCTGGAGCCGTCTGCAAACCTCCAGAGGATGCTCGGCCTCCGGGTAACGGAACTGCCGAAAGCATCGGCGCCGTACTTCTGTGGTGATGTCGTAGGCTTTCAAGATGGCCTCTTTCAGCATCTCATAGTCCTTTCTGTCGCAGGCGCCCAGGGCACAATAGGCCAAGCGCGCAGTTCCATGAAGGGCTGGCCCAAGTCTCAACGCCCACTCTTCCCTTGGCCACGAGCAGCTCTCAGCCACGCGCTCAAAGGTGGCCAAGTAGGCCTCAATATTGTCACTCTGGGTCAACGGAGGAGGCTGCAAGTTGTCCCACGCCGGGGTGGCTGGTGCCTGTGGCCGTCTCTTCAGTTGGGCTTCCCAGCTCCGAAGGTCTCCCCTTTCTGCACATCCCCACTTCTCCGCGGGCGGTAATGGAAGCCCCAGAAGCTCCCCCAGCAGGACTGTCATGGTTCCCTTTCTGTAGCCAAGGCTCGTCGGCGTTTGTTCTTCCCTTTCAACGTTCTGGTCCAGCTGGGTTTGGAATGAGAAATCCTGGGCAACTACCATGGCAGCCATTTTGTTTTCCGTGAGATGGCAGATGGGGAGGCCTAATGCGAGCAGGAGCCTTTTCTGAACTCCACTCCCTGAGGTAATTTCTCCAGTTTCTTGTTCTTCCCTTCAGTCTGCACTGTTCACGATGCTTGGGGAAGGTGGCAACTCTAGGACCTGTAAGCAACACAATGGAAACTTATAGGAAGCTGCCTTATAGTGAGGCCATCTAACCAAGAATTGTCAGCTCCGACTGTCAGCGGTCTCACACAGAGACGGATCTTTCTCATGACTGCTAACTGATCCTTTTAGTTGGAGATGCCAGAGAATGAACTTGGGAACTTCCGCACGCAACGCATAAGAACCTACGAAGAGCCCTGCTGGATCAGACCAAGGGTCTATCTGTCCATCTAGTCCAGCATCCTGTTCACACAGTGGCCAACCAGCTGCCCACGGGAAACCACAAGCAGGACAGGAGTGCAACAGCATAACCCTCCTGCCCATGTTCCCCAGCAACGGGTGTACGTAGGCACACTGCCTCTGATACTGGAGGTAGCACATAGCCATCGGGACTAGTAGCCATTGATAGCTTTCTCCTCCATGAATTCGTCCAGTCCTCCTTTCAAGCCATCCAAATTGGTGGTCATCGCTACACCTTGTGGAAGCGAATTCCATAGTTCAACTCTGCGCTGTATGAAGAAGTCTGTCCTTTGATCTGTCCTGAATCTCCCACCGATCTGCTTCATGGGATGACCCCGCTGGGTTCTAGTATTATGAGAGAGAAAAATATCTCCCTCTCCACATTCTCCACACCGTGCATAATTTTGTACACCTCTATCCTGTCTCCCCTCACTCACCCTTTTTCTAAGCTAAACAGTCCGAGATGTTGTGACCTTTCCTCATAAGGGAGTTGCTCCAGCGCCTTGATCATTTTAGTTGCCCCTTTCCGCACCTTTTCCAACTCTATCCTTTTTTCAGGTGCGGTGACCAGAACTGTACGCAGTTTTCCAAATGTGGTCGCACCATACATTTGTATAAGGGCAGTACGATCTTGGCAGTTTTTTTCTCCATTGTTTCCTAATTACGCCTAGCACAGAACTTGCCTTTCTCACAGCAGCTGCGCGCTGGGCCGACATTTTCACAGAGCAGTCAAACTTGGCAGCTTCTGCATGCAGCACATGTGCTCGACCACTGAGCTGCGGTCATAAGATGAGCCAGCAGGGAGCCAGCAGGGAGTAGCACCCGCTGCTTCTCCTTCTCACCGCCACCATGGTCTGGGCCAAAGCGAGAGGCAAGTGAACAAGCAGGTTTGACTGGTGAAGAGGAGGAACCACTCCAGGGGTTCTTCTCAGAGGGCCCCTGCTGCGGTGTGGGCTGTCAGCACGCCTTTCGTGCCACCCTGTACAGCACAGAGTTAAACTAGGGAATTTGTGACCACACGATGCGGTGATGCCCATTTGGATGGCTTTACAAGGAAGTTAAGGCAAATTAACGGAGGAGAAGGCTCTCAACAGCTACTAGTCCTCATGGCTATATGCTATCTCCAGTATCAGAGGCAGTGTGCCTGTGTACACCAGTTGCTGGGGAACTTGGGTGGGAGGCTGCTGTTGCACTCATGTCCTGCTTGTGGGATTCCTGCAGGCAGCTGGTTGGCCACAGTGGGATAAGAGAGCTGAATGAGCTGGACTTTTGGTCCAATTCAGCACAGCTCTTTTTATTTTTCGAAACAGGGCTGAGGGTAGAAAGTTGGGAAATATCGATGTAGGGTCCATTTGATGTGCGGTTTCATTGCTAACTGACCCCCCTCCCCTCCCCACCCCTGCAGCCCTCCGGTTGAGTGAAGCAAGGGGTGAACAAGGAAGTCTGCTCTGAATCGCAGTTTCAGGCTCCGTCCCCATGAGGAACCAGGAAGGAGAACTAGCAAACCACTTCAGCCTGGAACGGCAGCCTTAGTTCTGCATGGGTTGCAGGAACAACAGGGACATCAATTAAAAAAGAAGAAGAAAGAAACCCCCCTTTTCTTTATGGGTGGCAAAGGGCTGCACAGAAATGTCAACTGTAGAATGACAGTTGCCAGCTTCCTGTCTGCCCCCAGCTGTTCCTGCTCTTGCGCCTTTAACATCCAGCCGGCACCCAGAAATGGAACAGGTGAGGCTTTGACTATGGCTTTTATCTTTACACCAGGAAAAGCTTCACCTGTCATGTCTGTGGCGCCTGTTAAAAGGCAAAGATGCAGAAACAGGGTGTCCTCCAGAGCACCCTTCCTAGAGCTGGTGCACACCAGATATATTGGACTACAACTCCCAGTATTGCATCAGCCAACATGGGAGTTGTAGTCTGGAGTGCACCAGGCTAGGCAAGGCTGCTCCAGAGGCAAGGAGGATGGGCCATTGTGTGTTTTATACACAGGAAGCCACGATTTGCAGATGGGGTGTAGGGGAAGAGGGTGAAAGGTAGTGGCAAATAGCGGCTGGGAGATGGACCCCCCCCCCAGGTTAGATTGGGGTGGGGGGCAGGCTTTCAACTGAGTCAGGTCTTAGCCCCGGAAAGTTTATAAAATGCCATGGCTCAGCGGGGGGCATCATGATCTCAGAGAGATGCTTCTGAGCATACACAGAGCGCCTTTCCCTCACCACCGAGGGAAATGCAAGCAGCCCTGGGCTCGGGGTCTTTCTGTGTCTCATAGCAGTGTAAATGCCATCTGGGAACAGAGAAAAGCTGTAGGCATGAAAATTCCCTCTTCTTTGCAAGTATTAAAAGGTATGGGATGCCTCCCGCCCCATCTCCTTATACAATTCCAAGGTAGGGGATATGATTCCCCCAGCTCCAGCTCTACATGCCCTATAACTGGAAAGACAGACGTTGTCGTCTTGTTTTGCCCTCAGCTCCCAGTTAAAATATTGCCCCGATTGTGCGGCACTTGCGAAATCTGCAACAATGCTCCTCATGTATGTGCTGCCGCTGTACTTGCCACAAACCCTCTCCCAGACCCTTCTTCCCCGGCGCCACAACTCCCGCCCCCTTGGGACCCAATGCCCTGACAACTTACCTAGTTGCCAGCTACCGTGCAGAGAGCAGCTGGAAATGTGATACACTGCTGAAGTTTGTTCAGGGCGGAGCAGGAAGGAGCTGTGGTGGTTGTTGCAAGAAACTGAGGGGTGTGTACATTCAAGCATGTGCCTGCACCAACTCATGGTTATCCCTGCACATTCTTCTCTAGGACATGGCCCTCTTTGGTATTAACTCTTAATCCAACTCGAAAACAATGGCAACTTTTCTCTGTCGCAAGTTACTGGCATGCTTTGCTTCTGCGGACATGCAGAATGTGGCGCTGGGTGAAAAATGTAGGCTGCTGAGGCACAGCTTTAGTTAAAACAGAAAAGTACGTTTCTAGCCCTCATGGCTGAAAAGGCATCCTTGGAAGTGAGCAGTACCTGGTGAAATCTCAGAAGGCATTTGGGAGCTGAATAAGATGCCCAGCCCCTGAAAGGGGAGCGGGACCTGACCCCCTATGAAGCTCCTGCATCCACCCCACATCTAGCAAAATCAGAGTTATAGAAAATACTGCAAGAAGCTGCAAATAAATTATGCCATTAAAACCACTCACTTACACAGGTCGCAGCATTCAGCTGGACTGGGGGCAGAATTTTCATTTTTCTTTTTGTACCTCCGACTACATGCAACAACAAAAGGTATGATTGGGAATCAATGCTCATAGCGGTGTTAAATCCAAAAGTCTGAGCAGGGAGCTTCAGTCCTTGGGACTTTTATAAGCTGTATAGTTTGAGAGCCAGTGTGATGGGGTGAATAGTGTTGGTCTAGCATGGGGGTGCAGGACCTCATGCTTGCAGGCCTAATCCAGCCCTCCTGGAAGAGAACTCCTTCTGTACAGTGATTGCTCTAAGCTCCTTCAAGCAAGGGGAAGGTTTTGTGGCTAGGTCCATGAGTAATTTGGAGCAAGAATCAGTAGGGTGGAATTACCAGGAGAACTCAGAGAAAGCCAGCATTGAGGAGTGCTCTTGTTCAGAGCAAAAAGCAACCCACTTTGCAGAACCCTGCTCCTTCAGAGGCTGGTAAGGAGTTCTGCAAGCTCCTTTGAAAATTAAAATATGCTTTGCTGAACCTGAATGGCTGCGGAGCTCAAAGTCTAACATCATGGAAGCAAACTACAAATTCATATGGCAGCGACAAGGGCCCCTGTTCAATCTCCAGTTAAAAGGATGCTTCAGAGCCAAAGATAATACATGCACACACAGCCACCACCAGCCGGAGCGTGCAACACCAGGCTACACAGATGCATGGTCAGACTTCATATGGCAAAGGTATCCCACCGCTTGCACCGGCATAACCCTGGTGAGATCACGTGGAAAGAATTTGTCCACGAAGGAAGCATTTCAACAAGGGGTGTGGACCCTCTTTCAGCGTGAGGGCCGAACTCTTGGGGGCGGTATTCCGGGGGGGGGGGTGGGAACAAAGGCAGAAGAGGTGGGGCCCAAACTACCAGCCTATTGTGGCTTACAGCTCTTTGCCAGTAATGAAGACTTAGGAGAGGCAATTCACTCTTTTAGAATGGGGGGTGGGGTGGGGGACTGCACAGAAGCCAGGAAACCACCGAATGATCAGTCGTTTTTTGGGAAGCCCCTCAACCTACACATCAGGGCAGGCAGGCCACTGGTTTTGGTGACGTGTTAAAACCAGCCTTGTATTTAAAAGCTCACCTGGTAGCCACAGGCAACCAGAAATTCAATGCAAGGCTGTGCATGGAATTCCATGTGGGCAAGCACGCAAGCTGGCCGAGAAGGGACATAGCCCCCTTGGTTTCCTTGCTAGCTGCAGAGGAAGGAAAACTCCTTCCTCCATGACCAGCACAGGAAGGCAGTAAGCTAGTGAATAATGGGTCGCGCTTTTGGTAGAAGGCAAAACTACCCTGCTGGAGGGCTAGTAGCCTGGATTTCTGCGCTGGAAAGGGAGCTCTCCTCTGTTGCTGGTGTGAAAACACAGGCTGCTAGCCTCTTAGCAAGGAAGGGCTGTAGCTCCATGATAGAGCCCCTGTTTTGCAGGCAGAAGGTCCCAGGTTCGATCCCCAGCAGCATCTCCAGGTAGGGCAGGAAAACCTCCTGCTTGAACTCCTGGGGAGCCATTGCTGCCAGTCAGTATTGACAATACTGGGCTAGATGGACCAAGAGACCGACTCTGTAGAAGGGAGCTTCCTGTAGGTAACAAGTACATACATTGCAAGCTAGTAACTTTTGTGGGATCATATACAAGTCTGGGTAAATCCCCTCAAAATGTGAACCCGAAGCTGGAGGCTTGCAACTATCACGCGAATTTATAAAGCCACAGGGATTTCATTCTCACAAAAAAGATGGAGGCTTGACCATGCTTTCCTCTGACATGCTTACGTTGAAAAAACTGGTTGTACCCTAGTATGAAAATTTTGTCAGACCTTACAATCACAGGTGGGCAACTGGTGGCCCTCCAGATGTTTTGGCCTATAACTCCCATCTGTTGTGGCGGGCAGTTACATGGGGTGGAAAACTTTAAAAAAAAAGGGAACTTTTCCAGTGCTTTTATTTTTCTGCAGAAAATTCTCTGCTCCCCAAGTTCATTAGTAACAATGAACGGATGGAAGTCAATCGCAAATACAACACTAGGCAAACCTGACAGTTTTAAAAAGTTGCAATTAATGTTTTTCAGGTGATTATTGAAGGAATAATCGACTGGGGAAGGCAATGGCAAACCACCCCACTACAGTCTGCCATGAAAACGCCAGCGAAAGCAGCGTCCCTCTAGGAGTCAGCAATGACCCGGTGTTTGCACACTGAGGGAATACATGTATGTTATTGAAACACATATATGTCTCAGTGTGAAATGGAATTAGTAAGTAGTGACAGCAAAACTGAAGGTGCCCCAACAACCAGTGCTGGATTCTGCTGAAGTAGAGGAGTGGTCATCAGCATATCTTGCACAGTTCTTTGGGCTGTTAAAATTAATGCTGCCTTCTGCAACCTGGTGCCCTCCTTTCTGACTGAAGGATTCTGGGAGTTCTGGTTGACCATATCTGGAGAGCACTAGCTCGGAGGAAGGCTGAATTAGTGTCACCTGTTTTCAGTACCTTTGTTTTCCCTTACATTTTAATAAGGGAAGTATACGCTACTGTCTTTAAATTTCCAGAAGTATTCCAATAAAAATGTCCACCTAATATAACATTTAAATCACATTAGGTATGCTTTCATTTGTTTCCTCAAATATTTTAGGTCACATACTTGTCGTGTATTGATACAAAAAATTAACATGGGTTGCTTTTTAAAGTTCCATTCTTTATTTTACTTGTATTTAGTAAACATGCTAAATTAGATCACTCTCTAGTGATTTTCTGATGAAAACTGTCCAATGCAAATGACCCTACTTTGCGTTGGGAAATTTTCCATATCTCCCCCCCCCCCCCCCAAATTTTCCAATTCAAAATATTCAAAACCCACATCACTGCTTGGTCTCTGCCTTACATCTGGATGTGACTCGGGACTTGTGAGAAAGGGAATTAATCGTACTGTGATCTTTTCCTGTTTTCCTGATGCAATATCTCTTACGAACTATGAGAATGAGACCATTTCTTTTCTTAAAACAAGACCCACTGACTCCACGCCACCACCTCAGGGTCTCCACCTCTGTCATGATATCCCATGTAAGTGATAGCGCTCACCGCAAAAAAGCATAGCAGAAGCCAACCACTTTCCAAACCCCCAAGGGTGGGTGCCTCCCAGATCGGTGACAGGCTGCAACCCCAAAGAAGCAACCACGGCCAAACACAGCTTCCCAAGTAAAACACCTTTAATGTGCAAATGATATCTGACTGCCAGGACTATGCTACGTCTTAGGCTCATGCCTTTACTGCGTATTTCCGAGGGGGGTACAGGCGCTCTTTTCGCTGCTGCTTCTTGGTCTTCAGACCCTCTTCGTGCTTGTTGAGCCGGCGCCGCATGGCTCGCGTCTTCTTGGGCCGCAGGTCCAAAGGCTTGTACTTCTTGCCCTGTTTGCGGAGAGAGAAGCCAGGCTCAGAAAGGACTCTGAGAGATGCGGAATATGGGCAGCTGCAGCCTGCAGTCTTGACTGTGAGAATGCTAACACTCCTGCAAGGCCTTTGGCTTGAGGTAGGCTTGGGAAATGCCACTCGCCTGGGGCCAATGCAAACCCCACAAAGGCTAGTCATAATGTCTCTAGGCTAGCTCCAGGATCAGAGGAAGCATACACTGGAATACCTGTCACTGGGAAACCTGAGTGGGAGGGTGCTACTGTGCTTGTGGGCATCCGATTGTCCCCTGGGAAAGTGTGGTGGACCACACGGGCCCGAGCTCTTCTTCTGTTCTTAACTGCAAATCTGATCCCTTATGGGGAGTGCAAAAGCCCATCTAGCACAGGCGGAACTGTTCTAATCATAATAATCGTAGGAGGGCATTCTGGGCCCAGAGCAGCTGATGCTACTCAAAACACAAGAGCTGCTCGATTTAACAGCAGCCTTGGCCTGAGCTGAGAGGGAGATGGCCGCAGCGTCGCCTGACCTATCCCCCTCTGCTTACATCCTCGTACTACCTCGCTCTGCACCAGCTTAAAATCCGCCATCAGCAAGGGAGGCGAGGCAGAGCACTGTCTGTCACTGGAATTCTTCCTATTTTTCCCCAAGTTCAAAAAAAAAAAAAAATGCTTTATGTTAAAAGGTTAACAATGAACAGGGCAGTTTCAAAGTTGTGATTCGCTCCCCCACCCCCAGTGACTCTCCCTATGTCGTATTCCAATTCAAATAATTTCCTACTATAGCAGCCATGTGAACAAGGCCACAGATGTTACTAGCCTGCAATTAAAAAAACCAAAAACCAGCCTGCTCAAGACTAGTAGCCTGTGTTTCCATGCTGACCACTGAGAAGGGAAGGGCAGCACCTTTCTCCAGAGCCAGCATGAAAATCAAGGATACTGGCTTCTTCGGAGACTAGTAAAGAAACCAAAACCAATTGCCCTGACTTTCTCATGGCCAGCATGGAAATCAAAGAAACTGGAGAGGGATAGATCTGTCCGTGCCCCCACGAGCCCACTTATGGCCTGCACGGAATTCCTTCTCGCCTACAGCTACCAGGTGAGCCGTTACAATACAAGGCTGCACTAGAGCTTTCAGTTTGTTTGAACGGGACTTTGAAACCACACTTGGTGAGCTTTATTGTTTTTTGTTCCCCATGTCAGGTATTTCAGAGTAACTATTGGAAGGAGGGGAAAAAACACTTTTTGAGATATTTATACAGCACAAGTCAGCTACCAAATGATTCAGGTCCAGGATGATGGATCCCCAGGTGTAGTCCAACACATTTGGAGGAGCCCGATTTAGGGCATCGGAACTTCTTTTGCAGGACACTTTTGAGTCAATATTTCAAGGCCACCGACATCAGCAGCCATCAACTCTTAGAAAGGAGCTGTGCCCCAGGCTGTTACGTAGAACTACGCCACCCTCGGAGCACTGTGTACCTGCTGGACAATGGCATGGACCAGACGGCCCCAGCAAAAGTCATCCGAGCAGGAGACTGCTTTAGCAAGAGCAGATTCACACTGCATCCACAAGGTGAAGAGCAGTGCTGGGTGTTGGCCTTGCAAACCGTGGTGCTTTGGAAAACCACCCACTCTTCAAATTGAGACTAAAAAAAAAAGACCTACATCTTCTGTATGGGAAGGTTGGGGGTGGGGTGGGGAGGCAAAGAAGACCTCATCGTGTCCTCCAGGTGGAAACCCCCCCCCCCCCCCAAGCCATCTACCATCAACAGGCCTGTGGGAAGGTTTCCAGGAAAGAGAAAAGTAGATGAAACCACCACCAGACATCTGCTCCTGTTCCAGATGGATTCTCCCTGCCCCCAAGGCCATCTTCTACCACTGCCCTGAGGGAAGGGTCCTGATCTTTTTTTTTAAATAAGTTAATATTCTTCATTGAGATCTTAGTTTTTTTATGTTATTTGTAGGATTTGTATTCTGGAAGGCGACATATAAATAATTGCAACAAATAAAAAATACATGTCTATTATTTAGCCATCTTAAGGCACTTGGCGCGTTCCAGAAGGTATTATACGAAATGCTAGTAGCTTCCCATCAGGTCCATCCTCTCTTAGCTTCGGAAATGGCAAAATCATAAATCATCCTTTCCAAGGTGGTGCTCTCTGGGTGCGTTGGACTACGACTCCCAGAATCCCACAGCCAGTAGACTGGGGGATTCTGGGAGTTGTTGTCCAACACATCTGTAGGGCAACCGGTTGAGGTAGGCTGCTCTACATGGTCCGCCAAGTTCACTGGGAGAGTCATTCTGGCTTTGCCTTCCTCCTCCAAAAGCAATCCCAACGGAACGCAGAGAAACCGGCCAAAACACAGCTTCAGACTCACTTTGTAGAACTTCCGGAGGTTTTCCTTCTGGGTCTGGTTAATGACTGTCAGCACTCTGGCGATGGATTTGCGAACCACCCGGCTACAAAGGGCGAAAGGGAGACAGCGTTCAGCAGAGGAGAGCGGCAGGCAGCGCTACGGGAGCTCAGGACCCTATCAGCGCACTGGATGCTGATATTGCATTACTGGCAAAGGATGGGTTAGGCTGAAGAACTGTGTACGGATTGCGTTTTCTCAGATCCTACCTTAGCCGAGCTTTGAATTTTATGACTTCTCCCCCCCCCGCCCACCCCCAACTGCATTATCTCATGGAGGAAAGGGGGGCTTCCCCTCCTCTGCAGCCAGCATGGAAAAGCTGGCTAATAGCTCTTGTGGGTATATTTGCAAGGCTGGCTTAGAACCTGATTCACCGACTTGCTTTGGGGCAAGCGATGAAAGGGCTGGATGCACCTGATCTCGTAGGCTAAGCAGGGTCAGCCCTGGTTAATACTAGGATGGGAGAGCACCTGGGAATTCTTACACTGAGCAGGGGGTTGGACTCAATGGTCTTGTAAGCCCCTTCCAACCCTATGATTGGAAGTTCAGACAGGAAAAAAGTCCTACAACTCCCAGCATTCCCCAGCCAGCCATGCTGGGACTTGTAGGTTTTTTTTCTGTCTAAACATGCACAGGATTGTGCCAGAACTTGACAAAGGCAGCAAAATAATCTATAAAAAGGGCAAGAAAGAGGGTGTCCCTATTTTACAGGGGATGAACTAAGCAAGAACTGCACATTAAGGGCTGTGCCTAATAAGCAACACTGTAATGTTTGGTTGCTCCATTACTTGGGTGCGCCGACCCAGCCTACTCAGCGTCATACAAGAGCTGCCTATGCTGGATGAGACCAAAGCTCCACTGAGCCCAAGCGTGGGGAACATGTGGCCCTCCAGATACTGGTGGATTACGACTCCTGTCAGCCCTAGCCAGCACAGCCAAATGCGAGGGCTGATGGAAGCTGCAGTCCAAAACATCCAGAGAGCCACGCCTTCCTCATCCCGGAAATACAGGCTCTGCTTGTCTCAGAGGTTGCCGGGCACTGCACCCTAAACACCTGGGACCGGCAGAGCCAGCGGTCACTTCCAAGAGCTACAAGCACCTTCTTCGCGCGGGAAGGTCAAAGGGATGATTAGAGCTTGCCACACTGGAAGTCACTGTCCGCCAGCAGCCGCCACCCAAGTCCCTGACAGAGGTGTTTCTACAGAAGAGCAGCGGTGGAAGACTCACATCTTGGAGAGTTTGGAGGCTGCTCCACCGGTCACCTTGGCGACGCGCAGCTGAGACAGCTCCACCTTGAGTTCGTCCAGCTGTTTCAGCAGCTCCTCCTTCTTCTTCCCTCGTAAGTCGCGGGCTTTGATCTTGGCCTAGGAACAAGAGTCAAGATGGCATCAGAGTACGAAATCACTGCCAATTCGGTCTCCCCACTTTTCTGTTCTTGAGGTGTGGCCGTGTAGCATCTGCCCTCGCTATCAGTGCAATATGGAAGACCAAACAATAGACAGTGTACCACAAATGTGTAAAAAAGCTTCTCTCTTTCCCCCGTTTTTCTAAGCCACCACCCATACTGGGCTGATCCCCTAGACGGACAAGAACTGGGATGGGGAAATCAGCATAGCAGCTGTTCCTCTCTGCAGACGTACTTAAGGCAGGGTTATCTATACACTGAGAATCTGAAGAAACACACAAATATGTACAAGATGTGGCACTGGTTACAGCAGGCATGGGGGAACGTGTGGCCCTCCAGATGTTTCAGGCCGCGACTCCAATCCTCCCGCACCATTGGCTAATCGGAGTGGTGGGCCAAAACATTTGGAAGATGGCCCTGTAGGCCCCTTCCAACCCTACTATTCTATGACACTATTCTATGATTTGGAGGTCCACAAGTTGCTCACTTCTGGCATAGAATTCTGCTTCTGGAAATCTCCGCTCTCCTTTAAAAAAATATATGTTTGCAGCTCTTTATAGTTGTGAAGACATGGGCAATCCCGGCAAAAATCAGAGGAGCCAGGGATCTGCTGGAAAGAGGCAGAATACCTTATGCAAGTTGTACTCCGTTTGCATTCTATGTATATAGAGTGCAAAAACTGACCACAGGTTTCAGAAATGCACTTCTGGAGCCTTTCAAGACTTTCAAGTAGCGGTACCCTTAAGTCAAGCTAGTGCTTAATTCTGAGGTCAGTTGCACTAATTCCCTGCACTAGAATACCAGTTCATTATCTTTGTAATCACAAACTAAGTTATGGCAAGATCAGCAACACAAACTAGGTTAAAGACTACTACTGCAATTCGGATCTGGAGGATGCTCGAATGTGGTCTATACTGTCCAGGGTGAAAAAAGTATCTACTTTTCCCAGAGAAACTTCCTGCACCTTCAGTTACACATTACAGTGCCTAACTCAAGATAATTTGCACACCATGAGTTGCATGAGACGAGATCTTATTTATTTAAAGCATTTTTACCCCACTCTTTAGCCAAAAGGGCTTCCAGATCAATAAAGCCTTTTGTCCTCAGGCTTACAATCTAAAGGCTTGACAGACAAGGAAAAAAGGATGGGGAAGGAGGAGAAAACAGTACTTATTACAATCAGGAGGGATGGAAACAGTTTTGGTAGCCTGATGGAATGACTGCCAGCTAAGTGACAGTTGAGGGAAAGCTGGCAGCAGAGAGACAGCTGGTCTCTCAGCAGAGGTGATGGAATAGACCTGCTTTTCTTCTCTCCCTATGCTCATCTCTGCTCTTGAGCAGTCTTGACTTCCCACACAGTGAGGAAGAAAGTTCCACCTGCAGTCGATGACCAATCCACATGCATAAAGTTTCCGTACGGACCAGAGCAATGGTCCATCTTGCCCAGCATAGGCTACTGGCAGCTGCTCTCCTGAGGCTGAAAGCAAAGAATGTTTTTGCTACCCAAGATCCTTGTTAGCTAGAGATACCGGGGAATTAAACCAGAGACTTTCTGCAAGCAAAGTGTGTACTCTTGCCACTCAGCTTTGGAACCATAAAGGGATGGTGAGAGCAAGGACTGAATAAGTTAGGGGTGCCTGGAGGAATGCTGGCAGATGCAGGACTTTTTTTTCTGTCTAAACATGCACAGGATTGTGCCCTAGGATAACTAATTCAGTCCTTGCTCTCACCAATCCCTTGCCTGACTACAGACTGCCTATTGAGGCCAATTTATAATATATTCCTTTGTTTTATTACTGTAGAAATTTCAGTTTTAATGATATCTGTCCCATAAGAACCTTGGGGGGGGGGGGAAGAACACAGCTGTTGTGGGCAATTTGACTAGGCATGCAACATCTAGTAGTAGATTCACGGATTAAAAACACTTAGGGGTGCAATCCTAGGCATTTTTAGACAGAAAGGAGTGCTACAACTCCCAACATTCCTCAGCCAGCAGTGCTGGATGGGGGATGCTAGGAGTTGCAGAACTTTTTTTTTCTGTCTAAACAAAGAATAGGATTGCGTCCCAATTGATACTGGGACTATCGAGAGGCAATCATGCACACGTGCGAACCAGTCCACGCTGGTTACGGAACGCAAATTGGCCGCAGCTCGCTCTCAGACGTGCTGCCAGGGGCAAACCCGGTGGGCCGTAGCGTAACGTGTGAACGGGCCGTCTACGCAGCCCTTCCAACTTTTAATAACGTCTCAGGTAAAGGGTTATAGAGCAGCCCCCTTTGAAGCCGCCAACGCTTCTTCCCAGCCCATATCCCCTCCGCCCCCAAAGCAGGGCCCTGCATTTCTTAAGCCTGCCCCGGCGCGGCCTACCCAAATCCAGCCCTCCAGCCTTCCAAGATCCTGGACCGCCGCCCCGCCATTTCGTGCGGCCTAGCTCCTTCGTCCTTCCCCCGGCCCATCCCGCCCACACCCATGGCCCGAAACCCCCTTTCCGGAGCCGATGGAACCAGATTAAACCCGCCGCCGCCTTACTGTTACCATTGCAGCGACGAAAGGCTCGAGGCGCGGACGCGAAAGGAAAGGACGGAAGCCGGGAAGGAACAGGAAACCACAGAGCCGGAGCGACCAATGAGAGCATAGGGGAGGGGGGAACGAACGCTGACGCTTTACCCTTTCCTTCCCCCTCTCGCAATGGTTTAGTCCATGTTTCCAGAAGAGACTCAGTCGTAGCTGCTGGCAGTGGGGGCTGGTGGCTCCGATTTTGGTGGGGCTATATTTCCGCTCTGGGTTTCAGTCAGAACCAGCCAGAGCTCCAAACGAGCTATCCAAGGTGATGAATCTTATCCCCCAAATGGGTTAAATACCTTGGATAGCTCCTTTAGAGTTCTGACTGAAACCCAGAGAAGGGTTACAGCCCCACCAAAATAGGAGCCATCAGCCTCCACTGTTCAGTGGTAGGTGCTGATGTCTTTTTCCCCCTTGGGTGAATAATAAACGTTTCCATCAGAGCTGATCAATATAATAATAGAATTATTGAGCAATGAAAAAGCAATGCAATTCAATAAACTAAATGCCAAGTATTTTTTTAAGTTGGGGAGCCTCTTGATAACAGAGATATAATCATCATCAACATAATATTTATAATAATTAATAATAGAACATGCATTCGGTTTTTTCCCCAAGAATGATCAGCGTGATTAGTGAAGTACATTAATGTATGTATCAGCATGATTTGTTGTTCAGTTGTTCAGTCGTGTCCGACCCTTCGTGACCCCATGGACCGTAGCACGCCAGGCCTTCCTGTCCTGCGCTCTCTCCCGGAGCGTGCTCAAGTTCATATTCATCGCATCGGTGGTGCTATATAGCCATCTCATCCTCTGCCGTCCCCTTCTCCTTTTGCCTTCAGTCTTTCCCAGCATCAGGGTCTTTTCCAGGGAGTTTCCTCTTCGCATTAGGTGGCCAAAATATTGGAGCTTCAGCTTCAGTATCTGTCCTTCCAATGAGCACTCAGGGTTGATTTCCTTTAGGACTGACTGATTTGACCTCCTTGCAGTCCAGGGAAGTAAAATCTCTTGATCCCCCACCCCCACGCACGGGTGGCACTGCTTTGGCTTCATAAAAATGGCCACTCCAAGGACAGAGGGTATGTATTGAGCATATATAACTTATTGTGCGTATATAATATGCATATGTTTATATATGTTATATAGAATTGAGCATATATAACAAATAGCATATATAACATATTCATTTATTTGCAAGGGATAGCTTGGCCATAGTGGTACAGGTGTACATATAACACACACATACACACACACATATATATACACACACACGCATATATATATATTATATATATATGTATACATTATATTATAGCTAGATGTATACATGCATAATTATATTTATATATATATATATATATATATATATATAATTAGATTTATTAGCTGCCCAACTGGCCAGCTACCCGGCCACTCTGGGCAGCGTACAATACTAATAACACGAAATACAATGAATTTACATAATTAACTGAACAAAACAACATAACAAAACAACACCGCTCTAAAAAAACCCCTAGCCCACCCCAAATGCCTGCCTGAACAGCCAGGTTTATAAAGCCCTGCAGAAGCTCATCAAAGATATGTATAGCAGATGCAACATAGGGAGAGCATATCGCGCGCACGCGAACAAATATATATGCTCATAGAGAATTGAGCATCTATGACATATATTTGGGAGACACTGTTTTAGACTGCATAGATCAAATCCCCACCCAGGAAAGAGCCCCCTGCTGCAAGCGCGAGCCCCCCGCAGACTGGCAGGCACGGCCGGCCTTTCGTCCCGTGCAATGCGTCGCCCTGCCCTCAAGGTGGCGCTCGCCCTCTCCGGCCTCGATGATATACACCGCGGAGACCGCCGAGAGGCGGCGGGAGAGCCGGGAGACCCAAGAGCGAGCGAGACGAGCAGCCGGCTCGACCAATCGGGCGCCGCCGTTGGGCGGCGCGGGGCCAATGAGGGCGCGGTAGCGGCGACGGGGGCGGGCCGAAGGAGGCCGTGCCCAGGTTAGGCGGAGGCGGGGGCGGCGCTGCCTCCCTCCCTCGCCGCCGCCGCCGCCGCCGCCGCCTCGCTCGGTAGCGCGGATGGTGAGAGGGGCTGCCCGGCAGCGCCTGCCCCGCACCGGCCCGGTCTCCAGGTGAGGGCGGGGCTGGGGCGCATGTGGGGAGGGGGCTGCCGTGGGGAGGGGCTGGGGTGGCGGGGCGGGGGGCGCCTTGTGGGCAGCGGGGGCAGGGGGGCGTGAGGCGTCCGCAGGGAGGGTCCATGCTGGCGGGCTTGAGGGGTGGGATGTGAGGAGTGGGGCATTTGGAGGGGTCTCTGGATTGAGGGTCGTCGGGAAGCTCGGGGTGGGAGAGCCTGGGGGGCTTGGTGGGGGGCTTGAGGGGATGGGAGGGCGGGCGGGCGGGGCGGGGGTTGAGGGCCCTCTCACGGGTTGTGGGGTTGCCTGGGGTGTGGGGAAGCTGGCGGTAGAGGAGTGTGAGGGGCGCGCGGGGCTTGAGGGGATGAGAGGAGTGGGGGCTTTGAGGGTTCTCGTGGGGGGTTGAGGGTCGCCTGGGCGGGTGTCTGGGGGGAGGAAGTTTGGGGGAGAGGTGGGGGGCTTGAGGGGAAGAGAGGAGTGGGGGGTTTTGAGGGCCCTCGCATGGATTGCGGGGTTGCCTGGGGTACTGGGAAGCCGGGGGAGGAGGAGTGTGAGAAGTTTGGGGGAGAAAGGGTTCGGGGGGAGGAATGAAAGGAGTGAGGTAGTTTGGGGGCCCTCTGATGGGTTGAGGGTCATTGGGGTGGGAGTGGGGAAGCGTAAAAGAAAGCGTGGGGTTGGGGGCAAAGGGGCATGGTGATGGTTTGGGGACTTGGGGGTCAAGGCGCTTGGGGTAAGACAAAAGTGGGGTCATCTGATGTGTCGAGGGTTGCCTTGTGGGTCTGGGGGTCCGGGGTGGGCTGCGTCAGTGAGTTAGGGGGTGAGGGTTGCATTGGGGGCTTGTATGTTACAGGGTGGTGGGGTTGGGATATGAGGGGATGTGGAACTGGAGGAATGATGGGTTTTGGGGTGACCACATTTTGAGGCTGGGGGGATGCTGGGAGTGGTAGTCCCAACACAGCTGGAAAGTGCCAGGTTAGAGAAGACTTTGGCAAAGATTCAGGCTAAAGGGAGAGGTGTGTTTTTTTTAGAATATGGAAAGTGGTGTATAAATCTATTAAATAATAACAAGTGGCATTGAATGGTTTGGGGATGGCATTGGGACTGTGGCTGATGTGGCTTTTGGGGTGAATCTCATCAGTTGAGGGACAGGACCGTCCTGGCAGGTGGCGAAGGGTTGGTGACTTGTATTGGATGGAAGAGGGGGCATAAGAGGTTTGAGTGTGAACAGGTAAGGGCACTCATGGGTAAAGCTGTCCAGAGAGAGTGGATTTAAGGGGAGCAATGAGCCACAGTGCCTCTTGGAGCAGGTCTGTTGCCGAACGGCTTGTGAGGCTACGAGCAGCAGATGTAGCTTGCCTAGGATCACTGCAAAATGGGGACAGTGTTGTGGGCTAGGGGAGGATGTCTGCCCCTTTGAACCCCAGCCCAGGGCACAGAGACAGGAAGATCTTGCAAGAGACATAAGGGGGACTGAACCCCTCGACTGGTAGGTGGTTGCAACCCCTGTGTCTGTGATCCATTCTTTGCTTAATGCATGTGTAGAGGGGGGAAATACTCCAGATGTTTCACGTTGGCGCAATAAGATCTCTGAAGGGGCAAGAAGGCCTTTTCACAGCACCTCTTGGGTCCCTGTTGCTTTCCAATGCTTTTGAGTCCAAAATTCTGCAGAGTTGTGATGCTGGAGGTTCCTGACGATGTGCTCACCTGGGGGGAAGGGGGGACGGGTTGTCATCCTTGCTTGTCCCCTCTGTCATCGCCTTCTCTCTTTCCCCGCCCCCCTCTCCAGAACCACAGGCCTGGCGGAGAAGCCCCCACGCCGACGGAGAAGCAGGTAAGAAGACGGGTGCATCTCTCTCTTCTCCGGCCCCCTTCCCTGATTTAGTGGCGAAGAATTCAGTAGGGTGCATGGATTGTGTTTTATACCCCACACATCTTGCCCCCCCCCATTGCTGTTGCAGTAGCTGTGTGTGTGTGTTGTGATTTTTCTCAGTTTTTTTGGGTTGGTGAGCAGAAAGGACACTTGGGCCTGGCTTGGAAACATGGAGCTGATTGTGAACAAGTCCTGTTGTTTTTCTGGAGAAGGCAAGGATGGAAGCGGGGAGCTAGCATTCCCCATTTCTTGGTTTGAAATGGGCTTGTAACTGCAGAGATAGATGTTGCTTAATGCTTGCTACAGGGCGGTGGTGAATCCCCCCCCCAATCTTCTTGGCCTTATGCCACCCCCGCATCCTTGAGGAGGGATGTCCACAGGGAACTGTACACCCCAAACTTGAGGCAGTGTGTTTCTTGGTGCTTTGTCCGCATATTTCTGCATCTGTCTCTGTTCAGCTATGAGAGCCTTATGTGGAAACCTACACTGCGGTTGAATCAGCTGCACTAACTGTTGGCTTCCCATGCCTTCATCTAGGATTTAAGGTCTGAATGGGAGAACCGCTTCCTTGTGTGCAGCGATGGGCTTATTCCACAGGTTTATTGGGTTCAGAGCAGAAGTTGCCGCAGCCCTGCTTCTTTAAAATAATACGGATTTAAGCCGCCTCTGGCATGTGTGTGTCTGTTGTAGATGAGAGTCTCTCGTTTTACCTGCTGCTGGGGGGCGGGGGGGGGGACCCATACTTTCCCACGCCGGTGGCTGAAATGACATCAGCTCCTTGCCGTGTGCGCATCAGCGCTTCCTTCCTTTCGTGAGCTGTCTTGGCTGTGGTCTGCCAGTTGCACTGTCTGATCTGCCCTTTCGTGGGTGGGTGGATTGCCTTGGGGAAATGTGAAAAGATGCCCGGGGTTGAAAACGTTGCATGCAATAGCAAATGATGGGTGCATCTTGGAAAGGAGGGGGGGCGGGATGTGGTCTGTGCTGTTGTGAAAGGGGGCAGCAGCCTGTTGGGCAGTGCAAGCCTGCAAAAAGCCTTGGCTAGCCCAGCTTTGCTACAGACGAAGCTGGCGTTTTATTCTCCCCCTCCTCTCGTGTCTGCTGCTCGCCAAGAGACCTTGTCTTGCATTCCTGGAGTGCTCTGCCATCTCAGAGGAGCTTTAGGAAGCAGCTCTGTGGTCTGTGCCTCTCCCCACAACTCCTCACTGTTTGATGGGTAAGATGTGCTCCATGTGCCCACAGAGGTGTAGAAGGCAAAGGATGTGTGAAGGTTTTGTGTTTGGGGTGAGAGAGAGAGCGTAATGTGGCTGCTGGTGGAGAAGGAGGAAGAGGTGGAGGGAGGGAAAATGAATGCAGCAAATGCGGACAGAAAAGTGGCTTCTGAAGGTTGTATTAAGCGAATCTGTTGCATGGATTTCTAGCTGCCACTCTCCCTCTCCAGCTTCCTCGCCCACCTCTGCCTGACGATTTTGTAAGTTCTACAAGTGGCCTAGGTTTCTACATCTCTCTCTCAAGTGTTTGCTATGTAATGTTGCTGGCATCTTTCCAGTGCTGTCAGAATGTGCGGTTGAAAATTCCCTTTGGGGCAAATTGATTGGGATTATTGCACACTGGAGAGCACTGCCAGGAGCATGTTGCGCCAGTGTTCCAGTATAGCTGAGCCATTCTTCCCGTAGCATTGCAGGTGCAATTTGTGGATTTGGATTTGGAATGGCTTGGGTTATGTGTACCTAAGAAACTGGCCTTGTTCGCACAAGCTGACCCATGGTTTGGGCTGTGGAATTCTGGGTTGTCGTGTTGTGTGAATGCGGCTGTGCTAACAAAGCATGGTTTCTGACCACGATCCACCCAGAAAGAGAAACCATGGTTTGTTGTTGAGTGGTGAACTCTGGGTTGTTTAAACCATGTCATTGTGTGTGAACCCAGAACTGTGGGTTGGTCACAGGTTGTTTTGTCAGGCTACAGAGGTGGTGGGCAAGAGCAGTAAAAAAAAACCCCAGCCACTCTACATGCCAGTATGACAATGCTGCAAAGACAGTTGGGATACAGGGAGGGAGCAGGCAAAGGGGGAGGGAAACAAACAACTCAAGGATTGAGAAAACAAACCATGGTTTGTTTGATTATCTGCCAAACAAACCCTGGGTAGGGCAACAAACCATCGGTTAAATAAATCATGGGGGGAAACAGACAGGTCTGTACCCAGATTTCCTTGTGACTGTGCAGTCTTCTTTCTCCTGTACCCTGGACAGCGGCTAATTTTATGGGAGGGCTGTTTTGAGGGGGGCTATTGTACCCCACAGCATGAAAAGGGCAGTTCCAGAAATATGCTATAGTGACTGCCCCCTCCTCACACTTCTTGCCTCTGAGTTAGCTGCTGGTGGTATCGAAGGGGCTGGTTTGGGTGTTAGGAGTGTAATGATGCCTTTTAGGCGAAGAGAAGGCTGAGGGGCTACCCACTGCGAGATTCAGCGCTGACTGGCAGGATGGGTTGACTTAAAGGTGATTTAAATCCCGCATCCCAGCCATGACTGCCAAAGCAACCATTTTGAAATTCATATATTGCCTGGACAAGCAAATACACTTAACTGGTTCCTGTAATGATTAGAACACTTTGTGCGAGGAACTGAGCCTTTATACAACCTAGTTCACGTTAAATGCTTATATGCATTTAACATTGCATGTAATTTGGCTCTTTGATGGCTCTAAAGGGGGATTAGACAAATTCATGGAGGAGCCACACTGGGTGAGTGGAACCTCCATGATTAGAGGCAGTATACTTCTGATTGATAGATACTGGGACAAAAACCAAAGGACAGCTCATGCCTTCATGCTGCGCTTAGCCACTGTGGGTAACAGGTTGCTGGAATACTTGATGTTTGGTTTGATCCAGCATGTGTCTTTCCTTATAGCAGACGGAGGTTATTCATGCAATTCCAGGGTTGCTGGCAACAATACCTGCACACACCTTGCTTGTTTATTTATTTAATTTATAGGATTTTTATCCTGCCTTTCAACCCAAAAGGTTCCTCGAGTATCTTACAAAGATCAGGAATAGGAGAGTCCCTGCTCCACGGGCTTGCAGTCTAAAAGCCGTGACACAAAAGGAAAGGGGATTGGGAGGGAGGAGGAAAAAAGCACGTCCTTAGCTGCCAAGTTCAGCAGGTCGTAGTGTTGGATGGTGGAAAGGCTGCTGTTTCCTCTTCCTCTGAAGAGGAAGAGCAGTGACAGTTGGAAGCAGAAGGGAGCGGGCTGTCTAGTTTGGTAACTGTCAGCTACCAGACAGCTGGCGATACTGAAGGAGCTGCAATGACTCTGGGCCTTCTGGTTGCCGACTTCCTCCCACAAATTCTCTTTCCTGCTGACTTCAGTAGGAAAGACCATGGCTTTGTTTCTTTGAACTCTTAGCCATAGCACGAGCAGAGGGCAGCCACAGCTGCTGGAGAGCTGGACTGCATTTGGTGACCTGAGCTGAACCTGATTGTGTAATGCCTGCTGAACGTTCCTCTTCGTGTCGCACCTGCCTGCGGGGCAAGAATAGTAGCAAAGAGAAACTGGTTTGTTCTTTTGTTTTGAAGTGAGATTAATTTCCCTCTTTTCTTTTTTAGCCCCCATTCTCTCTCTCTCTCTCTTTCCCTCATTGCCTTGGGTCAGTTGTTGCAAACTAAATAGCATTTGAACTGAAATATCGAGTTACTCTGGTGTTTGGTTCCAGCTCTTTTTGTCGCCTCTGCCAGTACCACAGGGAATGGGATGTAAGCTGACAGAAGCTAAGGAAAAGGAGCATTGTTGCAGCATCCTGGCATGTGTGTGTGTGTGTGTGTGTGTTTGTGTCCTTCCAATAAACTAAAATCTGGAAGAAGGAGAGGCGAAAGCATCCAAGACAAGAAGCTAGTGAGCCCACCCATCTCTCTGAACACTTTCTCCTATATGAGCCTTCCTATTGATAAATGATCTGCTGATAAGGGTTTGCAGGTTGGAAGAAGCTCAGGTAGAGCCCTTCAATGGTGGTTCTGCAGCTTTGGAACAGGCTGCTCAGGGTATCTCGCTACTAGAATTGGATACTGTGAAAGCTTTGTTATCTTGGGCATTTTAAATAGGGAGAGGTTCAACTCTCTGTTTTATTCATTTATTACCTTTCTGTACTGCCCAATAGCCAAAGTGCTCTAAGTAGTTCACAGAAGTTAAAACCATAAAATTCAGCAGCATGATTATAAAACCGTAATATAAACCTTTTAAAAGTTTAAAACTGCAATATCTGACCAAAGCAAAAGCCAGCTGCAGTGTAAAGATTTAAAATACAGGGACACATTTTAAAATAACAAAAACATAAGGACTAAGATGCTTGGGAGAATAAAAAGGTCTTCATCTGGTGCTGAAAAAAGCCCAACGTAGATGCCAGGTCAGCCTCTCTGGGGAGGTGTTTAACAACGGTGGTGCCCCTCTTCTTAGTAGCTGCCCACCTCACTTCATTCAATGGGGACACCCTGTGAAGATGTTCTTAAGGTCTGGGGCAGTTATATATGGGAGGAGACAACCCTTCAGGTAACCTGACCCCAAGCTGTTTAGGCTTTTGGATGATCTTCCAAAAGTCTGTAGGCATGCCACAAAACTGCCCCCTTGCTCCCTTCTCACACACCATTTCTCTCCTCTGTTTCCAGTTTTCTCCAACTGTAAATTGGGCAAACTATGCTTGGTGCTAACCTCCGAACACTGGGTTTCCAACCAGGCTTTGGATGTTTAGCGCTAACCATAATGCACCAGTTTGGACATTATGTCAAGCCATGGTTGGACTGGGCCCTCCAATGTGATGCCCATGGGCACCCCAGGCACTCTCAGTGCTCGCCAGGCTCTTTGCCCTCCTGATTTTTATTGCAAGATTTTATTTTATTTGGACTTAAATTCTTGGGCAAATGGCTTTTCTTTTAGTCTCACTGGTTTGCATTCTGGGAAATGAGTGTGTTGTGACTAGCCATGCCCACTATGGCAACCATTTTATGAACAAGACAAGCCCTGCCCCATGGCAGCCATTTTGTGAGAGCACCCACCACACTCCCTTGAAATTCCAAATGTGCCCAATTGCCCTAGAAAGGTTAGAGCAACCTTCTAAGGTTAGAACAACTTGGCAATGGGAGCAAAAAGAATCTGTACAGGAGGGGGGATGAGAAGTGTATCCTCCAAAACGGACATCATGTTTGCTGTTGGCCATGTATTTTTTGTTACTTAACATTTTTTTTGTAGTCATGTGGCTTTACTTTTGAGTGTTTATCAGCTTTGGTTGCCTTTCAAGGAGAGCGGCAATTTAGGTTGCAATCCTATGCATGTTTAGACAGAAAAAAGTCCTACAACCCCCCTTTGGATTTCAATACCATTGTTGCCCCTTGCCCTAGGAAACAGAAGATGAACAGAGTCTTGTTCCTTTTTCCTCGGCTTGTCTTCTGCCCCTTTTTTATTTACTATTATTACATTTTATATCTCGCCTTTTCCCCTCTTGCAAGGAACCCAAGGCGGCTTACATAGTCCTCCTCCTTTCCATTTTATCTTCGCAACAGCCCTGTTAGGTTGACCGTCAGGGACCGTCCCAAAGTCACCCCGTGAGCTTCACATCCCAGCGGGAACTAGAACCTGGATCTGCCCAGTCCTAGTCTAAGACTCTGACCACTATACCACACTAGTCTTTTATCTCTAGCAGGCTCATTTGAATGGTTTGAAGGCACGCACATGTATGCGAGAACAGCAGAGGCCTGTGCCTCTTACAGTATGTGAGCTTGGTGCCAAAAGAAATGCTACCTAGCGATTTATGCCTGGGAAGGGAGACCAACAGACCTTTGTGCTGTAAGAGCAGACCACAGTATCCATCATTCTGGCGTCCTGAGGATATTGAGTGGGAAGGTGGTATAGTAATACGGAGAGAAAATATGGAATGGTAGGGCTTCAATGTTTTGCTGCCAGTGATGGGAGTGGTGGGAAAACCCGGAGAAGCCTGCATGACCCATGATGGCATTTCAGTGTGTGCACCCTGCTGGATTAGACCAAAGGTCCGTCAAGTCTGGTGTCCTGTGAATGGCCAGCCATAGGCCTCTGGGATGCTTGCAAGCAGGGTTTGAAGGCAGCGCCTGTCCCGTTTGTTTCCAGCATTGGTTATTTGGGGTGTACCCTGTCAGCGAATGGAGATTCGACATTGGTTGTATTTATATCTTTGGTACAAATTCATGAATGGCAGTTAGCCATGAAAACGGAGAGTAGCTTAAGAGAGCACCTTTTTGCTTATTTATTTATTTGACATAGATTTTAATCCTGCTCTCAGCCAAAATGCCTGCCCCCGAGTGGCTTCCATAGAATCAGTAAAGCAAGACAGTGCCTGCTCGCAGGCTTACAGTCTAAAAAGGACACTACACACAAGGAAAAAGGAAGAGGGGAAAAATTAAGTCATTCAGCAGGGAAAGTGGGGTGGCCCAGTTTCCCCCTCTCATTCCCCTCAGTATAGCCTGCTGGAATAGTTGCTGGTGGTGACAGCTTTTTAAACTGGGCCCTCTTGACCCATGTTGGACTCCATGTTCCAAAAAGCAAGCTCGGATTGGTGCCCAAAAACCTGTAGATAAGTAGCTTATTTTAAAAACACCACTTTATGTTCATATACTTGTTTCCTTGATTGCTTTTGACGGGTCTACTGCATATGAAACTATTGTTGGAGAGGATTTCTTTGCACTCTGGTCATTGGACGGGAAAGCTCTTTGTCTGCACCACACTGAGTGATTGGGGATGATGATGTATTGTTTCACAGCATGCAGGAGTAGAGGGATGTGCATAGATTTGCCCACAGTGCGGTCAAATTATTTGCTCCTAGGCCAGGTGTTTGGCCCCTAATTTAGATTCTACCAATACTTCTAGCTGGGATGGATGGCCTTTATGTCTGTGGTCTTCCTTTTTCAAACTATGAGGGCTAGCAACTTATTGAATTAGTAGAAAAGGTAGAATACGGAGCTGTGTCAAATTCTATACCAGATATTTATTTATATTTGCATTTTATCCTGCTCTTCTTCCTACATGGAGCTTAGAGTGTCACTCTTAATGTATGTGGGGAAAGTTAGACTTGAGATGGATATACCCAGAGCTACCTAAAGTGGAATCTAGTTTCCAGGTTTGCTCCAAACTTGCAGCTGTGTGGACATCATTCCCTTCTCTGACCAAGTGCAGATATAATCTTGCTGAGTCTCCTAACCATGCTTAGTAGACCAGGCCCAGTACAGATGTAACCCTGTCTGTTAGGAGATGGGGTTAGTTGTGCGAACGAGCCTTTTCCTTCCCAAGTGGGGCTGTCTTCTGAAGAAGCAAGAGATTTCCCTGGTTCTCGGATGCTCTCCAGGAACCTGGCTGTTCAAGGGATGCATTTCCTGACTGCTCGAGGTAAGGGGGCTGGGCTTGGCTTGGCTTTGAGTAGAGTTGGCTATCTGCCACTTAATGGGCAGAAAATGGAGCTGGCTGGTTTCCCCAGCTCTGTAACATAGAGACAATCCGGCATGGTGCAACAGGGGATACTGTATTACAGTCCTCAGTCAGTCAGTCTTGAGTACAAGCCGTAAGGCTTGGCTTCTCCTTCCAGATGCTCTTGTGCTTATCTGGGGGCTAGTGCTGTGAGGCCTTTCAGTTGTTTTTAAATCTGGCATTGTATTTTAAAATATTTACACTGCTGCTGTTTTTTACTTTGGTTTTATACTGTAGTTTTAAATATTTAAAAGTTTTATATTAGGTTATATCATGCTGCATTTTACGGTTTTAATTGCTGAGAACTGCCCAGAGAGCTTTGGCTATTGGGTGGTACAGAAATGTTAATAATGATGATGATGATGATGAAGACAACGACAGCAAGAACAGTGATACCCCCTTGGTATGTGACGTTTGGGAGCTTAAGTGATGGGACAGGTGGCCGTAAGCATTTGTATACCTCTCTGAGCGCTCAGAGGATTCCACATACATTATCTAGCAGGCCTTACGACGTCCCTGTAAGATAGGCCAGTATGAGTCCTCCATATTCCAGTTGTGGAGGCTGAGAGAGAGTGGTATGTCTAAGGTCACCTAATGCAGGGTCAGGCAGATGTCAGACTTCTGGGATCTACCTCATTTTTTATAAGAACCTCAAGGTCTACCAATGAGATCCAGATTCAAAGCGAAGGCCAGTGCTTATGTTGTCAAAATGGCACCCTCCCCCCCCAAAAAACACAGGAAGTATCAGCAGGGTTGGGGAAATCCTAACATTTGCAGAAGCAAAAAAAATTTAGAGAAAAATAATAATGTAAGGGAAACCCCGCAAAACAGCCTGATGTGACCCAAGTACATGATTTGTAGCCATGCCTGAATGCCTGCCTGAAGAACCACGTTTTTAATGCGTGGCGGAAGCTCATTAAAGAGGGGGCATGGCGGAGTTCCCTAGGGAGGGAGTTCCACAAAGTGGAACTTTAAGAGGCACAGGCCTCTGTTTGAGCTAGCCTGCTGTTCTTGCAGACATGTGTTTGTCTTCAAATTGTTGAAATGAACCTGCAGAGATAAAAAGCCAGTGTGGTATAGTGGTTAGAATCTTGGATTGAATCTGGGGAGATCTGGGTTCTAGTTTCCGCTGGGCCATGAAGCTCACTGGGTGACTTTGGGCCTGTCGCTGTCAGCCTAACCTGCCTCACAGGGTTGTTGTAAGAATAAAATGGAGAGGGGGAGGGTTATGTGAGCTGCCTTGCGTTCCTTGCAAGAGAAAAACTGGCGGGATAGAAATGCAATAAATATAAATAAAGATAAGTAAACAGGGGTGCTCCAGTCTGTACCATATTGCTGCAGGTCCCACGTGTTTCTCTCATTACAATTCCCTATAGCTTAGCACTTTTTTGAGGCTTTACCTCTTCCTCCCCACTCCACAACACCTTCTTGAAGTACTCTTGGCTTCACTTCAAATTCCTGGAATATTCCTCATAGATCTCTGCGCTTGCCCTGAAAAGGACTCTTGAGGCGAAACGGGGTGGTGATGCTTTGTCTCCAGTACTTCTGCACCCCACTTCCCACAGATTTCTTTTTAGACTTCAAATACTCCCTGGCACAGGAGGAGGCGACATATACCTGTGTTTTTCCCCATTATGGGTAGCTAAATTTCCTTTCTGCTCCTTATCTGAGCAGTTACAACGTTGATCATCCAGTGGATTACCTAGCTGACATGTCACACTGCAACTCTTGGGTTGCTTAACCCAGGAATTGCTGGGGACAAGTTTCCATTTTCCAACAACAACCCAGGAATGCCCCGTACCTGTGTTGTTTTGTGATGTGTGAACCTGAAAACTCTGGTTTGTTTATCGGTTAAACAACCCAGAGACACCCCAGGAAGGGGCGAGTTGTTAATTGAAAGTGGAAATAATGAGTGTGCAGGAGGCAGTGTGCTCGTTGGTTTGCCCACCCGCGGCAATTCCTGCGTTAAACAACCCAGGAGTTGCAGTGTGATGTGTGAACTGGCCCATGGAACTGGCAACTTGAGTTTAAAAAGAAAAGGAAAACAAAGCTGACACAGCTAACTCCGTGTGAGGACTCTACTGTGGTGATGTCAGGAGCCTCTGGTCCTTGTGTGTGGACTGCTGCCGGGCCAGGTTTTGTTGCTTGTTTACAAAGCTCTAAACACTCAGGACCAGGATACTGTAGCTCTATGTCCCTTGGCTGATGGCAGGTGCCAAAGTATGCATCGAGTGCAACAACACCCTTCTGCCCATCTGGCTAAGGGGTGCTAGAAGTTGTAGTCCACACATCTGGAGGGCACCAGGTAGGGAAAACCTATGTTAGAATAACAGCAACAACCCTGATTTAAAAAAAAAATGCTCTGAGCATATGCAGTTTTGCATTTTAAGCTCACTTGAATCATAGCACCATTGTGACTACAGGAATAAAGTGGAATTTGCTCCAGGTGCTTGGATGCCCCCGTCGCCTTCTGCTCTTTGGGTGGTCATTTGGGCCCCTCCTGAGCTCTGGGGCCCTTGACTTTGGCCTTGAGGTCCAACCGTAGCAGCACCGCTGGCCCTTCTCTGTGCAAAGCGTGTGCTCTGCGCCAGAGGTCGGTGACCACAACCTTGGTAATGCTGCTTTCACCCATTGCAGTCTCCCCAAACTGTGGCACTGTATCTGTGTCCCACCTGGTTCATGCAAATACTTCTCCATGGGACTGTGGGGACATGTGTGGGGGTCTCTGAGGATTGGGACCATTGCCTTTTGGAGAAGCTGCTTGCATAAGTTAAGGTGCACCCTTAAATCCGCGGAATCTAGACACAGAGTTTTTTCCCTGCGTTGGTTGTGTTGTGGGAGAGGAGCTAATTTTAAAAATACATCCTCCTGTACACAGACAATTTTCCACGTGGGTGAATAGAGGAAAATAATGATTAGGATGTGGGATCTTTGTAATTATAACAACAGAGTCTCCATGACACTGTCATGGTGGCAGCAACATCTTCTCTCCCCCAAGGGTTAAGCAGGGGAAAGAGCCATGCCAGCCTTGGCAGAGTCTGGCAGGTGCCGCTGTCTAAGCAATTTGCTCCAGCCACAGGATGGTGGCCCGGTGGGAAGATGAAATGAGCTCTGCAGGTTTGCTGCGTTTGTACTTTGGGCCAAATTAAGGGCCTCTTATGACTGCGGAATCAGAAGGGACAGTTGAACAGCAGCAGCAGAAGCAGTAGCAGTAACATCTAAGGCCTGGGGAGTGGACACTTTAATGTGCCTTTCCCCTGCGGAGCCCTCAACAGTTGCCTCTGCCACCAGGAACAGCTGCAGATTGTCTAGCCAGCTCAGAAGGAGATGGCTTACCTGGTAGCCCAGTATTATCTATTTTGGTTGGCATTGGCTTTCCAAGGCCTTAGCCAGGGCTAGCGTCAAGGGTAGGCATGGTTGGGCACCTGCCGAGGGCCCACACTGCAGGAGGGTCCCCCTGGCAAGAGCCCCTTGGAGGCGCTCTTCACCCTTGCATCCTGCTTCTTCACCTGCCACTCGGTCCCAGACAGCGGAGCTGGTGAGAAGGAGGAGCAGGAGATGCCATGGCCTGTTTGCTCACCGGCTGCCTGCCTGTCAAGCAAGTGGAGCAATGATGAGAAAGAGGAGGAGGAGCAAGAGCAGCTGGCGACCATGGTGGTGAGAAAGTAGACTCATGGAAGGAGGGGGCCCATGGGGGGGTCTCTGCCCCTCAAAACCTGGAGCCAGCGCTGATCTTAGGCAATGGTCACCTAAGCTGACCTCTGCTGCAATGCATGACTGTTGATCCCCCAAATTGACCCTTACAAAATCAAGACCTTAGAGTGTGTAAGTGGGGACATTTAAACCTACTTGCAAAGCAAAAAGAGTCTGGGTTGCTCATGTGGGCGAGCGAAGCTGTAAAGGAAGGTGATAAAACCCCAGCGTTACTGGCCAGTCTGAAGGAAAGCCCCTTCCTGACTGGTGGAGATGATCCCATGTTAACCTTTTGTTGGCACGGAGTGGTGTTGCAACTGGTCGTGCTGTCATTCAGAGCACAGTGCTGTTGAAATTGGAGAGGAGTTCCTTAAGAGGGACACAGGGAGTCAAAAGGCATCCTTGCAGCAGCTGTGGAGACTCCGGCATATCGGGCAGCGGAGGTGAGGTGGGGAGAAGAAGTGCCCCCAAGGCTTGAAAACCCTTTTTTGTGAACTGCACAGAGAGCTTCGGCTTTTGGGCGGTATAGAAATGAAATGGAATGAATGAATGAATGGATAGATAAATAAATAAATAAATAAATAAATAAAACAAAACCCGTGTGGAAAGTGAAGGTCACTGCTGGTAAGGGAGACTTGCTGTTCACCTCTCCCAAATGCTCATAAGAAGGAAACCAAAGCATCAGTGAGCAGAAACAACGGAAGAGAGCTTCAGCTGAGAAATACTAAGGCCTCCAGTTACCACATTTAGGCTGCAGATGTATACTTATCTGGGTGTAAGCCCCATTGAACTCAATGGGACTGATTACTGAGTAGACAAGCATAGGATTGCCAGGTTAGATTCTTAATGCCTCTAGGCCAGGGGTGTTGCAACTCAGCCCCCTGGATCAAATCCAAGCCTCCTAGGCCCCCCCTCTACCCTAAATGGCCACGCTCCCTTCCCCTACCACTAATTGTTTGGTGGTTTCCCTGTTTTTGTGCCATTTTCCCCCCATTCAAAAAGGTTGAAATTTCTCTTCTAAGGCTTCGTTACTGGCAGGAAGGGCTTTCAGCTAAAATAGGCTGCTATTTTTTGTCTATTTGGCCCCACACCCTTTGCCTTTGGCCTTGTCTACTATTGCAATGAGGCTCCCGAGAGCTTCTCCAGAATTGAATTCGGGCCTTATGCTAAAAGCGGTTCTGTACTCCTTCTCTTAGGCATGCTGTCCTTACATCTCCTAGGGCAGTCTTGCCCAACCTGGTGCTCTTCAAATGTCTTGGACTACAACTCCCAGCATCCCTCAGCCAGCATTGGGGCTAGCAGGGGTGTGCTGGGAGTTGTAGTCCCAGTCATCTGGAGGGCACCAGGCTGGACAAGGCTGTACTAGGGTTATTGATGCAAATGGAATCACAGGTGGGCATTCCTGCATCTTTAGCTTCTGGTACGTTCCGGGACATATCCCTGGTGCAGACGTAACTCTGAAGTTCTTATGTCTTCACCAGCCAGTGCAGTGTAATGGTTAGAGTGTTTGACTGGGACTGAGGAGATCTGGGATCTAGTCCCCACTGGACCACAAAGCTCACTGGGTGACTTCGGGCCAGTCACTGACTCTCAACCTAACCTACTTCACAGGTGGTTGTTGTGAGGATAAAATGGAGAGGAGGAGCAAGCTGTGTTGGGTTCCTTGCAAGTGGGGAATAATAAAGAAATAATAATAAAGAAATAAGATAAATTGCAGTAAAACACAGCGATCATAAACCTCCCTTGGCATGTTCTTGCCTAAATGTCGGGGTCTTAAGAGCTCTGTCTTTGATAGGAGTAGCCTACAAACAGAACTGTTTTCTTCTGTGGTGTAGTATGTTGGGTCCAAATTGTTTCAGGATAAGCTGTAACAATTTATGACTTCGGCGGCAGGTGCGGGGAAGCAGATCAGGTAACTTGCATAGGGAATAAAAGGAATGGTGTCCGTAATTATATCCTTCCGGCCAATTGTCTTTCTCGGGCACACCACGAGGGAGATGCTGGCAACTGCAGTAAATACAGAGACCTTGCTATCGGTCACTTTGAAGTGGATAAAAGAGCATTGAGGTACAGGTGTCTTTACAGAAAAAGCAGTCGATGAGGCCGAATGTATACTTTAGCCCACGTCTGTACTGCAGTTCAATTTTGGTCAGCGTGGTGTCAACTTATTGCTTAGCGGGGGGAAGTCAAGGTTGGGCACCTGCCAAGGGCCCACACCCCAGCAGGGGCCACTGACAAGGGCCCCGTGGACTTGCTGCTCCTCTTCCCCATTGCAACCTGTTTGTTCACCTGCGTCTTGCTCCTGCCCTGACCACGGAGGTGCTGAAAAGGAGGGGCAGGAGATGCCACGGCCCACTTGCTCACTGCCTCTCCGCCTGCCAAGCAAGCAAGTGCTTAGCAATGATGGAGAAGAGGATGAGGAGCAGGAGTAGCTGGGGACAATGGGGGTGAGAAAGTAGACTCACAGAGGGAGGGGGCCCATTGATGATGTCTTGCCTGAGGGCCTTCCAAAACCTCGAGGGGCGGCATTGTTTATTTAACTATTTATTTTTTAAAAGATTCTGCGTTTCTGAGGCGGTGTACAAGCAAATATTGGAACGGCACCAGAATAAAATACAAGCAGTTAAAACAAACAAGGAAAATTGGAAGGAAAAGGGGGAAAAGCTTAGCATGTTTGTATCTGATCATCTGTTCTTTCCAGAGCTCCTATATTGGAAGCACACCCCAATGTCTGCACTGCAAAGTAATGCAGCAGTGAAGGCGGAGGGAAAAAAAGCTGTTGCAAGGTACTATTGGTATGAGTAGGTAACTTGGGACTGCTTCCGTGATGGCCAGTGGCAAGCTAGAAAAGGTGAAATGCTCTTTTCCCCCCTGCCCATGCTACTCTAAGGCCTCTCCAGACACCCAGTAACATAATCCTTTATTAGGCATGGATTTTTAAGTTGATTATGCTTTTTGGCTATTTTAGAAGACTGTAAAGCAGGGTTGGGTAACCTCAGGCCTGGGGCCAAACCCGGCCTACCTGGGGCAGGGCTCTCTAGATGGCCCCACCCCCTTCCCCCTGAGCACCAGTGGTTGGGTGGTTTCCCAGCATTTGGGCAGTTTTTTCCCATTCTCAGAGGTTGAAATGCCTCTCCTAAGGCTAAGTTACTGGCAGTCAGAGGTTTAAGCTAAAATAGGCTGGTATGTTTGGTGTTTTTTGGCCCTGCCCTTTTTGCCTTTGGTCCCACCCACCACTGGAGTATGGCCCCTGACAGGTTCTCCAAAACTGAATTCAGCCCTGAGGCTGAAAGAGGTTTGACATCCCTGCTGTAAGGCACATCTACACTATAAACTTGCTTTGAGTCTTATGCTGTCATGGCTTCCCTCAAAAAATCCTGGGAATTGTAGTTTGGTGCTGAGAACTCTAGAGCCTCCCCCGCCCCCCGCCTTCAGACATACAGCTCCCAGGTTTTCTGGGGAGAGGGTTGTTGTTGTTGTTCAGTCGTTCAGTCGTGTCCGACTCTTTGTGACCCCATGGACCATAGCACGCCAGGCCTTCCTGTCCTGCGCTCTCTCCCGGAGCGTGCTCAAGTTCATATTCATTGCATCAGTGATGCTATCTAGCCATCTCATCCTCTGCCGTCCCCTTCTCCTTTTGCCTTCAGTCTTTCCCAGCATCAGGGTCTTTTCCAGGGAGTTTTCTCTTCGCATTAGATGGCCAAAATATTGGAGCTTCAGCTTCAGTATCTGTCCTTCCAGTGAGCAGTCAGGGTTGATTTCCTTTAGGATGGGCTGATTGGACCTCCTTGCAGTCCAGGGGACTCGTAAGAGTCTTCTCCAGCACCACAGTTCGAAAGCATCAATTCTTCGGCGCTCAGCCTTCCTTATAGTCCAGCTCTCACAGCCATACATTACTACTGGGAAAACCATAGCTTTGATTAGATGGACCTTTGTCGGCAAGGTGATGTCTCTGCTTCTTACTATGCTGTCTAGGTTTGCCATAGCTTTCCTCCCAAGGAGCAAGCGTCTTTGAATTTCATGGCTACAGTCACCGTCTGCGTTGATCTTGGAGCCCAAGAAAGTAAAATCTGTCACTGCTTCCATTTCTTCCCCTTCTATATGCCAGGAAGTGATAGGGCCAGATGCCATGATCTTCGTTTTTTTAATGTTGAGTTTCAAACCAGCTTTTGCACTCTCCTCTTTCACCCTCAACAAGAGGCTCTTTAGATCCTCTTCGCTTTCTGCCATTAGGGTGGTATCGTCTGCGTATCGGAGGTTGTTGATAATTCTCCCAGCAATCTTAATTCCGACCTCTGATTCATCCAACCCGGCATTTCTCATGATGTACTCTGCATATAAGTTAAATAAGCACGGCGACAATATGCAGCCTTGTCGTACTCCTTTCCCAATTTTGAACCAATCGGTTGTTCCATCTCTGGTTCTTACTGTTGCTTCTTGACCCTCGTACAGGTTTCTCAGGAGACAGGTAAGGTGGTCTGGTACTCCCATCACTTTAAGAATTTGCCAGAGCTTGTTGTGATCCACACAATCAAAGGCTTTAGCGTAGTCAATGAAGCAGAAATAGACGTTTTTCTGGAATTCTCTTGCTTTCTCCATGATGCAGCGAATGTTGGCGATTTGATCTCTAGTTCCTCTGCCTCTTCGGAACCCAGCTTGTACTTCCGGTAGTTCTCGGTTCGCATACTGCTGAAGCCTAGCTTGTAGGATTTTGAATATCACCTTGCTGGCATGTGAAATGAGCGCAATTGTGCGGTAGTTTGAACACTCTTTGGCGTTGCCCTTCTTTGGAATTGGAATGTAAACTAACCTTTTCCAGTCTTGTGGCCACTGTTGAGTGTTCCAGATTTGTTGGCATATTGAATGCAGCACTTTAACAGCATCATCTTTTAGGATTTTAAATAGCTCAGCTGGAATACTGTCATCTCCGCTAGCTTTGTTGTTACTAATGCTTCCTAAGGCCCACTTGACTTCACTCTCGAGGATGTCCGGCTCAAGTTCAGTGACCGCACTATCATGGCTATCAGGGACATTAAGATCTTTCCTGTATAGTTCTTCTGTGTATTCTTTCCACCTCTTCTTAATCTCATCTGCTTCTGTTAGGTCCCTGCCTTCTTTGTCCTTTATCATGCCCGTCTTTGCACAAAACGTTCCCTTGAGATCTCCAATTTTCTTGAAGAGATCTCTAGTCTTTCCCATTCTGTTGTTTTCCTCGATTTCTTTGCACTGTTCATTTAAGAAGGCCTTCTTGTCTCTCCTTGCTATTCTCTGGAACTCTGCATTCAGTTGGATATATCTTCCCCTTTCTCCCTTGCTTTTCTCTTCCCTTCTTTCGTGAGCTACTTGTAAAGCCTCATCAGACAGCGACTTTGCTTTCTTGCATTTCTTTTTCTTTGGGATGGATTTCGTTGCTGCCTCCTGAACAATGTTACGGACCTCCGTCCATAGTTCCTCAGGCACTCTGTCTATCAGGTCTAATCCCTGAAATCTATTCCTCACCTCCACTGTATATTCATAAGGGATATGATTTAGGTCATACCTGAACGGTTTAGTGGTTTTCCCTACATTCTTCAATTTAAGCCGAAATTTTGCAAGAAGCAGCTCATGATCTGAGCCACAGTCAGCTCCAGGTCTTGTTTTTTACTGACTGTATGGAGCTTCTCCATCTTTGGCTGCAAAGGACATAATCAATCTGATTTCGATATTGACCATCTGGTGATGTCCATGTGTAGAGTCGCCTCTTGTGCTGTTGGAAAAGAGTGTTTGCTATGATCAGCGTGTTCTCTTGGCAAAACTCTATTAGCTTTTGTCCTGCTTCATTTTGTACACCAAGGCCATGCCTGCCTGTTATCCCGGTGATTTCTTGACTTCCTACTTTAGCATTCCAATCCCCTATGATGAAGAGGACATCTTTTTTTGGTGTTAGTTTTAGAAGGTGTTGTAGGTCTTCATAGAACCAATCAACCTCAGCTTCTTCGGCCTCAGTGGTTGGGGCATAGACTTGAATTACTGTGATGTTGAATGGTTTGCCTTGGATTCGTACTGAGATCATTCTATCATTTTTAAGATTGTACCCCAGTACTGCTTTTCCCACCCTTTTGTTGACTATGAGTGCTACTCCATTTCTTTTAAGGGATTCTTGCCCACAATAGTAGATATGATGGTCACCTGAATTAAATTCGCCCATGCCTGTCCATTTTAGTTCGCTGATTCCCAAGATGTCGATGTTCAATCTTGCCATCTCATGTTTGACCACCTCCAGCTTACCTTGATTCATTGATCTGACATTCCAGGTTCCTAAACAATATTGTTCTTTACAGCATCGGATTTTCTTTTCACCACCAGACACATCCACAGCTGAGTGTCCTTTCGGCTTTGGCCCAGCCACTTCACTCTTTCTGGCGCTACTTGGAAATACCCTCTGCTCTTCCCCAGCAGCATATTGGACACCTTCCGACCTGAGGGGCTCATCTTCCGGCGTCATCTCTTTTAGCCTTGTGATACGTTCCATGGGGTTTTCTTGGCAGGAATACTGGAGTGGGTTGCCATTTCCTTCTCCAGTGGACCACATTTTGTCAGATTTTTTGCAGCAGTTAGACAAGTGCATCATCTGGGCTGGGTACTGGAAAAGTTCAATTTCCTTTGGAATGTGGAAGTGGATTTGTGGAAGTGGATTTATGGAACTGGGAGGCGGATGTGTTAAAAAAGTGAACGTTGTTAAGACTGGACTTGCTTTGACAGAGGAATTTCGAGGGAGGCTGCAGTTGCTGGCAAACTTCCTGCTGTGAGGGGTGAACTTTCCGCATTGCAGAGAGAAGACTTATGACTCAGGGGCCCCCAACCTTTTTGGGTCAGTGGGCAGACTGGTAATTCTGAGAAAGTGTTGTGAGTGTTCTCACAAAATGGCTGCCATGGGGCGCCCACTCATAAAATGGCCACCATAGTCAGTGTGGCTGGTCACAAAACTCTCATTTCCCAGAAGGACAAACTGGTGAGACTAAAAAAAGAGTCACTTGCCCAAGAACCTAAGCCCAAGGCAGAGGTGAGGGCTGAGCTCCAAAACACAAAAGCACTCGTTTGAACCCAAATAAAGATGGTGCTGGAGGGCGACCTTTCACTTTGCAGCATGCCAGCCTCCCCTATTATTCGTATAATTTAAAAAAAAAAATTAAAAATTGGAACCCCTGTGGGTGGCAACAGAAGTGTCTGTAGCCTGGTTTGTTATGTACTGCAAGAGCCCGTCGCTGCATGCCTGTGGAATTTGTGCCCCCAGCTCTTAAGAGAGCCGGGTTGGCTTTGCCCTCACCATTGCACTGTCCAAGTGCAGTGCTTTCCTTGCTCTCCCCCTGCCTTGTAGGAATGAGTAGCGACTTCGCACAAGAGAAAGTGTGTGTGTGTGTGTGTGTGTGTGTGTGGGCATTTGAGGACACCTTAAGATGAGCTCTCCACATGGTCCCTGGTGATACCAGCCACCGAATTCCTCCTATCTACATGGTTTGTTCTTGGGTTCTGCACCTTTTTCACCTGTAGCATGCTGGGATTGTTGTGGCACCGGTATAGTAGTGTGTGTTTATGATGGGTGCAGAACGTCAGGCCTAGAGTCCTGATCCGACCCTTCAGGTTTCCCTAGGTGGCCACGCCCCCTTTCCCTGACCCTCTGTTTGTTGGGTGGCCCCCGAGATTTGTGCCGTTCCCACCCTATTCTGAAAGGTTGAAATTCCTGAGGCTGAGTTCCTGGCAGTAAGAGCTTTAAGCTAAGAGAGACGGAATTTCTTGTTTTTTGGTCCCACCCCTTTTGCCTGTGGCCCCGCCCGCCACTGGAATGCGGCCCCCAAAAGCTTCTCCAAAATGGAATTTGGCCCTTGGGTTGAAAGAGGATCTGGAAGCTTTCTTTACAAAGCCTAAGGGTCTGGAATCCTGCAGGAGGCAAAGCTGTTGGGAAGATGCTTTTAGCATGGAAAAACAGCTGAGGGGTGGTGGATTTTGTTCCCCACCCCATACCTCCCCGAAACTGCTATTCAGTGTTTTTAAAAAATGGCTGTTCAGGCTACGCGCTCATGTAATGTGTACATTGAAAGTCGGTGTGCGTGTGCATGGCGTAATCATTGCTGAGTAGTGAACTAGCGTCTCTGGCTAACGGAATATGGCTTGCAAATTGCCGCAGTCCCACCCTTCCCAAAATGAGTTCCTCTTGTCTTCCTGCTACCTTTTTGTTTTTCAAAGTAGAAATCCTGAAAGGGGGGAGAGCCCTTTCACATCTTTCACAGATCAAATTGCGATGCCTCTGCAGGTGTCCTGGGTACACAACCATCATCATGTTCTCTTCCCTTCCCCCGCACACGGTATGCACACCTTTCTACAATGCCTGTTCAAAGCTAGAGAGAGAGAGAGGCTGTCAAAGCAAACAACAAGCAGAAGGAACAGCCGTCGAAGATGAATAGAATTAATAGCTACTTATTTCTCGGAAATATGCACAAAGGACAACCGGGACCCAGGCTTGTTCTTGCAGTCTTAATTGGGCACTGCTGTTTGCATCTAACCACCAGCAATTGGCTGTTATTACCTGCTAAAAATAACAAGGGATTGTATTTTATTTTTCTCTCCCCCCATATGGCTCTTTGATTTCTGTTGCCTCACATGCACCGCCTTTCACGTCTGGCACAGCGTCGCTCTTTGGCAGAAGCTCTGGGAAAGGCACACTGCAAATTTTCTCAATTTGTTCACCTTGGAACCCTCAGGAAGCCCCACACTGTCATCTCTTGAGGAACACCCTCACCCTACGCTGGTGTCTGCCACAAGGCTCTTGTGTTTTGCACAGGATTCTGAGGTATATTTAGGGCAGGCTTTCTGTTCACACAGGACACACTGTAGGTCAGCCCCGGCCCAAGGTCTCTTGCATGATGAGGGAAACAGAGGGTGGGTGGCTGTTCCAGAGAGCCCCACCAGCCACTCTCTTGCTGCAGCAAATACGGGCTCTCTGGGGGCTGGGGGTGCAATTCACTGCTCCTCCTGCTCCGCCACCCAATGTGGGCACCTCATCCTGCTTCAAGATAGGGCCAGCCCTGCTCTAGGTCTTTCAGGCCTCTGCACTGGTCTGGGTGAACAGCCACTCTGCAGCTGAGCATTGCAAGGAAGATCAGAGGGAGTGGGCAAGCTGTCTCCTAGGGAAGCGTGTCGCATCCTCTTATTGAGGTACCTCCCTGGAACACAGTTTTGGAAACTGCTGGCTTGTCAAAGGTTCATGTGCATCTTGTGCAAATATCTGCATTGCCTTGTGCCATCAATGAGCTACAGAGCTTGGTGAAGAATTGTGAGCCACCTTGCAGGGAAAAAAATGAGCAAGAAAAGCTGGCATGCTTTTCCTGAAGTCCTCCGCTGGCTTGTCCACACAGAACCAAGAAAGGTAGGTTCCCATCGGCCCTGTAGCAGAGAGCTCCAAGTTTGAATTCAAGGCTGGATGGAGCAACACATACCGGTAGAGTAGCCTAGGCCAAGCAGGGTGGTCAGCAACTTAAATAGAGCCACTGGCCACAGGGTGAGTCAGATGAAAAGCCAGGAGTCGAGCTAAGGTCAATAAAGAGAGTTGTGCCCATGAAGCTGGTTGCTAGAAGTTCAGTTCAGGAAGCAATGAGCAAACAGGAATTGGGTGCTGCAAGGAGCAGGTAGGAAGTAGCTCTCCAGCAAAGACGGAGAACAGTATACCCGGCAGGCTATTCCCAGGGCAAAGGCCTGCAACTGACCGGCACAATTCATGTGATCCAGAGTGACCAGCAATTGATCGGAATTGTAGAAAGTGGAGCTGTCTTGGGAGTTGGCAAGAAAACAGAGCCTTTTATGTCGGCCTTGGTCAGTATCCTCGAAAGCTGGTCGGCATGTGGAGGGTCCGTAGCCCAGTAATGGAGTACATGAACTAGCAAAAAAGGCTTCTCTGCTGGAGTCCCTGTACAGCTGCTGCCAGTCAGAGCAGAATGCTGGGACGGCTGTGCAAAGATCCCAGCTTGTTATAAGGCCACATCCTATGTCCTATATCAGGGGTAAGGAACCTCAGGCCCGGGGGGGCCAAATTTGGCCCTCCAAGGGTCTCGGTCTGGCCCGCAGGGTTCCCCAAATGTCCACACTCCTTTCCCCTGGCCCCACCCCCTTCCCTTCGACCACAGAACATTTGGTGGTTTCCTGGCTTTTGTGTGCTCCCCCCTCCCCATTCAAAAAAGTTGAAATGCTGTCCTAAGGCTTAGTTACTTGGCAGTAAGAGCTGTAAGCTAAAACATGCTGGTGTGTTTTGTATTTTTGGCCTCACCCATCTTCCCTTCAGCCCTGCCTTGTTGCTTTCAGCCCTGCTCACCACTGGAATGTAGTCCTTGAGACCTTCTCCAAAATTAAATTCAGGCTTCAGCCTGAAATTGGTTCAGGAACCCTGTCCTACATGGCCTTTTTTTAAAGAGCATAATTCTGTAAGCTTAACACACAGCCCTTGTCCCTCCCTCCCCACTGCCTTCCAGCAGTTCTGCCTGACTGCACAGCTAAACCTTCTTTTCAGTTAATAGCACAATCCATCACCAGATTTCTTCTCCTCCCCACCTCCTCCATTCCTGAATACTCCACCTTCAAAATGCGGATTCTGTGTCAGATGCTATCAAAGCCTTGCTGGGTCAGAACAGAGGGTCATTTGGTCCAGTGTCTTGTTTCCACCAGCCAAGAGGGAGACCGCCCATCTGTCTGTAGAACTGGGCTCCTTTGCCTTTATCCTTGCTGCGCCCCATCTTCACAAGCCAGAATGCTTGGCTGTGGGTAGCGGCCAGTCTTGCTGAAAAGAATGCACCCAGCACTCCAAGAGGACATTTGGAAAGTTGCCCTGCCTGTCCCATTCCTCTCCCAGCGGGCGGGTTGGAGACCCCACCTCCCTTCTGCTTCTGTGACTGCTTGGGAAATTCACAAAAAGCTGCCACAGGAGGAAGCTGGAAGAGGAGAAGACAGGGGATAGTGCTGGCTCCAGTAAATGTCATGACCCCCAGCCTTCGGACCTTCCAGTGTGCAGCAGAGGGTTCAGATGAGAACAAGGCAAAGTGTACTTATTGGGGGCAGGGCAGTCAGTGCCTTATTCAGGGCCCAGAGGATGGCACTGGCCTCATCTTCTGGCTCAGAGGATGAGTCCCCAGCAGAACCTTCATCTCCCCAGCCTCGCAGAAGTCTCAGGCTACAAAATCAGGCGAGGGCCCTTTAACAGTCCTGTCAGCTCCTTCAGGAGGGCGGAGCTGACCACACTGCAGGTCTTGTCAGGGACTTTATAAGGCTTTAGTTGGCTTCAGCTCCCTCCTGAGACAACATCTGCCTATTGTCCTCTTAGGAGAGAGTTCCAGCCAGCGGGACCCACTCAGAGCTATCCAAGGTCCTACTCTTTTCCTGCCTTGATCTTGCTACCAGCTTCCGCTGTGAACCTCAAGGGACCACAGAATGGGACCACAAGGAAGTTGTGGCCCAGCTGAAGAAAGGTGTCGCAAAATGCATTCTCTCTTCCCCTTCTCCCCTAAAGCCCTGCTTTAGCACTGTAAAAATCATAAACATTGGTGCTTCACTATGGGAAAATAAGAGTTTCTTGATGGCTCTCTTAAAATCTGTATGCTGGTGAGCCATAAATGGCAATGTGATGGGTGGTACTACAGTGACCAGTCCTCAGGGTTTCAGGCCGGTGATTCGTGACTGACTTGAGGTGGTCCTCTTGGGGCGGGAGGCAGGAGCAGGTATCCTCCTGTTCCATGGACCCTGTGGAGATGTGTTATATTAAATCAGACCATTGGTCTGCCTTGAGTGCCATTTTTGTTTTTGGGGTGGAAAAGTGGGATAGAAATTAAATAAAATAATAGCCCAATACTGTCTACTCCAGCTATGAGCACATTTCAGGTCTGTGGGGTCTACTTGTTTAGAACCCCAAAGTGCACTAAGCAGTGGCCAAGTGTAAAACTTGTGGCTCTAGGGTGGAACCAGCAGCCAAATGGTGGGCAAGGGGCCGGGTCAGATTACCTCCTGCGTCTCCATGAGCAGAACCTGCAACCTCCCCCTACAAATACAAATCTGTATCCAGGTTTCTAAAGATCAGGGGTTCCAACAGCCATATTGGAAGGGAGAAAGTTTACTTTTTATTTATTACGTTTCTGAAGCTCTCTGGGTAGTTCACAACAATTAAAACCATAAAATACAACATAATATACACTATAAAAGTTTAAAACTATAGTATAAAATAGAAGTAAAAACCAAAATAAAACCTAGAAGCAAAGCAAAGATTTAAAATACATTGACAGATGTAAAATAACAAACTGAAAGACTAAAATGCTGCTGCAGAGCTTGTTCCTGGCTGCCCTGCCTTTTACGAGAAGTCCCGTGGTGTTTTCTTGTCCTCCAGAGCTGCACTAGGTGAGTGGTTAAAAAGGTTGCAATATTTCCAGGATCCAAAGAAGCAAAGGCAGCGTGGTGGTTAGAGTGTTGGACTGGGACTTGGTAGACCTGGGTTCTGGTCCCCACTCTCAGCCACGAAGCTCCCTGGGTGACTTTGGGCCAGTCACCGACTCTCAGCTTAACCTACCTCACAGGGTTGTTTTGAGGATAAAATGGAGAGGAGGAGGATTGTGATGAATGCCACCTTGGACTCCTCAGAGGAAAGATGGGATATAAATGCAACAAATAAATAAAATAATAAATACTACTAATATTACTACACTAATATCACTACACTGTTACTGTGCTACTACAATTACTATTACTACTATTACTACTACCACTATTACTACTGCTACTTTTACTGTTATTACTATTACTATTAGTACTATCAGTTCTGTTACTAGCATTTTACACAACTGGTAATCCGCTGACCCGCTGCAAATCATCTACCGATCTACCCGTAGATCCTGATCTATCTTCTGCGCACTCCTACTCTACTCCAACTTCCAGTGCCCCCCCCCCCAAGGCCTCAAGCAGAGGTCCTGAAGCCGAGACAGTATGCAAGCGAGCATCTACTCCACCTCTGAGCTACGCTTCCTCCCTGCGGCCTTGCTGCGGTGGGGCTGTAACATTTGCAAGCCTTCTAGAGGCTGCCGTGGGAGGGTGGCTAAGCTTTCTGTCTGATCTCCCCTGGGCCACCGTTCCAAATTTTACAGTTGCCGTTCTGTCCTGCAAGGGTGCAGGGGAGATCAGGCTATTAAGCGGCAGAGCTGGACATTGATCAGTTCCCTGGGTCATGAGACGTTTAGTGCTGTCCAGAGCCTGGCTGATTCCTGGGAAATCATTTGGCGTCAAATTAGACTGCCAGTTCAGCGAGCAGCGTACTGAGTGAAAACCCAGCCGTTCTGACACAACCGACTGGAGGCCAAAGGGAAAAAAGCATCAAAGGCTTGGTGGGCCAGAAACGTCCCACTGGAGTGGCGTTCAGTATGCTGTTCTCTGACTTTCCCCATGGGTGTTTTTGCAGCCTGCCTGCTATGTGGGTGTTGGGGTGTATTTGAGCCAGCCGTGTTGGACTACAACTCCCAGCAAGCTCCAGCCAGAGGGCATCAGGTTGGGGAAGGCTGATTGAAGCAGTCTCTTTGTGTGTTGGGTACGGAGAAGACAATTACAAGGGCCAAAGGCTGGAGAACCTTCCCTGTGAGCAAAAGCAAAAGCATTGGTTGCTTTTTTAGGTTAGAAAAAAAGACAACTAAGTGAGTTTTTATCAGCAAGGTTTTGGTTATTACTGGTGTATAGGGACGGTGGAGAAATCTGCAACTGATTCAAGTGAGTTTGGTTTTCTGTGAATCCGACCTGATGATTCCACAGTGTTTTCTGAGTCATGTGCATTCTGTGGACTTGCGGACCGGTTTTTCACTTTTGGGAGGGATTTGCACTCATTCTCACTAGTGGGCATTATGGCTAACGCAGATGTGCATGAATGCACATTAGCATTAATGCAAATTAGCACAAGTAGACCGAAATTAATGTTTTAAAAAAATCAGATTTCGTCCATAAGTGGATGACGGAACAGTGCCATGCCGTGGCCTCCTTGCTCCCTGGCTCTCTGCCTGTCAAGCAAGCAAGAGGGAGCAGTGGTGAGGAAGAGGAGGAGGAGCAAGAGCAGCTGGTGACCATGGCGGGGGGAAAGTGGACTCACTGAGGGAGGGGGCTCATGGAGAGTGTCTCGCCCAAGGGCCCTCCAAAACCTGGAGCCCACATTGCCTGTACTACAATTCAAATTTAGCGGCTCCCGGCTCCCATAGCTGCTTTTTGAACGTGGCATTCTTGGGCCCTTTCTCCCTCACCTGCTTCCCTCCTTGCGGCTTTGAAATTGCGGCTGCCAATGCCAGCCCTTGTAAACGGGAGCTGCTGGTGCATGTAACTCGCCTTGGTAGCTTGATATGGGCGGTGCCGTTTGCTAATCCTGGTTGGGCCGGTGTGAAAAGGAAGCTTTCCCTCATGGTTGGAAACAGCGGTGCGCCTTTGAAGGGTGCTTCCAGGAAGACTGCTGGCTGAGAGGACATAGGTGGGCAGGAAAGGGAAGATAGAACCTTGGCTCTACTCTTTTTCATTTTAATGTGCAGGGTTTCCTTTTGATATTGTTACTGCTGTTTTTAAACACCCAGCCATGTGCTTCCTGCCATCGGTCAAGTTGGACGAGGCCTTTTCTTATAGCCTGTGGTGCTATGCCTGCCAAGCTCTCTGTCCTGCACATGGCTGATGGATCCATGTCGTCTGCCTCCTTGTATCACCCAGTTCAGAAGGGACTTGCATCGAAGCCAAACTGGGAATTTGTTTCAGTACATTAGTGAAAGGGCAACCACGGGCCATGATTCATCCACATCATAGCACAGAGGTGGGGAACCGCCTTCAGCCCAAGGGGCACATTCCATTTCAGAGAAGCTCTCAGGGGCTGCATTCCAGTGGTGGGTGGGGCTGAAGGCAAAAGGGGCGGTGCCAGACATTCCAGCCTGATTAGTGGTTGGGGGGAGGGGGTGGGACCAGGAGAAGGGGGTGTGGTCACCTGGGGAACTGCGGAGGGACGGACTGGGACCCAAAGAGGGCCTGATGTCCTCATTCTGGCTTAGCCTTTGATCCCAAGGACCTAGTGGACCGCCCCCTCACTCGGGCAATGCATTTCAGCTACCCTCTTCCAAGACACAGGCAAATTTATTTCTTGTAAATGATTTATATCCTACTTTTCAAACATGTTTCCAAAGTGGCTAATATTTTTTTAAAAGAAAAAACAATAAAATGTAAAAGCATCAAACAGAAAACGGCCCACAACACCGCACCCACCTCCTGCAGGCAGAAAAGCAAGTGAGGCTTTGGAAGACCCCCTCGCCTCAGTTGCTCACTCCCTGTGCAGAAACCCAAAGTTGCAGGGAAGTGGAAGAAGGGCTCTACCAAAGCCTCCATTGTTGGTCAACTGGGAAAGAGGGGCAGGGCCACACCAAGGGTAGGCATGATTGGGCCCTTGCCAACGGCCCACACCCCAGGAGGGGCCTCCTTGCTCCCTGGCTCTCTGCATGTTGAGCAAGCCAGTGGTAGCAATGATGAGGAACAGGAGGAGGAGCAAGAGCAGCTGCTGACAATGGCAGTGACAAAGTGGACTCACTGAGGCAGAGTTCCTATTGAGGGTGTCTTGCCCCATGGAACTCAAAACCCTAGAGCCGGTATTGAATCTTATGCTAGGAGAAATTTATAGAAATGTCCCTCCCCAACTAAACCTAGCTTCAGGGCCGGCGTCCAGGATAGGCATGGTTGGGCACTTGCTGAGGGTCCATACATGAGCAGGGCCCCACTGACAAGAGCCCCCTGGAGTTGCTCCTCCTCTTCCCCATTGCAACCTGCTTGTTCCCCTGCCTCTTGCTCCGGACCAGACAACGGTGGTGGTGAGAAGCAGGAGATGCCGCGGCCAATTGCTCCCTGGCTCTCTGCCTGCCAAGCAAACAAGTGGTAGCAATGATGAGAAAGAGGAGGAGGAACAAGAGCAGCTGGTGATCATGGCCATGACAAAGTAGACTCTTTCCCAAGGGTCCTCCAGAAATGTGGAGAGGAGCTTCAAGAACCCTTTGCCTGATTCACGGCTTGTGTGAGCCAGTGGCTGGAGCCAGAATTGCTGGCATGTTAGCCCTGGCTGAGTTGGAAATACAACCCTTAAAAAAAAAAAACTTTTTGGGGAAGCTGGTTTCCTTGGGATCAAAGGCCCATTTACCTGGACTTGTACTTCCAGTTCCCTATCCCTAATATAGAATCATAGAATCGTAGGGTTGGAAGGGGCTTATAAGACCATCGAGTCCAACCCCCTGGTCACTGCAGGAATCTTAAGTCAAAGCATCCCTGACAGATGGCTGCCCAGCTTCGTCTTGAATGCCTCCTGTGTGGGAGAGCCCATCACCTTCCTAGGTAATGGGTTTCATTGTCATATTGCTGTAACAGTCAGGAAATTTTCCCTAATGTTCAGCGGAGAGGAGACAGAGTTTGCCCAGGGAAGCAATCTGTGTGGATCTGTTAGTCCTGATGGGCCCTGTTTCGTGTGCCCTCCATCCTGAAAGTAAAGTTGCCTGCAGCAAGGAACAGGGCCTTTTCAGGATCCTGGAATACCTGGAATGAAGATGGAGGTGCAGTGCTGTTACAAAGCTTCTGGCATGAGACGGAATAGCAAAGGAAAATGAGTCTTGAGAGGAGGAGTCTGTGCAGCAGTGGTGTGTGGGGCAGGAGAGGAGGAAGAGCTAGAGCAGGGGTACAGAATCCCTTTCAGCCCAAGGGCCAAATTCCATTTTTAAATCAATTTTTTATTGTGAGTTTCAACAAAACAAAAACATAACAAACCCCCAAAATTGAAAATAGAACAACATACTCTAAAGTCCTCAGTTTCCAATAATACAACATTCTAGGGAGTAAAAGAAGGAAAAAAGAATAGGATAGATTACACATAAACTTCAGTAAAAGCAGACCAGATATCCAAATATAAGTCCATTCGCAAGTGATGCCTATATACCACTCTGCCAAATGTTGCTAGCGTTGTTAAGTCTTCAGTCCATTGCATGATATAGGCAGTGAGCTTTTATCCTTCCAGTATTGTAGTATCAGTCTTTTAGCAGCCAAGAGGGTGCAAAAATCCATTTATGCTGACCGTCTGTAGTCGTTCAGTCGTGTCCGACTCTTCGTGACCCCATGGACCATAGCATGCCAGGCCTTCGTGTCCTCTGCTCTCTCCTGGAGTGTGCTCAAGTTCATATTTATTGCATCGGTGATGCTATCTAGCCATCTCATCCTCTGCCGTCCCCTTCTTCTTTTGCCTTCAATCTTTCCCAGCATCAGGGTCTTTTCCAGGGAGTTTTCTCTTCGCATTAGGTGGCCAAAATATTGGAGCTTCAGCTTCAGTATCTGTCCTTCCAATGAGCACTCAGGGTTGATTTCCTTTAGGACTGACTGATTTGACCTTGCAGTCCAGGGGACTCGTAAGAGTCTTCTCCAGCACCACAGTTCGAAAGCATCAATTCTTCAGCGCCCAGCCTTCCTTATAGTCCAGCTCTCACAGCCATACATTAATACTGGGAAAACCATAGCTTTGATTAGACGGACCTTTGTGGGCAAGGTGATGTCTCTGCTTCTTACTATGCTGTCTAGGTTTGCCATAGCTTTCCTCCCAAGGAGCAAGCGTCCTTTAATTTCATGGCTATAGTCACCGTCTGCGTTGATCTTGGAGCCCAAGAAAATAAAATCTGTCACTGCTTCCATTTCTTCCCCTTCTATATGCCAGGAAGTGATGGGGCCAGATGCCATGATCTTCGTTTTTTTAATGTTGAGTTTCGAACCAGCTTTTGCACTCTCCACTTTCACCCTCAACAAGAGGCTCTTTAGATCCTCTTCGCTTTCTGCCATTAGGGTGGTATTTGTCTGCGTATCTGAGGTTGTTGATAATTCTCCTGGCAATCTTAATTCCGACCTGTGATTCATCCAACCCTGCATTTCTCATGATGTACTCTGCATATAAGTTAAATAAGCAGGGTGACAATATGCAGCCTTGTCGTACTCCTTTCCCAATTTTGAACCACTCAGTTGTTCCATGTCTGGTTCTTACTGTTGCTTCTTGACCCTTGTACAGGTTTCTCAGGAGACAGGTAAGGTGGTCTGGTTCTCCCATCTCTTTAAGAATTTGCCAGAGTTTGTTGTGATCCACACAATCAGTAAATTTTAAAGAGCCTTCCAATACAAAGTTTATCCATATGATAACTTCCTCCTCAAAGGACGCAACTATTGGGCATTTCCACAACATGTGAATAAGAGAAGCGTTAACTGCATTACACCTACAACAATTAGCCAAGTTTGACAAACCTTTGTTAAAGAGACATTGTGGTATCCAATAAACCCAAAACATAGGTTTTTGCTGAGTAGGACGTAACTGGAGGGCTATGGAGATATCAACGGCAGTCCATTGATTAGGCAAAATAGGACATTCCCATAAAGGAGCCTTAGGAGAGGCATTTCAGCTTTTTAGAATGGGGGGAAAAACTGCACAGAAGCTGGGAAACCACCAAACAATTGGTGGTTGAGGGAAAGGGAGCATGGCCAGGGGAAGGGGGTGTGGACACCTGGGGGGCCATAAGAGGGCCGAATTTGGCCCCTGAGTACCGAGGTTATATACCCCTGAGCTAGCGGAGTCAAGGTCATGGGCAGAGAATTATATCCAATTAAGCAAAGACTGGGCAGCCATCTGTTGGGGACAATGGATTTCCTTAATCGAGCAGAGGGTCAGACTAGATGGCCTGCGTGACCCGCTCTAGCTCTCTGATTCTTTGTTGTTTTGCTCATTCTTCTGAGTGCTGGCTGATATTTTGTCTATCTCATTGGCCTTAAAAACACCTCTAAAGGTAAATGAACAAGCTATAGCTTGCGAACCACGAAATCTTAGAAGGTAAAGTGCTTATTAGCAAGGATTAGGCAAGCAGTTAACCTGGCAGACGGCTGCTGATCTGTAAGTAAGCCGATCTCCTTGGGGAACATCTTGGCAGGTGGGCAAGAAATGAGGTAACGGAGGCTCAAGCCCAGGGAGAGAAATGCACTCCACTTTGGAGAACGACCTGCACTAATCTCATCCTAGGCTGGTCTGTGAAAAGGATGCTCCCAACACCAACGCTTTGTGCCTCTCGGGTGCCCAACATTTGTTGATTCGTCCTTCTATCTTCCCTTATTACTGTCTTGTTGTTGCTGTTTCTGGGTTCCTCGCCAGCAAACTCATCTGCACGTGGATGCGCGCGCGCGCACGCACACACACACACACACACACACACCCTGTCCACCCGATTCTTGGCATGTAATCTGATGACAGCAGAATTTGTTGTTGTAGTGAGTCTGCCTGTTTGGTCTCCCTTCAACATATTGTCTTGGGAACAGGTTGATGCTGAAGGATTACTTGGAGCTGAGTTGCATGGGAGATAAACATTTCATTTTTAAATGAGAAAAAGCTGATCTGATATCATCATCATCATCGTCATCATCTTAAGGGTTCAACTGCTTCTCTGTCCCCTCTCTGCCCTGAGATGGGATTGTACCTTCAGATGCTCGTTATTAAAAACTCCCAGTGCTTAAGAAGCATGCCTAACTTTCTCTCTAGTATGCTGTTCTTGGGCTGGATCCATCATCTGCCTTCCTCCAGAGGAAGGGCTATTCCACCAGAGGAAGGGCTATTCCACCAGAAGGGCTGTTCTGCCAGAGGAAGCCTTATTTTTGTGCAACTCCCCTCCCATAATTCTCCCCAATCAGTAGGGTCTCCTGACTCTGTGTAGCATTCTCAGAGGGCTGGAGGGGCTGCCTTAAGAAGGACGGGGCAGAGAAGTCCACTTCTGCCAACACAATTAATCCAGTTTAAATCTGTATCCAACCGTGTGTGTGTGTGTGTGTGTGTGTGTGTGTGAGAGAGAGAGAGAGAGAGTGTGTGTGTGTGTGTGTGTGTGTGTGAGAGAGAGAGAGAAGAGTAATTCACAATGTGCAGCCCCTGCTACCATGAGCCAAAACAGTCTGGCTCTTCTGGTTGAGAACTAGTTGTGTGGAAGATGCAGATACAACGCTCTGTTTCCCAGAGTAAGGCTCTCGGTCTCTCTAGCTCTGAGGTATCTATTCTTGACTGGCGGTGGGTCTCCAAGATCTAGAGCAGAGGTCTTACCCCACTCCCCAAATCCTTTATTTTTACCTGGAGATGTTGGGGACTGAATAAGGGGCCTTCTGTATTGAAAGCTTGTGCTCTACCACTGGGCTGTGATTAGGGCCGCATCAAGAGCAGGCTCTGTCAGGCACCTGCCGAGGGCCCACATCCCAGCAGAGGACCACTGACAAGATCCTCCTCTTCCCCATGGCAACTCGCTTGTTCCCCTTCCTCTCGCTCCAGCCCAGGCAATGGTGGTGGTGAGAAGGAAGGAGGAGTAGGAGATGCCATGGCCTCCTTGCCCACTAGCTCTCTGCCTGTTAAGCGAGCGAGCGGTAGTGATGATGAGAAAGAGGAGGAGGGGCAGGAGCTGCTTGTGACAATGGTGGTGAGAAGGTAGACTCCTGGAGGGAGAGGGCCCGTGGAGGGTGTCTTGGCCAAAAGCCCTCCAAACCCAGAGCTGCCCCCAGCTAACATCCCCCGCCCCTCCAGGTTCCTCTTGAGGGCTGCTGGTTGCTGATTGTGTGAAATCATGACTATTTTGTATCCTTAAAGCGATGAAGCGCTTTAGAGTTTTTTTCCTCTCCTCCTTGTAATGGTCCTGAGGCCGGATGCGCAACTTACATAAAGCCACGTGATGATGCTGTGGTTTTGCCAAGAAGGTTCGGCAGACCACAGCCGTGTTTACAGTGCTGAGTGTCCAAGTGGGTGGTCCTTTATTATTATTATTTTTAAGCCTCTTAAATTTTTAATGAACAGAAGCATTAAGTAAGGCCTTTTTTAAAAGAAAAAAGGAAGAAAGGAAAGGAAGTGTCAGCATTTAGCTGATATGCTGTCTCACCCTTTTGCAGAAGGAAAGGTGCAGTGATTTGCAACTAGACGCAGCTCCGCTCCTCCTGTTGCAAGTTCTTAACTCAGAAACCAGCTATGCCTTCAGGGACTTGGATTTAACCTTTTCTAATCTCCCTTCAGCCTAGGGGTAGACCACTTGCAGCCCTCCATGTGTCTTGGCCTCCAACTCCCATCCGGCCTAGCTAAATGGGGACAAGGGACGATGGGAGTTGTAGGCCAAACCCTCTGGCTTAAGTGGTGCTCTTTGAGATTCCAAATGGGTGATATCGTACCTGCTGTAGAAACAGACATTCCTCTCTAGCAGAGGCTTTCCCAACCTGGTGTCCGCCAGATGTGTTGTACTATAATTCCCAACACTCCCTCAAGCCATCCAGGGATGCTGGGAATTGTAGTCCAACACATTTGGCAGGCACCAGGTGGGAGAAAGCAGTCCTAGGGTGTAAAAAGGCTATGGGTTGCTAACAAGTCCTGTAACCTCAGCCACCAGTCCCTGCACATATCTCTCTTGTCCCTCTGGCTTGGTAGGGGAGCAGGCTTTGGCCCGTGGGCCTCTGGTTATCAATTGCTCCCATTGGGGCTTGTCTTTGCTTTGCCCCAGAGGCAAAGTCTCTAGTTGGGAGGACTGAGGCTTCCCATAATTTGCCTGGTTTAAAGGTGGTGATTCCGTTGCTTGCCCTTTTTTCATGACTAGCAGTAACATAAAGACTTGTGGAAACACACATATAAAAATAAGCTCAGTCCTGGTTGCAGAATGCAGTGTTATCCACATTGTGTGCTGCGTCTGTGTGTCTTTGTTCCACCATTTCTTTTCAGGCTTTATCCTCTTTCCAGTTGCTCCATTTTTCCTTCTCCGAATGGATATTTTTAGCCTGCTTTGTATGTCTGTTTCTCCTCCGCCCCCCCTCCCAGATTTGCTTTTCTGTCTGAGGCAAGGAAACTGGCATTTTCTCTGTTTGCTCATTTTTCTCCACATCCCCACCCCTGACTGTTTTGTCTGCCTCGCCATCTCTCCATCTGTTTCCTCTTCCAGTGGCTCATTCACACTACCTTGTTTACTTGCTTATTTCATCTTGGCGTTCTCCACTTGAATCTTCCACCCATTTTTGTTCACATCATGTGGAAGTTCTAGGGATATAACTACGGTTACCTCTGCAAACCTCTGCAAACATGTTTGCTTGGTAAGGCTAACAGAGGGGCATTTTCAGTGGGAATGGGCCAGAAGGAAAGAGGTCTTGGGGCTGTGGTGGACAGCTCGATGAAAATATCGACGCATTGTGTGGCTGCTGTGAAAATGGCAAATTCCGAGTTAGGCATAATTAGGAAGGAAATTGAGGATAAAATTGCCAAGATCATAGTGCCCTTATACAAATCTATGGTGTGACCACACTTAGAATACCGTGTACAGTTCTGGTCACTGCATCTAAGAGATTACATAGTAGAGTCAGAAAAAGTGCAGAAAGGGGCAACTAAAATGCTAAAGGGGCTGGAACAACTTGCTAATGAGGAAAAGGTACAACATCTCTGACTGTTTAGCTTAGAAAAAGGGTGAGTAAGAGGATAGAGGACAGAGGTATACAACATTATACAAGGGGTGGTGAAAGTGATAGAGAGACATTTTTCTCCCTCTCTCATACTATTAGAACCTGGGGTCATCCCATGAAGCTGATGATTGGTGGGGGATTCAGGACAGATACAAAGAAGTACTTCTTCATGGAGTGCATCGTCAAATTGTGGAATTCACCTCCACAAGATGTATTTATGGCCACCACTGTGGATGGCTTTAAAAGGGGATTGGGCAAATTCCTGGAGGAGAAGGCTATCAACGGCTACTAGTCCTGATGGCTATATGCTACCTCCAGTATCAGAGGCAGTGTGCTTATGCACATCACTTGCTGGGGAACATGGGCGGGAGGGTGCTGTTGTATTCATGTCCTGCTTGTGGTTTCCCATGGGCAGCTGGTTGGCCACTGTGTGAGTAGAATGCTGGACGAGATGGACCCTTGGTCTGATCCAGCAGGGCTCTTCTTATGTTCTTAAGGAAGGGGATTAACACTTCTCACAGGTAGTTCCCCAACCCTCAACCCGGTTCAGTTTATTTCCAGTCTCAGAACTTGGAGATATGATGATGTTTTTAAATGTAGAATTTTATTGTTTTAAATTGTTTTTATTATTGTACATCGCCCAGAGTGGCTGGGTGACCAGCAAGATGGGCGATTAATAAATTTAATAAATAAATAAATAAATAAATAAATAAACATAGTGGCAGTTTAGCTTTAGGTGGAAGAATAGGTGGAGGTATTCTTCGAATGTTCTTACCTCAAACATGAACATGAGTGGCAGGCATATGTCTCATGTTTGCAAGCTGTGAAGAGAGAGTGTCCCCATAAGACCAGTCTGTACTCCTCCCATTAAACAGGAGTTGGTGGGGGAGAGAACCTGTCTTCCTAGAATAACTCTTCTACTCCTACCTGGGAATAATCCAACTCCACTCATATAAGAAACACCCCTATGATTCTGTCTCCTAAACTTTCCTTCCTGTTGTCACCTGGGACTGCGCCATGGAGAAACCCGCTTTCAAATCTGTTTGACTGTGAAGTTCATTTTGTGTGGCTTACCTGTCTTCAGTGGTGTAGTGGACCTGGGGCTTGCAGGGACTCCGCACTGCAGTTTTTTATTGACAGGGACACCAACAGCATCTGCCACCTCCCCCCAGACTTCCCCCTTCCTTCTGAACTTAGCTGCAATCCTCACAGCAGCTGTGGGGAAATGAATTTCCCCAGCAAGAATATATTTCCCCCTGTTGTAACACAAAGTATTTTGGGGCATCTTGGTCTTGAATGGGCAATTAAGACCCATTCGCTTTACCAGAGACCTGCTCCTGATGGAGATGAAAGCTTCTAGAACTGGAATGTTGATCTGGATCAACACAGCTGCCTGCAATTTTGGGACTCTCCTTGTGGGCGTAGCTGTGGGGACTGTCGTGACGAGTGCCTGCACTTCCAAATTTATCGCAGCACTGCCTATCTCACAGGGTGGTTGTGAGGCTTAAAATGCAGCTCAGAATGACATGGAAGAAGGACAAAATACAAGTGTAGGAGTATGTAAATGTAAGTCCCCCTCTCCTCTCCCTTGTCAGGGCATGAGAGAAAAAGACTTTCTTGTCCTCCTCTGAAATGTAGCTGCTATTACCATCTCTCTGGCAGGCCAAAGACTTCCTTCAGTTCTCACGAGTGATACCTGTGTTCCTTTACTGATGCACACACACCATTCAGAATGAATGATGCTCCAAATTCAAGTCGTCCATATAAAAGTCTCTCTGCTGGTCCTTATCAGAGCCCTCCTGCACTACTGGTCTCCCTTTTCTGGAAATGTGGAGTGCGTTCCGATCTAAAACAGTCTTCGATGAGAAAAGCTATGCAACCCACAGTTGGTGTGGCCTGAAGGACCCCGTCACAGCATATTAGAACATATCTGGTGTGAGAAGATAGGTTTTTGCTGGGGGCATTGAATACCGCCATGTTCATGTGCAAAGTGTGTATGGAATGGCAGACAGTAGTGTGAATCTGTATAATATTTTTCAAGGTGAGAAATAAAGGAAGGTGGGGGTGTTGGAATGGTAGTTGGAATATAAAATAAAAACAAACACATTGGTCTTCATATCAGAACACTAGGTCTGAAGCTCTCTCTCTCTGTGTATGTATGTATGTTTGTGTTTTTCAAAGCCTAGTGTTTGGCACAAAATCGTCCATTGCTCTTACCCCCCAAATCAGAGCTTCTTGAAACTTGTCATAATGAACCTCATTATCTTGAGCAGTGATTATTTGGGGGCTCTTCAAGCGTAATTGAACTCAGACCTGTGACAGATGACTGGCAGCAGCCTTTCACATTTGAAGCAATGTACACAGGAACGTCAGTGTAAACCTGGGGGTCTACATGGCACCGCGTTCACCCTTCACTCTCTCGCAGCTGCGCAGCATTGGAGCTGCGAATTAGCTTCTGCTGCAGTTCACATGCAACTTACTGTGGACTTCCCCAATAGGAAAATCCACTGTGCTTTTTTTTACCATTCTATTTTGATGCTCACATGAGCGTGGGGGCGCGACACTTTGGGTTTTACTGTCTGTTTTGTATTTTAGGGGTTCTGTTGTGTCTGTCCATTCCTCGTTAAGTAAAGTGTGGGTGATCTGCTCCTTTGTTACCATGCCAACTGTTTGGCAGTTCTCCAGCCCAAGACTCTCGCGATGGTTCGCACATGCCAAGGCGTGAGTGCTATGTGCCTACCCACCATTCTGAAATGGTGGCTGGAGCGAAGTTGGTCTTGGACCTTCTGCTCCCCCAAGACCCCCCGGCCCTTGGGCACTGACTCCAAAGCAACCATCACGAAGCTGCGTGAAAGTGTGGTTGAATAAATGAGCATGCCTCTCCGTGTCTCTGTAACTGCACAGCAGCGAAGGGATGGGGGGTGGGAGTGAAGGGGCATCACAGAGTGACACAAGCCCTAGACACACCTACAACACACCCACCACAAAATGTGAAGTTGGTTTGGGGAAGGGACAGACAGGTTGTAACTGCAGAAAACCCGCAACAAACCAAAAACATCGCAGCAAAACGCCTCTTTCGAAATCTGCATTTTCCAAGAGAAAACCATGGATGGCTGTGAAGTGGCGACTGTGTTGTATGTCCTGAAGGACCTTGACTCGCAGCTGCCCCAGAATGAATGGCTCATGTAGATGGGGTCCAGGGCTGGACCTCCAGATGGTTTGGCCTACAACTCCCATCAGATATTCTTGGGTGCATCTGCCATGTTCTTGCCTCAGCTTTTGAGAGCTTGGGCAACCCTGTAGGATGGCTTGCTGATATTTAGCTGCTGTATCGAGCAAATCTGATGTCTCTCTTTCCTTCCCATCTCCCACTTGTGCATATAACCTTGCTGTGGGGTAAACCTACGGTTGGATCCAGGATCTTTCTCTCGCAAGAGGAACGGAGACCTTTTGCGAGAGGAAGTGCTCAACTCGCAGAAGGTCCCTCCACCCAAGTTTTGGGAGATCCCCCCCACAGCTCACCCCATTCATTAATGTCCTCAGACTCTCTGTGAGCATTTTGAAGCGGCTGGAGGGGCTGCCCTGGGAAGGAGCGGGTGGGGAATTCCACCTCCATCAGCCCAGTTAACCCAGCATAAATCCTCCCTGAACTGTCACCACCAGCTGCCATTCCAGCTGAGAGAGGTGAGCGGGAGAGCAGGACCATTCTATAAAAGAATTACTGTTTTTTCCCCTCTTCCCTCCCAGTTCCTTTTTCCTTGCATGTCATGTCTTTTTAGATGGTAAGCCTGCAGGCAGGGATTGTCTTGTTTAATTGATCATATGTAAGTGGCTCCGGGAGCCTTTTTGGCTGAGAAGCAGGATTACAAATATTTCAAACAAACATGTAAATAAATAAAAATAACCCCTTAAGAGTCTCTTGCATTCATTGGTAGAGCTGGCTGCTATGACTTAGTATTGCAAGTCTTAAGTTTACAGAGGGGGGGGGGGAATCTCTGCTGTATTTTTTTTTTAAAGAAAGACTTCAGGATCTGTTTAAAAAAAATACTGGTTTTTGTGCTTCAGCAATGAATGGAGGAAAAGGACAACAGATGACACTCAGTCACTTGCTCAGCCTCTCTCTCTATTTCCTCCCTCCTGGATTTTAGTAGGCCTCTGGGGGTGGAGAGGGGGTGGGCAGATTGCCGGTGTGGATTGTATGCCTTTCCCCTTTTCATCCCTGTGACACTCTACGTGCCGGAGCCCCAGCTGCAGTGTTTGTTCGGAGTCTCCCGCCATCCATGGCTAATGCCGATTTTTGTCCTTTTTTCCTCCCTAGGACTGAGTTTACCCTTACAGAAACCATGTCGACAGGTGGTGTGGAGGACGACATCCCTCAGGGAGAGAGGAAGACCGTCACGGACTTCTGTTACCTGCTGGATAAATCCAAACAGCTTTTCAACGGCTTAAGGTTGGTGGGTTGGGGTGCTTTATGGTAGTGTTCCCCAATAATTCTGGAGGCTGTCAGGTTGGGCAGTGCTGCTTTACAGGGAAAAACTGGAGGGGAAACCCAACAGCCATGAAATTCCACAATCCAAATTCTGTGCCGATGGAAATTGAGATCTGTGACATGTATACATTAATTAATTAATTAATTAATTAATTACATTTCTATACTGCCCAATAGGCAGAGCTCTTTAAATTATGCAGTTTTTGCATCTTTTTCTTTTCATTTTGCTAGATCTCTCTCTCCCCCTGCCCCCCATTTTGCATAATTCTGGTTTTGCTAATCATGGAGGCGGGCAAGGAGTTAGGCAGCGTGCCTGAATCTCCACCTGGACTTTAAAAACCTTCTTCAGCCCACTCCTCTGGCATCTGAGGTTTTACCAGGTGGTTCCCACGTGCTTTTACAGCTGACACAAAGTCAAAAATAAGAGATCGCACGAATACCCTGGGTCTCCTGGATGTATGCAACTTGCAGAATTCTTGGGGCAGAGTTTGGGTTGCTTGCCTGCAGAATTTGAAATTTAAAATTTTAATCCGTGATAACAGGCAGAAGGATTTGAGAGGCCAAGATGTACATTGAAGTGAGGCCAGGTGTTTGCACGTGTAAAATAAACCCCACTTGACCCGTAGAAGGAAATGGTCTCTGATCTTCAGGCTGTTTAAAGACCTTGGAATGATTTCTTTTGGAATCTCATCGCAGTCAGAGGTTGTGAGTTGTGCGATTTTTAAAAGTAAAACTCTAGTATTCCAGTTTCTAGGTCATAAGACTTCTAGCTACCTAAATCTTCATTAGAGACTGGGCTGGCCCTACCATTAGGCAAAGTGAGGGGGTTGCCTCAGATGGCAATTGCTGGGAGGCAGCGGCAAGGTGTTGGAGGAGAGAGTTGTGGGCCATCTGGCCTTTCCTGAGCCTCGTAATGTACAGCTTCCATCTGTGGGATGTAGAGAAAAGCCTACTTGGCAGATCTTAATAGACGGACAGGTGGATACAGGGAGAAGTTAGGACTTTAAATGACATCAGTAGCCCCTTGAAGTTGGACTGGAAGCATATTGGCAGCTAGCACAGTTCCTTTAAAAGCAGTGTTATGTGGTTTCTACAAGACAAGGCATAGGCAATATGGTGCTTGCAGGCACCAGTGCACCTCCGGACACCTTTCTTGGCACCTGCCGAGGACCCCCCTCTTTCTTAAAAAAAACAACCCCAAAAATGTTCTTATCGGCAGCTGGGAGTGAGTTGGTTGGGGAGAGAAAAAGTGTGTGCCTTCCAGGAAATAAGTTTCAAAGAAGCTGTTTAATGTGTTGCGCTTCAGACCCCACCTGTGCTTTGTGCTCAGTCTTTTAGGCAGGCCGCTTGTTCTTTGTGACTGGCTGCGCCTCCCATGGCAGCCATTTTGAGGTGGTGCCCAGGGCAGCTTTCCAAATGGTCAGATGTACCCGTGGGCCCAAACGTGTTCCTACCTCCTGATAGAAGCTGTTCCTGACAGCAGTCTCGCCGTTGCATTCCTCACTAGTGGCAGCCTCCGTGACGTTTTCAAGGGCAGCCCCATGACGAGCAAGCTGCAGTGGTTTAAATGGGAAATCAACCAGGGCATGAATTACAGTGGCCAGATTATCCCCATGCAGGGACGGTTGTTGCCGGCAGGCCAGACTAAGCTAGCCAAAAGCACTCTGAGCCACTGAGGCTACCAGAGTCTCCAGTGGCAAAGGCGAGTCTTGGAGTACTCTCAAGCTACATGTCTGCTCCTTCAGGGGGAGTGCAAGTCCATACAAGGTGGTATGTGGTTTATTCAAGGCCCGGACCTGGGAACCATCCATCCACAGAGCCTCATCTTTTTGGGATTCATGTTCAGGATCCTGGCCTTCCTCCAGCTAGCAATGTGAACACAAAGTAGAAATTCTTCTCCTGTAAACTTTTTCTTCCACCTTGGACCAGTTGCTTGCTCCATCTGTTCGTTAAAAGGAAGGAGTCTGTAACCTTCCTGCTGGGAGGCTTTGGGGCAGGTGCATTGCTAGGCGCTTAAAAGATTCAGGACCCAGGCCCACAGAATGCCAATCTGCATAAAGTTTACATTTCATGCAGGTTGGTGTCCTATGGTGCAGTGGTTAGAGTGGTGGACAGGGACTCGGGAGATCCGGGTTCTAGTCCCCACTTGGCCGTAAAGCTCACTGGGTGAGTCTGGGCCAGTCCCTGACTCTCAGCCTGAGCTACCTCACAGGGTTGTTGTGAGGATAAAATGGAGAAGAGTACCGTGTAAGCAACTTTGGTCTCCTTGCAAGAGGAATAATAATAACATACAATAAAATAGGCTAATTTATATCTATGTATACAAATTAATTACTAGGATTTATTTAAATTCCACAGAAGGAAAAGCTGACTTATTAATTTCCCCTCCAGACTGCGCCAAATAAAATAAACCCTTTAATTAATTTCCACCCCACCCCTCCCAGATCGTCCTAAATCTGGACTTCCTCTTCAGTTGCAATTCATCTGGAGTGGCTGCAAACAGGTATGAAAACAATCTCCAATGGAAGTTTTTTTTCCTAAGCTTAATTGTCATGCAGGGGAGGGGAGATTTGCGGGGGCGGGGGGAGTTAGCCCTCCCCTCTCCTCCTGCAATCCCCCTTGAAAATTGCCTCTTGCATGGCAATGAAGCGGGGTTGGGGCACCCTTCCATTAACACCAAGGGACACTCAGGGCTCTGGGTAAGAGATTTGGGGTACAAACCTAGGAACGCCCCTGCTTGTGGGTAAGAGACAAGATACCATTCATAAACAACTGTGCTGGTGAGGGACTGGCGTGGGAGCAGATCTGCAGACCCACGAGCTGTTGCTATCGCTGCAGCCTTGTTGTTGTTCAGTCGTTCAGTCGTGTCCGACTCTTCGTGACCCCATGGACCATAGCACGCCAGGCCTTCCTGTCCTGCACTCTCTCCCGGAGTGTGCTCAAGTTCATATTCATTGCATCGGTGATGCTATCTAGCCATCTCATCCTCTGCCGTCCCCTTCTCCTTTTGCCTTCAGTCTTTCCCAGCATCAGGGTCTTTTCCAGGGAGTTTTCTCTTCGCATTAGGTGGCCAAAATATTGGAGCTTCAGCTTCAGTATCTGTCCTTCCAATGAGCACTCAGGGTTGATTTCCTTTAGGATGGACTGATTGGACCTCCTTGCAGTCCAGGGGACTCGTAAGAGTCTTCTCCAGCACCACAGTTCGAAAGCATCAATTCTTCAGCGCCCAGCCTTCCTTATAGTCCAGCTCTCACAGCCATACATTACTACTGGGAAAACCATAGCTTTGATTAGACGGACCTTTGTCGGCAAGGTGATGTCTCTGCTTCTTGCTATGCTGTCTAGGTTTGCCATAGCTTTCCTCCCAAGGAGCAAGCGTCCTTTAATTTCATGGCTACAGTCACCGTCTGTGGTGATCTTGAAGCCCAAGAAAGTAAAATCTGTCACTGCTTCCATTTCAATGAATGGATCTCATTGGATCCCCTTCATGGATCACTGCCTTGTTGTGGTGAAGGGGCTTGCGTAACTCAGTGAAGCCATAAGCTATGCCGTGCAGGGCCACCCAAGACGGACAGGTCATGGCAGAGAGTTCTGACAAAATGTGGTCCACTGGAGAAGGAAATGGCAACCCACTCCAGGATTCTTGCCAAGAAAACCCCATGGAACGTATCACTGCAGCCTAGGAAGGAATTAATGATAAAGCAAGATAGCGATCAGGGCCTGTTGTTGTTTGCAGGAGGGAGGAGGGAGGTGTGGAAGCTGCCTCTTGCTTCAGACGGCTTGTCAACCAGAATCTGTTCCCTCTCTCTCCTCTTTTGGCCAAGGTGACTCTGGTGAAGCTCTTGTTTTGTGGGGGGGGGGCCCCCCCTCCCAAATGCAAGTTCTTCCTTTCATGCCAGAGGCGGCCTTGATCCACAGGTCCAGGTGAATCGGTCTCCTTGGGCAGCGGGTTCAGGTCAGCGGGGTAGTTCTCATCCAGGCTCTTGAGCGAACCCCATGGGAATGAAGGGAGTCGCACAAGGGCCTGCTGGAGTAAAGATGGTGGAGTCGGTCAGGCTGCACATCTTAGGACTGCGGGTGGATGGGTGAGGGGATGACATTTTTCAGTACTCCCCTGTGGGGAGGGGGACAATCTCTGGCTTGTGGAAAACAGGTGCACCAGGCAGAGAGTTATGCCAATCCTTCCTAATATGCTACTTTTCAGCATGCGCTCAAATACGGTGCGGTTCAGTCTGAAGCAGTACAGCTCTGCCACCTTCTTCTGCATAACTTTGGTTCACTGTGGTCCATGCCACCTCAAAATTAGATTACTGCACTGTGCTTTACCTGGGGCTGTCCTTGAGGTTGGTCTGGGAGCTGCGGTGGGCGCAGAATGCCACAGCCGGGTTGGCAGTCAAACCCTTCCTGCAAGCGAGGAGGAAAGAGGGTGCACAGCAGAATCCCAGCCATATCTTTTTGGCTCAAGGGGGAAAAAATACAAGCAGTTTGTTTCTTCAGAGTGAAAAACAGATAATACAGTGCTCCTCAGAGCCAAGGGGTGTGGGCACTGGATCGTGCTCACATGCTTTCACAGGTGCCTGTGGGTAAGCAGGTGTTACCCGAGTTACTATCTCCCAGGATGATTTTCAGGTTAAGAGTAGGAAGGGGAGATACAGAGTGCAGAGGCAAGATGTCTTTGCAGTGGCTGACAGAAAAGGTTGGGCCGAGAACGTTTATTGATTTGTTTTAAAAAAGATATTTAGGCTGGCTTTCAGGGGTAGAAACCTCTCGAGGTGGCATACAGAAAATAAAAACGCCAAAAACAAATAGAAGAGCAATAAATAAAGGGGGAGCAATCCTACGGCCCCTAGACAGCATCCAGGGACCATAAGATATTTTGGATCCCTGGATCCAAGGTCAGGAAAAGTTCTCCGAACTCGGAGGGGGAATCCACGCTCCAGACCCCTTCTCCTCGCAGCCGGCACGGAAAGAACCGCACCAGCTGCCTCTCCGAGGTCGGAAACCCAACCTTGGAGAGGGGGCAAAGGGGGCATTCCAGTGGGTGGGGAGGGGAGGGGACTGGAGGGGCCAGGATATGAGCTATCCTGAGGCCTCTCCAGACTCCTTCCCTCTCCCTCCAAAACACCCCAGCGAATGGGCAAAAAAGCCCGTCTAGCAAAAATGCAGAGTGGGATAGCCTCTTCCCACCTCCTGCTGTGCACTGGATGATCGAGCCTCCAATAAAATACTATAAAAACAGGTAACACCGCTAAAGCCAGTACACATCCAACTCACTCTGGTTTGGCTGCTGGCTCTTAGCCATCCTTTCGCCAACACTGGACAGATTCATATCGTATCATCATAGAATCATTCGAGGGTTTGTCTGAAAGAAACCCAGCCTGTTTCTAATATTACTTCAAGCCACATTAAAGAACAGTGGTCCCCAGTCCTTTTGGGTCAGTGGGCACAGTTGGAATTTTGAGAGCGCATCATAGGTGCTCTCACAAAATGGCTACCATGGGGGAGAGGCTTACAGCAAGTCATTAAGTCTTAGGAGAGGTGTTTCAACCAAACAGTTGACAGACGGTCAGGGGAAAGGAGTTGCTTGTGCAAAAGCAGGCAAGAGGCTCTGTGGGGAGGTGCGGTTCCTTTTGGGAAGGCTCTGAAAAACAACCCCCAGGTGATCCCCTGGGCCTGGCTCCAGACAGGGCTAGTGTGATTGGCTTCAGCCATGTCTCTTGCACTCTCTGCAGAATAGCCAAGCTTGAGACGCACTGCGGATTCCAACACCAGCCCAATAATTGCCTTCGTTCTGCAAAGGCCCTTTTGTTGCACTTGCATGCTGGGCTAATAGCATCTTCCTATTATAAACCCCAAGGAGCAGGATGTGTGTGTGTGTGTGTGTGTGTGTGTGTGTGAGAGAGAGAGAGAGAGAGAGAGAGAGAGAGAGAGTTCCCTTCTCCAGCTTAAGAACTGTGGCGCATCCTCAATAGGCTTGCGTAATAAATGCTGTGTTTATTCACTGTTCTTCAATGTATTTACGCAGGGTTGGGGAAAACTGTTTTTAAAGCTGGCAATGGTAGGCACCTAAGATAGGGCTGTGTGTTTGCATCGGTTTTGTGGGAGCACAGGAACATTGGAAGCTTTCTTATATTGTGTCCTTGGTCCATCTAGCCCAATATTGTCGACACTGACTGGCAGCAACAGGGTTTCAGGCAGGCGTTTTTCCAGCCCTACCTGGAGATGCTGCCAGGGATCGAACCTGGGACCTTCTGCCTGCAAAGTGGGGGCTCTGCCACTGGAAAGGTGCAGGATGTGGCGGCATGGATAAAACCCAGCTTTCTGTGAATGTGTGTGTGTGTGTGTGCTGGGGAGAGGAGTGGTTAAAAGCAAATGTGTAGTCCTTGTTATTTATGTATTTATTACCATTATTTATATGCTGCCTTTCAGGATATGAATCCTACCAAAGCGGCTTATAGGGAATGTAAAAATAAGAACATCACAATAAACAGTATCGACACATTTAAAAAATCATAATCGGGATCCTTCCCTCAAGGGAGTTGGTGGAAGATGGTCCTGGGGACAGGGAGAGTCCAGCTAGAACAGGAACAGGCGCCTGGTGTCTTCGTCATATACTTCCCCCTCTACTGGAACCCTTCCCAAAACACAGTTGATGGTAGATGGCCCTGTAGGTGGATCAGAATCCAGCTGGAGCAAACCCTGAGATCTTTGCCTTCCCCTCCCTCTCTCTCTCAATCTCTGAAGAAGCGTGTGGGCAATGCCCACTGAAATCTCAGAAGCCTGAAGGGGAGGGGAGAGGTGTAGGGGTCAGTTTTGAAGTGCAGGCACTCATCATGACAGTCCCCGTAGCCACACCCCAAGGAGAGTCCATAATTGCAGTGCTGATCCAGAAACCAGTTCCAGGAGTTTTCATCTCCCCCTGGAGCAGGACTTTTGTCAAGTGAATGGGTCTTCATGGCCAGTTCAAGACCAAGCCACCCCAAAGTACTTCACGTTACAACAAGGAACAATATATTGTTGATGGGAAAATTCATTTCCACCCAGCTAATGTGAGGATTACGGCTAAGCTCAGAGGGAACAAGGAAGTCTGAGGGGCGTGGGAGATGACATCAGCGTCCCTTGCTCATAAAAAATGTCCTGGCGTTGCGTCCCTGTGAGCTCTGGTTCTGCTACAACACTGGAGGGTCAGAGCGGGGCTCCAGTGCCTTATGTTGCTCTTTGCTCCTACCCATGGCCAGCAGACCTAGAATAAATTGTGCAAGATAAGAATGTGTGTGATTTACTTGCAGGCCACAGCATTAGGTTTTTCTTGGCGCAGAATTCTAAATTCCTAGCACAAAGCATGCTCAGTCCTGACCTTGGATTTCTTTCTAGGCCTTGAGGCACTGGGCAGCCTCCTGCCAACCTGGTGCCCTCCAGATGCGGGCACTGTGTTCGATAGGAACTGTTGGAGGATCATGTAAGCCAGCTTGGATTCCTTGCAAAGAGGAAAAAAGCCGGGATATAAATGTAATAATAAAAATAATTCAGGAAATAAGCAAAAGGACCTCCCTCAGTTAGAGACTAAGCCCACCATTTCAGGCACGTTTGGAATTTTGAGGGAGTGTCGTGGGTGCTCTTGCAAAATGGCAGCCATAGGGGCAGGGCTTGCCCCTTCGTAGACTGGCTGCCACGGTGGGCCTGGCCAGTCACAAAACACTCATTTCCCAGAAAGTAGCCTGGCGAGGCTAAAAGAAAAGTGACTTGCCCAAGAACTGAAGCCCAAAGCAGAGGTGAGGAGGTCTGAGCTCCAAAATACAAAACCACTTTAGGAACCCAAATAAAGGTGGCGCTGGAGGGCAGCCCTTCATTTTGCAGCATGCTAGCCCCCTAGTTGATTTTTTTTTAAAGTCTTACGAGATCAAATAAAAAGCTGGACTGGCAGACAGCCTGGTGGGCATCAAGAGGTGTCTGGGGACACGTTGGTGCCCATGGGTGCCATATTGGAGACTACAGGGCTGAGCTAAGCGGATCCTCAGAGATGCAGCAACTATCAGAAGCTCCGCCTTTCCACACCAGCTGTGAATGCCTCTCAAGTTACAGTCCAAAAGGGACAGCTCCCTTTTCTATTTCCCTTTTGGCCACACAGCCTCCAGAAAACACCTCTGATGATGAGCTGCCCTTCCCGTATGTTGGGCTCGCTCAACGCAGTCCGCTGTCATTTGCGGAGCCTGCGGCTTATGATCAGCATGTGAAATAGAACACTTCTGCTTCTCTCCATGCTGTTTATGCCAGCCCAGCTTTGTTTGTGGCGCTTTACAGAGGAACATAAGTTAAAAAGGGGGGGGGGGCAGGTCACCGCCTGAAGTTGCTTACAGTCTAAGTTTCGACTGCGGGAAGGAAGGGGGAAGAGGCCCAGTGGTTACTCCTTCTGTGTTCTGCTGCAGCATTGTTCTGCAGAGGTGCAGTTTTGAGGCATTCACGAAACGAGGGGCAAAAGCCTTTCTCTCATCATGTAGCATTTAAGAGCATCCTAGCTAGAGCTGGGAAACCTTTCAAATTCGCAGGAGTCGGCGCTGCATTTTCAAGAGCGCAGATGACGCGCCGTCTGTGACTTTTCCACAGTGCCCTTTCTGCAGAGCTAGCTAGCCAGCCCAGTCTGCGAATTTTAAAACCCCACTTCTTCCCCCTTCATAGACGCCTGCTGTTTGTGGCAAGTGGTGGGAGTGTTGAAGGTTTGTCGTTGTGAACTGGACCAGGATATGTAAGAGATTGCCTGATCCTCTTACTGACCTGGTCGGTTGCTGTAATCAGGAGTATCACTCCTGGTAGTGCCCAAGATTTGGGGGGTCCAGTCCATCACGGCTCGGAATAGGGCATTTCATGTCATAGCGCCCACTCTCTGGAATTCCTGGTAACCACAAATTAGGCCAAACCTTCTGGGTTTTGATGCCTCCTGGAAACGTACCTTTGTGGGCAGGTGTGTTGCTAGGCACTTAAAAGATTCTGGCCTCAGGCCTACAGAATGCCAGTCTGCATAAAATTTATATCGCATGCAGATCAGTGTCCTGCGGTGCAGTGGTTAGAGCATTGGACTGGGACTCAGGAGATCTGGGTTCTAGTCCCCACTCGGCCAAGAAGCTGACTGGGTGAATTTGGGCCAGGCACTGACTCTCAGCCTCACCCTACCTTACAGGGTTGTTGTGAGGATAAAATGGAGAGGAGGAGGACCACGTAAGCCGCCTTGGCCTCCTTGCAAGAATACTACTACTACTACTACTACTACTAAAATATGCTAATTTATATATATATATGCAAATTACTTACTGGGACTTATTTAAATTCCACAGAAGGCAAAGCTAGCCTATTATTTCCCCATCTAACAGGCATTTCCTGGAAGGTGACCTTGTCCTCTGTATGAAGATTTACTTTGTTGTACGTTGCTTAGAAATTTCTTCAATGGAAGTGATTTGTAAATGCCGTGAAATAAATTTCAATAGAAGCCCTCTGTTCATCTCTGAGCTGCTTGGCTTGCCAAATCCTTGGAGTGCAAACCAGCCTTTCCTCGTCACACGAGGGTGCGGGTGGGCTTGGGTCTTGCGTTCTGAGGAGGAGGAGGAGGAGGAGGGATGTTCCCTTGCATTGCTCTGCATGTGTGTGTGTTGTGTGTGTGTTCTTTCCTAAAATCCCTTCTGGGCACGAGTGGCAGAGAGTCAAGCCTTGGGCAGTATGTTGACGGCTGCTGGTCTCCCTCCTTCCGCTTCCGAGAGCTCAGCCCGTCCCCTCTTCCTTCTCTGCTCTTGAACTCGGCTTCCAAATAGGCACTTGAGGAACGGGGCCTGGAGCTGGCCAAAGTGGCTGCCGCTGCAACGGCACCGGCCTGGCTGAGCAGTAGTCCATGCGTGGCAGCGATTCCACAGGAGAGAGGCCCGCTCATGTCTCAGCTGCAAGGAATGTGTGTGGAGAGGAAAGGGGGACCAACGGGCAGAGTGCTGGCACCTTCTTCCAACCCAGCCCAAGCTAGAACAGAAAAGTAGATTGCAAGTGGCCCAGCTCTGCACAGGTTCATGCTCTGACTTCCCCTGGCCTTGAAGTGCCTTTTTATTATGGTCTGTCTCGCTTTCCTAAACTCCCATTTGTTCCGCATACAAAATACTGAAAAGAGAAAGAGGACCTGGTGCGGACTGCCCTTGCCCTGTGGGTTCTGTCCCTGGTCGTCTCTCTTCAGTGCTGCCCTTAGTGGTTCTTTTGCACAAAAGTTAGCACCTGATTCTTAAAGAGGTATAAACATTTTATGATTATTCTGGGCGAACTTCTTGGAAACTTCTTGCCATTCTCTCTCCCCCCACCCCACTCCTTTGTAAGAGCCTTGAAAAAAAAAAAGTTTTGTGGCCAAAATCACTTCTCAGCCTCTGTGTACCTATCTTGTAAATGTTAGAAATCAGTTTCTTTCACATTTCTCCCCTAGCGGATGAGTATCTCCAGGTTGTCTCTGTGCCTAACATGAAGGGCCGCTTTTTCTGGCTAATACCATTGGGTTCCTCCCGTTTTGCTCTCTTTCAGAGACTTACCTCAGTATGGGCAGAAGCAGTGGCAGTCCTATTTTGGGAGGACCTTTGATGTTTATACCAAGCTGTGGAAGTTTCAGCAGCAGCACCGGTAAGAGAGAAGTCTATATCAACAACTAGCTCTGAATCAAGACGGCTGCTGGTCCCTTCCTGTGGGGACCAGAGTCATGCGCGGCGCTGCTGGTCAGCTTCGCCACCCAGGCCTATCTCCTTCCTCTGGAGGAAAGGGTCATCTTAAGTAACCCTTAAACAAGCTGAGCATCACGGTGACCAAGTGGGAGAAATAGCTGCACTACAGCAAGGGTGCAGGGCCTCGGGCCCAGAGTCCCAATCTGGCCCTCTGGGTGTCCCAGTCCAACCCTCTGAGATTCCCCAGAAGCCCACACCCCTTTCCTCTCACCTCTGATAGTTTGGTGGCTTCCTGTCTTTTGTGTAGTTAGATCCCCATTCTGAAAGGTCAAAATGCCTCCTCTTAGGCTTAGTTATTGGAAGTAAGAACTTTAAGCTAAACTTTGCTGGCATTCTTGGCCTGGCCCTTTATGCCTTTAGCCCCACTCACCTCTGGAATGGGGCCCCTGAGAGCTTCACTGAAATAGAATTTGGCTCTCAGGATGAAAGAGGTTCTGCACCCCTGTGCTGTCATTTCAAACCAATTTAGCCGTCATTCTTAGGGTACAGAATTATGCATGGTATGGAGAAAATGGATGAGGAGACATTTTTCTCCCTCTCTCATAATACTAGAACGCAGTGGGGTCATCCCATGAAGCTGATTGGTGGGAGATTCTGGACAGATCAAAGGAAGGACTTCTTCACACAGCGCAGAGTTATACTACGGAACTCATTTCCACAAGTTTTAGTGATGGCCACCACTTTAGATGGCTTGAAAAGGGGACTGGACAAATTTGTGGAGGAGAAGGCTATCAATGGCTACTAGTCCTGTTGGCTATGTGCTACCTCCAGTACCAGAGGCAGTGAGCCTCTGTACACCTGTTGCTGGGGAACACGGGCGGGAGGGTGCTGTTACGCTCATGTCCTGCTTGTAGGCTTCCCGTGGGCAGCTGGTTGGCCACTGGGTGAGCAGAATGCTGGACTAGATGGATCCTTGGTCTGATCCAGCAAGGCTCTTCTTATGTTCTTATGTACCCAAATCCTCTCATCTCTACCAAGCTACAGTTCCCAGGATCCTTCGGGGTGGGGGGAAACCATCAGAAGTAAACTAGCAGAAAACTGAAATACCTTGATACCATAGATATGCCCTGTGGGGGTGAGTTGGCCCTGTTGGCGGCTGCAGAGCTCATTCTTGCCTTGTGCGACTTACGGTGCAATCCTATGCATGTTTCCAGAGAGAGAAAAGACCTACAACTCTCAGCCTTCCCCATGGCTGGCTGCGGAATGCTGGGAGTTGTAGGAGTCTTTTCTCTCGAAACATGCATAGGATTGCACCCTTAACATCTCCTGGCCTGGCTTTGCTCCAGCAAGCTCCCTTTCAGCCCTCTTAAGCCATAAATGGAGATCGCCGTGTTTGGGTATCAGGAATCTTTGAAAAGAAAAGTCTAGGGTTGGTGTAGCACAGTCTGTAGGATGTATTGAACATGACCCATCCCCCCCCTTTTTTTTCCTTGTGTGGACAAAAATGAAGGCAAGTTCTGGACACTCGGTATGGCCTGAAGCGTTGGCAAATCGGCGAAATTGCTTCCAAGATTGGGCAGCTTTACTACCACTACTAGTAAGTAACTCTTCCCGAGCCTTAAACATCGTGGATGATAAGGCTGCAGTCAATGGCTGCTAGTCAGGATGCCTTTATATTGCCTCCTCTATCAGAGGCACTTTGCCTCTGAATGCCCGTTGCAGGGGAACACGAGTGGGAGGGTGATATTGTGCTCATTTTCTGCTTGTGGGCTTCCTGGGGGCACCTGGTTGGCCACTGTGGGAACAGAATGCTGGACTCCAGTTTTCCAGTGATGGCTGGAAAACCAGGATGGCTGGACTCCGGTGATGGCTCCAGTTTTCCGAGGGCTCTTGTGCAAGAAGACCCCTCCAAGGGGTCCCCTACCTCAGTGAGGCTACCTTCTCGTTGCTGTTGTCACCAGCTGGCGTTGCTCCTCCCCCATTCCTCATCATCGCTACCACTTGCCTGCTTGACAGGCAGAGAGCCAGGGGGCAAGCAGGCCGTGTCATCTCCTGCTCCTCCTCCTCACCACCACTGCTGCCTGGGCCAGAGCGAGAGGCAGGTCAAGCAGCTTTCAAAGGTGAAGAGGAGGAGCAAGTCCAGGGGGGTCTTGCCAGTGGGTGTGGCCTGACCATGCCGACCTTTGAAACTGTCCCTGCTGGACTAGTTAGCACTTTGGTCTGATCCAAGATGGCTCTTCTTTTTTTTACGTATTACACTTTGAGGCCGCCCATTAACCAGAGTTCTGTGGGCGATGTACAATTAAATGGAAAACATAAAATGATAAATGATAAACCATTATAAAAGCAGCACATAATAAAACCAAGATAAAACCAGCAGCAGCAGGGTAAAAACAACGCAGCACATAAAACCAGCAGCAAAATGAAACAGTGCGAAGAGCTAAAAGCATTAAAAACAGTTCTTAAAATGCCTGGGAGTATGAAAAGGTCCTGAGGAGACTGTAATGTAGGTGCCAGGCGAGTCTCTCTGGGGAGGGGATTCCACAGATGTGGTGCCACCACTGCGGAAGCCTGCATGCCTGGCATCATGTGGCAGAACTGTTCAGTGTAACGTCAGGAGTGCCAATAAAGGTTGGAGTGGGATGGGCGACCCTCATGGTCAGCTGTGGGAGGGAAGGGTTTGCACATGCTCATGTGGCAGAGCGCTGAGCCCGCCTCTTTCTTCCGCAGCCTTCGCACGTCTGAAACCAGCTACCTGAACGAAGCCTTCTCCTTCTACTCTGCAATCCGGCAGAGGTCTTACTATTCCCAAGTCAACAAAGAAGACAGGTCAGGCCATGCCCCCGTCTTGTGAGTTTTGCGATTCTTCAGAGCAAGAAAGTGCTGTGTCTTAAATGTGTGACTTGGGCGGCGGGCCCTAGGTCTTGGTTTGGTTGGCATCCTGTGGCCGGCCGCGGGAATCCTGACCAATTGGGGTAGGAGGCTGTTGGGTCTGAGCCGTAGGCAGCTGCTGAGCGGGAGCCAGAGCCAGAGAAAAAGCCAAGATCCAGGAGGAAACTCATTGCCCAGGTGATGGCCTGGGGATGTACAGGAAGCCTTTATGGGAGGGGTGTGAAACCTCTGGCCTAGGAGCCGAATCTGGCCCTCCTGCGGTCTCAGTCCAGCCCTTGTGGGTTTCCAGGGGCAGCTGGTTGGCCACTGTGTGAACAGAATGCTGGACTAGATGAACCCTTGGCCTAATCCAGCAGGGCTCTTTTTATGTTCTTATGTTCTAATGGCAATACTGGGTTAGTTGGACCAAGGGTTTGACTCGGGATAAGGCAGCTTCCAATATTCCTTTTTAAAACTGCCCTTTATTCAGAACCATGAGGACTGGGATCTTACTTCATTTAGGGGCTCCTCCTCCTCTGTTGCTGGCATGGAAACACAGGCTAATAGCCTCTTAGCAGGGGGGGTCTGTACCTCTGGCGAGGGCCAGCATGGTAGATCTCCTGCTTTGTGTGCAGAAGGTCCCAAGTTCGATCCCCAGCATCTCCAGGTAGGGCTGGAAAAAACTCTGGCCAAAACCCCGGAGAGCCGTCACTGCCAGTCAGTGTTGACAATACCAGGCTAGATGGACCGAGTGTTCGACTCGGTATAAGGCAGTTTCCGACGTTCCTATGGTACCTGAACGAGAGACAAGGGATTGAACCTGGGGCTCTTGGCACGTAGAGCACGCGCTCTCTTTTTCTGCACGCAAATCACGTCTCTCTCATTGGCGAGACAGCTGTGCTGGCAGGTAACGGAGAGGCCTCCGGACTTCTAGAGTAGCTTATTTCTCCTTTCCTGGAGAAAGGAGCTTTCCTGGTTGTATTGCAGCTACGATTAAAAATGCAACACATTTTTAGCTTGCTATTCCTCCGCAGGAGCCATTGTCTTCTCCCCAACAGGCTTGCCCTCTCTTCCACCTGCTGACTATTTCTCCGTCTTCTCCCATTTTCTTTCCTCTTCCCAGGCCCGAACTGGTAGTTAAGAAGCTGCGTTATTATGCACGGTTCATCGTGGTTTGCCTTTTGCTCAACAAAATGGATGTTGTCAAGGACCTCGTAAAGGTAAACCGGCTGTACCCTTTGGATGTGCCAAGCTTGTCTCTAAGGAACTTAGAGGAGTGTGTCAGCCTCATAACAACCCTAAGGCTGGCTTAAAAAAAAATTATTATTACATTTATATCCCACCTTTTTTCCGCTTGCAAGGAACCCATGGCCCTCCTCCTCTCCATTTTATCCTCACAGCAACCCTGTGAGGTAGTTTAGGCTGAGACTCAGTGACTGACCCAAAGTCACCCAGGGAGCTTGATGGCTGAATGGGGACTAGAACCTGGATCTCCGAGTTCCAGTCCAACACTCTAACCACTGCACCCAAGACCAGCCAGTGCCCATTTGAGTCTTTTGTCAGACTCGTGACCGTGTGGGCTGGGAATGGTCGAAGTTACAGCCCAACACATCTGGTGGACACCAGGTTGGGGAGGTCTGCTCTAGTCACTGTGAGAGTAATTCTCAAACTTGCATGCTGTCTATAGTAGTAATAAAAGAGGATGTGTGTCTGTCGGTCCATCCATCCATGCCATAACTCCAAGACTGTGAAACCTAGACATTTGAAACTTGGCATGCATACTAAGGGGACCCTTGGAGTGTGCACCTCAGGGTTATTTTGTTTTTAAAATGCATTAATTAAATTAATTTAAATTTGTCCATGTAGTTGAGGCCTGCAGTAGCACCTGCAGCCACTAGGTGGCAGTTGTCCCTAAGCAGGGCATAGCTTTGCAGTCCTTGCAGTTTGAAGCCAGGGGAGGGTAGAAGGCCGAGGGCCAGAGAAATACACCTGCCCCCTCCCTTCTGCTTTGGGGCAGCCTCTCCTCAGGGGAATGGAGTGGACAGACCCCTCCCTCAGGGGCTAGAGGAGTGCACCATGGCAGATCCATGCGTGAGGGTGCCAATGAGTGTGGCTTCACTCAGACGGGGCGAGCACCATGTGTACAACTCTGACAGCTGCCTCAGTTCGCTTGAACTCTGCTGTATCAAACTAAGGGCTATTCCCACTTATCTGAAGCTGTCTCTATTTGCTAGTGAAAAATAAATTCAATAACTGAAGGGTCTTGTAAGCTGAAAGTATCCTGCCATGGAGGAGGCTGCCTGCTGTATCTCTGTAGGAGTCACTGCTCTAGTCTTGCGTAAGCGCAAAGGGCTGGATGTGCCTGATCTCATCTGATCTCAGAAGCTAAGCAGGGTCAGCCCTGGTTAGTACTTGCATGGGAGACCACCTGGGAATCAGGCTTCCTGCATGGAGCAGGGGGTTGGACTCGGATGGTCTTGTAGGCCCCTTCCAACCCTACGATTCCGTGATTCTATTCTATCATTCCTTCCAGTTGGCCTTTGCTTGGGGCAGATCATTCTGCCACATTGCTATATTGACTGCAATTGGCTTGTTCAGTCTCTCCCCACTCCCCGAATGTAGAGCAGCAGCCAAATGACCCTCCCTCGGATGACTGTGCCCCGTCCGATTTGGGCACAAGTGACTTCTCTGGGCTGGCTTCATTCCAGTTGCTCCTTGGAACGAAGGTGCTTCCTCTTAGCCTTTCCTACACCATAGGGTTGTTGTGGGCATACAACAAGTTCCATGACTCTTGTAGAAACATCAGGAGTGGGGTAATTACTTTGGATGGTGTAATAGTGAAGTGGCAGAGCCTCCAACTTTAATTTGGGGGGCCGGGGAAGCATGCCTTGGCTGTATTGGGAATTTGGGGCATGCTGCTATGTGCAAAGAGGAGATGCAAAGCTGAGAATATGAGTAACACCAGCATGCTGTGAGAACGTGTGCCAGTCCACGGGGAGGTGGCTATTCACAAAGGACCCAGTTTTCCTTGTCTCTTGGGTACTGCTGCTTCTCTCAGACTCTCCGAACAACTTGTTTTGAGCGCTGTCGCATAGTTGCATAACCTCCATTTTCCAGGCATGTGGATATTAATTATGGCCCAGTTGTTGTCATCTGTTTGTGTGATGTTCATTCTAGGCAGTGCACAGGGGTAGATTTCCTGTATTTGTGGATGGGCGCTTTTCATATTGTATGGTTTTCAGACAGTGTTTTTTATGTTATTTATTTTTATTTGTATTCTTGTGCTGCTGCTGGTTTAAACTGATGATTGATTTGATTTGTAACCCGCCTTTCTACCAAGACAAATGGCACTCATCAATTCCACCCCCCATTGTATTAGTCATGGATTTCTGTATTGTGTGTGTAAGTTGTGTCAAGGCTGCTTTTTGCAGCGGGAAGCGATGCATAAAGTTAATAAATAATAACAATAACAATAATAATATAATACCCACAAAATATAAGAAAATTAGCCCCCTCCCCTCTAAAAAGCTGTGCTAAATTATTTCACCTGTTCAGAGCTGTGGTTTTTTTACTGTTGGGTTTTCCAGGAATTGTCGGACGAGATTGAAGACTACACCCACCGCTTCAACACGGAGGACCAGGTGGAATGGAACTTGGTTCTCCAAGAGGTGGCAGCCTTCATCGAGGTAAGGATGAAAGCAACCCTTTGTTTCTCTCTTTCTAAAATTGCTCAGCATTGGTCACAATATAGGCTAGGATCCTTCTTCTGGGATTATCCCAATCTGTCCACTCAAAATAGCAACCTCCAGTTCTAGTTTCTTTTGACCAAGTTTTTACAGTCTAGGACTGAAGGCTTCATGTTCTCAGATTGCACTGGTTAATCTGGCCAGATGATTTGTGAGAGGACCTCCCTTACAGCGGCTAGAACTTCCAAGGCTTGCTCCTTCCTTCCTTCCTTCCTTCCTTCCTTCCTTCCTTCCTTTCTTTCTTTCTTTCTTTCTTTCTTTCTTTCTTTCTTTCCAGCATTTTTACCCCACTCTTCAGCCCCAAAAGGCTCCCCAAGTGACTTATAACGATTAGTAAAGAGACAGTCCCTGCCCTTAGGCTTACAGTTTAAAAGACACATCACAAAAGGAAAAGGGTTTGGGAGGGAAGAGGAAAAAAGCAAAACTCAGGTGCCAGTTTTTAGTTTTAAAGTTCTCATAGGTGCTCTTTCTGACTCCCCTGCAACTGCTCCCTCTGGACAATATATGGAGCCTAGGTTGGTCTCCCACCTTGCCATGATGTTTATCCTAGGAGACAGGGGGTGGAGCCTCTTTGGGGTCCTTGATTCTCTGGCCAATGGAGGAGGCCAGAGTTTGCAATCCCAGGGAACTGGTTTGCAGTAAAACGGAAATTCACTTGCAATTTGGTTGATGCTGCTTATCCCTGTGCCGAAGCAAATCTTCCCAAAAGCAAATGTGATGTGTGTTACGTTAATTGGGAAACAGAATCCCAAACAGTGGGGGCAGTTAGGTTGATTGTGCCTGTAGTGTTAATCTGCTCCCTTACTCCTCTTATCCAGCTTAGCATAGCTGGATTTATGGGAAAAGGGCCTGGAAGTCGCACATAAACCAGCACAGTATTCAGGTAAATCCTGGACATGCTGATTTCTAGTTCTCCCATCGCAGAACTGCCGTGCTTACAAAGAAGGGGAAGATTTAACCTGGGTCTGTATGATTCTCCTGGGGCAGCCGGACGGCAGGGGGAAGGACACGCTCTCTTGACTGGCGCTCTTTCTAGGCAGACCCTGTGATGATCTTGAATGACGACAACACCCTTGTGATCCTCTCCAACCGCCTCTCCGAAACGGGCGCCCCTCTGCTGGAGCAGGGGATGATTGTGGGGCAGCTGACGCTCGCCGACGCCCTCATCATTGGCAACTGCAACAATCAGGTGGGACTCCGCATGTTGGCGCTTTTTTGTCCGAGGTCACCAAAAAGGGGCAGGTTTTTGTAAGGGCAGAAGAAAAAGCACTGCTGGGAGGATCCAAAGGTCCATCGGTAGTCCAACATCTTGTTTCCCCACAGTGGGCATAAGAACATCAGAAGAGCCCTGCTGGATCAGACCAAGGGTCCATCCAGTCCAGCATTCTGTTTACACAGTGGCCAAGCAGCTGCGCACGGGAAACCCACAAGCAGGACTCGAGTGCAACAGCACCCTCCTGCCCATGTTCCCCAGCAAGTGATGCACATAAGCACACTGCCTCTGATGCTGGAGGTGGCATATCGCCATCATGATTAGTAGCCACTGATAGCCTTTTCCTCCATGAATTTGTCCATCCCCCTTTTAAAGCTATCTAAATTGGCGGCCATCACTACTTCCTGTGGTAGCGAATTTCATAGTTTAACTCTGCGCTGTGTGAAGAAGGACTTCCTGTGATCTGTCCTGAATCTTCCACCATTCTGCTTCCTAGGATGGCCCCTTTGGGTTCTAGTATTATGGGAGAGGGAGAAAAATGTGTCCCCTTCCACTTTCTCCACACCATGCATCATTTTGTACACTTCTATCATATCACACACACACCACATCTGCTTTTAGCTGACGCCCCCTAGTGTCTAGAAGCATGCGGAGTTGTTCCTATGATCCAAAAGGAAAAAGAGGCACACATGAGAGGCCCTGCAGCTGGCTAAGGCAGCAACTTCCAGAATGGACAGCGAACATGACTAAGATGGCGATGCTGGCTGGGAATTATGAACATCAGAAGAGCCCTGCTGGATCAGACCAAGGGTCCATCCAGTCCAGCATTCTGTTCACACTGTGGCCAACCAGCTGCCCACGGGAAACCCACAAGCAGGACACAAGTGCAACAGTGCCCTCCCTCCCATGTTCCCCAGCAACTGGTGCACGTAGGCACACTTCCTCTGACTGTAGAGCCATCAGGACTAGTAGCCATTGATAGCCTTCGCCTCCATGAACTTGTCCAACCCAGTTGCCTAAGGGCTGAATCTGGCCTTCCTGGGATAACAGTCTGGCCCTCCAAGGTTCCCCTGGTGGCCATGCCCCCTTCCCCTGGCCTCACCCCCGATTATTTGGTGGTTTCCCAGCTTTTGTGCAGCTTTCTTCCCTATTCTAAAACCTTGAAATGCCTCTCCTAAGGCTTATCTGATGGCAGGAAGGGCTTTAAGCTAAAATATGCTGGCATTTTTGGCTCTGCCTACCACTGGAATGTGTCCCCCGAGAGCTTCTCTGAAATGGAATTTGGCCCTTGGGCTAAAAGGGGTTTGACACCCCTGCTGTATATGGATGTTGATGGCTTTATATTTATAGTTATTTGTATGTATTTATATTTTAAAATGTACTTCTAATACTTTTATATGGCTTAATACATTAAAATCTCTAAGTGGGATTATATTAAAATACAGCATAACAAAACAAGAGAAAATAATAAATAATTAAAAATGGTTAAGAACATTTAGGGGGCAATCCTATGCATGTCTAGACAGTAAAAAAAAGGCCTACAACTCCCAGCATTTCCCTGCTAGCCATGCTGGAGGGGGGATGCTGGGAGTTGTAGGACTTTTTTTCTGTCTAAACATACATAGGATTGTATGCTTTAATAACATTATATCATCCTAACAATCAAACAGGGTGTTAATGGAAAGCCACACATGTTAGAAGCACAATTTTACAAAGGTGGTTGCATGCTGTATTAACCACACAGACAAGCTTTACAAACAGTTCCTTATAGACAAGGGGTAGCTGTCCCAGTCTTCTGACATTTTACATGTTTGGTTGTTTGTATAGCAGCCTCCCCAACTTGGTGTCTTCCAGATGTTCTGGACTTCCAACTCCCAGCATGCCCCAGCCAGCCGCATCCAGGAAGAGAACCCACGCTTTGTTTTTGGGTTGTGAACTCTGGGTTGTTCATGGTTAACAACCCATAGTTAAACCATAGTGTGGGGTTTGCATGTAACAACAACCCACAATTCAATGACAGCCCACGATTCAGTGGGCTTTTCAACATGAGCCTTTTAACCCACCACTTTACCGAGGTTTCTGTTTCCGTATTATTTGCAGGATTAAGACTGGCTCCTTCACACATGTTTTTTCCCCTGAGGGTTTTCTTTTTCTTCCTTTCCTTATGTTTCATTACACAAGTACTAGGTGGCGCTGTGGTATGGCACAATTGTGCAGTTACACTAGGCTTTATCCCGCCATTCACGAATAATACCAGACTTTCCTTGTTAGCAAACCCCCCCCCCCCCAATGGTTGCAAAGCATGGGAGAGGCCCTGGAAGATGAAGATGTTGTGTGAAGGACCCTCAAACTACCGTAAGTGAGGAATCCCGAGCACACAATAAATGCCTCATGTTGAAAGGCTCAGTAACAACCCATACTCAACCCATACTCTGGATTGTCGTTACATGTGAACCAGATTTCTCTGGCTATTTTTACTCCTGCACATGGCTTGTGCATCTTTTGTGGATAAGCAGCAAACAGATTTTTTTTAAAACAAATGTTTGTAATGCTTTCATACCTGGCCCAGGCGCTATAGCTCAAAGGGCTCACAGGGCCTCTGAAACTGGTTCTCTTCTAGGTCAAATTCAGTGAGCTGACAATCGACATGTTCCGGATGCTGCAAGCACTGGAGAGGGAGCCGATGAACTTAGCGTCGCAAATGAACAAGCCTGGGTTACAGGCAAGTTTCGTCTTCTATATTTTCACTCACCATCTTAGCAACTGGCAATTATGTCTTTTGGGGGGGTTGTGGGATTCGTAGTTTCTCCCTCCTTTAGAATTCCACCTGGGCTGATTTGTAATAATTGAGGAGCCATACTGTGATAAATAATCTCCTATCTCCTTTTTTTTAGTGCAAACCACAAAAGCTGCTTTAGGAACATGTGTTTTTATCTTATACAGGAGACGACCGAAAAGCCAGCAAGAAGGGAAAATCCTCACAAATACTTGCTTTACAAGCCGACTTTCAGCCAGCTGTATACCTTCCTGGCTGCGTCGTTCAAGGTTTGTGCGAAGGGGTAGGGGGGACGCCTCTTTGCAGCAGCAGGATCTCCCAAAACACAACTCTGCTGCATTTGAATGCCAGTGGCCATGGCTGGCCCACCATTAGACAAAGCGATGTGGTTGCCTCAGACAACATATAGCCATCAGGACTAGTAGCCATTGAATTGCCTTCCCCATGAATTTCTCTCATGCTTTTTAAAGCCATCCAAATTGGTAGCCATCACTCCACCTTGTGGTAGCGAATTCCGTCGTTTAACCCTGGTTTGCATGAAGAAGTCCTTCCTTTTCTCTGTGCTGCATCTTCCACCAAACAGCTTCATGGAGTGACCCCTTTGGGTTCTAGGATGATGAGGGAGTGGAATGGTGGTGGTCAGGGCCAGTGTCAAGGATAGGCCTTTGTTGGGCACCTACCAAGGGCCCACACCTCAGCAGGGGTCCGCTGACAAAAGCCTCCTGGAGTTGCTCCTTAGAGCATAAGAAGAGCCGTGCTGGATCAGACCAAGGGTCCATCTAGTCCAGTGTTCTGTTCACACAGCGGCCAACCAGCTGTCTGTAGGAAATCCACAGGCAGGAGATGAGTGCAACAGCACCCTCCCGCCCATGTTCCCCAGCAACTGGTGTACATAGGCACACTGCCTCTGATACTGGAGGTAGCATATGGCCATCAGGAGTAGTAGCCTTCGACAGCCGTCTCCTCCATGAATTATCCTTCATACAAATTCGTAAAAATAAATACAGTGTGCCAGTTCCATGCATTCACAAATAAACCCTTGGAATTAGGTAGGCTTAAGACCAGCCTGCCTGAAGGAGCACCTTCTCCCGGATGTTCATGCCCGATTGCTAAGACCATCTTCGGAGGCTCTTTTCTGGGTGCTGCTGCAGCCCAAGATGGCATGATGGGCGGCTGCCAGGGGAAGAGCCCTCTGCCATGGCCCCCATTTTCAGGATGCCCTTCCCAGGGAGTTCCTCCTGGCACCTTGACTGTATACAATCAGATGACCTTTCTCTTTCGGCAGTCACTTAATCTTTAATCTCTTGCTCTGATTATTAATTTTACTGCTAGCTCTTTCATGTTTCAAATATTTTTTAGGTTTCTTATTATATTATATTATGTAATTATATTATGTCCTTTTCCTTTTGTCGTTCTGTTATCATTGTTTCTTCTTTGGGTTCTTATGATTGTCAGCCACCCCGAGGGCATTTGCCAGTTGGGCGGCATATCAATTTAACCAATAAATAAATATATGACCCCTCCACCTTACCCTCTCCGCCACCCCCCCTCTTTTTTTCTCCCCCTGTCAACATTTCAGGAGCTGCCTGCGAACAGCGTCTTGCTGATCTACCTGTCGGCCACTGGCGTGTTCCCTTCAGGTCGTTCGGATAGTGAAGGTACAAATAAAGGAATGCCCCCTGTCATGAACAGGGCTTGAATTCTCTTTATGATCCACGGGGCTGGCAGCAGGGGCCTTCAGACTGGTTCTCTCAAAGGAGAAGCTGCTTTTCCCCCACTCCCCCCAGTGGGTTGGCTTTCCTTTGCTGACATAGCGGTTTAATGCTATGTGTGTGTCTGGCTTTGCTTCTCAGTCTGTCTGGGGCCACGGTGAAGATTTTCAGACATTGGGAGCTTTAGGCCTGGTTCAGATGCTTACCGCAAGGGTGGGGAGTCTCCGGCCCTCTTGGGGTCCCAATCCAGCCGTCGGGTTCTCCAGATGGCCACCCCCCCCCCCCCATGGATTGTGATATCCTGGCTTTTGTGCAGGTTTTTTTCTCCCATTTTGAAAGGTTAAAATGCCTCTCATAAGGCGTAGGTACTAGAAGTAAGAGCGTTAAGCAATTTAGGGTGCAATCCTATGCATGTTTAGACAGAAAAAAAGTCCTAAAACTCCCAGAATGCCCCAGCCAAAGTGTCTGGGGCATGCTGGGAATTGTAGGACCTTTTCAGTCTAAATATACATAGGTTTGCACCCTTATTTATTACAATTATTTATATCCCATCTTTCAGGATAGAGTTCTACCAAAGCAGCTTACAAGACAACCATGCCCCTGTACCGTACATACAATGTTCCACGCAAAGTAGATGTTTCTTTTCCTCTTTCATCCTCCAGAGAAGAAAAAAATGAGCGGGGGGGATGACAGTTTGGGCTTACGTGTTACAAGACTCCATGTGGAACACATAAGTTTAAGTCAGGGCTACCTTTAAGTCATTCATCCCTCGCCATAAGCAATGTTGGGTAGGCCTGATGGGATTTTTAGGCCAAAACCAGTTGCCCACCCTAGCTTTAAGTTATAACAGTGCCTGCTCATGCCCTACATGGAGATGATCACCAGTCCGGTAAGTGTCTGAACCGTGCCTGAAGTGTCAGAAATTCTGAATGCTTCTGGAATTCTCCTGGCCTCCTGTTTGTTTGTTTTTCAATTACAGTTTGAACACCAAGATGTTAACTTGTATTGTTAACTTCCAAGCATAGCCAGAAACAGCTGTGCTTGAAAACAGAGATGGTGGTGACTCCTTCCTTGTTTATCAATCATGACAATTCAAGCCCTTGTCATGACTTCGGTGACTTCCCTCCCCACTTACCCAACCTGGCAAAAATACTGGGATGCAGTTGTCAAACAACCCCCTTCTTCTCTCCCCTTCCCCACCCCTCCAAAAAAAGCCATTAAAATTGGCTGATGCTGAATGACTGGATCCCACCCCTCCAAATGAAGTGATTTGATTCTCATGGTATCATATTTGCATTCAACAAAGTAACTCCTCTGAGTTGATGTTGTATTATATTCACTCCATCCACTTAAGACTTGCATTCCTTTATAAAATGCATGCTTGTTTCATCTTCCTTGCATGATTCATAAACCTTTCCAGAGATTTACGCTGGGGAGTGGGGAAAAAACCTGTAACAAAAGAAAGTTTACAGGGTTTTTAAAAAAACAAAATAGCTTTGGAAGCAGCTGTGTAGGACTTTCCAGTGTGCTTTGGTGTCAAATGCATTGCCCTTTCAGTAGCCTATGTTTTTTGTTTCAGCCTGCTGCATGAGCTCTTGTTCTTCTTCCCAATGTGCAGTAGAACAAGTGTCCATCTCTGTCCTTTGGAGAGTCTTCTAGATTTCCCATTTCTAGTTCCAAGTGGTGTGTGAACCTGAAGCTGTGGACTTCAGTGTGCCCACAGACACCTCTTTTGGCACCTGCCAGGCATATAACTGTGTCCCTTGGCCTCCTAATCTCTCCTGGCTTCCAACTATGGACTACAAAGCTATGTACTGGTTAGGGAAGTGTGCCCCTGCTGGCTGAAGATGTTACTGCAGCCTTCAACCACACGGACATATTTCAATTAATTAAAATTAATTCATGCATTAAAAAAAGCAAAATAACCCAAAGGTGCAAACCCCTAGTGTCCCTTTAGTTTCAGGTGTCTAGGTTTCATGGTCTTGGTGCTATGCTATGGACAATCACCCTCTTTTTCTTGTTATATAAGAGTGCGGTAGTGTAAGGCTTATTACTAGAAATCTACCAGACCAGTTTTGCTCATTTTTAAAAAAGTGAAGCTTAAGAAATGTAGACGTGAAGAAAATTTTGAAACTTCAAAAAAGTTTGAAGCTTGAGCTTTGAGCAGCTTGGGAAGGGAGAGGGATGAGGCAAAGGGGTGGTTAATGCATATGTCCCACACTGTGCATGTAAAGTAACATGTGACACAGTGTGTGCATGCACGTATAATAATGCTTACTCCAGTGAGGTCTTGGAGTGCTGGGCCAATGAAAGGACAGGCACAGAATGATTATCAATGGGATCTTCTCAAACGGGGGGGAGGTAACGAGCAGGGTACCGCAGGGCTCAGTCCTGGGCCCAGTGCTCTTCAACACTGTTATTAATGACTTGGAGGAGGAGGTGCAGGGAATGCTGATAAAATTTGCAGATGACACAAAATTGGGTGGGATAGCTAATACTTTGGAAGACAGAAACAAAATTCAAAGTGATCTGGATAGACTGGAGCGCTGGGCAGAAAACAACAGAATGACATTTAATAGGAATAAATGCCAAGTTCTGCACCTAGGAAAAAGAAACCAAATGCATGGTTACAAGATGGGGGATACGTGGCTCAACCACACTACAAGCGAGAAGGATCTTGGAATTGTTGTCCATCACAAGCTGAATATGAGCCAACAATGTGATGTGGCTGCAAAAAAGACAATGCTCTTTTGGGCTGCATTAATAGAAGCATAGCTTCCAAATCCCAGGAAGTACTAGTTCCCCTCTACTCAGCACTGGTTAGGCCTCATCTGGAGTACTGTGTCCAGTTCTGGGCACCACATTTTAAGAAGGATGCCGACAAACTGGAGAGGGTTCAGAGGAGGGCAACAAAGATGGTTAGGGGACTGGAAACAAAGCCCTATGAGGAGAGACTGAAAGGACTGGGCCTGATTCGCCTTGAGAAGAGAAGACTGAGGGGAGATAGGATAGCGCTCTTCAAGTACTTGAAAGGTTGTCACAGAGAGGAAGGCCAGGATCTCTTCTCGATCATCCCAGAGTGCAGGACATGGAATCATGGGCTCACATTACAGGAAGCCAGATTCCTGCTGAACATCAGGAGAAACTTCCTGACTGTTACAGCAATATGACAATGGAACCAATTCCTTGGGGAGGTGGTGGGCTCTCCCACACTGGAGGCATTTAAGACGAGGCTGGACAGCCATCTGTCGGGGATGCTCTGACTTAGATTCCTGCATTGAGCAGGGGGTTGGACTTGATGGCCTTGTAGGCCCCTTCCAACCCTACTGTTCTATGAGAATGTTGGGAAAGGGGCTGAAGAAATGTCAATTGGTGATAATTGGTCATCGAGAAAGAGCTGAAAGGACACCAGAGGGAGAAGTGAGAGAAAAATCTTACATCACATGCTTTCAACCTCAACCTTGAAGAAATGGTAAACGACCTTTTTAAAAAGAACATCTTTTTTTGTTTTCACCTTTGCCAGTTTATTTGTAGTACATTTATTTTAAAAGCATAAAGTTGTTCCAGTCACAAGGGAAACAGGCAAACATATTTTTATCCAATCATTCTCAAGACTACTGGCCCATGTGACAACATGGGATTTGCACTAGTTATTATAGAATACATTGGGGTGGGGGGTATCTCCGGCCCGCAGAGGCTTGTAATGATTATGTGCTGTGCTTTAGATTGTGACCTACAGTCTTTCTTTAACATTTGATGCTAATCCTCTCTTGAGGAATGGGAAACTTCAGTGAGAGGAGCAAGGAGTATTGGACAGGCAAAGGCCTACGTTTTGACATCAAACTCCGACAGCATGGAGAGGAAACCAGGGTGGTCCTGGGCCCTCCTTCTGCAAGCCTCTTTTCATTGAGAGATGTGCGGTCAGAATCTGGATCTAAAGCTGATCTTGGCATTTTGGTTAAAAGTGCCTGTCAACTCTCCTTGTGTTTTTGGATTTGCACAGAACGGTTTCTGGCTGGCCGGCTTTCTTTCTTTCTTTCTTTCTTTCTTTCTTTCTTTCTTTCTTTCTTTCTTTCTTTCCAGTCTGTTTATTTACAGGTCAAAAAGGCTCCCAGAGTGACTCACAAAGATTAATCATGTGACGGTCCCTGTTCTTAGACTTACAGTCTAAAAGACATGACACAAGAGGAAATGGGATTGGGAGGGAGGAGGAAAAAGCAAAACTCGGGCAACCAGCTCTTAGTTTCAAAGATCTTATAGGTGTTCTTTCTGGCAGAGAAGGGCAAAACAAGCTCTCTGCAGCTGTTCCTTCTCTGGCCGATGTATGTGGCCAGCTTGGTCTCCCCCTTGGTGTGAGGTTCTTCCTGGTCGGCAGGGGCTGCAGCCTCCCAGTGTTCCTTGGCCAATGGCTGTGGCCAGAGTCTGCCATCCCAGGGAACAGTCGGTTGGAGCTGTGTGTTGCTTCTCGCAGGGAGGGGTGAAGCGAGCTCCCTGCAGCTGCTCCCTCACCTCTCGTAGGGGCCGCTTGCACGTTTTGTGTTGATCGACAACCAGCAGTTATCACTGCATAATGCAAACATGCGATTGCTGTTGTCAACTATCGATTGATTATTCATAGTCTAACTAGGTGTCTCACATCTCCAGAGCCCACTGGGGATGTGAAATACCTGCTGTGCCTCAGCTCTTACTTATATCTGAGTATGCAACCTTTCTCTAGTGCTGATTCATAAGACTGTGTTGTAAGATGTGTTAACTTGGCTGTGAGAAATGGCTGAGAAATTAACCATTGGTAAAGGCATATTTATGAAGCAACAAACATCTTACATCCACCCTCGACGGATTGCAAGGATTGACCCCTTGAGCAGCAGTCCTGGGTGCAGACTTGGGAGTAAGTCCCATTTTTGTCCTGCGTTGTCTGCAGCAGACTCTGGGTGGACCAGAGGGGGGCTACCCAAAGAGCAAAGTGATGAAGCAGGCAAATGTTCAAGCACACAGGATGAAGTCCAGTGGCTAAGGCAGGCGTGGTCAGGATAACAGGCAAAGGACAAAACACAGTTAGGCAGTCGGATACATTCCCCTTCATGGATCACTGCCTTGTTGTGGCGAAGGGGCTTGCGTAACTCAGTGAAGCCATTAAGCTAAGCCGTGCAGGGCCACCCAAGACGGACAGGTCATGGCAGAGAGTTCTGACAAAATGTGGTCCACTGGAGAAGGAAATGGCAACCCCCTCCAGTATTCTTGCCAAGAAAACCCCATGGAACGTATCACAAGGCTAAAAGAGATGACGCCGGAAGATGAGCCCCTCAGGTCGGAAGGTGTCCAGTATACTACTGGGGAAGAGCAGAGGGTATTTCCAAGTAGTGCCAGAAAGAGTGAAATGGCTGGGCCAAAGCCGAAAGGACACTCAGCTGTGGATGTGTCTGGTGGTGAAAAGAAAATCCGATGCTGTAAAGAACAATATTGTTTAGGAACCTGGAATGTCAGATCAATGAATCAAGGTAAGCTGGAGGTGGTCAAACATGAGATGGCAAGATTGAACATCGACATCTTGGGAATCAGTGAACTAAAATGGACAAGCATGGGCAAATTTAATTCAGGTGACCATCATATCTACTACTGTGGGCAAGAATCCCTTAGAAGAAATGGAGTAGCACTCGTAGTCAATAAAAGGGTGGGAAAAGCAGTACTGGGGTACAATCTCAAAAACGATAGAATGATCTCAGTACGAATCCAAGGCAAACCATTCAACATCACAGTAATTCAAGTCTATGCCCAACCACTGAGGCCAAAGAAGCTGAGGTTGATTGGTTCTATGAAGACCTACAACACCTTCTAAAACTAACACCAAAAAAAGATGTCCTTTTCATCATAGGGGATTGGAATGCTAAAGTAGGAAGTCAAGAAATCACCGGGATAACAGGCAAGCATGGCCTTGGTGTACAAAATGAAGCAGGACAAAGGCTAATAGAGTTTTGCCAAGAGAACACGCTGATCATAGCAAACACGCTTTTCCAATAGCACAAGAGGCGACTGTACACATGGACATCACCAGATGGTCAGTATCGAAACCAGATTGATTATGTCCTTTGCAGCCAAAGGTGGAGAAGCTCCATTCAGTCAGTAAAAACAAGATCTGGAGCCGACTGTGGCTCAGATCATGAGCTTCTTGTTGCAAAATTTTGGCTTAAATTGAAGAATGTAGGGAAAACCACTAAACCATTCAAGTATGACCTAAATCATATCCCTTATGAATATACAGAGGAGGTGAGGAATAGATTTAAGGGATTAGACCTGATAGACAGAGTGCCTGAGGAACTATGGACAGAGGTCCGTAACATTGTTCAGGAGGCAGCAACTCAATCCATCCCAAAGAAAAAGAAATGCAAGAAAGCAAAGTGGCTGTCTGATGAGGCTTTACAAGTAGCTGAGGAAAGAAGGGAAGCGAAAAGCAAGGGAGAAAGGGGAAGATATATCCAACTGAACGCAGATTTCCAGAGAACAGCAAGGAGAGACAAGAAGGCCTTCTTAAATGAACAATGCAAAGAAATTAAGGAAAACAATAGAATGGGAAAGACTAGAGATCTTTTCAAGAAAATCAGAGATTTCAAGGGAACGTTTTGTGCAAAGACGGGCATGATAAAGGCCAAAGAAGGCAGGGACCTAACAGAAGCAGATGAGATTAAGAAGAGGTGGAAAGAATACACAGAAGAACTATACAGGAAAGATCTGAATGTCCCTGTTAGCCATGATAGTGCGGTCACTGAACTTGAGCCGGACATCCTAGAGAGTGAAGTCAAGTGGGCCTTAGGAAGCATTACTAACAACAAAGCTAGCAGAGATGACAGTATTCCAGCTGAGCTATTTAATATCCTAAAGGATAATGCCGTTAAAGTGCTGCACTCAATATGCCAACACATTGGGAACACTCAACAGTGGCCACAAGACTGGAAAAGGTCAGTTTACATTCCAATTCCAAAGAAGGGCAATGCCAAAGAGTGTTCAAACTACCGTACAATTGCGCTCATTTCACATGCCAGCAAGGTGATGCTCAAAATCCTACAAGCTAGGCTTCAGCAGTATGTGAACCAAGAACTACCGGAAGTACAAGCGGGGTTTCGAAGAGGCAGAGGAACTAGAGATCAAATCGCCAACATTTGCTGGATCATGGAGAAAGCAAGAGAATTCCAGAAAAACATCTATTTCTGCTTCCTTGAATACGCTAAAGCCTTTGATTGTGTGGATCACAACAAACTGTGGCAAATTCTTAAAGAGATGGGAGTACCAGACCACCTTACCTGTCTCCTGAGAAACCTGTACGAGGGTCAAGAAGCAACAGTAAGAACCAGACATGGAACAACCGATTGGTTCAAAATTGGGAAAGGAGTACAACAAAGCTGCATATTGTCACCCTGCTTATTTAACTTATATGCAGAGTACATCATGAGAAACGCCGGGTTGGATGAATCACAGCTCGGAATTAAGATTGCTAGGAGAATTATCAACAACCTCCGATATGCAGATGATACCACCCTAATGGCAGAAAGCGAAGAGGATCTAAAGAGCCTCTTGTTGAGGGTGAAAGTGGAGAGTGCAAAGCTGGTTTGAAACTCAACATTAAAAAAACGAAGATCATGGCATCTGGCCCCATCACTTCCTGGCATATAGAAGGGGAAGAAACGGAAGCAGTGACAGATTTTATTTTCTTGGGCTCCAAGATCACTGCAGATGGTGACTGTAGCCATGAAATTAAAAGATGCTTGCTCCTTGGGAGGAAACCTGTGGCAAACCTAGACAGCATAGTAAGAAGCAGAGACATCACCTTGCCGACAAAGGTCTGTCTAATCAAAGCTATGGTTTTCCCAGTAGTGATGTATGGCTGTGAGAGCTGGACTATAAGGAAGGCTGGGCGCCGAAGAATTGATGCTTTAGAACTGTGGTGCTGGAGAAGACTCTTACGAGTCCCCTGGACTGCAAGGAGGTCAAATCAGTCCATCCTAAAGGAAATCAACCCTGAGTACTCATTGGAAGGACAGATACTGAAACTGAAGCTCCAATATTTTGGCCACCTAATGCGAAGAGAAAACTCCCTGGCAAAGACCCTGATGCTGGAAAAGATTGAAGGCAAAAGGAGAAGGGGATGGCAGAGGATGAGATGGCTAGATAGCATCACGGATGCAATGAATATGAACTTGAGCACACTCTGGGAGAGAGCGCAGGACAGGAAGGCCTGGCGTGCTATGGTCCATGGGGTCACGAAGAGTCGGACACGACTTAACAACTGAACAACAACAACAACAAGTCAGAAACATCGCACAGTCCAGAGGCTGAGTCCAGGTCTGCAGCACGCAGCATCCATCACAGGGCAAGGTCCGGGAGGCACTGGAGCTGAAAGAACGGTGTTGTTTCCAGCACTTGCTAGGCAGCCACTGAAGGCTTTTAACACCAGAGCCTGCTGAGCTCCACCCAGGACTCAGCTGCAGTATATTAGAGCTCCCCAACTCATGAGGTCACCTTCTTCTGAGGAGTCCTTCTTTGCAAATGAGGACTCCTTTTCACGGCAGCCCTACTAGCCTGTTGCTTGATGCTCCTGGGGGCTAGGGGGTTGCTCTGCCTCAGAGACAGAGTCCCCTGCCCCTGACAGGGATGGACCAGCAGCCATCTCCCCCGAGGGCCCAGGCTCCTCCTGGTCTGGTGACAGTGCCTCATCTGGGGTGCTCTCAGTTTCTGGAGGCTCTGGTTCTTTCTCTGATGAGGATTTGTCCAGTGGGGGCATGACATCCGTGCGACTTAATACATCAGTCAGTTCAGAAGCCAGGGGATGCAAAGGGTGGTGAGCATGCAAGGTAGGCCTGGTAAAGGAGAGGAATGTCTCAGGATGTAAAAGGTTTTATTAATGGAAAACCTGACACGTTTTGGACTCTTTCCTTATTTTGAGGCCTTCTTCAAGGGGTTATAGAAATGTCTGTAGAGATTCTTATAACAAATGTCTCCTGCTGTAATTCACTGGCGACATTAATAAAATCTTTGCATCCTGAGACGTTTTCTCTTTTTTGGGGGGGCCAGTTCAGAAGCTAGCCAGCAAACAAAACTGGATGGAATGTATGAATCTCCATCAGGAGGAGGTGGTTAAGTGCAGAGTCAATTTGAAAACAGCGTTTCATTGTGCAAAATGAAAAAAACCCCACGGGATGTCATTAAGCTGGTGCTGTAAGCCAGATCAAGAAATGATTCCTCCCTCCCCTCCCTGGCTGCCTTTTTCGAAGCTCTCCAAAGCACAACCCCGTCTGTATTCTCTCTCTGATGCTCCTGCTGTGGTGGTGGGTGGTGGTTAGTGTGACTCTGGAAAGGTTCTAGTTGGCTTGTTAACTGGTGGACGGATGCATTCTAGTTCTTGAGTGTATCGATTCGATGGTGGCATGCGTGTTAAACATGGTGTGATTTGATCCTTCCAGTATGAAATAAACACGGTTCTACTTGGAGAGTCCTCCAATGATGTGGGCATAACCTTTTGGCACGAGATAATCCAAAACAGGGATATATCCAGTTGGCAGCCCGCAGGCTACATCCAGCTCTCACAGCAATTTTATCCTGCTTCTGGGAGCTCTACCAAATTTTAATCAAGGTATGGTAGGTTATGTAGCAGGGATGAAGAACCTCCGGCTGGGGCCAAATCTAGCCCTGCAGCATTCCTCGGATGGCCCTTTCCCCCAACCACCCATCATTTGGTAGTTTCCTGGTTCTTGTGCCATTATTCCTCCATTCGGAAAGGTTGAAATGCCTCTCCTAGGGCTTAGTCATGGGCGGGAAGAGCTTTACGCTGCTTCTCCCAACCGAGTGTGAGCCCACTGAGGATGCAAGATTACCTGCCGTGGACTCTTACTTAAATTTGAGTGTGCTGCCTTTACCTTCAGTGCTGGCTCCAGGTTTTTGAGGGCCCTTGGGCGAGGTGTCCTCAGTGGGTCCCCTCCCTCGGTGAATCTGCTTTCTCACTCCCATTGTCACCAGCTGCTCTTACTCCCCTTCCTTCTTCTCGCTGCTACCACTTCCTTGCTTGGCAGGCAGAGTGCCAGTGAGCAAGTCAGAGTCTGCCGCTCCTCCTTCTCACCACCACTGATGCCTTGAGCAAGCAGGTTGTGAGGAGGAGGAGGAACTCCAGGGGGCTCTTGCCAGTGGGCCCTCTGGCGGGGTGTAGGCCGCTGGCAGATGCCTGCCCTTGACGCCGGCCCTGTTAACACGTGTTAACTCGGTTGAATGAAACGGCTAAGAAATTACCAATTAGTAAAGGCATGTTTATGCAGCAACAAACGTCTGACATCTGCCCTTAGTTGGTTAGTTATGGGCAGTAAGACCTTTAAGCTAAAATAAGCTGGAATTTTGGCCCCGCCCCGATGCCTTCAGCCCCGCCCCTTTTGCCTCCAGCCCCGCCCCTTTTGCTCCGCCTCTCACTGGAATGCGGCCCCTGAAATCTTCTCCAAAATGAAATCCAACCCTTTTGCAGAAAGAGGTTCTGCACCCCTGCTATATGGGGATGTAGCGAACTTGTCTTGGGGTTCTGGTTTCACAAGGCTCAAAACAGCGCAGGAGTTCAAGAACGTACTGCATGACCAGGATGGGGAGGCAGAACCTGGATTAGCTCTGACAGTTCAGCAAATACTCTGCAAACTCTCGCAAATCCTACTCATATCCCTGCACTGAGCAGGGGCTTGGACTCGATGGCCTTGTAGGCCCCTTTCAGCCCTGCCATTCTATGATTCTGTGATTCTACTTTTCCCCCAAATTGGGGCTGCCATCTCACAATCCGTGTTTGTTTCCTTCCCAACTCAGCTGCATAGCTGCTGTTCATCCTGACTCCTGTTTCGCCCTGTGCAGGTCCCTATGATTTTGGGGGTGTCCTGACAAACAGCAACCGGGACATAATAAACGGGGATGGCATCCACAAGAGGAACCAGTCCTTTAAGGAGATGCATTGGTGAGTAGTTCGTTCCTCTGAGGCCAGAGTCTCCAGCGTGATGCTCGTGGGTGCCGACGTGCCCTTTCCCAGTTCTGTAAGCACCTTCCAGGCTCTCTGCTCCTCCTGATTTTTAATTTCTTAAGATTTTTTTTGGTAATTAATTAATTATTATTTAATGAGAGGCTGGCATGCTACAAAATGACACGGTGTCCTCCAGCACCATCTTAACTTGGGTTCCAAAGACTGTTTTTTGTGTTTTGCAGCTCAGACTTCGCCTCTGCCTTGGACAGGTTCCGGGGCAAGCCGCATTTATTTATTTATTTATTTATTTATTTCATTTATATCCCGCCATTTTTCCTCTTTAAGAAACCCAAGGTGGCGTACATAATCCTCCTCCTCTCCATTTTATCCTCACAACAACAACCCTGTGAGGTAGGTTGGGCTGAGAGTCTGTGACTGGCCCAAAGTCACCCAGTGAGCTTCCATGGCCGAGTGGGGACTAGAACCCGGATCTCCCGGCTCCCAGTCCAACACTGGACTTTTTCTTTTAGTCTCACTAGTTTGGCTTCTGGGAACGAGTGTTTTGTGACCGGCCATGCTCGCTATGGGAGCCATTTCCTGAATGGGCAAGTCCCACCTCTATGGCAGCCATTTTGTGAGATGGCTCATGACACACTCCCCAAATTCCAAACTGACCCCCAAATGTTGGGGACCGTGCTGTAAGAAGAGCCCCCAACATCTCCCTTAACCATCCTTTGAAAAACAGGCCCTTTGCTCTTGTGTTGGTTTCAGCGTTTGTGCTGGATTCGCACAGCCACGTGAGTCAGGAGCGAAGCTTCTCCAATCGTTCTTTTCTCTTGGGCTATTGGGCCCTGAGCCAGTGGAGGCTGGTGGCTCCGACATCAATGAGGCAGAGGGTCCGCTCCAGGTTTCATTCAGAATCAGTCAGAACTCTAAAGGAGCTATCCAAGGTGCTCGGATAGCTCCGTTAGAGTCCTGACAGAAACCCGGAGCGGATGCACTGCCCCGCTGACATCAGAGCCACCAGCCTCCACTGCCCTAAATCATTTGGACTTTACGTCCTTCACCTCCTAAACTTTCCAGCTGGTGACAAGTGGGATCATAGAGTTGGAGGAGACCTCAGAGATCATCTAGTCCAACCGCCTTCTCAAGGCAGGCTTTGCACTGCAGGATCCAGCTTACAGCATCCTTGACAGATGGCCGCCCAGTCTCTGCTTAAATACCTCCAGCCCAGGAGAACCCACCACCTCTCAAGACAATCTGTTCGACTGCTGAACGGCTCTCACGGTTATGAAGTTTCTCCTAAAGTTTAGCCCAAATCCACCTCCCTGCAATTTCCACCCATTGGTTCTAGTCCTGTCCACTGGAGCAACAGAACACAAGTCTGCTTCATCTTCTGCATGATGTCCCATCAGATGACTGTTATCATGTCTCCCCTTAATTTTCTCTTCTCCGGGCTAAACATATCCTTATCTTTCAACCATTCCTCGTAGAACTTGGTTTCCAGACCTCTCACCATCCTGGTTGCTCTCCAGATGAGCAACTACCACCCCCAAAGGCCAAAATTAAAACAGATTAAGATTTACGAAGACAAGGACAGAAAGCCGCGACTGTCCCCGATCAATTGTTGCTTATGCGTTTGAGTAATTCCCCCTTTCCAGTGCTTTAGTCTTGCCTTATCAGATCCTCTTAGGACCATTTCATGCATTATGCAATGACAAACCTGGGTTTGCCTTTGTCCTCCAACCCTGGCTGTCCAGCGAGTGGATGAATGTGATGCACATAAATATGATGCAAACACAGGCTCATCTTCATCCCGTTTGCTCTTCTCTGGGCACGCTCCAACTTGTCAATGCCCTTCTTAAAGATTCTGGCCTGACAGTATTCCTGTGAGTGAAGGAACACATGGTGTAGTCAAAGATGTACGTTTTCTGGACACCTAAATTGGAAAAATTCCTGATGTCCTTAATAGATAGGAATCTGATCTAGGCTTTTTACCTTCCTCCCTCCCTCCCTCCCTCCCTCCCTCCCTCCCTCCCTCCCTCCCTCCTCCTCCTCCTCCTTTAGACTGATTGATTACATTTCTACGCTGCCCAATAGCTGAAGCTCTCTGGGTAGTTCACAACAATTAAAACAATAAAATACAATATAAAAGTTTAAAGCTACAGTATAAGATAAAAATAAAAACCAAAATAAAACCTAGCAGCAATGCAAGTATTTGAAACACAGTAACAGATTTAAAACAACAGAAACTGAAAGACTAAAATGCCTAGTATGTTTGTTGCTTCTTCCTCTTTTTCTTTATCATCATATAATCATTAGTTTGTTATTAACATTATTTTGAACCCACCTTTCGGGGCTCATTGCCGTCACAAGGCAGATTTATAATATCTAAAATCTTTACACACATGGACTTCCTAAAGATAGCCCCCTTTACAACGCTTAGCAAAATTTACATGGGTTCTTTGGGTTAAGCAGGGGAGATACAGGATAAATCTATTTGAACAGCAATGGGAGTCATTCAGGGGGTTTTGGAATGATAAGCAAGGTGTGATACTCAGTAATCCATTTCCTTTACTGTAATGTCTCACTGTTCCAAGGTTATTTATGTCTAGAGGTTTTATTGTTGTAAGGTATTTGATGGGTCTCACTGCTTTTTAATGTTTGCAATAGGGTTTAGTACGTTATCCCTGATGAATATACAGTGGAGGTGAGGAATAGATTTCAGGGATTAGCCCTGATAGACAGAGTGCCTGAGGAACTATGGACAGAGGTCCGTAACATTGTTCAGGAGGCAGCAACTCAATCCATCCCAAAGAAAAAGAAATGCAAGAAAGCAAAGTGGCTGTCTGATGAGGCTTTACAAGTAGCTCACGAAAGAAGGGAAGGGAAAAGCAAGGGAGAAAGGGGAAGATATATCCAACTGAATGCAGAGTTCCAGAGAATAGCAAGGAGAGACAAGAAGGCCTTCTTAAATGAACAATGCAAAGAAATCGAGGAAAACAACAGAATGGGAAAGACTAGAGATCTCTTCAAGAAAATCGGAGATCTCAAGGGAACGTTTTGTGCAAAGACAGGCATGATAAAGGACAAAGAAGGCAGGGACCTAACAGAAGCAGATGAGATTAAGAAGAGGTGGAAAGAATACACAGAAGAACTATACAGGAAAGATCTGAATGTCCCTGATAGCCATGATAGTGCGGTCACTGAACTTGAGCCGGACATCCTAGAGAGTGAAGTCAAGTGGGCCTTAGGAAGCATTAGTAACAACAAAGCTAGCGGAGATGACAGTATTCCAGCCGAGCTATTTAAAATCCTAAAAGATGATGCTGTTAAAGTGCTGCATTCAATATGCCAACAAATCTGGAACACTCAACAGTGGCCACAAGACTGGAAAAGGTCAGTTTACATTCCAATTCCAAAGAAGGGCAACGCCAAAGAGTGTTCAAACTACCGCACAATTGCGCTCATTTCACATGCCAGCAAGGTGATGCTCAAAATCCTACAAGCTAGGCTTCAGCAGTATGCGAACCGAGAACTACTGGAAGTACAAGCTGGGTTTAGAAGAGGCAGAGGAACTAGAGATCAAATCGCCAACATTCGCTGCATCATGGAGAAAGCAAGAGAATTCCAGAAAAACGTCTATTTCTGCTTCATTGACTATGCTAAAGCCTTTGATTGTGTGGATCACAACAAACTGTGGCAAATTCTTAAAGTGATGGGAGTACCAGACCACCTTACCTGTCTCCTGAGAAACCTGTACGAGGGTCAAGAAGCAACAGTAAGAACCAGACATGGAACAACCGATTGGTTCAAAATTGGGAAAGGAGTACGACAAGGCTGCATATTGTCACCCTGCTTATTTAACTTATATGCAGAGTACATCATGAGAAATGCAGGGTTGGATGAATCAGAGGTCGGAATTAAGATTGCTGGGAGAATTATCAATAACCTCTGATATGCAGACGATACCACCCTAATGGCAGAAAGCGAAGAGGATCTAAAGAGCCTCTTGTTGAGGGTGAAAGAGGAGAGTGCAAAAGCTGGTTTGAAACTCAACATTAAAAAAACTAAGATCATGGCATCTGGCCCCATCACTTCCTGGCATATAGAAGGGGAAGAAATGGAAGCAGTGACAGATTTTACTTTCTTGGGCTCCAAGATCACCGCAGACGGTGACTGTAGCCATGAAATTAAAAGACGCTTGCTCCTGGGGAGGAAAGCTATGGCCAACCTAGACAGCATAGTAAGAAGCAGAGACATCACCTTGCCGACAAAGGTCCGTCTAATCAAAGCTATGGTTTTCCCAGTAGTAATGTATGGCTGTGAGAGCTGGACTATAAGGAAGGCTAAGCGCCGAAGAATTGATGCTTTCGAACTGTGGTGCTGGAGAAGACTCTTACGAGTGCCCTGGACTGCAAGGAGGTCAAATCAGTCCATCCTAAAGGAAATCAACCCTGAGTGCTCATTGGAAGGACAGATAATGAAGCTGAAGCTCCAATATTTTGGCCACCTAATGCGAAGAGAAAACTCCCTGGAAAAGACCCTGATGCTGGGAAAGACTGAAGGCAAAAGGAGAAGGGGACGGCAGAGGATGAGATGGCTAGATAGCATCACGGATGCAATGAATATGAACTTGAGCACGCTCCGGGAGAGAGCGCAGGACAGGAAGGCCTGGCGTGCTATGGTCCATGGGGTCACGAAGAGTCGGACACGACTGAACAACAACAACAACAACAACGTTAAACGTCTAAAGCAAAGTAATGTCTTAGTGTTCACAGTGATTTGTTTTTCAAAGTAATCTGTCTAAATAAATAAATAAATGCTTTAATTTTATTTGTTACATTTTCTTTTTATTACTAATAATTTTTAATAGTCCCCTTTAAAGATTTTAAGTGGTATTCTATTCATTACGATACTAATTTTTTTTATGAAATGATGCATTTTTACTAATGGGAAATTTCCTGTGAAAACATGCAGCTGAATGTATGAACGGTGCATGAGTCACAGTTCCTAGAAGGATTGAGATGGAGCTCTATGGTGCTAGGAAAAACTACATGGTTGTAAATTCAGACGTACCTATTTAGGCTGTTTAGCAGCGACCTGTGTGTGTGTTTCTGTCTGCTTGCCTAAAGTACTTTAGGCATTTTTACGAATAATAAATATTTATTTATTTGCAGCATTTTCACCCTGCTCTTTAGCCAAAAAAGGCTCCTAGTGTGGCTTACAAAGATTAAGAATGAGATAGGCCCAGCGCTCAGGCTTGTAGTATAAGCAACACGACACAAAAGGAAAAGGGATTTGGCGGGAGGAGGGGAAAAAGAGCAGCAAAACTCAGGCACCAGTTCTTAGCTTCAAAGTAAATGAAAAGGGGTGGAGAAGAGGCCCCTAGATTATGTTATGTTGCAACAAGGTCTTTAGACAGCAAGCTGAGAAGAATCTGGACTGAACAATCTACGTAGTGTTTCTGGGGATAGGCAGAGCGAACCAGCCCAAAGTCTCTGTGATCTAAAAGCTCCACACCTTGCATCAGCGTTGCTTGACATTTCTTGGGGAGAACCGTTGTAGATATAAGGGGGAAGAGGAGGAATAGGTGTAGGATGGCGCCCTCGCTTCTCTGCTTTGCGATACACTCTGAAGGCTTCCTGTTCTCCCTTTCAGCCTGCACCCTGGAGATCTCTATCCTTTCACGAGGAAGCCTCTGTTTATCATAGTAGACTCCTCCAACAGCGTTGCCTACAAGGTAAGGCCTCTGCAAAGGGGATGAGGGTCCTCAGCAGTCATTTTATGGATGGGCAAGCCCCACGACACTCTCAAAATTCTAAATATGCCAAGCCGACCCGAAAAGATTGGGGACTACTGCAGTACATTTTGGGCCAAGCTTAACTTTGAACTCTATAGAGCACAGATGCAATCATAACGCTCCATAAGGTAGTTCCATGTTAACCCATGGATAACCGCAGCCCCTTTAGAGAAACCCAACAATGTTAAAATGTAAGCATATGTTTTGAGGCCACCCAATAGCCAAAGCTCTCTGGGTGGTTCACGATAAGCCACAAAATACATCATAAAACATAATATAAAATGTAAAAGTTTAAAACTACAGTATAAAAGTACAAACCAAAATAAAACCTAGCAGCAATGCAGAGATTTAAAACACAGTGACAGATGTAAAGCAACAGAGCTAGAACAGTAAAATGCTTGGGTAAATCCCAGAAAGAGTACAACGATGGCACCAGGCAAGCCTCTCTGGGAAGCTCCTTCCACAATTGGGGTGCCACAGCAGAAAAGGCCCTCTTCTTGGTAGCCACCTGCCTCACTTCCTTTGGCAGGGGCTCCCAGAGAAGGACCGCTGAAGATACCTTAGAGTCTGGGCAGGCACATATGGGAGGAGGCGATCCTTCAGGTCACCTGGCCCCAAGCCGTTCAGGGCTTTGAATGTCGATACCAGCACTTTGAATTGGTCCCAGAAATGGACTAGCAGCCAGTGCAGATGGGGAAGTGTTTAACTAGTTCCATTAGTATCTCGCTGTTGCTAATTCCAGGGACTTTGGTTCGCTGCTTTTTTCGCCCAGAAAGACGTTACATTTTTAAATTGTTCCTCTGCCCACTAAATCTGCCTTGGGCTGAAGCTTAGTGCTTAATCAGCACTTCAGTTCAGAAGGGGAAGGAAAGGGAGGGGAGAGGGAGGGGTATTACTCTGATTAGAGCCAGCTGGTCTCTTAATACGTTAACAAGCCTAGTAGGAATTAACTTAATGAATCTTAGTGGAATTGGCACATTTGGAAAGGGAGTTGCCATCTTGAGTTCTGGAAGGAAACCAGGAAAAGGCTGCCTTTGTAGTTTGTACTTCCTTTTCTCTCCTTTGACCCTTTGAAATGTCCACCCTCCTCTAGTATTTCTTTCTCACCATAGGGAGTGTGATAGGAGGTGCTAGAAAACATCTTGCTCTTGCCTGGGAAAACTGAGCAATCACCTGCCTTTGAAAACACGTGTGCCTCTTGTCATCGGGTCGCCACATACAGGAAGTTGAATGTTCAGCGGCCCAAATGGGATCCTGTGGGGGACGGCATAATCCTCAGTCCCTCTTCCTCGCTGGCTGAGGATTGTGGGAGTTGTAGTCCAATGCCTCTGGCAGACACCAGGTTGGGGAAGGCTTGTCTGTTGTCAAACAAATAAATTAGACTTACACTTTTTGCACAGATATCGGAAAGGAATATGGGGTGGGGCGGTCAATGGGGGGCTCCTAGGGGGCCAGTTGAAACAGCAAGTTGGAACTTTTATTTATTGCCATGCTCCCTCAGCATCGTTTCTCGAGACGCTAGCTTGAAAAGGGGGACTGTCTGAACCAGACATGCTCAATTGTGAGCATTTTCTTTAATGAGGCACTGTATTTCCAGGGACAAAACCCAGATGGGGCTCCCTAACCTGAGACACAGACCAGGCACTGCCTTGTCTTGTGAAAAACCGCTAATGCAGATACCTTCATAGTAGACTTCTGTTTTTACATTTAACATCCTGCTCTTTCTTTAGAAAAGTAAGAGACAGATCAAGAGTGCAAAGCCACTGGCCCAGGGACCAAACGCAGCCCTTCATCGGCCCCCAGAAAGCCACTCCTCCTTCACCTGACCCCACCCCCTTTCCTTGACCGCCAATTGTTTGGTGTTTTCCTGGCTTTTGTGCAGTTTTCTCCATTCTGAAAAGTCGAAGTACCTCTCCTGAGGCATCATGACTGGCAGCAAGAGCTTTAAGCAGCAGTATGCTGGTATTTTTGGTTTTATGACCCGACCTCATTTGCCTTTGCCTCTGTCCAAGGACTAGAATGCGCCCCGTCCTCCCCTTCGTAATCAAGACATTCCAAGATACCAGGCTTCAGGCTCACTACTTTATTAGTTAACGACCAGGTTCTTTACAAATGCAAATCCTAGGAGACTCTCAGGCTACAAGGAAGACAGCTACTCCACACAATTAAGAATGCCAATAGAGGAGCGGAAGTGGAAGTTAGAGAAGTTTGAACAAGAACTTCCCGGCCAGACTAGCATAGGGGGGATGCCCCTCCCTTACAGTTGGTCCCTCCTACATAAGCTATCACGCATAGCCAACCTTGTGGAGCGTCTGTTCCCTGCCTCTAACCTTTCCCATTCTGCTCCTGAATGGACCTTAGCATCCCTCAATACATGCCCCTCGCTCTCCTCCTCCCCCAAGACCTGAGTTCTCATGGAGGAGGAGAGCGAGGGGCATGAATTGAGGGATGCTTCAGGCCGAGCCATCTGTGTGCCAAGGTTTTGAGAAGAACGCCTTTCCATATCTGAGCTTACTAGGGAGGGAGCCTCCCCTGGTTCTCGCTGTTCCCCTTCTGAGTCTGAGCTGCTAACTATCTCCACACGCTCAGATTCATTCCTGACACACACACACCCCAAGAGCTTCTCTGAAACGGAATTTGGCCCTTGGGGCAGAAAGAGGTTCTGCATCCCTGGTTTAGATGGAGCTCCTAGGGGCCCTTCTCTTCTGCTATTGACGGGGACCACATTTCTCTCTCATGTTCCCACTGCCAGAAGTTTAGCTGCTTCCAAACCAGTTGCTGAATTCTGAGTGTATATGTGTGTGTCTCTCTCTTTAAACTGTTCTCTTCCAGAATTTCACAAACTTATTTGGACAACCACTGGTGTGCCTACTTTCTCCAACAGCATATCCAAAAGCATTGCAAGGTAGGACAGTGTTTCATTTATTGCATTATCATCTTGTGCTTTGGAAATGTCAGTGAATTAGGCTATTAGCTTCCCAGATTAAAAGGTGCTGTAACACCTTTTTTCCTTTGTTCCCCTGAACCATAGCGAGCCTTCCTTTTGGCAGGGACAGAGCATTTTTCTCCTGTCTTTTGGGATTTTGTAGCAAATGTCTCGTTAACATACATGTCAAAGTCAAAATTGGCCACCGCTAAGCAAATATGTGTCCTGCACACTTAGTAAAAGACTCTGATGCAGTTTCGTTGTTGTCATTCCATTGTTTGGGAGCATTGTCTGTTACTTCCCAAGAATTTCAGCAAACTGATCTGGGCTGCCATCACTTTATATACCAGCAGCAAAATTGCAGAATTGATCATCTAGTCTGTGCAAGTCAGTTCTGCCTTGAGTTTTTTGAAGTGTCATTGGGGAAAACAACATAACACTTCTAACTGAGGGGTGGGGAACCTCTTTCAACCTGAAGGCCACATTCCGTTGAGGAGAAGCTTTCAGGGGCTGCATTCCCAGGGTGGGCAGATCTAAAGGCAAAAGGGGTGGGGCCAAAAATACACAGCCCCGTCCCCAGCATATTATAGCTTCTTCCTGCCAGTCACTAAGACTTCAGAGAGGCATTTCAACCTTTTAGAATAGGGGGAAAGCTGAACAAAAGCCAGGAAACCACCAAGTACTTGGCCGTCGGGGGAAAGGGGTGGAGCTGGGGGACAGGGGTGCGGCCAGGGGAAGGGCGTGTGGCCATCTGGGGAACCCTGGAGGGCCGGAATTGTTCCCTGGACCTAAGGTTCCCCACTCTTGCTCCAACCCACTGTGGGCTAATGATATTGCTACTGGATGGTGGGTGATCCCATGTACTGACAATCAAAAATGTTTGTCCAGAATTCAACTTCTGGACCAAATGTTATCCAAATGGGTGTCCTCTTTTTGGTGGCACATTTCCTCTTTTGGGGCCATGCATGAGTGGCTAAGCTATCAAGGGCATTGAGAAGGGATTGGGAAGACAGACCCTCCTCTGGTTTGTAGGTTCCCACTCGTGAAGCACTGGGTACGTGTCGTCTCCGCTTCCGTTGTGGCAGAAACCTTGACAGGCTTATCCCCAGGGGTTTACTTGGCTGGACGAACTTAATGGAAGACTCTCTCTGGAGTGGCTAGTGGATCTAATTAGGGAGCTAAATATTTGCTCAACTATATCTATTAACTTTCCAACCCATTTTTCCAGTCCCTATAACTGTAAATGGTTCTGGTGTGTCGCTCTCTGAGAGAGCTGCCCCTTTACTGCTACTTCCCAGCATGAAGGCCAGTCTGGTGACATAATTTGTGGCTCAGGAAGGTGGTGCTCAGCCACGAATGCGTGGGAGAAGTTGGAGACTTCACCGTTTGGCTTTGGAGGTAAGTTCTATTATGCACCAGGAGGCTTTGAGTAGAAAATAAGTATTGTTCCTGAGAAAATAGTCATCAATTTTAGCCCAGGGGAATGCGGGAAATAATAGAACTTGCCTTTTTCTTGAAAGAAAACACAAATGTGAACCAAACGGTGAAGGTCTCCAGCATGGGAGGGGGGAAAAGGGGGTCCTCTTTAGTGATTTGTCTAAAATAAAGTCATCTTTCCTTCCTCTTGTCCAGCTTAGTCTTACAGATTTGAAACCGAACTAAGAGCTAGTCGAGTTTCATTCTGGTGAATCATTGGGATGGTGATTGGTGGGGAACAGCATTTTAATGTGTTTTGGGGGGTTGGGGGCACTTCCTTCAAGATATTGTGCGTCTTTCCTTACCAGGATAATGGTGCCTGTTTACATCTGGAGATGCTGATGCTAATTAGCAGTTCACAGCAGTTACTCCAAAAAGAGGGAACTCTCTCCCACTACAGCATTGCTGCAGAACTTCAGGCCTGGAAGCCAAATCCAGCTTCCAGGAGTCCCAGTCCATCCCCCTGGTGTTCCCCAAGTGGTCATGCCCCTTCCCCTGGCCCCATACCTCTTTCTTGACTGCCAATCATTTATGCATTTGCCCCTGATTCTAAAAGATTGAAACGCCTCTCCTAAAGTTTAGTTTCAGGCAATAAGAGCTTTAAACTAAAATATGCTGGAATTTTGGCTCCACCTTTTGGCCCCACCCACGACTGGAATGCATCCCCTGGGAGCTTCTCTGAAATGGCATTCAGCCCTCAGGCTCAAAGAAGTTCAACATGCCTGCACCACCAGCTTGCCAAAAGTCTTAACCAGAATACCTTCTGGAAATGTAAAATTTACTTGTTTAGGTTGTGGAAGTGTGTGGAGATTTCTAAATCTGAAATGATGTTCTGCTGGGTTTTGTTTTAGTTTAGGTCCCCACCCTGAACTTTGAGGGTGGAGCAGACTATATACCTAAATAAAAAAAGCAACAAAAAGAAATATGAGGCTGCACACAGAAGGAATCAGAACTTCATGTGGGTTGGGGGAATCGATTTAGCCCTTGACAGAGATGGACTCCTCTCCTGTTCGTGAATACTAAGGAGAGTTACAGAGAGCTGACGTAGATGTAGTAGTGGCTTCTCGTGGCACATCTCTCTGTGCCGTGCCTGAAGGCTGCAGAACTGCTACTGTGGGCAGCGATCTCGCTCTCCCTCTCAACCATTTCATGCGCTAAGTGCATCATGTTTCCTTGACTTCTAGATCAGTCTCAGCGTGGCAGCCTCTTCACCTTCTTTCTGAATAACCCTTTAATGGCATTCCTGTTTGTCTCTGGATTATCAAGCATGCGCAAAGGATTGTGGGACAAGTGTCACGATTACCTTCGCAAAATCAACCGGGATATCGCACAATTGCTGACTCATTCCCGTTCCATAGGTATGGTTTGACGGAAGGGGCTTTGCAGCCAACAGTGGGCAATGGTAACAATGATTTTGGGTTTTTTTTAAGTGCAGTGTCTGGGATTAGGGAGGACCCTTGTCCCCTTTTCCAGAACTGTTTAATAATAACTTTTCTGAACCTGGCTTTCTCTGAGTGCTACTTGTTCCTCTCTGCAGATCAGGCCTTTCTCCAGTTTTTTGGAGATGAATTCCTTCGCTTACTTCTAACAAGATTCATCTTCTGCTCAGCCACCATGAGGATGCACAAAATCTTCCGGGTATGGTTGGGAGCTCTTCCTTCCTCTCATCAGAACAGCTCATTGATAGATACTGGCTTGGTTCTCACATAATACTAACCCATGGTATGGGGTTGTTGAATTCTGGGTTGTGAGGTGTGAATGTGGTCACACTAACAAACCATGGTTGGTTAATCATGAGCAACCTAGAAAGAGAACCCATCATTTGTTTGTTGGGTTGTGAATTCTGGGTTGTTTAAACCCTGGGTTGTCATTGCATGCGAACCCAGAACTGTGGGTTGTTGGTGGGTTGTTTCACCAGGCTACAGAGGTGGTGGGCAAGAGCGGTAAAACACCCCTAGTTTCTCCACATGTCAGTACTGCAGCACTGCAAGGCATTTGGGATACAGGGAGGGAGCAGGCAAAGGAGGAGGGAAACCAACAACCCAAAGATCGAGAAAACAAACCATGGTTAGTTCTATTGTCTGCTAGACAAACCCTAGGTAGGGCAACAAACCGTGGGTTAAACGATGGGTTAGAGTTATGTGTGAACCAGGCCAGTATCATGTGCTCAGCAACACACAACCCTGGGAGTGCAGGGCTCTTTTCTGTGCTTGGAAGTTTCTGCTGTTGAATGCTTCTGCTTAGCTTCAACTGGGATTTGGTAAGACATTACAGCATTTTGACAGAGAATGTTCTTTGCTCTTGCTGGTGGCAAAAGCCCTCCCCAATCATGGCAGCTAATTTCTTTTAGCAACTTCCTGTTTCTGTCTAAAGCACAGAAACCCTTTGCAGTCAGTGCAGTTCGGCGTTCTGTGTGTGGCGAAACAACCATGGGCTCACATCCCAGTAGTATCCAGAATTTTTAAAAAGTAGACAGAAATTTTGCACAATCCAGAGCTCTAGGAACCTTTGACAGATGCGGAAAATATGCCTGGAGTCGAAAGAACTGCTCAGCTTGTTCTGCCTGCCCAAGTGGCAGCTTGGACTCACGTTACTTCAATCGTGGATGCCGCATTGCAAAGCATTTCTGAAATGGAATGTACTTTCTGAAGCACGTTGTGCTGGCACGTGGGTGCAGAACTGTTTTATGGTGGGTGTCCTGCATTGACTGCAGCAGATTCTGAGTGAAGGGTCTAAGCAAGAAGCAAGGCAATGAAGCCGCAAACTGTCAGCGATGAGTTTAAGCACCTTGAAATGTCTGATGGCTCTGATTCTGAGTCAGAGTTGGAGCAGCAGCTAGATCAGAGGCCGGGGGAGGGACCCTCCTAGTGAGCCAAAATGCTGGAAGAGAGTCCTCCCAAGACCTTGACCCACAGATGGCCCAGGCTGAGTCCCTGCCCCCTCCCTCCACCTTGAGAAAGCAAGTTTCCAAGGAGGAGGAAGACGCTAGGGCATGACAGAGCAAAGCAGGAAAAGTTAGGGGCAGGGCTCAGACGCTCTGCTCGGATAACCTCTCTTGGAAGCCAACGGAGGAGGGAGCTGCCCTAAGGGAGGGGCATCCCCACAAAGCTAGCTGGGTCATGGGGTTCATACTCAAATTGCCGGTGACTTCTCTATCTCCTGGCTTGTCTCCTCTGCTTAGAGATGGTTGATTAGTTGTTTAGAGCCTGGGGGCAGCCTGAGAGTTTTCCTTGAGTCTGCATTTGTAGAGAGACTAGGCTCTAGCCAAATAAAGTCATATCAGCCTGAAGCTTTGTCTGTTGTGGCGTTGATTGCAAAGGGCGATCCATATCTGACACAAACGTTCAAGCATGCAGGTTTCCATCCAGTGGGGGTCAGGCTAGGCAGCAGTTGTCAAGATAGCAGGTGAAGGTCAAAGCACAGGCAGGCAGGAAGATAAGTGGGGTCAGGTTAAGGCAAGAATGGGCGAGATAGTAGGCACAGGTCAATACACACTTACGCAGCCAGACACATTAAGCAGTGCAACAGCAGAGTTCAGAAGGAGCCCAAGGATCAGTAGGTGTCGTGCTGGGGTGTGGGCCCTTGGCAGGTGCCCGACCATGCCTACCCTTGAAGTTGGCCCATGGAAAAAAGGCAAATTCATACTTGAACTTATTTTATTAAACTGAGATATGACTGTCCACACTATTATTTACCCTTGAGTTGTAGACAACAGTTGTACGGCTTCTGGGGAGCCACGGTCAATTATATATGTTCTGAAATGCATTTCCCTTCATGATAACTTGATCGGACAATTAAAATGCTATTTTTTTTTCTTCCTTTCCCCCTCTCTTCCTGTAGCAGGAAACGAGGAATTATCCAGAATCCTATCCTCAGCTGCCAAGGGATGAAACTGTGGAGAATCCGCACCTCCAAAAGCACATCTTGGAGTTGGCTTCTATGCTGGATGTTCGAAACGTATTCCTGGAAACCACACTTGATGATTATTAAAATGGAAACACACAATTCTGGCTTTCTTACTGCAGGGTTTTTTCCCAGCCACACATTTTTTGAAATGGTGCAGTTTTCTAATGTGAAGATCCACAAAAAGGAATTTACTTGATTTTTATTTTTAAAGTTACGATTATTTTTTTAACAAATAAAAATGGCTTGGCTGTGGGCACGGCTGTTCCATTCTGTATGGGGTCAATTTTATAGAGGAATTCCTCCTTTTAAAAATTTAGACTAAAGAAATCCCTTGAGTTTTAAATTTTGATTTGGCGGTTCGAACCACCTACATGTCACAAAGTATTTAAATGCTGTTGGTCACTTTTAGCCCTTGTGTGTGGAAATCCTTTATTTTTGTACACTTTTTAAAAATTTGGAAGCAAAAAAAGAAAAAAGAAAAAAAGGGAAAGAATCCCAAGAAGAAAACTGTCCCTTCCATCCCCAAAGATTATTCTGGATTTGAAATGTGAAGGGTGGGATCACGTTGTGGAAAGCAGCCATAGCAATAAAAGAGTCTTTCAAGACGATACGCTTGGTCACCTCAAGAAAGGAGCAGTTGAAGGGATGGCAGAGTGATCCCATACAAATGTGGTGTTCCCTTTAAATTCCTCATTGAGATGTAAAAGCGATGCTATATGTGGGATAAAAAATGCAGGACTTTATCCTGCTCCTGGAGCACTGGCTCATGGTGTATTACCACATCAAGAAATTGCCACCCCCCATCTCTATATCGGACCACCCTCTGTGTCTCTGGCAGAACCACGACCCTTCTACCCCAAGAGGAAGGTCAGAACGAGTCTGGATTTTGAAATCCTCAAAAGGAGAACTGCCTTCCTCTATTGCTCCATTAAGGACCATTCCCCAGCCTAGGAATGGAAAACAACAGCCTTTCTCTGCACATGAACACACGGCAAAGAGTTGCTTTGACTTGCCGCACTTGGAAGAATTCTTTCATGGTGTCTCCCTAGATCCAGGAGAGAGGCTTTCCTCCACCCTTGTTTCGTGATTGATGGCGTGAGTTCCTGCTGTAGCATGGTGCAAAAAAGATCACTGCCTGTCCTCTGAGGCTGAGAGCTGCTCAAAATAAAACCTTGTTGCAGTTGTGGGAAAGGCTCTAATCGCTCCTCTCGTGGCCTGTACGACGCGTGCATCCTCCCAGTCAGAGCTGTGGCGAGGCACCTGTTAACTTTTATTTCCAGAGGAGCCCATTAAGTGATCATTTGGTCAGCTGGGATCTCATAGCTACTGTGGGAGAGCTTTGGGGAAAAGGGGGCGTGGTGGCAGCAGCTAGGAAAACTGCCTGGGTGCAGCGCATTGGGAGTGGAAATAGAGTAAGCACGGAGATGCTGCGGAGGAAGGAGAGAGATGCGGAGAAAGGGTGCCGCTCTCAAACTGCCTTCGGCACCCATCTGTAAGATGGGCCGCGGCTCAGTCAACTTCTCTTGAAGTGGGTGGGGTGGAGTGGGGTGGGGGGGTCTGTCCCAAAACCTACAGCTAAGCACAACCACCTTGGGAGAACTCAAGGTTTTATTTCCCCACCCCTGTCTGTATTCAGAAATTAGAGCATGGCATAAGTCCAGCAACGAGGGTTGCAGACCTAAAATGGGTAAATAACATTTTTCGAATGAAAGGAATGGGAAAGAATTCTGTAGGCTGTGTGTTTTCAGGTGGCTGTCTTCTAGATAGACCTAGATGGGCTGCTGTTTAACAATTTGAAATGGGGCTATATTCAGGCATAGTCCTCCATCCGTGTGAGCATATAATTCAAGCACTCTTTTAACCGGACTGAGCATACCCTGTAATATGATCACAGGGTCCTTTTGAGACGTTCTTTAGAAAACACGATTCCTTCAAAGCTAGGGTTGAACTGAGGCTGAGGGGAGGGACAATAGAACAAGTGTTTCTTTGTGTGTGTGTGTGTATGCTTTACCCAAGTAAATATTGTTTTGCTTGGTATCTGTTCCAACAGGCTGTTGTGCAAACCACTGCCCAGAATAACAGCCAGCATGTTGAGAACAGCAGGATTGAAATCTGTTGCAGAGCTGGAGAAGGCAGTGTTTGGAAAGCGATAGCAAGCGGTGCCTTAGGTCGGGCGTAAAGTGCAATGAGAACAGAGGCAGTAGGTATAGAGTTTGCAGAGCTTTTATTACCCTAATATGCCTGGCTTTAAAATGCCTTCACCTTTCAACAGGCAATCGAAAGAGCAGTTTGATCGCAAGGTTGTTTCCATTGGGTTAGGTTTCGTAACGGCATTGGTGTATTTTCTTCTGTGGTGCTTTGTTCTTTCAATCCCTTTACCTGTGTTTTTTTTTTTTAAATGACAGTGTAGGTGAAAGGCATTTTGTTATACGTACTATATGCACTCTGCCCGCCAATTTAGGGAAGAGATGCTTCTTGTAAATGTGTCTGTATATATGTAGATATTATAAATATATATATATATATATATAGGATAGCTTGAGAACCATATGTATACAAAAGAAAGATGTATACGCCGGTGCTGAGCAAAATTCATTCCAGGCAGGGTAGCATTGTTACGAATGCTGTTGCTCAGGCTGTGATTGTCTGAGTCAGTCATACAGAGGTGGCGTTTTTGGCTACGTGGGATTTATCAAAAGATTTTGCTGTCCCAAAACAAATTAATGCATGTCTTTAACTCGAGGGTGGGGGAAATCATTTACTGAGCTAACTGTGACTGCATAGTGCTCCCCATTCGGAGTCTTGGCTTGTGATACGGAAGCTTGCTTGCCTGTCCATAATATGTTGGTCCCAGCTCAGCACTATTTCCTCTGTCATATCTATCTCGGAGTACATTTTAAAGTGAACGTTGTTCCTAGGGGAAATTGCCAAAGAATATGAAATATCTGTGCTCATCCTGCACGGAGACATTGCCATCTGGAATGTGCTCTTTTTCTTGGGGGCCCATTGTTAAACAAGGTTTCTCTGGCTGCCCATGGTGATCTTACTGAGATCCCACAGTTGTCTCTGCCTTGCTCCGGTTTGCCAACATATATGCTGGAATAGTCTGTGTAACCTTGGAAAGGAGACTTCTCTTAATTAAATATTTGTCGACTGTATGGGTCTAGGCTGAAACAGAACTCCGTATACAGTTCAACAAAACAGATATACAAAACACGAATGATTACAAGACCGATGTTTTTAAAAAAATCAAGAACAGATATTAAAAGTCAGATATTCCTCAAACAACCTACCACATGGGTATTTCTGTAATGTTGTCTTCATCTTTCTGGTGTGGGTGCAGCTGAGGCTTTACAGAATGAGTCTGAATGTTTGCCAGCTAATACTTACCTTTCTGCAGCCGTGACCCAAGCCAGAGTCGAAACAAAGCAGGAGTTGTGGGAAGAATTTATTTCTGGTTTCATTATGAAAAGGACAATCAAAGAGTGAGCAATATCCTCCATTGTTCAAGCTATGAAATGCCTTAGATCAGCCTTTGCCAACCTGGTGCCTTCCCGATGTATTGGACTGCTGGCTGGGAATTATGGGATTTGTAGTCCAACACATCTGGAAAGTGCCAAGTCGGCAAAGGCTTCCTTGAACCATTTGAGATATTTTTGTCCTGGCTACCAAGGACAGCAGAGGACGGTTGCTGAAATAAAAAGGGAGTCGATGCGCTCCTTTTCAGTCGTACACATAGCTCATGGAGATGGCTGTACACTCACGATCCCATTTGGTCATGCGGTACTACGGGGGCAGACTCTCACTCGGCGGCAGGGACAAATTCTGCTGGACAAAAGCCATCCCGTCCATGTATTTTTGAATTGTGCTTTGGCAGCCATTGGTTTTAAAATTAGAAAAGTATGCTGGAGAGAAATCAAGGGACCTTATCAGGTGTACTGTCCTTTGTATCCCTTCTGAGGTTTTGTATTCTATTGAACTTTTTTAAAAAAAGAAAAGATCTAATCGAAGGTGATTCGAAAAATTTGTCCTTGTGGTTTATGCAGGTTGCTGAAGCCAGCTGGTTGGAAAGGTAGCTAGCTGGCTCTCTTAACTCCTGCTGTAGGCACAGGCTTGGAACATTAATATTTTGCCTCTGTCCTTGGTGGTACATTGTGTTGGCTACAAGCATAAGGCGCCATGAAAATGCTTTATAGGAAGGAGGCATAGTTCAGAGGTAGAGCGCATGCTTTGAATGCAGGAGATTCGAGGTTCAGTCCCTAGCACCTCCAGTTAAAAAAAACGGGGTCTGTAGTTGCAAGGATTTTAAGTGGCCTCCCGAGTCTCTGGAAGTGGTAACCTGCTGTTTGCTATACGCACAAATACATGCTAAAAAAAACATAGTTCTCAAGCAAACTATCTTGAGTTTAATTTTGCAGCAGCACTTCGCCTAAGAAGAATGCGGTACATCTCTTTATTTATGAATATAGGGCTTTTCTACATGAGGTTTTGAACCTGCACCTTTACTGAGGCTTCTGCTTCTGGAGTCTTTGCAGGGTTAAGCTTGGCTCCTTTACATGCGTTTTTTCACCGAGTTTTCTTTCTCTGCCATTTTGTATGTTCCATTACACAACCACTAGATGGCATAGCAGAATTGTGCCATTGCGTGAGGCTTCTATAACGCCATTAAGAAAAATACCAGATTGTCCTCATTAGGACCCCCCCCCCCAATGGTTGCAAAGCATGGCACAAGCTCTGGAGGATGGCAGTGTCATGTAAAGGAACCGCAAGCTACCGTGAGTGAGGAATCACGAGTGCACAATAAAAGCCTTGTGTAGAAAGGCTCTTTGATACCTTTTTCTCTCTCTTTTTTTGGTATACACAGCATAAACCTTATTGGCGGTTCATGTGATACTTAACCAACCAGCTTTGATAGAAGGAAAGGCAGGATAGGAGTAAAGACTGTTGGATGAGTCAGACTTGTAAGAATAAAAGTCTGGTAATAACCCTTCCTTCAGCGGCTGCTTTAAGAGTCTTTGCTGAAGTACCAGATGCAAAAATAATATCCAGCTTTTAAATATGCAGACTTGTCTAGCATCTCTTACACAAATTTTTCTTGTTGCATCACCTGTGTTGCAACCTTTTGGTCCGATGCACTTGTCCCATCAACACAGGATAATATTGCTGTAATACTTTACAGATTTAAGCCCAAGCAAAGGGAAGGAACACTCCTGCCTTTTTGTTTGGTTGTAGAGCTTCTTGGACAACTTCAATGTTACCGGGCGCTTTATTACAAAAAATGCTATAGGCTGGCATAGTATTAATAGAACATTAACTGGTGGTGACTCTTAAAACGATAACTTGGGTTCTTGCAGTGTATTTTAGTGATCTCCAAGTAAGACTTTTTTACTTGCTGGAATATTGAACACTGAGTTGGTAAAAGATTTTGTTACACTTAACGCTAAGTACAAGCTACGTTAAATACATTGCATGCAGCTGATCCTCACTGTTTCTTTTACCTTGGAGTAAGCATGTGGGCCCCTGTTCTGGATTGGGACCACTCTGTGTGAGTAGTGGAGGTTTAAACCTTCCCACCCCACCACTTCTCTCCCCCCTAATTCCCCCCTCCCCCATGCAGGGGCTAAAAAAAGAGAAAAAAAAACCCATTGGCTCTAATGGATGTTTTTCTCTTTTTTTTAGTCCCTGCATTGGGTTGGTGGTGGAATTTAGGGGTAGAAGTGGCTGGAAAAGTTTAAACCTCCCCCACCAGTGCAGGATTGCCCCCACGCACTTATCTTGCTGGAAAAACCAGCAGCATCAGCAACATCACCCATTGCAGTCAGTTGGCCTTAAATTTGTCAGGACTAACCAGTACCATTGACTTCAGTGGGTCTACTCAGAATATGACTAAATCTGGAACCAACCTATTGATCACAAAGCCAGTGTTTTGATCTGAAATGGCTGCTTGGAAATGTGTCTTGGAGACCAAGAAAAGACTGTCAAAAAGTCAATAGGAATAACCATGAGGGGTCCCGAATTTAGGTGAATCTCCAAAAATTCCATTTTGATGTTCATTATCCCAGTGAAAAATGGCCACAGGATTTCGAAATTACGTGAAGCTTAAGGAGAGGGAAATAAAAAAAATCGGGGATCCAACAAGACTTTCTGATTAGGTTTTGGATTCCTTTTATCATTCTGTCAGCTTCAGAATACTGTCAGAATTTTTGCAGGCACCTCCAAAGTGTATTCTCATTCTGCAGACTACATTTAAGGGTCTGGTTTTGTTTCGTGTTTTGCATTTCAGTAATAATACTCAACAGTCTAGCTACATGCATTGCAGCAACTAGATGAATCCTTGTGTTGAGCATTGGGCACAGGCAGCTGTGAGAATGTCTCCAGTGAAGGATGAGATGTAATGTTCGTGCCACCAATAGCGCTTTCGTTCATCTGTGTTGTGGCCACTGTAGGCCTATCCACCCCAAAGATTATCATCTCTGGAATTGCTGAATGCATTGGTAGTTCCTCCAAGTTCAAACTATAATTATATTTTATACTTTTATATTTTATATTGCTTTACCCTGCGCTTTTTGGTTTTAATTTTTGTGAACTGCCCAGAGAGCTTCGGCTATTGGGTGGTATAGTAATGAAATGAATGAATGAATGAATGAATAAATGGCTGTAATCAACCGTCATCTACTGCTGGGATATTCAGAATCTTGAAACACTGGTCTTTTGATCAATCAGACAAAACTAGGGTAGAAATTATTTTGGTGAGCCCTCCCTTCTATCTTGACATCTCTGATTCTCTGGGATGCAAGATCCCTACACTTCCCACATCATTACGGAGAAAGCTGTAGGAGCAAATGCTTTGACTTCTATTCACTCTTCTTGCTCCCATGAGCTGGCTGCCATATATGCGAGTTTGAACGCACAAAGATAACCATTTAATTGTCTTAGAATGCCTTAAAGAAGCTCCTGGAATAGCTCTCAGATCCAAGTGTGTTATCTTCCAAGCCAACACTTTTTGGTGACAGCTTCAGAAACTTGAGTTGGCTCTGGAATCCATGTCTGGATTTTAGTTTGGAACCTATTTTGTACTTACCAGGGCTACAATGATAGCAAATACTTGCTGGGAAGAAAATTCTAGTGAAACAGTTGGATACTTATTTGAAGTAAATGTGAGGTATAAATGAAGTAGGAACTTATACATTTGCTGCTAAGTGAGAAATCTCTAGCATTCACCATGGAGGCCTCTCCTGTAGTGCCATCCTAAGCAGAGTCAGGGCATGGATGAAACTTCATTAAATGTCATTTATATCTATGCTGTAGCCTAAAGCACAAGAAACCAACTTTTCGTGTTTTGCCCTGTTGGGGCAGCCAAGTGGAAACATGCAGGGGTAAGAAGAGAACGTTAAAAAAAATAATAATCTACTGTTTCCTAGAAGAACAGAGCACTTCTTGCTTTTTGCTGAGAATTAGAGCATTCTTCGCAGATGACTTAGACGGAGGTGCCTTTCTAGGTGAAGCATCTGTTAATCAGTGGAGTGTTGGGTTTTGTTTTGTTTTAATGCTAGGAACTGCTTATTATTTCAGTATTACTTTCCTTGGAGGGCTGGGACTGACAGAGATGAGTGTGCAACCACTGGACATCTTATGACAGAAGTTACAAACAATCACTCCTTGAGCAAGTGTTGACATTTGACGTGTCAGATTCTGGCTTGACTTTGATTGGTGGCTTTGAATTCTAATACCACTAAGGCCTGATCACTGATTTTATTGTGGATCTTTTAAGCCTGTGCTTTTAGTGCCATTTTGCATGTTGATGCATATTGTGTTTGCTTCTATGAGCCTTGGAAGCCTCTAGATCTGTGGGTGCCTGGTTTGACTATATAAAGATTATAGTAGTGCTGTTAGCTATGGTGATTCTCCGAGCCCTTTGTTCATATGGGCATGTTTGGATAATGCAGCAGAAAAGCATGCATACATTCAGTAGATACAAATAGAATTGAACCCTGCTGCACAGTTGGAGGGGGGAAATTTAACTGTAGTTTGCATCTGCAAGCATTTTTCTTTTAAACAGGATAATGGTTTGGATTCAGACTGAGTCATACGTAGAGTAGACTAAAGTAGACTGGCTGGGGCATGCTGGGAGTTGTAGGACTTTTTTTTCTGTCTAAACATGCATAGGATTGTGCCCTTCAGTTTCTATGTGGCTCCAATGGCTCTACCTATGTATAGCTAAATCTGGGTTCAGCCCAGTGCCAACAGCTTCAGGTCAGGAAGGGCTATGAATGTATGAAAATCAAAATTTCAGAATGTGCAATGGTGACTTAATAGGACAAGGTTTCCTACTGAAATTCCAGCAAACTCAGGACAAGTTGGCACCCGCCAGGTTCACCTTGGTATTGACCTAGATAGGCACATTCCCAACAATGGTGACAAATGTGTACTTTAAAAAAAGAAGCTTGTATTAGAAAGTAACATGCCTGTTTTTTCTTTTCAAAAACACGTCTTAGATTTGGAAGTTGTAATAAATAACTTGCCGCCTTAGTGGTACAATACTTTAATAATCTGTGGCAAATGCTCGTCTGTAATTGAAATGTTATTAAACTGTGATGCCGGTTGTAGGGAATATACAGCTGTATCTCTTAGGATCTCTCTCATGAAGAGATTGAAGCACAAGCGTTCTACATGTACCTAACCTGTTCTAAGTGCTGCTAGTCCATAGTGCATGTGATGATGCTGTAGAGTTATGTCTGTAACGGTTCACAAAGCCACTGTTACCTTTTGTTACATAACCACGTCTTTGGTGCCCGTCTCTCTACATTATGACTTGAGATTTCTACAGCGTTCCTGATCTGACCAGCGTGATGTGATGCTTTTCTTATGCTGAGAAGATTGGGGTCATTCTTGTTTACAAGGCTGTAAATGAGTTCCCCCTGCCCCTTGCCAGGAGTTATTGCTTACACTCCATAGCTCCCCAGTTGATGTGGAAACCTGATACCTGTCTCCTGTAATATTGTACAAAACCATGTCTGTCTCTCTAATGCATCTGAATGACCTAAGCCACCCCTTACCTCCACCATGAATGTTACCTTTTCTTTCATCCTGTCGGACATTTCTCCCAGTTTGTTGCCTGATACGGATCATTCATGCCATAGTTTGTGCAGATGTATTTCCAGTGATTCAATGAAGGCTGTCTCAGCAAGGTGATACAAGTGGCAGCCCTTTGTATGTGGCAAGCATTTGCCACCCCTTCTATTTACTACTGCTGGGAAGAATACTCCACTGAATAGAATTTCCGAGCTATAACACTGTGACTCTCAACAGACCTAACACAGCATCAAGGGAACAAAATACTGTAAAAATAATAATAATAATAATAATAATAATAATAATAATAATACTGCTTTTATGTTGTGTTAAGTAACAAGGTTATGACATTTCTTGGGTTTTGCTGTCAGTGTATTGAAGACTTTCACATTGGTTAATGTTCGCTTGGAATGTGAGTACATTCATCGGTTGTGAATTACTGTACATGAATTTTGTATCTGAGACCCACTCAAATTATATGTATGACCAATATCCAATAAACATATTTGCCTAATGCTGTGCATCTGAGTCTTCAAGATTAGCTGGCCTATGCATTTAAATGAAAATAAACTATTACTGTTTAAGGATCAATTGCCATATAATTCTCTATTCCTAATATGCTATTTTCAATAATTGAGAAGGGTTTTTTTCACAACTGTTGGGCATTCTTCCACTTAAATTTTTTACTTCAGTGTTCATCACAATCTTGTATTATTGTTGTTGTTCAGTCGTTCAGTCGTGTCCGACTCTTCGTGACCCCATGGACCATAGCACGCCAGGCCTTCCTGTCCTGCGCTCTCTCCCGGAGCGTGCTCAAGTTCATATTCATTGCATCCGTGATGCTATCTAGCCATCTCATCCTCTGCCGTCCCCTTCTCCTTTTGCCTTCAGTCTTTCCCAGCATCAGGGTCTTTTCCAGGGAGTTTTCTCTTCGCATTAGGTGGCCAAAATATTGGAGCTTCAGCTTCATTATCTGTCCTTCCAATGAGCACTCAGGGTTGATTTCCTTTAGGATGGACTGATTTGACCTCCTTGCAGTCCAGGGGACTCGTAAGAGTCTTCTCCAGCACCACAGTTCGAAAGCATCAATTCTTCGGCGCTCAGCCTTCCTTATAGTCCAGCTCTCACAGCCATACATTACTACTGGGAAAACCATAGCTTTGATTAGACGGACCTTTGTCGGCAAGGTGATGTCTCTGCTTCTTACTATGCTGTCTAGGTTGGCCATAGCTTTCCTCCCAAGGAGCAAGCGTCTTTTAATTTCATGGCTACAGTCACCGTCTGCGGTGATCTTGGAGCCCAAGAAAGTAAAATCTGTCACTGCTTCCATTTCTTCCCCTTCTATATACCAAGAAGTGATGGGGCCAGATGCCATGATCTTAGTTTTTTTAATGTTGAGTTTCAAACCAGCTTTTGCACTCTCCTCTTTCACCCTCAACAAGAGGCTCTTTAGATCCTCTTCGCTTTCTGCCATTAGGGTGGTATCGACTGCATATCGGAGGTTGTTGATAATTCTCCCAGCAATCTTAATTCCGACCTCTGATTCATCCAACCCGGCATATAATATATGCCGGTTTATAATATAATCTTGTATTATATTTTTCCCTTAATCAGATTCTCACAAAAGCTTTGTTAATCCAACAGTATGGTAGTTTTATAGAAAGTTAATTACTCATGTTTTGCTTTAGAGCAGCATAGGTTGGAGTTAATTCCAAAGTAAGGATCAAGTAATTTGGAAACACAGGTTTAAAACTTGGCTCCACCTTGGACAAATTGCCTTTCTGACCATTCCCTGTCTGTTCTAACCATCAGGCATTCTAGCCCCTCCCTTGAGTTTTTAATAAGTGGTATGTAAGCAGCTACTTCAGTCATTTCAAGTGAATTGTCCAGTGCCAATTGTCTTGTGCTGTCTTTAACCAAAATATTCATGGGAGGGTAATTCCTTCCCCAAACCCTCCAGTTTTATAGGGCAAACTGAGAGTTGCCTTGCTTATTAAGCCAGTACATGTGAAATGGTTCTGGGAGAGTCTCAGTGTGTTCCGCATTAACTTACATGATGAGGATTTAATTATTTGAAAGGAGCCGGGAGATCCGGGTTCTAGGCCCCACTTGGCCATGGAAGCTCAGTGGGTGACTTTGGACCAGTCACAGACTCTCAGCCCAACCTACCTTACAGGGTTGTTGTTGTGAGGATACAACGGTGAGGAGGAGGATAATGTAAGCCGCCTTGAGTTCCTTGCCAGAGGGAGAAAGGCGGGGTATAAATGCAATAAATAAATAAATAAACAAACAAACAAACTAGTGAACAACTGTTCCTTGCATGCTTATGGTAAACCAGAGGTAAAGAACCTCTCTCAGCCTGAGAGCCGAATTCAATTTTGGATAAGCTCTCAGGTGTTGTGTTCCAGTGGTGGGCTGGGATGAAGGCAAAAGCTGGGGCTGAGTATAGCAACAACAACAAAAGTGGAAAACCTAGAATCTCTGAGCTTGCAGCTCTTCCTGCCAGTAACTCAACCATACAGGAGAGGCATTTCAACCTTTTAGAATGGGGAAAAACTGCACAAAAGCCAGGAAACCACTAAATGATCAGTGGTAGTGGGGAAAGGAGGTGGGGCCATTGGGGAACCCCCAGAGGGCAGGATTTGGCCCATGGGCCTGTGTTAAACTATGGAAATATATACTCATTATAGAAAACATGCATCTCCCCCAGTAACATTTGTTTTTAAACAGAACAACATGACAATCACACTACTATTTAAAAACTTTTAATTATGGGGGACAGCAGTAACCTTCGCATTTCTGTAACATGGAGTTAGGGAATGGCAGACTCGGGGAGCGGGGGGCTGACATTTGGAACAATGGCTTTGACGTTTGTAAACGTCAAGATCCGTTGGGTAAGGGACTGAAGAACCCACCTATAGCTGTGATATTAGCTACTTGTGATAGGTGTCCTTTTTTAAGAACATAAGAAGAGCCCTGCTGGATCAGACCAAGGGTCCATCTTGTCCAGCACTCTGTTCACACAGCGGCCAACCAGATGCTCCGAGTATGACAGGAATGCAATAGCACCTACCCATGCTCCCCAGCAACTGGTGTACATAGGCATACAGCCTCTGATCCTGGAGGGAATATATAGCCATCATGACTAATAGCCATCGATAGCTTTCGCCTCCAGGAATTGGTCCGATCCCCTTTTAAAGCGGTCACTACATCTTGTAGTAGTGAATTCCACGATTTATGCACTGTACAGACAAGGACTTCCTTTTGTCCATTCTGAATATGCCAGTGTTACGTTTCATGGGATGGCCCCGTTGGGTTCTAGTATTACAACAGGCAGAAAAATCTCTCCTTATCCGCTTTCTCCACACAAGGCGTTGTTTTGTACACTTCTTTCATGGGATGACACGACACATGGCTCAAAAGCAGCAGGGGTACTCAGCGTGGTTATATATACGCTCCTGTTCTTAAGCACCTCAGCTGAGCTACTCCTGGCAAAGGTGACAGAGTGTTCAAGATGGCCGCTGCATGGATAAGAACATAAGACAAGCCGTGCTGGGTCAGGCCAAGGCTCCGTCTCGTCCAGCATTCTGTTCACACAGCAGCCAACCATCGGCCCACAAAACACCCACAAGCAGGACATGAGTGCAGCGGCACCACCACCCCCTGCCCATGTTCCCCAGCAACTGGTGTACATAGGCCTACCATGTTGGCACGTGCCCGCCAAGTGTGACACGGCTTTGAAACCAGGTTTTTATGTGGCACAAAGCGCCCGCTAAAGCACCTTTTCCCATCCTGGCGCCCCTTTTGAGAGGCAGGGCTGCAATGCCCATCATCCCCAGCCAGCACGCTGGCTGGGGATGATGGGCATTGCAGCCCTGCCCCTCAAAAGGGGCGCCAGGATGGAGAGGGCGAAGCCCCACCCGCGCCCTCAGACGGGCGAAGCCCCTCTGTCCTGGCTGGTTCTCCTGAGGCGGGGAGGACACAACGGTCGGGCGCCGCCCCCTTTCGGTCACGCGAGGGGCGGGGCCGCGCTCCGGCCCCGCCCCCTCACGCGCCGTCGCCTCCTGTGGCTCCCCCTCCCTCCGCGCATGCGCCCTCGCTACCTTCTTCCCCGTCACTTCCGCCAGCGGGAGACGATGTTTCCGGGTCTGGCGTCGTCGCTGCCTCTCTCCTGTCAGAACCAGCTGGTGAGTTGGGTCGCCGCGTTTTATTTATTTTATTTTATTCGCCTACCCATCAAATGGAGTTCCCTGGGTGGTTTTCAGTAAAACAAATTAAGACACATTTTCCTCCCCCCGCCTCCTGAGGCGTATTAGTGTGTGTGGGGGTGAATTGTTCGTATTTTACGGTAATAGGGAGTTCTTAGGCGTGTGTGTCAAGAGTGTCGGTAATACCTTAATTTGGAGTTAGCAAAGGGTTTTCCTCTCAAGTTTGTGTTTGGGGGGTTTGACGGTAATTACGGTAATAATTACATGACTGGGTCGTTTCGGTATTAGAGTAATTACGGTAATTGGGAGGTGCGGGGTGCCTGGCTTGCAATAAATACGGTAATGGCGGGGAGGGGGCGATTAAAAAAAAGTTTCTTGATGTAGTCAGGTAAAAGGGGTAAGAACGTGACCACCCCAAGAGGAGGTGCCCCACTGGCCATCTTCTCTCCCTCCTCTCATTTACCGTATTTACCTTGGGAAATTCATTGATTCGGACACTCACTAAGCGAGAGTCAGAAAATCCTGAATCTTTTCCAGAGAGGCCGCAGACTAATTAGTCTGTTGCACCGAAGGCAGCAAAGAGTCTAGCTGTGGCGCCTTAAACACACACAAATTTATTATTATGGCAGTCTTCCCTCAACCTGGTGTCCTCCAGGTGTGTTGGACTATAAGTCCCAACATCTGCCAGCCACTTTCTTCCTTTCTCCTCTTCTCTTCTCCCTGCTCAGCTTTACTCTACATCCAGTCTGGAGTAGAGTTCCGGAAGGCTACTTTGCTGTTTTGTGACATTTTAGTTGGCCTGTAACAAAGGTATGATCTACCAGTGACTTCTTCTTTCTTACTGGACCAACACAATTATATAGGTTTTTTGTATATATTGTTGTCTGTTATGACTCTGTGTTTTTATTCCATCCTTCCTCCAAGGAGCACTGGGTACTGTACAGAGCTCTCCCCCTGCCCCTCATAGACTTATAGAATCATAGGGTGGGAAGGGGCCTACAAGATGATCGAGTCCAACACCCTGCTCCATGCAGGAAGCCTGATTCCCAGGCAGTCTCCCATCCAAGTACTAACCAGGGCTGACCCTGCTTAGCTTCCAAGATCAGATGAGATCAGGCATATCCAGCCCTTTGCTTGGTCCCTGTATTACTCTCACAACAACCCTTTGAGGTAGGTTAGGCTGAGCAAGAGCAACTGACCTGAAGTCCATCCAGTGAGCTTCATGGCCAAGAGAAACTCCAAAGGTGGCCCCACACCTTGGGAGCTCCCCTCCACAGGGAGAGATGTACGGCCTCCTCGCAGCTGGCTTCTAAAAAACCCTGAAGACACACTCTAGTCTGCATTCGGTGCTTAAAAATCATTCGTAGCTGCTGTGTGCGTGTGTATAGTTGTAATTTGTATATTCATGTTTTTGTAGTATGTAATCTGCCTTGGCGGCAGTGCACCCTGAAAGGTGGGTTTAAAATCCTTAAATCAATAAATAAACTGGGGTTTCAGCGAAGATCTCCTTGTTCCTAACTGGATGTTCTGCCCACTCCACCACACTGGTCCTCGCAAATAAGGTGGCAATCCTATACACACACTGAACACAGTGCGGCTTGCTTTTGAGTCAACATACATGGGATAGCATTGTAGACATAGTTGGGAAAAATTTGGACAGTATGGTGGTAGTGGTTTTTTTAGGTGGGGTTAGCTAATGTGATGTAACTTTTGGCAGGCAAGGGTTGGCTTTATTAGATGCCCAAAGCCGACCCAAAAGTGTGTTGTGTCTCCTGGCCTTGTGCTAGTCTGCTTCCTGGATTTATTTATTGGTTTTATTTTAAGCACTCTTATCCCTGTCTTCAGCCTAAAGTGTTTCTGAGTGGCTAATGGGAGTTTAAAAGCAATAAAGATAGAATTAAAAAATGGACAGAACAGCATATATGTATCAAGCCAGGTTATTTAAATAAAACCCCCACCCCACATTCTAGAAGTTTCCACCTAGTGCCGAAAGGGCTTTGGAGTAAAGCACTGGGCACATCTCCCTAGGGACAGCCTTGCAGGGCCTGTTTGCTACAGCTGCAAGGGGTTACCACTTGCCTCTGAAGGTGTGGGGACCAAAGAAAGGTATCTGAAGATGTTTTTATTGGGGTTAGATCCAGTTTTACACTGTATCAACTGTGCTGATTTCCCTGGCCCCTTTCTTCCCATGGCAGCCCCTCTAGCCCCCTGAAAATGCTACACAAGAATCAAGAGATCCTCCTGAATGGGGTGATGTGTGAGGGACGGGCTCCCTAAAAATTGGACAGAGTGACCTTATGTGAGCAGAGCCCTTCCTCTTATGGAAAGCACATCCTGGATCCGACCGCATGTCTGGGCATGTTGTTAAAAGGGAAAGTAGTCCTTAAGGTACACTGTTCCCCAGCCATGTTAGGGTTTTAAACATTAATGCCAGCACTTCTGAGTTGCACTCAAAAGTAGACTGGGAGCCATTGCCACATTTCAGGACTGATGGGGGATGATGTGTGCCCAGCCAGCAATTTAGCAGTTGTGGTATGCAACTCTCAACATTTTCGGGCGGCCTTCAATGGCAACCCCATGTACAACAGATTGCAGTATTCCAGACAGTATGAAGCTATGGATAACCATGGCCCATCTCTCTCTGTCCAGGAGGGTTTGCAGCTGGTACACCAGCCTCAGCCAATAAAAGGTGTTTTGTGCCACAGAAGCCGCTTGGGCCTCCGAAGCGAGGGTCGGATATAATTGCACCCCAGGCCTCCAAATCTGACCCTTCTGTGGGTGTGCAAGCCGGTCCAGAGCTGGCTTCGTCTTTCCACTGTCTTTTGAACTGTGTTCTAGGGAACTCTGGGCATTCCTCATGAGCTTATTTGAGATCTGTCAATGAGAAGGAGTCAGTAATGTCAAACAGGTTTACTCTAAAAGTGAGCTTGCTGTTTCCCCCCCAGTAATATACGGCTGTAAGGGAGGGTTGAGCGCATTTTCAGGGTCAGGCGGTTTAACCGTGAGACTGTTAACCAGAGATGGCTCATATGCCTCTAGAGTGATGAGCAAATTCAGGCTACTGTTTTATTGAATTATTTTATTTTACTGTAACTTTTTGTATTTTGTGTTTTACATTATCGTACAATGCTCCAGTATCTCTTGATGTGGAGTGGTTTATAAATTAAACAGTGAATAGGTGTTGACCAAGAGCTCCAAGTATTGATTGAGAGTAGAATGGGTGAGGGGAGGTGGGGGGGAGGGAGGGAAGGGCAGAACTGCAGCCACTTGGTACCAGCCAAGGGGGCTTCATGGGGTTCTCCTAGTGGGAGTCTTTTGGTGTGTGGGCTGTGGTCGCTCTGCCTGGTATTATAATGGCACAGTCAGCCTGATCCTGGATGTGAGACTCTTTGAGGATCAGTGTGTCAGAGTGGTGGTGTCCGGTGTTCGACAGCTACCGTAAGGTTGCCAGGGGACCCAGTGAATTATTCATGGTTGCTTGGGGTGATGGTGCTAGCTAGGTGGAGAGGGTGAGTCAGGAGAAGGCAATCCCCTTTGTGTGCTTTGAGCACAACCTCTCCTTCCATTGGTTTATCTTGCGATGGGGGTCTCCTTTCTCTTGCAACTAATGTTGTGCCTCCTGCGCATGGCACATGTTGCTGGCAGGGACCCCTGTGACTGTCTGCATACTTTGAAACCAACAAGGTCAGAAGTGCTGGAAAATTCAGCCCAAAGTGCACCAGAGCTTCTGATGTTTTCAGTGAAGCCCTGTAGTGCTGTTTGCCATCTCAGTAGCCTTGTTGGCCATGTGGAGGCCCAGATCGTAGAGTAATGCAGCTGTAGGGCTGCATTAATTTTTCCTTCTGTTTTAAGCTTCTCTGTTTGAATTTTTATCACAAAGTGTGCAGAGGTAAGCAACTGGGTAACGTGAAAAAGGTCTTCAGGAGATTTGGGACAGATGAAATGAAGGACTTTTTATGCTTTTGAATTCACTATCATAAGGGGTAGCAATGGCTTGGATGGCTTCAAAAGGGTAGACAATGGTAGAGTACTAGTCATGATGGCTATATATTCCCTCCTGCATCGGAGGTAGTATGCCTATATATACCAGTTGCTGGGGAACATGGGCGGGAGGGTGCTGTTGCACTCACGTCCTGCTTGTGGGTTTCCTGTGGGCAGCTGGTTGGCTGCTGTGTGAACAGAGTGCTGGACAAGATGGATCCTTGGTCTGATCCAGCAGGGCTCTTCTGATGTTCTTACATTGCATTCAGATAAATAGTTGAAATATGAAGTGTGTGTGTTTGTGTGCACATGTGAGTGAGTGACTTGTTGTAGTGAATGTTCTAATGTGCCAGGGGTGGGCAGAAGTTACATGGGATCTACTGGTAGAACTCTGGGTGATTTGCAGAGAATTAGAAAGGGTTTCTGACTCCAGTACAAAAATAATATTGGAGTCAGAAACCGTTTCTAATGTGCTTTGAACCAGGTCCTTCTTTGGCTCCAAATACCAAAAAGGTATTGGAGCCAAAGAAGGACCTGGTTTGCCTGTAATGACAACCCTGAGTACAGGTTGAATCATGGGTTGCCATTATGTGCAAGCCCTGCACTATGATTTAAACAAACAACCCAGATTTCACAACCTAACAACAAACCATAGGTTCCTTTCCTGGGTTGTTCGTGGTTAACAGCCCATAGTTAAACCACAGTGGAGGGTTTGCACATAATCACTACCCACAATTCAATGACAACCCATACACAACCTGTACTTTCGGTTGTTGTTACATCTGAACCAGGTAAAGGTTTCTGACCTGTCAGCCCCTTCTGAATGAGGCTGCTGAGATGGAATAAAGCTTTGGTGGGAAACCAAGGTTGGATATTTCTGTGAGAGGACTGCGTGTTCACTTCCACTTCTGAAAAGGCACCCTGTCTAATTCAAAGAGTATGTTGCTCTCACCACCACCACTATTTTTTTGCGCCCAGCTCCAGTTGGTGGACTTGGGATTCTTAAAAAAAAAAAAAAAGTAGAGCTTGCAAGCCTGACGTCTGCTCACCCAAGTATGAAATATTCAGGCAAGTGCTGAACCACAGCTCAGCATTTTCTGCAGTTCCTTTGTGTGGGCTGAATTTCAATGATTACTCCATGATGTTTCTGCAAGTGCAGCTGTTTGTCTAAGAGGTTCATCCAAAGGGTAACTGGTGATCTAAGACGAGTGTATGATGATGTTCCAGACCTGGTCCACAAAGTCTGATTGATGTCTGTCTCACTTCCAGCCTTATGATGCTGTGGCAATCTTCTAAACAGCTTTTAAGAAACATTCTCCTCCCGTTACCTCCTTCAAGGGCCAAATTTCTTTCAAGCCTTCACTGGTACTTTTCTGGGGAGATGTTCTGAACAGAGACCATCATCTAGCTTCAAGCCAAGGAACATGTGGCATTCCTAGGTGTTTGGAGCATGAGATGACCAAATGGACATGAACTTATGCCTAAACTGAGACTATACCAGCCTGCCCCAACCTGTGGCCCTCCAGATGTGTTGGACTACAACTTCCAGCTCCCCCAGCTCAAGTTCTGAAAACACTGGTCAGAACCACCCCTGGGAGAATCACAAGATCTGCAGAATGGGATCCTGCAATTGATCCTCAGGTGCAGGGGTGTCAGCTTTCCAGAAATTCCAAATTGGAAAGTTTTCCGGAAAGGAGGCAATCCATTTGAAGTCTCCTTAGCCACTATGGAGGCTTAGAATGGACAAATTCAGTTTGTTTTCAAGCTACAATTGTCTGTGCTAAGCCACCTTAGTTTTGGCAGCAAACTGCAACTTCCCCCCTTTTTTCCTGAAAAAATAAATAAATGACAGTAATGGGTGGCAGTGGGGGCTGCATGTGGGCCGTGTGTTGCCCACCCCTGTTCTGAAATAAATGATTTTCCTGTTCCACAGATTTTAGTCTGAAACATCTGGAGGGCACCAGGTTGGGGAAGGCAGGTACAGATTCTTAAACTAGTTCTTGTGGCTAGGCTGATGTGTGTTCGTTGAACAGTCTTGTCCAACTTGGTCTTTACAGATGTTCCTCTTCTTTCTTTTAATTTCCCAGCACCGCTGGGCTATGAGCCCCTTGAGGGAGAGAAACTGACTGGATGGACAATAAGTTTGGTGCAGAGGAAGATTTCCCCAGTCTGTTGCTCTGTGCATTGCTGTCTGAGTTGGGGGCAATTGTGCCTTTGAGGGCCTGATTCTGCAGCTCTGGGAAGATGTTTGCAAAGCTGAAGAAGAAGATTGCTGAAGAGGCGGCTACCGCTCCGCGGCCAGGAGGGGTGGCCAGGATGCCCAGATCGATCAGCAAGGAGTCTATCACATCCGCGGGAGCCGATTCAGGAGACGACTTTGTAAGTGGGTTCTGAAGTAGCACTTCCAAAGGCCATGATGCTTTTGTCTGCTTGATTCTTACATTGGAGAAGGCCCACAGAACAAAAAGAAATATGAAAGTATAGCTAATCGTTGCTGGTGTGCTTTGCTCCTCTTAAAGTGGATGTGGTAGGGCACACCTCTTTTGTCCAGGTGAGAGATGGATGTGTTAGACAGATAGACCCAGCACCTGCTAGCCCTGCCAAATTTCTGTCATGTATGATGGTAAAATTCTGCCCACCGGTTTTCTTGTGAGGGAAAGAAGCACCGGGTTTGTGTATTTTCTACCAATGTTGAAGTTTTGTGTTCTCTCCTGCTTTCTGGGAAGGCAAATGAATGCCCACTTCCAGTCTACCTTGTCATATCCTCTGAGCTGATGTGCAGATGAAACCCTTACTGCTCGCCAATTCCAACACCAGGGAGGCGATTGGGTACAGAGTGGCCATAGCTCCATGGCAGGGCACAGACTGGCATGCAGAAGGTCTCAGGCTCAGTCCCCGGTGTCTCCAGCTAAGACAGGAGAGCCACTGCTGTCAGTCAGTGTTGACAATACTGGGCTAGATGGACCAGGGTCTGACTCGGGAGAAGGCAACTTCCGATGTTCCTCCACCCACACAGTTACTGGAGAACATCATAGTTCTCAAAGACACCAAAGTTGGCCAGCCCTGGACTGAGCAGTAGACTGGTCTTCCTTATCCTTGTGCCCTCCAGATGTTTTGGACTTCTGCTCCCATCAGCCCCAGCCAGCACAGCCCGTGGTTAGGAATGCTGTTCAAAACATCTTGAGGATACCTGCTTGGGGAAGGCTGTGTGTAGTCCTTGACCTTCCTTTCTCTTTGTTCCTAGAGTAGGTATGCTCTCCCAGAAAGTGGGCGATATGCCGCACGCAGTGATCAGCCTGCTCCAATTGCTGTAGTGTCTAGCAGTGACTGTTAGAACAGCCTTTCCCCCACCCGGTGCCCTCCAGATGTGTTGGACTCAATTCCCATCACACCCAGGCAGCATGGCTGCAATGGCAGTTGTGGTCCAACACAACTGGAGGGCACCGGGCAGGGGAAAACTGTGTTAGAGTTTCTGCCCTGCTTAGTGTAAAAACTACAGGACTTGCTTGCGTGTTATGAAAGTCTCACACGAGGATCGAGCGATATCAGTGCTGAGTTTAGAGGAAGAAGTGCATTCAACAGAGGCGCATGTTTAATCTCCAGAGACCATCTGGGATGCTCCTGTACCTTTCTCATGGGTGTATCATAGCCATGTTGTGATTTTTGCCACTGGGACAAACTGAAGGAGTCTTCCCCATGACTTAACAATTGTAACATGGGAAGTCCTGTTCCTCCCCCGCTTTCCAAAACCTGTCTCCTACTGCTGGGTTAGCTGTTAAGGAGGTGGGTTCTTTTGTTCTTTAGAGCCTTTTCAAGGTCATTTGAGGGGGTGGGAGGGGTCTTCCCATCATCTTTGTGACTGAAATGTACAAGTATGTTGGTCTAGTCCTTTCCAACTGTCATAGTGAGTGTTCCCTATGTGTCTCTTAACCCGCTAAGCCCTCCGACGGAAGCAGCTCCAGAGAAGATCTGTCATCTCAGCTTTTCCGAAGGAACGAACAAATCCGGAAGCTGGAAGTCAAGCTGTCTGGTATGTTTCTTGTTGTAAGTGGTGCTGTTTTCAGGACACAGGAACTCCCTCCTGGATGGAACAATATGCAGGAACTATAACCATCTCTGATGTGAAACATGTAGTCCTCTGTTTCCACCCCTCCAACCCCAAGAAAAACGTTCTGTTTTTAATGCCACTTCAGTAATTTACTGCAGCAAGACTGCTGTGGCCATTCTGCTCTCTGCTCATGGATAGATTATCAATATTTTAAACCTCCTCATCATTGAAGACATGGCCACCGCCCCCGTCCCACGTGAAGAGGAAACAACTTCTGTTCTTTGAACAGAGGGTTGGTATTTTAGAGGTGCAAAAGCCCAGCTAGACTTGTCCTCTGTCCTGTGATGCTTTGGGCACATGAGGGCCCCATTAGCACATACAGGTACATCCAAAACGCCTTACCCAGGCCTGCAAAATTGTAATTGTAATGGTAGACTACAGGAAGGGTAAAAAAAGCACACCTCTAATGGGGGATGTCTGGCTTCTTGCAATAGAAACAGGTATCTGTGGTTGCAGAGGGGATCAAGGTTAAAAGCACTAAAACGTCTGGTTCATGCTAGGACCCTCTTCTCTGGCATACTTAGCCAAACTTACGCTATCCAGGGTTGCAGAGGGTTGATAGTACAGGGGAATCTAAAGCAGGGGTTCAGAACCTCAAATCCAGCGCTCCCGAAATCCCCAGTAGGCCATGCCCCCTTCCCTGGCCCTCCCCCCTTCCCCCCCATCACCAATCCTTGGGCAGTTTCCTGATTTCCCTACAGTTTTTCCTCCTTGAAATGCCTCTCCTAAGACCTAGTTACTGGCAGTAAGAGCTTTAAGCTAAAATAGGCAGGTACTTTGGCTACGCCCCTTTTGCCATTGGCCCCGCCCACCACTGGAAGGCAGCCCCCAAGAGCTTCTCTGAAATGGGATTCGGCCCTTGGGCTGAAAGGGATTCTGCACCCCTGATCTAGAGGCATCATTTGCCGTGTGCTCTGCCCTGGGGGCTTCATTGCCGGCTTGGTAACGATATCTGTCCTTGCAGCATTGGGGTACATGTGATTCCCTCTTCCCTCTTAGTGGCAAAACTGAGAGCGTCTCCTTCTGTCTGTACCTCCTCCTTACTTCATATTTAGTGTGTGGTAGTCGTATTTTGTTTTTCCTGGTGTCAAGGTGAGGCCGTCTGCCTTGCCTTCCTTAACAGAAAAGGTTTTCAAACAAAGGCAGTCATTGTTCTCCACTCACCATTTTTTTTTTTTTTTACCCCTCATCCCCCTGCTTTTCCTACTGTCTGTCCTTATCCGGTTGTGGTGCTGCTGCCTCCTTCCCCCAAGATTATGCTGAACAGGTCCGAAACTTGCAGAAGATTAAGGAGAAGCTTGAAAATGCATTAGAGACACATCAGGATTGTACGTACCCATCTTTTCTTTCCCTTTTTTAAGGGGTTAGAAGCCTTTGAAAGGGCAATGAGTAAAACTGTCTTTCTGACTGCCATATGTAGCCAGGCAAGAAAAATTACATGAACAAAAATGAGAGGGCAGAGAAAACCATGCTGTATTTTTGCCTGGGGCCAGGCTAGGGCTGTGGGTATCTGAAGCTTAAGCAGGAGCATGTGTTTTCTGACGCAGGTCCCTGGAGCCTGGAGCCTGACATGCAACTGAGGAAGGCACAGCAATTCTAATCAGGCAGTGGCAGAAGGGACAGGTGTCCAGTATTTATACCAGGTCTGGCCAATTGGGAAGCTTCCTTCTGCCCGCCAATTGAAAGGGCCGATGTTGCATTCCCCTACTTGCTTCTGTGCCTGAAGCCAGAGCGCCCACAGTTCTAGGGAACTCAGTAGGCTGTGACTTCCTCAGTTTGAGCTTAGACACCCCCAATGGCCTGGAAACACTGTGAAGCGTCGTTGGCTTGGGTGACACTTTCTGGTCAGTGTAATGTTCCCCCAGTCTCCCTGCACATTTCCTGTTTAAAAAAGATGTGCTTCAGTCTGGGGGCTGAAGGGGGTTGGCTCATTTTGACTTCAGGAGTGAAAAATGTCAAATAACAGCACTGTTTCTGCCTGATTTGTAGCAAACAAAGAATCTGCTATATGTAGGCTGGAGCCGAGTGGGAGATAGGAGGGAGTTGGTATTGCTAAATCTTTCTCTCTCTCTGTTATGTAGGGATCTTAAAAGCAGCCTCTCTCTCTCCCCCCACCCCATAAGTATTTTGACTTATGGGGTTAAGGCTTGTTAATTGAACATTATGGCTTCCGCTTTCTGCTGTTTAACTAAAGTCTTAAACCTTTCTGTGTTTAGTCATTTATATATAACTTATATACATGTAATTTATAATTCGACAGTATCCTAGGATCCAGACTCTGTTTGTTATGCTGATTTATATTATATTATATTATATTATATTATATTATATTATATATACACACCCACGTGTGTGTGTATGTATGTTTGTGTATATATGCAAGTTGCACATTTCAGTCTTATTTTTCTGGTGTTAAAGACAGAATATTCTGCTTTGCTTATAGGAATCACAACTTTTTCCATTAAAAAATAGATGGCGAAATGGAATGTTCTACAAAGAAACATGGTGGGGCTGTTGAGGTGGAATGCCAAGCTGTGATTTGACATGAGGACAAGCCCTAAGGAGCTTTGGGCTTGCGTGTTGCCTCTTCCTGCTCTCCCTCCTCCCTTTCCACATGGGGCTGTTGACCCTGAGTAGCAGCAAGCCATGATTTACGGTTTTGTCCAAAGCAAGGAACTATGTCTATGCTTGCCTGCAAGCCAAGATCAATCCCTGTTTGTAGGTAACCACAGACTACAGTTTGGGTGTTCAAAACTGGTTTGCTGCTAACTAGTCATGGCACATGAGGAGAGGAGTGAGTGAGAGGAGGCTGCATGCAAGCCTGAGTGTGGTTCTCATAACGCCCAACCTGGGCAGCCCCCTCAGTTGCTCTCTTTGTTGTGTGGAAGCAGTTTGAGATGCTAAGTTTGGGGAGAGAGACTGAAAACTTCACTGCTGCAAAACTTAACATCATTCAGTGTAGCTTATTTAATTAACTATTTTTATCCCACTTCTCAGCCAAAAAAGCTCCTGGAGCAGCTTACATACAATCAGGAAAATAAGACAGCCCCTGCCCACTGGCTTACAATCTCAAAAGACATGGCACACAAGGAAAAAGGGATGGGGAGGGAAGATGGGGAAAAAAATGAAGTGGTCTTTCAACCAGGCTGGTAGAATGTCCCCACTTCCCCTCTCTACAGCACTTGAGGGAGGAAGAGCCAACATACTTTACTTTGCAGACTTGCTGTAAGACTGGCAGGGAAAGAAAGATAAATGAGGCAGAGAACTGTAAGATACTATGTCTGCTGAGAAGTATGTAAATAACACAACTCGAGGGCCCCATACAAAGTTCTCAGCAGTTTCTTACTCCTGATGGCAGACTATGTAAAGTTCAAAACTTTGCAAAGGGGAGGGGAAACAAATCGCAATGTGGCCCTATCAAAGTGTTCCCTTTCATCTCTCATTCCACCGGTGGGGGAGAGCTGGAGCTCAGTGGTACAACACACGCCTTGGTGTAGAATGCCCCAGGTTCCAGGACCGGCATCCAGAGTAGTCATGGTCAGGTACCTGCCCACGGCCGCCACCCAGCAGGGGCCTACCAGCAAGAGCCCCCTGGACTTGCTCCTCCTCTTCACCTTTGCAACCTGCTTGTTCACCTTCCTCTTTCTCTGGCCCAGACAACAGTGGTGTTTAGAAGGAGGCACAGCAGATGCCCCTGCCTCCTTGCCCCCTGGCTCTCCACCTGCCAAGCAAGCAAGTGGGAGCGAGGATGAGGCAGAGGAGGAGGAGCAAGAGCAGCTGGTTACATGGACAGTGAGAAGGCAGGCTCAGTGAGGGAGGGGGCCCATGGAGGGTGCCTTGCCCAAGGGCTCCCAGAAACCCAGAGCCAGCACTGCCAGCTTCATCCCCCTGAAATTTCCAGTTTGAAAGATCTAAGGGAACAGATGATGTCATAGGCAAAAGGTTCTTTGATGTTGCAGAGCCGTCGCCTGTCAAAGGACAGACCAGTTTCCTCCAACCTGGCGCCCTCTAGCTGTGTTGGACTATGATTCCAAGAATCCCCCAGCCAGGGGGACTCTGGGAGTTATAGTCCAGCACATCTGGACAGCCCTAGTTTGGGGAAAACTGCTAATATATACACATACACATAGGCTAGATGGACAAATCAGGCTGTTCCTTACATTCCTACCATGGCACGGGGATGACCCTTGGGCACATGGTGTCAGGAGGCGCCCGAGTGGCCTCTTTTAGTAGACTCCAATAGCCAACTCCAGACACAGATGAAAGGATTCTTTTCAAGGCTTTAATCCTTTTACAACTTAATGACTCTTTCAGATGCTAATCACCAGCGACTAAGCAAGGAACAGCAGAGTGGCCTTTGTGCCGAGTAGGCAGTTGATCCCCGTTTGAAGGAGAATCACTTGAAGACCCTGAACTTATGGGCTAGGGAGAGATCCTCCCTCTTTCGCTTGGGTCCACGGGAGGCGGCCGTTGCTTGCGCGCCAAACGGGCGCTACGCCTCCTTTCCATGCCCTCCATCGCTCGTCGTTCTTTGCGTCTGCGTCGAGCGTCCAGCAAGCCCCCCTCCCGCACTTTCTCACTGCCAGAGTCACTATCTCAGGAATGCCGGCAGGAGGAATCTCTGCCAGCTGCTGTACCTGTGAGGGATGAGCGGGCTCCTCTCCCACGGATTGCTGATCCTCCTCAGAATCAGAACTGCTCTGGGGCTCTATCGGCTCAGTTTCCACCCTGACATCTGGTGCCACACTGGCCTTGCTGCAACTCATCGCATTGTGTTGTCGTCCGCAGCCTTCGTGAAGAAGCTCCAAGAGCAGAACGAAGCTCATCAGGCCAGCACAGCCAAGATGGCGGAAGGGATGGCGTTGGCGCTGGAAAAGAAGGACCAGGTAGACTTCCCTGGGAAATCCACAGCACCAGGAGTCACAGCTCCAGGGGTGTGGAAGCAGTTTCCTGGGCAGGCCCCCTACCTTCATGCCACATGGTTAGCTGACCCCAGCCTGGGGTCTTTCAGACGTATGGGACTTGCAGTCCACCACATCTGAAGGACACTGGGCTGGGGTCGGCTGTACAAGGTTCTAATTTTTTTTCAGTAACAGTGGTGATATTTTTTCAATAACAGTGGCAATTTTTTCAACAACAGTGGCGATATTTAGAAATGCACCCAACCACAACCGTCTATAGGCACATATGTGTAGCTCCTACACTATCCCTTTATTTTAATGATTTAAAACGGGTAGACCTTCAGTCCTGGGGGCCAAATCTAGCCCTCTAGGGATCCCGATCCAGGCTTCCCCCAGAAGGCTACACCCCCATCCCTGGGCCCCACCCCCTACCCCCTTTCCTACAACCACCAGATATTTGAGGGTTTCCCAGCTTTTGTGCAGTCCCCTCCCGCATTCTAAAAGGTTGAAATCCTTCCTCTAAGGCTGAGTTACTGGCAGGAAGTGGTTTCAAGCAGAAATATCGTAACCAACAGAGATGACTTAGTGGATAAAGTAGCAGTTACAGGAACTCTGGGGGAAAGTGACCATGTTATATGCAGACAAGCTGGATGCTGACAAGCCAGGGAGGGTTCAGAGGAGACCAACAAAGATGATCAGGGGACTGGAAACAAAGCCCTATGAAGAGAGACTGAAAGAACTGGGCCTGTTTAGTCTTGAGAAGAGGAGACTGAGGGGAGATAGGATAGCACTCTTAAAGTACTTGAAAGGTTGTCACAGGAAGGCCAGGATCTCTTCTCGATCAGCCCAGAATGCAGCACACAGAATAATGGGCTCAAGTGACAGGAAGCCAGATTCCAGCTGAACATCAGGAAAAACGTCCTGACTGTTAGAGCAATATGAGAATGGAACCAATTCCCTAGGGAGCTGGTGGGCTCTCCCACACTGGAGGCGTTCAAGACGAGGCTGGACAGCCACCTGTCAGGGATGCTCTGACTTGGATACCTGCACTGAGCAGGGGGTTGGACTTGATGGCCTTGTAGGCCCCTTCCAACCCTACTAGTCTATGATTCTGTGAAATAACGCTGGTAGTTTTGGCCCCACCCCTTTTGCCTTTGGCCCCACCCACCACTGGAATGCAGCCCCTGAGAGCTTCTCTGAAGTGGAATCTGGCCATTGTGCTAGAAGGGGGTCGACAGCTCTGCTCCAGCCCGTTGCCAAAGAGGAGTGAGGCTTGCCCACTGACTTATCTCTGTGTTGCTTTGGATACGTTTGGGGTGACTACAAGCTTGAGTTGGCTTGTTATGACACAGGCTGCGTTCGAGGTAACAGCTAACCTGTTTAGAAGCAGGCATGTGCCTTGGGCTCACGCGTTCCCTGCTGGCCTTCCCCATGCAGGAGGGAGTATCGGAAGGATCCAGTCATCGTGCCAAAGCCAGTAGCTTGTGCAAGCTGGTATTGCAAACCATGGCTTAATCCTGGTTTGCGGGAAACCCATAGCTTTCCGGCTTCCAATGAAACGGCACAGTGTGGTTTGCTGCAAACTTCACTCTGAAGTGACTCATGTCCTCTGCTCAAGCATGGGGAAGGAGAGGAGGGGGTATAGGAGCCCAAGGAGCCTGCTCGTATTTGGAACAGCAAACCATAGTTTGCTACTGCAACCCAATGCAACCGTGGTTTGAGAAACCTCACTTGTTCTGGGGAGACTTCTGTGTTTGTTACTATTATTGTTTATCTATTAATAATATTTTTATCTTGCACCAAAGCCACAAAGACTCCTGGTGCAGCTTACATGCAGTCAGTAAAACAGGACAGTCCCTGCCCTGAAACCTTACAGTGTAAAAACACACGACAGGCCAGGGAAAAAGGGAGCGGGAGGGAAGAAGGAACAAGGGCATCGCCTTTCAGCAGGGCTGGTAGGAGAGGATTTCCTCAGTAGGGCCCCAGCAATGTCACCTGCCCAGTTTTGGGCCTTGAACTGTCAGGAGTGATCACATACGAACACCCGCGTTCTCTTCCCTGGAGATGCTCCTTCCCTCGGAGACTGTCCCTTTAAGGAACAAGGCCTCTGTGTGATGCAACAACAGCACCTGCCGTGCTTGCTGCTCCTCAGAACGGGCAGGGCAGATGGGCGGGCTCCTCCGCTCCCCCCTTTCGCCTCGTGGGCTCTGCTGTTCCCCTGGCGCATCGCTGGCTCGTCCCAGGCGTTCAGGATGTTGACCTGCCCCTTTCTCCTTTCCCAGGAATGGCGAGAGAAGCTGTCTCACCTTGAAAAGGCAAGTGGCTTGCTTAGGCGGGCGGGACCGGGCTGTGTGTGGGGGGGATGCACACGGGCCTGGGCAGAAATCGCAGGATGTATCATCTTTGGGAGGCTCCCCCCCCCCGGTGGCCTCAGGCTATGAATGTGTTTTCCGGTTGAGCTGCAGACGCAGTGAGCGGCTCAGTTCTCCTTGCCTTGGACTTCCTGTCATGCACGGGGCATTGCTGCTGCCTGGACCAGCCTTCCCTGACCGGGCGGCCTCTGGATGTGTTGGACTACAACTCCCATCAACCCCTGCCAGAGGTTGATGGGAGTTGTAGTCCAACACATCCAGAGGGTGCCCGGTCGGGGAAGGCTGGTCTGGGCAGTCATGTTCTTCCTGGCGTTCCTTGAGCGCTGGCTCTCACCAGAATGTTCCCCCAGGGCTCATGGTCAGGGCGACTCCTCTCTCCCTGGAAGAGGTGTAGCTGGAAGGCCTTCGTTCTGGGGTTAGCCAGCATAGGCTAGATTGCCTAGGGTGGAGGTGCTATGCCCCAGGCTCGAGGGGGCCGAATTTGGCCTCCCTAAGGTCCCAGTCCGGCCCTACAGGGCTGTCCAGAGGGCCATGCCCCCTTTCCCTGGCCTCACCCCCTTTCTCCTGACCACCAGCCCTTTGGTGCCTTCCAGGCCTTCGTGCCATTTTCTCCCCATTCTAAAAGGTCGAAACGCTTCTCCAGAGGCTTCATACCTGGCAGGAAGTGCTGTAAGCTGGTATGTCTGGTCTTTGGGGCCTGCCCTCCTTTTGCCTTTGGCCTGCCCACCACTGGAGTGTGGCTCCCAGGAGCTTCTCTGAAATGCACTTCGTCCCTCGGCCTGAAAGAGGTTCTGGACCCCTGACCTAGGGAGACCCTTGCAAACATCTCCATAGGTGCCCTTTGCAGACAGGGGCTTCTGTCTACCAAGGGCAATGCACGGCAGCTTCCCACCCCCCTTCAAATCGTTTGGCTTTTGCAACGAAGTTGAGAAGCCCCCTAGAACCCCTTTCCTGCGTGCACATTCAACAGGAGAGGAAGATCCTTTCGGCACAGCTGCAAGAGATGAGGGAGAAGAGCTTGAACCTGTTCCAGAAGAGGGATGAGATTGACGAGCTGGAAGGCTTTCAGCAGCAGGAGCTGGCGAAAGTCAAGCACATGGTGAGGTTTCCCAAGGCCGCCTCCTTTGGGGCAGGGCAGCTCAGACAGGTCTCTGAGCTTGCCTCCAGGATGTGATTTGGGCCACTGTGGTCCCCAGGTCCGAAAAGGCTGCTGCTCGCCCTGTTTCACTCTGCCTCTAACCTCTGTTCTGTCTACTGCTTTCTATTATTTTTTTTACTACATATGTATCCTGTCTTCCTTCCATCACAGAGATCAAGGGGGGTGCCTCGGGGTTCCCAGGCAGTCTCAGTGTAGAACGGAGATATTCTGTATCTCCTATCAGCCCTAACCAGCATAGCCAGTAATGTGGGATGATGGGAGTTGTAGGCCAAAACATCTGGAGGCCCATGCCTGTTCTAGAGTCTCTTGATGTTTGTGTCTTTAGATTTTAATTTTTATTCCTTTTAAACACCCAGCTTTTGCAGAAGGAAGAGTCGCTGGCCCAGATGGAGCAAGAACTAGGGTCTTCCGAGCAAGAGTTGCTGCACGCCCGAGAGGAGCTGCAAGCCTCCCGCACTTTGTCCTCGCGCCTGGCTGGGGAACTGCAGGAGCTACGGCAGCAGCACACAGCCCTGGAAGCAGAGAGGTGGGGGAAGGGGGCCCGGGGGGGTAGGGGGAGAGGATGCAGTCTGATGCAGGCTTTGTGTACCTTTTTGGGTTGGTGGGTGTGTCTGAGTGCCGTGGGTGCTCTCACAAAATGGCTGCCATGGAATGCCACTTGCCCAGTCCTAAAATGGCTGCCATGTTGGGCATAGCCAGTCCCAAAACACCCAGTTCCCAGAAGGCAAACTGGTGAGGCTAAAAGAAAAAGTCATTTGCCCTGGAACCCAAGTCCAAGGCAGAGTTGAGGGTCTGAGCTCCAAAACATAGAACCACTGTAAATAAAGATGGTGCTGGAGGACAGCACTTTGTTTTGTAGCACACCAGCCTCCCAGTTTTTTTTAAAGAGAATACTTTTTAAAATCTTTAGAAATAAAATAAAAACCATGAAGGGCAGGGAGTGGCAGGTGCTTTTTGTGGGCACTGGTACACATGGGCACCACATTGGAGACCCCAGGCCTAAACTCTTGGGAGGGAGGACTTTCCCTGGTCCATGATGCCATCTCCTCCCATCAGTCTTAGCTGGGCAGGACCTTCACCCCGTGAAATTGCCACTCTGAAATTGGTCAGCGTAGAAAGGGGGTCAGGCTCTGGGATTTGAACCGGTGCACTTATGGCTTTGAGCATGGACTGAGCCCGTTGAGAGGGCCGGGGTGGTGTTGCCTTTGTGGCTCCAAACCTCCTTCCGGCACAGGGGGGAGGTGAGGGGTGTAAGTGTGCAGCATCAGCCCTGGAGGGAGGCAGGGAGGATCTGGGGAGGCCAAGCCACCGGGAGCCGAGCCTGGCAGCTGAGCATTGTGCTCCTGGCACCTGCTTTCCAAAGCCTCCAGTGTCAGCAGCACCCTGGGGACCACCCTGGATGGGAGAACACGCCCTCCAGATCTAAATTTGGGGCCACCTGAATCTCCTCCAGCCAGGCCCAACAAAAAGGAGATAAACACTCCACCCCACCCTGCAGCTGTATATTGTTATGAATTTGTGAATGCCTCTTGTGGATGCTGTGAGTTATAGTCCAACACATCTGGAGGGCACCAGGTTCGGGGAAGGCAGCTCTATCTAAAGTCCATTGCCAAGTCACCAGTCCCTTCTGAGCCTCTTAACCATTTGGCACAACTCCCACCCCAATGGAAGGCAGAATGGGAGGTGGTGGGAATCTTTGAATTCCCCCCACTCACACACACACAGATTTGGTGATTGGTGTTAACAGTTTCAATGTGTGCACTGTTTCCGAGTGCTTCCCCTCCGAATCAGGAAGGGCGAGACCTGGGGGCTGGTACCCAAGGTAACAAATTGGCAAAGTTGGCCTTTCCTTGGCTCATCTGTGGCCTACGGGTTAACCCCCCCCCCCCCCCCCCGCTTTCCTGCAGGAATGACCTCGTAGAGATGGAGGAGAGTGCTGAAAGCAAGATTACCAGCCTGGAGCAGCGGGCCCACGAACTCCAAGCCTACATCCAGCAACTGTCGGCAGATCTGCAGAATGTAAGTTGGGACATTCAGGCTGCTGCTGGTAGGCCTTCCTTATCCTGTGAAATGAGACGGAAGGCTGCTTTCATTTGTTCCGTTAGAGCAGCCTTTGAATTTACGCCAACCATTGAATTTACACCAACTACACGTCCCATCCCAGGATAAATCATACCGCTAGGACTGCTTCACCCAATGCAGTACATTTTTAGGTGTACACCTAAAACCTAAGGGGTGAATAGGCCGAAGTTACACGTGCCATGGTAGAGTGTATGTAACTGGAAAAGAAGCATATTCTCCCCCGTATTATGTTATTAAAAAAAAAAAAGGCCACATTTCTATACCTCCCAATAGCTGAAGCTCTCTGGGTGGTTCACAGAACAAAAAACATACAGTAATGTAGTCAAATGTAATATGTTTCAAACCTAAAGTTTTTATGAGACCAGAGTAAAAACCAGGATAAAAGTCAGCAGCCGTGCAAAGATCTAAAACGCAGTGGTGCAAGTTTTTGAAACTGAAAGACTAAAAGCCCAGGAGAATAGAAAGGTCTTCACCTGGTGCTTTAAAGACCACAGTGTAGGTGCAGGATGAGCCCTCTGGGGAGGGCATTCTGCAACTGGGGTGCTACCACCGAAAAGGCTCTCTCCTCAGTAGCCACCCTCCTCACCGCATTTGGCAGAGGCACCTGGGGAAGGACCCTTTCTTCTGTGTTTCATGCTGCATATTTTTAGATCGGGGTGGGCAACTTGCAGCTCTCCAGATGTTGTTGGACTGCAACTCCCATCATCCTTCACCATTGGCTATACTAGGTAAAGCTGATGGGCGTTGCACTCCTGCGACATCTGGCGGGCTACGAGTTGCCCACCTTCGGAGGGGGCTGTGCCAGCGAAACGCAACCGCCAGGAAGCTCCGCTCCCTGGTGGCTTCCAGCTGCCAAACTTCCAAAGGTGGGAGCTCTCAGGGTTGGCTGCAGTCCCCTGTTAAGTGTAGACCTTGTGGCAAACCCAGCTGATGTGTGGACCAGCTTTTCAACAATAGCAAGTTCGTTACCTTGTGCGGGTGGAATTTGCCGTTCCACAAGAGCTGGTGAAGCATCAGCAGTTCGTAATTGGGTGTGTTTGGAAGTGTTAGGGCGCAGTCCTATGCACGTTTAAGACAGAAGAAAGTCCTGCAACTCCCAGCATTCCCCAGCCAGCTGGGAGTTGTAGGACTTTCTTCTGTCTTAAACATGCATAGGATTGCGCCCTTCGTTCGGTTAACCTCTTGTGGGAGCCGCCCCCCAGAGCCTGTAACCTTTTCAGACCCGAGTGGAGAAGCAAGCCCCGGGGGGGCAGGGGGCAGCTGCTTTTCCAGAGGTCAGGCTTAGGGGCCCTTTTCTCCACTCTTCTAGGCTCAGCTTGCCGCCTCTGGTTGCGAAAAGAGGCTGGAGTCCTTGCAGGGCGAACACGACTCTCTGAAGCTGGAGTACGAGCAACACAAGCAAAAGGTACCGCCTGGATTTGGTGTCGGTGGCCTCCCTCCAGGAAGTAAAACACCTTAAATGGCCTGTGCCGACATCGGAGGGCGATCCAAGAGGAAAGGACCGCTTTGGGGGAAGCTCTTGAGCTTTGCCAAAGGGAGAGGAGCTCCTCAGGCACGGGAGAGGGCGGATCCTGTCTCCTTGCCAGAGAACGTATGTGTTGCCTGAAGGCCGGAGAGCAAACGGAGCCTGTGTTCCAACAGATGGTTGTCGAAGTGGAGGAGAAAAGCCATCTTGTGGGCCACTTGCAAGAGAAAGTGGCCACCCTGGAGAAGCGGTTCGAGGGGAACCTTTCGGGCGACGAGCACATCCGGGAGCTGCTCAGGGAGGTAAATGTGGGTCGCAGGTCGCTTCCGGGAAGGGCGACGACAGAGGAGTGTGCTGAGGACATCTCTTCTTTCCCTCCCGCACCACCCCAGTAGCTCAGCGGTAGAGCCCCTGCTTTGGGTGTAGAAAGTCCCAGGTTCGATCCCTGGTAGAGCAGGAAAGCCCTCCGGCCTGGAATCCTGGGGAGCCTTGCCAGTCAGTGTCACCAGTACTGGGCTGGATGGGCCCAGGGACTGAATCAGTCTAAGGCAGCTTCCAGTGTTCCTGTGTCAGTCCCTGCTTTAATTTGTACGATTGCTGTTTTATTATAGGTGTGTAATAATTTCCTTTATCGATTTGTATTTTGTGTGTGTGTTATCTTTGTATTTTATTGACTGCAAGCTGCTTTGAGGCCACTGAGTGGTGGAAGACCGGCATATTAATAATAAAATAATAATAAAATAACGATAATAGCAATTTTCATTTCTAAACTTTCTAGAAATGTGCTCTGGAGCAGGGACTGGAGGAAGCCAGGCAGCAACTCTCAGCAGCACGGGCGAGTCACACGGAAAGTGTGAGCCTCCTGGAAACACAGGTACCCCAAGCAGAATTGCTCTTGGGCAACTGGGGAGGTAATGGGTCGCAGTTCAGTGAGCAACAGCACTTGTATTTCTTGGGGGGATCCCCCTCAGCTTGGTAAAGGCAGGGCCTTAATTGGGAGGGGCTCATCTTTTGGTTTTCAGTGCCACTGCTCTGCCCTGGGATGTGTGGTGTAGTGGTGGGGTTTCCTGAGCATGTGCAAAGTGTCTCTCCTTGATGACTGAGGAACCGCAACCAGTCCTACATATTTGGAGTTAAGAGGAGAGGGCTTTTAGGGCAGGAGGCTTCCTTCCAGGCAACTCTCTATTCAGAAATGTTAAAATATATTTCTATTTGATTAGATTTCTGTTTGTTCAGGCATGCACCAACATTTTTTAAAAAATGTAGGCGCTCATTGAAGACATCTTTTTACACAAGCTGTCCCTGTGTAGTTTAGCAATCTTACAGATATGTCGATACCATATATTCTGTATATTGCCTTTTATATTTTTATGATTCGTGGACATCGCTTTGAAATCTGTAGATGTAAGCCGTTTATAAATACTCGCAAATATATACATACGTTTCTCATGTAGGCCCATATTTTAGTAGAGGGGTGTGTGTGGGAGACAAGTAAATTCTGCCCTTCTCCGAGAACTGAATCCCATGCTCAAGACAGTCTCATTGTGCAGCCTTCGCTGGGATGTACCACTTCAGAATGCAGAGGGGCGAATCACATGTCCGAGTGCTATAACCATCTGTTGAATACATAATACTAGAATTTCAGAGTGAAAAGGCCTAGTTCACATGGGGGGGGGGGGGGCAGGCGCGCACACACACACACACACACACACACACACACACACCCCATTCACATGTGAGATCCTCCCCCTGCTTTCACCAGCTGTGTTGCCCAAAAGGGTACAGCTGGCGAAAGTTGCACCAGGCTGTTCTCCTGGTTGTGCATTTCAGCTCAAGAATCAGGGATGGTGTGTGTTGCATCCTAGATCAACAAACTGAGCGGCAAAGTGGCCGAGGGCCAGGCGCGCCTGAGCGAGAGAGAGGAGTTTGTGCAGAGCCTCCAGGAGAGCGGCGCGCAACAGGTAGTGTCAGCATGAGTTGGTGTGTTTCTCTTCCCCATTCCTGGCTGGCTGGCTGGAGGGCAGGTGTGTTTCCTTGAGGGATCAGAAACTGAGGGAAGAACACCCTCTTGTCTTCGTAGCTGAAAGATCTTGAGCAAGCCCTCCAGCTTGCCAGCGAGGCGATGGCAAAAAGCAAGGACGATGTCAAGGAGAAGGAACTGCAGGCCCAGAAGCTGGTGAGCTAGTCTGACCTAGGTTGTACCAGTATTGCCCGGGACACGATGTGGGGGGAGAAAACTTACTCGCCAAATGTCTTCCTTCTCTTCTCTCTTCTTTTTCTTACGTTCATACCCCACCTTTTCCTCTTGCAAGAAACGCAAAGCAGCTTACACGGTCCTCCTCCTCCTCTCTATTTTATCCTTACAACAACCCTGTGAGGTGGGTTAGGCTGAGAGCCGGTGACTGGCCCAAAGTCATCTGGTGAGCTTCGTAGCCAAGTGGGGACTAGAACCCAGGTCTCCCGAGACCCAGTCCAACAGTCTTAATGCTACGCCACACTGGCTGTCTCTGCCAGCCTGACTTGCAAGCTTTACGGAGAATTATGGACGTTGTAGTCCAACAGGTTGGGGAAAGCTGCTGCATGGGTTAGAGCTAATGCGGTCATCCATTGATGGAAGTAGTTCCGTCAGTGGGACCGGAAGGGGGGCGATTCCTCCTCCTCTCACGGCTGCCCTGCGCATGCTCAGGATCTGCTTGGGAGGACTGGGAAAGCCTTCCGAGCAGCTCTCAGAGCAGGGTAGGGAGTTGCGGCGGGGAGGAGGGAGGGAGAAAGTCCCGTCGTATGAGCAGACGTCTGCTAGTGCTATGTTGGATTTAACCGTATACTTCTGACAACCTGGGGATCTTTCCCCCGCATGCGCGACTGTGCTCCCACACCTGTACCCTGACCAAGAGGGGGTAAGGTGGGAAGAGGCTGGGCTCATTCGGCAGTGCCGCTGCAATAGTGACCGAGTGGTTAGCAGGCAGTTGCCTCCCTCCCAAGTTTAAAACAAACCTGCAACTCTTGGGGCTGCCTTGCCCAGGAGTGAGGGTGAATCGAAAGGTGGTAGCAGGCCTAAGTTGGGATGTCCAGGTAGCCGGGCATCTACCAGTCCCTTCTTTGTCAAGGTGCATGGGATCAGAGGAGCAGCTGGCATGGCAGGAACGTTGGTTTCCCTCTCTGCCCCTGCCTTTCGCTGGGGGCGACATTTAAAAATCTGAAACCAGTTCGTAGGAATTTGGAATGTGTTTCTAACTGAGTTGTTCTGTTTCCTATTCTTCATAAGGAGCCTTGTCTCGTACAGGTTCCCGAGTCTGTGGTTTTTAAAAAAGGGTCTAGCCCTCAAGGATTTCAGAGATATCTGAAAGCATCTTGCAGGCTTTTCTTGCCAAATTCCAGCATTCTTGGGGCATGGTTTCCTGCTTTTTTCTCTCAGTGCACACAGTAACGTTTTCCTAGCCCTCTGCCTCTCACGGCGGCACCCTCTTTCCTTGCTACATATTGCTTCTGACCTTAAAACTGTTTGCAGATCTGAAAACCAACCTAGAACTATCCTAGGAATAAAGCATGCTGCTGAAATACAGCAGCCTTCTCCAACCTGGGTCCCTCCAGATGTTTTGGACTTCAGCTCCCAAAAGCTCCAGTGAGCATAGCCAATGGCCAGGAATTCTGGGAGTTGCAGTCCAAAACATCTGGAGAGCACCAGATTGTGGAAGGCTGGGATACAGCCATGCAAATTAAGTTCTTTTTCTAACACAGTGGGAAAATTTATGCTGAGCTCTAACTCCTGGAGGGATAGTGGAATTTCAGAACTTGTTCCTACCCTTTTTCTTCTTCCTCCTCCTCCTCCCATCTTGGCAGCAAAGGGATCTGGAGTTGGAGAGCATCAGATCGCAGGAGCGCCTCTCCACAGTGCAGCGTCAGTGCACAGAGCAAGTTGGGGGACTGAAGCAGCAGGTTGCAGCCCTTGAAGAAGCACAGGAGTCTGAAAGGACAGCTGCCCAGCTCCAGATTGTGAGTGTCCCTCCTGCCGTTCCGAATCGGAAATGTCAGTTCTGAGCCGGGAAAAGCTCGACCAGCCTTCCCCAGCCTGCCCCCCTGACGTTTTGGACTATATTTCCCATCAGCCACTGCCAACATGGCCAATGGCCAGGTGTTACGGGAGTTGTAGTCCAAATAATCTGGGTGGCACCAGGTTGGGGAAAGCTGAGCTGATCTCTTTGTGAACTATGTATGTTATGCAAATTGGACTGTTCCGCATAATTCTGGTTTTGCTCATTGTGGGGGAGGGGCAAGGACACAGAAGCTCCTTCCTGGACCACCTTTCTGGCTTCTGAGCTTTCAGCAGGCAGTGCCTACATATGGTCAAGCTTTGAAGCCATGAGGACTAGGAACTTGTTTTTGTTTGGTTTTCTGAAAGCTTCTCAGGAAGTTGAATTCTGCGGCCATTTCTACATCCTGTGCTGCTCCTGTGCCGTTGAGGTGTTCACATTGCCCTGGCCTCCTTTCCCTGGTTTGTCTGCAGCCTATAATCTCTGTAGCAAGCATGGCTACCTGTCTAAAGGTCTAGGCAGGCTGCTTTGAAATAAGACACACACACACACACACACTTTCCCTTTGCAAGAGTCGTATTACAGAGAGAAATGGCTAAAAAATGACATTGTTCGATCACTTGCACTGCCTCTTCCTGTTGGCTGGATCGCAGTGATGTAACAGAATGTTCAGCAACATTCCAGCTGCATAGGGTGAAAGAGTGAACAACAGGGAACTTGACACAGCTTCTATGCTGGAGGCACGGGGTTAGTTTTGGATAGGCAAGAAACTTCACGGAACAGGGCCTTGGAACAGAAGCAGCTGTTAATTAATTGGCAGGAAGCAGAATAGAGGCGTGGAGTACTCTGTCTTTTCCTCTCTGGGACAAGGTCTGTTTGCTTTGAATTATCCTCACAGTTCTTGTCACTGATTTTTACATTGTTAAAGCTCTGAGCTGGTAATAGCCTACCACCCTTATATTTTTCCTCACAAAAACCCTGTGAGGGAGGGTACTGCTCTCCCACTTGTGTTGAGAGAACAGTGGATGAGAGAGGACTTGCCCAGGGCCAGCCAGTGAGTCTGGGACTGAGGGAAAATTTGAACCCAGGTCTTTCTCCTCCAATGAACAGTCTATTGAAATGCAGCTGGGTGAGGGGGGGAAGAATTAATGAAGGCAGCATTTAACCAAAATAAAGCTACTCTAAAGCTGTGTAACAGTTCCTGTGGATCTTGACCAAGTAGTCCTGTGTTTTCCTGTTCTTGTTTAGAGCCAGCTGGAGAAAGGAAATGAAGATCTTAAAGACAGATGCAGCGACTTAGAAAGCTCGTTAAGGACACAAGAGTCTGAGCTGGAAAGACTGAAGGTATGTCAGGGGGATGGGACCCCCTGTGATCTTCGTGATGGCCATGCTCAGCTGCTTAGAAGCCGTTGTCCTGCTGATGGGGCTGCCTTTGGGGGTCAAGCGCAGCATGCACACTGATGGTCTGGTGGCCGTGCAGCAGAGAAGGCAAAATTAAAAGTGAATTAGTGTTAAGAGCCAGTGAGCTTCATGTCCGAGGGCAGGGTTTCTTAATAGCTGATCATGGGAACGGCTGCTTCTCTGGGTTTTTATTTATTTTTATTGGTTACATTTGTATCCTACTTTTTCCTCCGCGGAGCCCAAGGCAGCTTTCATGCTCCTCCTCCTCTCCATTTTACCCTCACAACAACCTTGTGAGGTAGGCTAAGAGTCAGTGACTAACCCAAAGTCACCCAGTGAGCTACATGGCTGAGGGGGGACTAGAACCCTTTTATTGTTTATGTTTATTTATTATTACATTTTATATCGCCACTTTTTTTCCTCTTGCAAGGAGCCCAAGGCAGCTTCCATGGTCGTCGTCCTCTCCATTTTATCCTCACCCAGTGAGCTTCTTGGCCCAGTGGGGACTAGAACCTGGGTCTCCCAAGTCCCAGGCCAGCATGCTTACCACTACACTGGGTTGGCATCCTATGCACTAGCAGTGAACTAAAACGTGCTCATAGAGACTCATTCACCTTGTGTGGCTCTCCTTGTAACCAAAACAGCACCATGCGCATACATGGAGGAGGAGAGGGGGGAGATCAGCAGTCCTGGAGGAACTGCAAGAACTGCAGAAGTGCCAAAAAAGAGGAAGAAAATAAACCCTTTAGAGGAAAAGCCAAGGGCTGGGGGGAAACCCCAAACTGCCTGATGAGCAGTCTCAGTGACCCTGGAATGCTGACTGGCTGGCGGGGGAAAGAAATGGAAAAATCAGGGTGGGGACGGAATAGAGTATTGTGGCAGAGGGCAGGGCTGGTTGGAACTCCATGTCGCAACGTTCTGTTGCAGGTCCAAATTTTGCAGGTCACAGCCAGCCACTGTGAGTCCACCTGCTGGTCTTTCTGTTCCTTCCCTCTGGAAGGAAGATCAGGGACTAGTCCAGATTTCCCCAGCCTGGTGCCCTCTAGAAATGTTGGAATTCAACTCCCATCATCCCCCAGCCAGCATCGTCCATCCTGGGCAAAGCATACTGCCTTCTTTCAGCAGTGGATCAGAGATGTGGAACCTCAGTCCCACGGGCTGGGTTCGGCTATGCTTTTTCCTGCCCACGGATTCCAGCATTCGCAGTCCCCCCCCCCTTCTAAGAGGTTGAAATGCCTGTCCTAGGGCTCAGTTACTGGCAGGAAGAGCCTCAAGCTAAAATTGGGTGGTCTTTTTGGTCCCTCGCCTGCACTTGGCCCCACCCACCCCTGGAATGCGGCCCCTGAGAGCTTCTCCAAAATGTATTGCGGCCCTCAGGCTGAAAGAGGTTCAACACCCTTTGCTTTTATATTAACCCAGCCGGGGAAAAAGGGTCTCTGTTGATCAGACCCTGAGTGTCCCCATATTTCGGTCTGGAAGACATCTTGCCCAGGTAAAATTGGCTACAATAGCCCTGGGTGGCGGTGGATTTCCCCCACGGCTGCAGGCAGCTTTTGGTTGTTCCGAATTCTCCGTTCTCTAATCCCGGGGCCCTTGCTGCTTTGCAGGCAGAATTGAGCAGCAGCGCTGGAATCGCTGAAACCCTGGAGGAGACGCGGAGACGAAGGGAGGAGCTACAAGAGCAGGTTGGGTTCCGGGCTGGCCAGCCCAGCTGTGGGTGAAGGTGGCCCTCCCCTCAGGGCTGGCCGCTGGGGTGCTGCACCCGGAGCATCTGCTTTTGAAACGGGCTTGCAGCCCTCAAGTGTATGTTCCAATTAGGACCAGTCGTGCCCCTGCCAGGGATGACTGGGAATTCGGCCCTTCCCTCTGGGGGAAAAGCAAAACGCTTTGGAGATGGACAGGTGGAGGCACTATTAGCTGAGACCCGTAAAACGGGTGCCTCCGTCTTGACCCAGCTGCTCTGCGGGGAAGCCATCCACCCCAGCTCCTTATTTATTTACCTTGAAGATTTACACCATGTCTTTCGTTCAGATGATTGTTTGTTTACGGTATTTTTATTCTGCTTCTCAGCCAAAAAAATGATCCTAGAGTGGCGTATGGTCATTCAGTAACACAAGATGGTCCCTGGCCCTGCAGGATTACAGTCTCAAAAGACAGGACACACAAGGAAAAAGGGATGGGGAGGGAAGAGGAAAAAGCGAAGTAGATTCTCAGCACAGCCAGTGGAACGGCCCCGCTTCCCCTCTCATCTCCTGGGGGGGGTGGCGGGCACAGCCCCACTGGAGGAGGGACTGCATCCGTCTGCCTGCTCCTTTCTCACTCCTCCTTCCTTGCCACAGGGCAGGTTATGCTGGTTGACCCAAGGTGGGGGGAGAGGGGGGATTCTCAACATGGCTCACAAGCAAGAGATACAACAACCCCAAAATACATGCGTACGCACCCTCCCTCTCCCCATCTCCCTCTCCCCATCTCCCTCTCCCCATCTCCCAGTCCGGTGTGCTCTAGCCCCTTGGCCGCTGGACGGGGCCGGTGTGTGCTCCTGCTGCCACCCCGGAGCACCTGGGAGTTGGAGTGGAGCTTCTTTCTGGCAAGGAAGGGGGAAGCCAGCTCCCTGCAGTTGCTCCTTCCCTGGCTGAAAGATGTGGTCAGGCTGGTCCTCTACTATTCTTCATGGTGGCCTTTTGAGGATGATTTTGGCTTCTTGGGAAAAAATACTCTTCTGAGAGCCTCGCCTCCCCCACATTCCTGTTCGAGGCAGGGCGGTTCTGCACCTGCCTCCTGCTGTTCATGAGGGGAAATATGCTTGGGCATAGCTTTTATCCCGAGCAAGAAGGTGGCTTTTTATTATTAATGTAGAACGAGGGCTCCTTCTGCTTTCAGGCCAAGATTTTCACCGTAGGAGGCAGATGGAGACATTAGACCTGCTGGACGGAGGGCTCTGGTGGGATTTTAGCGTTTGGTCCCAGTTAAGTCTTTCTGGAGCTCTGTCGGAGTGCCGAGTGCTCTACGGAACATGTAGGATAGGGAGACATACTAGAACCCGTTGGGGCCGTCCCATGAAGCTGACGGGTGGGAGATTCAGGACAGATCACAGGAAGGGCTTCTTCACGCAGCGCTGAGTTTAGCTATGGAACTCACTTCCACAGGATGTAGTGATGGCCACCAATTTGGATGCCTTTAAAAGTGGGTTAGACAAATGCCCAGAGAAGAAGCTATCAGTGGCTACTAGTCCTGATGGCTATGTGTGACCTCCAGGTATCAGAGGCAGTATGGGCAGGAGGGTGCTGTTGCACTCATGTCCTATTTGTGGGTTTCCCGTGGGCAGCTGGTTGGCCACTGTGTGAACAGAATGCTGGATGAGATGGACCCTTGGTCTGATCCAGCACAGCTGCTCTTACATTCTTATGGGTGTTGAACCCCAGGCCCGTGGGCCAAATCCAGGTGGATCCCTGCAGATTCACAGTCAACATTAGGTGGGGAAAAACAGAGGAGCAGAATAGAGGAGGTACCAGTGAGGCCAGGATAAAGCTTTGTAAATGAGGATCTTGAAGTGCGAGGACTTGGGGAGGAGAAATGGTGTAGAGAGGGGGCAGGTGTGTTCAATATGGCAGCATAGGAAGAAGAGGCAATGGGGCATAAGGTAAAAGAAGATGAGCTTATTGGGGGAGAGGGAGAGAGAAAGGGAGAGCTGACTCACACCTGTGCTGCCTGCATCTCATCCCTGATCATGTGAGCAGCCTTTGTTTAAGAGTCTTGTTCGTACGGGTGAGGTCGTGGGATAAGCAGAGTCCTGCATTTGGATCCAAGCTGCAAGGCTGGATTCAAAGAAGTGTGGCTGAAAGATGCGGCCATCAGGGTTGCTATGCAAATGTGCTGGGGTCTTGCACAACATTCTGGTGCTAAGTGTAAAATGGCTCTTCGTGAGCAAAGGACACCTTTTGGATCCAGCTGTCTCCAGGGGAGGGGTGGAGTGTGTGCGAGAGAGAGACCTGGAGCAGCGGTTTTAATATATGCAGGTTGAGGCAATGGATCAGTACAAGTGCGTGTGTGTACCAGCCCATTTTGAGGGTGGAATGCTTCGAAAATAAGGATTGGTAGCGACGTTCTGGCTGTTCATGGCCCTTTTTTTCTGGTGGCTAGGTTGCCAATCTCACCTCATTGCTAAAGGAGAAGGACCTGCTGATCGCAAATAAAACAGACGCGCTCCTCAAAGAGGAGGAAGAGCTGAAGCGTGTAAGGCAAGGTGAGAGACCCAGCAAGTCTAAACCGCTACTGGAAGGGAGGTGATACCACTACGTAACCCTCTCCGACAAACCCAACAGCTCCCCGTCTAGCAGCACCTGCAAAAAGCGCATTGTTTTGATCCTCTGAATAGCCGTGGGTCTTGTCTGCACCCCATAGCTTCTGACATGGAGCCCCTCATTCAGTTTCTGTTTCTTGGCTTGTAGTGCTGGTTGTAACTCACAGAATCCAGATTAACCTGTATGCAGTCCTTAATTGGTGGTGGTAGTAGAAAAAAGGTGTAATTTCCCTCTTCTCCAGTCATCTGGGATGAGGGGGCAGGGGATTCCAGGGCAGAGTCTGGCCAAGCAGGATTTGGCCCCTGATATTTCTTTTTTGTTTTAGAATTGTTGCCTGTAAAAGGGGTTAACGTGCAAAGCATCTAATCCTCAGTAAAAGGCGATTGCCAAACACTCTGTTAGATGTTTCTCCCTCTGTTCTGTTCCAGTGGGTATGGCAAGGGACTGTGTACGCATTGGGACATCACCCTCTCTGAAGCACCTGGGAGTGTTTTGTGGGATGGGACAGTATGTGGACTCAGATAGGAAAAGCCAGTATGGCGTCATGGTTGGAGTCGGACGTGGAGAGGAGAGGAGAGGACCCGGGTTCAGATCCCCTCAGCCACAAAGCGTGCTTGGGTGATGCTGAGCGAGGCCAGGAAATTCTGTCTGATCTTGGGTCAATCTCTCAGCCTGGCCTACCTCGTGGGGTGGTTGTTTAGATAAGATTGGAGGACCCATGTATGCTGTTTCAGTCCCCTCTGGACAAAGGATAGAATAAAAAACAGAGCTGGAGCAGGAGAGATCCCACCCCCTCTGTCCTGACGTGGCAGCTGGAATCGGCTTTCCCACCTCTGAACCCAGCCTTTGCTGTGTCCTGTTTGTCCCAGGCCACGACGCAGTTCTGCTGCAGATGCATCATTTGCAGTCCAGTCTCGAACTGTGCCAGCGCAAGGCTGCGGAGAGGGACGCTGTGGCGGAGGAGCAGATGAGTGCTTTGCAGGCACAGCTGTGGGAACAGCGGGCGCGCGTGCTAGCCAGCGAGAAGGAGGTGAGCAGCTGGGCCCTGAGCCAGGGTGGGGGAGAGCCCCTGTTCTCCCCAAAGCGACACCCTGGGGATCTCATCCAAATCATCGCAAATAAAATAACATCTTCACTGAATTTGCACCCTGCCCCAGATAATCCCAAACTGATGGGAAAAGTTCTCCCCACCTAAACTTCATTAGCATGCAAGGGAACGCAGGGGGCGGGGGTCAAGCATGTGGGGAGGAGAGAGTCACCAGGGGGATTACTTCCCTCCCCAGCTGTGATCCCCCTAGAAAATTGCTCCCTGCAAGGCTGTTCTTACATTCATTGCTGTAGATCACCTTCCTCCAACCCACGGCTCTCCAGGGATGTTGGACTACAGCTCCCATCGTTTCCAAATAGCTTGGCCATTCTGGCTGGGGATTGTGGGAGTTGTAGTCCAGCACCCCTGGAGAGAACAGGGCTGGGGGGGCTGCTGTAAGTACTGCGCCAGTGTGGCCATTGCTCTGACTCTGTGTCGTGGAGTTCTTTATCTCTTTCTAGCACGTGGAGCCGGCTTCGCCCGGGTTTGAATAGCCCCTAGTTCGGCAGCTGTCAGAGCTGGACATGTTGTGCGAAGCCACGTCCACTGGCACCCCTAGGCACAGCCTCTGCCATGGTCCACCCCATAGCCCATTGAGGGGGGGGTCTGCCCACTCCATTCCCCTGAGCAGAGGGAGGGTGCAGCCATCTGATCCTCTCCCTCAGCCTCCTGCTCTCACCTGGCTTTAAACTGTGTGGATTGCACAGCTGTGCGCTGGTTAGGGGAATCTGCCCCTAGTGGCTGGAGAAGTAACTGTGGCCTTCAACCGCACCGGCACATTAACGTTAATTCACATTAATAACCCTGCGTCCACAGCCCTGCACGCCATGTTTCAGGGGTCTAGATCCCATGGCTTTGGTGCTATGGCACTGGACGGATGGACGGACACGCCCCCTTCATTATTCTAGATAAACAGGGTTGTCTGCAGGCTGCAACTCCATAAGAGCTCAAATAACGTGCAGGACACAATATCAAGCACAGAATTCAGCATCCCCCAAATCTCTGTTTTTCTTTAAAAAAAAAAAAAACGAAGGAAGGAAGCAGAGATCTGCTTGGAAGTGTGTGGGCAACGCCTGATGGAAGCTCAGAAACGAGAAGGGTTGCTCTGTACGGTTCCCGTGTCCTGTGTCACTCCTTCCCACGACTGCAGAAGTGAAGCACATTATGCAAAATGGACGTACCGCTGTGCGTGACTTCAGCAAGTTGCAATATTTGGGTCACCGCAGCGCAGAATTAATTTCTAACATGCCGCTTATGTCTTGGCCTGTTTTGAACTGTTTTGAGATCTATCAGTGCAGCATTTGACCCGTTATCTTCTTGCAGCTTGCAGATATTCCTCTGGCTTTGAGGCCAGTTAGGAAACACACACCCCCAACCCCACCCTGAGCCTTTCCAGGACTACATGCAGCTTTTGCTTCTGCTGCCACTGCGAGCTGCTGAGCCCTGCTCCCTTTTTGCCTCCTGCCAGGCTGCTACGTTGGAACTGGCATCTGCAGCCTTGAAAATGCACTTACATCCCTCTGACGCTGGAGAAGGCGAGCCGAACGGGGAGGTGGCTGCCACTGATGTCGTCCAGCTACAGAAGGAGAACAGAGGCCTGGAGCAGCAAATTGCTGAGAAGAACAAGGTGCTGACCTGGGCACAAGGCCCTAATCTGTCCCTCCCACCCCGAGTTTTTCTGATCCTTCCCCTTGCTGATAATACCGTCCCCTTCTCTGGCTTCAGCACAGGGCGCCATCTCCTCCTTGCTCTTTTTTCCAGGAGTCGCTCGGAGGTGGCTCCTCGTTGTTTTCACAAAGCTTGCTCCTGTGAGAGAGTTGCCCTGGGATGGTTTTTGTTTATGCAAGGATTAATCCATGGGCAAACAAAAGAGCCCCTGGGTAATGAGGGCCTCTTAAAGAGCCTCTGTTAACATTGTGGGTAGGGGTAATAACTACCAGTCATTTGGTGGTTTCCCAGCTTTTGCCCAGTTCTTTCCCCATTCTCAAAAGGTTGAAATGTCTCTGCTAAGGCTTCATGACTGGCAGTAGCAGCTTTAAGTTCAAATATGCTGGTATTTTTAGCCCTGCCCCAGTTCCCTTTGGCCCCGGCCCCTGGAATGCGGCCCCCAATTCTTCTCCAAAATGGAATTCGCCCCTCAGGCTGAAAGAGGTTCAGTGCCCCTGGTGTAAACAATCCTGACCCTGTCCAGGCGTTTGGCTGAACTCATGAGGGTTAAAAACTTGTAGAGGGACGGAGGCCACTCCCGACCTCCCTGTGTTGAGCAGGGAGGTTTGAAGAGGAGTTCTGCTTCCCGGGGAGGCTGGGAACGAAGGGGCAGGGCCTGGCATGCTCAGGGACTTTGGGGGCAGGGCCAGTCTGCAAGGCCCCATCCGTCTACACACATGTAGCCCTCGCACATTCAGGCAAACATCTGAACAGCGCCACTGCAGTCGCCACCTTTTGGCAAGCCCGGGTGGGCGAGGTTCAGGAATTGCTGCCTGCAGCGACCCACAAATACTTTAGTGGAGCATCTCAGGGCTTCCTTGCCGGTGCAAATGAGATTTGGTCTTGGCTCCTTCCTTACACTGTTTTGAGTATCTTCAGAATAGCCATGTCCTCTCTGTGGAGCAGCTCCAGATGTCCTAACCAGAGAGTCTGTTTTGGTTCTCAGCCTGTTTTATTTATGTGGGCAGCTACTCAAAAGTCACAGAAGACAGCCAGGACCTCTTCTGCCTGCCTGCATAAAAGGCAGCAGCTTTGATTGGGAACCGGTCCTGTCACGATTTCTCAGGGCGGTGCAATTCGCACAACAGAACGCTCAGTAACTTTTAATGGAAACATGTCGGCCTGTGAGCTGAAGTTCTCCTCCCCCTCTTTCTCCAATGGTAGATGATAAAGCAGCTGCAACAGAGGATGGCAGAGCTGAAGAAGACCTTGCAGAAAGAATTGGTGAGTATCACCTGCACCAGAAGTCCTACCAGCTGTCCACTAGTCTGACTGTGTGCTCTGAGAGGTGTCACCTGAGAACAAAACAGCCCTATAAACGCTCAAAGAACAGGGCTTCAAAGTGACCAGGAGGTCTGTTCTAGCTCTCTAACATAGGCTCTCCTTCAGACTCTAGTGCTGTGTGTTTGTACTGGAGTTCCAGCGCACGCACACAAAATGCAGAATTTGGTAGGAGGAGAATTCCACTTTTGGAGAATGTCAGCGCTGTGTGCGTGTGTGTTTAAAGTCAAGTTTCTATCTCTTATGGAGGTGAAGGTCAGAGCGCATGGACAATGCCTGCTGACTTTTTCAGAAGCCAGAAAGGTGGCTGGATATTCTGTGTCTTGGGTTGGAACTGGAACAAACAATATGAAATAGCGAGCAGTGCTGGGTAAAGTATGCAAAATAAGAGAGACAAGGCCAGGGTGCCCCATCCGACTATCGACCAGGGCTAATTATAGGGAGCCTGCAACTCCCATGTGACAACTGCATCACGGCCTGCTGGTTTGTTACGGTTATGGTCTACAAAGACCCACATAACTTGGGGCCAGGTTATCTGAAATAATGTGTTCTCGCCATATGAGCCTGACCAGCTGTTGAGAGCCTTGGGGAAGAGGCTCTTCTTTCTGTCCCACCAACAGCTGAACCACACGTGGTGGGAGCATGTGAGGCAGCCTTCTCAGTGGCTGCTCCGAGGCTCTGAGACCCCTTGCCAAGGGAGGCCCAACTAGCCCCATTTCTGATCCTTCACTGGAAGGGGATGTGTAAAGATAGGCAGATTTCATGGCAGATCAGTAAAGCAGAGGGAGAAATTATGCAAATATCCCAGCAGCAGACTTCTGAGTATGTGCATTTGCACTAGACCGAAAGGAAGGTTGCACGTGTGTTTGGCACACTTTCCAGGTCCTTTCTTCTCGATTTTTAGGAGTATCAGGTGGAGGGCACTTACAAGGGATGAGGGAGGATGGTGGAGCAGCAGGGGTTCTTGCCACTCTTGCCAGGCAGCTCTCTCGCCACTCCCAACAACTCATGATGAAGCCACCCTGCCAGGTTTGGGGTTCACAACAAGCCGTCCCAAAAACAAGCCACCCTGAACAGCCCAGCAACAAGCTATGGGTTCTCAGAGTGGCTTTTTTGTAGACAACAACCCACGCTGAAAGAACTGCGGGTTCGGCTGTCACAACAGGCTGCCCTGAAACAACCCACGCTGACAACCAGCCCTGGCTTATCAGGTCTCTGTGTACCAGTTCCAGGGGGCTGGAGGGGCTGCTGTGGAAAGGAGGGAGCAGGGAAGTCTGCTTCTGTCAGCATGGTTGATCCAGCGTAAATCTGGATCCAAGCCATAATGTTTAGTGTGGAGCAGCCTTCTTCAGCCTAGTGCCCTCCAGATGTTTTGGACTTCAACTCCCGTCAGCCCTAGACTGCAAGGCCAGTGGTCAAAAATGTTGGGGGTTGTAGTCCAAAACACCTGGAGGGTGCCAGGTTGGCGAAGGCTCACCCAGCAGGGAGGCAGTTTCACTGGTTGCAAAGAGCTCACTCTCCAGAACAGGAGGCACCTGCAACTTTGCCAGGTGCGGGTGGCTTTGTCTGGCTGCGTTTCAGCGCTCTGTGTTTTCCCCTTTCAGAAAATTCGACCCGACGGCGAGGTCCCTGAAGTGCCCACTGCTGCCTTGACTGTGACAAACAACTCTGATCTCAACGACTCCCGGGAGATCAACTTTGAGTACCTGAAGCACGTGGTGCTAAAATTTATGTCCTGCCGGGAATCAGAGGTAAAAATAAAAAAAATGCTTTGCTGATGATGCTATTTTATCTTGTTGGCCTTTTTTCCTTCTGGCGGTAAATCAACATGTCTCTACTAGGCAGGGAAGTTCCATGCAACTTCCAGTGTCCTGTGTTTTAAGTAAACCTGAAACAAACGCGAAAGGAGACATTCACATTCGGAAATTCATGTCCAGCTTGATGGGGGCACCTCCATGCATGCAAAATTGACTGCAGGAAGTCGGCACCAGAAGAAAACAGAGAACAGCGACGGATCCCGCTGTGGCGCTGTGTGTTCTCAGTGCGTGTAACCTCTACGCTCAAGGAGGGGGAGTGGGCACAAACGTCTTAGCTCCATCCCTGCTTCCTTGGTGCCCTCCACGTGTGTAGCAGAGAGGCTCCTCCATCTGCAGAGTTTAGAGACCTGGTTTTCCAGGAATAGCAGAAACACTCCACTGCAGAGAGTCATCCTCTCCATATGGAGGGCGACAGAGTTAGCATGCCTGTTTCTTTCCCCTTTCTCATGTGTGGAGATTTCACACACGTAGAATGCCTGCTTCGGGCTCCTCTTTAATTCTGAGGGTTTGGGGAGTCTCTCCCCTCCCCACCCCAGCTAGACAGCCCCGTCTCCTTCAGCGATCAGACCTGTAGGGGCTGTACACATCGGCCCAGTTGTGACTTGGCGGTTGTTGCGTTTCAGGCGTTCCATTTGATCAAAGCGGTGTCCGTGCTGCTGAACTTCTCTCAGGAGGAAGAAAACATGCTCAAGGAAACCTTGGAGTACAAGGTAAGGCTTCCTTTGAACTCCTGCGATGGGACTGCAGTGTCCAGCGATGGCTTGCCTGTGTGAAAAGAGCCGTCCTGGGTGCAAGCACTATAGACGGTGCTTTCCCCGCCACCTCCAGGGCAACAGTGCCCACAGGGCTAGCCCTTGGGTTAGTCTGTTGCAGTGTCTCGAGGCACCGTAAAGATGAACAGAGTTTTTCTGGCATGAGCTTTCATGGACACTGTCTGCCTCCAATGCAGCACCTCTCAAAAGAGGCCATTTGCACATCCATCAGCAAGCTTGTGTTCCAATTGTGATACACATCCCTTTTAGCTTGGATGTCAACTGGGTAGCCAGCAGCATGGGCGGCTTACACGCAACAAGTCTGAGGAATGCTCCGGCTTGTTCCTGATACACCTGTGAATCGCTCCTTCTCGCTCCTGCAGCGAATGCTCCATGTCACCTAGATTCCAGGCTGTTTTTTACTTGTTTGATGGGAGGGCTTTCATTCCCATTTTAAATGCTGTCACCAAATACTTTTCTGTAGGGAATGCTGGTCTTCTGTCATCTGTTAAACTTATCCCTTTACATATCTGCTGCTCAAAACACATATCTGAATCCTGCCTTAATCTTTCCTTCCTTCGTCCCTTCCTTTCTTTTTTTGTACCCCACCTTGCTACCAAGAAAAATGGCTCCTGAGACAGCTGGTTCTCCTTTCCCCACTCTTCCTCCTTGTGTGTGTCCTCCTCCAGTGCCTGTGCTTAACCTTGTCTGTCTTACATTACTGTGATCAACACAAATGGCCCTCGCACTAGGGGTTGGATCCAGATCCATTCCAGTTCAACTGCGCTGGTGGAAGTGGACTTCCTTGCCCTGCTTCTTCCCTGAAAACACTACACAGAGAGTTGGGAGGTCCTGCTGAGTGGGGTGAGCTGCAGTGTGTGTCTGGGGTGACGACCCAAAAATAGGGCGGAGGGGACTTCTGCAAGCAGAGCCCCTGCTGTTGTGGAAGGCTCCTTTCTCTTACAGAAGGAGGATTGTGGATCCAACCCCTGGTCTCTGGATTGCCCTCCCTGTCACTTCTCTGCATTGACTTTGCCTACTGGCCTACTGGTAGTTTTTCAGCCTCTGGCTTTGCCTGCGGTTCTTTTCCCTCACTTGCTCGGCGGTAGCTGATCAGTTACCAATTTCTTTGTCCCTGTGTTGGTTCTTGTTCCTCTCAGATTCCTCCCCCCCCCCCTTGCTGAATGAGTGGGGTTTTAACCAGCAGTGATCACATTTCACCAATACTGAAAAGATCAGCATGGGCTTCCTACTCCTGATGCTGGTTCATATTGGGGGCAGCTTTCCCCCAAGGGCCAGGCTGGCTGGGGATGAGGGGAGTTACCCTCCAGGTGTGTTGGACTATGTCAGGCTCAGATCACCCCAGGCAATCTCCAGGCCAGGGCATCCAGTGGGCTGTATCCTGCCTCATGAACCTGCGTGGCACTTGAGGCGATCCTCTGAGGTCTGCAAGTTCCCCCTCCTTCAGAAGGCAGGTGTCTTCTCTGGGAAACAGCCTTTCCACCTCCTGTCTGGAACGCCCTCGCCAGGGACTTTTTTGCAGATAGGTCTGTCCTATGTACCCATGCTGCTGACGTCTATCATGGGTTTAAAAATTTTTAAATGTGTTTTAATCCTGGGTGTTGGTTCTGTTGGCACCGCTGTTCTCTCTTGGCATGGCTTCTTTGGGCTGAATTTAGTGTTGTCGTTTTAATTCTGAGGCCACTTGCCCTGCGGATGTTCACAATGGAATAGCAGGAGACAATTTCTGAATGAAATAGCGCCTGCTGGTCCCGCAAAGAAGCTACAGGCAGCCGTGCCTCCACGCCCTCTTGCTCTCCCCGCAACCACCTCGGCACTGAGTAAGAAGGAAGCCACTGCTCACTCACCCTTGCTGTGGGTTTTATTTATTTTTAAAATTAAAGTAGCCAGTGATCACCATATCCTCCATGAATTTATCTAATCCCCATTTGTAGCTGCAAATTCTGTAATTGTGCCCTGGACAGAGAAGTAGTTTGTCCTAAATCTCCTGTCTGCCCATTTCAGTGGATAGTCCTGCATTCAGACCCTGTATTATGAAGGGGGGGGGGATAATCTCTCTCCCTCCCCACCATGCATCATTTTAGAAAACTATCGTGCACCCCCTTCCCTGTCCCCTTTTTTCTAAATTAAGAAGTCCCCAGAGTTGTAGCCCTTCCTCATAAGGGAAAGCGCTTCAACGTGTTCATCATTTCGGTGGCCCTTTCCACAACTCCTCTTCCCCTGTGGTGTCCTCCTTTTAGGTTGGGTGACCAGGCCCTGTACACAAGTGTCCCAGATGTGGCCTCACCATAGATTAGTTCTGAGGCCAGTGCCATGAAGGAGCAGAAACCAGTTGTCTCCTTGACCTCAGTTATGGGCTGGAGCGGGGATTGGATACACGGCCTGTAGCTGCTTCTGTGAGCGTTAGCCGCTACAGGTGTGGGGAGGCTTCTTGCCCTCTGCAGCCCCGTTCCCACTTTGCGCACCCGTTGGTCACAAGCAACGGCATGAAGTGGCAGAGGTCGGAGGTTGCAAAATAAATGGTACCACTGCAGACTATGGGGGGTGGATTTTTCTGTGTGGACAAACTCCTCCTCACAGAAAGCTAGCGCAAGAGGGAGAGGGGCTTGGCTAGGAGCTCTCCCTGCCATGCTTTTTTTTTTTTTTTTGCAGGAAGATTGTTACACTGGGGAGCAGTTTAAAAAAATGGACCCCCCCCCCACCATTGCAGTTGGTACAGTCCATTCTGCAACCTCATTTTGCTGCATGCATAGACCTCCTTTCATTTGAAAGAGAGGTCCTGTAGCTCCATAGGGCTGGAAAAACTCCTGCCTGAAACCCTGGAGAGCTGTTGCTGCCTGTCAGTGTCAACAGTACTGGTCTAGATGGACCCAGGGTCCGACTCCATATAAGGCAGCTTTTGATGTTCCTATTTAAGTCAGCCCTTTATTCAGAACTATGAGGGTTGGAATCTTAACTCCATTTAGGGGGAAGTGCCATAGTTCAGTGGTAGCAGAGACCCTGCTTTGCATGCCAAGGCCCCAGGTTTGATCCCTGGCAGCATCTCCAGGGAGGGCGAGGAAAGAATCCTTCCTGGAGAGCTGTTGCTGCCGGCCAGTGTCGACAGTACTGGGCTAGATGGACCCAGGACCTGACTCAGTGGAAGGCAGCTTCCTATGTTCCCGCCCCACCTCCATAATTTAAATAGAATTTAAGTAGGTGTACAGAGATGAATAGAAACAAAATAACCTCAGTCGTTGAACAGATTCTGCCAAAAGCAAGCCACCATAAAACTGGATGATGCAGCAGTTACCATAAAAAGAAGCACAAGGCTCTACTCCCACATTGGGTGAATAAAACCGTTCTGGCCTGGTGCCAAGAGACCTTATACCACACAAGCAGGCCTACAAGAGCACTCCAGTTTGGGCATCACCTTTCCCTGTTAGCCGCCTGCCCAAAACCTCGGTTGTCGGGGTGCTTGGGAGAAAGGCCCCTGTTGAGTGCTGTAGCTGCTGGGCAGAATCATGTGGCCCTTTTGTTCCCTAAGCCCTTAGGGGGGCAAACATGCACCATCCAGGGGCTGAGGTTGGAAATTGCTGCGACCCGTGTGCCTCGCTGCACAAACACCGGCAGCTGAGTAACCCTGCGCCTGGCTTGTCTTGTCCTTTCTCCCCTGCCAGATGTCCTGGTTTGGGTCGAAGCCGTCTCCCCGGGGCAGCATCCGGCCCTCCATCTCCAGTCCGAGGACCCCGTGGTCGTGAATGTCCCCAGGATGTGCTGCCCGCCTGCCTCCAGTTGCTTTTTTTCTATGAAAAGGATGCCGCGCCCACTGACTGAGGTGTCTTTCATCGCTGTCGCCACAGTATTTTGTACACGAGCATTGAAAAAATTGTTTACAAAGCTGTACTGTAAAAGGAGTGTCCTTTCCGGCAGCTGGACCCCTTTCATCGTTTGGGGGACAGCAGATGTCAGGGTGGGCCATGTTGTGGCCAGCCCCGGAGGCCTTCTGCAACCAAAGGGTTATGTTTGTGGTAGCAGTAATTGGGAGCATGGGATGGCTTCTGTCAGGGCAGAAAATGACCTGTGTACAGTGAGGAACTGCCGGGTGCGTGCTGTGCTTGCGTCATTCCCGACGTGTAAACTCTTTTGGGGATGGGAAGTGATTCTGTCACTTCGGACCGCAAGCCGCCCCCCCCCCCCCCCCCAGCTTATTAGCAGAACTTCACACGGCTGGTGCATTCAACCTATGCCAGAAATGGCACACGAGCCAGGAGAGCACAACTTTCTACGGAGTTGGCCAGCTTTATTTTTCTTAAAGAAAAATAATTTTAAATGATCTTTATGGTATTTCTTGCCTTTTTAAACTAACATATTAACGTGCAATAGGTATAGCAGGTTGGAAAGAGAGCAGCAGCCTCTCATTTTAATAGTGGGAACAGGAAGCTAGTGTTAAGGTGAGGCACCCAATTTAACTTCCTTGACAAGGTTGCCGCTGAACACAGGGTCGGTTTCCCTTGTAACTGAATTCGCTTGGAGGTGGTGGGAGGTGGGAAGGGCCTGCTACAGGAGCCCCACCGTGGCGCATCAACCTAGAGCCAGCCTGTGTCCAAGCTGCGGAAGAAGCACCTGGGCAGCCGTTTTAACGGATGAACTGGCTCATATAATCAGCCGTTAATATTTAACACTACCTGAGGGCAGCAGCTTGGCTCTCGAGAAAGGGGAAGCTGAATAGCTGAATCTCGGTTTAAGTCAGATTTTCTTTCCATTAGTGATGAACCCCACACCCCAAGGTTAGAAACCAGTTTTTTATTTACCAGTTTATTTAGACATCCTCTATATTATACCGTACTGAACAACCATATAAGACAGCAGATGGCAGTCCTGATACCGCTGCACATTGCTAAGCAACAGTATTTTTACCAACTGCTCATTAAGAAAAGTATAACCCGGGGCTGCATTGGTCTTCCCTACTAAGAGCATGAAGTAAAACTTGGTTGGCGCTTCTGCTGTTAACCAAGATGTGCCAGTTTTAAGGTATTGTATAGAAATGCTCTTGGTGAGGAGCGATAGTGTTGGTTCTTCTTAGCTGTCACAGCAAGAACTGAGGTGTGTATATTCGTTCAGTTGTAGCAACTAATGCACTTTTTCACCTTGTACAAAGGAAACACAAACCACCCGGAGTGTGTATATAGAAAAAGCCTTCATGGGCACTTGGCTTGTCCGCTCATGCGGTGTGCATATGGGACTGTACTATGTAATGGCTTGTAGAGACCTAACTTGCGGTGCAATACATTTTTGATTAAAACTTGAGGCTGACTTTATTACCTTCTTGCTTACTTCCTCGATGGGGATGTATTTGCGGATTTCCCACAAACATTCAGTGGGCAACTGTGGGACACAGGATGCTAGGCAGAAATGTGTGGACAACAGACATCAGTGGGGAAAAACACAGCCACAAGCTCTGTGCTTGGTTCACCCCTACCCTTACCAGACTAGCCTGGAAGGAATTGGCCACGTGGCATTATATACAGGGGAGGGAGCAGGTCACAATATTCAGAGGCTGACTCTAACCATCCAAGAACTTTATTTTGAGAGAGCAGCAGGCACTTTACATGAGACCAACTCTAGCCCAACTATCTTAAGCTATATACAAAAAGCCCTCTTGCATAAGAAACCCCCCACACCAGGCTCTCATTTTGCTTCCAACATCACAGCTACCCACCCTCCCACCGCAAACATTTGTTAAGTTTAAATTAAAGTCTCACTCACCCCACACACATTGGGCCAGAGCAGAGCAACCGTTCTGGAGACGGGTGCACACTCACACACGCACACGCCACCCCCGCTTCCCATCACAGCACAAGTTGCAAGTCGTCCCCTCGCAGCTCCTGAATCTGATAGTCAGAAAACAATTACACAAACTTTCCCCCCAACCTCTGTGGTTAAAAGGACTTTGTTCCAAGACAGGAAGGAGGACCCCCCCACACACACACAGTATTTCAGTAGATTGTGGTTCCTAGAAGGGTGGGCCAAAGTGTCGGTGTAGCCAGCCCTTCCTCCTGGCTCCGAAAGAGTTCTTGGTGTCTCAACTCAAGTGGACACGGTCCTTTAAACAGTTTTTCGTGCAGTAAGAACTCTGACTATGGATCCTAGTCCACCTACTGCTAATGCCTGGGAGGGTGAGAAAGAAAGAAAAGTTAGTGCCTGGGCCACGCACCCCCCGCAAAGCAACCCAGTTCATACACTGCTGTCCTCAGATCTTCATGTTCACCCTTCTCCCATTTGGCTCTGTAGGACCTCTACATTTATTGGATGCCTCCCATAAAAGGGCCATTTCTCTGTCAGGGGCTCAGGAGGCCGCCTTTAGAGATTCCTTCCTCCTTGCGTTCCCTCCTGTACACTTCAATCCTCGCCAGTCAGTCCCCCTCATTAGCCCAAGGAACAGCACCAACACTGTGGAATGCTCTCCTCGGGGAATCCGCATGGCGCCTGCCTGATTTCATCACATTAAAAGCTGGCTTTTTGGGGAGGCTGACTGGGCTGTGCCTGATCTCCATGCTTTGTGTGCAGGGAGTAACCTTGCTTTTCTGCTGAAAGATGTTTCAGCAACAAGCAACATTTCTAACGTGTTTGAAGAAATAGATTTTTTTCTGCTACCCTAAGAACATAGTAGTACTCTCAAGAGAGGAGAGTTGTGATCTGGACATGTCATGGCTGAGCCTATCTCAAGGCATAAAGCAACAGCTAAAGACACACATTTCACACACAGATTTCTAGAGCAGAACTGGCGCCTCCTCCCACCTCCCCAGGCCAGACAACACACTAGGGAGAACACCACCTCACCTACCACAAACAGCTCAGAAGAACCAAGAGGGGTTTGTTGGTGTTTTCTGTAGCCCTTGCCTACTACATAATAAACCACCTCTCACTGCAGTGTCTGGACAGGCAAGCGAGTGGAGGGAAGGGGGCCTCTGCTCTCTGTCTCTCATTCTGAGTCACTCGGGTGGGTGGGTGGTTCTCCCTAAGCTGACTGCTGAAATTGCTTTGAGCAGGTGCAGCTTCCGCCCTCAGACAGATGTGTTTGCTCTTGCGAACTGTGTGAAACCACTGCACGAAGCAGACATTTTCCCTCCGCACGTTTAGCCTCGCAGAAGAATGCAAATCGTACCAAATCTCTCTGGGGGATGCATACCAAGAGAAGTGATGGAGCTCTAGCCAGCATGCAAAGCAGGAAATCATGGCAACCTCTCCTACCACGCTGGCTCCGAGCGTGGGAAGCAGTAGGCACATGCAGCAACTTGTCCTCCTCCTCCGGAGTCAGAAGCAAGCCGCCTGATTTCACAACCCCCCACCCCACAAGTACCAGCCCACATCGGCCCCAAGCTGCTGTTTCCATTGGAAACGAAGAGACCGAGCAAAAACAGGTTTCGTGTTGTCATGAGAACACAAGACTCCCCATGCATCCACCCACTAATGCATCTGCAAGGGAAAAGTCCAGTACTGAGCATCACTACGCTGGTAAACTATTAAGAGAAGGGCACATACAACCCTGTTGCAGCAGCATCATTGGGCCGGCTCCAGTTTTGCAAGATACATTTTCCTTCCTGCATAGGTCACACTTCCCAGGAAACTTTCCTAAAGTGAGAGTTGCCAACCATCTCAGAACAATCGGCCCAAGACACTCCTGTAGATTTTGGGCTGGATCCAGCATAAATCTGGGTCCAGACCTTTGTTCTTTTTTGGGACAGGCTGTGTGTGTGAATTCAGGCCCAGGGCATACCCAGCGGGTAGAGAGAGTAAAGCTTTTCCTGGACTGTGCCACTTCTGGCAGCAGCATTTTTGAGATTTGAATGTGTTCCGCTGAAAAGCCCCCTACACAAAGAAAAGTAGCAAACCAGGAAGAAGGCTAGAACCTTTCTCCCTGACACACTACTTTTCTACAAGCAGAGGAGACCGAGGTTTTTGTTTTTGCTGCATTTAGCAGTCCCATCTGCAACCTCAAACTGAAGTATACAGGAAAACCTTTACCACTCGATAAACTGAATCTTAACCATACTGAACTCAGGCCAGCATGCAAAGTAGGAAATCACTGCAACCAAGCACTGCCCAGATAATTGTGCTTCATGCTCTTTGGAGCAGCTGGATTCTTTTAGGACACACTTGGACAGCAGCTCCCCACCTCATGGTCTGGCACATTAGTGCATAGCCACAAGTTCAACCATCTTCCTGGGAAAGCACCTTGGGCCCCAAACACTGAGTCCTCCTACATATAACCTGTGTGGATGCCTACAGGGAAAGAGCCCCTGCCTTGGCTGAGCTACACCTATCAGGGGCACTTAAAAGCAGCAATGTACAGAAAGGAGGCCCCAGTGCAATCCCAGCATTCTGAACTCTGCTGCCATCATGCAGGTTCTCCAGCAACCAAGCTGCTCAAAAGCTCGTCCACTTACAAGATCTAAAGCCTCTCAACCCTCCTCATGCGGTGGGCAAGGGTTTTGTGGACCTACAGGTGGATTGTGCAGGGGTAGACAGCCCTTCAAGAACAGATGACTATGTGGCCTGCCTGAACCGTGGATTGGGGACCACGGTTTGAAGGAGAGACATCACGTACCTTTTCGTGCCACTGAAGTAGTATTGCACTGCTATTTTCCGTTGGCTTTTCAAATCCTTTATAAATGTACTTCATTAACAAGTCAATACCGTTGCTATCTAAGGAGTTCACTGCCTGCTCTATCTCACTGCCTTTAAAAGAGGTCAGCACCTTCAGCACCACTTCCTGGGCCCGCTCCTGGAGAGAGACACACACAAGGAAAGCAGAATGAGGCCTTGGATACAGCTGAACTCGCACTGGCTGTTTCCTAGGAATGGCCTTAACTGTGGGAAGACTGAATCCCAAAGTGCTGTTTCAAGATTATTCATCTTACTACAAACTGCTAGGTTGTTGAAGGAATGCTCAGCCCTCAGCCAGGCAACTATCATCAGTGAGGAAGACTGCTATGTACACCAAGTGACTGCATCCATAAGGACTTGGGGTTTACTGGCATTTAAAGTATCAGGGCACTGATGGCCAAACACCCCACAAGACTCCACTTACCTTTGCTGCTGGGTTCTTTGTGTTAACAGGAGAGTTCTGTAAAGCTGCACGGAACGCTCTCAGCATGTCACCTGTTTAGCAAAGCAGGTCAAGGAGCTAAAGCAGTCGAACCGACAAACACAACACACTAAAATCAGCACCTGGAATTCAGCCTGGAAATTAAATGGTAGCTAATGCAGCAATGAGGGGGAGGGCCTTCTAAGTGGTGGCCCCTCATCTGTGGAACAAGCCCCCTGATGAGGTCCGCCTGGCACCAACATTATTATCGTTTTGGTGCCAGGTTAAGACCTACTTCTTTTCCCAAGCATTTGGCAGCACACAATGAGTTTTAATCTGTCCTGGATGTGTCTTTAGTTATGGCTGACAGTTCAATGTTGTTTTTAATTATATGCTGTTTGTGTGCTTTTATGTGCTTTTTTTGTAAATGGCTTTTAAACTTTGCATATTGTATTTTCGTGTTTTAACTTTTGTAAACCGCTCAGGGAGCTTTGGCTATGGGGTGGTATAGAAATGCAAATAATAATAATAATAAAGCTGTCTCAACACTGACTCTACAGTGACTATGTAGCTAGACTCAAGATTTCAACAGATCTCATTTTGCTACTGGTAACCATGCAGAAATGTTAAGGTTTAGAGCCACCAATTGTCAAGTAGTATGCATCTCTCTCCAGCAAAGGACAGGCCAACTACCTGGTGTCTGCCAATAAGATTTCTGTTTCACTCCAGTTACAGAAACAATCCCTTGAGTATGGGGCAGGCTAAGGTGTCCCATGAGGTCAAACGGACTCACTGATTAAGCAACTAAAGAAAGGACACTGAAACGTAAACAAGTCTTCCAAAAATAGATCTCCCTGCCCCTAATGCACTAAATACTATTTTGTGCATTAAATTTCTGATTGTCCTGAAATTGCTCAGCAAGGAGTCTGGTAGAATCCCCTTCACAAAGCATCCCTGACTGCAAGCAAAGACTCCTTCTGTGTCAAGGTCAACTCCTGCTACACGCAGTTAAAGCAATTGTTCACGTTGACGTTGACAGGAAACTGTTTATCACCCAAAGCAGAAGTGACAGAACTCCAAAGAGCTGACAGATCAAGGAAACCCCAAGTCACAAGTATCCTTGAACTGATCTGTGTATTACTCTCCCAGTATTACAACAATTTACCTAGCTGACATGGGTAAAGGCTGAACTCAAACTGTGGTCTAATGCTGTCATTTATGGCTGCACGGGATTTAAACCCACTCACTAAAATGGATTAGGGTTCCGGAACTTGCAAAGACCTAGACGCACAGAGAGAGAGAGAGATTTCCACATATAAAATTGCCCCCACCACATGCAGAAAATTGGGGGACGGACGGACGACACACTAAATCAGCTACAACTAGCGCAGCCATTGCTGCCATCGTTTGATCATCCATTCAGCTGAATAATGTTGGGAGGCAGATCAAGCATAAGCACACCCATCTTTCCCAAACGCACCCCAAGGCCTCAGATGAATACAGCACCTCAGAATTAACATGAACTGCAAGAAAGTGAGGCCTGTTCAACAACCTTCTTCACTAGTCTTACTTTAGGCTCCCAACTAGAACAGCTGCCTCAGGACGGTGGGAAAGCAGTAAGCAATTCCTGCAATATGCGTAATTACTGTGATATGTACTCTGTTGCTACCAAGAGTCTCACTGTATATCTGTGCTTTCATCAAACGGACCTTAGCTACCAGGCACTTATTCTTTCCCAACACTGTTTCAGCTGACACAAGACCTCTCACATGCCCTTGCACCGTTGGCCCCCACCAAAGGAGCAAAGCTGGCATAAAAATAAAGATTTTGAGCAAGGTATTAAAACCTCAGAATTCTGATTCACCAACTTGACAGATTTCACTCAAGTTTTTACAATTAGCAAGTACATAACCAAAGACCCTGATACCACAGTGGCCCTTCACCATGACATCGCAAGGCAGAGGCCAGCTTTGTCCAAAGACCTTCTGTCCTCTCAAATAATCTGCGATGCTCTTATACTTGCTGGAAAGACCCCTGGTTATAGTAACTGATATAACAATCCATCTTTTTTTGTAAACCGGAGAGTAAGTGAGAGACAGACATCCTTAACATACTAGTGGCACAGACAAAAAACCTGCCGGCCACTGCACAAGCTGCAGAACCCAGATGAAAAGGATGTCTATGAAACATTGGTGCTCTCCACTTCCAGACGGGCTCTTAACGAAAGCAGCAATCTGGGTTATGTCCCGAGGAGGTTGGTGACAGAGTTATTTTGAGCAACTTTACATCAGCGTGGCTCTACTCATTCCCTGCAAGCCATACTAGCCTTTCTGAGAAGTTGCAGAAAATGGCACAAGGGAATGGAATTCTCCCTGCAATACTAGTTCTGAATGGGTTGTTTTAATTCACCAGCAATAGCAATTTACAGCCTGGCAAATCCTGGAAGAATGATGCCCAAACTGTCTCGTTTCATTCACTAACGGGAGTCCAGACTATTGCCAGTAGGCCTGTGTTTTTTCAAATTTCAGATCCAACAAGGAATCCTTTCCACATAGATTTCTCTGCTGAGGAACCTTATTCACATCTGCTGCAGAATCTGCATATTCGCAGAGAATTCTCGGGTGAACTACTTCATTTACACACAGCATTGGTCAGGTGTGTAGGCCTCATTGTTGCCCTGCACAAACCAAAGACAATATTCCCGAGGTTGTGCATCACCAGGGAAGGCTCGTAACAAACAAGCTGTCTTAGATGCTTTTTTTCCACTGCTACTGGTCTCATGGAGGAAAGTCCTGGATTCCTAGAATAAAGTTTGATAGCCACTGCTGTAGACAGCTCATCAATTGTGTTCGTTTGTGACCCTGTTGCCTACAAAGATGCAGGTACTTTGGATTTCAAATCCTGGTATACGAGCTACAAAAAGATATCCCACTCCCTGCAAAAAAAAAAAAGCAGGAACCTAGTACCTGGGAATTGCTCACATATCCAAAATACACAACTTCGATTAACTGAGAAGTGATGTTTCCCAACTTTCCCTCTCCAAAGAATACGCAGACAAGTATAGACATGAATGTATCCCATTTAAGCAGAAGCAGAACTTATGAAAACATAGTGGCACAAAAAAGTTTAAAAGCAGAAAAAGACCAAGGGGAGGAGAAGTGCAGCACCTGGGGCAGCCAAGCCATTCTAAGCATGGAAAATGCCACTTCAAAGAATCTAATGGCTGAGAATCTCAAGAGGCATTTCAACATCTCTGCTCTCGACTCTGCCATTCTGCGCAGCATACAGCTCCCCCAGCTCTTCATTTCATAAAGCTTAGACTCATTAATCTACAGGGCCATTTTGACTGGATAGACACATAGCCCAGCTACAGAAAGTTCAAGGAAAGCTATCAGGCAGGATGCACCCAGGAGCAAATATCACCATTTAGGGTGTGATCCTATGCAAGTTTATACAGAACAAAAGTCCTACCACTCCCAGCATTCCCCAGCCAGCCATGCTGGCTGGGGCATGCTTGGAGTGGCAGGACTTTTTTCTGTCTAAATAGGCATAGGATCACACCCTAAATGGTGATATTTGCTCCTGGGTGCATCCTTAGTAAAGCATACTGCTGGCAAGCAGAAATGAATACTATGATCATGGACTCAGTAACATGCCAGTACTTCCTATGATCAGCTCTCTCTAGTCCACTGGGAGCATTAATGAGGGGACAAAGTTCCGCTGTATTGAATGCATTATTTTACTCTCAGCAAGCACTGGCAAGACAGAGGTGTGTCAACTCTGCTCTGGGTACATTTCAACACACACTCACAGCTTTTCTTTTTTAAAAACAGAAGCACATGCTCTTTCTCTCTTTCCTGTAAGTGACAGAAGCAACAGCCTCCTGATCTGTCAACCTACAGCCAGTACTTCCTCTCCACATTCTAGAAAGCACAGACTCCTGTTTCACCATGAGGTACAGGCAAAGGCAGCATTTATTGAGCCTAGCTGGCAGAGACAGACCCACCCTCCCATCACTGACACTCGGTACAAGTGCTTCCTTGCCAAACCCGATTCCACGCATGACGGATGGATGCATCACGGCCCTGACACATACTCGTCATTGCTGATACACCATGGGCAGCTGCAGGGTGGGGCTAACCTCGCCCCACAGGGACCTGCCCTGTAACATCACCTTGCCTTGACGCACTCCTAACCTTTCTCTACTGCAGCCTGCTAAGCTGTGCACACCCGGTTGCAGATGGTGTTTCTGCAGGTATTTGCAGCTCCTCACACAGCAGGCCACAACTGCTTGGCAGACCCGGATTATATGACACACCATACACACACTGCTGCAATCAGCAACACGAAGGAGCTTCCCAAAGGTTACCGCAGGAAGGACCAGCCCTATACTTAAGAGAGTTCAGCCTTTAGAAGCTGCCTCACCCTGCCTTTTATGGTCATCCAACACCAGTTCCATTCCACCCCTCACCACCCTTCTTAAACAAAATGTGACAGGCAGACCTGAGTAAGGATCTCCCACCAAATACTCGATCCCTCTGAGGGAGGTGAACTGGAAGGCCATTACTAGAGGGAGGGAGATAAGTTCTTATCAGCAGTCACTGAAGCCTAGGTCTTGGACAAAAAGAAAAAAGGAGGGCACACTGTCTGCCAGTGCCAGACTAGAGAGCCAGAGAGGAGGTTCTGGTGAGATGAAATGGAGACTGGAATAACTGGTGGATATATATAGATGTCCATAATATTCCTACATCACTGCCAAAGCTTTGCCAAAGCTTGTCACTATGGGAAGAGAAGCTCTGAGTAACTAGGGTCAACGAAGATACTGAATACAGATATGAGGCTGTGACTGTGGGGGACAGACATGGAGTTTTGACCGGAATGCAGTACTACCCCAGGGCAGGCCCAAGAACTAGCAGCAAGAAGAAGTGAGGGTGTGAGGAGCAGATGACTCACTGAAGCAAAAACTGCAGAGGGCAAAGAGGAAAGCCAGGCAGCTCCTGCTGCAAGGCAATTCCCCCAGGACTCCCACCCTTCAAAGCTGATGCCCTGGAAAGTCACACTACAACAGGCTTGTACCTGGGTAAAAATCACCTCAGCAACCAAGCCAGGAAAGGGTTATAGAAGCAGACTGTCTCTCTTCCTGCCACTCCCCAAACCCCAGAAGCCACAAAACACTCAGGTGTGCATGTTTAGGCAGGTGGGCTACTAGTCACTTGCCTGATCTTGCTTGCAAGACCTCCACCTTCCCTTAGAGAAGAGCTGTGGCAAGAAAAGAGCTAAGCAATGAAGAGAATAGGAATATCCTTGGGAAGCAGAGAGGGGAGGGAATCTCCATCAAAGCAGCTGCCACAAGAAACTGCAACAACCCTTTTTAAACCCCCCACCATGGGGGCAGGAAAAGCAGGATGCCTGAACACCCTGGTCTTCAACTTGTGGGTCAAGACCTACTACTGGACTGTGGCGTGACATCTGGTGCATCATAACAGCAGCATTACCACCATGCAAATATAGGGTTAAAAAAAAAAAGAGCAAGTCCTCAAATATCTGGGCTAAAGGTGAGTTCCAGGTCTGGAAAAGTTGAAGACTACTGGACAGACCAATATCCAAAGGCCCTCAGGGATGGGGAGAAGAGGAATAATGCCCCAAGGTTTATTTGGGTGGAAAATAAAAGGGGGTGAAAAGGATTGCCCTGCCTCAAGCGAAAGGAATAGGGGGATGAATGAAAGGAGATCAAGGGAAAGAACTTTCCCAAATCATAAGGCACCTTCCCCAACCTGGTGCCCTTCAGATGTTTTGTACTACAGTTCCCATCAGACCCAGCCAGCATGACAGCGATAATGACAGTAGTGGTCCAAAACATCCGGAAAGCATCAGGTTAGTGAAAGCTAGGACAGACAGAAAGGGCGTGGGAGAAGGGGAGTGCCCCAACGCATATGGAATAGGGGAGAATAAGAGCAGGGTGGAAGAGGAACACCCCCAAGCAGATAAGGAAAAAAGGGGGCAAAAAAGAATGCCCCACCCCAAGCAATAGAAATAGGGGGAAGAATGAAGGGGGATCAGTAAGAAGGACTATCCCAAACCATACCGGGTAGAGGCAAGAAATCAGGTGGGAAAAGAGGGACACCCCTGGCTCAAGCGGACAAGCGGGGGCAAAAAGGAATACCTCTAGAAACAGGAGTAGGGGGTAGAACGGAGAAATGGAAGCAATGGGGCACAGGAGGGCGGCCCCGCCACAGGCATGCCGGGACAGGCTAGAACAGCCTCCCCCCCAGATGCGTTGGACTACAACTCCCAGCACCCCCAGCCAGCACGGGAAACCGCACAAGCCGCTTACTAAGTCAGCCTCCCGCACCGGGAGGCCAGGTGCGCTGGACCACAACTCCCAGCATCCCTGACGGGGGAGGCTGGGAGGTGTAGTCCCCCATGGGGGGGGCGCCCGGGCCAGGAAGCGCGGGGGGAGGGAGAAGGCCGCCTCCGCCGGGCCGAGAAAGGATATTGCCGCAGCGCCGCCTCCACCTCCGGGCTGGGGCCTCCCTCGCTCTCCGCCGGGCCGGCCCCGCTCCCGGCCTCCGGGCCGGCGTCGGGCTCCTCCACGAAGCGGTTCTCGTCGAACTGGTCGATGTCGACGCGGCGGAAGCGCGAGGAGAGCGAGCTCCGCGCCATGGCCGAGCCGGACCGCGAGCCGCGCGCTGCCTCGGGCGCCGCCGCCGGAGCCCCTCAGACGCGCGCGCGCGCGAGCGCCGGCCGGAAGCGGAAGCCCCGCCCGGCGGGCGGGGGGGAGGGGCCGGCCGGCCCATCCCCGGGGCGGGGCTTCGCCTCAGGCGCTCCTCCGCCCGCCCCGCCCCGCCCCGCCGTTGGGGCGCGGACAAAGTCGCGAGCCGCCTCACGGGCGCGGGGCGGACAGGCGCCGAATCGGGGCCCCGGCGGCGCCCGAGCCGGGTCGCGCGCGCGACTGGGGCGGCGTCCCATGTTAGTCGAGCTCCCCATGCATCTCAGTGGGTCTACTCCGAGTAGGGCTAGCACCGGAGACAACACCTCGGTTCTCCTCATTACGCCCCCTCCTCCCTCCTCCCTATTTCTCTTATTCCTCCTCCGGGCCCTTATTCTTATTCCTTCTTTTAACACCGCTCGCCCCGTTTAAAATGCCGCTGAGCGGCTCGCTTCCCCTCAGCGCTGTTCCACAAATGGCCCAGCCCGCCTCGCCTCGCCTCGCCTCGCCGGGGCGGGCCGCTCGTGGCCCTCCAGATGTTCTGGCCTACACCTCCCGTCAGCCCTGGCCAGCGGAGCCCCTGGTGAGGGATGATGGGGGCTGTGGTAGGTCGAGACATCCGGAGGGCCGCGAGCGGCCGCCCTGCGCCGAACGCCCCGCCGCCGCTCGGGCTCCTCCTCGGCTCGCCCCAGTGCCGCCTGCTTCCTGGCCCCGGCCGGTTCCGGTTGCTAGCAGCCCGTCCTGCGTGGGCGGGCTCAGAAGCAAGCCCCGCTCAGTTCTATGGAGCTGGCTGGGCGCGCTGGGAGCGGCGGGGCTTTTTTCTGGCTAGGCAGCCGTGGGGTTGTGAGCTCACCCTCCCAGGCCACTGTGCTAGGGCTCATCCTCCGTGCCCGTCACCTTAGGTTACTTCGACCGGCAGAGAAGCGGGCAACGTGCGGCCTCCACATGCTTCGGCCTGATACAGCTGCCATCACCCCTCGCCATTAGCCTTGCTGGCTGAGGCGAGCGGGCGCTGCAGACCAACCGCCGGCCCACCCCTGCAGCAGACCGCCTCGCCGCTTCTCAAGGCGGCGCCAGTCCGACTTCGCTCACCTCGGTTTATCCCCGGCCAACTCTTTCCAGGGGCAGTTGCCTCGCATTTACCTCGGTCCGTTTCACTTCAGCCCATTTTGAATTACCTCGTGAACAAACATTAAGCCAGTAATTGCGCCTTGCGAGTTATATGTAGTTTTGAACCAGAACCACCCAACAAGAGTGGTAAGGAGTTTTAGCCACGAAGCTGACCGCAAAGACATGTTACCGGCGGAAAAGCGAGATTTATTATCTTAGGATAATCAAGATGGTAGGTAAGCAAGCTCAGAGTTTGATGGCACGCTAGCAGCTAGGCCATACTGGGTTGGATCCTGAATTGGCTCATATATACACATATGGGCGTAGCGAGAGAGAAAACATGTTAGCAATGAGATCAGAGACTCCATTTCCCTCTGATCTCAGTAACATTTTCTCCAGGTGAAGGATGCGGAACCTCAGGCCAGGGGGTCAAATCCAGCCCTCCTTGGTTCCCCGGATGGCCCCACCCTTTCCCCTAACCACCAATCACTTGGTGGCTTCCTGGGTTTGGTGCATTCCCCCCGCCATCCTAAAAGGTTGAAATGCCTCTCCTGGGGTTAGCGACAGGCCCGAAGAGCTTCCAGCCAGAATATGCCGGTATTTTTTTGCATCTTTGTCCCCAACCCCGTTGCCTTCAAGCCCCACCCACCACTGGAATGCAGCCCTCCATCAGCCCTTGCACTGAAAGAGGCTCCCCGTCCCTGCTCTACACCCACGTGTTATCTGACAATTCAGGGTAACAGGCCACGCATCTGATGGAACCTGGTTCACAAAAGCATGTAACATAAGAGAGTCCTTAAAGACTTGGTTAATTTAGAAACATAAAGCGTTAGTAACTCCTGACCAATTCCAGCAAGCTTCTCTGTACCTAGGGTGGTCCCCCTGCTCAAAGGGAGCTCCATAAACCCAGATGCTACTTTTTAAAATGGGAGGTGGGATTAAAATAGCAGCTCCCAACCCAATGTGGCAGGGCTAGCCCAAGACATCTTTATGCCTGAGGCAAAGAACAAGATGGCGCTCCCTCTCATTCCATCTTCAGAAGCCCACTGGACTGGCAGTTGAATCTTACTTCAGTACTGGGGCTGGGACAAACATCCTCCACTATACCTGAAGGCAGAAGGCTAGCATAGGGGGCACAGGGCAGGCCGCTTGGCACACAGCTCTCTCCAACACCTTGCTGCTGCCGTCCAGCGTCTGCTGCCTGAAGCAACTGCCTCACTCTGCCTAATGGTAGGGCCAGCCCTACAATGTGAGGTTCTATTGTTCAGGCACTATGGGCAACTTATTGTGCCTGTTCATGCTTCTTTGGAGCAGGGTTGGTATCTCCATCACTGCCTCATCTAACAAATATGTTTTCCTGGTGCATAGGTAGCTGCCTCCTACTGAGAAGACAAACTCTCCAAAAGGAAGTAGCCCTGTTGTATTCTGGTACATGATAGCAAACATTTCAGCACATCGAAAAAAGGCTTGATTAAAAGTTAGCAGTGTATATACTGGGTAACTGTGCCAGTCACAGTCCTAAACTGAAATAAGGTATAAGAGGGCCCTGAACTTACAGAGGACAAATGAACTAACACCAATTTATCTGATGTCTCCAGCAAGTACGCATGATGCAAGTCCCGTTGTCTTTAATTGTTCTACTCCCTCAAAATGATTTTAACCACAAATTAGAGAATCCAGTTTCCTAACTCCAGTAGTAAGGAACCACATCTGGCCATTCTGTGGAACATAACCACATAATTAAAAATACCTGAGAACACAAATGCCTTGATATCACTTTTGCAAGTTCAAAGTTGCTTACTCCCTTGTAAAAGCAATAGAATCTGAAGTTGTCACAATAAAAATCATTTGGACAGGCTTAGCTGGAAACAGTGACCGCAAAGAGGTCCTGTATTAGCAGAATCCAACCCTCTTACTTTAGCAAAATCTAACCCTCTGGTATTTCTGTTGCCGTATAACCTGGAAATAGAATTAAGCAGATGTACTACCCCCCCAAATCCTAGGGTTCTTCCAATCTTGGGAAGAAGAAGGACAGTATGACCGAAATGTGTGCAGGGAACAGATATTTGGGGTCTACCAGTTTCCAAAGCACAAAGAAAAAGTCCCTTATAAGATACAGTTGTACTTAGCCAATGATCACATCTGCAAAATATCTTTGTGAAGAGATAAAAATGAAAAGACATACATTCACATCAACAATGTAGGGTTTTATTCTGAATGTTTAACCTAGAGGCAGGGTTCAAGATATGACTTTATTAAAAATACAAGGTATCTGAGAAAAAATCAGAACAATTATTTTAATGTACAAATTCAAATACCTGTAGTGGGTTTTGTATTTCAGTCTGAATCCTAAAAAACAAAACCCAAAAAAATCAGGGGCAGCTTTTTAAACCACTTATTTATACCAGCTTAAAACAAAATATAAACCAGGACAATTCACTTTTACATTTTGGATATCTGTACACTTAGTTGGACTTCGGAAATGCTATTGTGCACAGTTAAGTACGACTTTGCTGCTGAAATTTTTTAAAACCTTATAAAAAAAGCCTCCCTAGAGACAACCCCCGAGATGAAATAAGGAGATCGAACTAGATCTGATGTCTTGCTCTGTTTTTATTTTATTTGAAGGGAAAATGCAGTTTTCCCTGAAAAAAAAAAAAAACACCAGAAAATCGTAAGCACTACAACACAGCAAGGTAAGTGCTTAGACATTTCAAATGCAGTCTTGGACAAGTCTGGGAGGAGAGGTTAGGGACCAAAAAGGCATGTATGTGTGGGAAATTAAGAGACGCATTGCTACAGACAATATACAACACATTTAGATAATTTAAAAATAAAAAAGGCAAGAGGCAGCATTTCAGCAGCAAAGTGCTCAATAAAAAGTAGGTCACACAGAAAACAGGACAAGGGCTAGAGCAGTGTTCTCAGAGGAAATATGGTGTGGTCGTTCTCGGAGGAATCACACGTTCTGAGTCTGGGACTGCACGGAAAAGCTTTGGTTCTCTTGTATTTACATCTTTAAAGACCATGATTGAGGCAATATTCCCACAGCGATAGCAGTAGTTTGGAGCAGACCATACTGTTACCAGCTTCTCATCAAACATAAATTTATAACCCTCATGCACCAGCTGGTGGGCTCGGCAGATGAGCTTCAAGTTGTTGATGTGGACAAACTGTAAAATTGAAAGAGGGAAGGAGGAATATTTACAGCAAAGACAACGGAGGAGGCAACTCCTCCTTTCACTGAAGGCAGGCACAGCAACCATTCAGAAGACCCACACAGACGCACACACCACAAGGGAGATGTTATTCTCTTTGCCAGAGGTTGAAGGTCTCCTTCCGAGGAGTTCCTTTTCCTGCACCCTGTATTCTCAAGTTTCTCTCTAAGAGATGATGCTTCTAAAGTGTGATCTTGGAAGGCAAACTACCATCTCTAAGAACATGTGAGCCAAGCCAGTGGTACAGTGACACTGCATATATGCCACCGAGGCATTTTCAAAAAGCATTAACGTGAAGTGCCACCATTCTGATTACAGTCTCCAAAGGGCTTCAAATGGCCATGTCATGGGATTCAATAAAATATCTCCAGATTTGTACTGGGTAGCGGGTGCTAATAGTACAGGGGTGTTGAACCTCAGGCCTGCGGACCAAATCCAGCCCCAGCAAGGGTCACAATCCAGCCCTCCAGGTTCCCTACATAGCCATGCCCCCTTCCCCCAACAGTTTGATGGTTTCCCGGCTTTTGCACAGTTTTTTCCCCATTCTAAAAGGTTGAAATGCCTCTCCGAAGGCTTATTGGTAATAAGAGCTTTAAACTAAAAGGTGCTAACATTTTTGGTATTTTGGCCACGCCCCATTTTGCCTTTGGTCCCACCCACCACTGGAATGTGTCCTGAAAGAGCTTCTCAGAAATTTAATTCGGCCCTCAAACTGAAAGAATACAGGCACCCCTGTATTAGTACTCATTACTTCAGGAACCTGAGTAGGACAGAATAGCCTCTCCCATGTCTAACTCGTCCCATGTACGTAATGGAATGCTGGATCAGGCATCTGCGAGTTAAGCAGAAAACATTCCAAAGTTCACATACTTTTTTTCCCTGAACAAAAGCAAACAGAAGCCAGGAAGACAGCATTGACCTGCTGTTCAAGCTGAATAGCTCCCTTACTAATAAAAAAAGCAGTCTGCATATTTGCCATCGTTTCTCAGACCATACTTTGAATGCAGGTCAGGGTTGCTGCTGGACAAAGGCATAACAAATAAATGGACTATGCTTTTTCTTTCTTACCTCGTTGGTGACTTTTGCCCCAAACAGCCAGCCTGCTCCTCGTGGGCTAATGGCCCAGGTGTCAACATCTTCTGGATCAGACCAGACGAGGTCACAAAAAGCTCCTTTGTGTGGAATCTCTTGGTTACGCTCGATGGTTCGGATCTGATCCAGTGTTTTGATATCTGGAGAGAGGCCCCCGTGGACACAGAGGATCTGTTCGTCTATTAACTTAATACAAGGGAGAGATTTTATTAGCACCACAAAAGACATTTGGAGAACTTGTGGCCAGGGCAGGGATGCTGAACCTCTTTCAGCCCACAGGCTGGTTTCCATTCTGGAGAAGCTCTCGGGGGTGCATTCCAGTGATGGGTGGGGCAAAAGGGGTGGAGCCAAAAATACCATCATATTTTAGCTTGAAGCTCTTACTGCCAGTAACTCAGCCTTAGGAGAGGTATTTCAACCTTTTAGAATTAGGAAAAAATGCACAAAAGGTGGGAAAACGCCAATCAGTGGCCGAAGAAAGGGGGTGTGGGATTGAGGGAAGAGGGAAACCCCGGAGGGCCTGACTGGGAGACCAGGTGGGCTGGATTCGTCCACAAGTCTGAGGTTCTGCACCCCTGAGTTAGAGGAACAGACACACATGGTCACTCATTCCACACTTTCAAAAGGTAAACTTTAAAGGTGAATCCTTACCGCTGCTACTGTGAGCATGTCAAAGACTTTGGTGCAATATCTCCAGGCATTAGCATTGCCATATTTGGTTTGGCATTCATCTATTGCCGAGAGAAAGAGGGAAGAGTAAATAAAACCATGTTTTATTATTCATAATTTCTCAGTCCAACTAAAGTGAAGGGGGTTGCAGGAACAGCAGCAGTGGCGACAGGCTTTCATTCAATATGGAAGCTCCCATCACTGGCTGTTCACCAATTCTGTCTAAGGATATTTTTTCACAACTTACTAATTAATTTGGATAGCGCTTTTAGCATCCCCACATGCATTATAATTCAGCAACGCAAGAACAGATTTAGCTATTTTACACGATTGTGAAGTTTTATCCTAAGCAGACAACATTTCGTGAATGGCTGACAAAATAGGTCACCATTTAAAACCGTGCTTTCTCGGCAAGAGAAAAGCTTGCAGAGTCATTGTGTGTACAGCAGTTGTTGAATATAGTGCAACTTGACAAATTGACCAATTTTTAAAAATTATATCGACACGTCTCATACCTAGAGTCACTCAGCACGTCAACAAACAACATGGGATTTTAATTCTGCTGTTCCAGACCCAGTGCAACACCCTGACTATTGGCCAAATTTCAATGTACTATATTCCTCCTACGCACACTTTTTCTCGTGCGTGCAGGCAGGCAGGCAGACACAGACACCCCCACCCCCATCCCTCTTTAAAGGTCCAATTAGGTATCCAAATCAGTCTATCCATTACAGGTGGTAATGAAAACCAGCACAGAGTTTCTCTGGCTAGTTTTTGTAGTACAAGCCACTCCACACCTTTAAAAAAGCTTCCTCTATTATGATGTTCATGTCTGCTTTCAGTTGCAATAAATCACTTATCTATAATTCCCTTTAACACACACAAAAAACTCTGCATCTTCCAGGGGGACAAGTCAATTCATCACAGTATTTATGTTGACTGTAACTGAGAATTGGGTTTGGGGGTGGGGTGGGGGAACTTACCATAAAATCCATACACTTGAGTTATCTGTCTGCTTTCATGATTTCCACGCAACAGCGTGATGCGATCCGGCCATTTTGCTTTTAGGGCAAGAAGATAAGTAAACGTCTCAAGGCTATAATATCCTCTGTCTACAAAATCACCCTGAAAGTGAAAACAACGTTTTAATGCATTACATGGCATGACACGCTCAGGTTGCAATCTTATGCACGCTTACCTGAACTCAGCTGGACTTACATTGGAGTAAACATGATTAGGTTGTCAGACTTTATTTCAAAAAGCCTGCACTTCCCTTGTCCCTCTTTCACAGATGAGTCAGCAGATAGGAAGCTGCTTTATACCAGATCAGATGATTTCTCCACCTAGCCCAGTACTCCCCACATTGGACTGCCATGTCTTTCAAGGGCCTCAGGAAAACGGGGGTCTTTTCTATCTGATCTTTTTTTTTTTTTTAACTGGAGGTACCAGGGATTGAACATAGGACATGCACATAAAGCAGGGGTGCAGAACCTCATGCGCAGGGTCCCAATCTTGACATCCTGTGGTCCCCAGATAGCCACTCCCCCTTCCACTGGCCCCACCCACTAATCACTGGTGGTTTTCCAGTTTTTCCTCCACCTCAGAAAGGTTGAAATGGCTCTCCTAAGGCTTCTTTACTGGCAGTAAGAGCTTTAAGCTCAAATAGGCTGGTTTTTGGCCCCACCCCCTTTTCCTTCAGCCCTGTCCACCTCTGGAATGCATTCCCCAAGAGCATCTCCAAAACAGAATTTGGCCCTCGGGCTGAAAGAGGTTCAGCATCCCTGATGTAAAGCATGCACACCACTGAGCTATGGCCATTCGAAGTTCTAAAAACCTGGAGTGTTGAAATGACTGTACTAAAAAATGTAGGTAATTAACACATTGATTTAATTACAAAAAGCACCACCGCTGTTCCTCTGCTGTTGCTTGTACACATTATATCAAAATGTTCTGTTCAGACCCCTCCTGCTTCAAGTAACAGAGGCAGGCCAAACAGGATCTATGACAGAATGCTCATAATACGGAATGAAAGCCACTGCAAAAAGAAAACTAAGTAATCCCTTCTTGTCCTCATTGCCTTAGTAAGAATTTGAACAATTTCCCAATTCTGCCAGTTCTGCACAGGGCAGAGGGAACACTTTCAGATGTCTAGACAACTGGCCGTCCAAACATCTGATATTTTTTTCCAAGCACTGCAAAGAGCTCATAGTCTTTCATTTCCTTTTTTACATGCCCTCACTATCATCTTTTCTCAAACTATAAGAAAAAACAAAAAGCAAGACAAACTAGGCAAGAAAATAGGACCTGGTTGCACAGATCAAAAGAAGAAACAGCCCCCTGCCTTACCAAGTCACAAAATTAATATTATATTTCAAAAACCAGTTGTTATGTATTTTTGCACATACCATAAATATGTAGTTTGTGTCAGGAACCTGACCTCCAGTTCTGAATAATTCACATAGATCATAAAACTGAAAGGCAAAAAACCACAAACTTTAGCAAGGACACATTTGTACCATCAGAAGCGTGTGTTAAACCCAAATGATTCAGAATTGTCACGGAATTATAGTGTGAACCTTCTGTCGATAAGAAATGGTTCTGAAAGGTGTTGGATGAACCACCATACACTGAACAGAGCAAGGTGCATGCAGTGAATGCTCAAGTATTATAATCCAACAAATAGCTAAAACGCTAACAGTTTCATCCTTGTTTTACCAAGGTTAAAACTGCCCTTTTCTCTCAGGCATTTGGCAGCGTATAATGAGTCTCTTCATTGATTGTTTTTAAATTGTTTTAGATACATGTTGTTGTTGTGTGTGTTATTTGTTTTATGTCTTTGGTTTTTATATTTTATATAATGTATTTTAATGGTTTTTAATTTCTGTGAACCGCCCAGAGAGCTTCAGCTATGGGGCAGTATAGAAATATAAGAAATGAAATCTCAGTTTGCAAACCTGACTTCACATGTTTGGAGCAGCGGGCAAGGGAGTTAAAAAACACCTGGATGACATGTGCACTGAACAAAGACCATCACTTCTGAATTTTGCAGAATGCCCAGCATTAGTTAGCATTAATAAACACTAACAAAAACATCCTCTCTTTTTCTTCCACGGTATAAAGAACACTGAGATCACATCCAGGAGTTGCTCCTGTTTCCCCCTAAGCTAATGCTTGCACACTCTTTACAACGTGAAACATCACTTGCAAGTGACAGCCCTCTCTTGTGCGGGAGGGTACACTTCCAAAGGAATAGTCCATGTGAAAATTCCACCTGTCCATGTATGTCGCCACAGACTGTAACTGGTGTAGAAACTGGCTGCACGTTAGATTCTTCCAGAAGCAGGTCACACACGTAGTCACACAAGCGCTAGAAAGAGAGAATTACTTCCCGTCAATACACAATTTCTCCGTATTATAGACAATATAATGGCACATGGCAAACTGACAAGGTTACAGTGTGGGAAACTTTGTAGACTAGAATTGGCCCAATATGACCATATTTCACCAGTACTTTTCCATCTCTACTGGCTGCCAGTCCATTTCTGACCCCACTCAATGTTCTGGTACTAACCCTTAATGCCCAAAATGGCTTAGGGCCAGGTTACCTGAGAGACTGGCTCATCCCATATATACCTCAGACAGCCTGTAAGATCATCTTCAGAAGCCCTTCAGGTGCCCCCAGCAAATGACGGGCAAGGGTGACCATTAGAGACGGTCTTTTAGGTGGTGGCACCTAAGAGCTGTACAATGCCCTCACCAGAAAGGCTTGCCCGATGCCCACATTATGGTCTTTTCATTGCCAAGTGACCTTTTTTATTCTCCCAGGCATTCTACATCTTACCACATTTTAGTTTTGCTGTATTAATTGCTATTGCTGGTTTTATTTACTTTAGTTTTATGCCATTCTGGTTTTATTCTGGCTTCTTTGTTCTTGTCTAACATTTTACAGTTTTAAAAAAATGTAGCCACCCAGAGAACACTTATTGGATGGTATACAAATTAATAAAATAAATATATCTGATTGTATGACACAGTCCTTCTGCATAGCATTCTGGAAAAAATCTGGAGGGGCTAGCCTTGCAAATACATCTACTGAAGTTATTAGCTCATAAGAGTTTTTAGTGGCCAGCCCGCTAACATACCCATGTTAATCATTTGTAGCATATAAAGAAGAAAAATAAATTCTTGATTTACAAAAGGTTTCCTTCCTGCTAACCTGGCAGCTATTCTTGCTTTCTGTAGGTGATTATGCCACAGACTCAAGTCTCAGCAATTAATTCAATTGTGATTTTATCTCCTGTTTATTAGTTAAAAGACACAGGGTGCAATCCTATGCATGTTTAGACAGAAAAAAGTACTATAACTCCCAACATGCCTCACTCAGTCTTGCAGATTTGGATGCAAAGCGAAAGAACGCAGGGGTCACTCCTGCTGCAAGCACCAGGCAGTGTGCACAACAACCCGGGGTTTAAAAAAAGATAGACTAAAAGAATGGACCAGAATAAAAGAACTAGCTTACTATCTTCTACCAATATATATTGCTCCAACACAGCTTGTAGGACTCTTCATCAGACCGAAGTAAGTTTGTCAACCTGACAAAGTTTGGTCATAACACAGCTAGTCAGCATACTCTTTTGCTACTACAAAAAAGTAGTAAAAGGTACAACTTTGCCCGCTGTAGTAGCCTGGGAAAGAAAAGAACACACACAGACAGCACCCAGTACAAAGACATAGAAAAAAAAAACCCTAGCCCCCAGGAGTTAAGGATGCAAACACAGAGCAGACTATTAAGCTATAAACTATTTTCCTGGAGAGGGCTTGCCAGGCAACCTACTAAACAAACACCCACTCACAGGGTAAGGAACCCACACAACCCTGTGTGTTGCTGCCTTGACATGCTGAAAGCGCAGAGCAGGACAGTTTGCAGCCTCTCAGCTAGCCCCGAGATGCACAAAGGAAGACACCATAGCTCATGTAACCTTTCAGAATGTGTAGAAGAGGGAATTTTGGCAGGTGTGGCTTGTCACATAGTGGTGAGAAAAGCTCCACCTGCTGAAGCATCCTGTGCTACCCAACTATGAAAGGCATAGGAGCCCCTGTTTTCTTCCACTGCACATCTGGCCACCCTACCTCCAAAAAGAAGAAGGCTCAGTATGGGTTTCCCTTCCCTGTGAAGAAGGCAGAGATCAGAACACCTCCACCCCTCTTCTCTCCACCCACTCCCAAGGCAGAAAGGATTTGCTTCCCCCTCCACCCAGCGTCACGCACCGAGAGGCCACCAGCACAAGGAAGGCAAGTGCCTCTTTCACCCTTCGCCCAAAGCCAACATTTGGAAGGAAGCATGGAGTCCGTTTCCTCACATCCACCTTCTGTCCTAGGGCCTTCAGATATGGTCAGCAGAGTCAATGTGTCATGCAGTGGTTAAAGGACTGGGGACACCAGTGTTCAGTTCCTCAGTCAGCTCTGAAGCCTGCTGGGTGAGAAGTGGCACTACTATCTCTCGACCTAACCGACTTCACAAGGTTGTTGTGAGGATAAAACGGGGAAGGGAATCATGTGCACTACCTTGAGTGATGCAGGAAAGGCAGGATATAAATGTAGTAGATAACAGATGAAGAGATTCTCCCTAACACTCCAGTACTTCAAGCTATTTGTGTAACTTGTTTAAAACAAAAACCCCCTTCAATCTCTAAGCACTCAAGACTGCTGACAAAAACACAGACAAAACTGTGCCATTGTAACAAAAGCCTATTGCAGAACTCTACTCCTCACCTCAATCCCACCTTACCAAAAAACGGTAACAGATGGAAGAACCACCTTATACTATCCAACCACATCCCAGTGCAACCCCCCACCTATTTATTTATCTGGTACACCCACCTATTTAAGGCTACAGTCTTAAACACACAAACTTCTGAGTCAGCCCCATTGAACACCGTGGGATTTACATCTGTAGGAACAGGTATAAGATTGCAATACCCAATATTAATGCACAGAGCCAGCGTAGTGGTTAGAAGAGCTGTCCCAAACTGGTGCCCTCCAGATGTTTTGGACTACAGCTCCCAGCAATGCTGACCATCGGCTATGCTAGCTGTGGGTGTTGGGAGCAGAAGTCCAAAGCAGCTGGAGGGCACGAGGTTGGGGAAGTCTGGGTTAGAACACTGGAAAAGAACTGAGGAGACCTGGGTTCAAAACTCTATTCAGCTATGAAGCTCACTGGGTGACCAGTCACCACTTCTACCCCTAGCCTACCTCCCAGGGTTGTTATGAGGATAAAAAGGGTGAGTGCAACCTATATGTACCACCTTGAGCTCTTTGAAGTAGAGGCAGGATACAAATCAGGAGAGGCCAACTTGTAGCTCTCCAGGTGTTTTGGCCTACAATTCCCCTCATCCCCTCACCATTAGCTCTGCTGCCTAGGGCTGACGGGACGTAGGGCCACTGGAGTAAAAGCAAAATATACAAATATATACTGGAGATATGTTAAAAACACAGACACACATAACACAACAAAAAGAGACTGCAGAAAGAACAGCAAAGTCTCTTGCAGCCCCTTAAAGACTAACACATTTATTTTAGCATAAGCTTTTGCAGAGACTGCCCCTTCGTCAGAAAGCAGTTATTTCCCCTCTGCCCAGTACCCTCCAGACCATTTCTGCGCAACTCCCATCCACCACTATCTCCATGGGCTTGAGACAGTTTACACGAAAGCAGAGCCACAAGAACAGCGCCTCAGAAGGAGGGAGAACCCCCCCACCTTGCGGTGACAGGTTCTGCCTTCTACACACACCATTCTGGCAACAGGACCCCCCAACCATTTGGTCCCTCACAACACTTTGTCTACAGGTCCTCCCGCCCCCACAGTTGTGGCTACAGGACCCTCCCCACCTCTTAGTCCCCCCCTAATTCTGGCTACAACCCACCCACCTTTTGGTCCCCCCCCCAACCTTTTGGCTATAGGTTGCCCTCCAAATACTGTTCTGGCAGGAAGACCCTCACACTCCATTTGGTCCCCCATAATTCTGGCTACAGGACCCCCCACGTTTTGGTTACCCCCCAAACCTTTGGCTACAGAACCCCAAAACTTTTATCCCCCATAATTCTGGCTACAGGATATCTCAACAGCTTGCCCCCCCATAATTCTGGCTACAGGACCCCCCACACACAAACCCCATTTGGTCCGCCCAACCTTCTGACGACAGCTTCCTCCCCAACCTTCCCCCCCAACCTTTGGCGTCCCCCCCCCCCAATTCTGGCGACAAGTCCTCCCCCAACCTTCTGGCGAGGACCCCCACCCCCCAACCTTTTGCTCCCCACCTCCCAGCCCCTCCTTCCCGCCTCACCTTGAGGTCGTTCTCGGGCAGGTACTTGCAGAGCCGCGCAATCTCCACGTATTTATCCAAGTCGAGGGGCGCCATTTTGGGAGGGGGGGAGAAAGAGAGAGAGACGCGTTGACGGGGAGGGGGGGAGGAAAGAGGAGGGGGAGGCGAGAGGGCCGGCCGGAAGCGGGGCCGGCACTTCCGGACGGTGTAGCGCGCGGGCAAATCTCCTCCGGGCTAAGCGCGCGCGAGGGACACGAGCCTATTGTCAAAAGTAGGGAGGGAAAGAGAAAATACGGTCCCCTGCTTTTCCCCTCCCGGCGGGAGGGAAGGAGGGCCAGACCGGAAATGAGCAGGACCGCTTCCGGCGGAAGCTTGGATCCGCCACCGGGCGCTTCCTTCCGGTCCGCCGAAAGCCGCTTGCGGCTCCTCTGCTTCCGCTTCCTCCCCAGTCCCGGGCTGCCCCGCGGCTGGAGAGGCGCCCCACCCCGTGGCACGCCGGGATATGTAGTCAGCCCCCCCGTCTAGTTTAGCGCATACGGGGCAGCCTTTCCCGCACCCGGCGGCCCCCCCCCCGGAGGCGTCGGACGACAGCTCCCAGCATCCCCCAGCCGAGCAGAGGGATGCCGGGAGTTGTCGTCCGACGCCTAGCTGAGGGGAGCGGCTTTCCTCAGCCGGCGCCGCGGCGGAGGGGCGGGACGGCGCCCTCCTCGCTCTCGGTCTTCCGGCACAGGGGAACGTGCAGCGGGGCGCCGCGCCTTCAGCCCGGCGGGCGGCCACGCGGGCCGGGGGCGGCGCCCCGAGCGCAGGCCTCCCCCAGCCTGGCGCCTGCCGGAGGCGCTGGGCCGCGCTGCTGTGGGGGCGCGCGGCCGGCCTGGCTCGGAGCGGGCGGCGGGGGTCGGGCGGCGCGGGGCCGCGGCGGCGCGGGAGGGAGCGGCCCGGCTCCCCGCGCAGCTGCAGGCGCGCGGCCTGTCCCGCCTGGGCGCCGGGCCGCGGCCCAGCGTCCCCGTGGCCACGCAGCCGGGCGATGGGCGCCGCAGCCCAGGCCGCTGCCAGCGCGCTGCTGCCCGGCGCCAGCCCCTGCGCCAGCCGCCGGGGTCGCCCGCGAGGAGCCCGGCGCGCTTCGCCAGGCGCACAGCGAGCCTGCGGAGCGCGCGGCCGGCGGGTGGCGCGGAGGAGGGAGAAGCCTGCATATGCCCGGAAGCGGCTCGCCGGCGTTACCCTCGCCGGCCCCCTTCGTTGCAAATAAGTAACCCGGGGTCTACACTGGCCCCCAGAATGGGAGGGGGGAGGAGGAGGAGCAAAGCAGCAGCCCCGGGGCACGTGCAGAAATGCTGCCGGCCTGGGGCTGCGCGAGGGGCGGGGCTCTCGGTCTCCCAGCAACGGGCCCGGGAGGGGCGGGGCGCGGCGCCGATTTAGGCCCGCCCCGCCTTCCTCCTGGCTGCGCATCCATGGGGCCCGAGCATGGATCGGGGGCGCCGCTGCGGGAGCTGAAGCCCGGAGAGAGCCCGGAGGGCGCCAGCTGGTGGGTTGCCAACGCGGGGCCGCGTTGCACGTGTGCATGCGTTTGAGGGCGCGTGCAAAGAAGGCGCGTGTGCCAGGGAGGCCGTTGCTGCATTTCTGGTGGGTGGGTGGCAGGCTGAAGTCTGCCCGGGAGCCGGGGTGTGTGTGCTTTGGATGTGTGTGTGCATGCGTGTATATATGAGTTGGGCGACCGCATCATCCCTCCCCACACACACACACACATACCGATAAAAGTGTGAGGTGAAAAATAACCTTGCAAGGAAGCATCGCAGGGAAACGTGGCCCACATCCAGCTCTTTAAGCTACCAGCATAGGCATGGGTTTACTCCTGCCGCTGTTTCTCCACCCTTCCCCTGTGTTAAATGCAAGATTGTAAGCTCCCTGGGGCAGAGACCTGCCATCTTGTAAATTGTCTTGCACATCGATGGTGCAATAAAATATAAATAATAATAGAGCAGACTTCCCCAACCTGGTGCCCTTGAGATGTGTTGGAAGACAACTCCCAGCATCCCCCAGCCAGCTGGCTGGGGCATGCTGGGAGCTGTGGTCCAACAACTCTGGGGGTTGCTGCGGATTGTAGGCCAACACATCTCGAGGGAGCCAGTTTGGTGAAGGCTGTGATGGGGTTTTCATCATGCTTCACACGCATGCCCTCTGTGATCCCTACAACAACCCTGCAAGGTCGGCCAGTCTAGTTATCCTCACCTTGTGGACAGGCATGATGGGTCCAGCAATGGCTCGCTTACAGCTGTCCGTCACATGGATGTGTCCCGGCAGTGGTGCACCTAGATATTTTTAGACCCTAGACTCAATAGTTTCATCCCTGCCCTTTACTTATTATTACATTTGTATCCTGCCTTTTTTCCTCTTGCAAGGAGGACTTACTTGGTCCTCCTCCTCCTCTCCATTTCATCCTCACAACAACCCTGTGAGGTGGTTTAGGCTGAGAGTCTGTGACTGGCCCAAAGTCACGCAGTGAGCTTCATGGCCGAGGGGGGACTAGAACCTGGATCTCCCAACTTCCAGCCCAACGCTCTAGCCGCTACACCACACAGGCTCTTTAGATGGACATATTGTTTCAGTTATGCGTTACTTCAGTTGTGAAGCATACAACCAACATTTCTCTTCTCCCCTCATCCCCTATTTCCATGCTTTGCAGCAGCTTCGAAATTCCTGATATGTTAGAGCAAAACAAAAAAGCTGTTTGCCAACCCAGATTTTAAAAAAGAGAAAAGAAATACTCTGAGCATGTGCAGTTTTGCATTTTAACCCTGCCTCCCATAAACGGTAGCACCGTCAGGGCTCCAGGAATAACATGTACTTTGCTTCTGCTGCCCTGATGCTAAAACATGCTGACTTGGGAGGATGCACTATTTTGCCATAGAGAAGGATAATACATTTTTTAAGTTATGTACATGCCCAGCTGACCGTCCCCTGGCTATAAAATGTTTTCAAACATCAGAGGAAAAACTGCTGAGTTGATCAGTCTCATCCCCAGTTCAGCCCTATTTATCAGCCGAAGGTCTTTGGGCGGTTCACAACAATTAAAACTGTGAAATGCAAGATGATAAAATGCCATATAAGAGTTTAAAACGACAGTACAAAAAATAATAACAGGTGCAGTACAAAGATTTAAAACAGAATACGAGATTTGAAACTGAACCTGAAAAACTGAAATGCCTGGGAAAATAAAAAGGTCTTCAGCTGGCACTGAAAAGAGCACAACGTAGGCGCCCGGCGAACCTCTCTGGGAAGCTCACTCCACAACTGGGGTGCCACAGCAGAAAAGGCCCTCTTCCTAGTAGCCACCCACCTCACTTCCTTTTGGGCTCACAGAGAAGGATTGCTGAAGATAATGGTAGGGTTCAAGGAGGTGTATATAGGTGGAGAAATCCTTCAGACGATCCCTAGCCACACCATGCCTTACCAGTCCATCCCAGGCCCGTCCCACTCATGCTTCCTCTGTGGCATTGTATTCAGTGGTGCAGGCTTGAAAGTCCTCTCTCTCCTTTGCTCTGTGTGGAAGGGCAACTTTGCTGAGATTGCTATTTATTTCCCTCTGCCAGGTACTCCCTTCTCCCGCATGGGGAGAGTCCCTGTGCCCGGGTGGGCCAAAACACCTTGTATCTGCCTCCCCTGGACCCAGGCAGCAGAAAAGGAAAAGTCCTCATTGTCGGGGGAGCAAACCCAAATGGCAGTTTCTCTGATTCTTACTTCATCGATCTTGGTAAGGGTTAGACAAGGAGAAAGCGTGTAAGTGCCAAAAAAAAAAGCACTTATTTGGCTTCCCCAGAACCTCTGCATTCATTTTGTTGTTGCTGAAAAAAGTAGGTTCCTACTCCTTATGGTTACATGCTTCAAGGTGTATGTGAGCAATTCCTTTCAAAGGTTGACCATCTGCAAGACAAAGGGCTGATATTTCGGGATCTCTCCTCCTGGCCCACACCACAGCTCACCCCATTCAATAGGTTTCTGTAGCATTTTCAGTGAGCCGGAGGGGCTGGCATGGGAAGGAGGGGATGGGGAAGTCGACTTCCATCAGTGCAGTTGATCCAGCGTCAATATGGATCCAACCTCACATCTCTGTAGCTTGAGCATCTGACTTCAGAGGGGTTTATTCTCGGGGAACATGAGATGAGCCCTGCTGGATCAGACCCAGAGTCCATCCGGTCCAGCATTCTGTTCACATGGTGGCCGACCAGCTGCCGACCAGGAGCCCACAAGCAGGGCATGAGCAGAACAGCACCCTCCCAGCCCTGTTCCCCAGCACCACTGCCTCTGGTACTGGAGGTAGCACATAGACATCAGGGCTAGTGGCCATTGCTAGCCTTTTCAGTTAGGACTGCTGCCAGAAGTTAAGCAAAATAAATCAATGTTGCGGAACAAGCTATACAAGATACGAGAAACGGTTGGGTCTTTGCTGGATTAATACAGATTCTGTGGTCTGAATTTCTCTAACCTAGGGGCAGGGTTTTATTGGCTTTTTTTTTTAAGCGCAAAACAGTTAACTCAGTTTGAGGCATTGGCTTTATTCGGTGTAAGTTCCTAGCCCTTATGGTAAGAAAGGTAAGGTAAGAAATACTGTTCCCTGGTAAGAAATCCTAAATGTGCTTACAATGGCAGCGGTAGGAAACCTAGTATGCTGCAGATGTTTTGGACTACAACTCCCATGATCCCTGACCATTGGCCATGCACACTGGGAATTATGGAAATTGTGGCTAAAAACATCTGGAGAGCAAGAGGATGGCCCCGTCGAAGGCAGCGGGGCTTACTTCCGACTAAGCATGCACAGGATTGCACCATGAGCCACCAAATGCTTTTAGGAATTGATGTCTTTATGTGCTGCAGACGCTCATAGCTGGACAGCGCCTGGCTGGGAGGGCCTCTCACCCCGCTACGAACATGCCGCCTTCATTCCCGCTAGCCAGCCCACGAGCCTCTGGGTGTTTGGAGGGGCCAGCAAAACTGGGAACAGGAATTGCGTTCAGGTATTGGATTTCCGTAAGTAGTCATGATGTCTCACGTTTTACTTCTTCAGATAGCGATGTGTGTTTTTTCCAGATTTGTTCAGCTTCATAGTAATATTCTAGCCATACCTTTCAAACCTGTTTTAAATCTGTTGTTGTATTTTAAATCTCTGCATTGCTCCTGGGTTTTATTTTGGTTTTACTTTTATCCTGTAGTTTTAAACTTCTAAATTTTATATTGTATTTTATGCTGGATTTTGTGGTTTTGGTTCTTGTGAACCACCCAGAGAATGTTGGCTATTGGGTGGTATTTATTTATTTGTGGTATTTATATACCGCTGAATATAATAAAATCTCTCAGTAGTTCACAATATTAAATGTAGTATAGAAATATAATCAATCAATCATTCTCAGCTTTCCAGATGTTTTTCTTTTCAATATTTGTGTCCTGCCTTTTCTAATGGAAAATCAAGATTATGGACTCATTCCAGGTATATCCTGCCTTTCCTCTCAAGGAGCTCAGGAGGAGGAGAGGGTACATAGCTCTCCCTCCTGTCCTGACCTCACAACCACCCTGTGAAGTTAGGCTGAGAGAGAGTGAGTGACTGGCCCATGATAATCTGGCAAGCTTTATGGGCGATTGGGGATTTGAACCTGGGTCTCCCTTCCCCTAGTCCAAGACTCTAAACACAGCCTTCCCCAACTTGGTGTCCTTCAGATATTTTGGACATCAACACCCATCAGCCCCAGCAAGCATGGGCAATCTAAGATGCATGAAACCAAGCTCCAGGTTGCTCTATTCAGGTTTCATTTACGCACCCTCATACATACATACATGTGTGACTTAGGGAGGAATCCTATGTACGTTCACACAGAAAAATGTCCTACAACTCCCAGCATGCCCCAGCCAGTTGGCTGGGGCATGCTGGGAGTTGTGGGACATTTTTTCTGTCTAAACAGGCATAAGATCATGTCTTTAAACACTGTTTGCGTGTTCTGTGTCTATAATTTGATTGCCTTGCCTAGAATACATGTAAAGACCCCGATTTTTTCAGTCCTGCCATTTGAAAACTCTCTTTGCTGTCCTTATTAGGGACAGGAACTTGGGAGAGCCCAGAAGTGACCGGCACGCCGCCCTCCCCTCGCACGTTCCACACATCCTCGGCAGCAATTGGTGACCGATTGTATGTCTTTGGAGGAGGCGATAAAGGGGTGGATCCGGTCAAAGACCAGCAGCTTCACGTATTTGACTCGGGTAAGTTTGGGCTGTAGTCTTTCAGAAGTCAAAAAGTCCTTCATGTGCGTGGATTAAAGCAGGGCTTTGGGCGATTTGGGGGCGTTCCAGCTGTTTTGGCCTACCATTCCTAATATCCCTCCCCATTGGCTAGGCTGGCTAGGGCTGATGGTAGTTGTAGCCCAAAACAGTTGCCTGGCATAGAGTAAGAAAATGTTTGAGTAAACTTATTGCATGGTCTGTGAAAGAATCTTTGAACACTAAAGACAGGAGGTAGGATGTAGATCAGCTTCCCCCAACCTCCAGATGTTTTGGATTACAACTCCCATCAGCCCCAGACACCGTGGCCAATGGCCAGGAGTGCTGGGCATTGTCTAAAACATCTGGAGACCACCAGGTTGAACTGCAGCTGATCTAGATTTAGTAATATTTAAGAGCAGAGTGGCTCAAATCCATGACTAACTGAAGTCCCATTGATTTCAGCGGGGCTACTCCCCTGAAACAAATCTATGGTGCGACCGCACGTGGACTACTGTGCACGGTTCTGCTCACTGCCCCTAAAAAAGGTCATTGTTGAGTTGGAAAAAGTGGAGAAAAGGGCAACTAAAATGATCAAGGGGCTGGAGCAACTCCCCTAGGAGGGAAGGTTACAACAGCTTAGAAAAAGGGGTTGTTTAGCTTAGAAAAAGGGTGAGTAAGGGAAGACATGATAGAGATGTACACAATTATGCCTGGTGTGGAGCAAGTGGGCAGGGAGACATTTTCGCCCTTTTTCCTAATGCTAGAACCCAAAGGGGTTGCCCCATGAAGCTGAACAGCGGGAGCTTCCGGGCAGATCGGAGAATTCCTTCTTCACACAGCGCAAAGCCAGACTGTGGAGTTGGCTACCACCAGATGTGGTGATGGCCACCCATTTGGATGGCTTTAAAAGGGGATGGGACAAATTCCTGGAGGAGGAGGAGGCTACCCATGGCTACTAGGGCTAGAAGGGGATAGATCAAGCTGAGCAGCGGGGAAGGGGGTTGGAGGGCAGCTGTTTCAGAGATCTGGGTCCTGACCAGAGGAGAAAGACTCCTCCCCGCGTCCTAATGCATGGACTCTTACCCCACGTAGCCACGCTGTCCTGGTCGCAGCCAGCGGTACGTGGCCACCCTCCAGCTCCTCGGCACGGCCACGCCGTGGTGGCTCTCCAGAACAGACTCTTCATACACGGCGGTTTGGCTGGCGACACGTTTTACGACAACCTCTTCTCCGTGGATATCAGTAAGTGCTGTCAGCAGTGCCAACTGTGCCGGAAAGGCTCTTTTTTTGCTTTCATCTCTCTCCCTTTTAAAAAAAACTCTCTTAAACAAAAGAGCAGATCTCTAGATCTTGAAAGCGACACAATATAACGCCATAAGGACTAGAAACATGCCGAAAGAGAGAGAGTTGGGTCCACGCTCTGTGTTCTGCGAGAGGAAGGGGCCTTCCGCCAGAGGAAGCGCTCTGCTCCCGGAAGGCCCCTCCGCTCAGTTTGGGGGGACCACCCTCCCACCCCACAGCTCACCCCATTCAGCAGGGTCTGGAGGGGCTGCCGTGGGAAGGAGCGGGCAGGGAAGTCCACTTCAATCAGAGCAGAGAGAGGGAAAGAGAGAAAGGTGATTGCAAAACTGTGATACAGCCTTGCAGTCCTTGTGGTGTTGTGGAAGAACAGGCTGAAAATAGATCAGGATCTATCGGTAGACGTCTAGGGGATTTGCAGTAGGCAGACAAGAGTTCACAACTGCCAATAGCATCACAATAGTGAGTAAAGTTGCAGGTGTTAAAAAACACACACCCCAAACTCCTCTGCTGTGGCTGGCCCTGTTCTAACCTCCTTGGCTCAGTTGTTTCCCGCCTGCAGAATCGGAGTATTAATTGGTTGCCTTTGTGCTTCTCTGCTGGCAGGTTTCCACTTGCTTTTGCAGCTCATCCCCAGTGTGTGGCTCATGGGGTGAGAGTTTTGCCTATTGGGTGGTATGGAAATGCAATAAATAAATAGGCTGCGCCTCCCTGAGCCACCATTTTGCATCTGGACCTTGGCTTGTACAAAAAGAAAAGAAAAAGTAAATCCTATAAGACCGGTGCGATGTTTAGAGCAAGCTTCCCCAACCTGGGGCCGGACTAGAACTCCCATAATTCCCAGCCAGTGCAGTCACATTCAACGACATTTGGAAGGCCACACCCCTGGATTAAAATCTCCACTCAGCCATGAAATCTCCACTCAGCTTGCTGGGTAGCCTTGGGCCACTCACCCTGGCTCAGCTTAACCTACCTCACAGTATCAACCTATACTGCTATTTCACTTTGCTGGTCTTGTGACCTTAATAAACTATTACAGTAATACCTCGCAGGGTTGTTTTGAGGGTAAAATGCAGCAGGAGAGAACCCGGTATGTCGCCTTGAGCTCCTTTATGGAAAGGCAGGATAGAAATGCATTAAAGGAATAGAAAATCTCACTCAGAACCTACTTTGGCTCCTGCAGTTTGGCCTGAGACCGGCTGTGTTTGTTATGCAAAATCATATTTGCAGCCATAAGGGCTAGAACCTTTTCTTTTTAAATGAAGCCGAGCTCTGCAAACTACTTGTGTCTTCTTTGCTTAAGCTTTCTGCCAGATGAAGATGGATGACTGATTTGTTCTCTTGCAGCTGACATGGAATGGGAGACGCTGGCAGCCACCGGATCCATTCCAAAAGGGCGGGCAGCCCACTCAGCAGCTGCTTTCCGGGACCATCTGTACATCTTCGGCGGAATGGACCCAACGGGAGCGTTAGACACGATGTACAAGTATCACGTAGGTGGGTTGTTCTTCAGATGTCTTCAGAGCAGCTGCCCCCAACCTGGGGCCTTCCAGATGGCTTGGGCTTCAGATCCCATCAGCCCCAGCTGGCATGGCCAGTGGTTGGGAATGCTGGGCATTGTAGCCCAAAACATCTGGAGGGCGCCAGGTTGAGGAAGACTGTTTTCAGGCTGCATATTAATACTTCCAGCTCGTTCTGTTCAGGGATTGAACATTAAGGAAGTGGGGACATTGTAGCGTACAGCCAGCTGCTTCTCCCTTCCGCTCCCCAGTTCACCTTGGCAGGGCCGGCTCCAGGTTTTTGAATGCCCAGGGGCAAGACACCCTCCATGGGCCCCTCCTCCAGTGGGTCCACCTTCTCCCCACCAAGGTCACCAGCTTCTCTTCCTCCTCCTCTGTCTCAAGGGTGCTCCCACTTGCTTGCTTGCTTGGCAGGCAGGGAGCCAGGAGACCGCGGCATCTCCTGCTCCTCCTCACCACCGCTGTTGTCTGGGTCAAACCAAGACATGGGTGAATGAGCAGATTGCAGCAGTGGAGAGGGGCACCTCCAGGGGGCTCTTGTCAATGGGCCCCTGCTGGGGTGTGGGCCCTCGGCGAGTGCCCAATCATGCCTACCCTTGATGCCAACCCTGACCTTGGAGGCCCAGTTTGGCCATCAGACAACTCATGCAGAAATATACAATTTTCTCTCTTTTAAAAAAACCCCAAACATAACCCTGCAGAAAAAGGTCACTGGGCACGTGTAGAGTTCAAGACGCCTTTGCCCCCGGGCCGTCTGGACCATTCTATGTGCGTTATTCCGTGGAAAGCATCTCCAGGTGATGGAACAGCTGCTGGAGGGGACGAAGGCCGGAAAGCAGCTGCGGATGGGTCCAACCAAGGTAGTCAACTCAGTGGAGGCTGTGCAGAGGAGCCCCTGGCGTACCTGTGCTTAATATTTGGCGGAATGGATATGAAAGGGGAGATTTACAGGGACACTGTTGTAAGCCGCCTTGAGTGACAAGAATAAAAGAGTTCATTTAAATGATGTAGGTGTTTGGTGGCCAGAATGATTGACGTTTGGTTGTCCTCCATATTCAAGCTTTGCACCAACAATCCAAGCTGCGTGCTGTAATGCTACAAATTCAGTTTGTGCATAATTCTCTGCTTCTTAACGTTTTGCTTTGTCTGAAGCCTCCGGGGAATCCCTCCCTCAATACCTCGTCTTTCTTGCTGACACTGTCACCAGCTGTAGTTGCTCCTCAGCCTCTTTCTCATCAGTGCTATGAGCAGCTCTCCCTTCTGCCCTGGGGGGGAAATGGTGGTCTAAAGCAGGGCTGAGGAACCTCTGGTTTTCCAGATGTCAACCACAACTCCCACTGGCTATGCTTGGGATGTGTGGAGTGCAACACCTGGAAGGCCACCCATTCTGCCCCTGGCCTAAAGCAGTCGTGGGCAGATCTCCAGATGGTGGCAGGGACTTCTGGAAGTGCAAAACATCTGGGGATGCGTCACTGCCCTAAAGGAGCCAGAAGTCTGTAGCGGAAGGCAATTGAATCACGATGCTGTTCTGTAGCATGCTGCTGTCTGCACACAAACATTTTACATTCCCCCCCCCCCCATTCAGTATTCAGCGACTGAGCCTTTTGAATCCTTTGGGCCATTTTTTTACCTCCTTAGGTTTTAAAAGTTTTGTAGTTCCACAAAACTTCAGGCTCTCCAGAGCACGCCAATACCCCCCCCCCCCCGGTGTTCACTGCTCATTGGTCCAATTTATCGCTGACAATCTGAATTTGCTAGGAGTGATAACAGCATGTGAAGGGACGGTATGGGGGGTGGAGGTCCTCTGCAAACCCCAACCTGCTCTTCAAGGCTTCTCAGATGGTGATCTAAAAGCAAATTCCAAGGCTTGGCAAAAAAGATGCCAAGGTTGCCCCTTTGCCAAAGATGAAATTTGTGGCTCCTTGCTCCCAGTTCTATGCCTTGATCTGTGTTGCATGGGGAGAGTACCTGGGTGGAAAGTAGCACAGCAGCTGTCAACCCCCCCCCCCCACCTTCTTGGTGGAAGTTAGGACAGGGCCCAAGAAACTAGCTCCCTGCCAGAGGGCCAGGATTCAAATGAGCTCTGCCTTCGAGATTAGTATCATGAGCTACTAGTTTTAAGATGCTGTCTCCCACAAGGGAGCTAGTGCTGGTACAGGTGCCACTAGATCAAGCAGCTGGAGACTGTGTACTTAACACATAGTGGTGTCATTCCCCCTGGCTAAGATTTCCAGAAGGGTAGCTGTGACATCTGTTGCAACACGCACAAGGAGTCTGCTGGCGCCTTAAAACTAGCAGTTACAGATTCTGGCCTAAGCTTCCGTGGACAGTGTCTGTGAAAGCATACGCCTGGATAAATGTGTTAGCTTTAAGGTGCCACAGGACACTTCGTTAGTCTTGCAGGATAGTTATGCCAGAGCTTGTGGTTGCCCTAGCGCGCGCGCATGCGCACACACACACGGGACCTGAATTAGTTAAAAATACAGTTTGAACTTTCTAGCTAGGCATGAGGACAAGTAGTTAACCCAACTGAATGTGTGAAAGGGCTATTAAGGACTGCCAGGCCTTGATACTGGAGCACTAGGGAAGTCTTGCAGTGTTTGATAGACCGTGGCTTATGTGCACACCTCAAGCCATCGCTTGAATGACCTCTCAACTGGTCAAGTTTTGTGTGAAGTAGCATTGGCTGTAACCAGACTGATAATCCGCTCCAAGGAAAAAAGCGCTCGATGGTTTGTGTTAGGGAACACATAGACAGGAGCCATCAGACGCAGCCCTGCAAGACCTGGTATTCCTACCACATTTGTGCAATTGTGTATTAACTAGACCCAGATCCAGTGTAAGTAACAAATTTATTGTTGTCACGTGGGAGGGTAGAAAAGTTCTCCACAGAATGCACACGACCCACTTGTTAAATAGAATGGTTTCAAGGTGAACACCTCTATGCCCCTCCTGGTAAGTCAGCCTCCCCCGCCCTCCCTCCCCCTGCCCGGACATTTATCAACTGCTAACGAAAAGCAGTAAATAGCCACTTTGGGCTAGCATTTCCAACTCCACTTGAGTGAAGATTCTGATCACATTCCAGATCTAGAGTTCAATAGTTTAAACAAAAGTTCCAAGTCCAATATTTACATAGTGTCAGCTTCCAGGAAGCCACGGCCTACAACTCGTCCTTCTCTCCTGCCGCTTCTTCCTCACCCGGAGGGGGGCCCGCGCCACCATATAGTTTGCCCACGATGGGCTGCACCACCTCTTCCAGCTCCTTCTTTTGAGCTTTGAAGTCTTCGATGTCAGCATCTTGGTGGCTCTCGAGCCATTCGATTTTCTCCTCTACAGCCTTCTCCATTGTTTCTTTGTCTTCCGATGACAATTTGCCACCGAGCTTTTCCTTATCCCCAATCTGGTTTTTCAGGGAGTAGGCGTAGCTTTCCAGCTCGTTCCTGGCATCAATCCGCTCCTTCAGCTTTTTGTCCTCCTCGGCAAATTTCTCCGCATCATTCACCATCCTCTCGATCTCTTCTGGGGTCAGGCGGTTCTGGTCATTGGTGATGGTGATCTTGTTTTTGTTGCCCGTGCCCTTGTCCTCGGCCGTGACGCGAAGGATCCCGTTCACATCAATTTCAAAGGTGACCTCGATCTGGGGGACGCCCCGAGGAGCAGGAGGGATTCCAGTCAGGTCAAAAGTCCCCAGGAGATGGTTATCCTTTGTAAGAGGACGCTCTCCTGCAGGAGAATAAAAAAAGAGACACGGTTCACATACATGGATTGTGGTAGAACTTAATTAGGTAATCCAAGCAACCGCAGATTTCTACCTTCCGGCCCTTCTCTTATATTTCTGTGAAGAACCAGTGATCAGCTATTCCCAAACCATACAGCCTTCTCCAGATGTTTAGAACTACAACTCCCATCATCCATGACCATTAACCAGGCTGGTTAGGGACAATGGGAGTTGCACTCCAAAACATCTGGAAGGCATTGGGGAAGGCTGCCCTATGCCCTAGCACATTAACGTACTCCACAAGGGGGCTGAAACATGCATCGTAAAATTAAATTGCCACAGTGGATTTGCTATTTTACTGCTCACACAAGACAAAACATGTCCCAAGTGTTTAAATGATGCAAGCCATTTACCTTCGCAGACTTTGATTGTCACAGTTGGCTGGTTATCGGAAGCTGTCGAGAAGATCTGTGATTTCTTGGTGGGGACAACAGTGTTCCTTGGGATAAGTTTGGTCATGACTCCACCAACCGTCTCAATGCCCAAGGTTAGAGGGCATACGTCAAGGAGCACCAAGTCACCTGAGGAAGAATAGGAGGGATTAAAGAAATGATCAATAAAAGCACCATCACCCAACCTCTCCAACTACAGCTAGATTTGCTGCCATCCTAAAGACATAAACGAAACTTATGCACACAGCATCCATGCTAATCTCACCTGCTTTTCACTCATGCAAGCTGTTCGTATTCTAGGATCTACCCAACACCTCAAGCAACATTTAAGCCACTCCACTTACCAGTATCTTGGTCCCCGGAGAGGACACCAGCTTGGACAGCAGCACCATAAGCCACAGCTTCATCAGGATTGATGCCCCGGGAGGGCTCCTTGCCATTGAAAAATTCTTTCACCAGCTGCTGTATCTTGGGGATTCGGGTAGAGCCACCAACCAGCACAATTTCATCAATGTCAGACTTCTTTAGGTCTGCATCCTCTAGGACTTTCTGGACAGGCTTCATGGTGGAACGGAAGAGATCCTGCAAGCAGAATTTAAAACCGCTTAGTGGATGTGCAGCACTATTCCTTACACCCTGGCAAAACATAGCTGCAGAGAGTGGCTTGGATAGTTAAGGCCACAGGAAGGACCAAATACCATCCAATACATTCCCAAGATCAGAGGTGGCCTTGCGCTATACCACTGAGGATCAGACTGGCCAACTCCATTGTAGCATCTCATTTACGGAAGCCACCGAGACATTACGGATGTTTGAACTCACTATTTTAGTTTGCTGTTAATCTATTTGGATTGGTATGGTGCCTGAAGCGGTACAGTATAGTTTTCCTAAGTGGGTTACAAGCTCATTTGGGCATTGGCCACACTTCTGTAACCCTCGCGCTTTCCATTTACATCAGGGATGTTGACCCTCTTTCAGGCCAAGGCCAAGGGCCAAATTAAATTTTGGAGAAGGTCTCAAGGCTGCATTGCCGGGGGGGGGGGGGGAGATGGGGGGGCCAAGATGCCAAATACACCAGCAAATTGTAGCTTAAAGATTTTACTGCTGTTAACTGAACCTCAGGAGGGGCACTGGAACCTTTCAGACTAGGGAAGAAATTGTGCACGAGCCAGGGAACAACCCAATGATTGGCAAGTGGGGAAAGGCGGCGTGACCATCTCAAACCCCGAGAGGACCATATTCCCCCAGCGAGCCAGATTTGGCCTGTGGGTGTGCACCCCTCTCCAAGGGGTAGATCAACTCCGCTGTGAATTCAAGATGCCTACCATGTTCAGTTCCTCAAACTTGGCCCTGGTCAAGGTCTCAGAGAAGTCTTCTCCTTCGAAGAAGGATTCAATCTCAATCCTAGACTGATGCTGAGAGGAGAGAGCTCTCTTGGCTTTCTCCACTTCCCGTCGGAGCTTCTGAACCGCTCTGTTGTCCTTGCGGACGTCCTTCCCAGTTTTCTTCTTGTACAGCTTGATGAAATGCTCCATCACCCGCTGGTCGAAGTCCTCCCCACCCAGGTGAGTGTCGCCGTTGGTTGCCACGACTTCAAAGACACCATTGTCGATGGTGAGAAGGGAGACGTCAAAGGTCCCACCGCCCAAATCAAACACAAGGATGTTCTTCTCGCCCTCCCTCTTGTCCAAGCCGTAAGCAATAGCAGCAGCAGTCCTGGAAGGAAGAGCCGGAGTTAGAACTCTCACATGCCTAAGGTCTCTACCACCCCACCACATCTCAGGAAGACCTTTAAGCGGATTTCAATCATTCAAAACTTTTATAGCTCACTTTTCATTCAAGGCACTTACGGTTCATTGATGATTCTCATGACGTTCAATCCAGCGATGGTGCCAGCATCCTTCGTGGCCTGGCGCTGGGCATCATTGAAGTAAGCTGGCACAGTGACCACAGCATGAGTAACCTGGAAGAGAACGATGAGAATTAAGCCTGATTGCTCTTACCTAAGCTATAAGAGCACCTACGAGTTCATTTTGAGGAGGGACACCAGTTGTCTGGAAAAGCACCTTCCAGGACTACTTAGAAGAATGTGCTTTTTCTCAAACTGGACCTCCTGGGAAAGCAAGAAGGTATAGACTTCCACATGTACAATTTAAGCCGTCCATCTTCTTTGAAAGGGCCATAACAAAATGGCACAGTGCATGTTTCACATGCAGAAGCTCCCACGTTTGATCCACTTTAGAACGCTCTCAGGGCCAGGAAACAGGAACACTGGAAGCTGCCTTATACGGAGTCAGACCCTGCGTCCATCTAGACCAGTATTGTCAGCAGTGACTCTCCAGGGTTGAACTTGGGACCTTCTGCATGCAAACCAGGGGCTCTACCACCAAGCTACGGTCTCCTCTAAGGATCTCAGGATGAGAAAGGAGGATCTTAGGACCAGGAAAGGCATCTACCCCAGACCTACACAGAGCAGGAAGTAACTGATACCAGGGAGCTTCAGATTTATTCATGAAAGCTGCCCAACATAAAGTCCTCTCTCAAAGCCTGCTTCTTTTGTTTCCTTCAAGTGAAAAAAATTACTCTTACCTTCTTTCCCAAGTACGCCTCAGCAGTCTCCTTCATCTTAGTCAGAACCATAGCTGAAATTTCTTCAGGGGCAAATGTCTTCATTTGTCCTCCTCCAATGTCGACCTGAATATGGGGCTTAGCCTTCTTCTCAATAACCTGTGGACACCATTAGAATTGGACACTGTTACAAACTTGAGTCCTCACATCGACAACGTTAACAATTTGATTTGGGGATTTCCCCCCTTGTTAGAGTAATTTTGGGTCTCTGAATTTGTGTGTGTACCAGTGCTTTTTGGGGTGGGAAGCGATGCAGAAATTTAATTATAATTATTTTAGGGAAGGAGTTAATAGTTCCATTCTTTAGAAAACCAAGCTCCCAGTGACTTGGGAGGGTGGGGAGGAAGTATGTCAGTAAAACACTTATAGGCACCACCCACCACCACGAGTACAGTGCCTTACAAAAGCAAATTATAACAGGCTGAAACGCTGTTCTGGTTCTTTAGTGAAAACTGCACAGACGTAACCTCTCAGAGGCTATGACAGGACTGTGATTGCCTCTTTCTGCATTAACTGAGGTCACCATTTGCCAATCTATTTGGCTTACGAGTTGTGAGCCACAAAGAAATTCCTGCTTGGATTTTGCAGTTCCAGGTAGCAAAAGAGGCCCCATGGAGACCTGCCACCTCACTTGTTAGTAGTTTGGCAACGCTGTACAGACTCAAACACAGTAGATAGGATACTAAGCTTGTGTGCCCTCAAGGACAGTGTTAGGTCGGAGTTCAAGTCCACAAATTCACTCGGCTAATTCCCATTAAGTCACTGTTTCCAACATTTCATACAACAACCTCAAACGAACTGCAAGTTTCAAACAAAAAAGGATTAAGGCACTTCACACAGTATAAAAAACACAACAGAAATAGATGGGATAAAATGCATACCTTAAAAGGCAGGTACTTGACATCCTGCTGCACAGAAGGATCGTTCCATGTTCTCCCAATTAGACGCTTGGCATCGAACACGGTATTCTCAGGGTTGGAGGTCAACTGATTCTTGGCTGCATCCCCTATAAGACGCTCTCCTTCCGGTGTGAAGGCCACGTAGGAGGGTGTAATTCTGTTGCCCTGGTCATTGGCAATGATCTCCACACGCCCATTCTTGAAGACACCAACGCTGTGGAAAAGAATATAAGCCATCAACAGACTGGCAGCAAGACTGGTGTTAAGACACATCAAGTTAGCAACCTGCCCCTCTGAAGAGATGCTGCAAGACAGTTAGACTCCTACAGCCTGTTTGGGTCGATACTGATGCTTCAGACTAAGGCTCCTGTTTTTAGCTGCAATACTGCACTGGAAACAGGGTCACATAACCATTTGCACAGGAATAGGCGGTGGGGCCGTAGCTTGGCAACAGAGCACCTGCTCCCCATGCAGAAGGTCCCAAGTTCAATCTCTGGCATCTCCAGGTAGGACTGCAAAAAGACTTCTGCTTGAACTCCTGGAGCGCCAGTCAGCGTTGACCGTACTCAGCTAAATGGACCAAGCGCCTGATTCAGCAGAAGACAGACTCATCAAGTTCCTAATAAGTCTTGAGTTGCTACTGCCAAATTACGCAAGAACACTAAAGGGTACAATTCCAAGTCTTTACAGTTCCAGTGCCATGACTCACTGATCTTACATCAGATCTTATCCACATTTTGTACCCAGTACATCAGCCTATAAACCAGATGTCCCCAACTTGGTGCCCTACAGAGGCTTTGGACTTCAACTCCCATCAGCCCCAGGCAACATGGCCAATGAGCAGGAATCCTAGGAGTTGTAGTCCAAAAATGCCTGGGGGGCACCAGGAAGGGGAAAGGCTGCCATAAACTATTCAACACCAAGTACTCATGAAGTAGCTAAAGACAAGCAAGGTCCCTTCTTTACATACCAAGAGTACGTAGTTCCCAGATCAATGCCAACCACAGTCCCTACGTCCTCCTTTTTGTCATCATCGTCAGCGAACACGCTGCCGACAAGCAGCAGGCAGACAAGAATGTGCTTCATGCTGTCCTCGTGGTACGTCTCACACACCACTAAAAAAAACTGCGGGAAGGAAAGCCAAACGTCAGCAAAGCCAGGAGGGCGCAAAACACCAGGAAATGGTCTTAAGATACTGAAATGGGGGCAACACTCCAGTAGTAGTATTCGTGGTCCCACACAGACCCAGACTGCACCAGAAGCACAACAGGCAGACATTTTAAAATAATTTTCATCAGTATGGTTTAAGACTTCAGGCAGCTCAAAGGAAACGGGCTGCGTCAGCCCGGCCCTGTTGCCCACCACATCCCATTCACTGCAGAACTAGGAAGTATTTCTCGTCACAAAATAGGAAGCAAAGAGCTCAGAGGAAATTATGTGTGTTTCTTTCTCAAAGTCCACTACCCTCTACCACCAGCTTCGCAAGGAATGATCCGACCTGAACAGAAGCCCAACCCACTCTTTTAGTAAGTTTTACATACACCCGCTGGAGAGAAAAAAAATCAGTATCCTACACTCAAAAGCCTTTCCCAACTTGGTATCCTTTATATGGGTTAGACCAGAGCTTCCCAATAATTCCCAGCCACAATTATGGGAGTTGCAGTCCAACTCATCTGGAGAATGACAGCTTGGAGAAGACTGAGATAGGGGAAGGCAATAACTGAATGCTGTATAACCAGACATGGCCTGAAAGCGGAAGGCCAGCACCAGAGGCAAGGCCTTCAGAGGCAAAGCCAATGGTGTTCCATTACCTGACCAGCGACATCCTCTGCAGCAGCATTCCCCAACAGGGTTGCCTCTATATATTTTGGACTCCAATTCCCATAATCCCTGACCACTGGCTGATGGGAGTTGCAGTCTCACACATCTGGAAGGCACCAGGTCAGGAAAGGCTGCTCTACTCACACATGCATACTCACTCCTCCATTTCAGTTTCCCCTAAATTCTTGGCATATGGAGTCACTCCTTGTCTAGATTAGCCTTCCCCAACCTGGTGCCCTCCAGATGTTGCTGACCTGCAATTCCCATCATACTCAGCCAATGGTCACCAATTCTGGGAGTTGTAGTCCAAAACATCTGGAGGGAATCGGATTGGCAAGGCCAATCTAGAGCTTCCAACGTGTTGTTCGCATGGTGCATAGCAAAGACACGACCCTTAATTGCTGCAGTCTTGAATAACGGAAGCCACCAGGAAAACTGGGCAAGACCTTAAAAATCACACCCCCAGCTATGACAGCCATTACCATCACCCCAGAACCTGGGGCGGGAGAGAAGGTAACAAGGTAGTACACAGGAGCATTTAAATGGGTCTTTTCATTTTGAAACCCAAAGCCCCCCTTTCCATATCTTTGAGTCCCACCACCCTTTCCTAGAAGACACCAAATGGTCCACAAGAGGAACAGAACGTCCACTACAAGCATCTGCTAAAAGCCCTTTAATTTGTTTCAAGGCATTATCTGTGTTGTGTATTTCAGACAACACGCAATTTCTTTTTACAGGAAGCAGAGAAAGAAAAAAGAAAAATGGAGATATAAAGAAGGTACAGCTTTCCCAACCTGGCACCCTGCGAAGATGCCATACTACAGGCCCCATTGTGGCTGGGTATGATGGGAGCTGGAGTCCAACATCTCTGGATAATGACAAGTTGCTGTACATGTTGGCTGGGGCAAATGGGTGGTGTAGTAGCCCTCTGGAAGGCGCCAGGTTGGTGCGGGGGAAGGCTGCCAAGGGCCATGTTGACTGGGGTTGATGGGTGGTGTAGCCCAAAACCCCTGGAGGGCGCCAGGTTGGGGGAAAAGGTGTCCGTGGTGGCTGGGGATGATAGGTCTTGTAGCCCAACACCCTGGAAAGCAACAGGTTGGGGGAAGGTGGCATAGACCGTGCAAGGCGAAGTACGTGGAGGCTGGGGAAAATGGGTGGTGTGGTACCCCACTGGAGGACGCCAGCTGGAGAAGGCGGCCAAAGGCCGTACAGGGTGGCGATGATGGGCGTTGTAGTCGAACCGAACCGCGGGGAAGCCCCCACCCCTCCACCGCCCAAGGCCCAGGCCGCGCCTCACCTCCTACTGCCGCGCGATGCCCGTCCGCACGATGAGCCGCTCCCTCGCTGTGCCCCTCCCCGCCGACCTCCACACCGGCGCGCAGCGCAATCGAGTATTCGGGCCCAGGCGCCCCGCCGCCCTTATATCCCTTCCCGCAGCCTTGCGTGGAGGGTCGCGATTGGCCGCATTCCCCTCGCTGGAGCCTCCCGATTGGGCGCTCTCCACCAAGCTGGCCGGCGCCGATTGGCGCGCCCGGCTCATGACGTTTGGGGCCCGTCGCGCGCCGCGCGGTCGCCCGCGTCTCTTTCCTTTCCTCCTCCCTTTTTTCCTTTGCCGCCCGCCCGCGTCATTGGGCCGCCCTACCGGTGCCGCGGACCAATCAGAGGGCTCGCTCTGGGCCAGGCGGAGGGAGCCCATTGGCCGGGAGGGGACGTTCTGTTGAAAGAGGATTGCGCGAGGCTGGGCTGGGCTGGGCCGGGCCCTTCTGGAAGTTTCTATGGTTACCAGGCCTAGCAGCCAGGCAGAGGCGGGGAGGGGGAGCTGTTGTTGGAACGGGCTGCTACTATAGCCCCCTCCCCAGTAATGTCCCCATAGAGAAGCACTGAGGGCTGCCTCACACATGGTCCCGTTCCTACATGATTCCACGTAGGAGAATATGTGCCACCATAATTCAGCATTCCCCAATTTAGTGCCCGCCAGATGTGTTGGACAACAACTCCCAGCATCCCCAATGGTGAGGAATGCCAAGAATTGTAGTCCAACGGATCTAGAGGGCACCGGATTGGGGAATGGTGCCCTAATGTAAAGCATCATGTGTGACTGTCACACGACGTACACGGAGTGCACGTGTTATCTGACTGAATAGGTGTGCATGGATGGGTGTGTGTGAGAGCAAGAGTTAAAAAGTGTATGCGTGTGAAATCAAGTGAATGGGGTGTCTGTGCGCGAGCAACTATTAGTGTGCGCGCGTGTCAATGGGCGTGTGGGTGTGTGAGAGAGACAAAGTCGGGGTGCGTATATGCGAGCGAGTCAACAAGTATGTTTACACATGTGTGCGCAAGCTTGATTGGGTGTGTGTGAAAGGGTGAATAGGTTTGCATGCGTGTGAATAGATATGTGCGTGTGTAAATGGGGGAATCTGCATTCATGAACGTGTGTGTGCACACGTGTGAACAGGTATGTAAATGGCAGGGTGTCAATGGATGTGTGTTTGAATAGCGATGTTTGAGTGTGTGTGTGTGTTTGAATGGGGGAGTGAAAGTACATATGTGAATGGGTGTTAGAAAGGGTGTGTCTGAATGTGTGTATTAATAGGTGTTTGCGTTAGTGTGTGCGTGCACGTACATGAATCAGTATCTGTTTGTGAATGGGTGTGCATCTGTGTGCGAGAATGAGTGAATGTACACCAGTTGCTGGGGAACATGGGCTGGAGGATGCTTTTGCATCCGTGTCTTGCTTGTGGGTTCCCAGTTGACAGCTGTTTGGCCGCTGTGTGAACAGAATGTGGGACGAGATGGACCCTTGGTCTGATCCAGCTGAGCTCTTCCTATGTACTTATGTGGTGCCCCCAGACATGATTCTTGGGGCTCACCAAGGCACCCTACCCCTCCCACTTCTTTTAAATTAATAAATTTCATTACTGGCAGCTGTGATCATTTCAAAGCAAAGTGAGGGCCTCCAGCTGCTGCCATCTTCACTTTCCATGAATGCCTCTGGCCTACACAGTGACTAGCTATTGTGATCAGCCATGCGTCTCATGGCAGCCATTTTGTGGTGGTGCCCAGACAGTTTCTCACATTGGCAAACATGGTCACGGACCCAAAAAGTTTGCCTACCGGAGGCACTCCAAGCCAGCTTTGCTTAAAATAGAAAGTTTTATAACTGAAAAAGCAACACATGACAACACAGAAAGGAAGAGTCAGCAATCACAGTACAGGTAAGGTTTACAGGAAAGGCAAAACTAACACCTGCAAGAAATGAAGAATATCGCTGCTTTCATGGTGTATTTACACTTCTTCCTTTGGTCAATGAAAACAGGAAACATCCAGGCAGTCCGCTCTTTCTGTGTCATCTAGACAAGCTGGCTTCAATACCGTCTGTTCATCTTCTTGAATTTCTCATAGTGATAGTCATCTGTTGCTTTCTCATTTGGCGGACGCTTCCGGTTCTGAGGAGAGTCTACAAAAGAAAAAAAAAGGGAAGCTTAAGTTAGATATTAATCAACTTCAGAGAGGAGACAGAGGTGAGATTTCAAGGACAGCAAGTGTGTTGCAGAGCAGTCATTTCCAGCCTTTTCAGACCTAATCCACCATTCATCCTGAACTGCAACATGGGACCCGCTTCCATTTTTACCACAGATGCCAGATTTCACTCATTTTTCATATAGGGTGACCAGACAGACAAGGGTGGGAGTCCTTTTGTATAGAAAATAGGGAATTTTGGTACCTGCAGCTTCCCAGGTGGGTGTGAAAAAGCTGCACTTAACAAAACATTTTCTTCTCTACAACTATGAAAGCAGCTCTGTTCTTCCTTGGCAGAGGACAACTCTATGAGGGCTAGCAAAAGAAAATCAGTTAGCCATGATAGCTAAACAGAAGCTCCATGTTCTTCTGAATGAATTAATCATCAACGCTACAGGCAATTATGATACTGGGGACACAGAATCACAGACCTTTAAGAGTTGGAAAACACCTTGCAGATACCTTGCGACTACAATATCCCTCATAGCTGGCCATTCAGCCTCTGCTTAAATACCTCCAGCGAAAAAGAAGCCATCACCTCCTGAGGAAATCTGTTCCACTAGTGAAGAGCTCTGACCATTAGGAAATTTCTCCTAATGCTGGAGATTCCAATGTAGTGCCCATGAGCATGTCTCTTGATGCCCATTAGATTCCCTGCCCCTTCTGATTTTTATTTTGAAAAACTGGATGATGTTGATTAAACTGGGAGACTGGCATATTGCAAAGAGAAGTCCCGGCTTCTGGGAAATGAGTGTTTCATCATCGGCCATGCCCACCATTGCAGCCAATTTATGAACAGGCAAGCCCTGCCATGGCAGCCATTTTGTGAGAGCATCCACAACACTTTCAAAATTCCAAGTGTCCCCACTGATCCAAAAAGGTTGGGGACTCCTGTCCTACTGCCAAAATCTGCTTCCCTGCAATTTCCATCCAGTGGCTCCAGTCCTGCCTTCTGGAGCAACAGAGAACAAGTCTGTTCCATCTTCTGCATGATGGCCTATCAGATATTTGAAGACAGCCATCACATCTCCCTTCATCATTTCTTCTCCAGCTCTTTCAACCATTTTCCAAGGACTTGGTTTCTAGACCCCTCACCATCCTGTTCCCCATCCTGTAGATGCACTCAAATTTGTCAATACCCTTCCTAAAATATGGTGCCCAGAACTGGACACAGCACTCCAGATGCAGCCTGACCAGTGCAGAATAAAGGGGAACTATTACTTCTCATGATCTGGGCACTATTGCTTCTGTTAATACAGCCTAAGATCACATTCGCTTTTTCAGCAGCCGCATTGCACTGCTGGCTCATGTTATTATTATGAGCTTCGGCTATTGGGCAGTATAGAAATGCAATAAATTCTTATGAAATTTTATTAAAGTCATTTTCAGATTATTATTATTACAGAAGACGACAAGAGCATCTTCCCTAGACATGGATTCTATGAATAAACAAGCAGGAAAATAAAGAAACTAACAGTTTAGGTCATGTATAGTCATTAAATCTCCACGATTCATGCCCTGTCCTGCCAGCATGTGAAAAATGAGCAGGAGGCTACTTTTGCGCTCATCTCCTACTTGTGGGCTTCCCAGAGGCATCAGTTGGCCACTGTGAGGCCAGAATGCTGGACTCAATACACCTTTGGTCTGATCCAGCATGGCTCTCCTTAGCTGGGAGCGAGAGGGCAAAGATCACTTTTGTATTGTCGTGGCCACACTGGCGTTCCAGAAATCCATAGAATTACTTATTGCAGGAACTTACTCTCAGGTTCTGGTTTCTCAGTATCTCCCACTCTCAGAGGACGAGCTTTGGGTTCCTCCTTATTTCTTCTTACTGGTGCATGCAGCTCTTCGTGATAAACTGGAAGGAGACAGCCAACCGATTCAGACTGTTACAGTAACATAGCAATACACAGACAATGGCTTGGCTCAGATGTAACACAAAATCATAGTTTGACCTACATGAACGAACTTTTGAGGACCCTTCAATTATCGTAATCTCTTCCTTCTCCTCCCCTCATATGCTTTGCTTCAATTCAGTTACTTCCTATTTCAACTCAAACCACAGTTTGCTGTGACATCTGAACTGGCAAACTATGGTCTGCACTTGCCATCCAAACCATGGTTTTCAAGCCTTGTGTGCAAGGTAAGCTCAAACCATGGTTTGCTGGTTCAGGGGGGAAAGCAAGCCGTGGTTTGCCTTAACCCAGGGATTACACACGGGAAGGGGGAGCGCGCAGGTTAGGAGGCCCTTAAAGGCTCATTTATGCAGCACCAACCTGTAGTTTGGCATTATATCTGGGTCAGCCCAATTCATTATGTGGTAGTTAATTAGGTACAGCATTCAAATGGCACTCAAAACATACCAATGAAGAAAGAATTTGCAGATGTGCTTAGGGTTTGTAACATTCGATACAATTTATGTATTTATTTATAGGGTTTCTACCCTGCTTCTCCAGTTCAAATGGTGCTCTCAAGGTAGCTTACTGACATTAAGGAATACAAATTATTCAAGTGGGACCTGCAACACAGTGTTGCAGCGCATTACCCAGCCCCCAAGAGGAGTGCTCCTGTTCAAGGCTCCAGCCAGCAGGGCCCACTCCATTAGCTCAGCCGAGAGACCAGCAGCTATTCTGATCCTCCTCTTTCCCTGAAGTGCCTCCGTTCCAGCTGGACATTATAAGAACAATTATGTAATCTTAAGACTGGCGCCCAGGTTTGCTTGTTCCCCCCACCCATCATTCTATTTTTCTTTTGTACTACACCTTTTAGATTGGAGGCTTATGAGTAGGATCTGTCTTGTTTTTAATCTGTGCACAGTGCTTAGAAACGTTTCTGCCCATTTCAAGCATAGTATATATTGTTGATAATAAAACAAAAGCTCTCTGAGGATGCAAAGAGTGCCTTTCCTTCAAGTAAACACAGGGATCCAGTAACAAGGGGTTTGTATGCGGGGGGGGGGGTGCGCGCGCGCACAAAGCTACTAAGGATCATAGGTAGCTGACTTATATCATGTCAGACCCTCGGTCCATCTAGCCCAGTACTGTCAACAGTGCCTGGCAGCAACGGCTTTCAGGCAAGGTTTTTTCCAGTCCTACCTGGATATGCCAGGGATCGAACCTGGGCCCTTATGCATGCAAAGCAGGAGCTCTACCACTGAGCTACGGCCCTACCCTACTTGCCCCCACCTCTGGCACAGACTACACCCTGCAGTTCCTCAGCAACCACAGCACGTTGCGAAAGGCGGCTGAAGCACAGCCATTGAGGAGCAGGCCTGCTAGGCTGAGGATGCCTGGACAAGTGTCCCATTTGACCAATGGGTGTGCCGGCCAGCCCTTGCCCTGAAGTGCAAGCACACACAGCCAGGACTCACATCTGTTGTGCTGGACATAATTGACGGCCATGTTTGTGGGAACGAAGGAGGTTTCGCTGTCTTTCTTTTTATTCTGCTGCTCGGCAAGCAACCGTGCTTTGGCCTCCTCAGTGGAGATTATGTTTTTGATCTTTGCTCTAAAAGGACAAAAAGAAAGGAGGGAAAAGTAAATAATTCTCCTATGTCGTGATCATCATTCTAAATCAGGAGTGGATAACTGTGGAAGGTCGTGGGGGGGGGGCTTTTTGCTGCAGTCCTTGGAGCACCCCTGCAGGCCCCAAAGGGGCCACTTTTAGTACTCTGTAGCACTAAAAGAATCAATTTAGCTTCTGAACAAGTTAAAGTTTACTGCTTTAGTGCTACGCAGCGGTACAACGGCCATTTTGTGTGTGTACAAAAAAATATTTTGGCCATCACCCCCATACTGAGGGTTTTTTTGTTTTGTTCAGTCGTTCAGTCGTGTCCGACTCTTTGTGACCCCATGGACCATGGCACGCCAGGCCTTCCTGTCCTCCGCTCTCTCCTGGAGTGTGCTCAAGTTCATATTCATTGCATCGGTGATGCTATCTAGCCATCTTGTCCTCTGCCGTCCCCTTCTCCTTTTGCCTTCAATCTTTCCCAGCTTACCTTGATTCATTGATCTTACATGCCAGGTTCCTAAACAATACTGTTCTTTACAGCATCGGATTTTCTTTTCACCACCAGACACATCCACAGCTGAGTGTCCTTTTGGCCCAGCCACTTCACTCTTTCTGGCGCTACTTGGAAATTCCCTCTGCTCTTCCCCAGTAGTATATTGGACACCTTCCGACCTGAGGGGCTCATCTTCCGGCGTCATCTCTTTTAGCCTTGTGATATGTTCCATGGGGTTTTCTTGGCAAGAATACTAGAGTGGGTTGCCATTTCCTTCTTCAGTGGACCATTTTGTCAGAACTCTCCACCATGACCTGTCCGTCTTGGCCCTGCACGGCATAGCTTATGGCTTCACTGAGTTAACGCAAGCCCCTTCGCCACAACAAGGCAGTGATCCACAAAGGGGAAACTGAGGGTAGCAGGGGTCAAATGTGGCCCATGACCCACCCACCGCTGTTCTAGATTAGGGAAAAGGTAGCCCGGGGGTTTAATGCGTCTGATGTCTCCCAGAAAACAACACTTCTCGCTGAGCTTCTGATGGCTGACCTGCCATCCACGCTCCCACTCCCATGGTTCATATCCTCCTTGGCTTTCTCAACTTGGTACATCACTACTTTACTACTACTACTGTTATTATTATTGAAACTTATATACCGCTGAATATAATAAAATCCCTCAGCGGCTCACAATAAATTTTAAAATCACATTTGAGATATGATAATAAAAACACAACATTAAAAACACCCCCAACTACAACAAAACAATTCAAGGAGCAGTAAAATGGAGCAGCATGGCTAATTTAATTACAGCCCAGGGGGAACCTGGGTGAGCAAGTGTGTTTTAAAAGATGCCACGTTTTTGGCCTCCTGAACTGCACGAAGGAGGGTTTTCCAAAGGCTGGGTGCCGCTGTAGAGTGGCAGGGCCGCCATTTTCCCAGCCAGTTGGAGAACGTGCTGCTGAAGAAACAAAGACCCCCAGCCACTTACTCAATTCCGAGGTCCACCTCAGGAATCCCACTCAGCATCTGATTGGAGAGCATCTCCTCTGTCTTTTTGGCCGAAGAGACGCGGATGCTCTCGGGGAGTTCATACAGGCAGTCCTCCGCATTCTTCTGCTTCACTTTCTGCTCCTCGTTTTCCACAATCCCCTTCCTCTTCTTCAGCTCGGTTTCAATGTATTTCATCCTGAACAGGAAGCCAACATGTCATGTCAACACCCAGGAAAACGCAGCCTGGCTTGTTTGTGGGTGCTGGTTTTGACCTATAAAGCCCTACACGGCTCGGGACCACAGTACCTGACAGAACGCCTCTCCCGGCATGAACCAGCCTGCATGCTACACTCTGCATCTATGGCCCTCCTTCAGGAGCCTCCTCTGAGGGAAGCTCGGAGAGCAGCAACAAGGGAGAGGGCCCTCTTGGTGGTGGCCCCCCATTTATGGAATAATCTCCCTGACAAGGCCCACCTGGCGCCAACATTGTCATCCTTTCAGCTCCAGGTAAAAACTGCCCTCTTCTCTCAGGCATCTGGCAGTGTATAATGAGTCTTTTGATTGTCTCTGGCTGATTGTTTTAAATTGTTTTAGATATATGTCGGTGTTGTGTGTGTTATTTGTTTTATGTCATTATGTGAATGGGTTTTATATTTTATATAATGCATTTTAATGGTTTTTAATTTTTGTGAACCGCCCAGAGAGCTTCGGCTATGGGGCAGTACAGAAATATAATAAATGAAATGAATGGGTGGAAGTTCAGCTCACCTTTTCAGAGGGCTGTCAATGCAGCAGAACCTTCCAATTTTTTTTTCCTTTTCCAGCCCTGAAAAGCTTAACACTTCTCACTGGCTGGGAACGGTAGATGGAATTTCGAGGTCAAGCATTTCCAAATAATGGGTGTTCTATTGGCCACCCACATCAGGAGTTCTTTCAAATCAGGGTGTGTTTTTATTTGAAAAACACAGTGGGGATGTTCATTGGCTTACCTAATGCCAGGATGTTTATATTATTAGCCACAACTCTTTTGTGAATGGCCGGTGTTAACTATGCGATTGTCAGTAGTTTCCTTCCACTGTTTACAATTTCCCCTCTCACTGCATGAACTATATATGCACCTCAATCTCTGGATAGTACTTCATGAGTCTGATAAAGTGGGCTGTGGTCCATAAACTCTAATGGCATAGTAAATCTGCTGGCCTTTAAGAGATCTCAAGATTATTTGTTGTTTTCAATGCAACAGACAAATCAGGGCTGCTGCTCTGGAAATTCTTAAAACTTTAAAAAAATTAAATACACATGAACACGCACACACACGTATCACCCTGACAGCACGCAATGTAGTGATGACATAATGACCTGGTTCGCACATCACGGCCAATTCCGGGATTGTTTAACCCAGGAATTGGCAGGGGTACACAGGAGGGAGCGCGCTGCCTCCTGCTCACTTGCCGCTTCTGTTTGCAGTTCCACCCCATCCCTGGGTTGTTCCGGGACGTGCAAACCTGGAAACTCTGGGTTGTTCAGTGGTGGAACAACGCAAGAGTTAAGCCAACAAGTACGTAATGCATTTATTGCTTAATCCAAAGATTGTTGCAAAAGTTAAGCCAACAACAAACCATGGGGTAACTCTGGGTTGCTTAACCCCTGAAGAACCCAGAGTTTCCAGGTTTGCACATCAGAAAAACAACCCAAGATCGGGAAAAGAGGAAGCGGGTGGACGAGGAAACTCGCTTGCTCCCGCATGCTCGCAAACCACCCATGGTTTACAAAGCATGGGTGGCTTGATTGTGCAAACCAGGGTCCCTAAATAAACACTTTCGGTTTGGTTTGAATTCCAGATGCTGGTGGGCTTGGAGGGGAAATGGGAAAAGGCCTCTGTTTTCATGCTCAGCTTGAGGGCTTCCTGAAGGAATCTAGTTCGGGGCAGCCCTACCCCCAACTTCCTTGGGGCTACTTAAGACCTGTGTGCTTTAAGAAAAGGTAAAAGACAAGAAGCCCAGGCGGGGGAGGTCACGCCATCAGAAGGGACCATCAACAGCCTGAGAGACCCAGGCTCTGATGCTTTCTAATAACATCTGTTTGTTTCAGTACCTTAAAAAATGGTAAACTGCTTTCGGTGCCTTGGAAGAACGGTGGTTTAGAAAGGTATTACATAAAATGAAATAAATAGTTGGCCCCGTAGGGACACCTGATGCTGGACTGCATAAGCCTTTGGTCTAATCCAACACAGCACTTCTTATGTTCTTAAGTGGAGCGTAGGGACACTCCAATTAGAAATATTCAGGCCGGGGGGGGGGGGGGCGGGGGGATGCGTGTTGTGGGCAAAGGGAGAGCCTGCTAACTAGAACACAGGCTCCACCTGCTACCTAGAACACAGCAAACCACTTACATGTCAGCATCTTCATCCCTCCTGTTGGTCTCTGCTGAAAAAGAGGTCCCGAGGTTGAGGTCTTCCTCTTCACTGATCCTGTACGGGAGACATGCATGCAGAGGGTGGCCTTGCACCAGGAAGGGGAATTTCAGGCCCTCCTGTGGCTCCAATCTGGCCCTTCTGGAGTCTCCCAGGCAGCCACGCCCTGCTCTCTGGCCTCACCCCATTTCCCCTGACTGTCTGCCAATTGTTAGGTGGCTTCTCAGCTTTTAGCCGTTTTCCCCCCTATTCCAAAAGGTCAAAATCCCTCTCCTAACGGTTAGCCACTGGCAGTAAGAGCTTTCAGCTACAATATACCAGTATTTTGTGTGGTTTGGGCCCCAATTCTTCCACCCACCACTGGAATGAGGTCCCACCAGACAGCTTCTCTGAAATTTAATTTGGCCCTTGGGTTGAAAGAGGTTCAACACCCCTGCCTTAAATTAACATCTAGGGACTTCCAGTGTTTGTTCGTTTATTGTTTGTTTATTGCATTTATATCCCGCCTTTTTTCCTCTTGCGAGGAACCCAGGGCAGCTTACATTAGCCTCCTCCTCCTCCTCTCCATTTTAGCCTCACAAGAGAGTCTGTGACTGGCCCAAAGTCACCCAGTGAGCTTCAATGGCCAAGTGGGGACTGGAACCCGGATCTCCCGGCTACCAGTCCAACACTCTCACCACTACACCACACAGCTCTTCCAGTGCTGTAACTCTCCTGGATTGCACCTGTAGGCTGCACTTCTGCATGCTTACCTGAGAGTAAGATTCACTGTACACAGTGGGACTCGCATCCAAGGAAACATGCATAGGATTAAGCGGATAACAGGCAAACTGCTTTATAACTAACTCACTAGCCACCTGCAGCCAAAAAGATTTGGATTTCTTACAGCTCCATCGATATCCATGGTACATTTACAGAACATCATACTAAAACACACACACACGAGCATGACAGGTTCCTGCCCCAAGGAGCTTACAATCTAAATTTCAACAGTGAAGAAAACGAAAAGAGGGATAGGAGGAAGAGCAAAGGGTAACAAATGAGCGTGAGAGAGAGAAGGATGTGGAGGCAAGGGTAACACAGGATGAATGCAAGCACATGGGAGTTAAAAATCAGCCTTCTTGTAGCTTTAAAACAGGGGTGGGCAACTTGTGGCCCTCCAGATCTTTGGCCTACAACTGCCATCAGCCATAGCCAGCATAGCCAATGAAAACGGAGTTGTAGGCCAAAATATCTGGAGGGCCACAAGATGACCACTCCTGCTTTAAAAGATACACAGGAGAGAATGTCACTATGTAAAACTTTTCCCATTGCAGCACTGCAGTGACAGGAGAAGTTGCCCTTAGCTGAAGCCTTCCTTCTCCTACTCCCTTCTTGCACACAACTCCTAGTATCTTACAAAGTAAGGACCAGACACCACAACGTGGAATTAACCATGCAGACTGATTTGGCTCTAGTTCTCACGGAGATGGTCTACCCATGGGCTGTACCATTTTAGTCATGCTACTTTTCCACATGCAGGGATATTTTTGTAAAGGAGTGTTCAAGCAAGTGAGCCTTCATCTACAATCTAAATTAGTAGACCATCTCAGTGAGAAGTTGCTCTTTATCACAGCACATTAAACTCAATTAACACAAAGTGGTCAAGAGCAATCATTGCTATTACCTACATCATTACCCATCGCTCAGAGGAACACACCCCCTGTAGAGGAATTCAGTCACATCACACCCACCTGTCCTTGCCTCGTTCTTTCAGTTTCTTCATGTCTACCATTCCACCAGTCTTTATCTTAAAGGGATCGTCCTGATGGGAAGAGGGGAAAAAAAAAGACTCTGTGATCTCATCATATTTAATTTATTGTAGTATAAGCTCTCAGCATCTCTTTTGACCACAGAAAACCAATGACCAGAGCTACGTACAATGTAGGGGCAGTTACAGCTGATCTCCACTCCCAGGCTGCAAAGGAAGAATGCTTTGGAATCCTGAAACTTTCCAGTGCACACGCAGCAGAGTAAAACTGTGATTCCCCGACTCCGGCATGTCTTTTGCCACCATTCACAAGCCAGACCTACAGGTGCAGTTGATTTAATAGCTTCAGTTGCATAGACTCCATGTGTCAATTCCAGTGAACAGACAAATCTGGGGTTTTGGTCCAATGCTCCATCGCTGACAGAGATCCAGCTCCAAGGTAGTGGGGAAGCTGGAACAAGGCACAGCATAGGATACCATCCATATCCATATGGCCCAAATAATGCACCTGTTAAGGGCATGGCCCTTAATACCTGCAATTCTCCAGCATTTTGGAGCTTAAGTGAACATGGAAAGCCATTAACAAAACCTGTTAATCCAACAGGTGGGTTGTTGTTTTTAATTAAGTGGATTATTAGATTAAAAAAGCAACGTGATCTATGGCACAGGTCTTGAACCTCATGCCCATGGGCCCAATCCAGCCAACCTGGGGTCCCAATCCAGCCAAATTGGGACCCCAGGACACTCAGCATCCCTGCATTACACGAACAGAAGTCCACTTGCTTAAGGTTCAATTCAACGCTTTGTGCTATTCTCAGTTAGCATACACGCAGGCATACAAAGCCCGGTATAGAGAAAGAAGAAAAAGTAAATAGTGGAGTGAAAGGGCTATGAAGTTTCAGAAACAACAGATCTGCAAAGCTTGCTATTGCTTAATAGGGCTGCAATCTTACCCCTGGGAATAAGTCCCATTGAACTCAGTGGGTCTTACTTCTGGGTAGATATTTATTTTATTGATTTATCTATTACATTTCTATACTGCCGAATAGCAGAAGCTCTCTGGGCAGTTCACAACAATTAAAACCATCAAATACAACAAGATAAAACACAACATAAAAGTTAAAAACTACAGCATAAAATAAAAACAAAAAACAAAATCAAACCTAGCAGAAATGCAAAGATTTAAAAGAAAGTGGCAGATTTAAAAATCCCAGGCAAATAAGGTCTTCAGCTGGCACCGAAAAGAGCACAACATAGGCGCCAGGCGAGCCTCCCTGGGAAGCTCATTCCACAACTGGGGTGCCACAGCAGAAAATGCCCTCTTCTTGGTAGCCACCCACCTCACTTCCTTTGGTGGGGGCTCCTGGAGAGGGACCGCTGAGGACGATCTTAAGAGTCTAGGCAGGTGTATATGGGAGGAGACGATCCTTCAGGTACCTTGGCCTGCTGCTTAGGATTGTATTGTAAGGAAGCAATCCTGTCCATACTTACTTGGAAGTAAGGCCCGCTGAACTAAGTAGGACAGGGATGGGGAACATGGCGCCCGCCAGATGTTGTTGGACTACAACTCCCATCATCTCTGACCACTGGCCATGCTGGCTGCGGCTGATGGACATTCTAGTCCAACAACAACTGGAGGGCAAGAGGTTCCTCACAACTGCAGCAGGAGGGGTATTATGGTCACTAAAGGTTGATCTAATCCAGTCCCTTTCCTATAGCATCTATATACAAATACACCATGGAATTTGCGTAAAACCTATCAGATTCAGAGAAGAAAATGTTCAGATTTAAACAACCTTTGAAGCAATTAGTTGTACGTCAGACAAGTACCAAATGTGGCTGTAGAGGCCAACTTCATCCCATAAAATCTGCTGAAGCACAAATTTTGCAAATCAAACAGGCCTGAAATTTTAATGCCATTGACTTGGAACTTGAAATATTTTTGTCAGCCCTGCTTAGGACTGGCACAGAGGGAGAAAAGTGATGAACAGGGCGTAGTGGAATGCCCTCCTTTTGGAGGCCCGACTGGCACAGATATTGGTCTCATTTCAGCACCAAGTAAAAACACGGCTTTTTACCAAAGCCTTTGAGGGCTAAATGCATTCCCTAAAGTAGCACACTGTTTTAACTGTTTTATTGTTTTAGATTTTAATTGGTATTAGCTTGTTTAATATGTTTTAACTGTTTAAATTATTTGTTTTATATTGTTTAAACTGATTTTATCTGTAAGCTGCACTGAGAACTTAATGATATAGGGTGGGATACAAATGTTTTAAATAATTAAATAAAGATCTTTAATATTCTTACAGTTCCAGGTATGAGAAATAACTTCCTCCCTTCCCTCCCTGAACTTACCACCAATGTCGTCTCTTCTTGTAACTTCTCCCCCACGAGTAGAGCAGCAGCACTTTGGGAAAAAAACACACGCAAGAGAGAAACTCAAGTCAATCAAGAAAAACTCCCAATGTTATCTTAAGCCTGACAGCAGCATATGGCACTTTGCTTCAGTTTGCATTGCTCCCTTTAGCCTAGAACCTGCCCTGAATTACAGCCATTTGTCTGGAAGTTATTCGAATTATTCTCAGCCATCATGAGTGCTAGAAACTTTTCAGAAGCAAATGAATTCCCAGAAAAGAAAAGCTGAGATTCTGGAGAACCCAAAGTGCCACAATTGATATTAACGCACTCTATGTAATCCTTACTTTAGTACCACAATGTTCAAGCTCACATGGAAACCTCTGAGGAATGTTGAGGTTCTTTCCCAATAACTCTTACCTCACTCCATTTGGTCTCCTCCTGAGATTCTGTACTTCTTTTGCTTCCTCCAGTTTTAACCTGGAGGGGAGAAAAAACAGAATAGATTTAAGGCAACGGCCCTGTGGGAAAGAAGATGAAATGAGGGAGGCAGGAGCAGGCAAAGAAAACATCAGGGCTTGCTCCAGTTGGACTGTCTCTCCAGCCATTCCACCAGTCCTGCAGAAAGTCTGCTTAATTTTTTCCTCTTCCCTTCCCATCCCTTTTTCCATGTGTGCCGTGTCTTTTTTAGATTGTAAGCCTGCGTGCAGGGACTGTAGCTCTGTGGTAAAGCATATGCTTTGCATGCAGAAGATCCCAGATTTGATTCCCAGCATCTTCAGGCAGGGCAAGAAAAACTCCTGCCAGAAACCCTGGAGAGGTGCTGCCAGTCAATGTTGACAATACTGGACTAGATGGAACAAGCATCTGACTCAGTGGAATGCAGGTTCCTGTAACTGTCATGTGTACTGATTTATTGTAAGCCACTCTGGAAGCCTTTTTGGCAGAAGAGTAGGGTAAAAATGCTTTAAATACACACATAAAGAAATACTAAGCTACTAAGGATACTGATCCTGCTGCTGTTTTCATGGTTCATAGAATCACAGAATAGTAGGGTTGACGGGGCCTATAAGACCACCGAGTCCAACCAAAGGCCAGGAATAGATTTTTTACGATAAAAATAAATACTTCTGTTTGTTTGTCCCTCTACCCCTCATTCCCTATGAAGATTGCTCTCCCACTGAGAGCTTGTGTGATGTAGTGGCTCATAAACTGGCGTTCAATCGTGGAGATACAGTGGCAAAACTCATGAAGCTCTCTGGGTGACCCTGGATTAATCACTCTTTTTCTCAGCCTGATGTGAAGGCTTGGGGGGGGGGGGACAGGAAAAAAGCCCCCCTGCCCCTGGCCATTGTCCCAAAAATCCCTGGGAAGAGAAATAGACAAAATTGGTTTTCCCCAGTTTTCTGGTCCCCCCTTTTTTCCTGGGGTTTTCTCCCCAGGCCTTCACATCTCTAAACATAACTTGCCTCACAAATTGTGAGGATAAAATTGTGGCCAGGGCAGGGGCGGAAATGGGAGGGACTGAGGATAAAATTGGGGACGGGGGATGGGCAGGACTGTGTACGCTACCTTGCGCTCTTCGGAGGAAAGGCGGGATATAAATGTAATAAGGTTACAACATCTGGGACTGTTTAGCTTAGAAAAATAGGCGAGTGAGGGGAGACATGATAGAGGTGTACAAAATGATGCATGGTGTGGAGAAAGTGGATAGGGAAATATTTTTCTCCCTCTCTCTACTAGAACCTGGGGTCATCCCATGAAGCTGATGGGTGGGAGATTCAGGACAGATCAAAGGAAGGACTTCTTCACACAGTGCAGGGTTAAACTATGGAATTTGCACAAAACGTAGTGATGGCCACCACTTTGGGCGGTTTTTAAAGGAGATTTGACAAACTCAGGGAGGATAAGCCAGTGTGGTGTAGTGGTGAAAGAACTGGACAGGGTTCTAGACCAGATTCTAGTCCCCACTCAACTATGAAGCTGATTGGGTGACTCTGGATCAGTCACTGACTCTCAGCCTAACCAACCTCACAGGGTTGTTGTGAGGATAAAATGGAGAGGAGAATCATGTAAGCTCCCTTAGGATCCTTGGAGGAAAAAAGGCGGGATATAAAAGTAACAAACAAACAAGGCTATCAATGTCTACTAGTCATGATGGCTATATATTCCCTCCAGTATTAGAGGAAGTCAGGGTACAATGCTATGCACGTTTACAGAGAAAAAATGTTTTACAACTCCAGCAGGGAGGTGTAGGGCTTTTTCCAGTCTAAACATGCATAGCATTGCACCCTACATGTGCCAGTTGCTGGGGAACATGGATGGGAGAGTGCTGCGGCACTGATGTCCTATTTGTGGGCTTCTCACATAGGCAGCTAGTTGGCTACTGTGTGAGCAAAATGCTGGACGACATGGACCGTTGTTCTGTCCCAGGACGTTTCTCTTTAATTAATAATAATACTATTATTATCATTATCATTATTAATAACAACAACAACAACAACAGAATGCCCTACTCACCACTTTCTGAATTCGTGCCTGCTTCTTTGCAACAGGACCACACGCAAAACCACCCTCCTGGACCAACCCCCCCATCTCTAAACCCCCAAATGTTTAAAAGAGGGGGGCACCCAGCCCCCGCAGCCCCCGCAGCCCCCGCACCCACCGAACTTCCTCGGTGACCTGCTCGTCCTCGTCCTCCTCCTCGGAGTCCACCTTCCTCCGACGGAAAGCCTTCCCCGCCGGCATGATCCCGGCTGCGGGGCGGACAGATCCCTCGGGCCTCTTCGCTAGAGCAACAGCAAAGGTCGCCCCCCGTTTCCTCTGCCCTGCCGCGCGCGTAATGATGACGCAGAAAGTGCGCGCCGAAGCTACAGCCGCCGCGGCCTTTGCCTTTCGTATGTAAGGGCAACGAGAGAGCGGGCTGGGGAGGTTGGCTCGGCTGGTTGGTGGAGGGGGAGGAAGAGATGGATCATAGACGTAAAAACGACGGGGGTGATAACCTCGCGGTCTGAACACGGGACTTCTTGGTTACTCTTTAGGCCACTTTGCTTTTCTTTCTTTAATAAAAACTATTGTTAAGATAAATTTCATAACAATGCAATCATTTTAAACTAATTTTCAAATAAAATTTGCTTTTTTGGGGGGGGGATAATTCGTGCCAATTAATTATGTTGGTTTGCAACTTGACAGACAATGCAATCCTAAACATGTTTATTCAGAAGTAAGTCCCTTTGTTCAGTCGTTCAGTCGTGTCCGACTCTTCGTGACCCCATGGACCACAGCACTCCAGGCCTTCCTGTCCTGCGCTCTCTCCCGGAGCGTGCTCAAGTTCATATTCATTGCATCCGTGATGCTATCTAGCCATCTCATCCTCTGCCATCCCCTTCTCCTTTTGCCTTCAGTCTTTCCCAGCATCAGGGTCTTTTCCAGAGAGTTTTCTCTTCGCGTTAGGTGGCCAAAATATTTCAGCTTCAGCATCTGTCCTTCCAAGGAGCACTCAGGGTTGATTTCCTTTAGGATGGACTGATTGGACCTCCTTGCAGTCCAGGGGACTCGTAAGAGTCTTCTCCAGCACCACAGTTCGAAAGCATCAGTTCTTCGGCGCTCAGCCTTCCTTATAGTCCAGCTCTCACAGCCATACATTACTACTGGGAAAAACATAGCTTTGATTAGACGGACCTTTGTCGGCAAGGTGATGTCTCTGCTTCTTACTATGCTGTCTAGGTTGGCCATAGCTTTCCTCCCAAGGAGCAAGCGTCTTTTAATGTCAGGGCTACAGTCACCGTCTGCGGTGATCTTGGAGCCCAAGAAAGTAAAATCTGTCACTGCTTCCATTTCTTCCCCTTCTATATGCCAGGAAGTGATGGGGCCAGATGCCATGATCTTGGTTTTTGTAATGTTGAGTTTCAAACCAGCTTTTGCACTCTCCTCTTTCACCCTCAACAAGAGGCTCTTTAGATCCTCTTCGCTTTCTGCCATTAGGGTGGTATCGTCTGCATATCGGAGGTTGTTGATAATTCTCCCAGCAATCTTAATTCCGACCTCTGATTCATCCAACCCGGCATTTCTCATGATGTACTCTGCATATAAGTTAAATAAGCAGGGCGACAATATGCAGCCTTGTCGTACTCCTTTCCCAATTTTGAACCACTCGGTTGTTCCATGTCCGGTTCTTACTGTTGCTTCTTGACCCTCGTACAGGTTTCTCAGGAGACAGGTAAGGTGGTCTGGTACTCCCATCACTTTAAGAATTTGCCGCAGTTTGTTGTGATCCACACAATCAAAGGCTTTAGCGTAGTCAATGAAGCAGAAATAGACGTTTTTCTGGAATTCTCTTGCTTTCTCCATGATGCAGCGAATGTTGGCGATTTGATCTCTAGTTCCTCTGCCTCTTCGAAACCCAGCTTGTACTTCCGGTAGTTCTCGGTTCGCATACTGCTGAAGCCTAGCTTGTAGGATTTTGAGCATCACCTTGCTGGCATGTGAAATGAGCGCAATTGTGCGGTAGTTTGAACACTCGTTGGCATTGCCCTTCTTTGGAATTGGAATGTAAACTGACCTTTTCCAGTCTTGCGGCCATTGCTGAGTGTTCCAAATTTGTTGGCATATTGAATGCAGCACTTTAACAGCATCATCTTTTAGGATTTTAAATAGCTCAGCTGGAATACTGTCATCTCCGCTAGCTTTGTTGTTACTAATGCTTCCTAAGGCCCACTTGACTTCACTCTCGAGGATGTCCGGCTCAAGTTCAGTGACCGCACTATCATGGCTATCAAGGACATTACTATCATGGCTATCAAGGACATTAAGATCTTTCCTGTATAGTTCTTCTGTGTATTCTTTCCACCTCTTCTTAATCTCATCTGCTTCTGTTAGGTCCCTGCCTTCTTTGTCCTTTATCATGCCCGTCTTTGCACAAAACGTTCCCTTGAGATCTCCAATTTTCTTGAAGAGATCTCTAGTCTTTCCCATTCTGTTGTTTTCCTTGATTTCCTTGCATTGTTCATTTAAGAAGGCCTTCTTGTCTCTCCTTGCTATTCTCTGGAACTCTGCATTCAGTTGGATATATCTTCCCCTTTCTCCCTTGCTTTTTGCTTCCCTTCTTTCCTCAGCTACTTGTAAAGCCTCATCAGACAGCCACTTTGCTTTCTTGCATTTCTTTTTCTTTGGGATGGATTTCGTTGCTGCCTCCTGAACAATGTTACGGACCTCCGTCCATAGTTCCTCAGGCACTCTGTCTATCAGGTCTAATCCCTTAAATCTATTCCTCACCTCCTCATCTATTCATAAGGGATATGATTTAGGTCATACCTGAATGGTTTAGTGGTTTTCCCTACGTTCTTCAATTTCAGCTGAAATTTTGCAAGAAGCAGCTCATGATCTGAGCCACAGTCAGCTCCAGGTCTTGTTTTTACTGACTGAATGGAGCTTCTCCATCTTTGGCTGCAAAGGACATAATCAATCTAGTTTCGATATTGACCATCTGGTGATGTCCATGTGTAGAGTCATCTCTTGTGCTGTTGGAAAAGAGTGTTTGCTATGATCAGCGTGTTCTCTTGGCAAAACTCTATTAGCTTTTGTCCTGCTTCATTTTGTACACCAAGGCCATGCCTGCCTGTTATCCCGGTGATTTCTTGACTTCCTACTTTAGCATTCCAGTCCCCTATGATGAAGAGGACATCTTTTTTTGGTGTTAGTTCTAGAAGGTGTTGGAGGTCTTCATAGAACCGATCAACCTCAGCTTCTTCGGCATCAGTGGTTGGGGCATAGACTTGAATTACTGTGAAGTTGAATGGTTTGCCTTGGATTCGTACTGAGATCATTCTATCATTTTTAAGATTGTACCCCAGTACTGCTTTTCCCACCCTTTTGTTGAGTATGAGTGCTACTCCATTTCTTCTAAGGGATTCTTGGCCACAATAGTAGATGTGATGGTCACCTGAATTAAATTCACCCATTCCTGTCCATTTTAGTTTGCTGATTCCCAAGATGTCGATGTTCAATCTTGCCATCTCATGTTTGACCACCTCCAGCTTACCTTGATTCATTGGTCTGACATTCCAGGTTCCTAAACAATATTGTTCTTTACAGCATCGGATTTTCTTTTCACCACCAGACTCATCCACAGCTGAGTGTCCTTTCGGCTTTGGCCCAGCCGCTTCACTCTTTCTGGCGCTACTTGGAAATTCCCTCTGCTCTTCCCCAGTAGTATATTGGACACCTTCCGACCTGAGGGGCTCATCTTCCGGCGTCATCTCTTTTAGCCTTGTGATACGTTCCATGGGGTTTTCTTGGCAAGAATACTGGAGGGGGTTGCCATTTCCTTCTCCAGTGGACCACATTTTGTCAGAACTCTCTGCCATGACCTGTCCGTCTTGGGTGGCCCTGCACGGCATAGCTTATGGCTTCACTGAGTTACGCAAGCCCCTTCGCCACAACAAGGCAGTGATCCATGAAGGGGAGTAAGTCCCTTACCTGAGTAAAACCCAGGAAAGTAGGTGTAAGAACTCAGCCTAAGTTAGTCACACTTGGCTCCTGCTGAAATCAGTGTGAGAAGTTAGTACTAACTCACATCCTACTGATTTCAATAGGACGTAATTGTGACTATTGTTGCCCGTATCCAATTCATTGTATTTATCATCATTCATTATAACAGCAATTGCAATAATAATACGTTCCTATTATTATCGAGCATATAGCAGCCTCGCAGCCCAATGCTATACTTGTTTACCAATAAGTAAGAGGGCATGGAATTTCCTTGTTTGTTTATTCTCAGCATTTATGCCTCAGCTTTCTAGCAAATATCCAAGGTGGGCCTACAATAAAATGTCTTGTGCTTTTTTAAAAAATGGGGATTACGCTCATAGTTTAAAGGTATTGTGTGCTCAATATTTATAGTTTATTGTATTAGTGACTCTGAAATTGTGGAAATACTGGCATACCTTTGGCTTTTCTGGATGCACACTGTGTGTCAGGGTATACATACATTTCCTTTTCTTGCTTGGGCTTACAGTAAAAACCAAACAGTATTGCAGCCTGAATGTGCACGACGCATGAGTACCCTTCTTTCCAACATTTAAGTTGATCTGCCTTCAGCACCTATTTTTCGTAGCATGGGCGTCTTACTCTTTCTTTTTTGAGAACATGGGGTCTATTTTCTAGAGATATGCTGGAGGCTGCACAGGACAGGAGACTCTCAATACGACCCCATACTGGAGGGTGTGCATCGTTGTGCAAATGGGGCCACTCCTGTGGGGACATAGCGGGGTCTATTTCCCTACATTGGGAGAGTACACAGAACATAAGTGCTTTTAGGGTGCAATCCTATGCATGTTTAGACAGAAAAAAAGTCTCACAACTCCCAGCCCCGGCCAACCTGGCTGCCCCAAGCATGCTGAGAGTTGTAGGACTTTTTTTCTGTCTAAATATGGGCAAGATGGCACCTTTACTCTCTCATCCTATACGTGGGGAACACACATAGGATCTCATTTCTTTCTTAAGGGGTGTTTCCTTAGAAACACGGGGGCAGACACACTGGCCTGGAAATTCATTCAATTTGGCCTCATACTGGGGGTGGGGGTTCAAATTCTTCTCTTTGGGGGGAACATTGGAGGTCTGTTTGCTTGAGGGGGTTGTATAAATGGGGGGGACGCAGGATAGAGCCTCATATCCTCTATGAGGATATAAGACATTCAACCCCCTTTTTCTCTGGTGGGGACATGGGTGCGTGCGTGCGTGTGTATATATATATATATATATATATATATATATATATATATAAAATTTCCTGAGAGAAATACCTGGGGGGCACACACATCCTTTCTTCCCTTGTGGGGATATAGGGGGCATATATATATATATATATATATATATATATATATATATGTGTGTGTGTGTGTATATATATATATAAGATATATATACATATATATATATATGCGCTCTCTCGCTCTCTCTCTATAGGCTATATATATATATATCTTGAGCACACTCCGGGAGAGAGTAGAGGACAGGAAGGCCTGGCGTGCTATGGTCCACGGGGTCACGAAGAGTCGGACAAAACTGAACGACTGATCAACTGGGGAGACACACATAGCCCTTTTTCTCTGGGTGGGACATGGGTGTGTGTGTGTGTGGGGTGTGTGTATATATATATATATATATATATATATATATATAATTTCCTGAAATACCTGGGGGGCACACATATCCTTTCTTCCCTTGTGGGGATATAGGGGGCATATATATATATATATATATATATATATATATGCTGAGAGAAATCCTTGTGTGGGGGAGACACACATAGCCCTTTTTCTCTGGGTGGGACACGGGTGTGTGTGTGTGTGGGGGGGGTGTATATATATAGATAGATAGATAGATAGATAGATATACATATACATATAGATAATTTCCTGAAATACCTGGGGGGCACACATATCCTTTCTTCCCTTGTGGGGATATAGGGGGCATATATATATATATATATATATATATATATATATATATGCTGAGAGAAATCCTTGTGTGGGGGAGACACACATAGCCCTTTTTCTCTGGGTGGGACACGGGTGTGTGTGTGGGGGGTGTGTGTATATATATATATAGATATACATATAGATAATTTCCTGAAATACCTGAGGGGCACACATATCCTTTCTTCCCTTGTGGGGATATAGGGGGCATATCTATATATCTATCTATATATATATATAAAGCTGAGAGAAATCCTTGTGCGGGGGAGACACACATAGCCCTTTTTCTCTGGGTGGGACACGGGGGTGTGTGTGTGTGTGGGGGTGTATATAGATATACATATACATATAGATAATTTCCTGAAATACCTGGGGGGCACACATATCCTTTCTTCCCTTGTGGGGATATAGGGGGCATATATATATATATATATATATATAAGCTGAGAGAAATCCTTGTGCGGGGGAGACACACATAGCCCTTTTTCTCTGGGTGGGACACGGGTGTGTGTGTGTGGGGGGGGTGTATATATATAGATATAGATATACATATAGATAATTTCCTGAAATACCTGGGGGGCACACATATCCTTTCTTCCTTTGTGGGGATATAGGGGGCATATATATATATATATATATATATATATATATATAAGCTGAGAGAAATCCTTGTGCGGGGGAGACACACATAGCCCATTTTCTCTGGGTGGGACATGGGTGTGTGTGTGTGTGTGGGGTGTGTATATATATATATAATTTCCTGAAATACCTGGGGGGCACACATATCCTTTCTTCCCTTGTGGGGATATAGGGGGCATATATATATATATATATATATATATATATATATATATAAAAGCTGAGAGAAATCCTTGTGCGGGGGTGACACACATAGCCCATTTTCTCTGGGTGGGACATGGGTGTGTGTGTGTGTGTGGAGTGTATATATATATATATATATATATATATATATAATTTCCTGAAATACCTGGGGGGCACACATATCCTTTCTTCCCTTGTGGGGATATAGGGGGCATATATATATATATATATATATGCTGAGAGAAATCCTTGTGTGGGGGAGACACACATAGCCCTTTTTCTCTGGGTGGGACACGGGTGTGTGTGTGTGGGGGGGTGTATATATATATATAGATATACATATAGATAATTTCCTGAAATACCTGGGGGGCACACATATCCTTTCTTCCCTTGTGGGGATATAGGGGGCATATATATATATATATATATATATATATATATATATATATATAAAAGCTGAGAGAAATCCTTGTGCGGGGGTGACACACATAGCCCATTTTCTCTGGGTGGGACATGGGTGTGTGTGTGTGTGTGGGGTGTATATATATATATATATATATATATATATATAATTTCCTGAAATACCTGGGGGGCACACATATCCTTTCTTCCCTTGTGGGGATATAGGAGGCATATATATATATATGCTGAGAGAAATCCTTGTGTGGGGGAGACACACATAGCCCTTTTTCTCTGGGTGGGACACGGGTGTGTGTGTGTGTGTGTGGGGGTGTATATATATATATATAGATAGATATACATATACATATAGATAATTTCCTGAAATACCTGGGGGGCACACATATCCTTTCTTCCCTTGTGGGGATATAGGGGGCATATATATATATATATATATATATATATATGCTGATAGAAATCCTTGTGTGGGGGAGACACACATAGCCCTTTTTCTCTGGGTGGGACACGGGTGTGTGTGTGTGGGGGGGTGTATATATATATAGATATACATATAGATAATTTCCTGAAATACCTGGGGGGCACACAAATCCTTTCTTCCCTTGTGGGGATATAGGGGGCATATATATATATCTATATATCTATCTATATATATATATAAAGCTGAGAGAAATCCTTGTGTGGGGGAGACACACATAGCCCTTTTTCTCTGGGTGGGACACGGGTGTGTGTGTGTGGGGGGGGTGTATATAGATATACATATACATATACATATAGATAATTTCCTGAAATACCTGGGGGGCACACATATCCTTTCTTCCCTTGTGGGGATATAGGGGGCATATATATATATATATATATATATATATATATGCTGAGAGAAATCCTTGTGTGGGGGAGACACACATAGCCCTTTTTCTCTGGGTGGGACACGGGTGTGTGTGTGTGGGGGGGTGTATATATATAGATATAGATATACATATAGATAATTTCCTGAAATACCTGGGGGGCACACATATCCTTTCTTCCCTTGTGGGGATATAGGGGGCATATATATATATATATATATATAAGCTGAGAGAAATCCTTGTGCGGGGGAGACACACATAGCCCATTTTCTCTGGGTGGGACATGGGTGTGTGTGTGTGTGTGGGGTGTATATATATATATCTCATTTTTTGATCAAGTCACCTCCCTTGTAGACCGTGGGAATGCTGTAGACATCATATACCTCGACTTCAGCAAAGCTTTCGACAAAGTGCCTCATGATATCCTGATGAGCAAACTTGCTCGAAGTGGGCTAGATGAAACAACGATCCAGTGGATCCACAGTTGGCTACAGAATCGGACTCAAAGAGTGCTTATCAATGGGACCTTCTCAAGCTGGGGAGAGGTAACGAGTGGGGTACCGCAGGGCTCAGTCCTGGGCCCAGTGCTCTTCAACATTTTTATTAATGACTTGGAGGAGGAGGTGCAGGGAATGCTGATCAAATTTGCAGATGACACAAAATTGGGAGGGATAGCTAATACTCTGGAAGACAGAAACAAAATTCAAAGTGATCTGGATAGACTGGAGTGCTGGGCAGAAAACAACAGAATGGCATTTAATAGGGACAAATGCCAAGTTCTGCACCTAGGAAAAAGAAACCAAATGCACAGTTACAAGATAGGGGATACGTGGCTCAACCACACTACGAGCGAGAAGGATCTTGGAATTGTCGTCGATCACAAGCTGAATATGAGCCAACAATGTGATGTGGCTGCAAAAAAGGCAAATGCTATTTTGGGCTGCATTAATAGAAGCATCGCTTCCAAATCCCGGGAAGTACTAGTTCCCCTCTACTCAGCACTGGTTAGGCCTCATCTGGAGTACTGTGTCCAGTTCTGGGCACCACACTTTAAGAAGGATGCAGACAAGCTGGAGAGGGTTCAAAGGAGGGCAACAAAGATGATCAGGGGACTGGAAACAAAGCCCTATGAAGAGAGACTGAAAGAACTGGGCATGTTTAGCCTTGAGAAGAGAAGACTGAGGGGAGATATGATAGCACTCTTCAAGTACTTGAAAGGTTGTCACAGAGAAGAAGGCCAGGATCTCTTCTTGATCATCCCAGAGTGCAGGACACGGAATAATGGGCTCAAGTTACAGGAAGCCAGATTCCGGCTGAACATCAGGAAAAACTTCCTGAGTGTCAGAGCAATACGGCAATGGAACCAATTACCTGGGGAGGTGGTGGGCTCTCCCACGCTGGGGGCATTCAAGACGAGGCTGGACAGCCATTTGTCAGGGATGCTCTGACTTGGATTCCTGCATTGAGCAGGGGGTTGGACTCGATGGCCTTGTAGGCCCCTTCCAACCCTACTATTCTATGATTCTATGATATATATATATAGATAATTTCCTGAAATACCTGGGGGGCACACATATCCTTTCTTCCCTTGTGGGGATATAGGGGGCATATATATATATATATATATATATATATATATATAAAAGCTGAGAGAAATCCTTGTGCGGGGGTGACACACATAGCCCATTTTCTCTGGGTGGGACATGGGTGTGTGTGTGTGTGTGGGGTGTGTATATATATATATATATATATATAATTTCCTGAAATACCTGGGGGGCACACATATCCTTTCTTCCCTTGTGGGGATATAGGGGGCATATATATATATATATATATATATATATATATATGCTAAGAGAAATCCTTGTGTGGGGGAGACACACATAGCCCTTTTTCTCTGGGTGGGACACGGGTGTGTGTGTGTGTGTGTGGGTGTATATATAGATATAGATATACATATAGATAATTTCCTGAAATACCTGGGGGGCACACATATCCTTTCTTCCCTTGTGGGGATATAGGGGGCATAAATATATATATATATATATATATATATGCTGAGAGAAATCCTTGTGTGGGGGAGACACACATAGCCCTTTTTCTCTGGGTGGGACATGGGTGTGTGTGTGGGGTGTGTGTAAATATATAGATATATATAATTTCCTGAAATACCTGGGGGGCACACATATCCTTTCTTCCCGTGTGGGGATATAGGGGGCATATATATATATATATATATAGTGTGTGTGTGTGTGTGTGTGTGTGTATATACATATATTTGTTGTTGCTGTTGCTCCGTCGTTCAGTCGTGCCCGACTCTTGGTGACCCCACGGACCGCAGCACGCCCGGCCTCCCTGTCCTGCGCCCTCTCCCGGAGCGGGCTCCCGTCCATATTCACTGCACCGGTGATGCTACCCGGCCATCTCGTCCTCTGCCGCCCCCTTCTCCACCGGGCCGGACGGGGGCAGCCGGAGCCCCCGCCTCCCGCCCCCGCCGTCGGCGCGGCCCTCCCGAGCGCTGCGGCCCACGCCCAGGCCCGCCTCTGCTCCGTCCCCGCCCGGCTGCCGCTGAGGCGCCTCCGCCGCCGCCTCCTGTCAGAGCCGCCCGTCCCTTCCCAGCGGCCGCCGCTCTGCGCTCCCGAGGTGGCGCCGCGAGCAGGTACAAAGCGGCCTGCCCGGGAAGACGCGACGGCCGCCCCTCGCCTCGGTCGCGGGTCCCTCAGGCTCCTTCGCCCCGCGGAGAGGTAGACGGAAGGGGGCGACGTCTGGGGCCTAGCTGGGTCCCCAAGCACCGGCCTCGCGTAGGCCGTTGCTCCGGGAGAGGGGCGGCCTAGCAGGGGAAGGGAGCTTCTTGGAGCCGGACAGATGCAAATGAAGGCTTCAAGTGGGCTAAATTTTGTTTATTTTAATTTTTGCATAAATCAAGTGCGGGAGCCATTGGAAGGTTGGGGATGCAAGGATATTGCAATTGGGCGGCGGGGGGGGGGGCAGGTGAAGGCGCTTGAGAAAATGGTATGGGGGTAGAAGGGGATGCCAATGTTCCCCATCATTAATTTGAGGGAAGGGAAGGCTGAAGTTCTGGAGGGGGGATCAATGCACTAAGCCCCCTCCCCTAATTCGGGGGCATTTGCAATGCTTATTATCACCTAACCTGGAAGGGGGAAGAATAAATGGGAAAGGCTTTTCCCCCTCTCCTCCATTATCATGGGGAAGTATTTGTAGGGGAGGGGGCCCTTTGCAATACCCCACACCAGCCTTTCCCAACCTGGAGCCCTCCAGATGTTTTGGACTACAACTCCCGTCAGTCTCAGCCAGCAGGGCCAATAGTCTGGAATCCTGGGAGTTGTAGTCCAAAACATCTGGAGGGCTCCAGGTTGCTCCACACTACTAATCTGGGGAGTAAACGTTGGGGGTGCTGCCATGTGAGGCTAATTTGGGGGGGGGGTCAGCTCTGTGCTCCTGTTCATTAGCTTGAATGGTGTCGGTGTTTCCCCCTGTTTGGGGGGAACATTTTTAGGCAAACCCACCACCCTCTCCGCCACATCCAGCATCGTGTGTCATCACTTTTGAGTTTTGAGAAGCGAGGTTTTCTCTGGATATATCCTCCTTTTGCATCTCCTTGTCAATTGGGATGTGCCTTGTGGCTGAACGAGTTATTCCATCAGGGATGGGTTGGTTTCAAAGTCCTGATCGCTTAATATTGGTTAGGTATTGTTTAACGTGCTTCTACTCTTTTTATGCAGAGCGGTCTGATATTAAAGCAAACCTTTCCGCATCCTCTATGTATATTGGAGTTAGGGTATGCTTGTGATTGACTGGATGGAACCTGTTGGTGGCAATTCTGGATTAATTTATCTGTAATGTGAAAGGTGGGATTTTTTTTAATGCATGTGCCCTAGGATATCTGTTTTCTCCATCATGGAAAAAAGAACACGTGGTGAAAGGATTGGTTTGTGGTAACTAATAGTTAAAACGGTTATGTGACTGCTGGCCCATGTGGTGGAGGCCTTAATGTTTGTTCATTAGGGCAAAGATGCCAAGATAGCTTGTAAAATGCACACTTTGGGTGGCAACAGAGGGTTTGTGTCAAAGTAAACCCATGATTGGCTAGAAAGCTCAGGAAGACAAATTCAACGTGAGTTAGGTTTCTGGGACTGTGTGTGTATGCTTTAAATTAACTTACTTAGAAATTAGTTTTTGGACACCACAGCTTTATGATGTGCATGCAAGCTTGTGCTCAAATTAGCAGATGAAAACCATCACGAAGTGTATATCCAGTTCAGGGAAGGGGGCATGCAGGATTTAACACAATTCATCTGTATCTTTAAAATGACATGTCCTTGGTATAATGGAGGGTCCCGCTCCCCTGGTTCCTGAAGATAAACTATTATTATTCATATCGCTTTACTGATGTGCATAGCACTCTACAGAAAGATAGAAGCAAGGGTAAATGTAGAATATCTCAGTGATTTTGTGAGCTTGGAATAATACACAGTTGCAGACTGTTGGGCTTTCAGGGTTCTCAGATTGCTAGAAAAGGTAACATTGTTCATGGGGTTCATCTTCTGCTTCTGCTCCCGAACTTTGTCGGAGCCTCCAGTTTGACTTGCACCAGCAGGGTTTAATATTGTGAGGCTTTTGCCCCAGCAGAATCCTGTAGCAACGCTGTGGACTTTGAATGCTGAAAAAGCATTAGGACTATCTTTGTGTGTCTGTCCATGGTTGCAAGGATCGGGTTCAGGTATCTGTGTGAAACTGAGAAAGAGAAATGCAGGGGCTGGAGCAGAAATGGAGACGGCAGTGATGCAGCATCTCCAGCTGTTGGGGGGAAAACGATGAGTAATGCCTCATTCTCTTATTGAGAAGGACAATCAGCTGCTCAGTCTTGCATGCAGTGCTTGGAGGCTTTGTTTCTGCCAATACTGAGGATAACTATCTTGTCCTTTTCATACTAGCTGGGAAATGTCAGCAAAAAAACCCCATTTTCTTTGGCATATTTAGCAGAACCTGAAGGAGTTTGTCTCCTTGCTTGTGTAAGGATGCTAGAATGGCAGGTATACCAAATCTCAGAGAGGTGACTGGAGTGTTTCTAAGTGTGCACTTAGTCAACACTTTTGAAGTGGGATGGGGGAACATCTGTCTTCCCAGAGCTTGTCTGCCTCCATCCCATGTTGCCTCCATCCCCCCACCCCCTCATCCCTGCTTGTCTGTACTGAGGTCACAGCAGGTTCAGTACTAGTGTCAGTTAAGCAGTTTAGCTTGTCAGTGTGTTTCCAAGTCACAAGAAGTAGTAGTTCCACTTTATTCTGCACTAGTCAGATCTCATCCGGAGTACTGTGTCCAGTTCTGGGCACTGCAGTTTAAGAAGGATTGGAATGGGTTCAGAGAAGAGCAACAAAGATGGTTGTGGGGACTGGAATACCAGTGCTCTGAAGAAAGGTTGAAGGAACTGTGTGTGTTTAGCTTGGAGAAGAGAAGACTGACGGGGACGTGATAGCACACTTCAAATACCCGAAGAGCTGTCACGTAGAATTTAATTTACTTATTCATTACATTTCTGTACCACCCATTAGCTGAACCTCTCGGGGCAGTTCACAAAACTTATAACCATAAAATACAAGAATATAATAAAACATAATATAAAAACCTTTAAATGTTTAAAACATAATAAAACCAAAGTAAACACCAGAGTAAAAGCCATCAATGGTATAAAGATCTAAAAATACACAATAACATTAAAAAACAAACACTGAAGGACTAAACGGCTTGGGAGAATAAAAAGATCGTCACCTGGTGCCAGAAAGATCACAAAAAAGGCAAATGCTATTTTGGGCTGCATTAATAGAAGTATAGCTTCCAAATCACTGAAGTACTAGTTTCCCTCTTCTCAGCACTGGTTAGGCCTCATCTTGAGTACTGTGTCCAGTTCTGGGCGCCACACTTTAAGAAGGATGCAGACAAGCTGGAGAGGGTTCAGAGGAGGGCAATGAAGATGACCAGGGGACTGGAAACAAAGCCCTATGAGGAGAGACTGAAAGAACTGGGCCTGTTTAACTTTGAGAAGAGAAGACGGAGGGGAGATAGGATAGCGCTCTTCAAGTACTTGAAAGGTTGTCACAGGGAGGACGGCCAGGGTCTCTTCTCGATCATCCCAGAGTGCAGGACACAGAACAATGGGCTCAAGTTACAGGAAGCCAGATTCCGGCTGAATATCAGGAGAAACTTCCTGACTGTTAGAGCAATACAACAATGGAACCAATTGCCTGGGGAGGTGGTGGGCTCTCCCACACTGGAGGCACTCAAGAGGAGGCTGGACAGCCATCTGTCAGGGATGCTTAAGACTCGATGGTCCTGTAGGCCCCTTCCAACCCCACTATTCTATGATTCTATGACAACATAGGTGCCAGGCAAACCTTTCTGGGACAGCCTTCCCCAACTAGGGTGCCATCACTGAAAAGGCCCTCTCCTTAGTAGCCACTCACCTCATTTGGTAGGAGCACCCAGAAGAGGGCCTCTGAAGATGATCTTAGGATCCAAGCAGGTATATATGGGAGGAGACATGGCCATCTGAGGAACCTGAGAGGGCAGGATTTGGCCCCTGGGCCAGAGGTTCTGCACCCCTGCGCTAAAGTGAACCATGGTTTAATGCTATGTCTGCAAGCAGGAAAGAGCCCAAGCAAAGCTTGCATGCTCCCCTCTCATCCTCCTGTGTGGCTGGGAGAAGAACTTCCGTAGCATTTACTTTCACTTACAAAGAATTCTGGTTTGTCTTTATGTATGGCTTCCATGTCATCTAGTTAAAATGTAACTGGAGGTCTCACCAGTAAGGAATCTTGGTGCGCTGCACAAATGGAGGCTTTCAGTCTTACTTAATTTTTTGGCATTCTGATTGGAATGTGGTATGTCTTATATGGTATGCATAAGTTATGGTATGCATATTCAGGGCACTATTCTATGACTGAAGCCAGAATACCAGGTTCACCCCACACCTGTTTTCATTGGGGAGAGGAGCATAGGAAGCTGCCTTCTACTGAGTCAGACCATGGGTCCATCTAACCTAGTATTGTCAACACTGACTGGCAGCAGCTCTCCAGGGTTTCAAGCAGGAATTTTTTCCTGCCCTAACTGGAGATACCGGGGATCAACCCTGGGACCTTCTGCATGGAAAGCATGTGTTCTACCTCTGAGCTATGGCCCTTTATGTTTCTTGCAAGTCACCTTGGTAGAATTTGTTTCCTGAAACGCGGGGTATAAATAATTGTAATAAAATAAATAAATAAATAAATAAATCCAAAGGTTGTGGTTTAAAACAAACTCTGGTCAGTTTCAAAACAACCCAACTTCAACCATGAGTTATGTAACTTGCATGTACATTTGTTAAACTTTTGTGGCCTAAAAGAAAAAGAGACCCTACTTTAGTAAAGCTTGTTTGCCTAGAGGCAATCCTTGCTCACTATGCGTGACTTAGTAACTGGCTACTCATAAGCTCATTGTAATATTTGCTGCTGGATGGAGGTAAAGGTGACTGATTATACGGGGCTGCTTGGTACAGCACAACCAGTTTCAGATTTGCCGTTCTTTAAGCTGCAGCATCTCTGTAGGTCTTCTGCTTTCTTTTACTTCCCTGGAGCTGTTATATCTGTTGATCAGCAAGAACTTGATATTGGATCAGTTTCTCTCTTACCTTGCATTGCATGCTTAATGCATGACTCCCAGCAGGGCTTATTCAAAGCTTACAAACTGCTGTGGGGTGGGGTGGAGAATTTTCCATGTCCATATTTATTCCAAAGAAAATTTTCTATTTCTAAAATTGTATTGTTTTCATAAGGTAACTTTAATTGAAATTTATCATAGTTACATTAAAAAGAGAAGAAAAAAGCCATGAGGAAATCAAGAGAAGCATGCATCATGTTCCAGTCATGCATATTCAAATAGACTGGAGTTACCATTAATACAATCTAATAATTAATCAAGCAGTACAGACCTTAACTACTCATTAGATGAATGATGAATCAGTTTCCGGTCCCAGGGCATGGTCTGAAGGCACGCGAGGCAGCCACCTTGCTGAAGCTAAGCTGGTTTGGGTCTGGTCAGTGCTTGGAAGGGAAACCACCTGGGAACCACATGTAGCCACCTTGAATTCCACAGTGGAAGAAAGGTGGGATATAAATGTAATAAATACATGAATAAATAAAGTTTCTCTAAAATTGCTAGAGAATTTTACAAATTTAATCCATATCTGATTAGATGAATCCATTTCTCTAAAATTGCTAGAAAATTTTACAAATGTATTCCAGATCTTCCAGTATTCAAGAACTCTAATTTGTACAAAACTAGCAAACTGAGCTCAGTAATTCACTTTTAATGCCAGGTATCAGTCCTGGAACTTATCTTTATTAGGGGTGTTGAACCTCTTTCAGCCCGAGGGCAGAATTCCATTTCGGAGAAGCCCTTGGGGTCTGCATTCCAGTTGTGGGTGGGGCCAAATGCAAAGGGGACAGGGCTCAAATGGGATATTTTATCTTAAAGCTAGTAACTAAGTGTTAGGTGAGGCATTTCAACCGTTTAGAGTGGGGTGGGAAGCTGCACAAAAGCCAGAAAACCACCAAATGATCAAAAGTTATGGGAAAGCAGTAGGGCCAGGAGAAAGGGTGTGTGGCCAGTTTTGTCCCCCAGGCAGGCTGGATTTGCCCCCCAGGCCTATCCCAGGTGGGGTAGAAATTCCAGGTCAAGGAGAAGTAATTTTAGGCATGTTGGGAAAATGACCAATTTACTTAAGCAGCTTTTCCCAATCTTGGGTCCCTAGGCTTTCTTGGCCTACAACCCCCATCGTCCCTGACCACTTGGCATGATGTCTGGCAATGATAGGAGTTGGAGTCAAAGGCATCTGGGGACCCAAGATTGGGAAACTCTGGCTTATGCTGTAGCTGAGACAGTGCTCTATTCTCCCTGAAATGGAAGATGAAACATGCAGACAGAATGATAATGTAACCCTGAGCATCCTATTTTTGATTAAACATGCTTCAGGTTGCACTGATAGATACAGACTCTCTTAAGTGTTATCAATAAAGCTTGGTTGCCTTTCTACGGAAGACCATCCCAGAGATGAGGATCAGCCATTTTTTACAGACATATGCATCTCCCAAAATCACATGGAGGTTTTCCATGTCTCACAGTGACTTGCTCCATGGGATGTAAAATGTGTACCGAGCTTTCCTTTGAGCTATAGGTCATAAAGTGTGTAGTGACACCTGTTCACCTGGGGCATCCTTGTGACAGTACATGCAAGACTCCATGTCCCCAGGACTAAATTCCTATCTGGTCAGGTAGCTGAGGGGTTTTTTTTCTTCCAGTGTCCTGAAGTTAGCTGCAGGTTATGTCAAACTAAGGTCATGTTGGTCACACAGGTCAACTCTGTATTGTAACAGGATCTATATATGACAAGGCTTCGGCTATTGGGCAGTATAGAAATGAAATAAATAAATAAATAAGGCAGGTTGAGGTCTGCCTCCTCTAGTTTTAGACATGGACAGTTGACCAGGCTGGACCCGAAAACAAACTGACCTTCTCTGCTGTCTTTCCATCTCTCTCTTTCTCCACACAGGTGAACCAAAGTATAAAATGGGTGACCCAAGAGACCTCTGTCCTCATGTGGATTCCATAGGCGAAGTCACCAAGGATGATCTGCTTCACAAATCCAAGGTAAGTGAAGGCTTGTTTTCAATAAAAATCACTCTGTCCTTAAAAATAAAAACAAAAAAACTTGGCCAGGCTTGAGAATTTTCCTTGGGGAGCGGACATGGCTGCTTAAACCAGTCTGATGTAGGGTCGCCTAAGCCAGGACAGACTTTGGGCTTGTGGGATCTACTTTGTTTTTTACTAGCTTGCTGAGGTCCACTAATCAGATTACCTACAGATCTGCCAATAGATCCTAATCTCCCTTCTGCTCACCCATGCCCTAAGCTTCTGAAGCTTATCCCTACGAGGAAAGTCATATGTTGGAATAATTGTCTATCTCTGAGGACGGTAGGCCACCAATCATTATTTTTTTCCCCTCTTTGTGAACATAGGGAACATGCCAGTCTTGTGGAGCGGGAGGACCCAATCTCTGGGCCTGTCTTCAGGTAAAGACATCACTTTGAAGTACATCCTCCTGTATGTAAGAGCTGTGTTCTTCCCAGTGTAAAAACTAGTCCATGGTGAGGTATCGAACGGAACTGGGTAAAATTTCCAACTTTGGGGGCATGAAACCACAATATTTTGGGTTCATCATATGCATGCACACGCACACACAGCCTCTCATTATTATAGGTTTCTTTTGCTGTGTCTGCAAACCATGTTTCTTCTCTTTTGCTGTCTAGGTTGGCTGCCCTTACGTTGGTTGCGGGGAATCCTTTGCTGACCACAGCACCCTTCATGCACAGGTGAGGGAACTTTGCCATCGGGGAGCAAGTGACTGTGGCATTGAACACTTCTCTCTCCTAACCATATTTGCCTTGAAAACACATGAGACGATTCGCCTGCAAGTATTAGTCTGTTTCTGGGCCTAATTTAAAGTGCTGGTTCTAACCTTTGAAGCTGTTTGGGCCCAGTTTACATGAAACCTGGTTGCCTTCTCCGATATGTACCTCCCTGAACCTTATGATCTTCTACAGAGGGCCCTACTCCAAGTGCCCATACCAAATGAAGTGAGTCATGTAACCGCTAGGAACAGGGCCTTTTTGGTAGTGGCAGCCCAGCTGTGGAACAGCCTTTCCAGAGAGGTTCACCTGGTTCCATCTCAGGTCTTTTCAATGCCAGGCAAAGACCTTTCTGTTCACCCAGGCCTTTTAAAATATTACTTTATTTACTGCATTTTTATTCTATTTTTCAGGCAATGATTGTATCTCAAAGCAGCTTATGTTAATGAGAGAGAGAGGTCCTGCCAGCAGGCTTACAAACTAAAATCACAAGATACAACAAAGGAAATGGGGAGTAGAGGGGAAAGGAAGAGGAGGGATATCAGGTTTTTCAAGGCCAGAACAAAGTAGTGAGCTCTAAGCCGGCATTTAAATGCACTTTGGGCTAGGCTAATCTTGCCCTGTGGGTGTTTTTGCTTGAATAACCATTGGTGGCTCTTGTTCCTTTGGCTGGTGGATGGGGACAGAGTGTTCTTTCCCCTTCCTTCTGCAGTCCCAGCAGGGAAACTGTCAGTTCGAGAATCCAAGGTTTTTTTCTGTCAGGAATGGGGGGGAAAACTGCAGCTCATAAACACAACTGACGCAGTGTTGAAATCTGTGCTTTTAATTTTGGGGTTCTGTGAGTTTTATTTCCTGTTGTGTTTTTGTGTATTTGCACCCTGCCCTTTCAAGGAACTCAAACTGCTCTTATAGGTTCACCACAAACCCTGCCATCAGGCTTACAAACTCAAATGACAAAACACACAAGGGAAGGGGTGTGGAGAGAGAAGAGTTTTTCAAGGCCAGGACAAGATGGTCAGCTCTAAGTGGGCATTTAAATACACATCAGGCTAGGCTGCTCTTCCTTCCTGCTGTTCTGCTTGAGTAGCACCTGGGGACTGATGGAGAGAGCCAGAGTGTTCTTTCCCTTTACTTCTGCAGTCCCAGCAGGGCAGCTGTCTGTCGGAGAAGCAGAGTCTGGGAGCGGGAACTGAGCTCCCTGAAACTGCTCCTTCTTTAGCCGATGCATGGGCCAGGTTGGTCTCCCCCTTAGTTTGATGTCATTCCTGGGAAGCCAGAGTGTGCAAAGCCAGAGTGTGCTTCCCTTCTGCTCTCCACTCCCAGGGCTCCTACAAATAGAAACAGTTGAGTCTGTGAGTTTTTCTACACGACGCTGGTCATCCACTGTATCTACTTTTGGTTTCGTCGCACGAGGAGCGTTTCCTGCTTTTCACTCTATAACCTCTAGGTGGCACTGTGGTACAGGCAGACTAGCCCAAACACACAAGAGGAAATTGCGCTTTTTTTTGCTTTTACAATTACATGCCACATTTTCCCTGCTTTAAAAACTGGAGGGTCACATCATTGTCTAAATAGCCTGTAAACAACCATGAGTAGAGAACAATGAGCATATAATAAATGCCTCATGTAGAAAAGCCCTGTGTGTAGAGTCTGTGGCTCCACCTGGACTGCCTGTGCCCTTTTTGCATTGTTGATGGAAGATTTTCTGTCATGGTGAATTCAAGATCACTTGCGTCTAACCTGCACAATGTTAACATTCTGAGTTCTTGGGGACCATGAATCGGAAACATGCATTGCTGTCATGGTGTCCTTTTTTGTTCTTAAATGCACTAGGCCAAAGAGCACAATCTGACAGTGAACTTGACGACATTCCGTGTATGGTGCTATGCCTGCGAGAAGGAGGTGTTCTTGGACCAGCGGCTGGCCTCCCACCCGCCAGCCCCATCGGCAAAATTCAATGAACAGGTGGTTGCCTTGTAATGCTGCTGGGTCTTCTGAGTTACTGCTTTTTCCTTGGCCTGAGGCAGTCCATTCAGGGCTGGCTCCAGTTTTGGAGGGACTTCTAGGAAGCACAGGGGGCCATGGGGGGACCCCTGACAGATTACCCCCAAGGGAATGCAGCACAGGTTGCCCAGCCCTGTCTTAAACAGAAGGTTGTTAAACATTAGAATGTACATGAGACAAGCACAGTGTCAGTGAGGGTGTGTACATGTGTGTGAGTGAGTGGACATAAGAAGAGCCCTGCTGGGTCAGAACAAAGGCCTATCTAGTCCTGTATTATGTTCCCACAGTGGCCAACCAGATGCCCATGAGAAGCCCGCAAGCACAGTATAAGCTCAACAGCACCCTCCTGCTCAAGTTCCCTAGCAACTGATAGAGACAAACCATCTCCAATACCGGGGGTATTATATAGGCATCATGAGTAATAGCAATTTAGCCTTTATCCCTCATGGATTTGTCTTTTAAAGCCATCCAAGTTGCTCACCATCACTACCTCTTGTGGTAGCGAATTCCCTAGTTTATCTACATGCTGTGTGAAGAAGTATATCCTTTTATCTACCCTGAATTACCCGCCATTCAGCTTCATTGAATGAATCTGAGTTCTTCTATTATGGGAGAGAGAGAAACCTCTCCCCATCCACTTTCTCCAAGCCATGCATAATTTTATACACCTAGCATGTCCCCTTGTTTGCCTTTTTTCTAAGCTAAACAGCCCCAAACACTGTAACCTTTCCTCATAGAAGTATTACCCCTGCTCCTTGAACATTTTGGTTGCCTGTTTCTGCGCCTTTTTCAACCCTACAGTATCCTTTTTGAAGGGCAATGACCAGAATTGTGCACAGCATTCAAAGTGTGGTTTTATGTTCGATTCCTTTCCTAATGGTTCTCTACATGGAATTAATTTGCAACTGAAAAAACTTTATTGTGTCCTGTTACCACCTCCCGCTATTAAAGCAAATATTCCCATTCTACATTCAAAGTAAGGCATTTGGGAAAGCTATACAAAGTAGTCAAAAGTGCTTTTTGTTCAGATATACCAGAATGGTATGTGTGTACTTGTGAGTTGTATGTGCCTGTGTATGCATGTATGTGTGGTCCCAGCAGACATCCAGTATGGCTCTCAGGACCAGAAAGGTTGTGCACCGCTAGGCTGTTCTCTCTCTCAGCTCAGCTGGCATTAGAATTCTGTAAGCTCAGAGGTGCTTAAGGTCAAACAGAAGAGATAATTTCCCTGACCAATTAAATACAAAGAAAAATAAGAAATCGAGAAAGAACTGTTTTTACACAAGAGATCGGTACTATACTATTAAAACAATGTATAAAACAAAGTCAAGATTTCACAACAAAAGGTACAAACATAAATTGAGTTTTTTTTGTTTACCAACGTTAACATTCACAATGGTAAACAGAATGTCTTGAAGTCAGATAAAATGTATCCTAAACCTGTTACAAATATTCAGTCTCAGTATGTTCAAGTAGCCCTGTCCTGCTTCCAAACTGATAGGCACTCAACCCCTCGAGTTCGCTATTAGAGGGAGTGATGTGCGCAAGCTGTTGGATTTAGCTCGCAATTGACAATGCTCTGTGGCTTTCAGAGTGGCTGGTGTTTATTTTTTCTTCACATCAACCATCTTGTTGCGAAACAGACTTGTGCTTTTGATGTTAACTCCACCGCCTTCACTTCCAGGACTCTCCTCCGCCCGTCCATCCTCTCAAGGCCGTTCCGATTGCAGTGGCTGACGAAGGGGAGTCGGAGTCAGAGGATGATGACCTAAAACCACGAGGTAAACCTGCTCAGGCTCTGAGTTTGAAAATATCTCTCCCCCTAAATGCGAAATTGTAGAAATGGGGACAGTGATCAACAAAGCTCCCCTTTCTCCTATTTCTTTCCTCCTTCCTTAGGCCTAACAGGAATGAAAAATCTTGGGAACTCTTGTTACATGAATGCTGCACTTCAGGCCCTCTCTAACTGGTATGTTGTAGAGCCATTTTGGGGAGGAGGAGGATTAAATAGTGCCGTCAGTGTCCGTGGTGTTTACAAAGCACAAGGGGGCAGCTCCTTGCCCTAAGTCGCTTACAATCTAATATTTGACTTAAGGGAACACAGGAAGAAAAAGGAACACAGGAAACTGCCTTCCACTGAGTCAGACCCTGGGTCCATTTAGCCCAGTATTGTCGACACTGACTGGCAGCAGCGGCTCTCCAGGATTTCAGGCAGGATTCCCTCCTAGCTACCAGGGATTGAACCTGGACCATCTGCTTGCAAAGCAGGTGCTCTACCAGTGAGTCACAGTCCCTCCCTTAAGGGAAGTGGCAGCAAGGATAGCATACACAGTATGCAGTTGCTTCAGATGCATGTGCTTTGGCTTAGGGAAAGGGCCTCAGCTCAGTGTTCAAGCACATGCTTCGCATGCCAAAGATCCCAGGTATCTCTCGGGTAGGCCTGGGAAAGTATGGCAAGTTCTTTTGTTCCTATGGGCAGGGGTGGGCAACTTCGGGAGGTACAGAGGCCATTCTCTCTCTCTCTCTCTCTCTCTCTCGCACGCACGCGCGCACACACACACACACACACACACATTCCCCTCCAGTAGGCTGTACCCTCTTCTTGTGGTGCCAGAAAAGGCATCAGGGATGCCTACAGAACACCAAAAGGGTCAAAATTAGCTTGCTTTCAAGTCAAACTTGATCCTTTTGGTGATCCATAGTAGCTGTAGAACACTGAAAGGGTCGGAAAGGCTTTAAAATGGCTGCTCCAGATGCCTTTTTGTTTTTTACATTTTTTCACCATTTTGGTAAATGTGGCCCATGGACCCCAGCCCTGGAGTAGGGCCTGGGAAGTACATTCTCTCTAGCTCCCCCTCCCCCTTTTTATAAGAGTAATCTGGAAGGAACTGTCCAATTTGGGTGCTACGTACAGGATTTCAAATGGGCATTAGAAAGCCAGGCGACTCAAGGGACTTGTGGTACATGCACAGTGTTTTACTGCTGATGAAAATTGGACCTTGTGGCTTCCAGTGAAAAAATATTTGAAGGCAGAAGATGCATGTGTAGGTGTTGCCTTTCCTTGTGCGTTGTGTGGCTCAGCGTTCCCGATCTTGTGAGTGGCACAGGGCTGATCTATATGATCAGACAAATCCCAGATGGTGCTGGGAGGACTGTACCACTTAAGGATGTAGGTGAGGTTTTGTTCCCCCCACATCAAAAAACTCCCTGCCCACAGAAATTCATTGGAAAACTTCCCATCTTGACCTAAATAGATTTCTTTTAGGGCTTCCTAAAAATGTAGTTAAGAAAAATCATGAAGTGTCGGTACTCACGCTTTAGTTACTAAATATTGGTAACAAGCTACGTTCCCATCAGAGGGAGGAATAGGCAAGGAGTGTCTAGGTAGCAATTCTAATGGACAAACTCGGATGCCTGGTTCAGAAGGCCCCACTCTTTTCCGGATGGTAAGCACAGTCGGAATTTTGAGGGAGTGATGTGGATCCTCTCACAAAATGACTGTCACTGGGGCGACCCTTTCACAAAATGGCTGCCATGGTGGGCATGGCTGGTCACAAAACACTCATTTCCCAGAAGGCAAACTGGTGAGGCTACAAGAAAAGTAACTTGCCCAAAAACTGAAGTTTGAGGCAGAGGGGGGGGCTGAGCTTCAAAGCACAAACCGATTCTTTTGAACTCAGTGAAGGATGGTAGTGGATGACAGAACTTTACTTTGCAGTATGCCAGCCTCCCAGTTAAAAAATAGTTTTAATTTGAACAACATCTTAAGAAATAAAATAAAAATTGGGAAGGGCAGGTATCCAGGTGGGTACCAAGAGAGGTGTTTTTTGGCAGCATGATTTCTTCTTATTGCTACTTTTTTCCAAAAGGTATTTATGTTTTCCCCTTTTTTTCTGTGTTGAAGTACAATTACTGGAAAAATTCTCACTGGCCTTCTATCTGCATTTTAGCCCTCCGCTCACACAGTTCTTTCTAGAATGTGGCGGACTTGTGCGCACAGACAAGAAACCGGCACTCTGCAAAAGTTACCAGAAGCTGATTTCTGAAGTGTGGCATAAGAAGCGGTGAGTAAATCTAGGACAGCAGAGTGTCCGTTTCCAAAACTGTAACAGATTTTGGAACAGAGGTTTGTTTCAAGATAGAAAGCAGATTTCTTCCCCAGTTGTTGATGGGTGAAGAAAACTGGTCAGCTCGTCAAATCATTGTCAGGAAACAAATGTCAAATGGTGTGCTTAAACTGGCATTAATGTAAGTTGCCATTATCTAAATAGCGTGCTATGAACTTGAGCACACTCCGGGAGAGAGCGGAGGACAGGAAGGCCTGGTGTGCTATGGTCCATGGGGTCACAAAGAGTCGGACACAACTTAACGACTGAACAACAACAACTAATAGCGTGCTACCTTTGAGTCCCATGTTTTGAAGGGTTGTAATTCTGTTTGGCCTACTTCCTGCCTGCTGTAATAGTAAGCTGTGTGAGAAGGGTTTTATTATCTGTTGTTTTGCACTTTGTGTTTTCTGTTATGGCCTAATGTCTAATAAAATGCCATTTATGGCCTACGTCTAGTAAAACAATTTGTTTGAAAACAAAACCAATGACCCTGCAAAGTATTGGCAGTGCTTATAATTTATATTAAAAGTTTTACCCTCGATCGTATTTTGATAACTTGGAAAGTCCAACAGATATCTAAAGGAGGAGAAGAAAAGTGCTGTGTTTGTCAAGGTATAAAAGATGATGTTTTCATATGTGGTGTAGGGAGCAGTTAAATTTTAGAAGATAGTGTTAGGGAGAATTTTAATGAATTATTTCAATTAAACCCTAAACTGGATTCCACATTGTGTTTATTAAATTCTGTAATACCAGTTATTACCGTAGATAAACAAGAACCTGTTTGTATATATTAAGTATTGCAAGAATTCTGTGTGCAACCCACTGGGTTGACACATGATAGACTGGAGGTTCTGAGGCTTCTCTGTCTATCCTACACCCAGCCAGCAAGAGCCAGGCAGGGCAGAGGGAGCGACGGAAGTTTCTACAGCCTCTCCATCCTCCTTTGTTGTAGTTTGAACTAGATAGGCTTCTGAGCCTGTCTACTTCACCTACCTGCCTGGGGGAGCAGGGGGGAGGCTGAGGCCAGAGTCTGAAAAGGAAAGCAGAAGGGACCGAGGCAGCCTAGATGTTTGGAGCAGAAAAGCAGTGGGTGGAGAAAGGCTTAAGTACCCCTTCTCCTGCCATGACTCTGCCTGAAAGACCTCCTTCTTCACAATGCCCAAAGGGGGGGGGGGAGGCATTGGGGCTGAGTTACATGCACGTAATGTGTAGTTGCATATTGAGCATGCTTAGGAGTAGACCTCAGTGCCTGCTTAAGTTCTCCTGGCACTGCCGTTGTCAGCCATCTTTTGAACATCTTAAAGTAGCTTTTCCATTTTGACTTCCATTTGTCTCTCCCCGCCCCCCCCCCGCCATTTTTAATCAGCCCGAGCTACGTGGTCCCAAGCAGCCTGTCCCATGGAATCAAGTTGGTGAACCCCATGTTCCGAGGCTATGCACAACAGGTGAGCCATCCCGTGAAGAACCTTCTCCTTTGCCAGGATGTTTCTGATTACCCCCCCCACACACACACACACACAACTGCAGTAAGAATATTCTAAGCTTCTCCAGGGTGTTATGAGCTAAAAAGGGCATCTTTAAAATCTTTTAGGGAGCCAGGGCTGGATACTGAGATGCTGATATATAACAAGCAACGTTCCAGCACCACACACTCTTATTAAAAGATAAATCTACAGGGTGTTGCCCTGTTACTGGGGTCTCCAGTGATGTGCCTGTGGGCACCATAATGCTGACGGACACATTTCTTGGTACCCACCACTCTCCCTTCTCCTACTGATTTGTATTTTAAGATTTTTTCCACTATTTCTTTTTAACTGAGAGGCTGGAATGCTGCAAAGAAAAATACTGCCCTCCAACATCATCTTTATTTGGGTTCATAGAATAATAGGGTTGGAAGGGGCCTACAAGACCATCGAGTCCAACCCCCTGCTCAGTTCAGGAAGCCTGATTCCCAGAAAAGAGTGGTTTTATATTTTGGAGCTCAGAACCCACCTCTGCTTTGGACCTAACTCTGAGTTAAGAACCTAACTCTGCTTAGGTTCTTGGGCAAGTTACTTTTCTTTTAGTCTCATTTCATTTATTATATTTCTATACCGCCCCATAGCCAAACCTCTCTGGGTGGTTCACAAAAATTAAAAACGATTAAAAATACATTATACAAGTACAAAACCATTTACATAAAGCCATATAAACAGGTAGCACACACACAGGGTACCTAGATCTAAAAACAAGTCTCATCAGTTTGTTTTCTGGGAAAGGAGTGTTTTGTGACTGGCCATGCCCAGCATGGCAGCCATTTTATGAATGGGTTGCCCCCATAGCAGCCATTTTGTGAGAGGACCCACAACACTCCCTCAAAATTCCAAATATACCCACTGACCCAAAATGTTCGTGGACCCCTGACATATAGTCTTAGTACTAACAGATTCTGAAGAAGACAACTTGTAAGGGAATGAATGAGTGAACAGCAATCCTGCGTTCCCGCAGCGATTGCCAGTGTCAGTATGCTCCTCTCTTTCCCCTACCCCAGGACACACAAGAATTCCTCCGCTGCTTGATGGACCAGCTTCACGAAGAGCTGAAGGAGCCCGTTGTTGCCGAGATGCGGGACTCTGACTCAAGCGATGTGGACGACAAGAGGGAGGGCGACCGCAGCCCCTCAGAGGACGAGTTCCTCTCCTGTGACTCGAGCAGTGACCGGGGTGAAGGAGACGGGCAAAGCAAAACTGGCAGCTCCCTGGCGGAGGCCGAGCTCTTGATCCAGGATGAGGCTGGGCGAGGCATCTCCGAAAAGGAGAGGATGAAGGACCGGAAGTTCTCTTGCAGCCACCGGCGGAGCAACTCCGAGCAGGTGGATGAAGATGCTGACGTCGATACCTCTGTGACGGCGGCGGACAGCAGGGCTTCCCCAGAAGTGCCCCATCCTCCCGCTGCTCGTCCAGCCAGCCCCTCTAGGACCTCAGGTAGCTCTCCCGGTTCAGAACAGTCCCGTCGAAAACTGTGCCCAAAGTCAGCAGGCCGCATCTCCCCCGCATACCTCCGCTGACTTTTACATTGGGTTACATGTTTTAGAATGAATGCATGCACCATCTCCATCACGGTGCCCATGAGCACCAGGGTGCCCACAGACGCCTCTCTCAGTGCCTGCCGGGCTCCTTTCCCGCCAGATTTTAATCTGATCTCTTGAGAGTATTTTATGTATTTTTTTAAACTGGGAGGGTGCTACACTGCCAAGTTAAATTCTGCTCTCCAGCTCCATTTTGTTTGGGTTCCAAAGAGTGCTGCTGTGTTTTGTGTCTTGGACCATTCTTCTGCCTTGTATTTAGGTTGTTGAGCAAGTTACTTTTCTTTTCGTCTCACAAGTTCGCCTTCTGGGAACTTGTGACTGGCCAGGCCCATTGTGACAGCCATTTTATGAATGGGCAAGCCCCATCTCCATGAGAGCCATTTTGTGGGAGCCCCCATGACAAGATTTATTGCCATGACAACCCCAAGTTCCAGATTTATTTGAACCCAGCTGAAGATGGCGCTGGAGTGGGCAGCACTTTACTTTGCAGTATGCCAGCTTCTCTGTAAAAAAGAAGAGGACAAGAATTGAAATAAATCTTAAGAAATAAAATTTAAACCAGGAGGGCAGGGGGCCTAGCAGGCGCCAAGAGAGCACGTTGGAGACCCCAGCTCTAATTTAACGTGAGACACAATTCAAGAGGAATCCCTCCTCTGCTGGACCTGTTGAAATGAACCGGAGTTAAGCAAGAGCGTTACGTTAAGAACATGAGAAGAGCCCTGCTGGATCAGACCAAAGGGCCGTCTAGTCTACCAGCTGACCAGATGACTACTGGAAGCCCACAGTCAGGGTGAGAAGGCAACAGCTTCCCTCGGGGGCACGGGGGCACTGACCCTGGGGGTTCTGCATAGTCATTCTGACTAGTACCTCTTGATAGACCTCTCCTCCATGAATTCGTCTAATCCAGCCTTCCCTAGCCTGGTGCCCCCCCCCAGATGCACTGAAGTACAACTCCCATCATTCCCAGTCAGCATGGCCAATCACCATGCTGGCTGGGAATGATGGGAGTTGTAGTCCAACACATCTGGGGGGAAGCACCAGGCCAGGAAGGCTGATCTGGTCCCCCTTTAAGGCCGTCCAAGAGCATAGACATGCGCTGTAGCCAGGATTGAAATTCAAGCCGGGGAGCTGAACTGAATAAATGTATTTTTGCCAAAAGCAAGTATTTCACCTTTTCCAACCTCCGTATGAGGCAAGGCAGCTTGCAGCTGATCCAAAAACGGCATCAAGAATCAAAACAGAAACATGTCGGACAGAGAGAAGAGCTTACCAGGCTGCTTCTCAAGCGATCCCCTTCCCTCCCTTCCCCTCCTCTGTCCCCCACAGAGCCGGACAACGATGCCTATAGTCGCTGTTCGTCTCGGCCCTGCAGCCCTGTTCACCATGACATGCACTCCAAGCTGTCGAATAGCCCTCCGCGCTCAAGCCCAGTGAGGTTGGGACCCTCATACGTGCTGAAAAAAGGTAGGGTTAGGAAGCTTCCCTTGTCGGTGCAGGAGCAGTCTCGGGTGAGCTGCCTCCAGTTTGTGTCTAAAAGTGGCAAGATGAATCCGGGAATTCCCAGTCCGGATCTTACCTTTGCCAAGAGGAGAAGCTGGTCACCCCAGTCTCCGTTCCCCCATTTGCGGTATGGCAAGCCTTTACAGGGCTGTTGTAAAGGTTACAAGTTTATGTATACCAGGGGTGCTGAACCTCAGGCCTGCAGGGTAAATCCAGCCCACCTGGGGTCCCAGTCTGGCCCTCTGGGGTTCCCCAGATAGCCGTGCCCCCTTCCTCTGGTCACACCATCATGGCTTCCCCCAAAGGATCCTGTGATTTGGCATGAGACCTGCTGCTTTTTCACATTTTCTATCCCACAGACGCAGCAGTAGCTGCAGCCGCAGCTAATGGTTTTTAAGCACCAAATGCAGACTGGAATAAATGTGTCTTTGGGGTTTTGTTTAAAAACCAGAAGCGATGAGGCTGTTGCTGTCTCCCTGGGGAGGGAGTTCCAGAGTTGTGGGGCCACTACTGAAAACGCCCATCCTTAGTACCTGCCAGTCTAACAGCTCTTGCTGGTGGACCAGAGCACAGGGGCCCTGACGCTGACCTCAAGGCTTGGGCAGGCTCGCACAGATGTACACAAGGGGTGTCCTTTCTGGCATTCATATGCCCTTCCTTTCCCCCTCTTCAGTTGCCACCTTCTGTGCTGGCTTCCTGGGGAAGTCTTCTGCTCGGAGAACTGAGAGGGGCAATGTTTTATTAGTTCGTTTGTTTTTAAAACCTCCTTCCTCAGCTCAGATGTTGGCTTCTGGCAAGAAGAAGAAGGAGGTCGGTTACCGCAGTGTCATCTCCGACATCTTCGATGGCTCCATCCTTAGCCTCGTGCAGTGCCTCACCTGCGACCGAGTGCGTTTTCTTACTGCTGCTGATCCAGTGAAAATGGCAAGAGGCCGACACTTTCCAAAAACCTCTCCTCCAGGGAGGAGGTCTTTGTTTTGAACCGATGAAGCTGCCTTTTATATCCAGTCAGGCTATTTAGTCCAGGAGCATTGAACCTCAGGCCCAGCGGGCAAATCTGGCACTCCTGGAGTCCAAATCCGGACTTCCGGGGCTTCCCAGATGGCCGTGCCCCCACCCCCAGGCCCCACCCCCTTTCCTCCAAACACCGATCATTTGGTGGTTTCCCGGCTTCTTCCCCATTCTAAAAATGGCTTTCCTACGGCTGGCTGGCTGATGTACGTATGTATGTATGTATGTTTTCATTTTTATTCCACCCAATAGCTGAGGCTCTTTGGGCAGTTCACAAAATTGAAACCACAAAAATACAACAGAAAATACAATATAAAATATAATAGATTAGAACCACAGAATAAAAATACAACCAGAGTAAAACTTAGCAGCAGCGCAGATAGTTAAAAAGCAATAGCAGATTTAAGACAGCAGAGCAAAAACAACTGGAATGCTAAAAATGCCTGGGAAAATAAAAAGGTCTTCACCTGGTGCCAGAAAGAGTACAACGTAGGTAGTAAATACAAGTACAACGTAGCTCCTGGCAGGAAGAGCTTTAAGCTAAAATATGCTGATAGTTTTGGCTCCACCCCTTTTGTCTTTGGCCCCGTCCACCAGTGGAATGCAGCCCCCGAGGGCTTCTCCGAAATGGAATTTGGCTCTTGGGCTGACAGGTTCCCCACCGCTGATTAAGATCACCTCTTGTACTCAGGCATGTGCATGCTGGAGAGCCAAATGAGGCCTTTACGCCTGCAAGGCACGTGCTCTACTCCTAAGCCTGGTGCCCACCAGTTGTGTCGGACTACAACTCCCAGAATCCCCCAGCCAGCATTGTGGACCAGCACACCCGGAGGGCACCAGGTTGGGGAGGGCTGCACTAAACCATGATTCATCCCCTCATGACCTGGGTTGTAAAAGGAGCTGTGTTAGGGCCTCCAAAAGATACATAGGCTTTTAGAGAATCTCCAGAGGAAGGGGATGTTATGGTTGTAGGACAACTGCTTGAAAAACTTCTGTACATACACCAGTGTCTTTCCCAAAGTCTGATCATTCGGACACACTTTTATTTTTCTGAGTTTGCGATTGTATTCGTACAATCGCAAAGGTTTGGTATTTTGGAAGTGTGAAGAATAAGAATTGCGTCCCCCCCTCCCCCCAGAGTCCTACATCCTGTGTTTCTAGACAAGTCACGCTTCTGGCTTGCTTCTGTCCTAAAAGCCAAAACGGTGACTCATACAGGTGAGCTGCTTCTGAAAGCAGGTGACTCTGCTGTATCTCTTCCTTGGAGGTGTTTGAGGGCCAAACTAGATGTGAATTAATTTGCATTCAACATGCATGCTTTTGAAAGTGCAAAGAGCAACTATGCTCTGTGTGTGTTGTGCGAGTGGGTGTGATAATTATTTGGACCACAGCAGTTAAGGAAGGGTGTCTATCCCTTTCATACCCTGCTGCAATTCTGACAAGAATCACACCTCTGCAGCTGCTGTTTCAACTGTCCCCAACCTTTTTGGGTCGGTGGGCACATTTGGAATTTCGATATAGTGTTGTGGGTGCTCTCACAAAATGGCTGCCATGGGAAGGACTTACCCGTTCACAAAATGGCTGCCATGGAGGGCATGGCTGGCCACAAAGCACTCATTTCCCAGAAGGCAAACTGGTGAGACTAAATGAAAAGTAACTTTGCCCTAGAGATTGGAGGACTGAGCTTCCAAAACAACCATTTTGTGAGAGCACTGATGACACACTCTCAAAATTTCTAATGTCTTTGAACCCAATAAAGATGGCTCTGGAAGGTGGCCCTTCGCTTTGCAGCATGCCAGCCTCCCAGCTAAAAAAATAAACAAATCTTGAGAAACAAAATAAAAATTGGGTGGGGTAGGGAGCCTGGTGGGTGCCAGGAGAGGTGCCTGTGGTTACATTGGTGCCCAAGGGCACCATGTTGGAGACTGCTGACTAAGGTCATGTGAGTACTGCGCCTTTAGGACCCCTTCATGGGGTTCTCTGGCAGCATTGCGCCATCGCAGCACCGTCCTCCCCAGTTCACTAGGATACCACAGAAAGCCTTGGGTGGAACACATGTTGTGGCTCTTCAGTTTCCAGAAGGAGGTGGGGAGGAGCTGGGTGGAATTGGGCTCCTGCCTCATGGTCTGGGACTCTTCACGACTTTGCAGCACAGGAAGGACCCATGTTTTGGGTGGCTTCCCTACCTCTAGTGTAATGTCTGAAGGTTCCCTTCGGTCTCTCATGTGCTACGGCACTCTTATATCCTTGTGGGGCCTGTGAGCGCACAGAAGGATGTGCAAGTCTGCCACAGAAGTTGTCACTGTCTCTGGAAAAATCTTTGTGGCTCTGAGACTTTCTCCTTCTCCTCCTGCGGTCACCGTCCAGGTATCCACCACTGTGGAGACATTCCAGGACCTGTCGCTCCCCATCCCCGGGAAGGAGGACTTGGCCAAGCTGCACTCGGCCATTTACCAAAATGTGCCGGCCAAGACGGGAGCGTGCGGGGACAACTATGCCGCCTCGCAGGGCTGGATCGCCTTCATCATGGACTACATCCGGAGGTATATGTGGCGGGCCTCGGATGCATCCTTTCCGATTTTGGGGTTGTGGGTTGCGGCACGGTTGAGAGAGAATTCCAAAGGCAACTTTTGGATATATTCAAGGTTAAACTGGGAAAAAGTGCTCTTTTGTGCACTTGTGGTGGTTTTCCGTCTGTCTGTCTGTCTCATAATACAGGGATGGGCAGCTTTCAGGCTTTCAAGTGGTCTACTTTGGTTTTTACTAGAACCCCGAAGTCAACCAACCAGAGCCAGGTGCAAAATGGTGGCTGGGGGTGGAGCCCATTTACCTACAGCAGTCCCGTGAGCCATACACTGGAGTGGCCTGCATATACAGTACAAATCTCCATCTGAATTACTACAGATAGGGAGGAGGAAGCTGATTTATACAAAGTCAGACCATCTAGCTCAACAGTGTCTACACTGGGGGTGGGGAATCTCGGCCAGTGGGCCAAATGTGGTCGTCCTGGAGCCCTAATCCAGCCTTCTGGGGTTCCTCATGCCATGCCCCCTTTCCCTGATCCCATCCTCCTTTCACTCAACCAGTGATTGTCCCCCCCCCCCCGCCCCTTCTTGCAGGTGGAAATGCCTCTCCTAAGGCTTAATTACCGGCAGTAGGAGCTTTAAGATGAGAGGTGCTGGTGTTTTTGGTTATTTGGGCCCCACCCCTTTTTTTCTTTGGCCCCACTCAGACAGGACACATGGCCCCAAAGAGCTTCTCCAGAATGGAATTCAGCCCATGGGCTGAAAGAGGTTCAGGGGCCCTGGTTTACGTTGACTGACCATGGCTCTCCAGGATTTCAGGCAGGAGCCTTTCCCAGTGGTACCTGGAGACGCCGGGGATTGAACCAGGGACTTTCTGCGTGCAAAGCAGGGGCTCTGCCACTGAGCCGAGATCCTCCCCAAGATCAGGGATTCCAGCACAAAATTCTGAACCTGGCCAGTGGAGCTGCACAAAGGCCTCATCAAAGGCAACCATGTAATACTCTTATTTTACAAGTAAGGCGCGCAGAGCCTGAGAGAGAAGCGATGAGCACAGTGGCAGACGTGACTTAGAATCACAGAATAGCAGGGTTGGAAGGGGCCTACAAGGCCATCGAGTCCAACCCCCTGCTCAATGCAGGAATCCAGGTCTTGCTGTTGTTAAACTGTTGGGAATCAGAAACCCTTGCCTGCTTCCTGCGGATTACCAAGAGATCTACCGATTGATCCCACCCTATCTTCTCTCCAACTCCCATCATCATAACACTAGTAAACCATTAGCTCAGTCTCTGCCCTTTTCTCTCTAAAACCAAATGATCGGTGCCTTTGCCATGAAACCTCATCCATTTGGGTGGGCAATTACTAGGGTATATTTAAATTTCATAAGAGGCAAAGCCAGCCAACTTCATTTCTCATCCATGTCATCTCAAATACAATAAGTTCTTCAATTAATTTGCACCCAGCTCATCTCAAACCAGAGGAAAAAGTGTTTTTCATAAGCTTAATTGTCATACAGGGGAACTTTTTTGTGGCGGGGGGGATATTGCAGCATGTGGGTAGGGGAGACTTAACTCTTCCCTCCCTAGCTGCAGTCCCCCTTGAAAATTGTCCCCTGCGTGGAAATTAAGCTAAGGAAAAAAAGAACCCTTCCGTTGGCACCTGTGGACACTCAGGGCTCTAAGGAATAGATCCAGGGCCCTGGGAACAGCTTTGGGGCCAGAGCTCCCAGGAGTCCAGCATCCCTTCTTGGCTAGAAGTGTAGGAATTCTGGCACCGTTGCTATGCACACACGCATGGACACACAAGCAGCAAATAAAACCACAGTTAATAGTTGGAGATATTCAAGAGGTTTTTAAATCCCTGGGTGAATTTTTTTAAAAATAGCTTTTGCCTGGTGCCTAAAGGACATCAAGGTTGGCACCAGGTGTGCGTCCTTAGGGAAATCATTCCATAGCTAGGCCACTGCGACCCCCCAAAATCCTTCTCCCTTCTGACGCAAGCCTCGCCTCCCTTGGGGGAGGTATTTGGAGAGGGGCATCAGACAGGGCCTTTAGGGCACAAGTAGGTTGCTAGGAGCCCTCAAGCTGTTCAGTGCTGTAAAGGTGAGCACCAGCACTTTGAATTGGGCCCAGAAGTGAACCAGTGAAGTTCATTTGTTTATTTAGAGTATTTTTTTAATCTGCTCCTTAGCTCCCAGAGCGGCTTGCATACAATCCCTGCCTGCAGACTTACAATCTAAAAAGACATGACACGCAAGGAAAAAGGGCTGGGGAGGGAAGAGGAAAAAGGTTACATCTTTCAGCAGGGCTGGTGGAGTGGCCCTGCTTCCCTCTCTCATCTCCCTTTGCACAGCCTACTTTCGAAGTTCTTTTAAGACTGGTGAGGTGTGATCCAGGCAAGCAGTGTCAGTCAAGACTCTGGCCACCGTATTCTGCCCTAACTGAAGCTTCCAAGCTTTGTTTGTGTGGTAGTTAGTTACTTAGTTGGTGTTAACATTCCAAGCCCTTAACGGCTTGGGGCCAGGTTACCTGAAGGATCGCCTCCTCCCATATGTGCCTGCCCGGACCTTAAGATCATCATCAGCGGCCCTTCTCCGTGAGCCCCTGCCGAAGGAAGTGAGGCGGGTGGCTACTAGGAGGAGGGCTTTTTCTGTTGTGGCACCCCGGCTCTGGAATGAGCTCCCTAGTGAGGTTCGCCTGGCGCCTACACTGTACTCCTTTCGGCGCCAGGTGAAGACCTTTTTATGTTCCCAGGCATTTTAGCTTTCTAAATTTTTATCTTTGCTGTTTTAAATCTGTATTTTAAACTCCTGCACTGCTGCTAGGTTTTATTGTGGTTGCATTGTTATATTGTGGTTTTAATGTTCTATATATTTTAAATTGTTTTATTGTGTGTTCTTTGGTTTTAGTTTTTGTGAACCGCCCAGAGAGCTTCGGCTATTGGGCGGTATAGAAATGAAATGAATAAATAAATAAAATAAATAAAATAGTTATATCCTGCCTTTTCCTCGAAGGGGCCCAAGGCAGAGGACGTTATCCTCCTCTCCATTATCCTCACAACAACGTTATGTGGGAGGCTTAGGCTGAGAGTCAGCAGCTGGCCCAGAGTCATCCAGTGAGCATCATGGATGAGTAGGAACTAGAATCCAGGTCTTCCCAGGCCTGGCCCAACACTCTAACCACTACACCATGCTGGCTGTAAAAGGCAGCCTTTTGTATAAAGCATACCAGTGACCCAGTCTGGATGCTATTACTGTGGAATGCTGTTGCTAATTGAACTTGAGGAGCAGGGCCTTTGAGGATTGGGAGGGGGTGGACGTTGGGGTCCAGAACCAGCCAATCCTGAATAACGCACCTGTTGCTTCCTTATTTGTACAGGTTTGTGGTGTCCTGCATCCCCAGCTGGTTTTGGGGTCCTGTGGTCACACTGGAGGACTGTCTTGCTGCCTTCTTTGCAGCCGATGAGTTGAAAGGTGAGTGTGTGTGCAGTAGGGAAGACTCCCTTAGAGGTGTCCAGTATGGATTACTTACACTGAAGTGGCAGGGGGCGAGGGGTAGGTGACTACACAAAGGACGCAAGACGTTCTCTTGGATAAATGGCTTCTGCATCTTCTTTTTGCTTGTCCCTGCTCTGTATAGCAGGGGCGTCAAACCTCTTTCAGCCCGAGGGCCAAATTCAATTTCAGAGAATCTCTCGGGGGCCGCATTCCAGTGGGGGCGGGGCCAAAGGCAAAAGGGGTGGGGACCAAAAATACGAGTCTGTGTTTAGCTTAAAGTTCTTACTGTCAGTAACTGCCTTAGGAGAAGCATTTCAACCTTTTAGAATGGGGAAAAAACTGCAAAAGCTGGGAAACTGCCAAACGATCAGGGGTTGGGAGGAAAGGGGGCAGGGCCATGGGAAGGGGGTGTGGGTGTCTGGGGATTCTTGGCGGGCTGGATTTGGCCCCCAAGTCAGCCGGTTTGGCTTGTGTTTCTGCAATCCTGGAGTAGACCGTACTGTGCTGGATGGGCCAAAAATCTGACCTGTATAAGGCAGCTTCATATATTCATGTGGTCTTCCCAGCTTTGTGGAACCGATGGGATAAACTGCAGAGATTTCCCTTCTGTTGGGCTTGCTGAAGACTCCCCCCACGCCTCCCCCTCATTTCTCCATTATCTTTCTACAGGTGACAACATGTACAGCTGTGAACGATGTAAAAAGTAAGTCCCTGGGTCCTTTTTCCGTGCTCCTTTTGGCAGATTTCTCCTCTCTCCACTCATCGCTCTTTTTAGTGGGCGATACAGTTGTTTGGCACTACAACCCCCCTCCCAAGCCTTCATGACCATTGGCCATTCTGTGTGGGGCTAATGGGAGTTGCTCCAAAAGTGGAGGGCAGGTTGGGGAAGGCTGGTGTGGCCTCACCAAGTTGCCCACTGTGGATGCTTTGAGGCAGGCAACCTGGTGTCCTCCAGATGCTTTTGGACTACAACTTCCATAAATCCTGTCTAGCATGATAAGTGGTCAGGGATTCTGGACGTTGTAGTCCAAAACACCTGGGGAGGGGCACCAGGTTGCTTTCCAGTTCTCTAAATTCTGAAGGCAGCCTTGGGAACCCCTGAAAAAGCTGGAGGAGAAACCGGGGAGGGCAGTGAAGAAGGCTGACAACTTTGCCAGAGCAGAGACTGATAAGATCAGCCATTGTTTAATGTGTCCCTGGGGTGTGTGAGCTGGAAAGGAAAATATTATGGTAAGCCTCTGGAAAGGGCGGGGGTGGGGTGGGATGGGTGGGTGGGTAGGGGTTAAAAACAAAGTCTGGGGATTTCATAATTTAGATGCGTGGCCAGTCCACTTTTCTCTCTCCTTCTCCAGGTTGCGGAATGGAGTCAAGTACTGCAAAGTCCTCCGGCTCCCTGAGGTAAGCAGAGGAAGGTTTGACTCCATTAGCTTGCTAAGACGTTGCAGCTAAATTTCCACAGTAGTTGATCCTGAGACAGCCATCTCTCATTCTGTTCAAGAAACAAGTTGGGTACAGCACGCATTTGGCCATGCTTTTAAAAAAAGGTTGGGGGTGTGGGTAGAGAGAGATTCTGGACTTGCTTCTCCTACATCCAGCATAGATCACATAAGCCAATGAAAAAAATCCAAAATCTACAGTTGGGCAATGCCTTCATTAGTACCAACCAAAATTCCACAGAAGCGTGCAAACTTTCGCGTTCTCCAGAACTCTTCATCAGGCTAGGTGGTAAAAAAAATGCAAGGCATGGGGGAAGAGACAGAAAGTCCCAAAATGTGGCTAGATGTGTTGGCCATGAGGTCTGCACTTTAGATAGACCCTGTCTCATAATGGAGATTGCAGACTGAATAAATTAGTCAGTGGTAGGTGTTGCAGGTATTCGATTACTCCTAGCAATGTATTTTCCGATGCAATGAATATGAACTTGAGCATACTCCGGGAGAGAGCGCAGGACAGGAAGGCCTGGCGTGCTATGATCCATGGGGTCACAAAGAGTCGGACACGACTGAACAACAACAACAACAACAAAAGCAATGTATTTTGGGAGAGAGGAGCAGCTGTGGTTAATCTCCATGTTCGAAAACACAAAGGCCGGATGTAGATCTGTGTGTGTGTCTTTTTAAACTGAAGAGACTAAAAGTCTGGGAGAATTAAAAGGCCTTCCAAGCGCACACAGGTCTAGTTGAGAAAGCCTTTCAGAAAAGCCCATCTGGTCCAGTCAGGAGGGCTTGAGACATGCCCATCCACAGGTACATCCTTAAGCTCCTTCTCTTCTCCTAGATCTTGTGCATCCACTTGAAGCGCTTCCGGCATGAGGTCATGTACTCCTTCAAAATCAACAGCCACGTCGCCTTTCCCCTGGAAGGGCTGGACCTTCGGCCATTCCTGGCCAAGGAGAGCGTCTCCCAGATCACCACCTACGATCTCTTGTCTGTGATCTGCCACCATGGCACGGCAGGCAGTAAGTCCGCCTCCTGTGTTGTGCTGACCTCAGCCTGGGGTGTGTTGATGAGAGCAAGGATGTGAGGAACAGAGGTCAAAGGCCACATGGTGGTTAATGAGCGATCCATCCAGTTCCCCTTCTCACTAAGGCTGGCCAGATGCCATCAGCTAAGTTCACAGGGTAAAAATGTGAAGATTGTTGCAGCTACTAGCCACTGGTTGGTCTATTTTCCATGCAGTCATCAATCTGATGTCTACATCAGCGGTGGGGAACTCAGGCCTGGGAGCCAAATCTGGGCTTCCCCAAATGGTCACGCCCCCTTCCCCTGACCCTATCCCCTTTCCCCTCCAACCGCTGACCCTTCAGTGGTTTCCTGGCTTTTGTGCAGTTTTTCCCCCATTCTAAAAGGGTGAAATGCCTCTCCTAAGGGTTCACATGGATCCTAAACTGGCACTTCTGTCTATCTTTAGTGGCCCTAATGAACTTTTACCAGACAAATAAATGCTGACTTTTATGATGGTAGCATCTTGTCAACTAATAGCAAAGAATTGGAAAGAACCTACAGATCTATCAGTAGTTGTGTGGTATAACTATCTTTGGAATATTGGGTTGGCTGAAAAAATAACTAAACAGATAAGGGCACAAAGGCACCAAAAAGAATCTCACACCTTCCATACAATCTGGTATAAATTCATTGACTTCATTAACAAACAAGGTTCCCAGAGAAAACCACCAGCATGTCAAGGACAGACATGGAAAGATACATTTAGATAATTATAACTAAATCTTAAACCCCTGATGAACTTCTGTGGATAAATATCAAAATTATTAATGTATTGAAACTCCTGTGAATCCCTATTGACTGTAATTGGATTTCCTATGTAATGTTTGTGTTTTGTTAGTTGAAATAGTTGTAATATACTCATCAGTTACATTGAAAACGTGATTAAAACTCAGTAAAAATAAATGTTAAAAAATGCCTCTCCTAACGCTTAGTTACCGGCAGGAAGAGCTTTAAGTGACAATGCGCTGGCATTTCTGGTTCTTTAGGGCCTGCCCTTCATCCTTTGACCCTGCCCACCGAAATGCAGCCCCCGAGAGCGTCTCCAAAATTTAATTTGGACCTCAGGCTGAAATAGGTTCCTCACTCCTTGTCTACATTATAATGGGGCTTTGGTGATGGTGGTGATGCCTACAGCTGTGATTGGCTGAGCTGCCCTTATGTCAGAGAAAGGCAGGGCTGGCAAAAGGGCCTAGGGAAGGAGGTACTGAAGAAGAAGCAAGGGCCAGTGGTGCAGCTATAGCTGGACCTTGGCGCCAAAGTCCAGGGCCCCCACAACTTGGAGAGGGACCCTCTTTTATCACACATCTCCCCCATTGACACCACTGGAATTTAACACTGCATAAGTATGTGAATCTCCCTTTTCTTAAAGGTGGGCATTATATCGCTTACTGCCAGAATGTGATCAATGGCCAGTGGTACGAATTCGATGATCAGTATGTCACAGAGGTGCATGAAACGGTTGTGCAGAATGCAGAAGCCTACGTCTTGTTCTACAGGTGAGGAGGACTGGCTCCGAGAGTAACTGACTCATGAGAATGCATGTCAGTCCCAGGTGACATTTCTTGAAATGTTAAAGGGAGCTGGGGTGTGGGTGGGGAGTGTTTCCTGGGGTTGGAAATTTGGGAAATACTTCTTTTTCAGTTTATATCCTTTTTGAAGATGATTGCTGATCTGCATATTATGCAGAATGATGCGGTAGAATGATTTTATCACTTGGTAAGGGTCTTTTTAAATGCTTCCCCATTTAAAGTTATCGCCTTCAAGTAAAAAAAAAAAGGGAAAGAGGTTTTAGTCTAGCCCACTCCTTGCTGTGCTAGTGTTCTACTTGCAGGGAGGTTTTTGGGGGTGGGTGGTGGTGGTGGTGGTTGGTTTTCAAGTGGGGTAGCATTAAAACAACAACAAAGGATCTCTACCTGAAGTGGTATCGTCAGATGCCCACTTCACTGTGATTTGTGGGGGCGATGGGCTGAGCACCAGTGGAGGTGGACACTGAACTATTGGGGCCCAGACTCCGCCGTCCTTCAGATAATGAACAAGGAGGGGCTGGGGGTGGAAGTGGCGGTTGCAGCTTCCCCTCGACTTCCCCCTCTCCGCCTCCTTTTCAAAATTCACCTCCAGGAAGAGCAGCGAGGAGGCTGTGCGGGAGCGGCAGAAAGTGGTGTCCTTGGCTACCATGAAGGAGCCTGGCCTGCTCCAGTTCTACATCTCCCGGGAATGGCTCAACAAGTTCAACACCTTTGCAGAGCCCGGCCCCATCACCAACCACACCTTTCTCTGTGCCCACGGAGGTGAGGGGAAGGAGGGGCTGCCCCTTGGTCGGGAAGGCCGCCACTGAGCCCTGTGCGAAGAGGTGGGGCGCCTCGGTGGTGGGTGAGCCGGTCCCTGGAGGAGTCGGCAGCCATGCCGTCCACCCTACTTGCTCTTGCAGTGGCCTTGAGCTGCCCTTTGGCCTGCTTCTCTAGCAGAATCTCCACCGCAGGCTGCCACCGAATCGATCTTATTGGCTCACTCCATTTTCAAGGGGTGGGAGGAGCCGCAGCTTAGTGCTAGAGCACGTGCTTTATTTATATATTAGTATTATTCATGTATTTCCCATATTTGTATCCTGCTCTGCAGCCCAAAAATGTTCCTAGAATGGCTTACAAAGATTAATAACAAGGCAGTCCGTCCCCTCAAAAAAGAGCCTCGTGTGGCACAGAGTGGTAGGCGGCAGTATTGCAACTGAAACTCCCCCCACGACCTGAGTTCGATCCCAGCAGAAGCTGGGTCCCAGGTAGCCGGCTCAGGTCAACTCAGCCTTCCATCTTCCCGAGGTCGGTAAAATGAGTGCCCAGCTTGCTGGGGGAAAGGTAGTCACGACTGGGGAAGGCAATGGCAAACCACCCCGCTACAGTCTGCCATGAAAACGCCAGCGCAAGCGGCATCCCTCTAGGGGTCAGTAAAGACCCGGTGCTTGCATAGGAGGAACCTTTCCTTTCCCTCCCCTCAAGCTTACAGTCTAAAAGACATGACGCAAAGGGAAAAGGGATTGGGAGGTAGGAGGAGGAAGAGCGAAACGCAGGCACCAGTTCTTAGTTTCCAAGTTCTTATAGGTCTTCTCTCTGGCAGGGGACAGTGAAGCATCCCCCCTACAGCTGCTCCCTCTCTGGTCGATGGGGCCAGGTTGGTCTCCCCCTTGCTGTGAGGTTCTTCTCGGCTGGCAGAGGGTGCAGCCTCCCAGTGGCCCTTGGTTCCCTGGCCGATGAGGGTGGCCAGAGTATGCTGTCCCAGGGAACTGTCCGTTGGAGCTGTGTGTTCCTTCTGGCAGGCAGGGGTGAAGCGAGCTCCCTGCAGCTGCTCCCTCTCTGGCGAATGTGTGGGGCCATGTTGGTCTCCCCCTTGCTCTTTGCAAACAGAAGGCTCTCAGTTCAGTCCTGAGTGCCTCCAGTGAGAAAGATCAGGCCTTGCTGGAAAGACTGCCTGAGGAGAGCCACTGCCAGTAAACAATAGTGGGCAAGACAGACCTATAGCATGGCCTGGCGGAAACCCCCTCTGGCCTCTGCCTGCCTCCAAGCAAATGCCAGGAGTCTCTCTCTCCTCAGGAACAACACTGCAACTCCCTAAGTCCTGCTGAAGTGTCAGCTGTCTGGAAGGTGCCCTGTTTTAATTCCCTCTTCTCTTCTCATTTACTTACAGGGATCCCTCCAAATAAATACCATTATATTGACGATCTTGTGGTGATTCTTCCCCAGAACGTCTGGGAGTATCTTTACAACAGGTGGGGAGGCAATCCTGCAATTTTAGACCCTGAACTTACTGGGGACGGGGATGTTTTAGATGGCCACCCGTAAGTGATGTGCCTCACCTCTGAAGCAATACATTTCTTTTCTCCCTTCAGCTGCCACTCCGTGCATTAAAACCACTTCTACATTCCTGATATGTTAGAACAGAAACAACAGAACTGTTTGCCAACCCTGATTGTAAAAATAGTAATAATAATATAAAATGCTCTGACCATGTGCATTTACTAAAACTCAGTTACATCGAGCACCATCATGACTCCAGGAATAAAGTGGGGGTTTGTGTCTGCATCTGCTGCTCTGGGCAGTCGTTTGGGGGACGCCTGGGCTTGAGCCCCAGACCTTGGCCCCAAAGTCCAGCCCTTGTGGCACCACTGTTTGGTGCCCGAGGGAGGGAAGGGCTCGCCACCCCCTGCCCTGCTGCTGTGCTTCAGCGCCCGGCTTCCCTTTGGTCTCCAGGTTTGGCGGTGGCCCAGCTGTGAACCACCTGTATGTGTGCTCGGTGTGCCAGGTGGAGATTGAAGCCCTGGCCAAGAGGAGGAAGATTGAGATTGACACTTTCATCAAGGTACTGTCTCTGGCAGCAGTCAGGCCCACCGGAGTGGGGAGTGTGGAGGTGGGCTTGAGTGTATGAAGCTTGAGCGTATGAAGCTTCCAGTCATGCCCCCCTTCGTCCATCGACCCACAGCTCACTGGCAAGAGCATACTACTTGCATGCAGAAGGTCCAGCCTCTGGCATCTCCAGTTAAAAAGGTCTCAGTGCTAGGGAAGAGATTGTCAGACCTTGGAGAGCTGCTACCAAATCACAGGAGACAACACTGAGCTCGGTGCATTATAGCTTGTAACTCTGCAGTCTGTGTGGGATGGGATTGCACTCCCCCTGTAAGACACAGTTCTGGTTTGGACATAATGACCACCCAGAGTATGGGTTGTCATTGAATCATGGGTTGTTGCTGAATCGTGGGTTGTCCTTATGTTTAAACCCTGCACTATGGTTTAACTATGGGCTGTTAACCACAAACAACCCAAGAAGAGAACCCGTGGTTTGTTGTTGGGTTGTGAACTCTGGGTTGTTTGTTGTTCACAACCCATAGTTAAACCATAGAGTAGGGTTTGCTCATAAGGATAACGTACGACTCGACAACAATCTACGATTCAATGACAACTCATATTCAACCCGTACTCTGGATTGTCATTACATACAAACCAGGTCAGTGGCTCACAGCTCAGGATAGGAGCATGAGAAGCCACCTTACACCATTTCAAACCATTGGTCCATCTACACTGGCAGTAGCTCTCAGCATCTCAGGGAGAGGCAGTCCTGCTATCAGATCCTTTTAGCTGGATCCGTGAGTGATTGAACCCAGGACCTTCTCCACGCAAAGTCTGCACTCTTCTGCTACGCCTCACCCCTTAACTCTTTGATCCAGTGCTGCGGTTGGATGCTCAGGCCCTGGCAGTGTCTAGGAGTGCTTCTTGACCGCTTCAGTTGCTGCACCAGCTATAGCCTTTCTGGAGAACCGTCTGGCCACAGTCATGAGTTAGTAACTTCTCCAGACTGGGCACGTTCTACATGGGGCTACCCTTGAAGTCAATCCAGAAACGTCAGTTAATCCCAAAACGTCAACTCTGGTGCTTTTTCATCTCCCGGATACCTGTTGGTTTCCAGGGTCAACTCAAGGTGCTGGTCCTTACCTTGGCATGGCACCTGGGTAGCATTAGGGATGCCTTCCCCTATAGGTTCCTTCCCGCGCACACCAATCGACATCAGAGGTCCTGCCCCATGTTGTCTACTGTGATTTGGCAGTGTCAAGGGCTCCTTGGAGGCCTCTCTCAGTCTAATCCAGTAGCCAAGTCCAGACACAGACAAAGGGATTCCTTTCAAAGCTTTATTCTTCTTTTACAACTTAACAACTCTACCGTTAGCAACTAGATCTGAGCAGCACAGTACCTATGCCCTAAGTGGGAACAGTTGGTCCCTGTTTGAAAGGGAATCACTGGCAGACCCTGAACTTAAGGGCTAGGGAGAGTCCCTCCCCTTTTCCCTTGGATCCTCTGGGCGCAGCCGTTGTTTGCGTGCCAACCGGGCACTACGCCTCCTTTCCGCGCCCTCCATTTGGCGCCGCTCTCTGCGTCGGCGTCGCGCGTCCACCAAGTCTACTTCCCGCGCTCGGTCACTCCCAGGACTGCTATCTAATCTAGGAATGCGGGTGGGAGGAATCTCCGTCAGCTGCGGGCCCTGGGAAAGAGGCGCGCGCTCCTCTCCCAGGAGCGACTGCTCTTCCTCAGCATCAGAACTACTCTGGGATTCTCTGGGCTCAGTGTCCACCCTGACAGGCAGTGGCTGTCCAAGGCCTGGCTGTCTCTTCCTGAACTCCGATGCCTGAGATCTTTTTACCTAGCGACGTGAGAAACTGAACTGTCTGCATGCAAATCATGCGCTCTCCCGGTGAGCTGTGGCCCCAGCCCCAACGTAAACACTCCAGTATCTGTGTAGGCCTCCCTCTGGAAACTGTCACATGACATCCCCTCTCCGAAAGTCAGGCCAGTTGCCCCCATATTGCGGGCTTGGGGAGGGGGGGCGCTCAAGGCTGAGAGAGAACGGGCCGAGATTCGAATCAGACCCTTTCTGGCGTGCCGCTCACTCTCTGAGCCTTAGTGAATGTGTGGGGAGGAAGGGAAGGGAAGGGCTAGGGGCAAGCGGGAAAGTGTGCTGTGTCGCTTGGGGCAGAGCACACGCTCCACAACCAGAAGGCCCCAGGTTGAACCCGTGTCATCCCCGGTCACGAAGGACCAAGCAGGAGGTGATGTGAAAGAGCCCTTCTCTGCCCCTAACCCTGGACCAGCTCCTGCCAGTCAGACAACTCTGGGCTAGATGGACGAAGAGTCTGACCGGTTATGTTGCTGATGATCCCTCTCTGTCCTTGGTCCATCAGCTGAACAAAGCTTTCCAGGCCGAGGAGTCTCCAGGCGTTATCTATTGCATAAGCATGCAGTGGTTCCGCGAGTGGGAGGCATTCGTCAAAGGCAAGGACAATGGTAATATCCGAGGGGAAACGCTGGTGGCGTGGAGGGAGGACGGAGCAAGGCTCTGGCTGTTCCTGGGAGGCAAAGCCAAGCTGCCCCCGCCCTTGAACACTCTTTATCTGGTGGTCCTGCCAAATTCATGGGATGGAATCCGGGGTCTGAGTTCTGCTTGTCGGAGGTCAGTCTGCCCGATTTGGGGGGATCCCCCCACAGCTCACCCCATGGAGCAGGATCTCCTGACTCCACCAGCGCACTTGATCCAGCTTAAGTCTGGATCCAGCCTCTGGCGTAGTAGAATGTTTGGGCTCACACAACGGGAAGCTAGCGCTTCCTAAAGCAACCGGAAACAAGCCGAAACGCACATTTCTGGAATGGAACAGGTCAGTGGAAGTAGCAGGTGGGGCTTCTGCTGACTTGCCCTGTTGCAGAAATGAGTGTTCGGGCTCGTTTCCGCAGTTCTTGCCGGTGGCCCAACACAGACCCCGGGGCCACGGTAGCAGCGTTGGATGCTACCCATTATCTGCACTTTTGCACATAAGGAGAAAAAGATGGAGTGAAAGAATGGTTTGAAGTACCTCAGAAGGGTAAAGTGAGGCGCGAGCAACATTTTAGTAAAATACCAGTGGACACGTTATTGTGGTTACATTCTAAAAACAGGCCAAACGTATGAGAGGAAGTACAATACTACCAGTGATATTGAGACAACTGGATAGGTATAAAAGGGAGTTATGTCCGAAGAAGTCACCAATTTCCTCCATTCTCTTGGTTCAGAATTTTAATAAAGATGGAAAAATGGTGTGTGTGTATGGGGTGGCAGAGTAGGCTGAGCTAAAGAGGGATTTTGTCAACATAGACATTGGATCTAGAATGGATATGTTAAGGCATTCACGCAAATACAGGAAGAAATGGGTGATACTTCAAATGCTCATGTTTGAATATTTTCAAATTAGGCATTTTATTCAAGATTGGATCAGGCAAGTGGGAGACATTATCAGATCACTGACTCAATTGCAAGAAATATTAGTTGATAGACCAAAGAAGTCATTTTCTCAAGTATATAATATCTTGCTGAATATAAAGGAGGAACAACCAAAGTATATCAAATGGAACAAGGATCTTCAGTCAAAGGTGTCAACAGGAATATGGAATTCTCCTTGGAAAGGGGTGGATCAATATATAATAGCTACAAAATGTGTGTTTAGTGGTATGGAACTCAAGTGAGGATTGCAGACGTTCATCAGGAGTATTCTGAGATGTGCTGGAAATGTAACAGAAGGGGGGATTTTACCACTGTTTGTCACACTGTAGTCAGATTAAGAGATATTCCCAACAAGCCTTACAATCAGTTAATAAAATTCTGGGGGGAAAGTTACGTCTTGACCCTAAGATTTTGATAAATAAGGATAAGGAAATACCCCTTTATCACATGATTGTCACTGCTGGAGTAGTATATGCAAAGCATTGGGAAACTTAATTCAAACAATTAGAGAGCGGTATATTAAGCTATGGGATTTTGCAGTTTTAAATAAGTTAAGTTGGATGATTAGAGCTAGAGAGGGAGGTCTTGTGCTACATTTGAGCCACAGTAGAAGCAGTTTAAATGATTTTGGAATAGTCAACAAATTATGATGATTGGCATCCCATTTTTGTTGGCATAAGGAAGAGGAAATGTTGGCATAATTTAGCTGTTTAGTATGCTCTTGATTTTCCCCCTTTGGTAAACATAATTTTCAGAATTAATTTAAAAAGTGAATTAAAAAGAAATCCATGGCCTTAGGTATGAAATAGACAAGACAGAAGGGGGCAAGGTGCTAGAAGAGAGCAGATGTACAAAATGATGCAGAGTGTGGAGAAAGTGGATGGGGAGACATTTTTCTCCCTCTCCCATAATACTAGGGATGTATTCCATGAAGCTGATTAGTGGGAGACGGAAGACAGAAGCAAGCGCTCCTTCTCACGGTGCAGAGTTAAACCAAGGAATTCATTTCCTCAAGATGCAGTGATGGCTACCAATTTGGATAGCTATAAAAGGGGGGTTAGACAAATTCCTGGAGGAGAAGGCTATCAATAGCTACTAGTCCTGATGGCTACATGGTTCCTCCAGTATCAGGAGCAGTATGGCTGTGCACACCAGTTGCTGGGGAACATGGGCAGGAGGGTGCTGTTGCACTCGAGTCCTGCTTGTGGGTTTCCCATGGGCAGCTGGTTGGCCACTGTGTGAACAGGATGCTTGACTAGACAGACCTTTGGTCTGATCCAGCATCAGCTGTCTTCTGATGTTCCTAACTGGGATTGCTATTCCTGCTATTCAGACAAATAATGTCTGGAGCAGAAATAACTTTGTGAAATGAATTCTGAATTGTACTTCCATTGAACTGGTGTTGAGTGCTACCAAGCAACAGAAAGCAGTTCCTGGACCTTCTGTTTCCTTTCTTGCAGAGCCACCTGGACCAATTGACAACAGCAAGATTGCTGTGGCGAAAGGAAGTGGTCACATGCAGGTCAAGCAGGGTAAGGGCTCCCCCCGCCCGCCCCCCCCCCCCACGACAAAAATGGGATCTCAGTGAAGCTGAGAAGAATCAAAGCATTGGGTTTGGGAGACAGCCTTGCCTTCCTTATCATATAGAAAGAGCTAATGGCTTACCTTGCAGGGTTGCTGCTCTGTAGTACTAAAGTGATCTAGAATAGATGCTCATAACCTGATGCATGTTCATAACTTGCTCTTACTGTCATTAATGATCATCGGGGTCAGCATAGTCAGGCACTTGCCAAGGACCCACACCCCAGCATGGGACCCACTAATAAGAGCCCCTCCTCTTCCCCATGGCAACCTGCTTGGTCGCCTGCCTCTCGCTCCGGCCCAGGCAACGGCGATGGTGAGGAGGAGGAGCAGGAGACGCCGCGGCCTCCTTGCCCCTGGCTCCCTGCCTGCCGAGCGAGCAAGTGGGAGCCAGGATGAGAAGGAGGACAAGGAGCGAGAGCAGCTGGTGCCCCTGGGGGCGAGAAGGGAGACTCACTGAGGGAGGGGGCCCACGGAAGGTGTCTTGCCCAAGGGCCCTCCAAAACCTGGAGCTGGCACTGATGCCCACTTCCACAAGATGCAGTGATGGCCCCCAATTTGGATGGCCTTAAAAGGGGTTTGGACAGATTCCTGGAAGAAAAGGCTATCAACGGCTACAATCCTGATCGGCATGTGCTGCTTCCAGTACCAGAAGCAGTTTACCTACATACACGAGTTACTGGGGAGTGCGAGAGGGAGGGTGCTGTTGCGCTCATGTTCTTGTGCATTTCCCATGGGCTGCTGGTTGGCCAGTGTGTGAACAGAATGCTGGACTAGATGGACCTTGGTCTGATCCAGCACGGCTCTTCTTAGGTTTTTAGGATAATAATAATAATGTTAACCTTTGGACAAGGTGATGAGAAATTTGCTGAAAGAGAAACCGCTCATCAGCAGCATTATCTGGCTGCGCCCTGTATGTTCTGCAGGAGCTGATTATGGACAAATTTCCGAGGAGACGTGGATGTACTTGAGCACCCTCTACAGCGGAGGCCCCGAGATCGCCATCCGGCAGAACGTGGCACAGGCACAAGAGGTGGAAAGCCTGCACGGGGAGCAGAAGATAGAAGCCGAGACCCGGGCTGCGTGAGCAACAGTGGGCCGGACCTCATGGAGAAGGTACCCTGAACGGGCACTTGTCCATCGGGAGCACCTGGGAGGTCAGCTGCCGTTTCCTGAGTCAGACCATTTGGGCCATCACAGCTGGTCCTTCAACTCTCTCTGCTGGCTAGGGGATGATGGGAATTGTAGTTCAGCACATCTAGAGGGCACTAGGTTGGGAAAGACTGGTTTACTCCATCTGGGTGCCATTCTTCATGGTCTTGGGCAGATGTCTTTCTTTTACTAGCCCTGCTACCTGAGGTCCTTTTTAACTGCAGATGCCAGGGATCGAACCTGGGAGCTTCTGCATTCAAAGCATAAAGCCCCTTCTGAGATGCAGCAGAGAGAGCCAGCATGGTAGAATAGTGATCTGAGTTGGACTGGGGACACCCGAGTTCAAATTACGCCCTGTGCTGCTGCTCTTAAAGTTGTTATGTGCGGCTTCCCACCATGAAAAGCAGCCTCGAAGTAATGTACACACACAAACACAAAAATCCATGATTAATACAACGGAAAAGATCCAAAATCAAAATCAGCAGCCCCCACAGCTGTGGCTGGCTGGGGGATGCTGGGTGTTGTAGTCCAACTCAGAGGTTGGGGCACCAAGCCGGGAAGGCTGATTTAACAGATAGTCATTCCAGAGAATAGCAAGGAGAGACAAGAAGGCCTTCTTAAATGAACAATGCAAGGAAATCGAGGAAAACAACAGAATGGGAAAGACTAGAGATCTCTTCAAGAAAATTGGAGATCTCAAGGGAACATTTTGTGCAAAGACGGGCATGATAAAGAACAAAGAAAGCAGGGACCTAACAGAAGCAGATGAGATTAAGAAGAGGTGGAAAGAATACACAGAAGAACTATACAGGAAAGATCTTAATGTCCTTGATAGCCATGATAGTAATGTCCTTGATAGCCATGATAGTGCGGTCACTGAACTGGAGCCGGACATCCTCGAGAGTGAAGTCAAGTGGGCCTTAGGAAGCATTAGTAACAACAAAGCTAGCGGAGATGACAGTATTCCAGCTGAGCTATTTAAAATCCTAAAAGATGATGCTGTTAAAGTGCTGCATTCAATATGCCAACAAATTTGGAACACTCAACAATGGCCGCAAGACTGGAAAAGGTCAGTTTACATTCCAATTCCAAAGAAGGGCAATGCCAAAGAGTGTTCAAACTACCGCACAATTGCGCTCATTTCACATGCCAGCAAGGTGATGCTCAAAATCCTACAAGCTAGGCTTCAGCAGTATGTGAACCGAGAACTACTGGAAGTACAAGCTGGGTTTCGAAGAGGCAAAGGAACTAGAGATCAAATCGCCAACATTCGCTGCATCATGGAGAAAGCAAGAGAATTCCAGAAAAGCCTCTATTTCTGCTTCATTGACTACGCTAAAGCCTTTGATTGTGTGGATCACAACAAACTGTGGCAAATTCTTAAAGTGATGGGAATACCAGACCACCTTACCTGTCTCCTGAGAAACCTGTACGAGGGTCAAGAAGCAACAGTAAGAACCAGAGATGGAACAACTGAGTGGTTCAAAATTGGGAAAGGAGTACGACAAGGCTGTATATTGTCACCCTGCTTATTTAACTTATATGCAGAGTACATCATGAGAAACGCCGGGTTGGATGAATCACAGGTCGGAATTAAGATCGCCAGGAGAATTATCAACAACCTCCGATATGCAGACAATACCACCCTAATGGCAGAAAGCGAAGAGGATCTCAAGAGCCTCTTGTTGAGGGTGAAAGAGGAGAGTGCAAAAGCTGGTTTGAAACTCAACATTAAGAAAACTAAGATCATGGCATCTGGCCCCATCACTTCCTGGCATATAGAAGGGGAAGAAATGGAAGCAGTGACAGATTTTACTTTCTTGGGCTCCAAGATCACCGCAGACGGTGACTGTAGCCCTGAAATTAAAAGACGCTTGCTCCTTGGGAGGAAAGCTGTGGCAAACCTAGACAGCATAGTAAGAAGCAGAGACATCACCTTGCCGACAAAGGTCCGTCTAATCAAAGCGATGGTTTTCCCAGTAGTAATGTATGGCTGTGAGAGCTGGACTATAAGGAAGGCTGAGCGCCGAAGAATTGATGCTTTCGAACTGTGATGCTGGAGAAGACTCTTGCGAGTTCCCTGGACTGCAAGGAGGTCAAATCAGTCAATCCTAAAGGAAATCAACCCTGACTGCTCATTGGAAGGACAGATACTGAAGCTGAAGCTCAAATATTTTGGCCACCTAATGCGAAGAGAAAACTCTCTGGAAAAGACCCTGATGCTGGGAAAGACTGAAGGCCAAAGGAGAAGGGGACGGCAGAGGATGAGATGGCTAGATATCATCATCGATGCAATGAATATGAACTTGAGCACGCTCCGGGAGAGAGCGCAGAACAGGAAGGCCTGGCGTGCTGTGGTCCATGGGGTCACGAAGAGTCTGACACGACTGAACGACTGAACAACAACAACATATCCCCCCCTCCCCAAATGTTAATTTCCCTTAACTAGACTTCTCTGAGCTCTGTCCTTAGTGAACTTCCCATCCCTCTGCCCTTAACTATTAGAGTGGTTTAGGTGCAGGTTTCTGCCAGTACTAGACTTTGGGAGCCTCACGTTTCTTGGCACGATGGCATTGTAAGCTTCTCTGAATGTTAAGAACCAGGAGGACAGAAACTCTCCAAGGGAGACTGTTTCTGGTGGCAGCATCCCTCTGTTGAGAGTCATGCTGGTATGGGTTATTTTCTGCCAGAAAGAAGGGTAGCCAGTAGCCGACAGCCTCGGCTATTGGGCAGTATAGACATGAAATAAATGAATAACCCTAATCCCTGTGTCGTTGCTTTTGTCAGGTTGGGCTGGGCCCTGGCTTCCCCATCGGGGAGTGGACATCTGCACCCTTGCAGTGAGTCTGTGAACCGCTCTCTTGTATTTTGGAACTGAAAACATATGCAGCAGCAGCAGCAGCCTTGCCCTGTCTGCCATGACTTTCGCTGCAACTCGTTGGAACGAACGTTCATTTGATGCTAGCAAAGGCCGGTGAGGTCTCGTGGCCGTTTGCTTGCAGCCTCGTGGGCGAGAAAGCGTCCATGCGGCGGGGAGAGAGGAGCACCTTCACCATGGCTGGCTTCGTTTTGTTTTTCCTCCTGCTCGTCCCCCAGAAAGCTCTTCCTGGTAGGTCCGTCTTGCGCTTGGTGTGTCCGCAAAAGGAAGCTGGAAGAGCACTTCACTGCTTCCGGCCGGTGCCATCTCTGTTGGTGATCACTGTGGCTATCCTTGTGCCCGCTCCTCGGGTACCAACACGTAGGAGCGCTGTCTTTTGTTTCTTTTCTTTCTTTCTTCTCTTGGATTTCTACCATTTCAGTAGTAGATGTAACAGACCCAGGCATGGAAGAAACTGGGGACATTTCAAGGTGATGCTGAAAGCCTCACATATGTCTCACCCAGAGGTGGCTGCCAGCTGTAGCATTACGGTGACAAAGTCCTTTCCTTCTTCTGTTGCACGCAAGAGGGCGCTGCTTCCCCTCTTCCGACGAGGAAAGAGCTTTCAACATGGTGGGACGGATCCCATGAATTGCTATTTATTTATATATTTATTTGGAAGGATCAAACCCCTACTCTTATTCGCAATGTCTTTTCGCCCTGCCCTCTCCTGCCCCCAGAGTTCATAGGGAACAGACGCAGCTGAGCAGTTTGCTCCCATGACACCCCGTTGATGTTGGCTTCCCTGAGAAAAATCGAGTACGCTTGAATGAGTCCCTTGCAGTGACACCCTGCAAGCGTGAAGCTGTGCCCACGTAGCAGTATTTTGTACATCTGATAGCTTGCACAGCCAGGAGTACCGGAGTATTCCATAGAAGCAGGTAACATGCAGTAGTTCAGGTGCTGTGCCCATGAGCTATCCCCTCACCTGTGAGAACCAAGAGAGGAACCGCCCATGCCCAGCCTGCAGGAGCGCTGAATTGAGAACGGCCCCGGTCCCTGGTATGTGAGCAACTGGGCAGTTCCTCTGAGGAGTTCCATGCAGCCTGTTGAGCCTGGTGCACTCTGGGAGGTAGAGCCACCCCTTGAGAGGGCTTCTTCTTTGAAACAGCTGCTGAATCCTGACAGTCCATCCGCAAGTCCTTGACAGAGAAGGGATCACAGTGGAATTGAGCCTCATCATTTGGGGGCTTGACTGCCCCAGTGGTGCTCTGATTTCTCTCTCCTCCTCACTCTCCCCAAACAGAGACACACACACAATCTTCCTCTCGCCCCTTGCTTCCTGAATGCTTTGGGATTTAGTGGGGCTCTTCTAAGGCAAGTTGGTTCTTGAGGGTGTGTGTGTGCGTGTGTGTGTGGAATGGATGGTAACAGAGGGGGAAAGTTGAAGATCTGTAATGAAATGGGCATTTGGAGACCAAGTGTTTGCTGCGAACAGCAATTGGTGGCTCTCCTTTTTAGAAAGAGAAAGAAAGAAAAAAGTGCTCCCATGCATGCTTCTCAGTGTTTCTTTGCTTCCCCCGTTGACCTGGATCTAACACCTAAAAGAACTTCTTCCCAGGCAGCGAAGGAGCACTTGGGGAATGACTCCTCGCATCTCTCGCTACCTGAGGCCGGGCACCACTTCCCGTCTGCCACGGAGCTCTTGGGGCAGCCTTTGTCGTTGTGCTCTGTGCGTGCGCTTCTAAAGAAACTGAGCCCTTGGACGGAGAATGACTCTTGTGCCTGGGTTCCTCCTTTCGTGCTAAGAATGTGAGCCAATAAAACTTGCTTGCCTCCAGAGCGGCGTGAACGTTGCATTGCTTGGCTTTGTGCGGTCCTTTGTGCTGCGGGAGCTACGGTGTACATAGCAGGGTTGATATTAGAGCCAGGTTGAGCAGGGCTTAATGTGAGCCCACCCCCACAACCTGTATAAAGTTGTAACAAAACCTTCAAGCATGTGCAGAGTGACTTTCTCCCTGCTGAGACACTCCAGCTGGCCACCCACACAGCTCTAATTAGGAGGAGCTTCCAACTCACAGGGCATAACCCAGCCTTCCCTAGCTTGATGCTCCTCAGATGTGATGGACTACAAACCCCATCATGATGGGAGTTGTAGTCCAGCACAGCTGAAGAGGGCCAGGCTAGGGAAGGCTGGTGTAACCTCATCTTTTCCCAACCTTGGATGTACTTTCTCACATAGGGGAGGCCAAGCTTTGGAATTTGGAGCAAACTGCAGATTTGTCTGGTGTGTTCTGATAAGATCCTGCGGGGGCTTGAGCGGCATTGCTTTTTCCATACTTGGGGATGGCTTACTTCTGTATATGTGCCAGCTCCTGGTTTCGGAGGGCCCTTGGGCAAGACACCCTCAGCGGGCCGCCGCCGTCAGGGAGCCTGCTTTCTCACAATCTTCTCTTGCTCCTCACCTGCCTTCGCATCATCGCGCCCGCCTGCTTGCTTGGCAGGCAGGGAGCCAAGAGGCCGTGGCATCTGCTGCTGCTGCTGCTCCTCGCCACCACCGTTGCCTGGGCCAGAGCGAGAGGCAGGGGAACACGCAGGTTGCCATGGGGAAGAGGAGGAGCCACTCCAGGGGGCTCTGGTTTGTGGGCCCCTGCTGGGTGTGGGCCCTCGGCATGTGCCTGACCATGCCTACCCTTGACGCTGGCCCTGAGTGGAGGGAACCAATATCAGGGAGTTATTCCGTGGCTGGAGCTGTAAGTGGCCACCTAGTCTGACCCCTCCACATGTGGTAAAGCCCTCTGATAAAGTCAGCCCCATGCAGTGGTCAAGGCTTCTTGGGTTTTTTGGAGCGCACACGTGCAAGCATCAGGTCTGCAAACAAGAGATGGAACCTTAGACCAGTGGTCAGCAAGTACATTGATCTAGCGCAGGACGCCGGGTCCCTGCGCTTCTTGCCCTCGTGGTCACCCCACCACATCCCCGCACGAGGAACTGGAGATTATGCCCCTCCTCCTCTCCTCTCTGCCACAGCTTTGAACTAAGCCAGGAGTTGGCAAGCTGGTGCCCTCCAGACATTTTGGACTATGACTCACATCACCGCTAGTCAGTGTGGCCAGTGGTCAGGGATTATGGGAGTTGTCCAAAACATCTGGAGGGCACCAGGTGGCCTAGCCCTGAACTAAGGCATGGTGGACAAGGTAGTTCCATAACTTTCCAGTTGCTGACTGGGCTACTATGCATTAATCTAGTAAAGCAGAGGAAGGGGTAACTGGGGGACAGCGAGAGTGTGAGCACCGGCTTCTTCTTAGCATGGAAAAAAAACAAAGGCTACTTGTTCGGTTGTCCAGCAACTGCAAATGTGAAACACCCCCCCCCCCCCACGTACTACCTTTCTGACCTAAATCGTCCTAACCGCTGTTATGGGGCAGTTGTCATACCTTGATAAAAAGAGGCAGAGGGTGGGGGTGGGGTAAGGAACATCGCACTCAGCAAAAAAGGGACCGGCTGGCCGTCTGCCCTGAGCTGGACTCTTGCAGTGGGCTGCCCGTTGCCACTCGGACATGAAGCGTGTGGAATATCTTCATCTCTCTCAGTAGTCGAGAACTTCCTTCCCGTTCCCTCGCGAGAGAGACCGGGGCTAAAAGTGTTGAACCTTTAAGGGTGCTTCCAGAGGAGGTGTTTATCACGCAACAGCCCTGCCTAATTCACAGAATTTTCTGGGGAGCCACCTTCCTCCTGTAAAACCCTCCCATGTTTTCCCACCGCTTCTTCTACCTTTTCTGTTATCGTGGAAAATCCATTAAGTAGGGAAAGACAGAATCGCTGCGAATACCTACTGATAGTGCAGGTGTGGGGAACCTCAGGCCCAGGGGCCAAATCTGGCTCTCTGGGTTCCCCAGAAGGCCACACCCCTTCCCTATGCCCCACGCTTTTTTCCTCGACCACTAATCATTTGATGGTCTCCTGGCTTTTGTGCAGTTTCCCCCCTTTCTAAAACACTGAAATTCCTCTCCTAAGTCTTAGTTACTAGCAGAAGACCTTGAAACTAAAATATGTTGGTATTGGGGGGGGATGGCCCGACCCCTTTTATCTTTGTCCCCACCCACCACTGGAATGGAGTTGCCAGGAACTTCCCAGAAATTGAATTCTGCGCTCTGGCTAGGTTCTCCACCGGTGGGTTAGCAATAACATGCCTCTGTCTGGAAGCACCCCTCACCTAGAGATCATCTCTCTGCACCACAACATATTGCAAGTCTTTTTTTCTTTTTTTTTAAATCACTGTTAACAAGACCTTTACTCGCTTTCAAATGGAAGCACTTTATTTGATAGAATTCTGTCGCCAGAAACAAATGGGTCAAAACACTAGAACACTTTTGGGGCTATGAAACCATACACACGGACACACATTAAGATGCCACCAAAACCTAGATAAAAGAAATCCAGTGCCTAAATACACAGAAATCAATATTTTTTGTAAAAAAAAAAAAGTGCTCAACATTATATGTTAAAATATAATTTGGCTTATTTTTTAAAAAATCTTTTGACGCTTCAAGCATGAGGGGGAGAGATGGAATCAATATGCTGCAGAACCTATGAAAAATATTCAGCATTAAAACACAACTTTTCAGTAAATAAGTTTCTTTTCTCTTGTTCTATGTACAGATGTTAAGAACGGGTGTTAGATAGGAGAACAGGGGGAGAGGTGGAGTTTAGAGGGAAGGATCATACTCTTCCCCCCCCACCCCCTCTTCAGTAGGATCACAAGAAAGTCACAAAGAGGTTTTATAAACTGGTTGTGTCATTCATCTGCTTCAAGTTAAACTTGCGAGGCTCTGCACTGGAGCTCTGTACATGCTCCTAAGTGGAGATGAAGCTCCTCTACACCTTGTTTCCCTTAGCAGGGAAAGGGTTCTGTACACAGAACTGCTGTCTGTTGAAGGGACTCTGGAGGCCTGTGCACGCTAGATTTTACAGGTCTTAAGGGTTATTTTGAACCGAGGAGACTGCTAAGGCATATGTCTCCAGATTTCTCTTTTTGCACCCAAGATGCGTGAGCCATCCATGATGGGACCCACTTGGCAGCCTGCAGGGTGGGTGAAAAGTCTCCACGTAGATGGCAGAATTGGCATGTGACACTTCTTGAAGACAGCACCTTTTGCATGAAGACTAATAAGATTTTAGGAGCAGCCACAGTAGGTTTGTCTCCGCATACATGTGGGCGCACGTTCGACTTTTATGTTCGACTAGATGAACTACCATACCCTGCTTATGGGATGCCAACTCCTCCCTCCCCCCTAAATAAAGTGCCACATTCATTTATTTGTCTGTGACCATTCTCACTTTTTAACCCCTTCCCCAAATTAGTCACCTATGCTCTGGGCCTTGAGCGGTCTCCACTGAGCAGCAGCGTGACCACGGACATCTCTCTCGCTGCCTGCTGGGCCTCACCTCACCTGCTTTTTATTTTGTTTCCCAAGCCATTTTAATTACTGTTTTTTGTCTGAGAGGCTGGCATGCTGCAAAGCAAAGCGCTGCCCTCCAGCGCCATCTTTATTGGGGTTCCAAAGGGTGGTTTTGCATTTTTGAGCGAAGACCCCACCTCTGCCTTAGATTTAGGTTCTTGAGCAAATTACTTTTCTTTTAGCCTCACCGGTTTGCCTTCTGGGAAATGAGTGTTTGTGACGGGCTGTGCCCAACATGGCAGCCATTTTGTGAATGGGCAACGGCCCCCCCACGGCAGCCATTTTGTGAGAGAACCCACAACACTCGCAAAATTCCAGATCCGCCCACCAACCCAAAACGGTTTGGGAGCCTGCCTCCACAGCTGGCTTTTCCCTACTTCAAACTGGAACTAGTTTTTCAGAGCCCGATGAAGAGAGACTGAAAGAACCGGGCATGTTTAGCCTTGAAAAGAGAAGACTGAGGGGAGATATGATAGCGCTCCTTCAAGTACTTGAAAGGTTGTCACAGAGAGGATGGCCAGGGTCTCTTCTCGATCAGCCCAGAATGCAGCACACAGAATAATAGGCTCAAGTTACAGGAAGCCAGATTCCGGCTGAACATCAGGAAAAACTTCCTGTTAGAGCAATACGACAATGGAACCGATTACCCAGGGAGGTGGTGGGCTCTCCCACACTGGAGGCGTTCAAGTCGAGGCTGGACAGCCACCTGACTTGGATTCCTGCACTGAGCAGGGGGTTGGACTCGATGGCCTTGTAGGCCCCTTCCAACCCAACTATTCTATGATTCTATGATCTATGAGTTCATGCCAGGATGAGAAAGCATCTGCGAGGATGCTTACGAACAGGCGCTGCTGCTCTTAAATATGTCAACATCTATTTTCCCCTTCCGCTGTGGCTCCCTACGCACCCAATTCTGTGCAAAGGCCCCTAGCCAGTTGTGCAAAGTGCCTCTCCTCATTGGTTTCCTTGCAAACATGCACTTAGTGGAAGAGAAATAACCTTTCTCAAATGCTGTTTTTTGTCGGCATGTTCTTAAAGGAGCAGGAGTTTACCAAGTAAGCATCAGTTGTCAAAAACTCCCAGGACTTGTTTCTTCACAGGAAGAGGCAATACTCTTCCCAGCTCGCAAAGTCACTGTGTAGACACTGCAGTCATTTGCATGTTCCTGGTAGGGTGACAATAATATACTGTCCACCTAGCTTAAATATATTTATATATATATATTATATGTACATTGACAAGCAGACCTCTTTCTTAGTCTTACATCAGTGACACCAAACAAACAAAAATTGAAGGGGAGGGAGTTCAGCCGGTCGCTCTTCTGTTTTGCTGTCGCAACAGGTGAGGGTGTAAACATCACCATAAAAACAGCACTATCGGTATCGCCTGGTGGTTTCCTTATTTGCTTAAGATTTCTTGCTCTGAGAAGATCTGCTGGTCACTGAAAGGGAAGAATAATGAACTGCCACGGTAGCCAGCCTGGGGCATTACAGGCTGGTGGCCAGCTTTCTGTGACTTTGGGAAGCAGTTGGCATGGAGGCAGGAACCCGATGCCGATGAACTTACTGGGTAGGAACAGTGACACTCATAAATTCAGCCCAAACAGTGGTTTCTTCTCTGCCTGGAGTCTTTTTTGAGGATGCAGCCCTCTCCTCTCTCATCTGACAACGGTTCCAATTTGCAATAAAACCAGGATAGCATTGACTACTCAGTAGACATCGGTAGAGACCAGAGATGCTGCCAGGCACTTAAAACATCCGGGTGCCCAGGTTTCCGTTGGCATCAAGGGAAGGTGCTTCCCCCCTCCAAGCTTATGTGCAATGTGGATGGGGGGATATCCAGGGGTGGGGGGGCTCCGATTCCCCTACCCCACAAAGGGAACATTTTTTCTAAGCTTAATTGCCTTGTGGAGGGTGGGAAGGTTGGGGGGGGCGTTGTAGCATGCAAGACGGGGGGGGTATCCCTTCTCTCCCCAGCTGCAAACCCACTTGAAAATTTCTGCCTGCATGGCTCTGGGAAATAGATCTGGGGCTGAGGCCTCAAGGGCCCAGGACTAGCAACGCCCCTGCTAGGGACTCGATCGGAAGTGAAAACTATTTGTGGGCTCCCTCATACATTACCACAGCAGGGTGGCAGATGTGTTCCCGTGGCTTCGGTCCACGCTGCTGTGGCAGCACTTGTCTCCCCAGCCCCAGGAAGGCAGGCAGGGGCTGTAAACCGGGCCTCTCCTACTCAATTGCCACCCTCCCTGTGGCAACGGCGTGGCTCGCTTTCCCTTAATTTGCAAGGAGATGGAAAGGCGGCCTCGTGGTCCCTGGTGCCAACCCTGGGGTGGGCCGTTTCAACAACTGGACATTTCCATGGGGCCAACACACTCACAGAAGGAGAACCCCCCAGCTGGACCGGACTAAAGGTCCATCCAAACCCCGTGTCCCGTTTCCCCGCAGTGGCTAACCCTGAGCCTCCAGGAACCCCCTCAAGCTGGCTTCCATACTAACGGCTGTTGACAGAGCAGCACTCGGTGCCTTCAGTAGCCAGGGAACCGTGTCCCATCAATGCATCTAGCAGCTGTTGGAGGGAGTCACCGGCAGTGCCTACCTGTGCGTCAGGGAGAACTTCACCATACTTTGGGTTATCGGTTGGAAAGACTCTTGCTCTGTCACATTCAGGATTGTCTATACCAAGGGTGCAGAACCTCTTTCAGCCCAAGGGCCAAATTCCATTTTGGAGAAGCTCTGGGGGCCGCAGTCCATTGGTGGGCAGGGCCAAAGGGGTGGGGCCCAAAATACCAGCCTATTACAGTGTAAAACTCCCTCTGCCAGTAACAAGGTCTTCGGAGAGGCATTCCAGCCTTTTAGAATGGGGGAAAAACTGCACAAAAAGCAGGAAACTGCCAAAGGGCTGGTGATAGGGCAGGAAAGGGTGTGGCTGGGGGAACCCCAGAAGGCCAGATTTGGGCCCTGGGCCTGAGGCTGTACACCCCTGGTCTAAACTGACTGCCCCCTCTAGAGATGCTGGGGATTGAAGCTGGGACCATTTGCGTGCCAAGCATGCACTCAACCACTGAGCCAAGGCCCATTCCAGACTGGCAACCGGCCACCTAGCTTGACTCACCATTAGGATGTATTTGATAAATGGACATTGATATTAATCTACTGCTAACTGCCTTTTTCAAAGGGGGGTGTGTGTATCCCATGTAAGCATTCTCTCCCTCAGAGCTGACTCACGCACATGACCCTTCTTTACTTCGAACTGCCTCCGCTGAAGGCAGGTGGCTCAGGTGATATGAAAGTTCTCTCAGTGATGCTGCAAATGCAGTGGTCCATTCACATGTGAGAGCGGTGGCGAACACGCACGTGTCGAACCAGATCCGTCTCTGGCTCTTTCGAAAGAGAGCTGGGGCTTCTCCGACACAGTTCTTTAGGAGAGTTTATATCAACACAGGCTGGGCTCTTCCGGTGCGCCTTTGGTGGCTGTTGACATGAGGAGTGATGCTGTGCCTTACTTGATCCGAGAACTGCTGATGTTTGGGAGATGGAAAGGCGAGTTCCCAACCCAAAATGTACAAGCACCCCCAGCAAACAAGCCTCCTCGAGTGAATCGTCCAGGGCAAAGCAGCTTGCAGCAGTGACGTCACTTCCTCTTGGGATGGGCACATTCCCGAGGCCGCTACCCATTTAATCAGCCACATCGTGTCCCCCAAAAGATAATTTCGAAACAGACACGAGCAGGGTGTGGGCAGGGGCTGTGTTACAATAGAGCCCGGGAAGAAGAGAATCAATCGGAGTGCAATTTTGCTTGGATGGGGGGCGGGGGTAGGGAAAAGCTGGAAATAAAATGCGAGAGCGTGCGGAGATGGCATGCAGAAGGAAAAGGTAGGTCTCGAGGTGCTAAAGGAAGGAACCAAATAAATTAAAAACAGCAGCAGAGAGATTAAACGGAGCACCTTAAAAGGTAGCTGGGCACAGACGAGGCAGCGGGGCGAGCATGCAGGCGAGAGATGGAGGAAACGGAGGTCTGCCGAAAACAGGCCATCTGGCTAGGAGTCTCCATGTGCATCTGCCTGGGCATGCAGGGAGACGGGCGACTCACAGGAGTGCTGGGCGACGCCTCTGCCATGGGCTGGTGGGCCCGCTATTCAAACCCTTCCGAAGTCACAGGGTGATAGCTTGCTCCAACCCTGACGAGTGCCTGCCGGAGCTCTCCAACCCGTCCTCAGCAGCAGGCAACCCCCTGGGCAAAACGGCTAAAGGCAAAAATGGCAGCCCAGCACGCACGCAGAAGGAAAAGATGCAGTCTCTCGGGGTAAGGCCCAGGGAAAGGTGCCAGGCTTGCAGCAAGGGCGTTGGACAAAGGGCTGTCAGCTCTTTTCGAAAATGTCCTGTCCAAACAATCGGCACGCACCAGCTCAAACCATGCTGGTTTGCTACCTGAGGGGCTCTTTCACACACCATGCTTTTCCCTAAGCGTACACCTCAGAGGTTTTCATGGATACAAGGGGTTGGGGGCACTGCATTGCCCCCCTGGACCCCAGCAGAGGCCACACCGCTGCCCTTGCTGCCCCTGTGCTGCCAAGATTTGGTGGCTTGGCAGTGACAGAAGGGAAAAAAGGCCAGTTTCAAAAGGCAAAACCAGCCGTCTGCCACCCAAAGCAGCTCTTTTTTGTTGTTGCTACTTCACTTCTTAAAAGCCCTGTTTCACCACCGATTTGTCCTTTTAAAACAGGCCTTTCCCCGCCACGCACACACACACACATTGGGCACCGAATTTCAGCAGCGTGGCAGTGACAGCGGGACGCTGGAGGCACAAAGCAGCCAGGGGAGGCAGCCTGCGGCCCACATTGCTCTCCCCTGACACGTGCCTAAAAGCGTGATCCCCGAATGCAACAGAGACACGTAGCATGACGGGCAAAGCAGTCAGCCGAGCACACGGGGTGGCCAGTCCCTTTGCCACGTCATCGTGTGTCACACGGGCCCATAAGTGCTCCATCGGGGCAGCAGCGGGCAGCGGTAAGCCTATGCTCACTTTGCTGGGAGAAAGCGCCATTAGACACGGTGAGCAGTATCCAATGTTAGTCTTACGTAGAGTAGACCCATTGAAAAGCATGGGACTCAGTTGTGGCTAACATACTTCTTCATTTCAGTGGGTCTACTCTAAGTAGAACTAACACTGAATACTACCGAGTGGGTCCTCCTTCCAGTTAAACATGCACGGGAGTTAACTCCAATAAGAAGTGTTGACACAGGCACTAATGTTTTATTTAAAAAATAAATCCTAATTTTCATGACTGATGATATTACAGTGTGGCATTTATGCAGTTTATTACTCTTAGGCACTCCACAAACGTCAGCTGAGTACTCCTTGCAACAGGCGGCCTACCCAGCAAGAGCGGTTCTCGTACTGCAAGCCAGCGGAGCGGTCGGCGTACGTGAAGGCAAACTTTGGGGTTCTTAGCCGAGGTGAGATTTGGAAGAGAAGGACCGACAGCGGCTGTTTGCAGCTGCCGTGCGCCAGGAGCGGCTTTCCCCTTCACCATGGTGCTCATGACAAACGCCTCTTTGGCCGCTCAGCCTGCGTCCCCTGGCTTTGACTTTACTTCTTAATTTCTTTAATTAAAAAAAAGTTTCCAGGGGCAGGCGGGCCCGCAGCAAAGCGAGAAGGGCCACCCCCCAGCGTGTCCCTGTGCAAGCCGCTGCTCTGGGATCACTTGGTCCAGTTAAAAAGCGCAGTCAGAGCAGTGACTCACCCAGAACAGAAGCCAGCGAAGGGGGCTCCCTTTATACCTGGGGTGAGCAACTTGTGGGCCTCCATAGGTTTTGACCTACAACTCCCATCATCCCCTCCCCATTGGCTCTGCTGGCTGGGGCTGATAGGAGTTGAAGGCCAAAACATCTGAAGCCTTGCAAGTTGTCCCCCGCCCACTGCTTTTACACACTAAAAACGTAACCTTTGGGGGAATGTAAGAGTGAAGAGGCTTTCCATCTCTCTGAAGTTTGAAAATGGGAAACCCCGTTTTGGCAGGCCTCCTCCTAACCCTTTCCAATTTCACCATCTTCTTCTTGAGCTCCAATTGTCCAGGAGCAAATCCATCCGCAGATGAGAAACTTCAGCTACCGGAGACTGAGCCATACTGAACCCAACAGAGCCCAGCGTTATTGCTAGATTTCACAGGAACAACTCCGCTGTTTGACCCAATATCCCTCATCAACCTATTGAGCGAGCCACTTGGAACTCGACCCAAGACTCCAGAATTGGTTTGGGCTCCTATATTTAGCTCTGGTCACTAAAGGTTTGCAGAACATGTGGTCAACATGTGAACTTGCAGAATGTGCAGCCAACATGTGGTTTGCAGAACATGTGGTCAACAGATTTGGGCCCCAGCCTTTCAGTTGGCATCAATGGGAGGTTTTTTCCCCCCTGTAAGTTTAAGTGCCATGTGGAGAGGGAATGGGGGAGAGTAGTGCACAAGGCGTGAAGGGTTAACTCTACCCACCCCCAGCTTCATTCCTCCATGAAAATTCCCCCTCCAAATGAGAAAAAAAGTCCACTGGCAACTAAGCACACTCAGGGCTCTGGGGAATAGACCTGGGGCTGTGGGGAAAACATGTGGGTCTAGGACTCCATGGGCCCTTGCCTAGCAACATGCGTGTGTACGCGCGTGTGCACGTGCGTACATCCCTATTTGCAAATCATGGGACACATTTGCAACCCCAAATACAACCACAAGCACAAAGGCAACGCTCAGGGAAAGTCTGCAATTTCCTAAACTCGCGTTCATGTTCAAAAGCGTGCTGTGGTGCAAATCCTACCAAAATATGCATTTTCATGCTTTAGCTTGGGGCCGGGGGGGGGGGGGGATTTTTGGTGAGGAAAAATGCGCATTTTAAAAAATCTGCCTTTTCCCATCAGGAAAAACGGTGCAGTTTTAAAAATGTGCATTTTTCCTGCTGGGAAAAGAAAAGGCGTATGTGTGTGGGAATGTAAACGAGACGAACTGAGCTTCGAGGACAAATTCGGAGAACCTCGGCAAACTCAAACAGTGCGTGTTTGCCTGTCCCCGTGTGGCGAGAGAGGAGAGGACTAGCAAGTAGACTGTTCAACTTGTAGCTCATATAAAATCTCACCTTGGCTAAGAAGGCACCAGTTGGCCAATGACTATGTCTCAGCCTCATTTTTATGGGAACAGTAACAGAGCTGAATAGGCCCACAGCGCAAGACAGGGCCATCAGCTTGCCAATGGAATTTCCTGGTGTCCCTTTCCTGGAGAAGAAATAAAGCACGTTGGAAGGTGTCTGGTTACATTCTACGTTAGTCCCTACTCAAACCATGGCATACGGGGGGAAAAGGAGGATGGGTTAGTTTTGGGCGGTAGGTGGCATGCTGGGGAGCATTTAGCAAGCAACCGAGCGATGGCTTTAGGAGGAGTTTGATTCCCACTCCGCAAATGTGGACTCCATTCCGCGCTAGAGGAATGGAGGTGGTTTGAAAAACAGCCCTGCCGAGAAGGGGGTGCTTAGAAAAAAAATAAAAATCAGACCATTGTTTCTCCTCCTGCGCCCAGCTCGCCCCGAGGCTCTTGTACCAGCAACCAACACTTTTAGGAATCTAAAGAAACAGAAAGAGAAAAAAGAAAAAAGATCTGTTAGACACACAGAAGTCGGGGAGGTTCGGGGAAGGGGGAGGGATTCAAAATCTGCAGAGCTACCAGGGAGGGGGAGCACAGCAGCACCCCCCCCCCCCAGCAAGGAGCTAAAGAAGAAGAAAAAGCAGAAAAAAGTTTGCTTGGCTGGGGATCCTTTTTGGAAGATACTCATGAAGGCACAGAACGAGAAAACCAGGAGTCTTAAAGAGCTTCATCTACATCCTCCCACCCTGCCCTGAAGCACTGTGCCCAAGTAAGGCTACAGGGAAGCCATTTTTTGTTTAGGGAGCTGAAGGCGACTGGATAGAGCTCATCATTGCCTGGGGGTGCCAACATCTGTAGTTGTCCCCCCTCCATTCCCACTTTGGTCATGTGTTGTCTGTACTGCTTTGAGCATTGAACTTAGTCCTGAGAATCCAGGTCACTGGTGAACAGCTGCAAAGCAAACAGAGGAAAGAGCAATGCCGCAGAGGAGGGACGGAGGGGTGGTTAACTCTTCCCCTGCGCCAGCTTCCCCCAGCTGCAGCAAACGCACCTCTGAGAAATCGGACTGGAGGGGAGGGTGTAGAGGGCTGAAGCCCCAGGCAAAAAAGGGGTTAAAAAGCCCATGCACTCGCACGCATGCGCACACGCATGCACACCCATGCCATTTTGTAGCTGTTCATCCCTGACTATGCAATGTGGCCATAGATCTGTGGTGGGATGGGAAAATGGATGTGGATACCTCTGGGCAATGATGATACCGTCCTTCCAGCTTTGCGCCTCTAAAGCAGTGATACCCAGACTAATTGGCTGATTTTGATGTAACAAGTTTACAGCTGCAGGGGAAATCACCCTTCTGCTCCTGCCAACTGCTCCTGAAGCTCTCCTTTGTGGGCAGATGCACCACCTCAAGAGGCCCTCCCGGTCACACTTTGCCCACACCAAACTCTTCTCAGAGAAACCCATGCTCGTGAACCCCAGGGCAGAAAGATCCGATAACAGAGAATGCAGGGCTGCCGCTGAAAAGGGCAGTCCTGCGCCATGCTCTCCCTCCACCTCTGTAATGTCTAGTTCAGGGGTGTCGAACCTCTTTCAGCCTGAGGGCTGAATTCCGTTTTGGAGAAGCTCTCAGGGGCTGCATTCCAGTGGTGGGTGGGCTGAAAGCAAAAGAGGCGGGGCCAAAAATGCCAGAATATGGTAATTTAAAGCTTTCGCTGCCAGTACCTAAGCCGTAGGAGAGGCATTTCAACCCTTTGGGAGGAAAAAATGCACAAAAGCCAGGAAGTCGCCAACGATCGGTGGTTGGGGGAAAGGGCAGGGGAAAGTTTTGGCCCCCAGGCAAGCCTGATCTGCCCCTTGAGCCTGAGGTTCTCCATCCTAGATCGAGCTGAATGGGTTCTGGGTCTGATAACTTTACACGGTGTGTGCCCCAGCCCCGATCATACAAAGCCAGCACCAGGGAGCGAGGAAATGCACAGTGCTGTGACATTGAGAAGCAGGGTCACTTCAATGGGAGGTTACAGACGGGGAGGTAGAACTGGACACGGGTCCACCATTTTTAGTAGCAGCCCTATGTGCGGTTGAAAGTGTCATGTCGCCTTTGCTCCAAGGAAACCGGCAGTTCACTACTGAGCAACCTTCCTCAATTGGTGCTGTCCAGATGTGATAGATTGCAACTCTCATATCGGGCATGCTGGCTGGGAATGATGGGAGTTGTGGTCCCAGCACATCTGGAGGGCACAAGGTTGGGGAAAAGGCCTCTATAGAGCAAGCTGCCGCCATCCTCACCCAAATCACAGAGCAATGAAACAAGGAAGTCCCAATTATAGACAAATTCATGGAGGAGACAGTTATGAACGGTTACACATCACGGTGGCTATTTGCTACCTCCCAGGCTGGAGAAAGCATGTCTCTGAATGCCAGTTCCTGGGCAACCATAGCAGGAGAGGGCTGTGGCACCTAAGTCCTGCTTGTGGGCTTCTCAGAGGCATCCAGGGGCTGGGAAGCCACAAAAACAACAATGCATTTCGCGGCACCTTACCCTGGCAGTTAACGGCACAGAGGGAAAGAAAAGGCAAGAAAACACATATTTTTACCCCTTGGTTTCTGTACCACAAGTTAACCGCTACAGTTAATTCCAAGGCAGCTGCAAAGCAGAAACTTTTACGCAGAAGCAACTGGTATTTCACTATGAGCAAAACTACTGGAGAGCGCCACCGATCTGATCTCTAGCAAAACGCAGCAGCATCCAGCAACTATGCCAAAGACAACTTAATTAGTTCCACGGCCGCTTAAAGAAAACCCCATGAGCTTGAGAAAATAAAACATTTTACTTTTATTACAGGGCAGGATAGCAGTACATCTAGTAGGAGAAATCCAGCAGAGTAAACAGAAAAACAGTTCTAGATTTAACAAACCTCAGCTTTGAATGTGGAATGTCCTATACCGTTGATTCTGAAGCAGGAAAAATGGGAAACATATAGAGAAACAGGAAAGAACCTCAGCACCGTAAACAGGGCTTCAGCTGTCTTGATCAATTCCATGAAAAGAAGGTCTCAGTTAAGCTCAGCCAGTGAGACAGCAGGACAAGTCCACATATATGAGAAAGGCAAAAGGCTCTCACCAAATACGATAAATGCACATTCAAGTCACGACTAAGTTTTCAGTTAAATTATATACAAACTATGGATAATCTATACAAACTATGGGTAATCTATACAACCGTTTTTTTAAAAAAAAAATCGCCATTGCATTGCTTATGAAGAACTTCTAAAAAATGTTTTGGCAAGCCTGAAAATGATCACATTTTTGATCCTAGACTTCAAAGTGCATTGGTGTTGTTTAAGAGCGGGAATGGGAGTTGTCAAGAAAAGTCTGCAAGCCCCAACACTGCTGAAGACGTCTCTGGGTCTCTTGGGGTGGGGTGGGGGGAGGATTTATGTACATTCTGGGGAGGGGAGTGGGGCAGGAACGGTGCCTAAGGAGACCACTTTCTATTGAGGAAAAATAACACCTGGCCCAGACAGGATACCAGGATATATTGGCAAAGACACGTTCCCAAACCTGCGCCCACCTTGTAATACTCGAGCAGAGGGCGTGAGGTTTTGCTAGGAGAATCAACTGCCAGGAGGGGATCTGCTTAAACCTTTTAACTGCATCCGTTCCCTCCAGGCTGCTGTTCCGTAGTCCCTAGGTTGGATCCAGGATCTGCCTTCTGCAAGAGGAAGGGCTCCGATTTTGGGGTATCCCCCCCTCACACCACAGTTCAGTCCACTGAGCGGGGTCTCCTGACTCTCTCTGTGGCCTTTTCAGTGGGCTGCCATGGGAAGGAGCAGGCGGGGAATTCCACTTCCAGCAGCGCACTCGATCCAGCATTGAACCTGGATCCAGCCCTCTGAGTCCAGCTGGAGGGGAAAAAATCCAGGTGGTGGAGCTCTGTGGATCGTGCACCTGAGCTGACCACCTTCTCCACTTCCTGTGGTCTCAGATGTGGAGGGGCTGTTTTATTTAAAGCCCACCGACCCTGCTTTGGCCTCCCCCCCCCCCCCGCCACACACATTACCACAAACAGCATGCCCTTTGCAGGAGGAAGCTAGGGCCGGGGACGCACAAGGAATTTCCCACCGCAGACCTTACCTGTTTCCAGACATTTTGGACTGGATCCAGTTTGACACTGGATCAAATGCACTGAAGGAAGCGGACTTCCCTGCCTTCCCACGGCAGCCCCTCCAGTCCCCTGAAAATGCTACACAGAGTGTCAGGGGCCCTCCTGAATGGGGTGAATTGTGTGTGGGGGGAATCCCCAAAATCGGTCAGAGGTACCATTTGCTAACAGAGTCCTACCTCTCGCAGAAGGCAGATCCTGGACGTAACCCTTTGGTTCCAGGAGTCCTGCGGCATGCAGCCACTGTAAGTTTACTAAAACACCCCCACACACACACACACCCCCGACAAAGAAGAGAGTATAAATACTTCCTATTAATCAATGAATAGCGATAAAGTCAATACTGGCTTTGTGTGGCCCTTGGGGGCAGGAGAGAAGCGAGGGCGGAGAGACTCCCCCAAGTGCAACGGCATCACGCGCCACCTTTAAACAGGGAGATCCGTGGGTGGTGGCGGCCGGGCAGCCCCTGTGGACACGTGGTGAAACCTGCCCAAACTACCGCTTGTGATGTGCCTTTGCACCTACAAATCGAGAACTGACGACATCGCTTCGAACAGCCTTACCCAACCTGGCACCCTCCGGATGCGTCAGACTGTAGCTCCCATATTCCCAGCCAGGTCGGGGAAAGCTGCCCTGAAATGTTGAAGGCAAGGCAAGCAGTGTGTGGACCCTGATGCTTCTCTTCTGCCCGCCTGCATGGCAGTGGGCTGGAAAAAGCCAGCCTCTTTGGAGGAACCGGATCTCCAACAACCCCCTCTTTCCTCGCTTTCTGACCACATCCTGCTGATTTAAAAATGGGAACACTGGGACGAAGCGACCCCTTCTCAGAAGGAAGGCACCTGCCCCTTTGTTTGGTCGATGGCTATTATGGGTTATTTGGGCAAGTGCCCAGGCGCCCATCTGAAAAACGGTATGGCACAGCAAAGATAAAGGCTGGTGGGAATGAGCGAGCAACCTGGAACATCTGGAGCGAGCCTGTTTGCAGGGAGCTATGGGGCAAGGCGTTCTCTGACCTAAGAGCTCACCCAGCCGGCTCACATTTCAGGGGATGCACGTGTGAGCCCCATGTGCTGAAAATCCCCTTGTCCCACCCACCTTTCTGAGGCTTCACCAGGCAATCACGCCTCTTTTCATAGTCACAGGGGCTAGAAACGTGCTTTTGATTTTGGAACACCGCAATCCGAGATTGCCAGGAAGCTCAGATTCTACACCCAGTGCCAATTCCTGCCTGTGGTCAGTGAGACCGGGACGGAGACCACTTTCGCCTTGCGCATCCGCTGCTGCTCCGCACACAACCAACAGGGATTGGGGGCAGCGCCCAGGGGGAATGGCCAGCTTCCTGTGCTCGCTGTCAGGGTGTCCAGGAGGGAAAGCCCCTCTCGCTTCCCCACGCCCTTTCCCAGCCATGGGTGGCACTGTCAAAGGAGAAGTCCAGGAATCTGCCATCCGGACCAGCCGTTTGCAGACTTCCTACTTCCAGGGAAGCGTTTCCACCTTCACAGGCCTGCTCAGGATCCACCTGGGCGTCTGTCATGGACCTCTCCCTCCCCAAATGCAGCAAGACATCCTGGGGCATATTCCAGGGAACAATGACAAGTCCCACGGGCCTCGCTGCTCCCTCACATCGACTCAGAAGGCAGCCTAGCACGCCTGATTCCCCTCCACTGCTGCGGACTGGAAGGGAAGATTTATGCTGGATCCACAGCACTGGCAGAAATGAACTCCTGCCCTGGGCGGCCCCTCCGGACCCCTGAAAATGCTGCTCAAGGGGGTGAGCCGCGTTGTGGCCCGGGGGGGGAGATCCCCCCAAATCAGGCGGGGGGCTCTTCCGTTCCTCTCGCAGAAGTCAGATCCTGAGCAAGCTCAGCTTGCTGGGCAAACTCGGGAGCCCATTCCATAGGGAGGCGGGGGGCTCTCCCACATGGGAGGCGTTCGAGACGAGGCTGGACAGCCGCCTGTCGGGGATGCTCTGACTGGGATTCCTGCCTTGAGCAGGGGGGTGGACTCGAGGGCCTTGTAGGCCCCTTCCAGCCCTACTCTTCTAGGATGCTATGAACTGCCAGTCAGCTTCCGAGAAACGCCAGGGAATCTCAGGAGGCCCTTCGGAAACACCGCCCCCCCCACCCCCGCTGCCCCGCAGCTGTAGATGAGCCCGGGAGGTTCCAGCCTGGCTGCTTTGGCCACACAGAGAAAGCGTGAAAGAGACGCCACTGTGGTTGTTGGTTTGGTTGTTGGTCTTTTCTGGGTTTCGGAAGTAGCTCTTGCAGCGGGGTGGAAAGCACCCATGCGAGACACGGCTGGCCTGCACGTTCGGGAGAAGCGCATCTGGCTGGGAGCCAGCGTGGCTCGGCTCCCTAAACCCATTATGCCAGCAATGTCACCCCAAAATTGTTCTACCTCTGCTAGCTGTGGAAGATGGAAGAGTGCAATGTATCCACCCACCTCTTCCTACAGTTAGCCTGGGAAGCTCCAGCATTCTGCTTCGGACATATTCCCATAGCTCACTGGCTTTTGAAGTTGTTCCCACACCTATGAGGGCTAGAAACATGCGACTGAAAAATAAACACTGAAACGTGGGGTCCTCAGGATGCTGAATTCTGCGCCAGAAACCAAACACTAGATGCTTGGATGGTGTGATCACGGATGCACTCAGGGCTCCACCAAAGCCCTGATCAGCAAACGGTTTCAGGTTGGACACAGACTGAGGCTGGGTCACCTACACTGACGGAAGTGAACTACCCCACCCCTCCTTCCCACGGCAGCCCCTCCAGCCCCCTGAAAATGCTACACAGAGAGTCAGGAGACCTTGCTGACTGGGGTGAGCTGTGGTGTGGGGGGAGAGGGGGGATCCCCCAAAATCAGGCAGAGGCCTTCCTCTCGAGGAAGCCAGACCCTGGCTCCAACCCGGTATGCGCCCCCTTTCACCAGCCAAGTTCAGAACCTGTAACTGGATGTTGACTATGGCTGAGATGGCTATGAAAAAAGACAAACATGAACACTTTCCTACCTACAGAAGACACAAGCGGAAATATTTGTTAAGGCTGCAATCCTAAATATGCTTGCTAGGAAGTCATCCCTGTTAGACCCAGCGGGACTTACTTCTGTATGACCAGCCTTGTATTCTACCCCTCAAGTGAGTCAAATCTCCCAGTTCTTTCTCCCTCTCTTTCCGCTCTTAGCTCGGCAAGGGAAGGTTTCGAGGGATTTTGTTTCCCGGCCCGCAAATATCCGCCGGAATTGTTTCCATCCCTCTCCAGACCGTCTCCTGGACGGAGCTTTCGCAGTGCTTAGGCAGTGCTTAGGACGCCCAAGCCCTGTCCGCTCAGCGGAGGGAGCAAGAAATGCACTTTCCGAGAAGCGTTTCCGCAGCAGGCTAAGCGTCCCTGCGGAAGCAAGAGCCCGACCTGGCACAGGGAATTAAATGTAAGTCATAGCACCTTTGGCATTCTTCTCCAAAAATACTTCGACGTAGGAGGTTGGGACGTAGCCTTCTTCATCCTCATTCCTCCGGATCCGGGTCCAGCCGTCACCTTTGTCTTCCTCTATGACGAACAAGGTTTCTCCTTCGGTGACGGAGATCGTCCCTTCATTCTGACCTGGGGGGCAGAGGACCTGACGGATCAGGGGCCGCGCTCCCCAAGGAACCCGTTTCCGCGGACGCGGCTGAGCTTCCAAACTGCCCAGTCACCCACGCTCCCGGGGCAGCGTCCAGGCTCTTAATCACATAAGAGACGAACAAGGAAACAGTGCACGAAAACAGCACGGAAGGCAAAGCAAGAGAAAACTGCAGGCGGGGGCCGAGGGAGCAGGGGGCCACTCAGTGAAGGCCAGGTGGCGCGGAATGCTTGGCAACGTGCGCCGTGAGTCGTTGCTGGGGTGTGTGTGCGTGGTCTTCTTCTACAGCTCGGCTGCAGAGCAAAAGGCACGTTTCCCTTGAGCCCAGGGGTGCTGAAACGTTTTCAGCAGGAGGAACCAGTTCTGTTTTGGAGAAGCTCTGGTAAGGGGAGGGGTTTAGTGCTGGGCGGAGCCAAAGGCAAGCAGGGCGGGGTTAAAACAACCAGCTACACGCCTATATCCGTGGCAGATTAAAGCTCTTCCTGCCAGTAAGAGGCATTTCAGCCTTGCGGAAAAAACTGCACAAAAACCAGGGAAGGGGCACGGCCATCTGGGGAAGACCAGAGGGCTGGATTCTGGCCCCCTGCTCTAGCCATCGAAATAACAGCTCTGTGTCTGCATGGGTGTGCGGGATCTGGGTCAGAACTACGGCGGAGGGGCAAAGCATTAAATTCCCTCTCTCCCCCGGCCGCAATCCCAACCTGGGTCATCCCGCCATGGCTGCAGCTCAGGAAAGCAAAGGCCAAGCAAGCCGGGGCCAATCCTGTCCCGAGCGTCCCGTTGAGTCCGACCCCGACCCGGTTTCGTCCGCACCTTCAAAAGTGTATAGCGCTTTGCAGGTTCCGATGGTGGGCAGCGGCTCTTCGTCGTCGAACTCGTCGTCGAACTCCGTCGCGGGCACCTTCACCTCACTCTCCTGGCTCGGTTCCTCTGTGTAACTGCCATCCGGACTGCTCAAGACAGGAAAAAACACGGCAACTAAAGCGACAGGCCTGGTGGGCCCAGCGGGGACCCCGGAAGAGAGCCTGGCCCATATTTATTTATTTGCAACAGAAATAAACGTTTCTATTTCTTTATAAATATATAATTTATTCTTTAATACATGTTAAATGTATTACTTTTAAAGTTTTTATTCTAAACAGATTCCAGAGCAGTGAACAATAAAAGATCAAAAGAATAAAACACCATTAAAATTGTTTTAAAAAACAAAAGACCAGTAAAAACCGTTGCTTCCTGAAATAATGTTTCCAGGAGATGCCAAAAACAGCAGAGCGCTGGTGCCTGCCTGACCTCCAGGGGCAGGGTGTTCCAGAGGAAGGGGGCCACCACAGTGAAGGCTCTTCTCTGGGTGGACTCCAGTAGGGCCATAGGTCTGTGTGGAACCACTTCAGTGGCTGGGCAGGTTGGTAAGGGAGAAAGCGCTCTCAGGTATCCTGGTCCTAAGCTGTTTAGGGCTTTGTACACCAGCACTAAAACCTTAAACCTGGCCCGGTGGCAAATGGGCAGCCAGTGCAGTTCCCTCCGCAAAGGAGTTGCATGCTGAAAGGGGAAGCTCCCGACAACAGCCCAGCTGCTGCATTCTGCACTTGCTCCAGCTTCCAGAGCAGCCTCAAGGGCAGCCCCACGCAGAGGGCATTGCAGTAATCCAGTCCTGAGATTACTAGTGCCTGTGCCACTGTGGGCAAGCTGTGGGTTGGGCCCCAGGGCATAGACTGAAGACACATGAGGCAGGCACCTTGCTGAAGCTAAGCTGGTCTGAGTCTGTTCAGTGCTTGGAGGGGAGACCACCTGGGAACGACATGTAGCCACCTTGAGTTCCATGATGGAAGAAAGGTGGGATAAGGGATATACATTAATAAATACATACATAAATAAATAAAATCTGGGATCTGCCCTCCACAAGAGGAAAGGACCTTCTGCGAGAGGAAGCACTCCACTTGTGAAAGGCCTCTCCGTCCAATTTTGGGGGAACCCCCCTCCCCACGCACACCCCACAGCTCACCCCATTCAGCAGGGGTCTCTTGACTCTCTGTGAAGCCTTTTGAGGGGATGGAGGGGCTGCCATGGGAAAGAGGGGGTGGGGAAGTCCAACCCTGTGCCTCCCTCGCCAGACACTTCTGCGGGGTTGACTCCACTCACAACGCTGTAATGCTTAGATTGGCTTGCCACACGGCTCCTCTGGAAGGGATCATGAGGAGAGTTTGTCCACCAGCCACAGGCAGCTGCAGGAAAAGTTTCCAGCCAGTGCAGTCACTCTCTGCGCCGTCAGGAGGAGACTTCACGGTAAGTTGCAATACTGAGGGTTGCCGAGAGATTTTGTGAGGGGTAAGGGTAGAGGCAGATTGGTTCATAGTAAGGGTGGATTTACGGCCAGACCACACGTTCCCTTCAATCTGGGGTTCCCAACCTTTTTGGGTCAATGGACACATTTGGAATTTTGAGGGTATGTTGTGGGCACCCTCACAAAATAGCTGCCATGGGGTGGGTGTTTGCCCATTCATAAAAATGGCTGCCATTTTTGGGAGAACACTCATTTCCCAGAAGGCAAACCGGTGAGGCTAAAAGAAAAGTCACTTGCCCAAGAACCTAAATCCAAGGCAGAGCTGGGGACTGAGCTCCAAAACACAAGACCACTGTTTTGAACCCAAATAAAAATGGTGCCGTAAGGTGGCACCTTGCTTTGCAGCAGGCCGGCCTCCCAGGTAAGAACAATTAACTAAACAAATCTTAAGAAATAAAAATGAGGAGGGGCAGGCAGCCTGGGGGTCCAACGGAGGTGTTTGTGGGCAGATCAGAATCATAGAATCATAGAATAGTAGGGTTGGAAGGTGCCTACAAGGCCATTGAGTCCAACCCCCTGCTCAGTTCAGGAATCCAAGTCAGAGCATCCCTGACAAATGGCTGTCCAGCCTCGTCTCGAATGCCTCCAGTGTGGGGGAGCCCACCGCCTCCCCAGGTAATGGGTTCCATTGTCATATTGCTCTACCAGTCAGGAAGTTTCTCCTGATGTTCAGCCGGAATCTGGCTTCCTGGAACTTGAGCCCATGATTCCGTGTCCTGCACTCTGGGATGATCGAGAAGAGATCCTGGCCTTCCTCTCTGGGACAACCTTTCAAGTACTTGAAGAGCGCTATCCTGTCTCCCCTCAGTCTTCCCTTCTCATGGCTAAACAGGCCCAATTCTTTCAGTCGCTCTTCATAGGGCTTTGTTTCCATTCCCCTTATCATCTTTGATGCCCTCCTCTGAACCCTCTCCAGCTTGTCTGCATCCTTCTTAAAATTTGGTGCCCAGAACTGGACACAGTACTCCAGATGAAGCCTAACCAGTGCTGAGTAGAGGGGAACTAGTACTTCCCGGGATTTGGAAGCTATGCTTCTATGAATGCAGCCCAAAATAGCATTTGCCTTTTTTGCAGCCACATCACATTGTTGGCTCATATTCAGCTTGTGATCGACAACAATTCCAAGATCCTTCTCGCTTGCAGTGTTATTGAGCCACGTATCCCCCATCTTGTAACTGTGCATTTGGTTTCTTTTTCCTAGGTGCAGAACTTGGCATTGATCCCTATTAAATGTCATTCTGTTGTTTTCTGCCCAGCGCTCGAGTCTATCAAGATCCCTTTGAATTTTGTTTCTGTCTTCCAAGGTATTAGCTATCCCGCCCAATTTTGTGTCACCTGCAAATGTGATCAGCATTCCCTGCACCTCCTCCTCCAAGTCATTAATAACAGTGTTGAAGAGCACTGGGCCCAGGACTGAGCCCTGCGGTACCCCACTCGTTACTTCTCCCCAGTTTGAGAAGATCCTATTGATCAGCACTCTTTGTCCTATTGGTGTTATGGAGAAGCCATAAGACCCCAGCCTTAAAAGCTCCAGCCTTAAATGCATGATTGTATTTTATGCATCTGCTTTGGTTTTCTAAAACTAATAATCACAGATGGTCCAAATCAGGATCTGTACTGCAGCACATTGGTGGAGGGGGTTAACTCTTTTCTCACATGCCACAGTCCAAACCAAAATCACCCCCCCAACACCCCGCCCCTGCATAATTGGGGCCAGGGCTTAGGAAGAAAAGGCATGCCAGATTTCAGATCCTCTCCATGACAGTACCTGCTATTTTTAAAAAAGCACACAGATATATTCAATGTGTTCACACACTGAATGCAACGAGTAGCTTGGCCCTTAGAAGTGAGGACTAGAACCTTGACAGCGACTCAGACTGTAACAGAGAGTCAGACGAAGGGCTTACAGATCTCGGAAGCACAGCCCTAGCAAGGTGACAGAAGCATCCCAGGCTTGGACTGGAGATGGGAGATTACAGCTCAACAGTTTGCAAAATAAGACGCCAGCCTGCACCCAAGCTGAACGGTTCAAATCACTGCCTGCACGAGATGGCTCTGCGTCCAAGGATCACCGGGGATCCGTGTCGTTGTTCTCCAGGGGGCTTTTCCCTCTGTTGCTTCCCCATTCAGAGCCAGCAGGGGGAGCTGCAAAGTGAAAAGCCGCCCTAGCCAAAGAGACGGCATGTGAGCCCAACGCCGTCCTAGCCAGGAGGCACGGCTGCTTCGGAAAGGGGGCGCACACAGAACTTGCCCGTGGTGCACCCCCGTGGCTGGGGAGTGCTCCTCTGTTAATTGGCGGAAAGGGTGGAAGAGGTGCCGTTGGGATTTCGGCTGTTTTGTAGCAAGAGCTTGGCTCAGACACCGGAGGGGAGAGCACGCTTCCTTACGATTTAGGCGGCCACCCCTCCACACCCTAAAATCAAAGCACTTTCTCTTCGCCCCCCTGCCAGGCTCTACACAGCTATTTTCATGTCCTTAAATCAGGGGTTCCAAACCAAAGAGCCAGGGGGCCACACCCCTTTCCCTGGCTGCGCCCCCTTTCCCCGGAGCACTGATCATTTTGTGGTTTCCCGACTTTTGTGAAGTTTTCCCCATTCTAAAAGGCTGAAATGTCTCTCTGAAGGCTTACTTCCTGGCAGAAAGAGCTTTCAGTTTAAAAATGCGGGTAGTTTTGATATTTCAGGCTTGCCACATTTGCCTGCAGCCCCACCCACATTTACCCTGAAATGCGGCCCCCAAGAGCCTCTCTGGAGTGGAATTCTGCCCTCGGGCTGAAAGAGGTTCAACACTCCTGGCTTAGGAAGATCAGCGGTATAATGAATGAGACCATTGCACCAACCAGCCCAGTATTGCCTACTGTGGCTGGAAACCGCTCTCTAGAGTTTCAGGCAGACTCTCTTTCCCAGCCCTGGTGAGATCATTTTAAACCTAGGATGCACAACCTCTGGCCTACAGGCCTCATCTGGCCCATGGAGGTTCAGCATCTGAACTGCAGAGTCCTCCTGCCTCAAGAAATCCCTGCTGTTATCTCCAACCTCAGATCGGAGATAACAGTGGGGACGTGGGCAGCCGATTCTCCCTTCGCTCGCCTCTCACCAGTGAGCTCGGCCAGCCAGTTGGGATGAGAAGTGGTGCATGGACGCAGGGTACTTCACTGAGTCTTCCTTTGCACACCTCTTCCCAGCACCACCCGAGCCACTTTCTCCGTGCTGAGACAGGCATGGAACTCTGTCCATCTCTCAGCAGACCGAAAGGCAAAATGGATGGGTGGGGATGACATCAGTGGGTGTGCCCACAGCCACTGACATCACCTGGCCCGCAGAGGGCCTTGTGGCGGCAATGTGGCCTCCACCCTATTTTTGTTCTGTGCCTGTTTTAAACTAAAGATGGAAGGAATGGAACCTGGAGCCTTTTGCAGGCCGAGCAAGCGGTCTGCCGTTGAGCTACGGCTTTTCCCCGGAAGCGAGGCACACGCCAAGTTATACTCGAGTCGGACCAGTGTTGTCTTCTCTGGCTGTGGATGGCTCTCCGGGGTTTCAGGCTGTATGCCAGCCCTGCTCGCCGAGATCCTTTTATTTGGAGATGCCAGGAAGGTAGCCATCGCTACCAGGCAGACCGTGGATGACTTGAGTTTCGAGGGAGAGAGGTGTTGTTGTGTTTTGTTTGGGGGCTTGTCAGCAAGAGAGGGGGAAGCTGCAGGGAGCTCGCTTCACCCCTCCCTGCGAGAAGGAACACACAGCTCCAACAGACTGTTCCCTGGGATGGCAGACTTTGACCTCATCCATCAGCCAGAGAACCAAAGGGCCACTGGGAAGCTGCACCCCCTGCCTGCCAGGAAGGACATCACAGCAAGGGGGAGACCAAGCTGGCCCCATACATCGGCCAGAGGAGGAACAGCTGTAGGGGGCTTGTTTCGCCCTTCCCTGCCGGAAAGAACACCTGCAAGAAACTAGAAGCTAAGAACCGGTGCCTGTGGTTTGCTTCTCTCCTCCTCCCTCTCAATCCCTTTTCCTTTTGTGTTGTGTCTGTCTGTCTGTCTGTCTGTCTGTCTGTCTTTATTTATTTATTTATTTCATTTCTATACCGCCCAATAGCCGAAGCTCTCTTTTAGATTGTAAGCTTGTGGGCAGGGACTCTCTTACTATTAATCTTTCTAAGCTCTGGAAGTCCTTTTTTGGCTGAAGCGTAGCAAAAGAGTGCTGTAAATAACAAACTCCAAGAGGTGTTGAAGTCCTGCTGTAATTTTTACACCTTGTGGCCGCATGGCTGAGACACCCAGGCATCTTTGCAACAGAGAGGCTGCTGAAATGGACAGCGCTACTGAGATACTGTACCTCTCGCGATCCTGGGCACAGTTATTGACGGTCAAGGTGTTCTGAGGGTCGTACATCCCGCTCTGACGCCGCGTCGTCTCGGTCCGTGCAGGCAACCGGCCTTCCACCTCGGCGAGCCAGCCCTGTGGGGGAAAAGGAGCAAAACTGAGGCACCCCCTCACTTGCAAAGTGTTAGGGCCAGGATTCCCACCTGAACCTGACCACCGATCAAAGTTTCCCCCGGCAACTCCCCCCTCGTTCTCACAGGTGAGGTGGGTGGCAACAAGGAACCAGGACTTTTCAGCGGTGGCCCCAAAGCTGTTGAACTCCTTCCTCAAACATCCATCACCTGGTCCATCCTATCTTTGAGGTGCCAAGTGAAATTCTCTTGTGCCTGGAATCGTTAAGGCTTAATAGCTTTTAATGATGCTGGATTCTCAGTTATCAGGCTTTTAATTTGCTGTTGAGCTTTGGTATTAACGGCAGCTTTGGCTGGTTTTATTTTTTATTTTTTAATCTGCTTTACTGGTGCTTCCTTGTTGGCTGCATTATGATCTTTTATTGTACCTTTTTTGCCTTCATAGTTTTGCTGTCATATAAACACAGAGATGATGGAGGAATCTGTTTGCGGGGTAGAGCTCGGCCGGTTTTCGCCAGCTCAGCTCCCTGGATTCCACCTTGCTCATCCATGAGCTAGCCCGACTGTCGCATGATGAGTCGGGCCAGCTCATGGTGTGTGTGTGGGGGGATTTGGCACAAATTGCAACTGTGCAAAATTGCAGCTGTCAATATTTACGGAAATCACAATGTGCACAAAATTGCGGCTATAAACAGTGCAATTCGTGCAAAATTGCAGGCGTTTATGCCTGTCTAAACCATTTACACCTGCAATTTTTTGCAAATTACACTATTTATGGCCGTGATTTTGCGCAAATCGCGACTTGCAATTTTTTTTTTTTAAGTTGGCAACGTTCCTGAGTTTTGGGAACTGACCCACCACTCAGCTCACAAATGCAAGCTGAGCCAGGTCTATCATGGGAATCTGTCAGGACCCTAAAGGGCTGGATTTCCCTGCGATGGAAAACCCTATATTAGCATAGCCACCAAATAGCATCCCTTTCCCTTCCTCCCACCCCCCAACACAGAAATTAGTACCTATTTTTGTGTGCATTTCTCAAATGTATGCATATGTATTCATTTATTTCAAGTATTTTTATCCCACTCCCCAGGCAAAAGGCTCCCAAAGCAATCAGTAAAAGAAGACTGGGGTACAGCTGTTGAATGGGGTACAGCTACCCTTGAAAGACCAGGTCCGCAGCCTGGGGGTCATTTTGGACTCCCAGCTGTCCATGGAGGCTCAGGTGTCAGCTGTGAGCCGGACAGCGCTGTATCAACTCCATCTGATACGGCGGCTGCGCCCCTACCTTCCCGACCATCTGCTCCCATCGGTAGTACATGCCCTGGTCTCCTCTCGTTTAGACTACTGTAATGCGCTCTACGTGGGGTTACCCTTGAAGACGGTTCGGAAACTGCAGCTGGTACAGAATGCGGCGGCTCGCCTGATTAAAGGCAGCCGCCGGCGAGATCACATCACTCCAGTGCTGAAGGAGTTGCACTGGTTACCAGTTGTTTTCCGGGCCAAATTCAAGGTGTTGGTTTTGACCTTTAAAACCCTATATGGTTCCGGCCCAGCCTATCTTAAGGAGCGCCTCCAGCAACACCAGACAGGCCGCTTAACAAGATCAGCCTCGGATGGCCTTCTCTCTGTCCCATCAGCCAGGACAGCTAGACTGGTGGGGACGAGGGAGAGGGCCTTCTCTGTGGTGGCCCCCACTCTGTGGAACTCCCTCCCTAGGGAACTCCGTCATGCCCCCTCTTTAATGAGCTTCCGTCGTGCATTAAAAACGTGGTTGTTCAGGCAGGCATTTGGGGTGGGTTAGGGTATTTTTTTAAAAAAAATTTATGGTAAAATTTTACTGTTTTAAATTGTTTATGGTGGGTTGTACATCGCCCAGAGTGGCTGGGTGACCAGTCAGATGGGCGATTAATAAATTTAATAAATAAATAAATAAATAAATAAAAGACAGTCCTGCCCATGGGCTTACAATCTAAAACGACAAGACATGCAAGGAAAAAGGGATTTGAAGGGAAGAGGAGGAAAAATAATTACTGCAGCAGGGCTGGTGGGATGGCCCTCCTTCTACCACTCATTTCCCACAGCGCAGCTGAAATGGCTGATGGTGGTGACAACTGAGGGAAGAGGAGCCTTCATAGAATCATAGAATAGTAGGGGTGGAAACAAACAGATTATTCCATCATCTCTATGTTTATATGACAGCAAAACTATGAGGGCAAAAAAGGTACAATAAAAGATCATAATGCAGCCCTGCCCTCCCTCTCATCCTTTTCGTTCAGATTTTTTTTTCAAATATGTGCATGTTAACAGATGCTTTTTTTTTTGAGGTTGCTCCATGGAACACATCCCAAGCTCAGAAATGTACGGATTGCCAACTGCAAATTGCATCTGGGTTCGCATACAGACCTGCAGGTATGGAGTGGGTATATCTGTAAATAAACCACCCTTAAACGGAGGTAATTTCTCAACCATCCCCTATGACCTCATCACACTGGATTTTTGGTCTGTGTTGACTTCCCCCTACAGATGTTTGACTTCTGATTTTTGGTGTGTGTTGATTTGATTTTTGGTGTGTGTTTGTTTTGTGGTGTGTGTTTGTTTTTGATTTTTGGTGTATGTTGACTTCCACCTACAGGAGAAGACAGGGCACTGCAGAGGAAGCTCAGTGACATTACACGTGAGCAGCTCATCAATCTGATGGGGTGGGAGCAGGACTGGCGTCAAGGGTCGGCACAGTTGGGCACCTGCCAAGGGCTCACACCTCAGCAAGGGCCCACTGACAAGAGTTGCTCCTCCTCTCCACTGTTGCAACCTGCTTGTTCACCTGCCTCTCGCTCTGGCCCGGCACTGGTGCTGGTGAGAGTGGGGAGATGCCATGGCCTGCTTGCCCCCTGGCTCTCTGCCTGCTAAGCAAGCAAGTGGGGGCCATGATAAGAAAGAGGAGGAGGAGCAAGAGCAGCTGGGGACCATGGTGGTGAGGAGGTGGACTCACTGAGGAAGGGGCCCATGGAGGTGTGAGAGGCAGGTGAAGAAGCAGGTGCGGGGGGGGAGAGGAGGAGCAACTCTAGGGGGCTCTTCTCAGTGGGCCCCCACTGGAGTGTGGCCCCTTGGCACGTGCCCGACCATGCCAACCGCTGACGCCAGCTCTGCTCCTCAGGGGTCATCAGCCTTGTGCCCAACACATGAAACGATCTTTACCTCAAATTTCTGTGCCTCCAGCCGCAGCTTCGACAGGTTCTGCCCGAGCTCAGCCAGCTTGTGATCCACACTGGCTGCATCGCCCATCTGCGGGTTCTTGATGTAGACGTCTTTCATTCTCGTTAAGGCATCTCTGCAAGAAACGCGGGAAGCGTGTCAACAGCTGGAGAGGGAGGCTGTGGCTATGTGTCCCCCCCCACACACACACACCTCTCAAAGGACATGTGCTGGCATTTCTTCCTTCCTTTCCAATGTTTTTATCCCACCCTCCCTTCAAGGGGCCTCCCCGTTGCTTTTTATCCTCACAGCAACCCTGTGAGGTAGGTGAAGCTGAACTATAGCAGCCGGCCTGGCTTCATGGTTGGGTGTGGGGACATTCTGCCTACAACACCTCACTGCCACCCAGTTCCTTGGTCCCAGGCCCCTTGGTTAAAAGGACCCCGGGTCCGATGCAAGCCGGAAGGGAGAGGGGCGTTTCTCGGCGGGGCTGCCTTGCACACAGAAGGTCCCAGCTTCAAACCCAGGCATCTCCATTTCAAACAAGATTGGGCAGCAGGAAAGTCCCCAGGGAGCCTCTGGCGGTCAGAGGAGACTGTCATTGGCTAGGCAGACACAGTGCACCACTGTCTTGGGCCAGAGCCAATGCACAGAACCTGACCCATGTACCTGTGCCCACAGCATCAGAGGACATGCGACGGAGCAGGCCTGCACAGCTCAGCTGACAAGCCTCCTGTGCAGTGCTGTGGTTGCTCAATTTGGAAGCGCGGGCACTCGGCATGAGACACCGTCACAGCTGTGCCCCCCCCTGCCCCCGAGAGTCCAAAACTGCAGGCAGCGCTGGTGATCCAGATCAACAAACCCATTCTAGCAGTTTCCTCTCCACCAGGAGCAGCTGTTTGGGAAAGGGAAGGGGTCTGCATTGCCCATTCAAGACCAAGCTGCCCCAAAATGCTTTGCATTTTGCAAAATATTGTTGCAACATTATTTTGCAGCATCAGCAAAATATTGTTGATGGCATAATTCATTCCCCTTGAGCTACTGTGCGGGCTGCAGCTCAGCTCAGAGGGAACAGGGAATTCCGGGGCGGGGGGGGGGGGCAGAGGACCTCAGCATCCCTGCTAACAAAAAAGCCCTGGCACTGCGTCCCTGCGAGCCCAGACTCCACGACACCACGGTTCCTCTCCTTTTACAACCCCAGGGTACTAGCAAGAGGCTTAGCGAGCCCCGGCTGGATACATCATACCTAGCCAGTGGGCCAGCTGTATTTCTGGTTACGCAGGAATGCCCCACTGAATCGGGGCATTCAGTGCCTGATCCCCTGCTTTGCATACGGAAGGCCCCAGGTTCGATTCCCGGAATACTGAACCTGAAATCTTGGAGAGCCGCTGCTGCCAGTCCGTGTTGACAATACTGGGCTAGATGGACCCAGGGTCTTACATCATGTGAGGCAGCTTCCTATGTTCCCATTTAAATCACCCTTTTTTCAGAACCATCAGGACTAGAATCTTGCTTTATTTTTTAGGGAAAGGGCCATAGCTCAGTGGCAGAGCCCCTGCTTTGCATGTAGAAGGTCCCAGGTTCGATCCCCAGCAGCATCTCCAGGTAGGGCTGGAAAAACCCCTGCCTGAAACCCTGGAGAGCCATTGCTGCCAGTCAGTGTCAGCAATACTGGGCTAGATGGACCCAGGGTCTGACTCAGTACAAGGCAGCTTCCTACGTTCCTATCTAACCCAGAGCTGTTCTCCTAGCCTCCCTGGTCCCCTCTTGAAATCTTCCGGCAATGGGAGTCTCCACCACCTTTGATGTGGTGAAATATTTTTCAGCAGGCCATTGGGTGTGGAAGCCTCACCTACATCAACCTCTCCAGAGCTTGGGCTGGTGGCCAGTTTGAAGCACAGGCCAAGCGTTGAATCAGAGAAGTTCCCGTAACAGGAGACAGCGCTGCCCAGAAATCCCTGGCTCTGCCAATTGCTTTTCCCTTGCCACATAAATCACTCCCAGACTGAAACCATTTTGCCCCCGGCTTGCCCGAGAAATGGGACATTTGGGGCAGCCTTCATGGACTTTCCTTTAGAGCTGAGTACACCAGACGCCTGCAATATCCAAGACGGTTTGTTCGTTTGCAGATTTACAGGTTGCAAAAAAGAAATAGGGATGCAGCTGCCAACACAAGTCCTGGCATGTGTGGGGCAGCCGAGGAACAAAAGAAGAACAGGTTGGACCCCAGGGGTGCAAAACTTTCCCCTGAGGGGAAACTTGGTGCTTCTGGGGTCCCCAGAGAGCAATGCCCCCTTTCCTCCAAACACGGATCGTTTTGTAGTTTCTGGGCTTTGGTTCAGTTTTCCCTCAATTCTAAAAGGCTGAAATGCCTCTCCTGAGGCTGAGTTATTGGCAGTAAGACCTTCAAGCTACAATAGGCTGGTATTGTTTGCCCCGCCCCTTTTGTCTTTGGCCCCGCCCACCCCTGGAATGCAGCCCCCGAGAGCTTCTCTGAAACAGAATTTGGCCCTGGGGTGAAAGAGGTTCAACACCCCTGTTGGAAAAGCTACCATCATTACAGTTAAATAAAAACTTTCATCAGCTCGAATTGCTTCTCATTGATCAGCGGATGCTACCCTGTTCAAAGCTCAGATAGGAAGTCAGTTCCCTCCAAAAAGGGGCACCGAGCCTCCTTCAGCCCAAGGGACAAATTCCATTTCGAGAAATAGCCAGAGACCTCCGGTCAGCTCACAACAACCAGAAGCATAAAAGATGGCGTGATAAAACATTACAAAACTATTGTATAAAACCAAAGTAATTGCGAAAGGGGGGGCAGGGGCGTGACTGGTTCCTGATTTGTCTCCGGTAATATTTGCATCATCCAGAATTTGCAGCAGATAACAATCTCATGGTTTTTCTGCTTGGTTCTAGTTCTAGTCCTTTTGCTTAAAAGCAAACGTTTATAGATTTTTTATTTATTTATTTGATAAATGGGAATCTCTCTCCTAGGCAGATGTTTTGAAAAGAAATGAACTTTGTTTCTTTAGCGATTTTGATTTATTATGTACGTTCTTCTTTTTGTTGCGCTTATTTTGTTAATTTTATTTCAAAATAAAATAAAATTTCAGGATAAAAAAATAAAAATAAAACTGAAGTAAAAACCAACTGCAGTGTAAAAATTTAAAAATATAAAAACAGACAGAAAAACAACAAAAGCTAAACCTTAGGGGAGGCATTTCAACCTGTTAGAATGGGAGGAAAAACTGCACAAAAGCTGGGAAACAAAAAACCACCAGCAGTTTGGGGAAAGGGGGCATGGCCAGAGGAAGGGGCGTGGCCAGAGGAAGGGGGCGTGGGCTCCCAGGGAACCCCAGAAGGCTGAATTCCACACCCCTGTCTTAACAAAACCACTCTAGCTCCTCTGCAGTTTTACTAGGCTCATATGAATATGGCCCAGCCTTAAACGATTGCAGCCTTTTGTATATTTCCAAAAGCTTTGTGTATGTCCTGGGGGTGTTGGGGGGGGGGAGCAGGGTTGAGTGGGCCATTCAGAAGCGGCATTGCATTCAATAGCGCTGGCCCCCGAGTGCTGCGGTTCAAGATACACTCTTCTTATGTTCTTTGCAAGCGCTGGTATGTAATCCCCCGCCATGGGGATTTCACGGCTAGGACCTCCCTGACCTATTTCATCTCACAAAGGCCGGGGGGAGAGGAAATCTGGAGATGGCATGAGACTGAAATACGTCAATGCATTCCGTTTGCCAGAGGCAAAGTGAGGGATGGATTTAGTCAGGCCAAATTTATTTATTCATTGGACAATACTTATGGATCGCTTACATGAAAGACATTTCTAAGCCATGGACGAAAAAAGCAAGTCTTCGGTACAGAGGACAAGATGACCGTCCAGGAATGTCTGTTGGAAAAGGTATGTTTTCAGGAGGCGCCAAAACCCCAGAAGGCTCGGCTCCTGGCTAATTTGCAGTGGTCGGGAGTTCCAGTGAAGTGTGCTATGACACTAAAGGCCCTATTCCGAGCTGTAAAGGACTGGACCCCCGAAATCTTGGGCACCCCAGGAGGGTATCTCCTGATACGAGCAGCCACCAAGCAGGCTGCTAAGGGTGATCTCTTAGCTACCCTGGTCCTGACTTGCTAAGGGCTAGGTAAGCAAGTACCCCAACCTTAAGCCTAGCAACAATATCTGGAGAGCCAGTGTGGTGTAGTGGTGAGAGTGATGGACTGGGAGCCGGGAGATCCGGGTTCTAGTCCCCACTCAGCCATGGAAGCTCACTGGGTGACTTTGGGCCAGTCACAGACTCTCAGCCCAACCTAACTCACAGGGTTGTTGTGAGGATAAAATGGAGAGGAGGAGGATAATGTAAGCCGCCTTGGGTTCCTTGCAAGAGGAAAAAAGGCGGGATATAAATGCAGTAAATAAATAAAAATAATAAATATCTTGTTCCCTGTTGTCATGCGAAGTATTTTGGGGTGGCCTAGTCCTGTATGGGCAATTCAGACCCATTCGCGTTACCAAAGACCTGCTCCTGATGGAGATGAAAACAGCTAGAACTGGTTTGTTGAGATGGATCAATACTATTGCCTGAATTTTTGGACTTTCTTTAGGGGTGTGGCTACGGGGACATGTCATGATGAGCTCCTGCACTTCAGAATTCACCAATACACTACTGTGAATAGTCCTTTTTACTCTATAAACAGCCAAATGACACATTACTTTAGTCGTGCAATTACCCCTCCCCAAATAAAATACAGCCACCATCAGAAAAACAGTGCCGGGGGGGGGGTGTTTAACCCCTCTCCTGCACTGCAGTTTGGATTGCTTGCTTTTTGTTCAGAAAGAGGAATGTCCTGTGCTAAGCGTGTTTTTTTTAGAGCACCATCCTATGTATGTTTAGGCAGAAAAAAGTCCTACAGCTCCCAGCATACAAAACATGCATAGGAATTGCGCTGTCAAACACACACTGCTAATGTGTGTTTCTTATGAAACCTCGTTACTGCCTGCAAAAGCATTCCGCAAAAATGCTTTCTGCCCAAAAGCATTCCGCAAACAACAATCAAACAAAAACCCCGACAACAAAAAACCACAGAGCGATGAGGGCAAATAAGAGATGGCAAAAGACACACACAGAGAAGATCAAAACGGGGTGTGTGAACCATTCTGCAAAAAAAAGCATTTGCTAAAAATGCTTTCTGCCCAAAAGAATTCCACATAAACAACAACAACAAACTACAGAACAGTGGGGGCAAAAAAGAGATAGGGTTAAGAAACAACACAGAGAGAAGATAAAGCCACACAAAAAAAGCGTTCTGCAATTTTTTTTCGAGAAAATGCATTCCACGAAAGCATTCCGCATGGCAAGCGTACTCTTCTGCGCTTTGGCCATTCCTACCTTTGATCCATCTCCTTCTGAATGTCCTTGTTGAGCTCATCCACCTTTTGTTGGAGTTTCTTTCTTCTTTGCTCAGGGGGGAGATTGCTAAAGTCCTCTGGTCCTCCACCCTGCACCAGGCAGGAAGCCAACAAAGAGAAGGAAAGGAGAAACAGGAGTCTATAAATCCTAGGAAAACATCCCCCCTGCAAGCAACGCCCCAGGCGAGCAGACCAGATACACCCCCATAAAGACCCTGAACCTTCCTTTCTAGCGGAAGGGCGGGGGAAGCCCTGGGAAGTGCTTTGTTGTTGTCAGAAGCAACAGGGCTTGTACCTGCTAGCCTGAAAGCTAGTAAGGAGCAGGTTCAGATCTATTCAATGCAAGAAATAGTAGCCCTGCCTTGTGCTGCCTTGTGTGGTGTCAGACCCACGGCCCACCTACCCCAACTACTGGGTTTTGGGAGAAGTGAAGGCGGCATGACAGAGGCACTGTTGACCTTAGTGGACAGAATCATTCCATTATCATCTGTCAAAGAGGTTTAGAAGGAGCAGTTTGAAGACCTGAAAAAACTATTTGACCAGAGACAGCAGTAGAGTAGAAGAAAATGAGGGCCATATCTAAATATATCTAAAACCCGCTCTCCCACCCAGAGCCAGTACCAGGGGGCGAGTTAACAGCGCTCGCGGACCTTTTAAGGGTCCTGTGGCTAAAATTCCACGATCTCATGGCTCAGATAGACTGCTACTGCACAGAAGTGGTTGGAGAAAAACAAGAAAAGCCCCCAACAACTCTGCTGGCTGCTGCTGTCTAGTTTTCCCCTCCCTGCAAACAGAATTATTCTGTGCCAAATGGGTTAATGAGTGGCCGTAATGGTTTTGTTCAACCGCGAGCTAGCTGATACCTGGCTTTTCATCTACTGCAGGAGTCCCCAACCTCTTTGGGTCAGTGGGCACATTTGGAATTTTGAGAGAGTGTTGTGGGCACTCTCACAAAATGGCCACCACAGGAGGGGGGCTTGCCCGTTCACAATATGGCTGCCATGGTGGACATGGCTAGTCACAGAATCCTTACCAGGCAAACTGGTGAGGCCAAGAGAAAAGTTCAAGGCGGGGGGGGGGGCGGCTTCTGAGCTCCAGAACACAAAACTGCTCTGAGGAACCGAAATAAAGATGGCACTGGAGGGCAGCACTTGGCTGTGCAGCATGCAAAGCCGGCCTCCGAGTTTACTAAAAAAAGTTTTTTTAAAGTCTTATGAAATAAAAATTTTAAAGCATCAGGCGGGGCAAGGAGCTTGGTGGGGGCCATGAGAGGTTTGTTGGCACCATGTTGGCACATAGAATCATAGAATAGTAGTAGGGTTGGAAGGGGCCTACAAGGCCATCGAGTCCAACCCCCAACATGGTTATCCCTGGGGCACCATGTTGGAAACCCCAGATCTACCATCTTGAAAACACTGTATCGTTGTTCCAAACCCAAAAAGAAACCGAGATAAATTTAACATTATTTTAATAATGGTCAAAGTATTGCATGATCTTTGTTTTCCGCCCCTCCCTAGGTGGAGGCCCAGGGCAAGTGCCCCTGGGGCCCATTCCTAGTTTCAAAATCAAAAGAGAAGAGCGTTGTTCACCTCCGGCACTGGTGGATCTCAAATCACCTTCAACTCTCTGAAAAACAATTATAGCCCTTCTGGCTCGAAAGGAAAGCTGGTAAAACTGGCAGGTGGCGCTTTGCCACAGCGATGCACGAAGCAGAAATTCCAGAGGCTGAGGCCGCCCTGGCCCAACCTGGCACCCTCCAGATGTCTTGGACTACATCTCCCACAATCCCCAGCTTTGCTGGCTGGGGATCACGGGAGTTATCGTCCAGCAGGCTGAGACACTCGAATCACACACAGCTTGCTTTCTTTCGCTTTTGCTGCAGTCAAGTGCCGTGTTCATTGGTGATGCAATTCCTTATTATATTCCAGATGTAATGTTTTGTCAATCAGATCAATTAAAAAAACCTCACTTTTTGATCAGCTGACAGCCTCACTGATTGGACAGATTTTTTTTTTTTTAATTATTGGAAGTACTTACAAGTGGGACCTGCAACAAAACCCCTAACAAAAGTCATCTTGTTTGGTGTTCAGCCTGTTATACCCTCCCTCCAGGAAAGTCCGTTCCCCCCTACCCAAACTGTTTCCCATTTTTCTCTTCCCACTAACACACAGCTACTGAGCATGCTTGGACTTCATTGGGCTGTTGGGGTGTGGGGAGGGTTGTCTCCTTAGTAGTTTTTCAAATATGTTTTTCGTACTTCTGTAAACCTCAGGGTTCCTCCGTGCGTGCTGATACCTCCCTTTTGTTTCTCAGTGGCTTCATTTTGGCTCCAGTCCTGTTGGCTCTCACCACCTCAATTTGCTATTAAAGGGAGTGATCAGATGTGCAGAGGGCAAACATCATCTTAAGAGGCAGCTTCCCCCTTCTGTCACACACAGGAAGAACTGCCTCTTCTGTGATGATGCCTGCTATGGAACGCACATCTATCAGCTAAAAAGAAGGGAAGCAAGCTTTTTTATTCACCCAGAAGCAAATTTGATCAATCAATTAATCAACTAACCATATGAGTTTTAGTTGATTGATCTATTAATCCACTAGAACTCATACGATTAGTCAACTAAAGTTTCTTTATTCAGGCAACAGCTCTGATTAACATCATTACAGGATCAGACTCTAGCCAGATTGAAACAGTTGCTACCAAGGTTAACCAATTTGGCTTCAGATATAAAATCCAAAGTATAACCTCTGAAATGCTTAATATAGAGGTAAAACTGCTTGTTTCCCAAGTTTATAATGCATTCTGTCTTATCATTTTTTGAGCCATCTTCCCCATCATTACCTGGGACAGGATTTGGGATCAATATCCATAAAAGCTTTGTTCCCTCCCTCCCACCAATTTTGAAATTAACTTTTTTGGTTAACATTTTTTAGTCAGGATTTCTTGGATTTGATTACAAGGCATTAGTCATTCTGAGGTACTACATTAGGCTGAAAAATGTAGCTCACTAGTGACCAAGAAATATCAGCATCAAGATATGGAAATGGTTCAAGTTTGTGTCCAGTTGTTGGAATTAACAGAGTAGTGGTCAACGCTGATCCCAAAGAAGGACAGACAAAGATCTGAAAAGATTCAACTCAAGAGGTGTCCAACCAATGTATTCTCAAGGGCCATTCTATTCTTCAGACAATGGTTGAGGTGTGTGGGAGACAGAAATATATTGTCTGGGGCAGGGTGGGGTAGGGAACAGTCCTTGAACCTGTGTCACGGTGTCCAACCTTTTTGGGTCAGTAGACACTGACTGTCGTGGGCACTCTCACAAAATGGCTGTCAGAGGGGGTGGGGCTTGTCCCCTCATAAAATAGCTGCTAGGGTAGTCAGGGCAGATCACAAAACACTCATTGAAGGCAAATTGGAGAGACTAAAAGAAAAGTCACTTGACCAAGAACCTGAGTCCAAGGCAGAGGTGAGGGTCTGAGCTCCAAAACACAAAACCCGCTCTTTTGGAACCCAAATAAAGATGGCACTGGGGGGGGCAGCCCTTTCCTTTGCCGCATGCCAACATCCCGGTTAATAATAATAATAATAATAATAATAATAATAATAATTTTAAAAATCTTAAGAATACAATAACTATCAGGAAGGACAGGGAACGTGGCGGGGGCTAAGCAAGGTGACTGAGGGCACACTGGGCTTATTACATAATATGCTATCCACCGCTGGAATTATCTGGGATCTTGTCTGCAATTTAGTGAGTCCAACACATTGTCTCCCCCATTTTGCTGAAAACAAGTATCTTTGTATAGAAGAATAACTTATTTTATGTATATTTCAGACACAGCAACAGATCAGATTGAGAATCAATTTAACTACATTTTTACAGCCCCAGACCTCAATTCCTTTTTTTTTAAAACTAAAAATTAAACTAAACTACTACAATTAGGAGTTAATGGTTAGCAGCTTATTAGAAGCATTAAAGCTGGATCACCTCCATTAGATTCCAGACTTGCATATTCAAAGTTATCTGATAAATATCAAAGCAAAAAAACACAAAAGACAACAGAAAATGTGAGTTAATTTCAGGGTGGCTGCTTAGACAGGGGGCAAGTCCAAAACTGTGATTTCAAAACACACTCACACACACGACAAGCATGCTGAAGGTTGTGCTTACCAGCTTGAGAGAAAGCTTCACGGAAAAACGGAGAGGTACGGAGTGGGAAGAGAGAGAGAAAAAGACAAGCGTGTATCAGAAGAAGAGGAACTCCAAATCGGTTCCACGGCTATAATAAAATGATGAACGTAAGCACACACATAACACTCTCCTTGCTTGGCTGGTGAAAATGGACACTGCTTTTCACACATCAGTGCAAAAGTTCACAAGACTGGGGGTGGGTGGGGGGCGAGAAATACTCCCAAACAGCTGCCATTTTGCCCGTGGACATGGAGGAGGAAAAGTGAGCCTTTCTCTTTGGTGGTGGACCATGAAAAGGTGCCTGGAGATGGTTCTAGTTGATGCTGAGAGCCAGGCGAATTCCTCTCCAATACAACTCTCCTCTCATTCTAGAGCAGGGCAGAAAGATGGGAATTGGAGTCCCAAGGACATCTCGAGGGCTGCAGGTACTAGCCCCATAGTGAAAGAGCCAGGTTACAGCCTTTCTCTCCAACATGCTGGCTGCCTACTTGCAGGGAGGGTTTGGGTTTGTTTGTTTGTTTACCTGGAGGAGCTTTCAAAAATGATTTCTCCTACCTGCAATGGGCAAGTTAAATGGTCCCCCTTCTTCCTGGATACCCCCTGCAAAATGTCAAGCCTGGTCTCAGACCGGAAGGCTGCAGGGGTTGAAAATGTGGGGAAGGACGTTTAAGGGGAGGGTCAGCAAGCGCAGGAAGGGTGACGTACCTTCTTTTCACCTGCCAAACTTCCCCTGCGCATCACCAGGCTCTGCACTGCTATTCACTGGCAGACATCTGCTTTAAAAACATGTCTTTGACTGTACTGCACTAGTTATGCCTTTGCCAGACACCTCGTTCTGCCTAATGTGTTAAACAGGTGTCAGAGATTTTCACACCGGAAGTCCCAAAACAGCTTGCCCGTTATTTATGCCATGTGCAAAGGATGGTTCAGGGGAGTCATGGGGCACCTGGAAGATTCAGGGGACGGGTGCACAGGGCACAAGTCAGCGTAAAATCGCCTATGTTGATTTATATCTATATCTGCAAATGTAGAAATCATGGCTAGGTTTTATTTAAATTCCACAGGAGGCAAAGCCAGGCAATTAATTTCTCATCCAAATCATCTCAACTAGAACAAATTCTTCCATTCATGTGTACCCTGACATAGATCACCCAAAACCAATGGAAAATGTTTTTTCCCCCTCCTTAATTGTCACACAGGGAAATATTTTTGGGGGACGGTGTGTTGAAAATTGTCCCCCTAAGCTGAGAAAAAAACTTTTCCCACTGCCACCAATGGACGCTAAAGGCCCTAGGAAATACAGCTGGCGACAGATCCCCTTGTGTTCATGCCTAGCAATGCCTCTGGTACGGTCCGTGCAAGACAGGTCTTGGAAGCGTAACTGAACGCACATTCTCATTGATGGAGGGATGATGTTTTCAGTGAAAGGAATTGCACTGCACGAATCTGTTGGATTTCTTAAAAATTCAGCCTCGGGGAGGGGGGCATGACTGGGATTGTGGTGGGGTTAACCCTTGTCCCCAGCACCATTGTCCCAACAAAAGTCAGTCCCCACACACACACGCACACAAAGCTGCTAGAGAGGCTGCCACTGCCACGGACCCAACCGCTTTCCTGCCCAGCTATTTAAAGCAAAGATAGATGCAAAATTCAGTCAGGCAATCTGGCCCTTGGATTTATTTTATTATTTACTTGATTATTACATTTTTAATAAATACGTTTATTTATTATAAATGCAAGGAACCCAAGGCGGCTTGCGTGGTCCTCCTCCTCGCCATTTTATCCTCAGAACAACCCTGTGAGGTAGGTGAGGCTGACAGTCAGTGATTGGCTCAAAGTCACCCAGGGAGCTTCATGGCTGAGTGGGGACTAGAACCCAGATCTCCCGAGTCCCAGTCCCAACACTATAACCACTGTACCACACTGCCTCTCTAGATGCCTTTTTTTTTTTTTTAAGAATTAGATGGATTCGCGGCCATAAATCGAAACTCTTTGTCAGCCTCTCGCAACCTGGTGCCCTCCAGATGTGTTGCACTAACGCTCCCAGAATCCCCCAGCTAGCATAGCAGTAGTCCAATGTCTGGGAGGCACCTGGTTGAGGAAGGCTGCTCTATGTAAAGAGATAGCATACCTCTGAACACCATATACTGGGTTTCCCAGCCTTACCTGAGATGCCTGGGACTGAACTTAGAAAGCTTTGTATGAAAAGTGGCTGGAGCTCACTGGCCACTTTTCCTCTTCCCTCCCCATCCCTTTTTCCTTGCGTGTCGTGTCTTTATTAGATTGTAAGCCTGTGGGCCAGGACTGTAGCTCAGTAATACAGCCCCTGCTTTGCACTGAGAAGGTCCCAGGTTCTATCCCCAGCATCTCCAGGTAGGGCTGGAAAAACTCCTGCCTGATACCCAGGAGATTTGCTGCCAGACCATGTCAACAATACTGAGCTCAAGGAATGAACTGCCTGACCTGGGCTAGCTCAGGGGTAAAGAGCGCAGGCTCTCCATGCAAAAGGTCGGAGGTTCAACCCCTGTCGGTAGGGCAGGGCATGGCTTAAAATTAAGAGATGCACCGATACAGCCATGCCTGCTTTTGAGACACAAAAGGAATTACTCGGGCCGGCTCTACCGTTGGCAAGGGCAACTCAGCACTTCAAACTTGAGCTTACAACAAAAGGGCAGCAAATAGTCAAATATTACTCCTAAGAGTTGTTTCGCCAGGGAGAGAGGAGGCCCCTTTGATGTTCTCCCTCCAGCCCCCACAAGACATCTTGGGCCATCTCTGCAGAAGAAGGGGGTCATGTCCTAATCCTGGTCCCCTTACCCATCCGCCCTGGTCAACGAAATGTTAGCAGCCCCTTGTTTTTTGCCCCTGTGGCACTAGCCTTCCTGTGAACTTCAGCAAAGACACAGCTGGCACACGCGGCGAGGATGCCGTAACCATTTTACAGACAGTGGCACAGAGAGGAACCGATTTGTCGATGGAAGCAGTCTATAAAAGGCACAGAATGTATATGCTACATGCGCTATGGGCTAAAGGCGAGGACCTTTCTAAGAACTTTCTAGAGGCAAAACTAGCCCAAGGCCAGAAAAATGCCAGCCACAAACACTATCGTTTTGCTGTAAATTCAGCAAATGCTACGGGGCCAAGACAGACACAGCATGCCTATAGGGTTTTTAGGGGGGTGGGGGCGGGGAGGGTTAAAGTCGGGGTGAAGACATTTTGAGGCTGTCTTGCCTTCTAAATGCTACAGCGAGCAGGCACCTAAATCAACAGCATCACCCCGAAACAATGACCAAAGCCTTGTTAAAGATCCTTGTAAGGGGCATGAACAACGAAGGGGCAAAACCAGTTTTGAAATAATGTATGTAGAGGGTGGTAAAAATACTAAGACAACTGAGTCAAAAGACTCAGGTGGAATTTTCCTGACTTTGAATATATGGGTTGTAAGAAACGTAAATGGTAAGAAATGCAGTTTTATCTTGTAGCGTTGTTGTTATTATTATTATTTTGAAATTTTGAGTGTTCAAAACTGCTTTGCTTACATTATCTCATTGTAATTTTGACAAAAACCCTGCAAGCTAAGTGAGAATTATTATCCCCATATCGCATATGGGTAAACTGAGGCTGAAAGGGAAGGGATTGTTGGAAGTTACCTCATGAGTTTATGGCAGTGGACCGAATGGAACGAGGGACTTTTTGATTCATGACTCAGTATCTTAGCCACCATGCGAAACCAAGTGTCAAATTAAAAACACAACTGTTCTACATGTCAGGAGTGAATGTGGTCTAAAAAGGTGGTTATCAAGCTACGTTCCAAACTATTGGGGATCCTTGGACGTTAGCTCATCAGGGACTCATCGTTTAGGGCAGGGGTGTAGAACCTCAGACCCGGGGGCCAAATCCGGCCCTCTTGGGTGCCCCTTCCCTTGGCCCCTCCCCCTTTCCCCCAACCACCAATCATTGGGTAGTTTACCAGCTTTTATGTTTTTTCCACCCCATTCTAAAAGTCGAAATGCCTCTCCTAAGGCTTAGTGACTGGCAGGAAGAGTTGAAGCTAAAATAGCCTGGTATGGGGGGGGGGGGCGCTCACCTTCTTTGCTTTTGGCCCCACCCACCACTGGAATACAGCCCCCCCCCCAGCTTCTCCCAAGGGAAATCCAGTTCTTGGGCTGAAAGAAGTTCTGCACCCCTGGTTTAGAGCAGGGGTGGGGAACTTTTTTCCTATCAAGGGCCAGTGACCCATGGGGAAAAGTCAGGCAGGGCCTACAGCCCATGGAGTCAGCATTCGTAGCACTGCAGGACTGCATAGTTCTTTCTCTCAGCCAGCCTATCCTACCACTACCAACCTTCCCCTGTACCGCCCAGCCCCAGGGGAGTGTTGGGCATGCGCTCTTCGTTCATGGTCCGTCCAGGCACTCTTTCCACTCCTGTCGGAATCAGATGGAGAAGGAAAGAGGCTGGTACGAACGACTCACTTGTCAAGGGAACAAGCCTTGCTCGGATCGAAAGGGAGACGTTGCCACCGGCTGGAACTCTGGGAAAACCCCACGGCTCTGAAGTGGGGAGGGCAAGGATTGGGGGAGGCTCCTCCCCCTCAAAGGGACCACGCAGGAAGTCGTTTGCATAGCCTTGCCTATGAAGCGAAGTGGGAGGAGTTACCCACTCCTAGGTAACGTCCATCCCGGATGAAGGACCGTCCCCAAACTTGGCCCTGAATCAGTGCCAGCTCCAGGTTTGGGGGGGCCCTTGGGGAGCCTTCTCAGTGAGTCCACCTTCTCACCACCATGGCCACCAGCTACTCTGCCTCCTCCTCCTCTTCTTCATCCTTGTTCCCGCTTGCTTGCTTGGTGGGGAGAGAGCCAGGGAGCCAGGAGGCCGCGGCGTCTCCTGCCCCTCCTCCTCCCCGCCACTGTCGCCTGGGCCAGAGCTAGAGGCAGGGGAACAAGCGGGTTGCAATGGGGAAGAGGAGGAGCACGTCCAAGGGGCTCTTGCCAGTGGGCCCCTGCTGGGGCGTGGGCCCTCGGCAGGTGCCCAACCATGCCGACCCTTGACGCCTGCCTGCCCAGCCTGGAATTCCTTACTAGGATTCCATAACAGATGAGTGGGTGCACAGTGTGTTCCCTGAAAGTAACACGCTTGAAAACCACTCATCTAGAGCAGCTTCCCCAACCTGGTGCCCTCGAGGTATTTTGGTCTACAACTCCCAGCATTCCTGACTACAGGCCATGCTGGCTGGGGCTGATGTCTTGGCCTACAATGCCCATAAGCCCCAGCCAGCACAGCCAATGGAGAGAGCTGATGGGAGTCATAAGCCAAAACATCTGGAGGACCACAAGTAGTTCTCCCCTGGTCTAGAGGCTATAATGTCAGACCTTCAGAGTCCTGGGTTCAAATCAATGCCCAGAATTTGGGTGGCCTTGAAAAAAATGACCGTGTCTCTGACTTGGATCCCAATCTGTAAAATAGGAACAATGAAGCACTCACGAGGTGACTGAGAAGAGATGAGAAGATTCAGAAGGCCTTGCACATTAAAATCTATATACTTTGAAAAATATTATGGGCTCAATCCAGACAAGGCTAAGAATTAAGTTTAATTTATTTCCATGGAAAATCTAAGGTGGTGCTCAAATCTCTCCCATTGAAATCAATTATTTAAAAGTGCTCCGCTCTGGCTGGATCATATTCTTTTTTTCATTTCATTTTGTTTGAATAAATGGGTTGTTTTTTAACACTACTTTCAACTTTGAACAGGTGGCTTCTTCATCTTTCAAATAAAATAAATGAAAACGAATACAATGTAAATGCAGTATTTCATTCAGCCTCATTAAGGTTGAGGTGCAGAAGTAAGAACAGTCAATTTCATTTTATTACTCGTGGGACTTTTGCTGCATTGAGCAGGCTTCGATAATTAATGAATTGCATTTCCTTAAAACGTTTCTATCCTGCCTTCTGACAAGGGAGTCCTCAAGATTATGCTTCTGCTATTTATGATGTCATGTGATTGGAGAGATTTGCTTAGCCCAGCGTTTCCTAACTCAGGATCTCCAGATGTTGTTGGACTACAACTCCCATCATCACTGAGAACATCAGAACATCAGAACAGCCATGCTCGTTCAGACCAAGGGTCCATTTTGTCTAGCATTCCGTTCACACAGTGGCCAACCAGCTGCCCACAGGAAACCCACAAGCAGGACAGGAGTGCAACAGCACCCTCCCACCCATGTTCCCCAGCAACAGGTGTACATGTGCAGACTGCTTCTGATGCTGGAGGTAGCATAGGGCCATCAGGACTAGTAGCCCTTGATAGCCGCCTCCTCCAGGAATTTGTCCAACCCCCTTTTAAAGCCATCCCAGTTGGTGGCCATCACTACATCCTGTGGTACTGAATCCCATTGTTAAACTCTGCGCTGTGTGAAGAACTTCCTTTGATCTGCCCTGAATCTCCCACCCATCACCTTCATGGGATGACCCCGTCGGGTTCTAGTACTATGACAGAGGGAGAAAAATGTCTTCCTATTCATTTTCTCCACACCAGGCATAATTCTGTACACCTCTCTTGTGTCTCCCCTCACTCGCCTTTTTTCTAAGCTATGCTCAGGATGATGGGAATTGAAGTCTGACAACATGTGGGGATTCCAGGTCAGGAAAGGCTGGCTAAGCCATTGCAGGGGAATTTGGGGTTATAGATCTGGGGGAGAATTTGGGGTTACAAGTCAGGGAGGGGGATTTGGTGTTATGGGTCCAGGGGAGAATTGGGGGTTATACGGCCAGGGGAGAATTTGGGGTTATGGGTCTGGGGGAGAATTTGGGGTTATGGGTCCGGGGGAGAATTTGGGGTTATGGGTCCGGGGGAGAATTTGGGGTTATGGGGCCAGGGGAGACTATCGAGTTATGGGGCCAGGGCAGCATTCTCCTAATGAGGCTCTAAATAATTACTAATTAACGATGACTGATTAATTACATTTCTAAGAAATGTTTTTTTAAAAAAAGAAAAGCACAAATCCCTTTGAGGGGCATATCCTCAGGATGGGTCTAACCGTAGCCTTCGCGAGGAGCAAATGGAGGAAAGCCCTAACAGCCACAAGCAACAATAACACACAAGAGCGCATGAGAAGCCAGCAAATCTATGTGTTATTGGATAGTCACAAACTACAACTCTCACTTACAGCGGGCAAGAGGGCCTTTCGGAGTCTCTGGCTTTGGGTTGGGTTTCTTATGCCAATATAATGTTTGCTGTTACTGTACTTAAGAGCCCCAGATCTCTCTCTCTTTCTCTCTCTCTCTATGCCCGGATCACTTTATATGGAATGCGGAGTTCAAAGAATTGAGATGCATGGAAGAACGGTACCTTCTTTCCTTTGTAAGCCTTGCTGCTATCCTCCCGTAAAACCCATCTCCAATTGCAAATAAAATAAATCCGCAAAAGAAACTAGCAACCACAGTGGAACCCTCTTGTACCATTTCCCCTCCAAGAACAATTTCCCCTAGAATAATCCTTTTAATGCCGCCTGCTTAAACAGAAACAAAAGACTGACTGCACGATCCTCTACATGGCTACTCAGAGGTAAGCCCTGCTTAGTTCAGTTCAGCTGATTCCCAGGCCAGCTTGTAGCCTTAGAGCAGTGGAGGATAACTGGGGGGGGGGGAGTCTGGGGGCCCTCTCAGCCCCCCCCCCCGGCCCTTCCCCTGAGGGCCACATTCCTGTTGCCAGCATCGGTGCTTCAAGGAATTCTGCAGGGCACTGACAACAAAGAAACACAGAGCTATGCTGCCAAAATTCAGTGGTGCACCACTATGGAGCAATAAATAGGTCATATTTAGCCTGAGAACAAGCTGAATTTGACCTAGTTACCGTTCCGTAGCAGTAATCTGAGTTTTGTTTCTTTTTTTTGCACGGCAGGGAGCAGGGGGGGCTGGCGGGGGGGCATAGCAGGGGTTGGTGGGGCCTAAGATGCAGTGGCTATTTTGCACATAACACTAAACCATACTTTAGCATGAAGGGAATGAGTCTCGGCTTTGTGCACTCCACCCTCTCCTCCCTTGTTGTGGTCGTGACGACATCAGAAGCATCCACGCCTCTTTTTAAATTAACAAGAGTTCCTTATCGTGTCTGAACTCTGTTTAGAACACAAATTCCTTATCACATCTGAACTCAGGGGAACTCTGGTTAGTTTAAATCATGGTTTGTTAACAAACCAGGATCACAAACCACTGAATGACTTGTTTGAACAAACTGTAATTTAAACCAGGGGTGGACAACTTCAGAGGTTTTAGGGGGGCATTTTCCATCTTCCGGACCTCCATGAACTGCAGACCATGCAGTAGTGGCAAAAAAAAATAAAATAAATAATGGTGGTTTGTTTCCAAGCTAAATTTGACCATTTTAAGCCTCTGTTGTGGGTTGCTGCTGAAATTCAGTGGCAAACTGCCATTTTATTTTTACCACTGCTGAATTTTGGCAGCTCAACAGGGGCCATACTAGAGGCAGGGCGGGCAGGGGAAGGTGGCACGCACATGTAACCCATCCCTGAGTTAAACTAACCAGAGTTCCTCCTAGTTCAGACATAACAAGGAAGTCTAGCTAGTTTAAAAGCAGAAACAGACGTTCCTGCTCACCTTCTCACACCCACACCCAGGGTGAAGAGGGGAGGGAGGAGTGTGTGAACCCGAGTCTTATTTCTGCAGTGCCAAATTACACGCGCAATGCACCACTACCTCCACTGTTGACTTTTATACCATTTTAACCACCATGGTGTCCGCCAAAGAATCCCGTGACTTGGAGTTTGGCGAGGGTGTGGAGAACTAACAGATCCCTGGCCCCACCACTGCCACCAAACTACAGTTCCCAGAATTCCCTGGGAAGAGGGAACGATCGGCAACCTAGTTTATGATGACAAAATGGATATATCTATGATGTTGGGGAAAGGTGATGTATAGAATCCTGCTACAGTGCAAGGAATTGCAATACAAAGTAGTGTGAAGCTTGATTCATTATCTTGTGTCACCTCAAGCTATACAGCAGGGATGTAGAACATCCAGCTCAGGGCCAGATCCGGCTCTCCGGAGTTCCCCAAGTGGCCACGCCCCCTCTTCCCCAACCACTGATCATTTGGTGGTTTCCGGGCTGTTGTGGAGTTTTTTCCCCCATTCTAAAAGGTTGAAATGCCTCTCTCCTGTGGCTGAGTTACCGGCAGGAGGAGCTTCAAGCTTAAAAATGGGGGCCCGCTCCTTTTGTCTTTGGCTCCATCCACCACTGGATGCGGCTCTGAGAGCCTCTCTGAAATGTAACGCAGCCCTGGGGCTGAAAGAAGTTCAACATCCCTGCTATAGGGGCCCTAGGGTGCTAATGTCTAGTGGAAGGCCCTGCTAGCCTTCCAGTTCTTTCCAACTCTATGATTCTGCAAACTCAACGTGCCGATCCCTTCTAGCCCTAACGTTCTCGGTAGTCTCCCCTCCCCACTACTGGCAAAGCCCTATAAAAGGAGTTCCACTGTAGCGTACGTTTTTCTTTGTTTATTTTGCATGCCCAGTTTATTCACTTCTCCTCCCGGTTGCTGGTAACTATTTCAGGATTTCCTCCCTTTTTTGGTTGTCTTTTTGGTTTACACAGACAGCAGTTTCTGCCACTGAGAAGAAGAAAAAATGCCTTTCTTAAGTGGAATTTGCCATGTCTGCCTGGGCTGGTTTTTTTAATTGAGTTTTAAATTTGATTTTGCATGCTGGGATTCCAGCCAAAGAAATGCTTCCTCCCATCCACCCCCATGCCCCCTCTTGCAAACGTTGTAAGTGGGGTCAGTGACTCTGCAGCGACTGTGTGGCCCTCGCCACACCATACAAGGACTTACAACATATTCCCTAGCTTCAAGGGCATACGTGGGTTTGCCTAAAGTCCTCTTCATGAGCTCTTTGTGAAAATACAAGGACTGGGACTGCTGTTGAGTCAGCGAGAGAAAACAACACGCATTAAAAGGGGAGGAGGAGGGGAGGGGGGAAAAGACCTCGACATTTACTGCTTCTACAGCAAAAAAAGATAGCTCTCTTTGGGTCCCGTGACCATGTTATGATCTAACACTGTGGAGGGCACATCCAGAAGTCACTCCTGTGATTGGAAAGCATAAATTCGGGAACTTTGGAGTGCCAGCTCCAGGTTTTGGAGAGCCTTTGGGCAAGACATCCTCAGCGGCCCCCTCCTTCGCTAAGTCTTCCTTCTCTCCACCATTGTCACCAGCTGCTTTTGCTCCTCCTCCTCTTTCTCAACATGGCTCCCACTTTCTTGCTTGACAGGCAGAGAGCCAGGAAAGCAAGGGGGCTGCAGCATTTCCTCCTCCTCACGACCTCCATTGTCTGGGCCAGAGCGAGAGGCAGGGGAACAAGCAGGTTGCAATGGTGAAGAGGAGGAGCAACTCTAGGGGGTTCTTGTCAGTGGGCTCCTGCTGGAGTGTGGGCCCTTGGCAGCTGCCCAACCACACCAACCCTTGGCGCCAGCACTGCCCAAGACTGGAGCGCATCCAAGATCATCACGCTAAGTGGTGGCTCCTTCTCCATTTTGACCCACGCGATCTCCATCTTGGTGGTAAATAGGTTTGCCTCGGTGCTGGACTGAACCTTTGGAGGAAATTTTGAAATTCATCTTGTTTTCCGAATTTGCCAATTCGGATTTTTTCAATTTGAAAAGCCTGAAACCTCAGTCTGACTGTTTGGCTCTCCCGTTCCCTGACTGGTGAAATAAATGACCAAAGTGAATAATACAGACACCACAAAATGCTTTTGCAAGCGAGGCAGCTGTCAAATGCTGACCGCCACTGAAAAATCATCAAATGTCAAATGCTGATGATGAATTTGCAAATGTTTGCTGAATATTCACACAGCCAGAGCACATTTACCATCAGCATTCTTAGACTGGTTTCGGCGGATGCTTTGCTATCACAGCAGACCAATGATGTTGCGGTCAGTTCTGAAGGGCAGGCGCTCATCATGACAGCCCCCTTGCCACACCCCCAAGGGCAATCCAAACTTGCAGGCAGCAGTGTTGATAGTGATCAACAACCCAGTTCTAGCCGTTTTCATCTCCACCAGGAGCAGGTCTTTTGCAATGTGAATGAGTCTTCATTTCGCATTTGAGGCCAAGCCGTCCCAAAATACTTTGCATTAGAACAGGGAACAAGATATTGTAGTGGGAAAATTCATTTCCCTCCAGCTACCATGAGGATTGCCGCTAAGCTCAGAGGGAGCAGGGAAGTTTGGGGGACTGATGACATCAGCAATCCTGCTACTAAAGAAGTCCCACTGCCGTGTCCCTGTGAGTCGTGGTTCCACTATACCACTGCAGTGCAGCCTGAATTTTTGCATGCCACAAGGGGCACTTTCCAGGAGGGCAGAAAAGGAAGGCGCCCTAAATCCCAGGTTCTGCTTGGGGCAAAAGCATTGGATGACCCATAACACATAAGCAAGAGCCGCTGGGGCAGAAATAGAGAAACGGCCAACCCAGGAAAGCTAATAACTTCTCCTGGTCCTCATGTGCACTGAATTCACGTAATCCTTCTAAGTTTGTAGATGACATGGTAAAGCCACCATACGTTGGGAAGGGGGAGTGGGGGGGACAACAGAAACTAGTCATAGAGATTCTCCAACATGTCTTAAGGATACGACCCTTCAACTCAAATGTAAGGGATCTGATGTACTATGACATGGCTCTCTCCACAGCACATCACCCCTTGAGTTTCCCAAGAGGCAATACGTCATAAACCCAGCACTTGTCTGAGATGTGTCAGAACACTGACATGACCAGCTGCCATGCTTAAAGTATCAGCAACCCCACTTTGGAGCGTAGGTAAGGGAAATCTCATGTTTGAATGGTTCCTCAGATTACTAAAAAGAAAAAATATAAAAGACCTCCATGCATATCGAAAGCTAGCATGTCAGGGGAAGGCTATGCCACAAACCTTCTTCCCTGAGATACTAGCTTTCCATAGGCAGGGAGTTTCTGATGCAGAGGAACATCTAATTACATAGTTCATTCACTTATGGTCTGGACTATATGATTTTGCTGATAGCTTAGCTCAGCCCTAAGTGAGCTGGGTATATGCTTAATTGCCATTATAGATTTTCCAGCACAGATGTGACCAAAGAGTGTGCAGTAGATGTTAGATCATAACATGGAAAGGAGCCCTTAACTTAGTTAGCCCCAAAATTTGTGTAATCATTTCATTTTGTTTATAAGAACATCAGTACCAGATTTGAAAACAAAAAAAACAGAAACATAATCACAAGTAGTAATCTGTATGCAATACAATAATAATAACAACAACAACAATAATAACATCCCAAAGGCTGAAAAATAGTAAGGTTTTATTTATCTGGTACGCTGATTCCAAATACACGACCATAGATGAAATAATCACTACAGGTGGACTGAAAGGGTATTAAGGTAGAACATCTACAAGAAAGGAGAGAAGTACTGTCTACAAAGGAAAAAAAGGAAAGGAAAGGAAAGGAAAGGAAAGGAAAGGAAAGGAAAGGAAAGGAAAGGAAAGGAAAAGGAAAGGGGAAACAAGATGAATGATCAAGAAAACATTCCTGGGTGCAAAACCAAGAGTTATTTACATGGTAAGGAGAATAAAAAAAATCAAGTCAACAACTTCCACCAGAATAGAAACCACAAAAATCCCAGTTAAGAGGCAACTGATTCACTGACTACAGCCGCTCATCTGGCGTTTGCTTTCATGGGACAAAGGGGGCCCACCCCCACCAAGGCATTTACAGGAAGGGCCTGGCTCATCTCAAACCACAGGGGAGGGGTGGGGGGAAGTCCACCAAGTGCAAGCATCACCACTGGCCAGCATGCTTTGTTGCTTTAGCCATGAATCGTCTTGAAGACAAGGAAACAAACTGCAGCTAATTCCCTCTATTTCCAGTTAGCTTCCCTCCAGCCACTTTTGCAACCTTTCAGAGCAGTTCCATTTTCAGACTGCTCCCTCTGTTTCAGGATGGACAGCAGTGCAAATAGACCAGGGATAAGCCGCAGTTCTGGGTTCAGACCTTACAACAAGACGTGGTTTAAATAAGCTGGACTTTGTAAGCCAACAACAAACTGTGGCTTCTATTTGTGGTTTGTGGGGCTGGGTTCAGACACCACAACAAGCCAGATTTGAACAAACCACATCATGGCTTAGCGCTATGCATGAACCAGGCCACCATGTCAAGAGAAATAAATTAAAGAATAAAGAAACTGAGCTAGAAAAATAGTTTCTCAGCGTTCTTGCAGTCATTGGACAGTATCCAGTTCAACACTGCAGATAACGCAAACTACGCTGTGCTGGCGTTAACGGCTCCAGTGTGACACCAACAGCATTCGCTGGAGTGACGGATTATTCCAGAGAAACCTGTCACACCAGCAAGTGCCGCTGCAGTTGTGCTAAAGGTTGTTTATGCCAGCGCAACAGAATTCATGTTAGCACTGGATATTTCCCCACAGTAGAGGACAAGGTTGGATGGCTGTATGTTATCTCCAGAATCAGAGACAGCATACTTCTGGATACCAGTTGCTGGGGCCAAGGAACAGCGCCAAGGGTAGGCATGGTCGGGCACCAGCCGAGGGCCCACACCCCAGCAGGGGCCCACTGACAAGCGCCCCCTGTAGTTGCTCCTCCTCTTCGCCATTGCAACCCGCTCATTCCCCTGCCTCCTGCTCTGCTCCAGACAACGGTGGTGGTGAGAAGGAAGAGCAGGAGATGCCACGGCCTCCTTGCTTCCTGGCTCTCCGCCTGTCAAGCGAGCAAGCGGGAGCAATGAGGAAGAGGAGCAGCTGGTGACCATGGCGGTGAGGAGGTGGACTCACTGAGGGAGGGGCCCATGGGGGGTGTCCTGCCCCGAGGTCCCTTGAAAACCGGGAACACTAGTGGGAGGGTGCTATTGTGCCTGAGCTTCCCATGGATATCTGGTTGGCTACTGTGGGGACAGAATGCTGGACCGCACAGGCCTGTAGTCTGATCTAGCAGCCTACTTCAAATGTCCTTACGTGCCTGAATCCTGGCTGCCATGTTTACTGCAGATCCATGGATCCACCCCATGCTGCCAGGATAGGGCAACTGGCTGCTGCTTCAAACAGCAGAAAAAGACATTGGAAGCCATGGGAGAGGAGGACAAGAAAAAGAGTCCTGTGGACTGATGAGGAAGACTCATTGGGCTACTTATTGCAAACTAGACTAATAAAGGCCTTGATCCAATTTCCTCTGTGTCGCTAGTAGGGATGTCGGAGAAATCCGTAATGGAACCAAATGAGTTCAGATTTCTATGAATCCAACCCACAGATTCTGCAGTAAACCAGCTTTTCCCAAGTTGCACAGATTCCGAGGACCAATATTTTTACTTCCCAGAATTTTATGCAAATTTAGTCATAGCAAAATAGTAAAATAAAAAAACGCTGGCTGAAAATGTGCATTTCCCCCATAGGCTAAAGTATGAAAATGAGCATTGGGGGGATTTGTGCATTTTGGGGAAGATCTGCACATTTGGGGGGATTTGCGCAAGCGCACAAGTGTGAATTTATGCCAATTCGAATTTGCGCCAATTTGGGAATTGGGAAAAATCCAATTCTGCCAATGAGTAGACGACGGAATGAAAGGCACCTGACAATCCATGAAATGCAGACGGAAGAGATTTTACAAAATCCATACATCCCTATGGGCAGGGGAGCCAGTTTTGGACTGTAGGGATTCTAGTAGAAAAATCAGAGGGACAAGCAACATCGGTCATGAATTTATGTCACTGTTGTTAGGCCAAACTCCTGAGCCACAGAGCGGGGCGGATGGGAAACATGCTAGAAGTGAAAATCTGGGGTCCCCCTGAGTCGCTGACTGTCTCCCTAATGTAGAGCAGTAAAACCCGAAGCTAGCAGGCCTCAAAAGTCCTCTCAGAAAAGCAACGCCTGAGGGAACAATTCCTCATCAAAATGGTGGGGGAAATGAGGAAGCACACAGAGCCCCAGCCAATGTCCTGCTTGTGTGCTGAGAAGATTGGTTTCAAATCATTCAATATATTTTTTAACTCATTAAAATCTATTTTTTTATTTATACATTTATTTTTTAAAAGAAATATATCATCAGTTTAAAGTGCCAAGAACCTACCAATCAGGAAGAGTTTTACTTCCCATGGAGCACTGAGGTGGAATACCACTTTCCCCCTTACATCTCCGTAAGTAAACAGATTAGAAATGGAGTGTGCAGGCTTCCAGCAAGCCAGCCGTTACCCCTTCCACTAAACTCTATTCCGTTCCCACCCCACAACAGTTAGTCAAGCATTCTTGCTCAGGAGCCTGCACAGTCCTCAGTGAGTTTGCTATTGATATATAGGCTGGGTTTAATTTATTCTCTTTGGGCCTTATGGTGGCAGTTTCGCTTGGCTGCCCATGACAGGGGAAGGGTCCCTCCTCCTCCTCACATCTTAAATGAAAGCTGAAAATTCAAGGAAGGGTCCTGGAATATCCCAGTGGAAATTAGACCCATGGCCTGGCCCTGCGATGAATATTAATGCTCCAGAGTTTTCTGCCTGCTGAGATAATGCTGCTATAGATATACCAGCTACAATCTCTAGGGCTGTACTTAAAAAACATAAATGAGTTATTAACGCCCCCTCCCGCAACAATTAATCCATCATTAATTCATTTGTTAAGAAATATCTCCCTACAGATCTTATCGTGAGCAGTTTATCTTCTCTTTTGGCAGTGAGCAGAGTTGAATCTGAATATATCTAAGTTATCTAACCTAAACATTTTTTTGCTTTCATCCTAGGGGAAAAGCACAAGCCATTCATTCCCCTAAGACAGACTTTCCCAACCTTGGGTCTCCAAATGTTTTTTGGTCTACAACTCCCATCATCCTATACCATTGGCTGGGATAGGGATTATGAGAAATTTGTTTCAGTTTCTTTTTGATCAGGACTTACCCCAGTTCGTACCATTCAGACCGAACCGCATGCATACATTTGAAAAACACGCATGAAAAATGCATACTTTTGAAAAACAGGCACAAATTCACTTTAATCAATGGGAGAAGAATGCGTACATTTGAAATATGCACACAGTCGATGTGTACATTTGGAAAAATACACAGGGATTTTCATGTGAAAAGAAAGAAGCTGATACGGACTTGGGGCGGAACAACCTTCAAGATGGAATTCAGAGAATTTCAGCGAGCTTGAGATTTGCTCGTTCACACACGCCTAACTGGGGATGATAGGAGTTGCAGTTCAAGAGCATCTGAAGGGAAAGGTTGAAAAATCTCTATACATTTTTTGTGGTTTCATTGTGGGGAGTTTTGACCACAGTTTTGAATTTCTCAGAATCTGCTCTGTATGCGTAACACACACATGTACATCGAACACACTACAAAGGAAAAGGGGAAAAGAGGAGGAAGGAAAAACTGAGTCAATTCCCCAAAGAAGTCACAACAGAAGGTGCAATTGAAGCACAAGATAGAGAGACAGACAGACACATCTAGAGGAGAACTTACCCCACGTTTTAGGCTCCTGAAGCAGTGGATTTTGGGTTTGGAGGTCATGAACTCGTTGAAGCGATGGGAGAGGGGTTCCTTTTGCTGCTTGGGAGACTGAGGGCCGTTGGGAACAGGAGAGGGTGAGGCAGAGGAAGGGGGCGGAGGAGGCGGCTGATGGGGGGATGTTAAAAGGGACATAAGCTACGTATAAGAGATGGAGAAGTGATAGAATTAAAAGAAAAACAAAAACGAAATCAAAAGATTAAAAAACAAACCCAGAAAAGCACACACAAAACAAAATGAACCCGCAATTGCCAAAAGAAGCAACATTTCAAAACCAAAATTTGAAAAGCAGTTCAAGGCAAATAATTAAAATAATGGTTTTTGTTTTGTTTTTAAGGAAATAAAAAAGAACACGGTTAACAAGAAAAAAGAAAAGAAAAAGAGAAGGATCCAGGGTCAGGAAGGAGTTTTGTTTTCTTTAATAAAGAAGACTTGGGTTACATGATGAGGCTGTGATGGAAAATGAGGTATTTTAGTTAAAGTGATGCAGTGCAAAGAAGTAACGTGCAGGATTCCATCATGCCACGTGCAAACAAGATGAGGGGATGAATTCAAAAGAAAGACAGATTTCCCAGTCTAGTCTCTCACCCCTGACTAAATTGCCAAATTCACCAGGTATTGGTATTCTGGAACATACAGAACCCCATTTACAGAAGAGACCATCTGCTGCAGCGGGTTCGAGTGTTGCGCTAAAGCCACAGAGGTCCAGGTTTGAATCCCTGCTCATATCTGAAGCTCATCATTCTCAGCCTAACCTACCTCGCAGGGCTGCTGTAAAAGGTAACATGGCCTAACCCCCCTGAGACCTTCTTGGAGGGCAGGCATGAAGCAAATGCAGGGAATAAAAATGCAATGTGTTTCCTCGCATTGGTGAAAGCACATCTTGGCATAAAGATGAAGGTGGTGCATTCCAGCGATCAGCCAGAGGGACGGGGTGTATTTCAGTATGGGAGCAGAGACCAGAGCAGGGATGTTGAACCTCTGTTCGCCCGAGGGCCAAATTCCATTTTGGAGAAGCTCTTGGGGGCCGCGTTCCTGTGATGGGCGGAGCCGATGGCAAAGGCGTCAGTGCCAAAAGAGCAGCATATTTCGGAGAGGCATTTCAGCCTTTTAGAAGCGGGGGGACCTGAGAAACCCCCAAATGATCAGTGCTTAGGGGAAAGGGGTTGGAACTCTCGGGGGGTCCCAGTGGTGGGCAGGGCCAAATGCAAAAGGGGCAGAACCAAAATACCAAAACATGCCAGCATATTTTAGTTTAGGGCTCTTACTTTGCTCCCAGTAACTAGGCCTCAAGAGAGGTCTTTCAACTGTTTAGAACGGTGGGAAAGCCAGGAAACCACCAAACCTTTGGCAGTCAGGGAAAGGGGTGGGGCCTCCTGTAGAACCCCGGAGGGCTGGATTTGGCCCCCAGGCCTCAGGTTGAACAGCCCTGGACCGGGTGGCAGGGGAGTGACTTAGGAAGTAGACCAGTTCACTTCAAACTTTGTTCCAGCGGTTCCTCGAAAGCTTACCAGGAGTCCCTACATGAGAAGATCAGTATCTACTGATCTGACAGGCAGCTCATCCTCCAGCGCTGATATTCCTGGCTGCAGCGGACTGCTGAGAGTGTTCTAGCCTGCAGCGTGGGGCCTGGGCAGTGCTCTGAGTCCCAGAGTCCTCAGCAACACATGGCCAACATTCCCCAGCAGACACGTCAATGTGGAAAAGGCAGTTCCGGCTCCAGATTTTGGGGGGCCCTTGAGCGAGACATCCTCCATGGGCCCCCTCACTCAGTAAGTCAACCTGGTCACGGCCGTGGTCACCAGCGGCTCTTGCTCCTCTTCCTCTTCCTCATCATCTCATCCCACTTGCTTGCTTGACGGGCAGAGAGCCAGGGGGCAAGCAGGCCCTGGCATCTCCTGCTCCTCCTCCTCACCACCTTCGCTGCCTCGGCCAGAGCGAGAGGCTGGCAACCACCAGGCAGGTGGCAATGGGGAAGAGGAGGAGCAATTCCAGGGGGCTCTGGTCCATGGGCCCCTGCTGGGGTGCGGGCCCTTGACACATGCCCAAACATGCCTACCCTCGGCGCCAAGCCCTAGGAAATATTTCCCAGAAGGCAGGGCATTTGGAAAACCACGGTCCTAAACTGATCTCAGAGAGGCTATGACGGCTTTCCCCAACCCTGCGCCTTCCAGGCAGAAATATGTACTTTTAACCCACCCTGAACTCCAGGGGAAAGGGAAGGAAGAAATCTAAACCAACAGGTAAGGATTCTGCTAGTTGTCCTAGGACATAATGATGAACCTACTCAACATGCCTTCATGCAACGTTTACCATGCTGATGGTGAAAAAGAGAAAACACACACACATATACATATATACGTATATATGAAGAGAGTTACACAGGCAAACCAAAACATTTGCTACCCGGCACATAAATGACAGACAAATGGCTACAGCTACAACTGTGCAACTGGAAAGCTTTGGTAAACTGGAAGAGGACTGGTTTTCTCCCTTCTCCGCTGCCCCCACTGTTTAATGGGCCACAAGCAAATACCAGACTCATGTGGGCAGAATGGCTGGTACAAAAGTTTCCATTGCCTTCTTTGCAAAGCTGACTGTGTAACATGACAACACGCCAGCACCCTTTCACCATCGTTGCTGCTGCTGCGGGCACAGTGAAGCAAATGCTTAGAATAAGGCAGATGGCGTGAGGTTTTGTTTCTTTTAAAAGAAGAACGTTGCATTTCATGAGGCTTGTAAATTAATCAGATCCAACAGCTACACGATTACCCTCCAGCACGCGTTGAGAAAATGAAGGAGGACCCAGCATTAGGGAAGCAATGGTGCAGGCAGGCATGTTGTTAATCAGCTGGAAGGAGTTGAGCAATGTAAGCAAAGCACAATTGGTAGGCATGGAATAATGTAAGCAGAGAGCAATGGTTTAGAATCGAGCAAGAAACAAAAAACCACCATGGTGAAGATCGGACAACTCAAACAAACTGAGCCCAAAACAGCTTTGAACCAATAAAAATCAACTCAATGTTAAGAAAAAGTACACTGAAATAATAAAGAAAGTTAAAAATTAAAGCAAAATTCGGCAATTAAAAATAAAAACCTATTACAATCAATTACAACAGGACATCAGCTATTAGTTCTTAGAAACTAATTTCTATTAAAAAAAGAGAGAGAGAGAGAGAGAGAGAGAGAGAGAGAGAGAGAGAGAGAGACTTCACTGCTGGAATTACAAAATAACATATGGGTAGCAAACTACAAAGGGTACTGAAACTAAGCCAAAGTCCAAAAAGGTCGGTACCTTATTTTTTTTGATGAATGGCCACAACTTGCCCTTGGACTTGCTACTGAATCGGGACTCTGATTTGCTGTCTTTGGAGTTTGAAAGGCTGGATTCGGAGACGGTACGCTTGATGGGCTGGGTGAAGTCTTCGAAGTCGATATCACCTGGAGGCTCAAAGCCAGACTTAAAGGCTTCTACAACCAACTGGGAATCCTGAAAGAGATCCGGACACCACAGAAAGCAGCTTCATTAATGAGTGATGTGGACCTCAAAGTCCTCTGATGAGAACCGTAAAGCTTTGGGGTCCCTTGTCTGGGGTCCTTGTTTGGGGTCCCTTGTCGCAGTCTAGGGATCTACCAGAAATACATTTTAAGGTGCCCATAGTTCAGAGGTGAGGTACATGAGTTTCTACGTGCAAAGGCTCATGTTCGACCTCTGGCACGTCACACTAAAAGGAAGACCGGCATGTCACCAGTTGGAGTACATAATATTAGTCCGACTCAGTACAAAGCAGCAGTAAGGGCTTCAAGATAAAATATGCTAGCATTTCAGCCCTGCCCATTTTGCCTTTGGTCTCGCCCCCTTTGCATTCAGCCCCGCCCACCACTGGAATACAGCCCCCGAAATCTCAAAAATGGAATTCTGCCCTGAGGACTAAAAGGGATCCATTTGACACCTGCCCGCCCCGCCCTGCATGAAATGAAAGGACTGGGATCCCTTTCTCTCTCGTCACAAGAGGGCGAGGAAGGGCAGTTGTCCTTCATGGGACAAATTCTTCACGGGTGCAGTGCAAGGTGAACACCTCATTGCTGCTGCTCTGCAGAGTGTGGGAAATGGGGAAAGGGCACCACGGAAGGACTGGCAGACAGGGGGAAGGGGAACAGGGCAGAACAGAGACAGGGCAGAACAGGTGAGGTCTCAGTCTGAGGGTCGACTGCAGGGCTGAGGTTGACCCCCCCCTGGTGTGAGGAAACGGCACAGCATTCTTTTGGGGGGGGCTCTTTGTACAGACCAAAGGGGTGTTGGTGGGACAATCACACTTTTGTTGGGCCAGGAGACTTCCTTCTTCTGGTGCTCAGGAAAAAGTGGTAGGCAGCGCTGAGGTCACACATGTGATTTTTGTGGTGGCCCCAAGTGCATTACAAACTAGATAACCATTACAAATTTTTATATGACAGGGAGAGAGAGGAAATAAGAAACAGGGGAAAGGTGGAGATCAAAATAGGAAGAATAAACACATCAAATGATATCACATTGTAGTCATTTCACACATACACACCCCTTTCCCGGCCTTTTGAACCCATTAAAATCTGTTTATCACCCTTCATCCAAACATCCCACCACTACATTGGAGCTAAACATACACCACTTTCCTTTATGTGGCAGAAAGAGATAAATGTCAAAACAGGAAGTCAGCAATCCAGCTGACACATTAATTTCTATCTGCTGCCTGTGTATTGGGAAGGCAATATGCTGGCAATGGGCATCCCTAGGTGAGCAAAAGGATGCTATCGTCCTCAGGTTCTGCTTGTGGGCTTCCTAGAAGCACCTGGTTGGCCACTGTGGGAAACAGAATACTGGGCTAGATAGGCAAGGGGTGGTGGGGATCATGGCAGTGACGAACTGGTGACCACGGTGGTGAGAAGGTAGACTCATTGAGGGAGCCTTGCCCAAGGGCCCTCCAAATCCTGGAGACAGCACTGATGGGCATATATGCAAGCGTCCCAATACTCAGCTGCTCATAAATTTAATCACTCTGACTTTATCACTCATAAAATTCATCACTCATAAATTTAATCGACGCTGCAGCATCCCCCAAAGGCCAAAATGGTGGAGGATTCAGTTTATTTTGAGGGTTCTCCCCAAATTAAACTGAACACTCAAAGGAGGCATCGACTCACATTCTTCTGATCAATGGATTCTGCCACTTTTGTGATCTCGTCCAGACACCTCCCGATGATTGGGATCACCTGCCGGTCCACCTCTGCAAAGGTTTTCATGGATTCCCCTATCCGGATTATCCTCCTCTCCTCCATTTCTTGTATTTTCTGTAAGCAAAAGAATCAGCAGAGGTCACGCATGTCGAAAGAACAACATTCTCGCCATCCGTATGGCAGATCCCTTAGGCAGGGCATTATTATCGCTCCCTTTAACAGCGAATGCCGCTGGTGAGTGCTGACAGGACGGGGCCATTGGGAAACAAGGAAGAGGCATCAGCCAGCTCAAGGGAACTGAAAAGTTTGGGGAAGGGCAAAATACTTTAAAAAGGTAACCCTAAGGGGAAACAAGTTGGCCAAAGAGAACTAGGCATGCTCAGTAGCCACAAAGATGTTGAGTGCGTATTGGAAAAAAAAAACATGGTTGGGAATGGAGCACTGCGGAGGAGGGCATGGCTGGCTAGAACCCTCTGGGATTCCTAATCCCCAGAAGACCCCACCCCCTTCCCCTCTCCTCCAACCACTGATTGTTTGGCAGCTTCCCGGCTTTTGTGCAGTTCTTTCCCCATTCTAAAAGTTTGAAAGGCTTCTCTTAAGGCTGACTTACTGGAAATAAGAACTTTTAAGCTAAAATATGCTGCTATTTTTCTGCCTTTGACGCCGCCCCTTTTTGCCTTTGGCTCCACCCACCACTGGAATGCAGCCCCCAAGAGCTTCTCCGAAAGGCCCGCAGGCTGAAAGAGGTCTGCACCCGTGATATACCACAACAAGGTCCCACTTCTTATCCCTGTATTGCCAATCACAAGGGCGAGACTGAAATTGAGAGGGGCTTTGCTTTCGACTAGCTTGCCTAGCGAGTTCAGAGAAGGGATGAGAGTCCCCCAAACACAAACAAAATATCTGTGTGTGTGTGTGTGTGTGTGTGTGTAGGGATCTTGGGACAAAACTGTTTGTGACAGGGAGGGTCCCTTCTACAATTTCCCCAACCTGCTTCATTCACTTATGAAGCAGGTAAAAGCGGCAGCCATTAAGATACAGGTTAGGAACAGCAGATTTTGGGAACAGCAAAATCAGTTCCCAGGGCAGCAAAAACACCAGAGCTGTGTCACACATAGAGGAGCTTGCAGACAGGCTGCACCGTAGGCCTCTTGCATCAACCCCACGGGCCCACGCCGGCTTCAGCCACCAGGAAAGCAGATGCTGGACGTGCCTGGAGTGACAGATTACAAACCGGATGTGGAGTGAATGCAGGCATGGACGTGAATCAAGGCCATATGTTCCCATGACTCCACTCCAGAACCCAACACGGTGCTGGCTGGCGCTTTGGAGCTCCAATTTCCCTGCATAGCTTTGGCTCGTCAGCGGATAACAGAGAACAATTCCCGGAAGGACCCTGACAGGCGCATCCTTCCCAAAATTAAAAACAGCTCGCTCCATCTGATAGTTTTGGCCGTCAAAGAGCAGGCTGGGGAACTTTCCATTCAACCCACAACACCGGCAAGGGGAAAGGGGGGATCGTTGCGATCCGGCTAACGACCAGGAGCTATGAACATGATGGACATCTGCGTGTCAACAGACACGTCACATGCGGGAGCCGGCCCAGAGGCTACAACTTTGTCGAGCAGGATCCCGACGGTGTTACAGCAGACAATGCTTTGGTCCTAAGAAATGGGATTTCCCCGAACTCCAAAGCTGAGCCACTGGCAAAATGGGACGATGAATTCCCGCTGAGGTAGTGCGGGGTTGGGGAACCTCAGGAGGCCAGAGCTGGACTTCCAGGTTTTCCCAGGTGGCCACGCCCCCTTCCCTGGCTCCACCCCCTTTCCCGCAAACTCCAAATGTTTGGTGCTTTTTGTGACATTTTCCCTCCATTCTGAAAGGTTCAAATGCCTCTCCTGAGGCTTAAGTTACTGGAAGTCAGAGCTTTAAACTAAAATATGCTGGAGTGGATTTTTTGTATTTCTCCGAAATGGAATTTGGCCCAGGGGCTGAAAGAGGTTCGACGCCGATGCGTTAGTCTCATGGGCACCTCCTGGGTGGTGCCTAGGCTTAGATTGCCTAGATTAGATTAGAATTAGATTGCCTAGATTAGAATTAGATTAGATTGCTTAGATTAGAATTAGATTAGATTGCTTAGATTAGATTAGAATTAGATTGCCTAGATTAAAATTAGATTGCCTACATTAGAATTAGAATTAGATTGCCTAGATTAGAATTAGATTGCCTACATTAGAATTAGAATTAGATTGCCTAGATTAGATTAGAATTAGATTGCCTAGATTAGAATTAGATTAGATTGCTTAGATTAGATTAGAATTAGATTGCCTAGATTAAAATTAGATTGCCTACATTAGAATTAGAATTAGATTGCCTAGATTAGAATTAGATTGCCTACATTAGAATTAGAATTAGATTGCCTAGATTAGATTGCTTAGGTTAGAATTAGATTGCCTAGATTAGGATTAGATTGCCTAGATTAGAATTAGATTAGAATTAGATTGCCTAGATTAGATTGCTTAGATTAGAATTAGATTGCCTAGATTAGAATTAGATTAGAATTAGATTGCCTAGATTAGATTGCTTAGATTAGAATTAGATTGCCTAGATTAGAATTCGATTAGAATTAGATTGCCTAGACTAGATTGCTTAGATTAGAATTAGATTGCCTAGATTAGAATTAGATTAGAATTAGATTGCCTAGATTAGAATTAGATTGCCTAGATAAGATTGCTTAGATTAGAATTAGATTAGAATTAGATTGCCTAGGTTAAAATTAGATTGCCTAGATTAGAATTAGATTGCCTAGATTGGGATTAGAATTAGATTGCCTAGATTAGAATTAGATTAGAATTAATTGCCTAGATTAGATTGCTTAGATTAGAATTAGATTGCCTAGATTAGAATTAGATTGCCTAGATTAGAATTAGATTAGAATTAGATTGCCTAGATTAGAATTAGATTAGAATTAGATTGCCTAGATTAGAATTAGATTAGAATTAGATTGCCTAGATTAGATTGCTTAGATTAGAATTAGATTAGAATTAGATTGCCTAGATAAAATTGCTTAGATTAGAATTAGATTGTCTAGATTAGAATTAGATTAGAATTAGATTGCCTAGATTAGAATTAGATTGGCTAGATTAGAATTAGATTGCCTAGATTAGAATTAGATTAGAATTAGATTGCCTAGATTAGATTGCTTAAATTGCCTAGATTAGAATTAGATTGCCTAGATTAGAATTAGATTGCCTAGATTAGATTGCTTAAATTGCCTAGATTAGAATTAGATTAGAATTTGATTGCCTAGATTAGAATTAGATTGCCTAGATTAGAATTTGATTAGAATTAGATTGCCTAGATTAGAATTAAATTGCCTAGATTAGAATTAAATTGCCTAGATTAGAATTAGATTAGAATTAGATTGCCTAGATTAGAATTAGATTGCCTAGATTAGAATTAGATTAGAATTAGATTGCCTAGATTAGAATTAGATTAGAATTAGATTGCCTAGATTAGAATTAGATTGCCTAGATTAGAATTAGATTGCCTAGATTAGATTGCTTAGATTAGAATTAGATTGCCTAGATTAGAATTAGATTGGAATTAGATTGCCTAGATTAGAATTAGATTGCCTAGAATTAGATTAGAATTAGATTGCCTAGATTAGATTGCTTAGATTAGAATTAGATTGCCTAGATTAGATTGCTTAGATTAGAATTAGATTGCCTAGATTAGAATTAGATTAGAATTAGATTGCCTAGATTAGAATTAGATTGCCTAGATTAGAATTAGATTAGAATTAGATTGCCTAGATTAGAATTAGGTTAGAATTAGATTGCCTAGATTAGAATTAGATTAGAATTAGATTGCCTAGATTAGAATTAGATTAGAATTAGATTAGAATTAGATTAGAATTAGATTGCCTAGATTAGAATTAGATTGCCTAGATTAGAATTAGATTAGAATTATATTGCCTAGATTAGATTGCTTAGATTAGAATTAGATTGCCTAGATTAGATTGCCTAGATTAAAATTAGATTAGAATTAGATTGCCTAGATTAGATTGCTTAGATTAGAATTAGATTGCCTAGATTAGAATTAGATTGCCTAGATTAGAATTAGATTAGAATTAGATTGCCTAGATTAGATTGTCTAGGCTTAGATTGCCTAGCTCAGCCTTACATATGTGCCCTGCAGCTGTTGTGGCCTACAACTCTCAGCATTCCAGACCATTGGCCATGCCAACTGGAGCTGACAGGAGCTGAAGTCCAAAACAGCTGGAGGGCACCAGGTTGGGGAAGGCTGTCCTAGAGATTACGCCCTCCTTTAATTTTTCCCGTTGAAGACAGCTCTCCCTCAAAGTGCCTTGGGCACAGAGACTTAATCTAAAGGACCGTCCTTCTACTATCCATCACAGGAAGGGGGCCCTGGCTTAGTGGTACAGCGCACGCTTGGCATGCAGAAGGTCCCAGGGATCAATCTGCACCATAAAGAGATGCTGGGTAACAGGGCAAGGCAAGACCTCTCTCTGCTGATATACTGGAGGTACTGGGGTCTCCAATGTGGTACCTGTGGTGGAGACCTGTCTTGGAGCCCACCATGCTCCCTGCCCCTCCTGATATATATTTTATTTCTTAATAATTTCTTTCCCAAATTAAAACTTTTTTTTTAAACTGGGAGGCTGGTATCCTGCAAAGCTAAGAGCTGCTCTCCAGCACCATCTTTATTCGGGTTCCCAAGGGTTGTTTTGTGCTTTGGGGTTCAGACCCAATCTCTGCCTCAGACTTCAGTTCTTGGGTCAGTTACCTTTCTTTTAATGTCAGCACTTTGCCTTCTAGGAAATTAGGGTTTTGGTAGGCCACACCTACCACAGCAGCCATTTAATGAATGGGCAAGCCCCAACCTATGGCAGCCATTTTGTGAGAGTGCCCAAGAACCCCAAAAAGGTTGGGGACCCCTGCTTTAGAGTCATGATTTTAATGTTGTCTATATCATGTATTGTGTTTTATACAGGCTGTTTGCCACCCTGGGCTGCTTGTGAGGGAGGACAGGATACAAATCAAATTACTAATGTAGCTGAAGGAACGTCTCCTCCCGAAGCCTTAGGTCATCTTTGGAGGCTGTCCTTTGGGGGCCCTTGCCAATGGAAGGTAGATGGGGGGGCTACAAGTGAGAAGGCCATCTCAGCTGTGGCACCCCCCCTTATGAAATTTCCTCCCCAAAGACGTTCACCGAGCACCCCCATTTTTTTCGGTGTCAGGCAAAGACCTTTCTTTTCTCCCGGGCATTTTAGAGACCTAGTTCTAGCTTTTATGGCTGTTTTATCTATTCCTGTGCTGTTTGTTATTTTGTAGTATATTTCATTTTTTTAAATATTTGCATTGTATTTTATATTTTTAACTGTTTGAATGGCATCCTGGTCTTTTCACTGTTTGTAATCCACCCAGAGAAGGTTGGTTATTAGGTGGATCAAAAATATAATAAATAATAAATACATATTAATAATAATAATTTGCAATCCAGTTAAACCCATGAAATTAAAAAGCCCATCTCATCATCAGGCCAGTGTTCAAAGTTGAAGATTAATGCAGCTGGGGAAGCTCAAACGTTACCGATGCTCAAGCCTGCAAAACCAAAGTCAGAGATGGGGCTGCCGTTGAGGCTTTCAGCTGACACCAGCTCGCCCCATCGCCATGCAAACGTTATTTTCTCATCCCACAGCTGCAGAACAGAGGTGGCGAGCGGCGACAGAATGGAAAACAGTGATGTCACCACCCCGCTTCCTCCTGTCCTCCCACAACAGCGAGACTGAAAGAAATGTGAGTGACGTGCTTCACAACCAAAAGGATGCATGTGGCTGCCTAGAGGGACCCCTGTAAGACCATTAAATCCAGGGCCTAAAATTACCTCGCTACACCACTGCTGAAATGTCCTGGTAGTGGAGTAGATGGCTTGCTAGCAGCAACATGAATTTTGGAATAAATGACGTTTCCTACACTTTCCTGGCGGGCCATCATTAAAGAATTCCTGGGAAGCAGAGGAGCGCATGGAGGAAGACAGGAGCAGGCCAAGGGAACATCAGGGCCTGTTCCAGTTGGACTCCACACCCCACCCCAATCAGGAGGGGAAGGAGAACCATTCCACCAACCCTGCTGACAGACAACTTCGTTTTTTCCTCTTCCCTCCCCATCCATTTTTCCTTGCATGTCATGCCTTTTGAGACTGCAAGCCTGGGAGCAGCTCTTGTTTTACTAACTGCACAGAAGCCAAATTAAGGGAACATCAGTGCCAGATGTATCCCCTCACCCTCAGGGCTAACTGGCATCAACTGCCATGTGAGAAAGGAGGAGTCAGGGAGACAGGAACGGGTAAGAAAACATCACTCCCCCCCACACACACACTCTCAGGAGAAGACAGGGGAAACCAGGCCCATTCCACCAGCCCTGCTGAAACGCTGCCTTGAGTTGTCAGTCAATCAGTCAATTTAATCATAGGTATTTCCAATTTTGCCCCCCGCCCCCAACACAGACACAGTCACAAAAAGGAAAAGGTTGAACCAGCCACTCAGATCAGTTAATCATGTACATAACTGACAGCAACGGTTTTTAGGGCCTTCGCTCTAATCTTTTTAGCAGCTGCAGTGAAAAAAGGCTGCTTGCTGAGTGACATAAGGAGGATCTGTGTGTACAAGCAGTAGACACACCTGCTCAGCCAAAGTTCTGTCAGACATTCCTCCCAAGAAAGGTGCAAGAAACCTTTTCCTGCAACTGGCATGCAGTTCACAGAAAAATATGCAATGGATAATATCCTTCATTTGAGGAGCCCCACACATACAAAGGCATTGGGATGTGGGAACATTTGTATACCTCCATCAAAACAGGCAGAAGGCATCGCCTGGAAGCATAATTCCATAACTGCCTTCCTTAGCTTCGAGTCCGTCAAGAAATTAAGATAATTAGAGAAAGATCGCTCACCCTTAGAAAGATGGTACCCCCTGCTGAATTCTGTTTCTTGAATTCAAGGGTTACATGTAGCACACGTATAGACAGTTCAGCTGTTCAGATATTTTAATAAATTAGCATGTTTGCTGAATGGTTTCCACATCTTTATTAGCATAATAAAATCTACCTAATTTTTTCCTCTTCCCTCCCCATTTGGTTTTCCTTGTGTGCCGTATCTTTTTTAGACTGTAAGCCTGCGGGCCCTCCAAAACCTGGAGCCGCCCTGCCAGCAGGCCACACAGAGTCCAATCTGTAACCCAAATCCGAGCCTGCTAATGCAGAAGGCACAGCACCTGCCAAGGCAGGAAAGCTAACTGACATCAACTGCCATGTGGGAAAGAAGAAGGAGTGAGGGAGACAAGAGCAGGCAAAGAGAACATCAGGGCCTGCTCCAGCTGGTCTTCACCCCAGGAGATGAGGGGGAGAGCAGGGCCATTCCACCACCTTGCTGAAGACCGACTTCATCTTTTTCCTCTTCCCTCCCCATCCCTCCTTCCTTACATGCTGTAATTGTTAGACTGTAAGCCTGCAAGGGGAGGCTTTTTTGCCTCGGGAGCGGGATAAAAACACTTCAAAGAAATAACTAATCCTCCCATCCTTTGCATCCCGCCCCCCCACACACACACACACCTCCCCAAACGTCCATAACTCGGAGAATATCCTACTTAGAGAAGATGGCCTCTCAGGGTCAACAGAATTCAGGACGTAAACCAGAGATTCTGGAAGACACACACCCCTCCATCCACCCAGTGGTCTCAGAAATGTTACCCATCAAAACTGGGTCTCAGTCACTGGGACTAGGAAGTTCAGGCAAGGTGCGAAGGCGCGCTCACCTGGAAGATGTTGGGTATGTGCGTGTGATAATGCTCGTTCTGCTCCTGGTTGAACTTCTGCAGCATAGACGAGTATTCTGTTTTGCTCTCTTCAGCCATCTGGTGCCGGAGCTGGGCTTGCTGCCGTGCCTGGGGAGAAAAAAGGAAGAATTATGATTGTTGCATGCCACCTCGGGAGGGCTTCTGGCCTGAAAGGCGGCCAAGAAATACTTGGAATAAATAAAAGAAACAGATAAGAACGCCTCAGAGAAACGGTCACTCGGGGATCGAACCTCACAGCAAATGACCGGTACCAATGCTTGACGGGTCTCGGGGGCATTTTGGAGAGCAGCCAATGGCAGAGGTTACGTGTCTTCCATAAACGGCAAAGGAAGATGGGCTTATGCCCCGAAGTCCCCATTTTGGGGGGGCTGTGGACAGCTTTGGAACACTGACAGCGGGCGTTAGAGCAGAAAACTCCTCCAACCATGGAAAGCAGACCGGCCCATTCACAAAATTGCAATAATTATATGCTGCCCCATCCTACTGGTCCTTGCATCATTTTGTATTGTTGCTGCAGTTGGAATTGTTTTTCCTAGTGTATTTCAATGGTGTATTTCAATGGTGTATTTCAATGGTGTATTTCCAGCTTTGTCCCAATGCCCCGGACATCACACCAATCTGGGCACTGCGCGTGCGCGCGTGCGTGCGCGCGCGCGTGTGTGTGTGTGTGGAATTCCTCTACCTGGAATAAGAAAGAGGACATCATTTTGTCTCTCCCCTCAGGCAGCAAATGTCTCGGGCTGGCCCCAGCGAGCCCTGGTTCGGGCCTCCAGACCGGGGAGGAGCTGTGACCCATACAGAGCTGCAAACCAGGCAGCCTTCCCTGCGGGCCAGCATTTCAGCTGTGTCTCTGCACAGGGGGTTCCGGCGCATCCTTGAGCAGAGAGGCAGCAGGACGGCTTGCTGCTGGCAGGAGCCAACTGGAAAGAAGGGACGGTCCTGTGCAGAGATGCAACCAGCCACCTCCCCTCAGGGGGGCTCACGGGAGCCTCTGGTGAGTTCATGTATTCCTCGTGGCACACCAGCAGTCCTCTGGCGGGGCACCTCTGCGGGATGCCTGGCATCATTCTCCTCCAGCCCTCCCATAAAATCTTTGCCCAAATATTTCCCTTCAACAATCCCAATTTGGAGCTGCCCCCTCCCTGACCCTCCACCCTGACCCCGGGCCTTGCGGGATTTTCACCCCAGAGCCTTCTGTTTCCTTTCGAGACCCACTTAATCATCGCTCCTTGGCCTGTGGCCCATCTGCTTCGTTTTAGCTGCCTTTCCGCTGCTGGATGGATCCCTCCCTCAGCCTTGGGCCCATCTGCCCTTGCTTCCTATCTTCGCCATTTAGGCTTTCCTCGGAGCCAAGGACACATGAAGGCCTGCCAAGGACAAAAAGGGAATACGGGCTAGGCGCTTAAAGGATTTCAGGCCTGGGCCCATAAGGGCACCAACTTGCATCACATTCACACATGCTCATTTCGTCTCTACCGATGCAAATTTGGAAGTCAGGACCAGGCTTGCTGGACATTGCACAGAGGGCAAAGGCGGCAAACTCATTTCCCATCCAGATCGCACCAAATAAAATAAACCCTTTCGTGGATTTGCACCGCACCCCTCCCAGAGCATCCGAAATTCCGTGGTTCCTCTCCAACCACAATTCATTTGGAACGGTTGTGAACTGGTGTGCAAAAATACACCAGAAAGAACAGCTGGGAAGTTTTTTCATGAGCCCTTGCAAACGTGCCCCTGTGCAATTGAGCTTATAATAACAGCTTCCATTGGCATCAATGTAAGGGTGGGTTTTTTTTCTAACCTTATTTATCATGAGAGCCAGTGTTGTGCAGTGGTTAGAAAGTTGGAGGGGACTTGGGAAATCCGGGTTCTACTCCCCAGTTGGCCACGAAACTCACTGAGTGACTTTGGGCCAGTCCCTGACTCTCAGCCTCACCTACCTCACAGGGTTGTTGTGAGGACAAAATAGAGAGGAGGAGGATCATGTAAGCCGCCTCGGGTTTCGTGCAAAAGGGGAAAAGGTGGGGTATAAATGTAATTAATTAATTAATTAATTAATTAATTAATGGATATCTCCAGAGTCTCAAACGCTTTCCAGGTAAGCCACCTTGGGTTCCAAGGCAAGCAGGGAAAAGGCAGCATATAAATGTAATAATAATTAAGTAAGTAAGTAACTAAATCAAGCCAGGGGGGTGTTGCAGCATGAGGGGAGGAGAGAGTTAACCCTTCCCTCCTTAGCTGTAATCCCCCATGAAAATTGCCCCTTGCATGGCAATGAAGCTGAGGAAAAAACTTTCCATTGGCACCAATGCACACTCAGGACCCCAGGTATAAGATCCGGGTGACAACTGATGAATGGGATAATTCACTGAAGGGAGCCTGCTTAAATTTTGGAGCAGGATCTGGGTGTGAAATGGGATATTAATTGGGGCTGGCCCCCTGATTTGTCCTTGGCTCACTTTTGCATTAGTACTCCGTACAAATTTTGAAACTCCATTTTGGTGCAAATGTTACCCATTTTGTATATGCCTCGGGGGGCGGGGGGGGGGGGTTGTCCTGAATATGGAAAACTTTGCAAACTTGGGTAAATTTTTATCAAAACCAGACTCCAAGAAAACTCTATCTGGGAATCACGGCCCTGCAAAGCCTGGCCTGGGAATTTCCCCCCGCCCTCACAACACCCTTGTGGGATGACTCTTTTCACCCAGCCTTGCAGAAGAGGGAAAAGGACTGCTCTTGCTGAAAACAATTGGGCAGGCTCCCTGCCCGGATTCTAGAAACAGTACAAGGGTCACTAAAAATAGTGTCTTTTAGAAAAATGGCACCCCAAAGACAAAAGGTGTGTTGGGCACTGAGAGGGCTGCCTGTAAACAAAAAGGGGAGGAAGTATTTTCACAGGATTTGCAACAGGGGTGGGCAACTACAGGAAAACTGGTGACCATTTTTGCCCACGGACCAGCCCCTGGTGAGGCGCCCCTGTGCCCTGTAGGTACCAAAAATGGGGAGGTGGAATAAAAATTAATTAAATAAAAATGTCATCCAGAGTGACTATAGCATCTCAAAAGGGTCAAAATTAGCTTTCAAACAGGCCAATTATGACCCTTTGGGCACTCCATAGCAGCTCCGAATGCCATTAAAAAAACAAAACAAAACTGGGGGGGGGTCCCCAAATTTCGGCGGGTGGCATGCACTGCACTGGCATTGCTCACCCCTGATCTACACAGTGGAGCAGCAGTTCAAAGGAGGCAGAGGGCTGGAAATTCACATTCCAGCTCAAAGTGTGCCGGGCCTTTTCTTTTCTCCCCCCACCCCCAAACTCCACAGTCTTGTAGCTTTGCCAGGCGGCAGCCTGCCAAAACTACACTCCCGCCTCCAAGTTGATAAACAAGGCGGAACGAGGAGGCAAACCCCACAGGGATGCTTCAAAAACAAACCAACGATAAAAACACACAGAGGAAAGCTTGGAAGGAAAGAGTTTTACTGGCCCGGTTCGGACAACACGACAGCCTGCCGTGGGTTAATTTACCCTCGGGGAGCTGCAGAGCAGCCGCCAAGATGTATATGCAACCCCCAACTGCCAGTTGTTGGGTCATGCGAACCTGGCCGGTGGGGTTAAACAACCCTCATGGTACCCTAAAACAGGCCGTGAGTTAACCCTCAAATAACCCCCGCTGGCCAGTTTGCATGACCCAACAACCCCTGCCCCGGGGGGGGAGCCAAGTTCACCCAGGCGCAGAAAAAACGCCCCACACTGCCCCTGTTTGTAGGTATGTTTGTACCCATGCAGAGAGACATATCCCAGACACATGGTTGCCCTTTTACCATCTTTTCTGATGGGGGATAAAAACAATGTCAACTGCGGCATACAACCAGGGGGGTTGTTAGATTAGGCCTATGGGGCCATGGCCCCGGATTTATTTCCCAGTGCCCCAGCCCTATTCCACAGAACTCTGCGTATCTGTTGGTGCCAACGGAAGGGTGTGTTTTTTATCAGCTCAACTGCCATGCAGGGGGACAGTTTTCACGGGTGATTGCAGCTGGGGGTTAACCCACCCCTTCCTACATGCTGCAACACATACACTCCTCAAAAGAAATCTTCCCCTGGATGGCTTGGGGTGGGGGAGAGAGACTTTTCTCACTAATTCTTGGGATTATCTGGGTGCAAATTAAAGGAAGAGTTTGTCTTATTTGAGATGATTTGGATGAGAAATTCACTGGTGGCTTTACCTAACTATTTCTAAATTTGCATATATAGATATAAATGAACATATGCAGATTTTACGTATATCTGTGTCATATGGGTCTGGACCCCAAATCTTTTAAGTGCCTAGTGATGCCCCTGCATACAATCTTCTTAACTATCAATCTGGCTTAAACACGGAACTGTACTTGGGGTGGGGTGGGGGGGACAGCAACCCTGTCCTATAATTTAGCACACAGGAGTGGAAACAGATTACAGACCGTGCCGCGACAGCACAAATCTTTGTTTATTTTACATGCAACTGTTCCTCACCCTACCCATTCAAGTCTGTATCTCCCTGGATTTAGAGGTACGATCCATCTTATTTTATTTATTTAAACTCTATGTGGCCTCATGTCATGACATGCTGCATGGAATTCATTTCAGAAGGGTTGCAGTGGCTTCTTTAGCGCCATTTTAAAAAATAAAAGAATAAACATACGTTTTTAAATGTACAGAAGCCAGGAGTTTTCTGGACCAAGAGGAAAAGCTTTCGCCCTTGAAAATCTACAGAGCTGCAGAAGGCGGGCGTGAGCTCAGGTCTACATACATACGATACACAGCTTCAGAGTGTGTGTGTGGGGAGGGTGTCCTGGGACAAAAGAATAGACCGCGCGATTTCTGGCTGCAAGTCATGTTTCCGAAATTTATTTATTTATTTACAATATTTATATACTGCTCCGCATCAAAGATTTTGGAGAGGTGAACAACAAGATAAAAGAATAAAACCCCATAATTAAAACAAAACATTTTAAAAGAACAGATTCTAAACTTCATAAACCGCAGCTGGTCACTCAGGGAAGGCTTCTCGAAATAACAATGTCTTCAGAATGAGTCCCAATTTTTTTTTAAAAAAATCTCTGCATGTAGAAATCTAGCATAACAGGGCTGGAATTTTTCTTCCCGATGTGCTGGATCAGCCTTGTAAATGAGTCTACAAAATGAACCCACAAAGTATTTGATTCAGCTCCTAAGGCTAGTAACCCAAGGACCTTGTCTCATTAAGATTTACGGGGCTGCAGACATCATCTTCTACATGTGACTCTCCCATGTTTTCTGAGAGCTTTTCCCATCTTTTCCCTTAACTCAGAACTTCCGTTAAGAAGAAAAAGTCAGAACAGCTGCGCAATGCCTTTTGATTACTACCACTACGAGCCTTCCAAGTGGACGCACCCTTTGTTTCCATGCTGGCCTCAGAGGAGCGGAGATGTGTAGATGAAACCTGCCCTTCTTGCACTCTGCACGTGTAGAAATTCTTCCAGCATCCGCCAAAAGTATGGCTGTCAGGAGGTGTGGGGGGGTGTAGGTGGAGCATGGCTGCGGGCAGGACTAGCCAGCGCAGCCTCACCGCACATTCTTCCAACACGTGACCCTATTTCGGCTCCATTCCTGGTGGCACTCACCACCTGCGTTTGCTATTAGAGGGAGTAATAAAACCGTAGTGATACAGAGGGAGCAATGAAATAAAATAAAGAACATGGAGGGGGTCATGTGAACTCTGAGATCTCTCAAAGGGGCCTGAAGAATGATCAAGGGGCTGGAACAACAGCCCTACAAGGAAAGGTTACAACAGCTGGGATTGTTTAGCTTACAAAAGGGTGAGTAAGGGGGGACAGGATAGAAGTGTACAAAATTATGCACAGTGTGGAGGAAGTCCCTCTCTCATAATACTTGAATCCAACAGGTCATCCCATGAAAGTGATTGGTGGGAGATTCAGGACAGAGAAAAGGAAGGGCTTCTTCACACAGCGCAGAGTTAAAACAATGGAACTCACTTCCACAAGATGTAGGGATGGCCACCAGTTTGGAAGGCTTTAGAAGGGGAATAGATAAATTTCTGGAGAAGAAGGCTGTCAGTGGCTACTATTCCTGATGGCTACCTGCTACCTCCGGGATGGCTACCTGCTACCTCCGGTATCAAAAGCAGTACGCCTACGTACAGCAGCTGCTGGGGAACACGGGCAGGAGGGTGCTGTTGCACTCATGTCCTGCTTGTGGGCTTCCCACAGGCAGCTGGTTGGCCCTTGTGTGAACAGAATCTGGACGAGATGGACCTTGGTCTGATCCAGCAGGGCTCTCACATTCTTAAGAAAGCCAGTAAGCTTCCATGTGTGTGTAAAATTTTTTAAAGACGTACTACACGAATATAAACCAGAAACAGTGCTTTATCAGGGAGATGAGTCAGAAAAGAGGGGTCTGTCCCTAGGAAATCAGGACGGTTGGAAACGTATATGGCAGAAGTTCAAAGTGACCTTTGCACAGGAAGATGAGACGGAGAGGACCGCAACTTCTGTGCAGCAATGAGAAGCAGAGAAATTTTCTAACGAGGTGTGGCAGGCTGGGAGCTTGCGGCTGAATCCCAAATGTGGCTGAAAATGAGCAAGCAAGAGGGGGAGGCGGAGGAGGCGGGAGCGAAAAGAACACAGAGGCTGCTCTTCATCAGCAACGGTGAGCGCAAGTGTTATCTAATGTTTTCAGTAGAGCACGAAACTCTGCCAGATGATCTCCATGCACTAATGGCTTGGAAGGAATGTCAGGGCTGTTAGAAAAAAGAAGCAACCCTAACTAATGAAGCTGTAATGAGGGAGAAAGGCGTGCTTAATGGCTGAAGATCTGAAGCTATAAAGCCTGAACAAGGTTCCCCCGGCCACTTCGTCAAGGTCCGACTCGCACATTTATTGATTGTATTTATTCCAGGGTGCTTCCAAGTAGACCGAAGGGGCGTGCGTGCTTTCACCTGCTCATTTTATCATCACAGCAACCCTGCAAGGTAGGCTAGGCTGAAGACAGCCTGACCTACCTATGATGAATTCTAAGGAGGGGGTTGGGAATAGGAGACCCTCTAGATGTTGCTGGACTGCAACTCCCATCAGCCCCAGCTAGTGCAGCACAGGACCATAAGCCACCGTTTTAAGCTTGCTTGTTTGAACAAACCATACTTTTAACAGGGGGTGTCGAACCTCAAGCCCATGGGTCACGTCCAGCCCACCACCTGGCTTCCAATTTGGCCCACCAGGGTTCCCTGGGTGGCCACGCCCCCTTCCCCTGACCCCACCCCTTTCCCCTGACCACCAATGGTTCAGCACAGGTCCCCCCCTCCACATTCTAAACGGTTGAAATGCCTCTGCTAAGGCTTCGCTTCCACGAGTAAGAACTGGAAGCTCAAAGCGGGGGGCACTTTGGGTAATTTTGGCCCTTTGGCTCCACCCACCACTGGAACACGCCCCTCAGAGGTCCCCTGAAATGGCCTGCAGGAGGCTCTGCACTAACCGGAGTCCCGTCCCAGTTCAGATGTAACGAGAAACTCTGCTTTGTTGAAACAGGAAATCAAAAGCTCCCATCATCCTGCCTGGCTCCGGGGCTTGCTAATGCTTCTGCATGTCATGCTAAACGACAGCTTAGCGCATCCGGGCCCCCAGTCCAGATGTGTTGGACTATAACACCCAGCTGGCGGGGATATTGGGAGTTGCGGCCCAACACATCTGGACCGGTGGCAGGTTGGGAAAGAGTGCACTTCGTGTTAAGTCCAAAAAGGTCCCTTGCCCAATCTTTGCTCACACCCATGGAGGAAAAACAAAACCACTGAGTTCACACATCCACCATCACCTCTCCCATAAGTGCTATGCTGCCTTTGTGCAAAGATCTGAGGACCACACTTGGAACTCCTTTTTTCGGAAAATATCTTCTCTATGGGGGTAAGAAGGGCAAGTAAATGGCAAGGAGTATATGTGTGTGTGTGGGGGGTGCATCTCTGCCCCCGCCCCACCCTTCTGCTCCTTTGAAAGGGTGCGTGGGGATTTGCTCGAGAGATCTGGAACAGTAGGAAGGCTTCTCCACTGATTCTCGCCCACAAGCCCTTGCTGTCCAAAGGAAAATACAAGACTGTGTGTTTTTATAGAGAGATAATGCAGGAAGGCAGAAATATATTTATTGACTTTTACTTGTTACATTGATATCCCACGTCGCCGTCCAAGGAGCCCAAGGCGGTGTACATGATCCTGCTTCTCCTCTCCATTTTATACTCACAACAACCCTGTGAGGTAGGTTAGGCTGAGAATCAGCGGCTGGCCCAAAATCACCCAGTGAGCTTCATGGCCGAGTGGGAACTAGAACCCGGGTCTCCCCGTCCAACACTCTAACCCAGGCCCCCCCAACCTTTTTGGACCCGTGGGCACATTTGGGCATTTGAGAAACTTCTGTGGGTGCAGGGCACCCCACAAAATGCCTGATCAGTGGATCGCTGCTTTGATGTCTATACCTGTCACATCTATGGATCTTAGGCTGTGTCTTATTCAGCAAAAACATTTGTTTTGTGTCTATTGGACCCTGCAACATCTCTTTAATAAGGGATTGTCTAATTCAACTAATTGCTGGAGGTGCAACATAGCTAACGCTTCTTTTAAATACATGTTTTGGCAATGTCCAGTAGTTGCTTCTTTGGGGGAGGAGGTTCTTACACGGATAAAGTTTGTACTGGAAAAGTCTTTGATATTTGCTGATGTAGACAGCTATTTTAAATTAACTACCTGTTTCTTGCAAATTAACAAATGGTCAGCGCAAATGGATTCTCCGCATCCTTTTGACAGCTAAAAGACTGATATTACAACATTGGAAGGATAAACGCCCATTTCCTAAAATGCAATGGTTTGAAGACCTTACAACACTATAAATATTTGAACAGCTATAGACACCACCTTCAAAGGGATACTTCTTCGGATATCTGCTTTTGTTGTATAATTGCTAGAAAGTTGCATGCATTTCGTATTCATTGCTGTGGATATATAGAAATCCATGTACAAATATTACAAAAAATGGGGGGAAAAACAAATATACGAAGTTTTGCGAGTGCCTGCAGGCGCTGCGTTGGGCACCCCTTCATGACCACCATTGGTGCCACATTGAGGACCCCTGCTCTAACCACTACACCACACTGGCTCTCTGCAAAATAGGCTGTAAAAGAAGTATTGCATACACCCTGCATAAAACCAAGCGTAAAATCCAACATAAAGTCTACTTAGAGTAGACCCATTGAAATGATTGTCAGGTGCCAAGTTCACCCAGGGGGAGTCATGATTAACTACAGTTCCATTCATTTCAGTGGGTCTACTCTACATAGGACTTACATTCACCCCAAGTCTCCATGTGGGTTTTTTTTGGTAAACAGTCTAAAAACCTCCAGAAGAAATGCAGAGCTCCTCAAGAAGGATATGAAGTTTGGGGGCCATCTAGTGATGAAAGAAAAGGAGAAAAAGGGCGGGGGGAGCTCATTCCTGAGTGGGAGAGAGAGCATTTCCCCAAATGGCCAAAGACCTGACACGCAAAACTAAAAGTGCAGCCTAAATGGTGGCAAGATTCGCATCCGCAAAGCACCTCTGTTTTCTGGCCAGCTTTCACTTTCCCTGCAGCATTTGCGAAGCAAACAGCTTCCAAGAATGGATTTGCACATGGCTTAAGTGGTGATTTGTGGTGGGGAGGGGTGGTTAGGAACATTTCGTAGGACACCCACGCTGAGGGCCAAGGAGCGAGTCATGCAGATGTCTTAGCCACACTGAGAGGCATTGCTAGGCGCTTAAAAGATTTACGGCCCAAACCCATAGGCCACAAATCTGCATAAAATCTGCATGTGCTATTGATATCCATATGTGGAAATGTAGAAATAATGACTTGGATTTATTTAAATTTCACAGAAGGTTAAGCAGGCTAATTCCCCAGCCAAATCATCTCAAATAAAATACATTCTTCAATTCGTTTGCACCCCACCAATGGAGAAAGTCCCCACCCCAGCCCAGCTTAATTGCTATACAGGGGTAGATTTTTTGGGTGGGTGAGTGGGGATGTTGCCCCATGTGGGAGGGATGAGTTAACCACTCCATCCCTTGAAAATCGCCCCCTGCAGGGCAATTAACTGGCCACACCAGTTCCAAGACTCGTGGGCTCCCCAAAGCCACTGCTAATCCCCTTTAATGAAACCCCCAAATACAGCTTGGCTCACTTCTTTGAGCTGCCTGAAAAATGGACGGTCCCACCTTTGAATAGGGTGTGGTTCAGAAGGCTTTCGGTGTCCATCCAGCTCTCGAACTTTGTGGCCCAGTTCACACATTTATCAGGTGGCAACCAACTTGCATGGCAGAGAAATGGGGCACAACTTCTGGGGCGCCAATGTGGTGCCCACAGACACGTACCTTTGTACCCACCAGGCTCCCTGCCCCTCCAGATTTTAAATTTATTTCTTAAGATTAAATTCTCTTTTTTAACCGGGAGGCTGGCTTGCCACCTTTATCTGGATTTCAAAGTGTGCTTTTTGTGTTTTGGAGCTCAGACCTTGCCTCTGCCTTGGACTTCGGTTCTTGGACAACTTCCTTTTCTTTTCGTCTCACCAGCTTGCCTTCTGGGAAATGGGAGTTTTGTGACCGGCCAGGCCCACCAGGGGCAGCCATTTTGAGAATGGGCAAGACCCACCCCCATGGCACCCATTTTTGTGAGAGTGCCAAAACACTCTCTCAACGTTCCGATTGTGCCCGCTGACCCAAAAAGGTTGGGGACCCCTGAGTACACAATGCAATGTAGGTGGTGGGTGTTCTACATAGAGGCGCATATATGCAGAGTCCTGATTCAGACAATTGTTCCCCCCTAAATAAAGGAAGTGGGGAGGGGGAATTCTGGCCATCGGGTTTACATACACTCTAAACAGGATGTCTCCCATCTTTATACATCCCATTATGTTTGTGCCATAGGGGGATGGACATGAATCCTTTCTTCCATCACTCGAGACAGGTCATTCCCCCCAGAATTAAAGGAACCAGCTTTGCGCATAGTGGGCTAGGGGATTCTGGGAGTTGTAGCACCAGGTTGGAGGAAGTCTGTGCTATAACTTCGAAAATTCACTCTCCGCCTCGGGCTCATGGGCTGGTCAAGTGAATCGCAGCACAACAAATACATCTCACTTTGGGGTCATGTTTACATCGGAACTGTTAAAACGCATTTCCCAGGCATGCCACTAATCATTTCTTTATTATTATTACATTTATATCCTGCCTTTTTTCCACTCTTGCAAGGAACCCCAGGTAGCTCACATAGCTCTCCTCCTCTCCATTTTATCCACACAACAACCCTGTGATGTAGGTGAGGCTGAGAGTCAGGGACTGGCCCCAAGTCAGCCAGTGAGCTTTATGGCCGAGCGGGGACTCATACCCAGATCTCCCAAGTCCCAGTCCAACACTCTAACCACCACACCAGCTCTATAATATTAATAATAATAGTAACACCCCCCGCCCAAGTTACCAGGTACACGGAGGAGCAGTTGGGGCATTGCTCCGATCAGATCGACTACGGAGTAAGTAGGTCACCGAGCCAGCAGGGGAAAAAACGGCACCCTTTTCCGAACCAAGCCAAGGAGGTTTGTTCCTGGGGCCAGGGAGTCTTGAGGAATGAGACCAAGGGAGCCAAGCAAAGAAAAAGAGGAAGCCAACAATACCGAGCCACGGTAACAAATGGCAGGGAGAGAAAACAATCCCATCGCATCATGCTTTGGGGGCAGTGCAGCTTGTAAATTATTGCTAAGCTCACGTCGGACTGCCCTCCCCCTCCCCGCCAGAAAAAGGAACGGCAGCCATCCCTTGATTAAACAAAGTCCTACTTTACACTTGGGAATTACAGACGCGTGAGCCCCACATCACATGCTCGCAGCAAAGCAAGGAAAGGGGGTGCGCATGGCTTGCAAAAGCCACCACTCTGCCTCTGTAGTAAAACATTATCAATGCATTGACTGGGGAAATCCCTGCCGATTCAGATGTGCCGGTGGTGATGCTCGACCTTGGGTCCCACAGCCAAGGGGAGTCCCCCGAGTGACCACCCAAGGGGCAGCAGGGAACCGGCCCAGCCTCGGTGCTTGGACTGGCACACCAGGTCTGATGCTGCTCACTGCATCCTTTCTTTCTCTTAATTTTTGGAAAGATATCATAGTTTCAAGGCGGACGGCCAGGCCTCTACCTGGTTACAGATGCTCATTTTATTAATTCTACATTTAAATTGTAATATGCCTTTTCTACAGCACAGCGGTGCTTAGTCCCAAGTCAATGTGTTTAGCATCCGAGCAGCAGAAGCAAACTCCATTTTATTCCTGTTGTCATCATAGTGGCACGATTTAAAGCCAGGGGTGCAGAAACTCTGGCTCAGGGACCAAATCCCACCCTCTGGTGCTTCCCAGATGGCCACACCCCCTCACCCTGGCCCCACCCCCTTCCCCCCCCATTAATGATTGATTGGTGTCTTCCTGGCTGTTGTGCAGTTTATTTTCTACATTCTGAAAGGCTGAAATGACTCCTCGGAGTAAGAGCTTTCAGCTAAAATATGCTGCTGTTTTTGCTATTTTGGCCTCTGCCCTTTTGCTCTACTCCTTTTGTCTTTGACCTTGCCCACCGCTGGAATGTGGCCCCTGAGAGCTTCTCCAAAATGGAACTGGGCTGAAAAGAGGTTCAACACCCTTGATTTAAGCAAATTTAAAATGTGAAACTGCACCTGCTCAGAGGATTTCTATTTTCTATCAGGCCTGACGATTGGTTTTGCTTTGTTTCTCAATCTACCATCACAGGAATGTGGAAGCTGTTGTAAAGCGTGGAATTGAAGCAATATGCATGGCTGTCAAAAGGGGGCTCCCTGTAGGACCATTACATCCAAGATCTAAAATTACCTAGTTGTAACTAGGGATGTATGGATTTTGTACAATCCGTTCGGTCTGCATTTTGTCAGCTGCCTTTCGTTCCGTTGTCCACTCATTGACAGAATCATTTTTTTTCAATTTCCTGAATTTGCACAAATTCACACTTGTGCGAATTCACACTTGCGCAAATTTGCATTTGCAAAAATGCACAAATGACTCCCAAATGTGCAAATGACCCCAAATGCGCATTTTCACGCTTTCGCCTAATGCGCATTTTTGGCTGGTGTTTTTCTATTTTATGCACTTTTCTATGACCAAATGTGCGTAGAATTCCAGAAAGTAAAAAAACGGTCCACAAGTCGGCAGAATCTGTCAAACTCCCAGAAAAGCTGGTCCACTGCAGAATCATAGAAATCCGAACTCATTAGATTCCGCTGTGGATTTCGACGACATCCCTAGCCGCAACCCTGGATTGTGCCCCCAAATCCCGTGATGTGACCTCAGTGTGCCGGAGTTTTTACACATTCATCCACAGCACACGAAAATCTCCCTCCTCCCAAGCCTACAAGGAACACTACAAAAGCAGCCCACAATAGTTGGGCCATAACTAACGTCCAAATACCATGGAAAATAAGTACGCCTTTGCCTGGCGCCAAAAAGATGGCAGCGTGGGGAGAGCGTTCCATAAATGTGGGGCAATCTCCAAAAAGCAGAAGCGTCTCCACGGCTACCAACCACAGCTCCCCTCCCAGAGTAGCTTTGCAGTTTAACACATGGTCTCACTTGGCTCTGGGACTCCCCCATGGATTTCTCCAAGGCTCTGACCTGTCATCACCATCATTTCTGTCCTCACCTCTATCGCTGTCAATTAATTGCCAAAAACTCGGGCAGAACATGCCAGTGAAAATGGCTGGACTCGTCCTGCAAATTCAGCAGCAGAGGTAGAGATGGAAAGCACAGGAAGGAAAAGCAGCCAGGTGACACTGAAGAACAGAATCAGCCGGGCCTCCTCCATGGTAGGTACCTGGCCATGGACTGCTGGTCCTTTGGTGCCCAGAAGTGGAGGCCTCAAGTCTCTAGTCCTCAAGGAAGATGAGAGAGGAGACAAACTTGCTCTTCTGGAAATCACAGGAGACATCCAGTTTTTCATTCATCCTCAATTAGTTGAGGAACCTAATTCTAACCCCCCCCCCCATAACCAATGTGCCCATGGACATGTCTTTTGGCACCCACCAGGCTCCCTGCTCCTCCTGATTTTTATTTTATTAATTAAGATTGTCAGAAAACTAATTATATTTTAACTGGGAGGCTGGCATGCTGCAAAGCCAAGTGCCGCCCTCCAGCACCACTGTGATTTGGGTACCAAAGAGTGGTTTTGTGTTTTGGAGCTCAGACCCCCACCTCTGCTTTGGACTTGGTTTCTTTCTTCTTTTTTTAGTCTCACCACTTGGGCTTCTGGGAAATTAGTGTTATGTGATCACCATGCCGGCGCATGGCAGCCAGTTTGTGAGAGGGCCCACAACACTCTCTAGAAATTCCCACCGACCCAAACCAGTTGGGGGCCCTGCACTAGGCGATGAGTAGGACAAGATATAACTGGAAACAAATGGGAAGACGATAAACAGGATGGCCACCGCCAAAATAAGTCAGCGCAGGCACGGCATCAATTGCCAAAGGACTGCGAGTTGAATGGAACCATCATTTATGGAGCCATGTTTTTTCCCGCCATCATCCCGCTTTTTCCTTGTACCTTTTCGACGTCTGCTTTCGTTACATTGATGTCAGCATCCATCTTTTCGAAATACTGCTGCGCTCTGTCGGCTTCTTTGCAATCCCGTTCAAATCTCCTTTTGCTCTGAGATGACAACAGGACAGCAGAATGATTTGAAAGCAATGAAATGACACATGCACACACCACCACCACCACAAACAACACTCAGGGCTGCAAAATGTTTATGCATTTTGAAGATTTAGACTGGGGCGGTGTCCAGGGTAGGCACCGTCAGGCACCTGTAGAGGGCCCAGTATAAGGAAGCTTCCAATGTTCCTACCTTTATGGCCTCATTAGCTGCTTTGGAGGACATCTCCATTTTGGGAGAAGAAAAGTGGGGAATATACGCTTATTATAAATAACAGAAGACCAATCTTTGTGGTGCTGTGACCAGAGATATTTATCCCAAGATGCTAGGAGAGGGCACCATGGCTAATTGAGAATGGCATCCCTGCTAATAAAAACGGTGTCAGGGCTTCGTCCCTGCAAGCCCTGGTACCACTACACCACTGCAGAGAGATCATCGCCATTCAAAGCAAGGTGCATTCCTTCTCTTAGGGTCGTTCCTGCCTTGTTTCAGTCCAGAGGCCCACAAATGCTTATTGAATTGAATATGTATCCACTGATTTCCTCCCTGCCTAGTTCTGTATTATCATTTTTACCTTGTACACCACCTTGAGAGGGTTCTACCCGGAAAGGCAGACTGAAAATCATTTTAGTAAATAAAATAAATCATCATGTCTTCTGACACCCTGCTACCTATAACCTGAATATCAGCACAGGGGCTTAAAGTGGATGGCCTTGGGAGATGCCTACACAATGCCAGTCCCACTACCTAAAAGGTGATGCAAGTGGACTAGGAGGGAGACCTTTGTGCTGTAGTAACTGCTCACTTCGTGCTGTAGTAACCACTCCTTCTCCCTCCATCCCTTTGTGCTTCTCCACCAGAACTTTCATGAAGATCAGCAAAATCAGGAAAAAGATGGTATGTATTTACACCTACCGATTCGAGCTGTTTCCAGCAGGTTTCAATATGCTGCTGTGCTTTCCGGCCATCATGGAAGTGCTGTGGGGAGACAATAACGAAGCATTAACAACTAATGGCACCAGCACAAAAAAGGAACAGATGTACATTTGGTTCTTTGGTCTGTCTGTCTGTTTGTCATTGGTCTCATTTAAAAAAAACACAGAAGCATTTTTTAAAAAACCAGCTAGTTACAAACTGTTCCAGGGATGCGGAAGGAGACATTCTGACCTGGTTCGCACGTAACGGCAAATCGTGGGTTAATTAAGGATTTGTTCTTGGGTTAACTCTGGGTTGTTTACCCCCTAAGCAACCCAGAGTGTCCAAGTTCGGATGTCACAAGAGCAACCTACGATGGGTTCGATCGTAGGTTGTAAAATGAAAGTGGAACTGAGAATTGCATCAGAGACAGTGTACACGCTTGCTCCCAGCAAATCAAGGCTTAATTAACCCATGATTTGCCCATGAATTAATTAACGGATGGTTTGCTGTTAGGTGTGAACTGGCTTATAAGCACTAGCCAATAGGTGCCTCAGTAGCCACCTTTCCCTTGTTTGAACCTGAACCACACAGCAAAACCGTTTAAGGCAGGGGTGCAAAATCTCCGGCACGGTGGACAAATCCGGCCTGACTGAGGACCAAATCTGGCCTACCCAGGGTTCCCCAGGGTTCTCCTAAAGCTTAGTTACTGTTAGTAAAAGCTAAAATATAATGGGATTGTGTGTGTGTGTGTGTGTGTGTGTATATATCTGTGTGTAGGACTTAGAGGACTATAGTTGCAACAAGACAGGGGCGCAGACCCTCGGGGCTAAAAGGCTGAAAAGCCTCCTCTAAGACTTCTAGGCTCAAATACGTGGGTGTTTTTGGCTCTGCCTCTTTGGCCTCTGGCCATGCCCACGACTGGAATGCAGCCCCCAAGAGCATCCCTGAAATAGAATTCGTCTGTCAGGCTGAAAGAGGTTCTGCACCCCTGATTTAAGGTTTGGCCAAACAATTTGCCCAACTCCCCATATTTCTGAAATCCCGTTTTCTCCTTGGCCTGTCTGAGTGTGTATACCTCTAAGATGATATGTCTACGGGGCTGCCGCAGATTTCCTCCTCCGGTGCGGCTGCTTCTGTTTTAGATTGCTGGCAGTTTAGCACGTGCCTCAAACCCTAAACTGGTTAATTTTAACTATGGGTTTCCCCTCAATCTGGGAAGGGCTGATTAAGCATTTGGAAATATTGTAGAAACAGTTACATTCATGGAGCGCATACACAGAAGCAGGAGAGATTCATATGTAATTAACACTGTGTTAGTCTTTACTGGAATAGTCATTGTGACCATATAAATCTTGACAGAACACTGGTTTTGACACAAGTAGATGCTTTCTTGCAATTGTGTTGTTGTATGCATTGGGTTTGATAGTTTTGTATTGCATTTGCTACAATGGGGTGGGGGTGGGGAAATCTTATCTATGGTTTGTGAAAAGAGCCAGCTTCATAAACTATGGTTTGAAGTTGGCTTGTTTCCACAAATCATAGCTAAGATTAGCCACACTTTGTCTGGGTTCGGATGACACAGTAAGCTGCAGTTAAACAAGAATGGAAGCAAAAGCTTCTGAACTTACACCTAGGTCTACATCTAAAAAGACATGACTCACAAGGAAAAAGGGATGGAGAGGGAAGAGGGGAAAAAGTAAGTCTTTTAACAGGGCTGGTGGAATGGCCCCGCTTCTCCTCTCTTCTCCCTTAGTGCAGCCTTGGTACAACTTTGAATTATGCTATACTGTGGGTTAACATTACATCTGAACCAGCCCACTGTATATTTAGGGACATGAGCCAATGTCTGTTGCACAAATCCCATTAAAACACACACCCCTAAGCATGTGCAACCCACATATTTCACTGGGGCTTGCACAGGACAAGGGTGCCACAGGATTGGGACCGCTGGGAGATTCAGGTTAGACAAGGTCACAAACCCACTGCAGCAAGGGGTTGCAGGCGGCTCTAAATAAACCACCCCGACCAGCAGTCTGGAGTGCACAATCAACCCAGTGGTTAGCCGGCACACAATTAGCTGTTCAGAATGTAAAATTGTTAGTAAGGCAACGCGACCGTGTTTCTATATGGAGCTCATGGAGGAAAAAGGCCGTCCCTGAATAGACCGTAGGATTTCTGAGATATTTTAAATAGAACACAGACACAAAAATAATCAAAGCAAGGTTGGAAACCAGCCAGCCCCGTCTGCTTGCGATACCAGTAGTTTTCAACCGGGATTTTGGGACACAAAACAAAGGGTTACAAGACTGTTTATACCTCCTGCCATTGGGGCTTTATTGTGTGTGTGTGTGTGTGTGTGTGTGTTGGGGGGGGGGCTTACATGCCCTCCAACCACTAGGCAACATTCCCCAATTTGTCTTCTGTTGATTTTTTTTTTTTACCTAGTGACTATTTAACCTGACAGAGTGGGGTACTCCTCCCTGGGTCAGCTTTCCCCTTTAGTTGGAAAGGGGGGGATGCTCTCTCTCCCCCCCCACCTCCCTTCCAATTAAAAACTCTGCACTCTGTCGTAAGCCAGGCTACCATCACTCTACCTACAAAAAACATTCTATCAAGGGCAAGCCAAGGCCATAAAAGGCAATGCAGCTTGATCCTTGGCAAAGCTACAGCCCTGAAGTAGCCATCATTTCCCATTAATTCTGATGTCACCCATGCCGTGCTGACCTCTCTCCTACCACATACTCAATAACTTCCTTTAAAACACACACACTCCAAACTGCAGTATAATGTTACAGAAAGATAATACATCAATCTTCCCCCGCCAGCTGGGGACGCTGGGTGTTGTAATCTGATACATATGGAGGACACCTGGTGGCAGAAGGCTGCACTACATTTTTCTAACAAATTCCGCTTCTTTGGAGCTGCTCGCAGTCACGTCAACCTGTGGAATTTTTAATGCCTGCTAAGGAGATAAGGGAGAGCTTACACACCGCTACAACCCCTAGATGGCTTTCTCTCTTACGCTGGACTTCTCCAGGGCTCACATTTATTATTCCATGGCCAACTTTCTGCATGTACAGGCTCAGAGCTGGAGTGTGCATGTGTGTGTGTGGGGAAGCAGGCATAAAATTTGACAGTGCCTCTGAGCATATGCAGAGTATATGACAACCAGAAAACACACACACCGTTTCCATCCTCTGCCAAATCGCTGCCTAAGGCTGAGTGCCGAATAGAATTCACCGCCAAGTTGTGGCCAATGAGGAACTGCCACTCTGCCTGACCTGCTGCCTGTACGAAGCCTCGGCTCTGAGCAACTTGGATCTCTTCCAGATCCACCCCTGAACACCTCTGATCTCGGAAGCTAAGCAGGGTCAGGCCTGGTTAGTACTTGGATGGGCGAGCGCCTGGAAATCAGGCTTCCTGCATGGAGCAGGGGGCTGGACTCGATGGTCTTGTAGGCCCCTTCCCACCCTACGATTCTACGTCTATGTCATTGGCCCAAGCAGATGACAAAACAATAAGGGCTTCCATGTTAGGCCTACTTCCTTGGTCTGCCCCAGCAGCAGCAGCAGCAGCAGCAAAAGTCACCTCATCCTACCTGCAGCGGTGTGTGTGAGCAATCTGGCTACTTCCCATGGCATCATCACGCCAGAAGTGTGACACTGGCACAGGACGTAACCAGTTTGCCGGGTCCGTCAGCATGACAGGGTTCCTCCATTGATTGACTTATGTGCATGCTTGCATGTAAGTCAATCTGAGCCAGCTCAGGGTTTGCAGGGCCCTTGAGCGAGACACCCTCCTTGAACCCCTTCCCTCGCTGAGTCCACCTTCTCACCACCATGGTCACCAGATGCTCTTGCTCCTTCTCCTCTTCCTCACCATGGCTCCCACTTGCTTGCTCGCTCGGCAGGCAGAGAGCCAGGGAGCCAGGCGGCTGCAGCATCTCCTGCTCTGCTTTCTCACCACCTCTGTTGTCTGGGCCAGAGCGAGAGGCAGGCGAGCAAGCAGGTTACAATGGGGGAGAAGAGGAAGAACTCCAGGGGGATTTTGTCAGTGGGCCCCTGCTGGGGTGTGGGCCCTTGGCATTTACCCAACCATGTCGACCCTTGACACCAGGCCCTGGTGTAAAAGCCTTACTCCCATCTCTTGTCACCAGCTCAAAAGCCGCTGTGGGACCAATTCCTAAGTGGGAAAAGAAAAATGACTGTGATGTGATGTTGGTCAGAGTAGCAGCCAAAAGGTTTTTAAATCCCCCCTCCCTCCCCACGAACACACACGCACAACCGCTTTTGTACAGGAGCAGTCTATCTGAATCATTAGAACTTGGAATTTCATCATCAGGTCCCTGAAACAAGGCACTTTGCCATTCCTAACTAGCCATGGTGCTGTCTCCTAGGGTCTGAGAACAGAAATGACTGGTCACAGCACTGCCATAACTGGTCTTATTTTATTTATAATAGCACTGATTATAAACTTTTCCCCTCCCAAAATGGAGATGCCCTCCAAAGCGGCTAATAGGAACATCGGGCGCTGCTTTATACTGATTCAGACCCTTACACCTTCTGGCCCAGTATTGTCAACACTGGCTTCAGAGTTTCTGGCAGGAATATTTCAAGCTCTACCTGGCGATGCCAGAGATCTGATCTGGGACTTTCTGCACGCAAAGCATCCACTCTGCCACTGAGCTATGGCCCCTCCCAATGCAATATTAAAACCAGCAATCCAGCAATAAGATACTTTTAAAAACCCATAGGAAATCAATGATCAAGCACCTACATCCAGAAGAAGAAGTAGGAAGCAACAGGGAGCCAGAGTGAAAGAGGGGAAACTACACAGGAGGAAAATAAAATTAAATGCTTGCTGAAAAAGAAAGGTTTTCAAGCTACAACAGCAAAAGAGACAACCTGAACTCCTGTGTCTGGGAGTTCCACATGCTGAATGCCCAGTGCTTTTCCTGGGCTTGCTCCTCAGCTCTTGCCACATGTGTGTGTGTGTGTGGTCTGACTGTCTCTCTACATGCAGCCATCTGCTTCTGTGGAAGGCAAAAAACCTTGAATCTGATTTCATCTCTGACCCTAAAATTTCCTGCCAGGTTTTGTGCGTTGGGACGGCTTTGGTTCTGTTTGTGTTTTGTTTTGCTTTATTTCCCCAAATATGTAATCCTTCAGACAATAAAAAAGAAGAAAAAGGCTGAAAGAACAGGCTTCATATTTTCCACATCTGGAATAGCTGTCCAGGCAACAAAAGAGACTTTAATTTAATGTGATCTATAAATCTCATTTTTCAGGTTGCAAAACCCTGCTCTGAAGACGAAAGAGAAAAGAAACTAATCCTGGGGCAGGGCTCTCAGAAAGCTTTTCAGCAGCAGCTGCAGAAAAGCTCTCTTTAAAAATATATATATATATCAGAATGCTGCAATGAGATGCTAAAGGGAAGGATTAGCAGGAAATGAGACCGAGAAAAGGGAGTAATAAGTTTTAAAAACAATTCAGCGACCTGATTTCTTTATAAACACAGGAGAATAACAAAGGCACAAGCCCGTTTTCCACTCATGAGAAAAACATGGCCATAAAAAGGGATTTATTTTCGCCACATCATGAATTCCTATCACGCGGTGAATCTATTTTATGCATCAGATGCAAAATAGGAAACCATGTGATACCCAGCATCCCTGCTAAATATTCAGAGAGATTTCTGCAGCTGTGTCACTGCGAAGTGTTGCTGTATTGTTTTAATCAGCTGGGAAGCAACAGGTCTGGTGCTTGCTTCACGAGGGCAGCTTTCTGAACCCAGACGTCAGCAGTCGCTTTGCATGTCTCCAGTGCCATCCAACACCTAGCTTTGGATCTTGAACGCCCAGGGTTCACAGCCCAGCTGAAAGCCTGGCGCGAACACTCCTTCCTCCTCTTCTCTCCATCTGTAAAATGGGCAGATGCCAGAGCCACAAAACAGTTTGTGCACTAAGAAAAGGCTGCATGCATTTGAACAGCACTTTTCCCACATGCTTCACGTCCATGTGCTTCCCTCTGAAAATGTGTAAGCCCTCTCTCCACTTTTCGAAGCGCTCATGGTGATGTACAAACAGGGATGTCCATCAATGTGGAATCTACCCTTTGCGGGCTCGATGGACTCCCGGTGATCACCCAAATTGACTTGCATTTGCGGGCTGAGCCATGGGACTTTTCCTGAAATCCAGGAACTTTTTCCATTTAAATAAAAATTACGTAAAAGAAATGTGTGCAAATCGGGGGTATTTGTGTAATTCATGCAAAATTCGGCTGCAAATTTCAGCCAAAAATTGTGTAAATCACACAAATTGTGCCCTACAATTTGCATACATTCCTAATTATGTAATTTTTTTTAAAAAACGGAAAAATCCATGAGCTGGCTGGACTTGATGCAGTTTGAGTCAGGCCAGCTCGCAGGGAAACGAGCCAAAGCCCAGGGGGCCGAGCCAATGAAAGCTCAGCGTGCTCCACCCCACAGACAGATTCCTCCGACATCCCTATGCACAAATCATGGTCTCCAGTCATCCTTATACTACCTTGAAAAGCTAGGTCAGTATTTTCATCCCCAGATCTGCAGATATGGGAAAGCACCGTAGCCAGGCCTGGCGTCAGCAGCTGGCATGATGAGGGAAATGCCTGGGCCCACGAGCTCTGAGGGGCCTCCCATAAGCTGTCATTGTTTCAAAGCAAATATGTTTAAAATAGGGGGTGAGGTTCCCCCTGTTGCAGCAGGGAAATGAATGAAGCACTCGGTGAAACACCGAGGCAATAGCTGAAGCAGCCGCTGCCGTCTTTATTATCCCAGAATGCTTCTGGGCCCCAGTGTAAATAGAGTCAAATTTGCCCCACAGGACTGAGATTCTGTACCCCTGATCCAGCCCGTCTTGCGCCTCCCTTGTCTCTGCTTTGGGAGTGACTTTGCAACCCCATCACACACAATGCAGCCGTACCAGCGTTACCTGCACTCAGCAGTGACTGGCTCCTCTGAGCGAGTCACTGTTCTTGGGCTCTTGGCAGTCAGGGGGCATGCATGCAGAGACACAGCAGGGGCCCTCCTCAGAGGAAAAGTGCAAGACAGAACCTCTCATTTTAAATTGGAAAAAAAAACCTATGCTTTCAAAAGTTTTGAAATATACTCGGCTAGAGTCATTCTGATGCTAGACCAGCAAGCGGACCACAGCTCAATGGCAGAGCAAATGCTTGGCATGCAAATGGTCGCCAGATTCAATCTCATTCTGTGCTTTTGCTGCCCTCCCGCAGAATGGCAACAGACACACAGCCTCGTGTATCACACCCAGGCCCAACAGAACAGAGAGAGGGTGCTCTGTCCTTGCGGTACCGGCTCCAGGTTTCAGAGGGCCCTTGGGCAAGACACCCTCCATGGCCCCCCTCCCTCAGAGAATCTTATATTCTCACGGCCATGGCCACCATCTGCTCTTGCTTCTCCTCCTCTTTCTCAACATGGCTACCACTTGCTTGCTTGACAGGCAGGGAGCCAGGAGGCCGTGGCATCTCCTGCTCCTCCTTCTCGCCACTTCCGTTGCGTGGGAACATATCCCTGGTTCATATACTGTGCTGCAAGGTGATGAATGACCTCAGCTTTAGGACTGGTCCAGAGCAAGAGGCGGGGGAACAAACAGGTTGCACTGGGAAAGAGGAGGAGCAACTCCAGTCAGTAGGCCCCTCTTGGGGTCTGGGACCTTGGCAGGTGCCTGACCAGGCCAACCCTGCGTCCTTGCTTGCTCACAGAGACACAAACCCATCATCTTACCCCCGCAAAAAAGGACAGCTGTCGACATGACATCAGAGTTCTCAGCCTGCACAGGAGCAATGACACATAGTACCACTTATAGAGCCTTGTCAGACTGGAGCGCATTTAAGAGGAGGAGGGGGAGGAGAAGAATGATTGCATGAAATGCACCCCAGAGCAGGGGGGGGGAGGACGTTTGTGCTGCCACATTGAACGGGGATCATGTGAATTTTTTTACTCGCGAACGGCTGCAACAAAAAGAGCCTTATTTGTAATGAAGGAACAAGCACCGATTGTTCCTGCAGGCTGTGTTTAGATTTACCAGTCAACGGAGAAATAATCTTTGCTGAAGCAGGAGCTTAATTTTTTATTGACACCCTACACAAAACCATCTCAAGCAACAACTTCTGCTCTCCCTGTATAGGCTGCCCTGGTCTCTACATTCGGGGGGGGGGGGGCATTGCTCACTGTACCGCGGCCTACTGAGGTCCATTTGGCCACGGTGCGGAAGGGGCCTTCTCTGTGGTAGCACCTACCATGTGGAACGATCTCCCCACCGAGATCAGGCGGGCTCCTAGCATGAAGTCCTTCCACCGACAGCTTAAAACACATTTGCCCACACATTTCCATGACCATTAGCACAGTCACGCACCCCTGGTTATAATGAGTTTTTCCACTGTTTTATCACTGTTTTATTGATTGGTGTTATAGTATTTCCTCACGGTTTTCTCTTGAGAACTGCTTTGGGATTTTATTTTTTTTAAATGAAAAGCGGTATAGACATCTTCTGAAATAAAGAAAGTAAATAAATAAACTCAAGGGAAGTGGCAGCACTGATACATGTCTAGTGATGTGTATCAGTGCCCAAAAACTTACTCACTGAAGGGGTCATGGGCCCTGTTGCAAGAACAAGGCCTCCAATGGGCAGAGACAGTTATTTAGATTTCACAGCAGTTGGCCTTTTCCCACAAGACAGTCGCCCCGTCTTAAAAGGGATAGCAGAGAGGTGGGAAAGGTACGGCAGATGCAAAATGAAATTAACAGCGGGTTGGACTCCAGACAAGGCAAGGCTAAAGAACTTGGGGCTTTTTAGTTTACAAATGAAGACGGGTGACACGGGGATGACACGACAGAGGTTTCTGACACAGGATGGAGAAATTAGAGAAAGAGTCAGTTTTATTTTCAGGGAAAGATAAGGGAACTTCTTCACACAATAGCCCTTTTCAGTCATTCAGTAGCCATGGGTAAGAACTTGTGAAGGAGGGGCTTCCAAGAATGGAACTTGTGAAGGAGGGACTTCTGAAGGAGGGGCTTCCAAGAATGCACCATCAAGCTGAGGGGTGGGAATTTGTCTCAAGGGGATAGCGCATGTGTCACTCACACCCACAGCTGAAGTACGATTGTCATGAGTCCGAAGGCACCCTCCATGGACACACATGCGTAAGGCTTCCTCCACGGGGGACAGGACCCCTGAATGACCATGGTTCTCATCCCCGTGGAGACACGCAAATCCAGGGGCCTCGTCAAACTGATGCCAATCATGCATTACGTAGGGAGGTGGCCAAAACGTGCATCATGCATCCCCATCTAGGGTACAGTCCATCGAGGCTGGCCAGAGACAAAGCTACTATTGTACTGGGGTTTTCAAATACAAGCCGCCTTGAAGCCGTTTTTTAGAGAAACAAAACAGAGGACAGGGCTCCTGTGCTTTTAATAATTGTGCAGAAGGGGGAAATCCAGCAGGTGTAGCCTGCACGACACCTTCTAAGATCCCCTCTTCTACATAGCTACAAAAGGTGAAGGACCCCCGTCTTCTCTTTTGCATCTGGCCACGCCGCCGTATATTTTAGCACCTTATTCTGCTGCCAAAGGGTGGCTCGCCCAAGAGAGCTGTACAGATGCCAAACAGGGAGGGAGACGTTTGAAGTCGTGCAGGGGGCGGGAGTGACACCCGCAGCCCGTGGAGCGGTCATCCAGGCGGCCAACATTTTTTAACCTGTTAGAATGATCCTACATCATGTAGTATCATTTTACCAGGGCTTTGGTAAAATGGACCAATCAGTCAATTTCAGTTTTTCTCAAGTTCTCATTTTCCCAACCTGAAGTTCAGTATGTCTCGAAGCTTGATAATTTCTCCAGTCTTAGGTTTAAATCATCTCAAACATTAAGCTTTTTTTTTTTTTTTAAGTCTGCATGGCATTTCATAAGCAATTTTTGTGCACGTTTCTCGATACGATACGATACAATACTTTATTGCTTAAAGCCATAGGCCACCACAATGTACATTAAAGAGAGAGAGAGAGAGAGAGAGAAAGAAAGAAAGAAAGAAAGAAAGAAAGAAAGGTCACATATTTGTATATACATAAATTCATACATGCAACAGAATCATCCCAGGTAGGCTGTTTGGGCTTGGCACGTATTTTCCTTGCTGCCAAGGCAAATTTTGCTACCTGGGCAGTGGTGAAAGCATCAGTGTGCCAGAAAGAAGGACACATATCTGTTCTAAAGGTGTTCTATTTAGGAGGCTCTGGGAAATAATGGCAAGAAATTTATGCCTAGGATGGCCATAGAGAGGGCATCTTAGTAAGTAATGAGAGACATCCTCAGCCTCCCCAGACCCACAGACAGATACAGAGTCTCTGATGGACTGAGGTATTGTCAAATCTTCCCTCCAAGAAGGCAGAGGGCATGCATTGTAGACGCAATGCTGTAAATGATTTCTGTAAGTGAGGCACAGTCAGAGTTGTAAAGTAACTCTCCAGACCAAATGACATCTTATATAATGGGTACCAGCAAGAGTAAGGCATTTGTGAGATTGTAACCAAATCCATCCACTTAGAATAAAGATAATTTTTTTCTTTAAGCCCCTGCTTTACTCTATCAGAAGAGAAAGAAGGAAAGGACTCAGTATCAATTTCTCTTAATACGTACACTTCTGTATGTATTTTTGCCTAATATGTCAGGCAGGGGGGTGGGTTTACAAGCAATTTCTCTAATTTAAGGCATGTTTTAAATGTTATTTTCCCCTAATACATGCATTTTAGTGTGCATTTTTTGACTGGAGAACTCCACCACAAAATTGGGACAAGTGTGAATTTTGAAGGATAACCGCGTTTTTGTTTGCCTAGTGGTTGAAATCTGCAAAATGACATCAGTTCGCATTAACATGTGAACTGGACAAATTCTTCCCCGATCCTTAGCTTCAAGCCCACCTGCAACTGTTGGCACTTGAAAACAACCGCATCAGCCTGCATGGAATGCGCATGCATAGGTGGGTGTCAAGGGCTCCTTGGAGGGCTCTCTCAGTCTAATCCAGTAGCTAAGTCCAGACACAGACAAAGGGATTCTTTTCAAAGCTTTATTCTTCTTTTACAACTTAACAACTCTACAGGTAGCAACTAGATCTGAGCAGCAGCATCCCTATGCCCTAAGTTGGAACAGTTGGTCCCCGTTTGAAAGGCAATTACTGGCAGACCCCTGAATATAAGGACTAGGGAGAATCCCTCCCCTTTTCCCTTGGATCCTCTGGGCGCAACCGTTCTTTGAGTGCCAACTGGGCGCTACGCCTCCTTTCCGCACCCTCCATTTGGCGCCGCTCTCTGCGTCTGCGCCGCGCATCCACCCAGTCTGCTATCTGTGCTGGGTCACTCCCTGGACTGCTTTCTAAACTAGGAATGCGGGTGGGAGGAATCTCCGTCAGCTGTGGGCCCTGGGAAAGAGGAGCGCGCTCCTCTCCCAGGAGCGACTGCTCTTCCTCAGCATCAGAACTACTCTGGGATTCTATGGGCTCAGTGTCCACCCTGACAGTGGGGACACCTACCGATGCACAGCATAGGACCCTGACACATGCACAGCAAAAAACAAAACAAAACCCCAGCTCAGATCTATCTGTGTCTACCTTTAGTCAACTATATCATTAATAATTCTCTCTATTTTTGGATCAAAGCTGTTCACGCAATGGAGCAAAGAAGTTCACAGGGAAGGGTTTTGTATCAATCCATGCAGGGGAACTTTCTTCAGAGACTTGCTCACCGTTTAATGGATTTCCCAGGCATCAAGCCAGAGAACGGGCAGCTTCCATTATGCTTTCCCGACATCTTCAGAAACCATGGGTGGATGAAAAACTAAACTCTCCAGCCCTTTCTGAAGAGCCCTTCCCCTTCCAAGCCATTCACCACAGCTAGCATGTGCCTCAGGAGAGGGCAGGTGTCTGACCTGAGGCATCTATTGTGTCGTTTCACTAAAACTCCAAGGTCCACCAGCCTGATCCACGTGCAAAATAGCGGTGGCTCAGGGATGAAGCACATTCCCTACTGTAGGTCTGGTTCTGTGGTTCTTTGAGGCTCGCAGGGGGAGCTGGTAGCAAGATCAAGGCAGGAAGAGAGTAGGACCTTGGATAGCTCCGAGTGGGTCCTGCTGGCTGGAACTGTCTTCTAGGAGAACAATGGGCAGATGTTGTCTCAGCAGGGAGCTGAGGCCAACTAAAGCCTTATATAGGCTCTGACAAGACCTACAGTGTGGTTGGCTCCACCTTCCTGGAGGAGCTGACAGGACTGTTAAAGGGCCCTTGCCTGATTTTGTAGCCTGAGACTTCTGCGAGGCTGGGGAGATGGAGGTTCTGCTGGGGACTCACCCTCTGAGCCAGAAGATGAGGCCAGCGCCATCCTCTGGGCCCTGAATACAACACTGACTGCCCTGTCCCCAATAAGTACCCTCTGTCTCGTCTTCATCTGAACCCTCTGCTGCATGCTGGGAGGGCCAAGGGCTAGGAGTCATAGCACTGTAGTCCATGTGCCAGACCCTGGGATAAGGAACATAGAAAGCTTCCTTATGCTAGCCCATTATCTGTACTGATTGGCAGCAATGTCTCTTCAGGGTTTCAAGCAGGATTGTTTCCTAGCCCTACCTGGAGATGCTGCCGGGGATCGAACCTGGGGCCTTGGCACGCAAAGCAAGGGCGCTACCACTGAGCCATGGCCCATGTGCTCTATGTACAAGTGCAAACTGGCATTTGATGGTCCAGGTTAGAGGTTCCAGCACTGCAGTGCTCTTGATGACAGCTCATGAAAGACCAAAGCTCAGTGGAAGAGGGCCGATTTCTTAGAAGCTCTCAGGGGCTGCATTCCAGTGGTGGGCGGGACTGAAGGCAAAAGTGGTGTGGCCAAAATAAAAAAGATGTATATAAAAAATACGAGCATATTTTACCTTAAAGCTCTTACTGCCAGGAACTAAGCCATAGAAGAGGCATTTCAACCTTTTAGAATAAGGGAAGAACTGCACAAAAACCGGAAACCACCAGACGACCAGTGGCTGGGGGGAAGGGGGCATGGCCGTCAGGAAAACCTTGGAGGGACCCTGGAAGAGCCATATTTGGCCCCTGGGCTTGAAGTCCCCCTGCCCTGATGTACATGGTCTTCCCTCTTTATCCTCTCAACAACCCTGCGAGGAAGAATAGGCTGAGGGAGAGCGACTAACCCCAGCTCAAGCAACGGACTCCATGCCTCCCTGGGGATTTGAACCTGTGCCTTCTCCATCCTAGTCCAACCCTGCACCCACACCTCCCAGACTCAAGAGGGTTTCCAGACTGAGATTTCAGCTTCCGGCATCTTCTCTCCAAGCAGCATACGGGGGAGCGCTTTGTGTGCCCTGGCACAGAGCTTGGGAATCTGCTGGTATAATTAAGGAGCAACCATCGTCGGTTTGTTTTCATCTTTGCAAACGGCCCAGCGATCTAGGCAAGAAACCGATGAGGAGAACAAACCAGGGAAAGCTCTGACGTCAGAGAGGAGATGCCAGAGACGCAGGACACCCCTCTGCGGGGGTCTCTGGTCTGAACTCCACGTTGCTGCCTTTACGAATGGCCCTTTTGACTTGAGTGATTCAACTGCATCCAGTCAAAACAGGCCTTGACACAAGGCTCAGAGCCTGTCTGTGAGGCATGTTTTCAGTCACCAACTCTGTCCCTAAGATTTAGTTCCCTCTGGGGTCTGACTTCGACCGGGTCTCTCATGCTTCCTATGGCTGTAAGCTCACATGTAGTCCTTGAGGAGGAACCTCTCTCAGCCCAAGGACTGAATTCCATTTCGGAGAAGCTTTGGGGGGCTGCATTCCAGGGGTGGGCAGGGCCCAAAACCAACCATACCAGCCTACCGTAGCTTAAAGCTCTTACCCTTAACTAAAAGCCTCAGGAGAAGCATTTCAGCCTTTTAGAATGGGGGAAAGCTGCCCCAAATCCCAGGAAATCACTAAACAATCGGTGGTTAGGGGAAAGGGATATGCTGGTGTTTTCGGTTTTGGCCCCACCTCCTTTTGCCTGCGGTCCCTCCCACCACTGAAATGCAGCCCCCATGAAAATATAAATAAGATTGGGATTTTGCAATGCCTCGGGAGAAGCAGAAACTGGAAGCTAAGTCAGGTGTGAGTTGGATCTGTGGATCCTTTTTGGCTGCCTCCCTCCGTTTCCTCTGTGTAATGCACAAGGGCATTATACAGCGGATTGTGCTTATTATTCCAAGGTTTTAATCATTCCCTTTTTGACCATGAGTTAATTGCAGGGTTACATGAAGAAAGGGAGGCAGGAGAATCCCCCTTGGAAACCCAAAACCGCTCATCTGCTGCAGCCCCCCGCTGCTCCAGATCACACCAACAACCGCCGTCTCCAACAGAGCCCCTGGCAAGAAGCAATGCATTATTTATGCTTTATGGCAAGGGAACAACAGAGAGACTATGTCTGCAAAGAGCCGGGGAGGGAATTAAAAGCACGGAGAGGAGAGCAGCTTGTGTTTGCATTCATCGGCTTGAGAGCTACAGCAAAACAAGACAAGGCGTCCTTTAGACATGTCTGCAGCCTCACAAAACCAGCCACTGGGGATTCCAGCCATCAGACGAAGCTACCCTTGCACCAAGTCAAAGCCATCTACGTCCAACGTCATCCGCCAGTATCTCAAGCAGAGAGTCCTTTTCCCAGTCCCGTGACATCCGATAATTCGACTACGGGTGTCAAGGGTCGAACCTGTGACTTTCTATTGAGTCAGATTCCTGAACTCTGCATGTAGAACCTCTTTCTGTCCAAGAGCCAAATTCCATTTTGGAGAAGCTTTCAGGGGACGCATTCCAGTGGTGGGCGGAGCCAAAGGCAAGAGGGGCGGGGGCAGAAATGCCAGCATATTCGAGCTGCAAGCTCCAACTGCCAGTAACAGTTAGGACCTGCTTAGTTTCCTCACCATGAGATTGAATGACAGAAGCAGAGATTCAGTGACTTAGCTTTATTCAAAGGCAAATCAGGGGACATAGATCTCCATTCAGAAGTCACAGCACTTAATCTTAGAAGTTACAAATCCGCTAACTCGAAAGCTAAAAGACCAAGTCTTAAGGCGCAGTCCAGAAACGAGTACATAGTCATAGTCAGTGACTTAGCTCCCTGAGCTACATAAGAAGTTCAAAGCAGGTTCACGACACAAGATTCAAAAACAGGCAATGGTTCACAATTCATGAGCCACAGCCCCAGGCAAAAATGGAGGTGGTTCCCGTCCGTAAGATCTCCACGCTCAAGAGCCCGAGCTGACTCGGAGTCAGGGTTAGGAATAGTTGCAGCAAGGCAGAGTCCCTGCCCTTGGGGAAGCCCCTTTGACAAGATTGCTACTTGGCAGGGGTCCCCGCCGAACCAGTGCAGGGGTTCGAGAACAAACTAGGCCCAAAAGCCCTAGGCAGTGGAAGGAGTCCCAAAGGCAGGATATCTATGCACAGTCGCCCCCAGCTGACTTGTGCTCAAGGTTACAAGAAAGAATTTGTGATGGTAACAAAGCCTTAGGAGAGAGGCATTACAATCTTTTAGAATGGAGAAAAAATGACACAAAAGTTGGGGATCCACCATACGATCAGTGGCCAGGGGAAAAGGTGTGGGGCCAGGGGAAAAAGATGTGGCCCTCTGGAAACCCAAGAAGGCCGGATTTGGCCTGCGGGCTGGAGGTTCAACACCCCTGCTCTACACCATAAATACATTAACAAATCTTGATTATGTTCCCCGTTACTCGCCAATTTTTCAGAGCTAAAAGCCCCCAAGTGGTCTAACCTTTCCTCACAGAGGAGCTGCTCTAGCTCTCGGATCGTTTCATTTCGATTGGCCTTTACTAGATGTTTTCCAGCTCTGTAGCATCCTACTGCAAAAGTGCAATAACTCATGTTTTGGGCATAAAAGGTGCCTCAACACATACTGGTTGCACAACCGTGTTTAGCTATTCCCCCGGGCCAAAGACGCTTCCAGAACTGAGACTGAGGAATGGGACGGGGGGGGGGATGACCGAGAGCTTTATTTATTTCAATAACCATACATTCAGTTGTCTTATTTTATCGCCTAGCCGCCATACACCGGAACAAATCAGGACATGTGACATCATTGTGCTCAGGCTCAAACTTTGTCGAGTCTGCAGGCAAGGAGAATTTGGAAGCAGTGCCAGAACTGCTGGTCTAAACTGGCCTTTGACACTCAAGAGTTGTATCAGCAAAGGGTGTGGAAATTTCAACATTTTCACATGATTAAAAAAAAAATAAAAATCTGTTGACAACGGCAGGAAGTGTTGCAGTTCTGATGACCTGCCCTGAAACTTTGTGATGGGGAAGGATATAATTCTAAATAAATACAAGCCAAATACCAAAGAACTGGAAACAATGGGGTGGGTGGGGATGTTTAGGGAAGCAGAATTACCAATTTTCTCTCTTGCTTTAGCTCTTGCACGTAACGGGCCAGCTCGGTCGTGATTTGGGAGGTCATGTTCTCTGAGATGACCTCATGCTGTCCGGCGTAGTCACACATTTCATTCAGAGTGGCTAAAAAGGCTCGACATGCTGAATACCTGAAAGTGGCAAAAATAGGCAAGGAATTCAGTTAATTTTTTTTTTTAAACACTACATTTTATTCCTTCCCCTGACCTCACCCCCCCTTTCCCACAATCACTGATCGTTTGGTAGTTTCCCAGCATTTGTGCAGTTTTTTTCTACCCATTCTAATAAAGTTGAAATATCTCTCCTAAGGCTTAGTAATTTACGCGAAAATATGCTGGTATTTTGGGTCCTTTGTTTGGTAATTTTGACTCTGCCCCTTTTGACTTTCCCACTGCGAGGAATTTCAGGAGATTTGCACAAATCTCCCGTTCGATCCCTGCTCTATTTGCGCAAATTTCCCGTTTGATCCCTGCTCGATTTGCGCAAATCTCCCGTTCGATCCCTGCTCAATTTGTGCAAATCTCCCAAACCCACAAAGCGAGCAGCAATTGCAAACTCGAATGGGAATCAGTCACAAGATGAGCAGCCACATGATGTTTGGAGACTCCTAGTGGTCTCGAGCAGCCCTCATTCATCCATCCCTAGTCTGTGTATAGGTTATGGAGATAGGCCACTGCTCAGTGGTAGAGCACACCCTTTCCACACTGAAGTTCGAAGACCCAACGCCCAGCACCGCCAGTTAAAAGGGTCTCAGGTACCAAGGTCAGGAAAGAACCCTGTCTGAGACCTCAGAGAAGGCTAAACGGCACATTATCCAAGAGGATCCATCATTATCGTTTCTCGTGATGTTACTACCTGTGCTCTGCTGGCCCATGAACCTGTCCTGCCAAGTATTTTAAGCACTCTGACTCTTTCATGAGGGAAGCCACTCTCCTGTTTCTGTAACTGCTTGATTCGTTTCTAATTATGCTCACACATACCAATATTTCCTGCTCTAACAAATCAATTGCCCATCGATTTACCCAATCGATTGCTGCGATAATAAGAGGAATCAATGTTAACCGTCATCCATCTAAGAGTACCTTAGGAAATGAACAGAGATGTTTTCATTGACCCTGTTCATTACTACACAAGTAATAATATTTAATTGTCCCCGTAATTTCTATCTAGACAAAAATCCATTAAGCCGAAGGTGCTGTTCCCTTGTATTATTTGCAGCTATATAGGGCCCAGGGCTCAGCACCATCAATCAATACAGATTCCATGGACTATGCCAAAGGGAATCTTAGCATAAATTAAGTGCTGGAAAATATCCCACACAATGTTTGGGGAACGTTTTTCTGAAATAAGCTAAAGCTGGACACAAATGCACCTGCATACACCTTTCTTAGTGACCACCGAGGTGCTCTATTTCTACCACTTTTTTTAAAAGGTTAACACATTTTCTTACTGGCAGCAGGGATTGCTGTGAAAGAGGTTTCTGTTGGCGCTGAAAACTGGGTTCAAGGGAGCTGCTAAGTGTGTTGGGGCTCAGAGCCACCTCTGCCATGTACTCAGTCTTTCAGGTGGATTTGCCATGCTTCCCATGGCTGCCATTTTGTGGTGGTGCTCAGGAGAGTTTATCAAATTTCTTTCTTTCTTTATTTGCTGCATTTGTATCCTGCCTTTTTTCCTTCAAGGAGCCCAAGGCAGCATACATGAACTTCCTCCTCCCCTCCATTTTATCTTCACAACAATCTTGTGAGGTAGGCTAAGCTGAGAGCCACTGACTTGCCCAAAGTCACCCAGTGAACTTCATCATGGCAGAGTGGGGACTAGAAGCTGGATTTCCCGAGTCCCAGTCCAACACTGTAACTAGTTCACTATACTGGCTCCCATACACCCCACATAGCATATAGAGAGTGGGGGGTAGGGAAGGAGGGAGGGAGAATAATTAAATCAGAAGAATCTAACATATTTGCTGATGAATATTTCTGCAAAGTAGTTTTGTGAATATTGATTTACTCTGCAGAAAAAGACAGTCCATGAAAACGTTTGTACAGAAACCTACTTGTATTCATCCTCTTCTTTGGAGTTCTTTTTGGGCTGGTATTTCTTCGAAAGGTTCCTAAAGTAAAATAACAGAAGCAAAATAATAGGATAAGTCACCTGCCAATGAATCCCTTAGCAATGTGTGTACACACACACACACACCCCCGCACGCACAAACACACATATATAATTATAAAACAAAGGCAACTGTGTTGTCCAAATGAAAAATTCCAAAGTCTATATACTGTAATACTTTTTTAAGTCCAACTCAAAGATCAGGAAAATGTGCAAGCTTTCAAGATCTCCAGGTCTCTTCGTTGTCACAAGAAGCAGGATGGTGGGTTGGGTTGTGAGGGGAGCGGGGAGAAAAAGGGCATGGAAAGCCTTATTGAATACAACACCCTATCGGCCTTATTTTTTCCCTGAGCATTCATCCCCTCCAATTACTAGGTAAAACTACCCACATGGGCTTCTGTTGACTCATTTTGCCTAGAACAGCATCTACATATCTCCAGCTGTGTTAATATAAAGACACTCTCATTGATCTCTATTTCTGTTTCCCACCAACTTAGGAAGCTTTTAGAATGGGGAAAAAGCTGCACAAAAGTCAGGAAACCAAGTGACCTGTGGATGGGGAAAAGGGGCGGGGCCAGGGAAAGGGGCGGGCTTTCCAGGGAACCCTGAAGGCCAGATTGGAACCAAGGTCTGAGGTTCCCGCGACCCGGTCCTCGAGGCACTGAAACTTGAAAGCATCACAACATTTGGCGGAGCCCAATTTGAACGTCTGCAAGTCCTCCTTCACCATATCACCTTAAGTCTCTGACGAGGCAGACATCCTGGTTACAAGATCCCATCAGCCCTTTTTTTCTCCCTCCCGTGACTCCCTGCCCCACTAGCTTTTTGTAACATCTCACCTGATGAAGAGAGCTGCAGCTCTCGAAAGCTTGCACATTTTTCCGGATCTTTGAGTTGGCATAATGAAGGTATTACACTATATGGATTTTGGAATGATATATATATTTAGGGGATGAAAAATGTTTATTTTATGAATCTGTATAAATATTCTCAGGGTGGCCTATAGCCATAAAACGAAGCGCTGAAAACCATTTGCTTGATTTGCATCTTATTTATTAAAGCTCGGTTTATTTAAAAGTGCATGCGTTGCTTTTACAACATTTGGACAACGCAGCGTTAGAACACAGATAATTTTTAAAATCCTACGATAATAAAGTGAATACAAATGTTTTTAAAATGGCAGAATCTAGCCTTCCTCAGTGAAAATTTTGGTTTTCATTACTGCAGAATGTGGGTTTCAAAAATATTCCATACATACCATGAAGTACATACAGCCGACTTCCTAAGTCAGAAGGGGGTTTCCCCTGTCTTTCCCTGGAGTATGTCATACAGTTTCTAAGTATGCCGACTGGGTAGCTCATAAATAAACTCTTCCTCACCATCCCCAAGACCCCAAAGGAGACATTAAAAAATAGCATGGGAAACAAGACAATTTATTGCACAGGAAGTACAAAGTGTTACATTGTCATATTTTGCAATATTTCTCAAAGGCTTTCCTCAGATTATGGAAAAGAGACTCAATATAATTTGTTATTATGAAGAACCATAAAGAAAACCTCCAGGCAGTCAATGGATTCCACCTATATTTTTGTCCGCAATGTTATTTATTTTATTTTCTGTTGTTCGTTACATTTATATCCCGCTTTTCGTCCAAGGAGTTCAAGTTAAGAGTGGGAGGATGTAGATACTACCCTTTGTCAATAATTAGACTAAAAGTCCATGTATTTTTTCTTTGCCTGTTTGTTTGTCATCGTATTTGGAAAGTTAAAAATAATTAAAAAACCAAGTAGCATTTTTCAACTAGGGTTTACTTCCCTTTTTTTTTTAATGTCTTGTATTTAATATCTTGCAGATTTCCTCTTTCACAACAGCACTTCTATTCCAGCAAAGTCACACATTTTCCACTGAAGACAATTTTATCCTATCACACCACCCCTTCTCTGGACTCGCCTTGAAGTCATGGCAAAATCACAGCAAAGGAACCCAGGAAGAAATCCAGTGGGGTTTCCCCAGATACATGTGACACGGGAAAAACAAGAAATGTGATGACACCAGGGCAACTGTCATTACATATTTGCGGGGGGGGGGGGGTGTTGAAAAGGACTCAGTACTCAGGACCTCTGAGTATTGAGTGTTGAGCTTCTTTCAGCTCCAGGGCCAAATTCAATTTCGGAGAAGCCAAAGGGGTGGAGCCAAAGATAATTTGGCCCCACCTGTTTTACCTTTAACTCCACCCCTTTGCCTTTAGTCCTGCCTCTTTTGCCTTGGCCCCACCCACCACTGGAATGCAGCCCCCAAGAGCTTCTCTGAAATGGAATCTGGCCCTCTGGCTGAAAGGGGCTCAACAGCCCTGCAGTATATTTACTTATTTATTTAAAGCTTTTGTATCCCACCCTATATCATTACGAGAGAGCCAGTGTGGTGCAGTGGCAAGAGTGTTGGACTAGGAGCTGGGAGATCCGGGTTCTAGTCCCCACTCAGCCATGGAAGCTCACTGGGTGACTTTGGGCCAGTCACACACTCTCAGCCCAACCCACCTCACAGGGTTGTTGTTGTGAGGATAAAATGGAGAGGAGGAGGATAATGTAAGCCGCCTTGGGTTCCTTGCAAGAGGAAAAAAGGCGGGGTATAAATGCAATAAATAAAAAAATAAATCTCGGGGCAGTGTACAGATAAAGTCAATTTAAACAGTACAAAACAGTAAATAATGTAAACAGTTAAAAACATATTAAACCATTAAACAAGCTAATACCAATTAAAATCTAAAACAATAAAACCATTAAAACAGTGTGCTACTTTAGGGAATGCATTTAGCTCTCAAAGGCTTTGGTAAAAAGCCATGTTTTTACTTGGTGCCGAAATGGGACCAATGTCTGCGCCAATCAGGCCTCCAAGGGGAGGGCATTCAACAACCGGGGTGCCACAGCAGAGAAGGCCCTCTCCCATGCCCCACCATAGCGTATGTCTTGCACTGGTGGGACGCAGAGGGCCCCTCAACAGATCTCAGTCTTCAGGCAGGCATATGAAGGGAGAGGTGTCAAAGGGACTGAACCAACCAAGCCTCCCTGGCTTAGATCACGGTCTCAGCATCCTGCATAGCGCTTCGCCTCTCCCGCTCTCTAACAAAACCAGGAACGAAGGATGGGACTTTTATAAAACAATGCAGAACGTTTTCCCTAGCAATAAGAATCATGCAAATTTTGGCCATTTGCATTGTTTGTAGAGGTGGTGGGAGCCAGGGCCGTTTCTGTTTGCAGCCACATCAGCGCCTCCTCTCTGTGGAGACCACCCCACCTTTTCCTCCCACCCCCCAGGATCTCATCTGCAGCTAAAGGAGATGTAGCCTCTCTGTGTAGCTGATTTTGGAGCGGCTGTGGCAAAAGCAAACCGGGTATTGTGTCCCCCCCACGCAGGGAGGGGGCCCAAGGACTTTGTAGCCGCTGTTCTGCCTGGCTGCCTCTCGCCGTTTACTTCAGGTCATCACGGGCATGTCACACGCTCAAGAAACCTCCTGGAGCACAGAAAAGATGCTCCAGAAAAGCTCGATCCATGCTCAAGTCCAGGGGAGGAAACACACACACACACACGTCCCTCCTGCTGCTCAAGGGCAAAGCATGCCTAGTTTAAAACATTCAGCCATACAGGAACGTGTCTTCATTGTTTATTATTGGGCACCGTCACATTTAAAGGAGTCATTCACTACTCCTTCTTAAGAACAGAAGAACAGAAGAAGAGCCCTGCTGGATCAGACCAAGGGTCCATCTGGTGCAGCACTCTTTTCACACGGTGGCCAACCAGCTGCCCACGGGAAACCCACACACAGGACAGGAGTGCAACAGCACCCTCCCACCCATGTTCCCCAGCAACTGGAGTACAGAGGCTCACTGCCTCTGGTACTGGAGGTTGCACAGAGCCATCAGGATTAGTAGCCACTGATAGCCTTTTCCGCCACGAATTTGTCCAACCCCATTTTAAAGCCATCCAAGTTGGTGGCCATCACTACATCCTGTGGTAGGTGAGTTCCATAGTTTGACCCCGCGCGGTGTGAAGACGTCCTTCCTTTTATCTGTCCTGAATCTCCCACCAATCAGTTCCATAGGATGACCCCGGGTTCTAGTATTTTGAGAGAGGGGAAAAAATGTCTCACCTCTCTAAATTCTCCACACGAGAATGTGGATAGGGAGACATTTCCTCAACCATCGCCATCACCAGCTGGCTGTACAGAGGGGGATGCGAGGCGAAACAGCGCCGCTCATGCTGAACGACAACTTCTTCCTCTTCCCTCCCAATCCCCTTTTCCTCACGTGTTCCTGACTCCTTTGCCTCCAGGCCCACCCCTTCTGCTTGGAGCCCCGCCCACCACAGGAATGCGGCCCCCGAAAGCTTCCCCGAAATGGAGTTTGACTCTCGGGCTGAAAGGGGTTCAACACCCCTGTATTTAACTTTCTTGTGAACTGCTTGGAAATGGTCAGCAGTATATAAATCTATTAAAAATAATCATAATGAAAAAGAGCAGCATATTTAGGAGAGGCATTTCAGCCTTTTAGAATTGGGGGCGGGGGCGGAACTGCACAAAAGCTGAGAAACCCCCAAACAATCAGTGGCTTGGGGGGAGGGGGCGTGGTCACCTAGAGTACATCAGGAGGGCCAGATTTGGCCCCTGGCCCTTAGATTTTGCACCCCTGCCTTACATACACTGTCACTGGAAGCCATAGCAAAACAAGAACAAAAAACTGACAGGTATCTGCCCCAAGGAGCTTACAAATTGCCACATTCAAAAGAGCAGGAGTGGCGAGGGCCGAAGAGGAGCAGATGTGGAGATTCAAATGGAATTCAGCCCTCGGGATGAAAGTGGCTCTGCAGGACAGCCAAAGGGACTGATCCAAGCAAGCCAATAGCTGAGGTCGCAGCCTCAGCATCCTGCACAGCCCCTCGCCTCTCCCGCTGAAAGAGGTTCAACCCCCCTGAACTAGACATTACGCCGCTCTATCCCTGGTTCACAGACTGTGCTGCATAGTGGTTCATGGCCTCAGCTTTGGGACTGGTCCAGAGTGAGAGGCGGGTGAAGAAGCAGGTTGTAATGAGGAAGAGGCGGAGCAACTCCAGAGGGCGCTGGTCAATGGGCCCCCGTTGGGGCATGGGCCCTGGGCAGGTGCCCAACCATGCCAAACCTTGGCGCTGGCCCTGGTGGGGCCCGAGGGATTTCAGGCAGGGCTAAGTCCTTCCTACTCATCCATCTACTTTTTCCAGATTGCTTTCACCTTGTTCCTGACAGCAAGGAGAGCCATTTTTATGCGAGGGCGCTCTCCACTATGTACGGTACAGTGACGCTCAGAAGAGTAGCAAGGTCACTCACCCGCACCCTCACGATGAAACATATCAGGGCAGAGATTTCAATTATAGGATGAGGGAGACGTCACTGGCAGCCTGCCGGTTGCGATTTTATCTCCATGTCGGTTGCAGGCCATACCAGAAATGCAGAAGTAATGATACAATAATATCTTTACAGGGCAGAGCAAAAATGGTGTCCTCCATTTTTACGACCCCATTCAGAAGCCACAAATGGGGGCATTTCAGCTATTTTCAGGTGGGTGGGGTGAATATGGGAGGGGGGATGAAACGCCACAGCCCTCCTCCTGTTTCCTCTGTAACTCCAAGCGCCATATTTCTGTCCCTGAGCTGCCCCAGAACGACGCTGTCGTCATTCAAAAGGGCGTGTGGTGAACCGCCCAGAGAAATTGTTGTGAATCGCCCAGAAAGCTTTGGCTACAGGGCAGTATAGAAATGAAAGGAAATGAATGAATAAAAATACATTCTAGGCAATGTGGCATAATGAAGGTATTGGTGGCCGTGGCCATTTTGCCCCCAGAACGCCCCCTGGGACAACGGTACGTCCTGATGTACACTAACTGGAGGTGCTGGGGATCGAATCTGGAATATTCTATATAAAACAGGGGTGCTGAACCCCAGGCCAGTGGGCCAAAGCCAGCCCTCTTGGGTTCCCTGGAAGATCACGCCCCTTTCCCCCAATGATTTGGTGGTTTCCCAGCTTTTGTGCAGCTTTTTCCCCATTCCGAAAGGCTGAAATGCCTCTTCGAGGGCCTAGTTACTGGCAGAAAGCATTAGGTAAAACTTGCTGGTATTTTTTTATTTTGGCCCCGCCCCTTTTGCCCCACTTCCTTTGTCTTTGGCTCCGCCCACCACTGGAACGAAGTCCCTGAGAGCTTTAATTTTCAACATTTGATTCAGCCCTCAGGCTGAAAGCAGTTCATCGTCCCTGCCATATAAGGTACATGAGCCCTCACTGAGCTCCAGTCCCTTCCCAGGTTGTCTGGAACCCTGAACAGCATCCCTCTTGCCAGAAGGAGAGAACATACTGCAACATTTTGTTGCAGTTCCGATGTGTTTTCCACTAATGCAAACCATCAAGATTCACAACCTTCGGACCTTTCTCTCCTCCCCCTACCCACCACCCACCCTCACGCAGAGAAGATTTGGAGGTGTATGAGAAAGATTAGCCCTTAGATTAAAGACAAACAACACTGGCGCTTAAACTGCGAACCTTGCTTGGAAGGGGTACAACTGCACACGCAGCAGTGAGAGGCCTGTGCTGAGGATAACACAGACATAACTTTATTGGATCAGACTAAAAGGACCATTCTATATTATTATTAATAAACAATAATGATAATAATCAATCAATAAAATTTCTTAGATACCTTTCTCAGAAAAAGACTCAAGGTGTCTTCTGACAGGGATAAAAACAAACAAAAATTTTAAACATCTAAAAACTATAAAATGCCAAGAAGCTCATCACATGCCGTCAAATTCCTGGGAGTAGAGGAAAATCTTAATCCGACATTGAAAAGGTGACAACGCTGGCGCGAGGTGGGCCTTGCTGGGGAGAGTGTTCCACACATTGAGTGGCCACCACTGAGAAGGCCCCCTCCCTTGTTCCTGTCCTCTGTACCTCCCTCGGAAGAGACTCTTGGAAGAGGGCCTCCAACGCTGATCAAAGGGTACAGGTAGGTTAATACAGGGATAGGCGCACCATCAGGTATTGCGGTCCCAAGCCATGTATGGTCACATACTAGGAGCAAACTCATTCTCAAAACGGTGATGCCCTATGAGGCCAAAATGACATCATCTGCACACTAAATAGAGGTACTAAGAGACTTGGGGAAAACCCAGATTTGCAGAATTACACAAATCTTTAAGATTAAAAGCCCCAAGGGGAACACTCAAAATGGCTCAGTTAGAAGGCTGACTATTGGGGGAGAAACCCAGAAAACTGGGGTGTGGGATGGGGAAGCAAAATGTAATGGAACATCATGGAAAAGGGCCTGGCTGGCATCATGAAGAGTACTGCTCCACGGCCCAACATGTTGTTGCAGTTTCCACTTACGCAAGTCTAAGCCTGCAACAAGATCCTCCCCCTGCCCCCATTTCACTGCCCTACCACTGACTAATTCATTCAGTCTCCAAATCTCCATTTCCAGACTGGGTCTATCTAAACAGCAAGTTTCACAGCCTCAAGACCCGGGCAGATTTTGGGACTGTTCTGTTTCTTCCCTCATCCCCTTGCTTTTCTGTACCACCTAGCCTGATGAAGAGCCCTGGATAACCTGAAAGCTTGAACAACTTTGTGGAATTTTGTTTGGTTCTAAGGAAAGTACTGCCCAACTGTGGTTTTTGTTTTGTGTGTCTTCTCTCTCACAGTCCAGCACAGCTATCTTTGTTGATTATATTTTATTTATTCAATCTGAAGTATTTTTAGGCCACCTCAAAGAGTGGAACCTTTTCTTTCTTTCTTTTTAGTGTAGATCAGCAAACCCATGAAGCAAACAATCTTTTCAGACACTTCCAAGACAAGTCAGCCGACTCACCTAAGTTGCTTTGCATAGTTGACTTCAATTTCGGTCCTCTCTTTTACAAACTTGATGTACTTTTCCAGAACATCAATACCCCACTGTGTATGTTTTTCGAGATTGTCAAACTGATCCTGCAGACAGAGACAGAGAGAGAGGGCGTCATTAGGAGGCCTCTGTACAGGAATAATATCCATAAAATAACATCATCGTCATCACCACACTTTTCATCACGACAGGGGAGCATATTTAAGGGTGCCCTTTTTATCAAGCCAACAGACCCCAAAGCCAGTCTAAGCACCTGGTTGCGAACAAAGGCCTGAGCACGCAAGCTGCCATCCCTAGAGCTGGGGTGCAAGATTTGCAGGGGAAAAGCAGCAGGAATGGGAGGGCTTAACCCTTCTTCGACTCGCCAGTTTTCCCTGCAACACACTCCAACCATTCCCCACCGTGTTGTTTCTCGACTGACGGTGTCATGACACAATACAAGCGCAATTTTTAAAAATCAAGACAACTGTCGTTGTTCAGTCGTTCAGTCGTGTCCGACTCTTCGTGACCCCGTGGACCATAGCACGCCAGGCCTTCCTGTCCTCTGCAATCTCCCAGAGCGTGCTCGAGTCCATATTCATTGCATTGGTGATGCTATCTAGCCATCTCATCCTCTGCCATCCCCTTCTCCTTTTGCCTTCAATCTTTCCCAGCATCAGGGTCTTTTCCAGTGACTTTTCGTATTAGGTGGCCAAAATATTTGAGCTTCAGCTTCAGTATCTGTCCTTCCAATGAGCAGTCAGGGTTGATGTCCTTTAGGATTGACTGATTTGACCTCCTTGCAGTCCAGGGGACTCATAAGAGTCTTCTCCAGCACCACAGTTCGAAAGCATCAATTCTTCGGCGCTCAGCCTTCCTTATAGTCCAGCTCTCACAGCCATACGTTGCTACTGGGAAAACCATAGCTTTGATTATACGAACCTTTGTCGGCAAGGTGACGTCTCTGCTTCTTTCTATGCTGTCTAGGTTTGCCATAGCTTCCCTCCCAAGGAGCAAGCGTCTTTTAATTTCATGGCTACAGTCACCGTCTGCAGTGATCTTGGAGCCCAAGAAAATAAAATCTGTCACTGCTTCCATCTCTTCCCCTTCTATATGCCAGGAAGTGATGGGGCCAGATGCCATGATCTTAGTTTTTTTAATGTTGAGTTTCAAACCAGCTTTTGCACTCTCCACGTTCGCCCTCAACAAGAGGCTATTGAGATCCTCTTCGCTTTCTGCCATTAGGGTGGTATCGTCTGCATATCGGAGGTTGTTGATAATTCTCCCGGCAATCTTAATTCCGACCTGTGATTCATCCAACCCGGCGTTTCTCATGATGTACTCTGCATATAAGTTAAATAAGCAGGGCGACAATATGCAGCCTTGTCGTACTCCTTTCCCAATTTTGAACCAATCGATTGTTCCACGTCCAGTTCTAACTGTTGCTTCTTGACCCTCGTACAGGTTTCTCAGGAGACAGGTATGGTGGTCTGGTACTCCCATCTCTTTAAGAATTTGCCACAGTTTGTTGTGATCCACACAATCAAAGGCTTTAGCGTAGTCAATGAAGCAGAAATAGAAGTTTTTCTGGAATTCTCTTGCTTTCTCCATGACCCAGTGAATGTTGGCGATTTGATCTCTAGTTCCTCTGCCTCTTCGGAACCCAGCTTGTACTTCCGGTAGTTCTCGGTTCACATACTGCTGAAGCCTAGCTTGTAGGATTTTGAGCATCACCTTGCTGGCATGTGAAATGAGTGCAATTGTACGGTAGTTTGAACACTCTTTGGCATTGCCTTTCTTTGGAATTGGAATGTAAACTGACCTTTTCCAGTCTTGTGGCCACTGTTGAGTGTTCCAAATTTGTTGGCATATTGAGTGCAGCACTTTAACAGCATCATCTTTTAGGATCTTAAATAGCTCAGCTGGAAGACTGTCATCTCCGCTAGCTTTGTTGTTAGTAATACTTCCTAAGGCCCACTTGACTTCACTCTCGAGGATGTCCAGCTCCAGTTCAGTGACTGCACTATCATGGTTATCAGGGACATTCAGATCTTTCCTGTATAGTTCTTCTGTGTATTCTTTCCACCTCTTCTTAATCTCATCTGCTTCAGTTAGGTCCCAACCTTCTTTCTCCTTTATCATGCCCATCTTTGCACAAAACGTTCCCTTGAGATCTCCGATTTTCTTGAAGAGATCTCTAGTCTTTCCCATTCTGTTGTTTTCCTCGATTTCTTTGCATTGTTCATTTAAGAAGACCTTATTGTCTCTCCTTGCTATTCTCTGGAACTCTGCATTCAGTTGGGTATATCTTCCCCTTTCTCCCTTGCTTTTCGCTTCCCTTCTTTCCTCAGCTACTTGTAAAGCCTCATCAGACAGCCACTTTGGTTTCTTGCATTTCTTTTTCTTTGGGATGGATTGAGTTGCTGCCTCCTGAACAATGTTACGGACCTCCGTCCATAGTTCCTCAGGCACTCTGTCTATCAGGTCTAAGCCCTTAAATCTATTCCTCACCTCCACTGTATATTCATAAGGGATATGATTGAGGTCATAGCTGAATGGTTTAGTGGTTTTCCCTACGTTCTTCAATTTAAGCCGAAATTTTGCAACAAGAAGCTCATGATCTGAGCCACAGTCGGCTCCAGGTCTTGTTTTTACTGACTGTATAGAGCTTCTCCATCTTTGGCTGCAAAGGACATAATCAATCTAGTTTCGATACTGACCATCTGATGATGTCCATGTGTAGAGTCGCCTCTTGTGCGGTTGGAAAAGAGTGTTTGCTATGATCAGCGTGTTCTCTTGGCAAAACTCTATTAGCCTTTGTCCTGCTTCATTTTGTACACCAAGGCCATGCGTGCCTGTTATCCCGGTTATTTCTTGACTTCCTACTTTAGCATTCCAGTCCCCTATGATGAAGAGGACATCTTTTTTTGGTGTTAGTTCTAGAAGGTGTTGTAGGTCTTCATAGAACCGATCAACCTCAGCTTCTTCGGCCTCAGTGGTTGGGGCATAGACTTGAATTACTGTGATGTTGAATGGTTTGCCTTGGATTCGTACTGAGATCATTCTATCGTTTTTGAGATTGTACCCCAGTACTGCTTTTCCCACCCTTTTGTTGACTATGAGTGCTACTCCATTTCTTCTAAGGGATTCTTGCCCACAGTAGTAGATATGATGGTCACCTGAATTAAATTCGCCCATGCCTGTCCATTTTAGTTCGCTGATTCCCAAGATGTCGATGTTCAATCTTGCCATCTCATGTTTGACCACCTCCAGCTTACCTTGATTCATTGATCTGACATTCCAGGTTCCTAAACAATATTGTTCTTTACAGTATCGGATTTTCTTTTCACCACCAGACACATCCACAGCTGAGTGTCCTTTCGGCTTTGGCCCAGCCGCTTCACTCTTTCTGGCACTACTTGGAAATACCCTCTGCTCTTCCTCAGTAGTATATTGGACACCTTCCGACCTGAGGGGCTCATCTTCCAGCGTCATATCTTTTAGCCTTGTGATACGTTCCATGGCGTTTTCTTGGCAAGAATACTGGAGTGGGTTACCATTTCCTTCTCCAGTGGACCACATTTTGTCAGAACTCTCTGCCATGACCTGTCCGTCTTGGGTGGCCCTGCATGGCATAGCTTATGGCTTCACAGAGTTATGCAAGCCCCTTCGCCACAACAAGGCAGTGATCCATGAAGGGGCAAGACAACTGTGATGGAGGTAAAAGCAGTCGAAAGTCGTATTAAACTAGGGAACGTTTAGCAATTAGGGCCGGAGACAACGGTTGGCATAGTTGGGCAGCTGCTGTGGGCCTGCACCCCAGCAGGGGCCCACTAGCAAGAGCCCCCTGGACTCGCTCCTCCTTTTCACCGTTGCAACCAGCTTGCTCTCCTGCCTCTCGCTCTGGCCCAGACAACGGTGGTGGTGAGGAGGAGGAGCAGGGGATGCCGCGGCCTCCTGGCTCTCTGCCCGTCAAGCAAGTGGGAGCAGTGGTGAGGAAGAGGAGGAGGAGCAAGAACAGCTGGCGACCAGGGTGCTCAGAAGGCGGACTCACGCAGGGAGGGGCCCCATGGAGGGTGCTTTGCCCCAGGGCCCTCCAAAAGCTGGAGCTGGCTCGCTCAGAAGTGATTCTCCTTGTCTGATGAGATGTGCGCCCCTGCAACGGCATGTCGGATTGCAGCCATCCAGAAGAAGCTGGCTTCAGAAAAACAGCGGTACCATTGCATCTGTTGGCCTCCCGCACAAGATGCAGCAATTGCTCTCACCGGCTTCTCTCTAGGATTTGCAACAGCTTTGGTGTAGAACTGTGTCCGGCAATGTACAAAAGAGACTCGCAGCCTCTCCCCTCCAGCAAGACTTGCAAGGCAGAAGCCTGGAGCAGAGCAGGAGGAGACGCCCAGCCCCTTGAGCTCGCTCATGGTCTCTTCCTCTCCCCCTCCAGCCCTGAGGCATGGGAGCGACTAGAAACCACATATAAAGGATAGTGGTAAAGTGTTTCCTGGACAATATGGGCTGTGGCTACTTCAGACGGCAGCTGGAGGCTCTCATGACTAAATGCTCAATTTGTTTTAAAGGAATCCCTGCGTGTAGAAAGCTAAGGTGCCAGGAAGAAAGGTTATAGGCCTAGTATTCTATGTGCAGGGAATTTACCTATTTTAATAGTGGAGCATTCCGTCATGTAGGCCCTCATCGACAGTCTGAAGTCATCCAGTCCAAACACAAATCAGCCACCGCAGTGAGGATTTAGTCCACAGCCTACTCCACACTTTTCCTTAAGCCGTTCTAGATTCCGTGCCTGTTGCTTCCCTCCCTCCTGGAAGTTAAGAGTCCAGGCTGGGGAACTTTTGCTATTGGATCCTGAGGAGACTATCCACTGGCCTGAGAGAACTGTCTTCTGGTGTTTGAGCTTTTGTTTTGTTTTTTTGCATGCTTGTTTTTGTATTTAAAAATGGCAAACTGCCTAGTGTGCCTTGGCAGAAAGGCATTGTAGAAATGTATTAAATAATAAATAAATAAATAAATAAATAAATAATCTTGCAGCAGTTCTCAGCCTGCCCCTACAAAAACAAAATGAAATGTTCCTATTCCCTGGGGGAGGGGGCTGTTAATGCCACGCAAACGGACAATTTTCCCTTCCCTCACAGGAGATAGGACTACAGACGTTCTGGTAGCACTTTTCCCTGAGCAACTGAAATGTTCCAATATTCCACACAATCATGCTAGCTCAGCCAATCGGCACCGGAGGCTTTATTGCAACTAGGCATGTATGGATTTTGTTAAATCTATTCCATCTGTGTTTTGCAGATCATCAGATATCTTTCACTCCATCATCCACTCATAGACGGACTGAATTTTATGCACAAGAATTTTGTCCCTGTTTGCAAATGGCATAAGCGCTAATCCACACTTGCACAGGCGTGCCTTTGCGCTAATGCACACTTGCACCTTTGCGCTGATGCACACTTGCAGAAATGTGCATTAGTGCTTACGCTCACTTGTGCTAACGCTCACTTGTGCAAATCCCCTCCAAAGTAAAAAAAGCCAGTCCACTGTGCAATCCACAGGTCAGATTCATAGAAATCTGAACTCATTTGAATCCCTTGAGTATTTCTACGACATCACTAGACGCAAGAAGTAGAATAACAAAAAATACATTACAGAGGAAGGGGGCACAGCAATTAATTTGGGGGTAGATGTTCCTTACAAACGTCCTAAATATGTCGCTGCTTTGGTTCCAATGCATGATGCAGCCTGGTGCCACGGCAAGCCCAGAGCATTTCCCACGGACCATCATGTTTGCTTACAAAAAGTTGAAAAGAGAGAGAAGGCAGAAGCCTGATTTTACACAAAGAAATCCTCAGCCTAAATAAGTTACCTCAGCTGTGTTTACAAATGTCTCTTCCTTCAAATCCACACTTATACACAAACTGCGCTCAGATTTGAGCTCTTATTTCCATGCCTTGAGCAAGCCTTCTGCATCGCGAGCCATATAAGGCTGGGCTCAGGAGATATCAGTTAGGCAATGGCCAGCTAAGAGGAAATTCCCAATATTTATGCATAACATCACATCGATAAAAGATAAACATTCATTCTTCCGGGTCTGACTCTGAGCAGGACAGCTCCAAGCATTGCAAAACAGAGCACTATAAACCATTTCATAAACATTAGGTTGGATCTAGGATCTGCCTTCCGCAAGAAGAAGAGGCCTTCTGCTTGTGGAAGTTCTCTCTGCCAAATTTTGCGGGATCCCCCTCCCTTCCCATAATGCAGCTCATGCCATTCAGCGGTGTCTCCTGACTCTCTGTGTAGTCTTTCAGGGGGCTGGAAGAGCTGCTGTGGGAAGAAGCACGCAGAAAAGCCCGCTCCCACCGGCATGTTTCATCCTGAGTAAATCTGGATCCAAGCCATCGATTACAGATGCTCAGACTGTGCATATGGGTGCTGTGACGTACGAGACATTCATTTCAGTTCATTTTTTATCAGGATTTACCCAGTTTGCACCTTTCAGACCGAACATGGGCTCAAACACAAACTGTGGTCAAAGCCCATACATTTCCAAGCTTGCAAGGTGATTTGCAGACTGAAAAAACATGTGCAACAGCATGCATACATTTGGAAAATGCGCATGAAAAAGTGTGAACTTTTGGAAAATGCACACAAACATGCTGTAATCAATGAGAGAAGAATGTGTACATTTCAAAGATGCACACAACTGATGCGTACATCTGGAAAAATACGCATTAACATACACATGGATTTTCATGCCCCAAACAAACAAAACACAAAGCTCATAATCTGATATGGACTTGAGTCAGAACAAGATTCAAGATGGAATTTGGAAAACTTTGCCAAGCTCAAATTTGGCTGATTTGCACATCCTTATTTATGACTAGTCCATTGGTAGTTAATACTATGCTCTGAACATCAGAAGCTGCCTTATTTCAGGTTAGACTATCCCGATATTGTCTCCCTGCCAAAGGGACCCATCAATAGAGGATGCCTTCAAACAGAGGACAGCCTAAAGCATCTCTCCTGTCACCTGAAGCCTGGCCGTTTTAGCTAGTAATGTCAGAGATTGAACCTGAGACCTTCTGCACTAAGAGTGAAACGCACAGAGCCCAGATTTCTACAGCAGGATACAATAGCATAGTCCCATCATCAGCATCCCCCTTTCAGTTTCACCAAACCAGTGGGTCAAATCTGCTTTTTAACATCCTAAATTAATAGCACTTTTTTGCTCACCTAGGGAATTTGGGGAAATGTTCTGGGGCATAAGGTAGTTTCACTACTTCACGGCCCTCTGAAAGGAGCCTTCTCTATATTGCGATGTGAAACCCAAAAAGTGATATGAAAAATAGGACTGGGCTAAAACTACTCACAGTACTAAAAAACACTTCCCTTTTTTAAAGAAGAAGACTGCTTTTCAGCACTCCTTGTACAAAGTGTTTGCCTATTTATCGATATTGCCCTCACTTGCTCTTACCCTCAATTGCCTTCACTTGCCTTAAATGCAGCATTATGGCTCCTTTCTACTCCATACATGGGCTCCTAGATTGGCTAGCATCAGCCACATGACTGAGCCAAGGAGGAGAGAGCAACAGCAACCAGGGGAAACACTACATCATTGACTGGGATCCAAGAAACTTAAAATGTTTGTACAAACCATTTTACAGGGTGAAATTCTGTCCTGCCAAAATAGCTGTTTTCAAACTCCCCCCTAATCCTACTTAAAACCATTAAATGGCCAGTTTCACTTACCTGGGACGAACTGCAACATGACCCCATTGTCTAACCATTTGGTCTAGACTGGGATTTTTAACAACCACCATCTATTTGCCATGGCTCAAGCAAGAGAGTCAATTCTGGCCGCCTGAGAAAAGTGCATTTTCCGCTAGATTTTAAAGCCAACAACAAAAAGATCGCAATACATTGGTGCAAGCCCATGAAGTCACGTTCCTCCTCTGGAGGAAGCCAACATGAGTATCTTCTGTTCCTAGAGCCATCTAAATGGCAGCCACAAAAGCATCTGTGAAAGCAGCCACTTCCTTCGATTCACAGAAGATGGTCAGGCCTACCGAGAAACCTGGCTCACAAATCTTAATGCCTGCAAAAAAGACGGTGTGTTGTTGTTTTTGCAGTAGAAGAGAATTCAAAAGCAGGCAGGTGCAGAAGATCTCTCTGGTACAAAGTGAAATCCATCTTGCGTGACAGAAGAAGTGGGCACACTGCTAATTTCACGGGATGGTTCCTAGCAGTGGAGTCAGAGCACAGGAGGGGAGCCGCTTTCAGCATTTCGGAGAAGCTCTTGGGGGCCGCATTCTGGTAGTGTATGTTCATTTGGTGCCATTTAAATTCAGAAGCTACGCCAAATGGGCTCTAGAGACCCCGGTGGGTAACCAAGCAAAGTCTAAACAGGCAAGGATCACCACAGACTAAGAAGTACATTGAAATCCATCTGATGCTTCATTTAAGAAAATTACAAATGTTAAGAAAAGATAGCATGGTGGTTATATGTGCGTTAGCAACTGTCCCTGTGATTACATTATTGTCAGTGAAAGAGAACGTAACACAAAAATGAGATTAACCAAAAGTTACAATTCACAGACCTGGCACCGCAAATGCAGCAAGTGAGATAACAAATTGAACTTCTAATATTATTCTTAGGAGTCCCCCTCCTCAACTGTCCTGCATTCTACTTGCCTTGTGAAGCTAACAAAACATGGGGGGAAATTGTGAATTCTCCCTTTTTACTTCCTCTCTATATTCCTTGATATAAAAAGCTAAGCTAAAGCATGACTAAGTTCCTCTAGGCATGTAAAGAATTAAACTCAGTTGAATGTAGAAGCTGGGGTGAAAGGACAAACCAAAGACTTGAAAATAATGCTAAGTTCCATCTTCAGAAATAAGATAAAGTCTCAAGCTTCTAAGACCTAACTTCAGATGTTTACCTGTTTGGGCTTAGCTTGGCTACCCACTGGATGTAAACCAGTTCTAACATACCTTGGGGAGAGTGCAACTACACGCATCCCCAGGACGCAAGCTGAAGCAGTTCCGCGCACCGAAACCCCCATGAAAGAAAGACACTGCAAGCCAGACGGCTGCAAGAGATCCAAACAGGAAATTGCAGGCATTGAAATGCGGCTTTCTAATGTGCAGCTTGGCTACACTCCTAGGGTGAACAGCAAATGCTAAACAGCCAGACGTTAGAGCAGGCTTCCTCAACCTGGGGCATTCTGGATGTGTTGGACAACATCTCCCAGCTATGCTGGCTGAGGGGTGCTGGGATTTGTAGTCAAGACATCTAGAGGGAGGCTCGGAAGGCAGCAACAAGGGAAATGGCCTTCTTGGTGGTAGCCCCCCAATTCTGGAACGATCTCCCCGACGAGGCCCACCTGGCACCAACGTTGTCATATTTTCGGCACCAGGTTAAGACTTTTCTCTTTTCTCAGGCATTTGGCGGCGTGTGATGAGTTTTAATCACATCCTGGATTTGTCTTATGGTTAGGGATGACTGCTCAAAGTTGCTTTTAGATGTATTTTGCCTCTGTATGTACTGTGTGTGTGTTTTGCTGTAAACTGTTTTTAAACATTGTATACTGCTTTTTTAATGGTTTTTAATCTTTGTAAACCATCCAGAGAGCTTCAGCTATGGGGCAGTATAGAAACAACAACAACAACAACAACAAGGGGCCCCAGAACTTGAGTTAGACCATTTGCCTTGCATATATCACAGTGAAGTTCCCCATCAACCACCTTCCTAGATTCCTTAGGGAGACTCACTTCTAGCAGCTTCAAGAAGTTTGAAAACAGGGGCAGCAGATTCTGGTCATCAGGAGGTGATCTAAATGTGTCACCCCCTTTTCAAGCTGTGGGCTCTGGAATGCTCTTTGTTTGCAAAGCTCTGAGCTCCTCGCTGCCCTGGTATGCATCTTGCCCCCACCCTCTCTTCCTGCTCCTTCTGATGGCCTATGATGTGGTCATGAGCGCCTGAAAATGGATCGTGCAAAATGCTGCCAGCCTTCTGACAGTTTATCCCACACACAAACACACACACACACACACACACACACACACACACCTTCCCTTAGGTCAGGGGTGCAGAAGGTCTTTCAGCCCAAGAGCCGAATTCCGTTTTGGAGAAGCTTTCGGGGGCTGCGTTCCAGTGGTGGGCAGGGCCAAAGGTGGCAGGGGAAGAGTCAAGACACCAAAAGTAACAGCCTATTTTAGCTTAAAGCTCTTACTTTAAGGAGGCATTTCTTAGGAGAGGCATTTCAACCTTTTAGACTGGGGGGGAAAACTGCACAACTCCCAGGAAAACAACTAATGATCGGTGTTTGGGGGAAAGGGGGTGAGGCCAGGGGAAGGGAGTGTGGCCATCTGGGGAAACACAGAGGGCTGGATCGATACCCCAGGCAGGCTGCATGAGGCCTGCGGGGCGAAGGTTCAGCACCCTTGCCTTAAGTCTTTTTGTTTCCCTGACTAGATCCTGGCTTGGCGTCAAGTATCTCCCTTTGCACATTCCTGACCGTGTTCTGACCTAAACAACTCCTCACTTACTTTGGAATGCTCCAGGATTGGCCCGAGAGGGCATACTCAGAATTCGCACATGCTCGTTTTAATACACTGACTTAATCTCCAGGAGAGCCTTCCCCTGCCTGGTACCCTCTGGACTACAACTCCCAGCACCCCTGACCACTGGCTATGCTGGCTGGGCTGATGGGAGTGGAAGTCTGAAACGTCTGATGGGCACAAGGGTGGGGAGGGTGGCTCTGAGGGGCCCTGTGCTCTCCCGAGGCAACCCCCCTCCCCTGCTTTGTCTATCCATTCGTTCCCCTTCCAGTCTCTGCCCCACAGCCCGGTAAGGCTCCAGAGACCAATTCCGGAGAAATGCCAAACGTACTGGGACAGTTCGCTTAGAACTCTCACTGCCAGCAACCCGGCCTTAGGAGAGGCCTGCCGACCTTTTAAAATGGTGCCGGGGTTGTGGGGAGAAATGTAGGAAAGCCAAGGAATAAATCATTCCAAATAACTGTTGGTCGGGGGGAAGGCATGGCCTTCTGAGCAGGACCGGCCCTACCTTTGGGCAGTGAGGCGCCTGCCTCAGGCAGCAGATTTGGGTGTCATGAAAAGGGAGCAAATGGCTAGTTACTCGGTTTGTTGTTATTGCCTTTTGACTGTCAAGGGCAGGGAGAGACAATTGTGGGATTTTCTGCTTCATGTGCGATGATGACTTGCCTGACTTTGGGTCAGTGGCGGTCTGGGGGTGGGGGACACACCATTTGCCGCTCTGCCTCAGGCAGCAAAATGTCTTGGGCCTGCCCCGCTTCTGAGGAATCCCAAAGAGCTTTATCGGGGCCCCAGGAGGGCCAGATGGGGCTTGCAGGCCTGGGGTTCCCCACCACTGGTCTAAAATTGCCCAACCGCACCACCAATGCAACCTAATGTGTCATTTGGGCCTGGGAACTTTCATTTAAGCATTGGTTGGGCGGGGGGCGCGGAAGGGGGGAGGAACGCCGCTCCCGTCAGGAGAGAATTGCATGGAATCACGTCGCGTGCTGCAGCTGCTCGGAGGCCTGGTGAGCTCCGAAGGAGCAGGTTGGAGGGGGGAGGGGAGGGGGAAACTGCACGGAGGCAGCTTTCGGATGCTGCTATAGCAACAGCACCGGCATTCCTGGGGTGGGGGGGCCCTCTGCCAATGGGAATTTGCTTCGCCCGGCTTTCACACTTCCAACGGGCTGTCTCATTGGAGGAGCAGGTGGATGCTTCCTCAAATCAGGGACGCCGGCGGAGGCCGAGCTCTCCGTTCCAGACTTGCTCCCGGCCCTCTGAGGGGAGACCACACCACTCGCTTTAAAACCACACACACACACACACACACACACACCCCTTGACGGTGACGTTAAGAGCAAGACATCTGGTCTTAGATGGGGTTGCACTCCCACTGGAGGACTGTGCCCTCAGGCTGGACATTCTCCTAGAAGCTCAGGTGGCCGCAGTGGCCAGAATAACTTTTTACAAGCTCCGGTTGCCACTTTGGGTTCCAACCCAATCTGGAGAGGGAGGATCTTGGCTCAGTGATTTGTGCTCTGGTGACATCCCGGCTGGAGTACCGTAATGCACTCTGCGTGGGGCAGCCCTTGAAGATAGGTCGGAAACTTCCGCTGGGGCAGAATGCAGCCGCCTGGATATTGGTGGAGCCCGGGTGGTCTGCTCATACGACACCAAGATTTCACTAGCTGCATTGGCTTCCAGGGTATTTCTGAGCCCAGTTTAAAGTGCTGCTTTTGACCTTTAAAGACTGAAATCAGGGGCAGGAAATTTTGGGGATCCAGGGGCCACTTTCTACCCATCCCCATGGGCTGCATTCCTGCTGCCCCACCACCAAAATTCAGTAGCACGGCAGCAAAAAACCCCAGCGGTTGCCCCCACCCTGCCCCGCAGAGCAGCTTTCAAACTGTGCCACCTCCAGGTTTTTAAGACCCTGGGGCAAGACACCTTCCACGGGTCCCTCCCTCCGTGCCTCTGCCTTCTCACCTTCATGGCCACCTGCTGCTTTGACTCCCCTTCTTCTTCCTCACCATTGCTACCCCGTGCAAGCAGAGAGCCAGGGAGCAAGCTGGCAGCAGCATCTTGCATCTGGGCTGGAGCGAGAGGCAGGGGAACAAGCAGGTTGCGATGGGGAAGAGGAGGACCAAGTCCAGGGGGCTCTGGTCAGGGGACTCCTGTTGGGGTGTGGACCCTCGGCAGGTGCCCAGCCACGCCTACCCTTTTCGCTGGCCCTGCTTTCAAAAATGCAGTCCTTGGCCTCCACAATGAAAGTATATCGCTTGCGAATGCTTTCCTTCAATACAGACTGATCCTGAACAAAGCCGGCCTGGTCCTCCATTCCATTCCCTCTAGCAGCTGTTAAGTCCCGCCTGCCTCCAACGCACAGCCCTTCTGGGCTCTTCCGCCTCACAGTCTCACGCAAATAGACCAGATTCTGCTGTATGGGTAGGCAGGGGGCAAATCCCACAACCCCGTTTTTGTGCTCCTCTGTGTTTGGTCCAAATTTGCGAGGGGGATGAGGCTGGCTTTGCACAAAAGCCACCTCCTTGCCACAGTCGCCACTGCCCTTTCGCTTTCCTTCTGGTCCCCATCCACAGCACCTTCCCAAAGGAGCACAGCTCGCACGCTGGAGGAAGGCAGGTGAACAATCAGCTGTAGCAAGCAGGGGGAAGAGGAGGACCAGAGGGCTTACAGCACAGGTGCAGAACCTCTTTCAGCCCGAGGGCCGAATGCCATTTCAGAGACGCTCTCGGGGGCTGCGTCCCAGTGGTGGGTGGGGCCAAAGGCAAAAGGGAGGGGCCAAAAATATCAAACATACCAGCAGACCAGCAACTACGCCTTAGGAGAGGCATTTCAACATTTTAGAATGCAGGGGCATGCAAAAGGGGAGAAGAGGGGAGAATAATAATAATAATAATAATAATATTCATAATGCATTATTAGTGCACATGGTATACCACAGGGAAACATATGGCAGATCTCTGCACCAAGGGGCATACAAATTTAAATTTAGACCAAGATTAGCGGAAGAGGGAGACATGCAAACACGCAGGACAGGGAGAATATTATTAATAAGAATACTATTTATTTACTATTAATTCTTTAAAACATTTGTATCCCGCCCTATATCATTAAGATCTCAGGGTGGTGCACAGATAAAATCAATTTTAACAGAATAAAACAATAATTTAAACAGCTGAAAACATAAACATTAAACAAGCTAATACCAATTAAAATCTAAAACAATAAAATTGTTAAAACAGTGCGCTACTTTAGGGAATGCATTTAGCCCTCAAAGGCTTTGGTAATAAGCCAAGTTCTTACTTGGTGCTGAAACGAGACCAATGTCTGCACCGATCCGGCCTCCAAGGGGAGGGCATTCCACAACTGGGGTGCCACAGCAGAGAAGGCCCTCTCCCACGCCCCACCATAGTGTACGTCTCGTACTGGTGGGACACAGAGGAGGGCCCTCCAACAGATCTCAGTCCTTGAGCAGGCATATGTAGGGAGAGGCGCTCCCTCAAATATCGAGATCCCAAGCCACTTAGGGCTTTAAATGTCATCACCAGAACCTTGACTTCCGACCATAAGCATGTTGGCACCCGGTGCAATTCTTCAAGAGTGGTATTATGTGATCTTTATGAGATGTTCTGGTCAGCACTCTAGCTGCTGCATTTTGCACTAGCTGCAATTACTAATGCATTATTTATTAGTGGACATGATGTACCACAGGGCAACATAAAGCAGGTCTCTGCACCAAGGAGCTTACAAATCTAAATTTAGACCACGAACAGGGAAGAGGGAGGCATGCAAAACGGCCGGAGAGGGATGATAACAACAACAGCAACAACAACAACGCATTATTAGGGGATGTGATGCACCACAGGGAAACATAAGGCAGGTCTCTGCACCAAGGAGCTTACAAATCTAAATGTGGACCAAGAATAGGGGGTGAGGGGGGCCACCTGCAGCCCTGGCTTAGGGGGTGGTCAGTGCTAGGGGGTGGGCCCCCGCAAGTGCCCCAGAATGCCGACCACTGGCACTGTGACTCCCGGGCCAAAGCCAAAGGGTCTTTCAAGAACCTGTTTCACCACCCGAAGGGGAAAACAGCAAAGGGAAAACAAAATCCAAGATGGCTTCTGGTGGAATTGTCTTAAGAGAGTGGCTTGGCACAATGTACGCTCTGTATAAGGACACACCACGAGTCATATACCTGCTTTCTTCTCTCACACTGAACACTGCCTGACTCTTTAGCGTAGAGGCAGAATACGCCACGGCAGGGGGTGGGGAGAACATATGTGCTGTAGCACCCGGTAGAGCGGCATTATCTCATCCTTCAGACTTGTGGCGTACTTGCCAAAAGGTTGGCCGGCCCTGTTTGAGCTGCTGCAAAAGCATTCAGAAGACCTGGGATTTGGGGACGGAGGCCAGGGTTGCCAAGAAAGAGAAGCAGAAGCTCCAAAAGGTTTCTGTCTGGCTCGGCTGCCTCGAATGTCATAAGACTTTCCACAAAATAAACCATGTCGGTTAATTAAGTCGGCAGCTCTCCATTAATGAGAGGTTGCATTGGCGCATCCTGGGAATACATGAACCCTTGGTGAATGGTTGGCTTCACAACGAAAGGAGCAGAGAGGAGGGGGGAGAAATGCCTGTGCCTTTCTGAGGTCTGACAGGTACATGGCATGGTTATTATCATTCCTGTTAAGAGCAAACTCGGGTGGCTGAGTGTCGACAGGCTTGGAGCCAAAAGGGGGCCGCTGAAAAAAAGGGAGGCATCAGAAAGTTGGGGTGAGCCCCAAGGTATGCAGAATTTAAGACAAATAAATAAGAAAGACCTCAAAGGGAGCAAAATCCCCCTCCCGAAATCTCAGTGAGGACTTGGCATGCTCAGTGTCTCCAGCTGGAAAGCAATAATGGAAACAAATAAGCAAAGCTTATAGCATCCTGGAAGTGCAAGGCAGGGTTGGCTAGAAGATTGGTACCCAACCTTTTTGGATCAGTGGGCACATGTGGAGAGAGCACTGCGGGTGCTCTCACAAAATGGCTGCCATGGAGGCAGCTTGACCATTCATAAAATGGCTGCCGTAGCGGGCATGGCTGGTCACAAAACACTCATTTCCCAGAAGGCAAATTGGTGAGGCTAAAAGAAAAGTCACTTGTCCAAACATCTGTGAATGCCTTATCTGGAAGACGGATGTCTGAGAAATCCGCAACGGAACCAAGTGGGTTTGGATTTTTATGAATCCAACCCATGGGATTCCACAGCAGACTGGCTTTTCCCACTTTGGGCAGATTCTGCAGACTTGCGGACCATTCTTCTAACCTTATGGAATTTTATGCAAATTTTGTCATAGAAAAATGCACAAAAATTAAAATGCACAACCAAAAATGACCATTTCCCCAATATGCTAAAGTGTGAAGATGCACATTTGGGGGCAATTTGTGCATTTGGGGAGAATTTGCGCATTTTGCATGTGTGAATTTGCACAAATTTGGAAACTAAAAAAACTCAGTTCCATTGATGGGCAAACACAGACACAGAAAAAACACAGACAGAACGGATTTTACATCCCTAATCTGGAATGAGCCCATGAGGACAAAAAAGTACAGCGACGTCCTTACTAAATACAACAAGAGTAAGGTGTATATATAACACATTTGCACAGGGGGCCCCAAACTTTTTTGGGGTAGGAATTTTGAGAGTGTCATGGGTGCTTTCACAAAATGGCTGCCACAGGGCTTGCCCATCCATAAAATGTGCGTGTGCACACTGACAGTAGGCTGTGATGTATGTATTTTTGAAAATCAGTACAAAACACACACACCCAAACCCAAACATATCCAGTCTACTTACTGGGGTCCCCAACCTTTTTGGGTTGGTGGGCTCATTTGGAATTTTGAATGTGCCATGGGCATTCTCACAAAATGACTGCTACTGGGAAGGGCTTGCCCATTCACAGAATGGCTGCCATAGTGGGCATGGCCAGTCCCGAAACACTTAATTGTCACAGTATTTTGTGTGGGTATGTAAGTGCGTGTGTGTGTGTGTGTGTGTGTGTGTGTGTATATATACACACACACATACACTCGCACATTACGTTTTCACAGGTATCCAGGCTACAGGAAGCCTTTACAAAAACAAATGGTGGACGTGAGGCGCGAATCATCTCATGGGCATAAGCTCTGAAGACAATGATTTCCCCCATACTCCCGCCTACGTCAGAAGCGTTCAGAGTTCGAGAAGTTGCAGGTTGGCGACTGACAGATGAAGTATTCTCCAAACCTATTTTTAGACAAAGAGACTCAACAGCCCCTTAAATAGGTGAAAGCTGGAGGGCGTCTGGCACTCTGGGCCTCAGCCCAATGGTAAAGGCATAGGACACACACACTTTTGCGCTCAGCTAACGTACTTGCGCCTCTCACGGATCGGCAATTTCATTTAGATTTCCGTTTGCCTCTGAGGTTGGGGGGAATTGAGCTGGCAAGGGAGCAACAATGTTTGGGAACATACACACACACCCCAGTTAATAACAAGCATTATTAGCGTACATGGTGCACCACAGGGAAACATGAGGCGGGTCTCTGCACCAAGGAGCTTACAAACTTAAATTTCAAATGACAGCAAGGGAAGAGGGAGACAGGCAAAAGGGCAGGAGAGGGAGGCAATGGATGATAATGATGGAGGAGGAGGAGAGCATGATGGGAGTTGCAATCCCACACATCTGGAGGGTACCAAGTTGGGAAAGGCTGGATTAAGGGGATAAGGTAGGTCCTGAGCTGGGTTTGAATACCAGGGGAAAGCAGCCCCACGCAGGCTTTCTGGGGGTGCAGTCTGGGATGCAGCCGTAAGGAGAGAGTTGGGCTTCTGAAAGGCCTCAATTCAGAGAGAGGCAAAGGTACCAGGCAGGGATAAGTCTGGCTATGATGGCAAAGGAATAGGCAGAGAGCAAGAAAACCCAGAGGGCCAGCGGTAGGCTGTGCAGCCATGTCATGGTGAGGTTGGAAGTGCGGGCACTCATCCTGACAGCCACACCCCCAAAGAGAGTCCAAAATGCAGACAGATGTGTCGATCCCGATCAATAAACCAGCAAAGCTCGAGCAGTTTTCAGTCCTTCCAGGAACAGGTCTTAAGTAAAGCTATTGTACATGGTGTTGCAGAAACTCTTTCGGCCCGAAGGACAAAAGCCATTGTGGAGAAGCTCTCAGGGGCTGCATTCCATCGGTGGGTGTGGCCAAAGGCAAAAGGGGCATGGCCAAAAATGCCAGCCTATTTTAGCTTATAGAATCATAGAATAGTAGGGTTGGAGGGGGCCTACAAGGCCATCGAGTCCAACCCCCTGCTCAATGCAGGAATCCAAGTCAGAGCATCCCTGACAGATGGCTGTCCAGCCTCGTCTTGAAGGCCTCCAGTGTGGGAGAGCCCACCACCTCCCCAGGTAATTGGTTCCATAGTCGTATTGCTCTTACAGTCAGGAAGTTTTTCCTGATGTTCAGCCGGAATCTGGCTTCCTGTAACTTGAGCCCATTATTCCGTGTCCTGCACTCTGGGATGATCAAGAAGAGATCCTGGCCTTCTTCTCTGTGACAACCTTTCAAATACTTGAAGAGTGCTATCATATCTCCCCTCAGTCTTCTCTTCTCAAGGCTAAACATGCCCAGTTCTTTGAGTCTCTCTTCATAGGGCTTTGTTTCCAGTCCCCTGATCATCTTTGTTGCCCTCCTCTGAACCCTCTCCAGTTTGTCTGCATCCTTCTTAAAATGTGGTGCCCAGAACTGGACACAGTACTCCAGATGAGGCCTAACCAGTGCTAAGTGGAGGGGAATTAGTACTTCCCAGGATTTGGAAGCGATGCTTCTATGAATGCAGCCCAAAATAGCATTGGCCTTTTTTGCAGCCACATCACATTGTTGGCTCATCTTCAGCTTGTGATCGACAACAATTCCAAGATCCTTCTCGCTTGTAGTGTGGTTGAGCCACGTATCCCCCATCTTGTAACTGTGCATTTGGTTTCTTTTTCCTAGGTGCAGAACTTGGCATTTGTCCCTATTAAATGTCATTCTGTTGTTTTCTGCCCAGCACTCCAGTCTATCCAGATCACTTTGAATTTTATTTCTGTCTTCCAAAGTATTAGCTATCCCTCCCAATTTTGTGTCATCTGCAAATTTGATCAGCATTCCCTGCACCTCCTCCTCCAAGTCATTAATAAAAATGTTGAAGAGCACTGGGCCCAGGACTGAGCCCTGCGGTACCCCACTCGTTACCTCTCCCCAATTTGAGAAGGTCCCATTGATAAGCACTCTTTGAGTCCGATTTTGTAGCCAACTGTGAATCCACCGGATCGTTGTTACATCTAGCCCACTTTGAGCTAGTTTTCTCATCAGGATATCATGGGGCACTTTGTCGAAAGCTTTGCTGAAGTCGTAGTATATGATGTCTACAGCATTCCCACGGTCTACAAGGGAGGTTACTTGATCAAAAAATGAGATCAGATTTGTCTGGCAGGACTACGACATTGTTTTCAAGGTGCTTCCAGATGGATTGCTTTATGATCTGCTCAAGAATTTTCCCAGGGATTGATGTCAGACTGACTGGTCTGTAGTTCCCAGGTTCCTCCTTTTTACCCTTTTTGAAGATAGGGACAACGTTAGCCCTCCTCCAGTCATCTGGCACTTCCCCTGTCCTCCATGATTTCTCAAAGAGAATAGACAGCAGTTCTGAGAGTTCTTCTGCCAGTTCCTTTATGACTCTAGGATGCAGTTCATCTGGCCCTGAAGATTTGAACTCATTCAAAGTAATGAGGTGTTCCTTGACCATATGCCTATCAATCTCAAGCTGCAATCCTGCCCCTTCAGCCTGTACTTCGCCTTTGTCAGGGGGGTCATCGACCCTCTTTTGGGAGAAGACTGAGCCAAAGTAGGAATTGAGCACCTCTGCCTTTTCTTTGTCATCTGTTATTGTTTTGCCATCCTTATTTAATAGCTGAACAACCATTTCTTTCCTCTGCCTTTTACTATGCACGTAGCTGAAGAAAGCCTTTTTGTTGTTTTTAACATCCCTTGCTAACCTCAGCTCATTCTCAGCTTTAGCCTTCCTGACGCCATCCCTGCAATTCTGTGCTATCTGCTTGTACTCTTCCTTTGTTACTTGGCCTTCTTTCCACTTCCTATATGTGTCCTTTTTTGTTTTCAGGTCATCCCTAAGCTTTTTGTGAAGCCACATTGGCTTCTTCTGTTGTCTTCCACCTTTTCTTCTTGTTGGAATTGCTTGTGATTGTGCCTTGAGAATTTCCTTTTTTAAAAGCTCCCACCCATCTTGGACTCCTTTTCTTGCTAGCATCGCTTGCCATGGGACCTTACTGATCATTGTTCTGAGTTTATGAAATGCTCTCACTGCTGCCACTACGTAAGTCTTAGGAGAGGCATTTCAACCTTTTGGAATGGAGGTGGGGGAAACCATTCCAAAGCTATGAAGCCACCAAATGATCAGCAGTTGGGGGGAAAGGGGATGTGGCCAGGGGAAGTTCTGAGATAGCCCTTAAAAGAGTATAAGTATCTAGAGCAGGGGTGCAGAATCTTAGATTCATGGGCCAAATACGGCCCACCTTGAGGCCAAATCTGACTCATCCCCGCCAATCATTTGGTGGGTTCCCAGCTGCTTCCCCCCCCCCCTTCTAAATGGTTGAAATGCTTCTCCTAAGGCCAAGTTACTGACAGGAAGAGCTTTAAACTACAATATGCTGTATTGTATCCCACCCACTTTTGCCTTTGGCTCCGCCCACCACTGGAATGCGGCCCCTGAGAGGTTCCCCGAAGTGGAATTAGACCCTTCAGCTGAAAGAGGTTCTGCACCCCTGATCTAGAGGGTCTCCTAAACATGTGTCAGAAACAGGCGAGTTTAGAAGTTAACTCACATGTCACACACATACTGCTTGACCCTTTCCTGGTATACATGGCGCACCACACAAAACGGAACCCAGATTTCAGCCGGGAGGGTTTACGGACACCCACCGCCAGTGCAATCTGTCATCATTTTTCAGAAATGCACAAATCAAAATGTCAGTGGTGAGTTTAAAAGGTACTGCTTAGTTTCACATGCCTAAACAGTTGTTTTCATGGTTGGCTAGCTGTCTTTTCAGAACAATTTGCAGGAACTGAAAATGATGCACGATTCAAGTAGCAAGTACAGGGTATGCTCCCAGAATCCCTCTGAGTTAAAACTTAGCATATGAAGAATTGAGATATTCTTTGTTTTAAGCATATAATCCAGATTATACAGAAAGCTACCTTACAAACACTACAAATATCACAATTTCCTCCTTTAGATGTTGTTGAACTGTGTTATCCCAAAAATCGGCAAATAAAGACCACCTATTATGAAAAAGATTTGGCCCACCTGGGGGCCAAATTTGGCCCTCCAAGGTTCTCTTCTCCTGGCCACGCCCCTTCTCTGCATTTTCCTGGCTTTTGTGCATTCCCCCCCCCTCCATCACTTCCGTTCCATTTTGAGCAACCTAGCCTGAATCTGATCCCTTCAAGGAATTAAGCAAAGAGGACATAACATTTTTGACAGTTATGTCCAAAGGAGACCATGGTCAAACTTGGAACCAGCTGTAAGCTTGCTTCAGCAAGGGGAAGAAAAAGGGGAAAAAAAAATAGAGACATACGCCAAACTGAAATAGCAGTGAAATTCCCCTAAAGTAAGTTGACATTGAGGTTTGGTGCATGGTGTAATTTTACCACAATTGGAAACATGTCAGCCAAGAAGCCCATTCAGAAAAGCATGTCCCTTTCCAAGCAAAAGAAATTAGAAGAGGACTTGCTTATTCAAGCAGCCCTTTGGCATATGAGTGAGTCTATTGCGTTGGGTGCTGTTTTTATTCTTTTACTGTTGAGTTCTTGTGTTTTAATGCATTGATTTTTATTATTGTATTAATCAAGTTTTATTTATGATTGTAAACTGCCTGGAAGTCCATTTTTCTTGGTAGAAAGTTGAGGTACAAATCAAATCAATCAATCAACAACCTACTTGGGGCTCAGCTGCACCAAAAACTGGGGGTTCAGGATACACTATGGTCTCAATCCTGCTGGAGGGATCCACTTCAGGAGGAGGGCTCCAGGAGACAAACTGCGTCAAGGAACAGTTTATACCAGGAGACTGGGGGGCGGACCAGGAAAAGCCTGGGCTTCTGGGGGAGATGGCCACGGGACCATCCCCATGGCCAGAGGAGGCGAGACCCACCTCTGAGACGGAGATGGACCTCCTTGCCCCCGGGAACGGCACCATCTCAGGAGGCAGGCCAGAATAATCCCTATGGAAAGAAGTGCCCGGGGGCAGAGGAGGGCTCCTCATGAGTAACAGGTTCCATGTGAGCAGGGCCCTCCTCTTGAGAAGGACTTCTTCCAGAAGCCTAGGCTGCTCTACAGCTGAGACCTGAGTGGGGCACCAAAAACGTCTGCTCAGACACCTCCATCCTCAGCAGGGAGAGCTGGAACAACAACGCCTTTACACCAGCTCTGCTCCCTGATCTACCTAACCCATCCTCCAGCAGCCTTCCTGTGAGCAGATCCTGGGCTGCCTAGTGACTTTGCCTCTGGACTTCTCTGTGCTCTTCGCTTGACCCTTGCTCGCCTAGGCCTCAGGTTGCTCTGCACATGCATGCTCCTCCTCGTTTGGTGCTGCGCTCTCGGTGTGAACCCTGTTGGCTTCACCCCAGACTCTGCGTAAGGACCGCCTCCAGCCCTGACACATACCCCATCCCACCCTGTAAGCATGATACTGGCTTTCTGGGTTTGATGGACAGGTGTTCTCTAAGTAGCCCTGTTCCCCCAAAACTGGAGATGCCAGAACGAAGCTGGGACTTCCCATATGCTGAGCTCTGGCCGATCCCCATAAGCACATACTGCCTTATACCGCTTCGGACCCACTAATCTTCGCTACCCAGGTCCGGCTCTGCGGACGAGTAGGCTCTCCTGAAATTCTCAGGCAATGGTCTTTCGCAGGCTTATTGCCCGAACTCCTCTGAACTGGAGGATCCAGCAACTAAATCGGCAGCCTTGTGCATGGAAAACATATGCTCCCAGCCACCACCCAGTATTTGACCTCACACGCACACTGTTCCCTCCCTTCTTCGCCCCCTGAAGCTCTCGCTTCCATACGCCAACTGTTAAAACATAAGAATCCACATTACAGTTTAGCCACGAGCCTTTCCCTTGAGCAAAAGCAGGCCGATGACTAAAAACACCCCCCTGTTGATGCTCATAGGACATATCTCTAACAAGCAGCAATAAACAACTTTGTAAACGTTAGGAAGGCAGCAAACGCACTGTTCAAGGAGGCCACGAGAGAATGCATGTGTGTGTTTGGCCTGTGTCCTGTAGTACTCGGATGCTTGGAGAATGGCTGTAGGTTAGTGGTAGAACAGTTTAGAGCCATGAAGCAGTGGTCCAACGTGGTGGCTCCATGGTAGAGCCTCTGCTTGGCATGCAGAAGGTTGCAGGTTCAGTCCCCAGCATCAGCAGGCATGGCTGAGAAAGAACCCTGCCTGAAACCCCCAAGAGCTCCTGCCAGGCAGTGTGTCAGTGTGTGGACCAGGTGTGTGGACCAGGTGTGTGGACACCCAGGCCCGCAGGCCAAATCTGTCCACCCCTGTGTTCCCAGATGGCCACACCCCTTCCCTTGGCACTATCCCCTTTCCCCCCAACTGGAGATGGGTGGTCTCTTGGATCTTGCGCAGTTCTCCCCCATTCTGAAAGGTTCAAAAACCTCTCCAAAGGCTTGAGTGCCTTTTTTTGGAAGGCAAGGTACAAATAGGGAAGTCCAGCACTGGGAAATCCAGCCCTTTTGGGGTCTGACAGGTTTCAGGGAGTTGTTCCCACAATCTGGGAACTTTTTTGGATTTTTTTCCTTTCCAGGAAAAAAAGCATTTTGCACAAAAAGCATTTTGCACAAATTTCAACAGCAATTTGCGCAAATAATGCAAATTGTGGCCAAAAACTGTCATTTCCACAAATTGCTTTACACAAATAATAACAAAAGCCCAGAAATCCACAAGCTGGCCCGACTTGATGCAGATCAAAGCGAGCCAAAGTCCAGGGGTCTCGAGCTGACTGAAGCTTGATGAACTTCACCCCCGGATAGATTCTTCGACATCCCTAGGTACCAATAAAATAAATACTGGCAGTAACAGCTTTAAGCTAAAATTTGCTTCGTTTTTCCTGTTCTGGCTCCTCCCCTTTTGCCCCGCCCACCACTGGAATTTAGCTGCACGAGCTTCTCCAGAATGGAATTTGGCCCTTGGGCTAAAAGAGGTTCCCCACTCCTTGTGTGGACAATAGAGAGCAGGATAGACCAATGGTCTAATCAGGTAAAGTTTCCTATGTTTTAAGAACGTAAAGAAGAGCCCTGCTGGATGAGATGAAAGGGTCCATCGAGTCCAGCATTCTGTTCACACAGTGGCCAACCAGCTGTCAACCAGGAACCCACAAGCAGGGCATGAGCGCAACAGCACCCTCCCAGCCATGTTCCTCAGCAACTGGTGCACATAGGCTCACTGCCTCTGGTACTGGAGGTGGCACAGAGCCATCAGGACCAGTAGCCATTGATAGCCTTCTCCTCCAAGAATTTGTCCAACCCTCTTTTAAAGCCATCCAAACTGTTGGCCATCACTCCTTCCTGTGGCAGCGAATTCCATAGTTTAACTATGTGCTGTGTGCTTTTATTTCAGGTTAATTAGCCAGTGGAAACCTCCTCAAGTTGTAGGAATATACTTTGCAGCAAAGACTCACTTTCCCTCTCTCTCTCTCTCTCTCTCTGTACGTACTTTGATAATGCATCCTGAGGAGTATGGTGCGCTTTTTGCCAAAGAAATTCAGAGTTTCATGGATACTGCTGATTCACACAAACTTATTCTGCTTTATCATAAAGAAATTGCAAGGAAAATATCCTTTCTCGCTCCACTTCTATGAGTCAGGAGAACCAGGAGGGAGCTGGCAACCCTTGAGATCTCTGCGGAGTTCCACAAAGTAAACAACCTCAGCGCACACATGTGAGGGAATCACTGCATATTTCAAAGGGCTGGGATGCCAATCTCCCTCTCCATCCGGACAGCCTTAGGAGGAAAGCTGAATGAAGCCAGTGCAAATGGCTTCAGTGGGGCAATGCATCTGCTCTGGGTTTCAGTCAGAACCAGTCAGTACTGTAACGAAGCTATCCAAGGTGCTGAACCCTGGCCCCCAAATGGGTTCTGCATCTTGGATAGCTCCTTTGGAGTTCTGGCTGAAACCCAGTGCGGATGTATAGCCCCACTGACACTGGAGCCACCAGCCTCCACTGAACAAAGCCAAAATGGGAGTACATGAAGTAATGTACTCCTAGGGCTCATGTGCGTCCCCTTCCATGCCCCTCCAGCGCAGCCACCCTCCCCTCTCTTCCTCTGGTGTCCCTGAGAGCTAGAATGGAGTTTTTCCTTCCATTTTGAACTAACCACCGTTACTCGTTATGACTGAAGCAAGAACTGTGGTTCATGTTAACAACGATTTAGGGAAGCAAGCCAGGATAATAAACTACAGTTTGAAGCTGGCTTGTTTCCTGAAACCACAGTTAATGCTAACTGTCCAAGTTCAGTCACAGCAAATAGCTACAGTGAGTTGAAAACAAAAGCGAAAGTTTCCAATCTCCTCCTCGCAGCCACACCAGAGGGAGAAGCCCTGAGGCTCGCCTGTGTAACAATAAACCATAGTTTAGTTTTACATGTGAACCAGACCACGGTGATATTTTGTAGCTTTCTAGTGTCCTTAGAAAACAGATATGATAGCCTAGCTGGTATCGTAGCCTGAAACATCAGATAGCATTCCGAACATGTCCACCAAATTTCATTCCAATATCTCTATCTGTACTGGAGAATCTGCACCAGTTTCCCCAACTTGGTGCCCTCCAGATGTTTTAGACTACAACTTCCACCATCCCTGACCACTGGCTATGCTGACTGGGGCTGGCAGGATTTGTAGTCCAAAACAGGCTGGGGAAGGCTAATCTACACTACAGTATTTTTTCAAAACAATTGCTGGTCTGATGGCACTTGGTGATCAATACACTGCAGTATCAACCACGTTTGTAACGCAATTGAGTGCCACGTCACAAATGCATAGTGTTGCAATTGTGGGAGGAGGAGAGGTTTGAACAGTCATGCATGCTTTATCATTTGCGTTCATAGTGCATGCACGTGCCACAAGCCACACAGAGTAGTGCTGCAATTATGGGAGAAACTAGAGAGCATGTTAATGTTTCAGGTTGCTCCTTTAAAAAAAAAAAAGTCCGCTAACTCCACATAGACCTTGACTGCTACACAGGAATGGAGGTTTAAAAATAACGTGTGCTGTTATTCACTGCTGCACAGCTATGAAAGTACACAGTGAAAAATAGTGACAAAAAATTAAATACATCATAGATTTTCTTCCCACAAATCCCATGGAAACAGCAGGGAACAAAAGGAGATGGGAAGGAAGTATAGATCCTACTGTGGGAAGGGGGAAAGAAAGAGCAGGGAATAGCAGAAGGGGGGAGAGAAAGATGAGGGGAGAAGGTGGGAAGATCATGGTGCCATTTTTGGCTATTTAAAAAAAAGTTGGGTAACTGCGTGCATATCTCCACAACTGTGCAGGAATACTTTAACAATGAAGTGTGTGTATGATCACAGCTGCACAGCTGTGTAAGTGCACAGTGAAAAATGGCCACATGCACAAAACCATGGATTTCCTGCCCGAAAATCCAATCAAAATCCCTGCAAGAAAACAGCAGGGAATTGGAGGAGGAGAAAGACACAGGAGGGAAGAAGAAGGTGGGCAGAAATATTGCAAAACATCTTTAAAGCCACTGCCACCCATCAGAATTATCATACTGCTAGATTGGAATGCATAAGACTTTGTAGCACACGGAAACCACAAGCCCCAGGGAAAAAACACAAAAATAGTTTGGGGGAAAATGACATATTGAGGGAGAAATAGCAACAGGGCAACTGCCTGGGAAGTTATCTAGATGGTACTGTGCTGGGATAAAATGCTAATGGCAATTGGCCCGAAGGGAGTTCTCATCGTAGGACCAAACAATGCAGCATGAAGTAGTTAAACCCATGAACTCATGTTCCCAACTAGATTTTGAAAGAAGCCTTTTATGGGGGGGGGGCAGAGGAGTACAAAAAAAAGCTGGGGTTTTTAACCAACAAAACTCTGGTTTCAATGGCCACGTACTACCCCAAATCCCTTTCTCTAAAGAAAAGGAAGCTGCTACGTGGTTTTTCAGTTAACAAGATTCCCCCACAGAATCAAATGAATGCAAGGAGGTAGGTGGGAGAAAGAGGGAAAATATTTGCGGAGAATGCTGACCCACCAAAAGCAGACAAAGGCACTTGTTCAGCCTCAGGCAGGGAAGCCAGAATGAATAATGCAGCTTTAACTCAAATATCCATTACATTTCACTGTGTTTTTTGCAGTGGCCCCTCTCCCAAAGAGCTCTTTCATGACATCAGCCATCCCCGACCTGGCGCCCTCCAGATGTGTTGGGACTACACCTCCCATTATTCCCAGCAGGCAGGGAATGATGGGAGTTGCAGTCCACATTGGGAGGGCACCCAATTGGGCAAGGCTGCATTACACACTTCACAGATGCAACAAAAACAATTTCTACCGAGGGTGACACATTTGAAAATGCACCAGCTATACTTAGCAGCGCTGCTGACCAATTTTCACAGTGGCGATCAACTCCAGGTGGGGGCTCACATGACTGTATGCTCCTCTCTAAACAAATTCCCTGCACATAGAAAGCTAGCACACCTCCCTGGCACTCTAGCTTTCTAGATGCAGGGATGTCTTGACTTGTTCATGCACAGAGGAGCATGCAGTCATGTAAGCAAGTTATACAGCCCAGTTGCAGGTTGACCACTGCAGTAACAACCAGGACCAGGACCAAACCAACAACGAGCAGCGTGTGCAGGCCAGATACAGGTTGACCATCAGGCTGACCATCTGAGTGAGACGTAGGCCTCTGACAGGAAAAAAGTGTTGGGCCAGGGACCGCTCTAAGTCTGAGAAGACCCAGGGAAAAATGTCCTAAGGTGAGACCCTTCCTACTTAGGCAGCAGTGAGTAGCAGCATTGTCTGAAACTACGCTGGCAGCCATTTTAGCTTTCAGCTAAAATATGCTGGTATGTTTTGAGTTTTGGCCACACCCCTTTACCTTTGGCCCCACCCTGTTTTACCTTTGGCCTTGCCCCCAGAGGGCAGGGCTAAATACCCCAAATACTAGCATATTTTAGTTTAAAATTCTTACTGCCAGAACAGTAACTAAGTCTTAGGAGAGGCAGTTCAACATGGTAGGATTGGGGGGGGGGGGGCTGCACAAAAGCCAGGAAACTAAACAAATGGTGGTTGGGGGAAAGGGGGTGGGGCCAGGAGATGGGGCGTGGCCATCTGGTGAACCCTGGAGGGCTGGATTGAGACCCCAGGTGGGCTGGATTCGAGGATCAACAGCCCTGTCTCAAACAAACAAGAAACGAATGGGACTTTGGATGAAAGGGTTAGGCTGGCTGCCAGAGAAACTGGCCCAACCAGAGTCCACCCTGAGAAGAGCCTTCAGTGTGGTGGCCCCCTTCCTATGGAACTCCCTGCCTCTGGAGGTCAGGCAGGCACAAACACTGTGTCGTTTCCGGAGCCTCCTGAAAACATCTTGATTTCAGGAAGCCTTCCTTGACTGACCACATTACTGAAAACTAATGATGGGTATTGCATTGTAATGTTTGATTTTACCTAGCTTGACATTCATTTGAAATGTTATAATGTTTGTATTAGTAAAATGAGTTGTTTATTATTGTAATGATGTACTATTTCTGATAATGTACTGGAATGCTTTTTTGTTTCCGTATTGCTGTTTTGTTAGCTGCTTTGGGCACTTTTTTGTGGAAAAGCGGAATATAAATTAAACGATGAACACGATAATGATGACCAGCCATGGTTTTTATCGGTATTCTGTTTTTAAAAAGAACAATTTTTAATATGGACTTTTATTATTATTATTATGTTCACTCTCCCTATCTTTTTATCTTTTGTTGTTCACCGCTCCAGAATCAGTCTAGATCAGATGTGGAGTGGTATATAAATGTCGTAAATAAATAAAAATAAAGAAATGGGCTGTGGTGGGTGCTGGATCGCGCTTGCCTCATGACCGCTGATCACAAGCGGCAACGGTTGCAAAACACACTTGATTATGTACACAACTGCATATAACGTGTGGCATGGCTCTGATGTCCTTTTCTATAGCTGGAATAGGATACAACTATGTGACAGCTCGGGGGGGGGGGTAACAGCAAAAATGTGCGATTGCTCTTTGCACAGAGTGCCGTGGGAAGAAGTACTGAAGACTGGAAGCCCAATTACAGAAAACATCCAATTCGCCAGGACAAACAAAGAGCTCTTGAAAATGTCACTCCGTTTGCCATGCGTGGTGCCTTGTAAACACATGGCAAATTCTTCCCCACTCGCTACTGTGTTCAGCCTTTTCTGGGCTTACGGGTTGTGCAAGGGATAAGATCCGCTACCCTTTTGACTGGAGGAAATGGAGACTGAACCGGGGACTGTCTCCGTGGAAAGCATGTGCTGTATCCCGTAACGGGGCTTGCTGGAGGAGCTTCTGGGGGGCCACATTCCACTGGTGGGCAGGGATGAAGGCAAAAGGCCAGGTCCCCCAAATGCCAGCTTATTTGAGCTTAAAGCTCTTACAGCCTGTAACTCAGCCTTACAAGAGGGATTCCCCTCAGGAGAGGAATCCCATTCTTATCTCTGACCTGCAGGTTTTTGTGGAATGAAGAAAAGAAAACTAGAATAACTATAGAAAAAACAAACAAAGTCCTCAGCGTTAGTGCGTGCACTAGAACATTCTCTAAACACGGACAAAAATCCCGTAGAGGCTGCCAGCTAGGCGGATGAAAGAGAACTGAGGGAAAGGGTGGGAACCTGCAGGACATGCGCAGTAGACGGTGAGGGAACGGTTCCCGCCAAGACGTTCCTCAGCTTTAGAAGTTTCCTGAACGAGGCTCAGCACAGAGGCCATGTGTGCGATGCACAGAGACCATGACGAACAAGGGGATTTCCTTCTGTGCCATGGCCCCCCCATTGGAGCTCCTGCAACAGGTGTCGTTATTCATCCTACACCTTCCCTGTATGGAGGCCTTGGTGCAGCGGTCATCCACCAACCCCACCCAATTCAGGTTGCCCAAATTGGTTATTCTGCTGGTTAAACCGGAATTCTGGCAGAGTGGAACACAAGGCAGAGCAACCGCCTGGAACAACGTAGTCATGAAGCAGGCAAAATCTTCTCCGCCCTGCCAAAATCTGGATTCCTATCATCGCTTGCTCCCAGCCCTATTCAGGCATCCTACTTCTGTGAATAATCAACATGCAAGAGGAGACAGCCAGGACACCACACTAACTCCACCCCCATCACCCTCCACAAGTTGGAGGTGTCACTTCTACAAACAAGGAGCCTTTTCTACTTGTGTTGGCACTCGTGCAACACAGAACCCCAGTTTTCCAGGACTCTACCTACGCATGGGGGTGGAATTCGCGCATCCCAGGATTTGGCCATGGAGTTCGCCAACCAAAGAACACATACAACAAGGCATATATTAAGGAAAATAAGGCTCAAAAGTGCATTATATTAGGCAAACTGTTTAGATTAGGCACAAATGCATTCAAAATGCATGTATGAGCAGAAACGCACACAAAAATGCTTCGGAATTTTCATGCATGCAAACTTAAAAGAAAATCTCAATCTTTGGGACAAACTGAACTGAAGACTGGAGGAATTCTCCATGTTCGAGACAAACCAAACTTTTTAAGAGTGGGAAAATGAGAAATTGGAATTGACAGAGGCAGTGTGGTGCAGCGGTTACAGTGCTGGACTGGGACACAGGAGATCTAGATTCTAGTCCCCGTTCAGCCATGACACTCACTGAGTGACTTTGGGCCAGTCTCTGACCCTCAGCCTAACCTACCTCACAGAGTTGTTGTGAGGATAAAATGGAGAGGAGACGGAAGATGTAAGCCACCTTGGGTTCCTTGTAAGAGGAACAAAGGCAGGATATGAATGTTATAATAATAATTGTTATTATTGTTATTGTTATTATTCTACAGCACATGGGAAGCCCCACAAGTAGAAGTATTCCTCCAGTTCTCACAGGACAATGGGGATGGCGAAGACGGGGCTGGAACTAGTTGCTTTTCTCCCCTCACAAGTTTATTATGCACAGAAGTTGAATGTCTGAATAGGGTTCCTGTGGATGGTTCATTCTTACATCGATCCACCCAAATTCAGCACTGATGAGCTCTCACCAATTCCTACAGCCGAGTTGTTCAGTACAGGCTTGAAAACTCTTCCATTGAAATCAAAGAGACTTGGCCATTCTCAACATTGGCCAGATCGTGCCCATGGTCACCCCGTCAATTATTTCAAGAAGTCGCCCATGGAAGATGGCTGTCGGCAGACAGGCACTATGGGTGGCAGGCGAGGGGACTACTCAACAGTAGCTTTGAAAATCCAGGCTACCTTTGAGGTTTATTGATACTCCCATGTAATATTGATGCTGTCCTGGAAGCACAGCTTTGCGCAGCCATTTGGCAGATGGAGAATTAATTTGCATCGAAGGGTAAGTAACTCTTTCAAGGCAGGTTGTCAAGAAAATGGATTTCTTTCAGCGTTGAGCAACGGAAGACATCCGGACACAGCTTCTAAATGAACCTATCACTGCAGCATATGAATTTTAGCTGGAGGGCCAGATTCCATTTCAGAGAAGCTCTCGGGGGGCCGCATTCCAGTGGTGGGCAGGGTCGAACGCAAAAACGGTGAGGCCAAAAATCCCAGCATATTTGAGCTTAAAGCTCTAATGCCAGGACCTAAGTCTTGGGAGACGTGTTTCAACCTTTTAGGATGGGGGGGGACCACAAAATCTGGGAAAGCGCCAAACCTTTGGAGTTTAGGGGAAGGGAAGGGAACCCTGGAGGGCCATATCAAGACCCACAAAGGGCTGGATTGGTCCCTGTTCCAGAGGTTCTGTACCCTTGCCCTACGGGTTATAGTTTGAAAACTATGGCCATGTCCAAATGATAGAAACTGAAAATATTTCTACACACAATGAAAAGGAGACCAAAAAGAAAAGAAAAGGCACTAATTCGAGCATTGCCCCTCCAGCACAGTTAAAAGAAACACTTGTCTGTGCCAAGTCAAAATCAGATCTGTGTGAAATTGGTCAAAAAACAAATATTAACAGCAGATTAAGGTCAAACTCAGATGGCTGATCCAGGAAGGCCATATGGTCCCCTTCAGCATGTGTCTGAACACCCCACAACAAATCGTAGATAAGATATGAGTGATATTTTTGAAGTGACTGGGGAAGATGCGTCAGAGTCCCAAACTGGAAAATGCCCCGTTGATACACTAGGTTTTGTTTACTTGGGAAAAAATGCAAAAAAATTGTGGTGGTGGTCAGTCGAGTCTTTGAAGGAAACCACGAGTTTGAAGATAACATGAACAGTGGGAACATGAATAGTGAGAAGGTTTCTCTCACTAGGGGCATGAAAATCTGTAGTGGAGAATCAGTTGGCAGGGGGAAGAGGTGCTTAACCCTTCCCCCTCGCTGCTGATTCTTGCCTATCAATGTCTCCCACCCCTCAGCTGTTTCTCTCCTTCCACCAGGTTTATATCCAGGGCTTTAGGGACAGGCCCAGAGGGGAAAAAGCACTAATGAAAAACCGCCTGGGGAGGCATTTGCAGGGAAGAATCGGTGGATGCAGAAGGGTTAAGCACACACTTCCATTTTGCAGCTGATTTTTCTCTGTAAGTGTTGCACTTTTTTACTTGAATTATGCAGAAAATGTGTAGTATGGGCAAGGCTCCTCCCAGATGTACCTTTCGGATACTTAGGTCATCTTCAGAGGCCCTCCTCCATGTGCCGCCATCAAAGGAAGCTCAGTGGATGGCTACAAGAGAGAGGGCCTTTTCAGTGGTAGCACCCTAGTTATGGAATAAACTCCCCAAAGCAGTTCGCCTGGCACCTACATTATTGTCTTTTCAGTGCAGGGCAAAGACCTTTCTTTTCTCCCAGGCTTTACAGAGACCTAGTTCTAGGTTATTACGGCTGCTTTATCAATTTCTGTGCTGTTCATTGTTTTGTATCATATTGTATTTTATTCTTTTAAATAGTTTCATATTTTTAACTCTTATATGGCATTTTAGTTTGTTAACGGTCATCCACACAGAGAATATTAGTTATTAGACAGATTAGAAAGGTAATAAATAAATAAATAAATGGGAAATGTTTGTCTTGTAGCATATAGTTCCAGTCTGAAAAAAAAAAACAGGAATATTCTGCAAAATGCAGGCAACTGGATATTATAAAAGGTATGTGGTATTATCTAAAGTAAATAGAACTGACTATGAGGGAACTAAAGTAGTCTTTTCTTCTGAGCAAATTAAGTGGGGGGGACAATAATTAGCTCAGGACTCTTCAACTTTTATGGATCGGTGTGCACATCTGGAATTGGACACAGTGTCATGGACGCTCTCACAAAATGGCTGCCATGGGGGTGGGGCTTGCCAATTCACAAAATGGCTGCCATGGTAGGCATGGGCAGACATAGAACTCTCCTTTCCCAGAAGGCAAAGTGGTGAGACTAAAAGAAAAGTCACTTGACCAAGACCCTAAGTACAAGGTCTGAGCTTCAGAACACAAAACAACCCTTGGGAACCCAAATAGTGATGGTGCCAGAGGGTAGGAGGGTTTGTGTTGCAGCATGCCAGCCTCCCAGGTTTAAGCATTTCATTTTTAAATATCTTAAATCAGTAGGAGCAGAGAGCTTTATGGTTGCCAAGAGAGGTGTCTGTGGGCACGCTGGTGCTCACGGGCGCCACAGTGGAGACCCTAGCTAATAGCTCAATCCCATGTGTGTCCACTCGGAAGCCCCATTGAATTCAACTTCTAAAACAATCACTCTGAAAAGACAGATAGACTTCACACACATTATCCCATCTCTCGGAACAATTAACACATTCCTAAGAAAATTAAACACAGGGTTTACGAGAAGTCCTTTAAAAACCACAGCAATTCATTTCAAACATCATACCAACGTATGGGCCTATCTAGTTTTAAACACAATTTTAAAAAATAAATACACATCCTTAGTTCGCATTTTCACAACCCGCTAAGGTTTTCTGCTAAAGTGGATTTTGCACAAATGCATTCTTTGTTAGCTTAATCTTTGCTGAGCAAATCCTTAAACAACCCAGCCCCAACCGACACAAGCTGTCCACAACACAAAGCAAAGGAGAAATGTTTTCTTAACATCTACGTGGCCAGAGAATATTGTACCATGGTAAAATAAAATGCAATTTTGCACCAAGGTCCATCCAAATTATTTGCCAAGAAAAAGAAACCATTCAGTTCTGCAACTTGCATAAATTATCCAAATTAAAGATATGTGCATGTTTTTTTCTTATTTTTCTCATTTTACAGATATGATTCTGACCTTTTTACTATTTTGCACAATTTGTTCTAGTTTTGCAGACCAAGGGGAGAGGAACACCCACCCAACACTGGAAATTGTGTTCTATCACCCCTCTGACTTCATCAGTGCAGACGAAGTATTTTCAAGTGCCTTTTCAGAGTCATAAGGGCTAGAAACTTGAGCTAAACTGTGTTACCTTATGTTAAACACATAATTTGGCCCTGCGGGTATATTTCTTAATTTGTAAATGGTGGTGGTGGTGCAGGGAGGAGAGAACCAGGACTGGAACTGCAGCAAAGGGAGGGCGATGTCTTTTAACCTTTGCTGTGCTGTGGTACTGATGAAAATCCCCATTGCGTCTGCGCTTAAGAATGGAGGTGGCGGTTCACACAACTTGAACACTCCTCCATCAATATAGTTTTCTACATGCAGGGAGCACCAGAACTTAACTCTATGTGCATAAAAAAAGCTTGCAACACAACGGACACCGAATAAGCCTGCTTCAACACACACAAACCGCAAACCGGCTCCCATTAATGTGAGAACCATAATTTAAACACATAAAATCTGATCTACAGAGAATTTCTTAGAGATTAGTTCCTGGCTAGAGAAGCTGGTGGCCCGAGGCTCCACATTAGCCCAAGAAGTTAAGCAAGCCAAGGGACGTCCCCTCTTCCAAGAAAACTGTTCCCTCCCCCTCCCCCTTGCGGGCAGAAGGCACATCTGGATCTAACAGTTGATTTCTGGCCAATTTGCAATAATAGCAGCAAAAGGACTCCCTACATTATACTGCTGAAATGAAAAACGTTTAGGGGTAACCAGGAGTTGAAACACATGAATCTAGCATTGCTGTCTAAATTGCATGGAATGATGGGAACCCACTAAATATTTCCCGAGGTTTATATCAGAACTGAACAGAGCTCACACGCCTCCTTCCCCCCAAAAATCCCCTCCTGGGCTCTCCACCTTTTCTTATTTCAGCAGTATAATGCAGGGCAGGCATGTGTGTTCATTTTCTTAAACAGTTGGGAGTCAGGAATCATTGGCAATCTACTGCAAATCAACCACAAGTCTTCGAGTATTTCCAGGTTTGCCCACCCCTGAATTGGAGAATCCACAGCACTCTTCAAGTATTTCCAGGTTTGCTCCCCCGCCGTGCCCCCACAGGGCTAACTGGGAAAGAAGGAGTGAGGGACACGACAGCAGGGCCTGCTCCATTGGACTGCCTCCCCCGTTTCAGCAGCCTTGTTGACCGTCTACTTCATTTCCCCCCCTCTTCCCTCCCTATCCCTTTTTCCTTTTGTGTCGTGTCTTTTTAAGATTGCAAGCCTGGCTTTGCCTGCCTGCAAAAAGGGACTGCCTTTTTCATTGATTGAAAGTTGCTCTGACACTCGTTTTTGTTGGAGAGTAGGATAAAAATATTTTAAATAAATACAAGCACCTAAAGAAAGAATACACACACACACACACACACACACACACACACCCCTACCTACCTCTATTTTGGCTTTCCTTGTGCCAGTTTAATCAGAAGAACAAACACCAAATACGGCATGGATTAATGGCAATTTCCCCCCCTTGATGACTTACTGACACACAAGCAAGAGTCAGGGAGAATTTAGTCATCAGGTAAGAGCAGTTTATGCTCCATGGGCAAAACATTATTCAGATCTACATCTATAGATTTCACATTAATTGTACGAGAACTGGATAAGGCGTCCAACATTTTTACCATAAAGCGTACGCTAGCTATAATGTTATTATAACATGCAGGAAATGTACCCCAGCAAAATGTTTACAAATAGGGCACTTAAAAGAAATGGATTCATCACGTCTTACATTTAGTAATCAATTAAATCTGTTTACATTTGAATATGAATAAAGACAACCGTTCTGAAGAGAGAGAAAAGCACACTTCGGCTTTAATATGTTACAGAAGAGGCATCATATTAAAAGAGGCATTCCCTCTTGGTGCATAATGCCTCTTCTAAGACAGCCTCCGTTTCCACCACCATTTCCTTGAGTATTTTCGTTTCATGCATATTTTAATTCTGCTGCCCAATCTCCTTTTTCAAGGACACCCTTTTAAATCAGCCAGATGGTTTTCAAATATCCAAGTGGTTTTTAAATAAGTAAACTTATTAATCAACCCACATCAGGCAGGCACTGTAGGCTACCAAGGTATTTGACAACTACGGAGGTGGTCACTTAAAGAAAACCTTGTGCAAGTTAAAGAAAACCTTGTGTAAGCGCAGCAAGACAAAGAGGGAAGGTGACAGCAAAGTGAAGTTGGCTAATAGCCCTGCAGGTCCCATACGCAAGGTCAGATCTGGTATTAGCAACTGAATCGAAACTAAACATTCAGGAGCCTTCAGACAGGCAAAATGCAAATGCGATTACGCACGTGCATGCCAGGCTCAAACTAATCTCCAAACCGTGATCATATCAGTGTTCAGGTGTCTTCACCACCTCCAAACCAAGAAACCCACCCCAGATTGAGCTAGGGATGGCTGTCGCAGGGGAATCTGGGCTTTGGGGGGCTCGCTGGATTTCCCCAGAGCCCCTGGCTAGGCTAGCATTTGCGAGCCGAGCCGTGGGCTTTTTCCTGAGATCTGGGAACTTTCTCATTTTGTTTTTTTCCCCTTAATAATCACCACGTACCTAGGTTGCGGCCATAACATGCTTAGTTTTGCGCAAATGGAGCGTATCACAGCTGCAATTTGCACAAGTTACAGCCGAAATTTGCGGAAATGGTGATTTAAGAAAAGAAAAAAACCTGAAAATCCGTGAGCTGGCCTGACTCAATACAAATCAGCTTGAGCCAGCTCGCGGATAAGTGAGCCAGAGTCCAAGGGGCGGAGCTGCGGAAAGCTCGGCAGACTTCAGCCCCTGGATGTTTCCTCCAAAATCCCTAGATCAAGCTAAGCGTGCAATCCTATGCATCTTAGCAGAAAAAAGATCCTACAACTCCCCGCATGGCCCAGCCAGCCATGGCTGGCTGGGGCATGTTGGGAGTTGTAGGATCTTTCTATGTCTAAATATGCACAGGATTGCACCCTAAGCTAACTTCCACATATATTTTCTAAACACTCTCACCAAGTTAATTTCTCAACTAATGAGTGGGCAACTAAATTCTTTAGTGTGTTTAATAAATTCTCGTTATTAAAGAAGCCTGTGTGCATACGGGCACAATCGGATCCCCTCTTTCCAGATGCCTTAATGCCAGAGTTAAAAAGTCCCTTAATGAATACATGCCTTGAGAATGTGCGCAAATATGTACCTGTGTATAGAAGAGGAAGTCTGGTAACAAAACTCAGTACTGTATGTGTGGCGTTTGTATGAGCCAATCTGTGTGTCTGTACACACGTGTGTGTGTGTGTGTGGATATACTAGAATATTTGGAATATTCCATCCTTTCTGTTCTGTAATTTGCTACTTTGGCTACAGAAATTTTGATTCATATCAGAGCTGCTGAAGGAGGAGGAAACCAAAACATTTTGCTTTAAGATCGCAATTTTTCTATTGGAAGATGTCAACAAAACGAACCCAAAACAAACGAACCCAAAACAAAAGAGGAAAAGGAAAAATGCTTCATTCTGTTGAATGAACAGAATGTTGAAATTTTACAATTAAAAATTATACCAAAAGATTTCGATTTCTCTTTCTCGTTAGTCACTCGATAGATAGATAGATAGATAGATAGATGTTTTTTACATGCTCTGCATTTCCCTAACTGGTGCTACCTGGGGTCTGGCTTTCTTTTAGAAGAGAGACTGCTGGAGACTTATGACATTTTCCCCCCCATCTTTACAGCAGGGTGGGGGACCCCCTTTCCTGTTGAGGGCTGCATTCCATTGGGGACAACCAGTTGGGGTCCGTGCGCCACTGACAACGGCAGTGACCACAGCAGCGCTGATGCTAACACTGCATGAAGACCTCCAGGAAACAGCTCCCTTTCTTTCATAAGAACCCCCACCCCCACTCCGCCTCCCCACATATAAAGCTCTGAAAATGTTCCGGTAGTCACCACTTCCTGCTCACTCACTTCCCTTCAGCGAGGAAAGGGCGGAGGAGTCTTCCGAATCTTGAACAACTAAGCAGGGGGTTATTTGAAGATGTAAAGTTGGCCTGTTGCTATGTTTTTTGACTCAGGCTAGGACAAGACAATCTCTCTGAGAAAAGCCACACGTTAAGAAGTTACAAAACAGGGACTTCATCTAGTTACTACGGAAATCCTGAACCTTTCAGTGGAAGCAGATGAAAAAGAAAGTAGTGGACTGGAATTCTCTCTCTCTCTCTCTCTCTCTCTCTCACACACACACACACACACACACACACACAGAATGATAGGTCTTTCTCAATTCTGTGGGTGGTAGTCTGTGGTCACGTTAAGTTGGTGGAAGAATTTGTTGGGTTAATTTTGTAATGAATCAAGACTTTAACATGCTAACTCTAGTCATCTGAGCCCCACGAACTTTTGTTTCCTGCTTTCGTTGTGTTATTTATTAGTGTGATTATTTGTGTAGTGCTATTTTTATGTTCTGTTTTGACATTCCCTGCCTTGAGAGGGCTTACCCTGAATGGTGGCAACACAAATCCTGAAACCTATTCTAAGAAAAGAGGACATGTGTCTGTCTGTCCATCCATCTGTCAGCGCCCTACCACCAAGACCATGAAACTGAAGACACCTGAAGATAGACATGCATACTAAGGGGATCTCAGGGTTATTTTGAGCTTCACAGTTGTTTTGCTTTTTAAACGCATTACTTAACTTTAATTCATTTAAATGTGTTCATGTTCTTGAAGCCAGCAGTAACGTCTTCAGCCGCTAGGGTGCAGACTTCCCTAACCAGCACATAGCTTTGCAACCCATACAGTTTGAAGCCAGGGGAGATTGGGTGGCAAACAGGCACAATTATGCAGAATTATCGTCTGCCCCCATCCACAGGGAAATGGAGTGGACAGACCATCAGGAGACCATAGGGGCGCACTATTTCAGGTTACTATGCCTAGGGGTACCAGCAGATGGGGCTTCATTCAGTTGGGGCAGACACATTTCCAGCTCTGGCAGCTGCCTAAGTTTGCTTGAAGTCTTCACTGTATTGAACTCAGGGCCATTCCAACCCTTCTGAAAATAGGTCCGTTCAGTAGGAAGGGAATAAGATAAGCAAGTGAAAGGGGTTCTACTCTAGATCCCACCCTGACCTCTTAAAAGATCTCTCTCTCTCTCTCTCTCTCACACACTCACACACACACACACACAGGTGCTGAATTTTAACCCGCCTTAACACATCAGAACAGGGATGTTGAACTTCTTTCAGCCGGAGGGCCTAATCCAATTTCAGAAAAGCTCTAGAGGGCTGCATTCCAGTAGTGGGCAAGGACAATTTGCCCCAAATACCATCATATTTTAGCTCAAAGCTCCAACTGCCAGCAACTAAGCCTTGGGAGAGGGATTTCAACTGCTTAGAATGGGGCGGGGGAAGAACCATGCAACAGCCAGGAAACTCTCAAACAAACAGTGGTCAGAGAGGAAAGGGGCGTGACCATCTGGAGAATTCGGGCGGGCTGAACTGGGACCACCAGGCAGGCCGGATTTTGCCTGCAGTCCTGACCTTCTGCATCCCTGCCTCCAGAAGGATCTGACCTCATGGATCCATTTAAAAAGGGAGCTAGCGTAAAAGAATGCAGCTGTTTGGAAGATCATTTCTTAACGTGTTTCTAAGCTCCTGTGGCTATGATCAAGGGCAGAAATGTAGGACAAAATAACACCTTGCTAGATGGTTCTGCACTACAGAAAAGTGACACCAAGACAAAAGGAAACCTTAAATCATTAAGCAGCCTATTTTGCCATCTGATTAAAATATGCACATTGGGGGGGGGGGGTTCCTTAAGGCTTCTTAACGGCCCAACCTGAAATGCCACAGTCAAAGACTGGAAAGTAATCAAAGAGGAAATGACAGTGCAAGCTGCAGCGAGGAAGCCGCCCTGACAGCCATCAGACATTTTATCAGCATTGATTCAACACAGCAATTTCAGAACCGCAGGCTGGAGTGTGCTAGTTTGGTTGCCAGAGGACTGACTGCTAGCGTGCCGAGAAAGAAAGTCATTGAAATGTAACGGCCGCAGGCAGCTGAAAGCACCTCTTTAGAGGCGTGTGCCTGCTGTAACTCTGCATGATTTCCTGCTCTGGCCTTGGCTACTTCCGATCAGCTTTGGTTCTGGGTGTTTGCAATTCTGCTACATCAGGTTGAATCATAAAATCCTAGAGTTGGAGGGGGTCCATGGAGTCCAACCCCCCTCCCCTTGTTCAACCTAGGAAAAAGTTCAGCATTCCAATATTCCCAACAGAGAGCCTCAGGTTGAAGATCTCCAGTGAGGGAGAGACCAGTCACACACCCTGGGTAATCCGTTCCATTGTCAAACTTTTTACCATCAAGACTTTTCTCATCATGCTCAACTGAACTCCACCCTCCTATAACTTAAAACCCTTAGAGCTGGGGTAGGGAACCTCTTTCAACCTGAAGGCCAGATTCCAGTTCAGAAGAGCTCTCGGGGGCCACATTCCAGTGGTGGGCATGACCAAAGGCAAAAGAGGTGGGGCCAGAAATAGAAAAACTACCAGCATATTGTAGCTTCAAGCCCTTACCACCAGCAACGAAGCCTTAGGAGAGGCATTTCAACCTTTTAGAGTGGGGGGAAACCTGCACAAAAGCCAGGCAACCACAAACGATTGGTGGCTGGAGGAACAGAGAGGAGCCAGGGGAAAGGGTAGACATACAAGGTCACATCTACACAACAGTATCAGTGCTGTTAGCGAGAGATGCCAAGGAACTCAGTGGTCGTAGGCAGTGGGCTCCTATGTCAGGGTCTGTAACACCTCATCTCCAATCCAGCTCCCTGGATTTCTCAAGGACCTTCCTCCCTTGGGGCAGAGGCGGCGGCGGCGGGGGGGTCATTTTCTTGCCAAACAGACGACTGAGAAAGTATTTTTAGTTTTGACCAGATGCATTCTGATATCCAACAAAACACTTTACCTCCAAGATCAACCTACAGCAGCTCACGTTGACAATTTTTCCATTTCAACACTAATGTTTTTCCTAACAGTCCCCAAATACATATTAAATTCTTGGATTTCCAGGGCTTCGCTCTGATTTTTTAAAATTTATTTTTTATTTGCAGTGAAGATCTCGCCTTCTATGTACTTTCCCCTGATCAAAATGGGTTTCTCCCGAGGCCCTCTGAAGGTGCCAAAGAGGCCAGCTTCACTGAAAAGGGCCTGCAGGGGCTCAGAAGTTATTAGGTAACTGAGAAGATGTATTATTCATTTATTCATTCATTACACAGATTTGTATATCACTTTCCAATAAAGTCATCAATACCGTGAGGATTGATGTTGTCATTGCCTACAACAACAGTATTATTACGATCATTATTATTATTTTTATTTATTATTATATTTATATCCCGCCTTTCCCCCCCTCTTGCAAGGAACCCAAGGCAGCTTACATGATCTCCCCCCTCTCCATGTGATCCTATTTATTTATTTTATTTATTAAATTTATCAATCACCCAGCCACTCTGGGCGATATACAACATTAAAACAGCTCAAAACAATAAAATTCAACATTAAAAACATCACATTTCTAAAATTACCCTAACCAACCCCAAATGCCTGCCTGAACAACCACGTTTTCAGTGCGTGGCAGAAGCTCATTAAAGAGGGGTCATGGCAGAGTTCCCTAGGGAGGTAGTTCCACAGAGTAGGGGCAACCACAGAGAAGGCCCTCTCCCTCGTCCTCGCCAGCCTAGCTGTCCTGGCTGACTGGACAGAGAGAAGGCCATCTGAGGCTTACTGAGCGGCCTATCTGGTGTTGCTGGAGGTGCTCCTTGAGATCCTCCCAACAACCCTGCGAGGTAGGTTAGGCCAAGAGTCGGGGACTGGCCTAAAGTCACCCACTGAGCTTCATGGCTGAGTGGGGACTAGAACCCTTTTATTATTTATATTTATTTATCATTACATTTACATCCCACCTTTTCCCCTCTTACAAGGAACCCAAGGTGGCTTGCATGTTCCTCCTCCTGTCCATTTGATCTTCACAACAACCCTGTGAGGTAGGCGAGGCTGAGAGTCAGTGAGCTTCATCATGGCTGCATAGGAGATTAGAAGCTGGATCTCCCGTGTCCCAATCCAGCGCTCTAACCACTACACCAGACTGGCTGACGTACCAACAACAAAATACAGTAAAATAATCAGTACTCGGAAATGAAACTGTAACTACCCTGGCTGGTTCAGACCTCAGAGAAAGCCTGTATTAAGAGGCAGGTCTTAAGAAGACGTCAAAAGATCAAAACGGTAGACGCCTGACTAACGTCAACGGGAGCGCGCATTCTAGAGAACAGGTGCCACAACACTGAAAACTCTACGATGAGTACTCCGGCAGCAAACCTTAGGAGGATGCGGCACCCCCAGAAGATCGTGAAGACCAGCTGAGAGGTGAGGGAGTCCCAAGTAGCCTGGTCCCAAGTTGTTTAGGGCTTTGCATGTCAGCAACAGAACCTTAAACTTGGCCCGGTAGCTTACTGGCAGCCAGGGGATTTCTTTTAGCAGAGGTGTAAGATGTTATGGGAAAGGAGCCCCCGTAAGTAGTGTCGTGGCTACATTCTATGCCAGCCTCCACCCCTAACAAGACCAGTGCTTGGATTGGCCGTTTATTTCTTTATTTGATTTGTTCCCTGCCTTTCTACCAAGAAAAACAACATTCCAAGTGGCTTACAATCAGAATTAAAACTTGATTGAAACACTAACAAAACAAATGCAGTAAAACACAGTTAAGAACACAGCTATAACAGAAGAAAAACAGCATCCCGCCCAACAGATCCACTCACATGCCAAAGGTCTGCTTGAATAAAAAGGTTTGGGACCAAGTTATTTGAAGGACCGCCTTCACCCATATCAGCCTGCCTGTACTTTAAGATCAGAAAGAGAGGCCCTTCTCATTTGTCCACCCATGAGAGCAGTCAGGGGGGTGATCACACGTGAGAGGGCCTTCTCTGCAGTGGCCCCACACCTTTGGAACAAGCTGCCATCAGGGTTCTGCTGTGCTCCGTCATTGCAGGCTTTTAAGAAGGCCTTGAAAACATATTATTTTACCCCGGCCTTCTCTAGAAATGGACACTATTGTTGCTAGCACTTCTGTTAACACTGTTGCTGGTGTTATTGTTGGCTTTTATTGTTGCTTTTATTGTTTTTATCACTTTTAATATTTTAACTGTTTTAATGTATTTTATTGCTGTAAGCCGCCTTGGAAGGACTTCTGCCCTGAAAGGCAGCCAATAAATATTTTAAATAAATAAAAATAAATAAAATAAATACTTGTCTGCTAGCGGAAGGACAGCAGAGGGGGAGTGAACCTAGCCTCCCGCGACAGGGAGTTCTACAGCCAGGGAGCGGCCACCAAGAAGGCGCTATCTCATGTCACCACCAAACATGCTTCCAAAGGTGGCAATCTTGAAAGAAAGGCCTCTCCCAGAGACCTTAAGAACTGGGCAGCCTCATATGGGAGAAGGCGGTCTTTGAGGTAGCCTAGGCCCAAGCCATACAGAGTTATATAGGTCATAACAAGCCCTTTGTGACCAGAAACAGACAGGGAGCCGGTGAAGCTATTCTGACAAGGGAGTCACATGCCCCCTGTAACCAGCCCCAGTCAATGTTCTGGCCCTGTCTTGTTCCAACTAGTTTCAGTTCTCTGCTATGCAAAACACAGAGTTGACTACAATAGAGAAGTCAAGGCAAGCAAAAGTTAAACACAGTTTTACCGGTCAAACATGGATCTTCCAGACAGATAAGTCAGAGGAGTAGCCATGATCAAGCAGAATCAAAGTTCAGAAGGCAGCATCAGGCAGAAGACCAAAGACTGATAACACACAGGTCCAAACACGAGTCAAGGTCAGGGAAAGCTGATACCAGGCACGAGAAGCTGAAGAAACAATGATGTTTCCAGCACTGGCTATGCTGAAACTGAGGGCTCATATAGCCAGAGCCTTTTGAGCCCCACCCAGCACTCAGCTGTAGTTCATTATAGCCCTGTGGCAAGAGTCCTACTCATGAGGGGTCCTTTCCTCCTGAGGAGTCCTCCTTTCTAATTGGGCATTCCTTCTCAAAGGAGCCCTACTGGCCTACCTTTTGAGGCCACGACACTCCTGGCGGCTGGAGGGTTGCTTGGCCTGAGGCAGAGTCCCCTCCCCTGACAGGGATGGATCTGTGCTCATCTCCCCCAAGGGCCAAGGCGCCTCCTCTGAGGAGGATTCCTCCAACAGGGGCCAGCATTTTGGACCAGCCACAGTTTCTGAACAGTTTTCAAAGGTGGCCCCATACAGAGTGTGTTACAGTAGAACAAATGGGATGTAACTAAGGCGAGCAGGACAATGGCCAATTCAGACACCCACGCCATGATCTTCACCCCCTGGCTTTGGCAGTTCCTAGCTACTGCTTACCAGCTGGGCTTGTGTCCCACCAGCATCCCCTGTCCTTGTTATCTCCAGTCACCTGCGTTGCTGGGACAGGTGCACGAGGAATGGATCCTGTAGAATGCTCATATGCCCCTACGACAGCTGCTTTGATGCTTCTGCTCACTGCCTCCTAGCTGGGAGCCCCCCCGCTCCAGCTTCTGTTCTCCCATTCTCCCATTGCTGGCCACAGGTCCTGGCAATGCCTTGCGCTGCCTCAGTTATGGCTAGGGCTTCACATCGCTGGGCATTCCTGCAGTCCATGTGGGTTGCAGGGTTCCGCTGCGGGTCAGATCTTTAGCAGGGGTCTACACGGGTTGGCTTCCACAGAGAGATGAGACAAAAAGGGCCATAAGCTCAGTGGCAGAGCCCTTGCTCAGCCTGGAGAAGGTTCGAGATTCAATCCCCTCTATCTCCAGGTAGGGAGCTGGAAAAACTCCTGCCTGAAACCCTGGAGAGTGGCTGCTGCCCGTCAGTGTTGACAATACTGGGCTAGATGGACCCAGGGTCTGACTCAGGAGAAGGCAGCTTCTTATGGTCCTGTGAGAATAGATCAGGACCACGGAAAGCTCCAAGCGGGGCTGGAAGCCAGAGAGGGTTGTCTGTATGTTACTCCAACAAACAGCAGGCCAAGGCTGACCCTTAAATAGGAATTTGGCTTCCTTTAGGCTGGTTGGCCCCGCCTCCGTACTGACTGAGGCCTTTTCTCGGCAGGGGGCCTGACCTGTTTTAGCAACCTCGGGCTGAGATAACATGGGAGTGGCTGTGGCACGCTCGTTCACTCATGGTCATAGCCCAAGGACCAGAGGAGCCAACCCCTGGGGTCTCTCTGGAGATTGGGGTCCTTGGAAGGCGGAAGCCTCATGACACCTTTTGGTGACCAAGTCCTGTCCCTGAACCATTACCTCTGAAGCATCTTCTTCTGAGGACAAGTGGTCTGGATCCTCTGAGGATGAGGGTTCAACGTCCTGGCCCAGGATACCCATCGACTTCCCAACTCAGCTCAATTCCTATCCTTCTTTCTCCTTGGAAGTACCCAGATATGCTGCAAGTGAGCATGCCCAGAAGTTTGCATATGCCCAGAAGCTAAGCTATGGGTCTAAACCTTCCTGCCCAGCATGCCACTGTGGGAATGAAAATGCCCCCCCCCCCCCCCCCGCAGCTGACCTGGATGGATTGCTGAGAAGGGATAACCTGCGAAGGCTACATATGTCTGTGCAAATGGTGTTTATGCCTGTATCTGCGTGAGCGGGGGGACGTGTATGTCAATGATAGGTGTGTGTGAATGGGTGTGTGTGTGTGTCACCTGTGTGAACAGGTCAGGGATAGGTGCCAGCTCCGCCCACATGTGGGCCCCCTGCTACCCCACCAACCCTAGGGAGCGCCAGCCGCCACTGGGCAACCTTCTGTGGACAGCGGCAGCAGGTTCTGACCCAGTCCTTTGATTCTGCTGCACAGCAACAGGACAGGCGATCATTTCGCTGAGGTCCCGAGCCAAGTCTACCCACACACAACCTGGGATGTTTGCTGTCATGGCACAGAACACTTGTCGTCGTAACAGTACGGTGAAGGATCAGCTGCTGCTCACGCCTGAGGACACGACGCCACCCACAGAACACACGGAGCCAGGGGCCAGCGGCCCTCGATGTGCTGCCTCTGCCAGTGCCAGCGCCAGGCTTCGGAGGGCCTTGGGCAAGACCCCTGTGGGCCCCCTCCCGCCACGGGTCTCCCTGCTTGCTGCCCTGGTCACCACCTGTTCCGCCTCCTCTTCTCCCTCACCATGGCTCCCGCTTGCTTGCTCGGCAGTCGGAGAGCCAGTGAGCAGGGGGGCCACGGCATCTCCTGCTCCTCCTCCTCACCTCCTCTGTTGCCCGGACCGGAGCGAGAGGCAGGCGAACAAGCAGGTTGCGATGGGGCAGAGGAGGAGCCACTCCAGGGGGCTCTGGTCAGAGGACCCCCGCTGGGGTGACGGCCCTCGGCACGTGCCTGTCCATGCCTACCATTGGCACCGGCCCCGCACTTGGATAGCCCTCGTGGACAGCTGGCATGAAGGGTCAGCACGGTTGGGCACCTGCCGAGGGCCCGCACCCCAGCAGGAGTCCTCTGGCAAGAGCCCCCTGGACTTGCTGCTCTTCACTATTACGCCCCCAATGGCCCCCCTCCCTCAGTGCTGCGTCCACCTTCTCACCACGATTGTCACCAGCTGCTGTTGCTCCGCGTCCTCTTTTCCGTCATTGATCCACTCGCTTGCTTGGCAGGCAGAGAGCCAGGGAGCAATTGGCCGCGGCATCTCCTGCTTCTCCCCCCCCACCTGCGTTGCCTGGGCTGGAGCGAGAGGCGGGGAACAAGCAGGGTGCAACGGGGAAGAGGAGGAGCAAGTCCAGGGGGCTCTTGCCAGGGGGCCCCTGCTGGGGTGTGGGCCCTCGGCAGGTGCCCAACCATGCCTACCCTTGACGCCAGCTCAGGGATCCACCCATCCTGTGCCCTGGCCCCCTGGCGTTATTACCACGTGGTCACACCCCGACAGCTGGTGTTGTCTCAGCACGGTGAGGAAACAGCCAGACTGGCAAAGTGCTCTCTGTAATCAGCCCCACACAGGCACCAAAAATAAAACAGAAAACAGCTACGCTTTCCTCCTGCCTCTTTTACTACTTCGAAGCTGCAGTCGGCACAGCTCCACAAATGTCTAGCCCAGCCTTCCTCCACCTGGTGCCTTCCAGACACGTTGGACTGCAATTCCTATCATCCTCAGCCGGCATGGCACTTTCGAGATGGCGAACACCGTCTCTCTCTCCCTTCAGCCGTGATAAAGAAATAAGTCTTTCCCCTCTCCCGCCCCAACTCCCTGGTGGCCCGACCGCCTGGCCGCCACACGTTCAGACCTGGTCTTGCTCTTGCAGCCAGGGAAGAACCCAGCAGAGGCGGTAACCTTCAGCAACCGCAAATACATACGCAGCCGCCTCAAGTCGGTGAGGCCTGTCATTAGAATATAGAGTGATATTTTATTTCCAACAAAAGGCTTGCCCTGACTTTTCTGCTGGAGGTGGGTAGACTACAGAGGTGAGGTCCAGTTCAGTCTGCAATGCAAGCTGAGGGCCAGGTTCTTACCGAGGTGAGGAACCTGGTGGCAGGACTATACCACTTCAGATGGAATGGGACTGAATGCTTCCCCACCCCTACACAAACATTCCCTGTGCGTAGAAAGCCAGCTGGGAGAAGCAAAGGTTAGAACCTTTTCCCCTGGGATGCTGAACTTTCTACATCCCGGGAACTTTACTTGTGACGTTTATTTGCAATATTTGTGAGTGTGTTTTTGTAAGGAGTAGCATTCAGGGAACACCGCCCTGCAGCCTGATAGCAACCCCAAACGCACACGCTTCGTCATTCTCCGCGGGCATTAAATGTATAGAATGTCAGCAGCAACAGTGTCGGCTTCAGATTCTGGGAGGTGCTTAAGCAACACATCCTCCATGGGCCCCTTCCCTCAGCGAGTCCACGTTCTCACCGTGATTGTCACCTGCTGCTTCTCATCCTCCTCCTCGTTGCTCCCACCTGGTTCCTTGGCAGGCAGGTAGCCAGGAGGCCATGGCATCTCCTGCTCTTCCTCCTCACGACCTCCGCTGCCCAGGCCAGAGCGAATCGGAGGGTTGCAATGGGGAAGAGGAGGAGCAGCTCCAGGGGGATCTTGTCAGCGGGCCCCTGCTGGGGCGTGGGCCCTCGGCAGCTGCCCAACCATGCCCACCCTTGGCGCCAGCCCACACGCATGGATCAGGCTGTGCTGCAGGCACATCTCAGCTGCACAAGTTGCTGGAAGACCACAAAGGAAATGATTCGAGCAGAAGTTCCGCTCCCTTGCACCTTTCTCTTCCTGACGATCATTTTCCTCTAGACATTCATTGTATATCTCTCCGTTATAGTAGGGTGCAATCTTATGCAAGTTAAGATACAAAAAAAAGTCCTACAACTCCCAGCATGGCTGCCTGGGGCATGCTGGGAGTTGCAGGACCTTTTTTTTCCGTCTAAACATGCGTAGGATTTTGTGCACGTCGTCAATAATGGATTTAACTATTGCAATAGCAACGCAGTGGCGTAATACCTGATTGCTGTGTCAAAATGCTGAAAAGGCTAAGCCCAGGAGACACCCACCCACCCCTGCCCCTTAAGCGTATTTCAATATAAAACAGAGTTCAACCAGGGCAGTGGGAAATTTGGCGGTGATCTCTGAAGCGGGAAATTCAGGAATATGTCCCAGTTCCACAGCAATGAAAAAGAAAACGTTGTTTTTAACAACTATTACAAAACAAGAAAACCCCAGCAGCTTAAGTATACCCAGTACTGGCCACGCTGGAATTCTTTCTTCTTGAGCCAAGCAGCTTTGAAAAGATCTTTCAATATTATGTATACAATATACATTGTGTGTGTGTTTGTGTGTGTGTGTGAGAGAGAGAGAGAGAGAGAGAGAGAGGGAGACACACACAGATACAAAGTGGCACAACATCAAAGCAATCATTGTTGCAGTTTTAAGTTAAAATATGTAAGAAAGAAAGTAAGCAGCTTTAAGTATATTTTGAAATATTCTGTTGCTACTCTATCTTTCATACACACAAACATAGAATATATCCCCCCACACACACATATTCAATGCCCTCTGCAGCAGAATGAACAACGTATTCCAGTCCTGCCGGAAACAATAAATCTGCACGCTGTGGTCCCGCAATTATCCTAAAAGGTTTTCATGAACATGACATAAAATATGACGCGCTTACATCGCTCTGATACTGTCACCTCCAAATGTGTCTGAGGCCCTGAAAAATCTCAATATACAAAAAGCCTCTTTCAGCCCCAGAGCTGAATTCAGTTTCAGAGCAGCTCTCAGGGGCCGCATTCCAGTGGTGGGTGGGGCCAGAGGCCAAAAGGGGAGGAGCCAAAAACATTTTTAAAAGACCAGCGTGGTTTACCTTAAAGCTCTTGCTAAGCTATAGGAGAGGCAGTTCATCCTTTTAGAAAGGGGGGGGGGGGAACCAAGCAAAAGCTATGAAACCACCAAACAACCGACAGTTGGAGAGAAGGGGGTGGGGTCAGTGAAAGGGGTGTGGCCATCTGGCAAACCCTGGAGGAATGGATTGGGACCGCAAGCGACCAGATTTAGTCTGCAGGCCTGAGGTTCGACAGCCCTGAACTAAGGAGATGGCAAATACGATCCTACCTGCCTTTTCGCTTCTTCCTTTCTGACTGTTCAAAGTATTCTACCGTGGATTCAAATTGTATTACTTCCTGAGGACTAGAAACTTGAAATGCTAAAATTCTCACACAGAAGTACCTCAGAGCACACACACACACAACCTTCAGACCATAAGTTGCTCTCAACTGCTCTAACAGGTTGTGCCTATCATGTCTTCCCCATTAAGACTTGTTTTCATTTATAACAACTGCTCAGTTTATCTCATCAGCATGGCCAAATCCTGCTCGCGCACCTTCCGATCAGCCCCTTCAGCTTTGCTAGAATTGGAGAGCAGGGAGCAGGCATCTGCCAAACGTTGGCTATCCTCAAAATCACCTTTCCCCAACCTGGCACCCTCCAGAGGTGTTGGACTACTGATCCCGTCATCCCCAGATGCTGGGGATTATGGGAGTTACAGTCTGACACCTCTGAAGGGCGCCAGGTTGGGAAAGGCTGCTCAAAATGAAAGAATCTTGACTTGACACATGAGAAACAAACTTGTTCTACAGTGACTAAAGGTTGTGCACCTGCAAGCACCCCTATTTTGGAACAATGATTGCAACTGGTCCAACCCAAAACAGGTAGTCCAGGCAGGTGCCTAGAGCAGCAAAATTCCGGGGGGGGGGGGAGGGATTCAGCTACTTGAGAAGATAGGGGGAAGGAAACTGCTCCACTTCTTCCTTGAAACTGCAGGCGGAAATTCAGTGGTGTCAGACACACACAGACATACACTCCTTAAGTCCTTGTAACAGCTTGTGCCGTGACCCCACGGCAATCACGTTGGTCCTCAGCCTTTATGGGTCGGTGGGCACATTTGAGAGTCTTGCAGGTGCTCTCACAAAATAGCTGCCATGGGGGTGGCTTGCCCCGTCATGAAATGGCTGCCACGGTGGGCTTGGCTGGCCACAAAACACTCATTTCCCAGAGGGGAAACTGGTGAGCCTAAAAGAAAAGTCACTTCCCCAAGAATGTCTTTACAAGGCAGAGGTGAGCTCCAAAATGCAAAATTGCTCATTTGAACCCGAATGAAGAGGGCGCTGGAGGGCGGCACTTGGCTTTGCAGCATGCCAGCCTTCCAGTTAACAAGAAAATGACTTAAAAATAAGCTTAAGGAATTAAATAAAATAAAATAAAAAGCAGAGGGGCAGGGAGCCGGGCAGGCGCCAAGCAGACACATTGGTGTTGGAGACGCCAGAGCAAGTCCAGTTCCCCCTAGCCCAAGTATTCCCAGGCTGACTGGATTACTAAAATATATCATTAAAAAACACACACACACACACACATAATAAAGATTGCCATACTGGTCCATAAGGGAAAAAAAGTCCATTCACGGTTGAGCGATACCTCATAAGGTCCAACCAAAATTCCACAAAAAAGTCTAAGCTTTCAAGTGCTCCAGAACTCTTCACCAGGTAGGGTGGTACAAAAACCAGCCCATGGGGGTAAGAAAGAGAACAGTCCAAAAATTTGGCCAAATATTATGTATAGCTTTGGGTATTTGGCAGGAATAGGAATGTAATAAATGCATCAAATAAAGAAATATCACCCGCCATGATGAAAGAGTTCTGGGGAACTCAACAGCTTGCACATTTTGGAGAAATGTTGGATGGTTCTCAGAAAAAAATATCTTATCCAAACCACTATGTAGCTCCTTGTAGGGCTCAGGAAGAAATTATGATTCCTTATCAACTGTTGCAAATAATGAAATTTGGTACCAAAGTTGCCTTTAGTCTTTTTAAAGAGAAAGGCATCTAATACATTCAAATAATAATAATAATAATACACCATATGAGTGAATGCAGACTTTCCCTTGCATGGAATGAGAGAGAAAGAGAGAAAAGAAGTTGTGATCAGGGAGCAATTGGTGAGCAGAGGGGAGAGAAGGCCAGGCAGAGGGAGTGACACAATCATTCTCAGACCCTGTTATCCCACGCTTGGGGAACAGTGGGGAAAAACAGTGTTTCCCCTTAGGTTATGTCTGAAATTAACCTGGAGCCCTTGGAATGTTGCCATCCTAGGCAGCCACCTGTACTGCCTACAGGAATGAGTACCATTCCGCTAATGTCACCTGTGAACTTTTTAGATTCACCCTGGAATGTGTTGCAATTCCTCCAGAGCAGAAAATGCTCAAAAGCCTGTTTGACCAAGCAGAACAGAAGCAAGGCTGGTCTTACTGTTTTATCCTTTGTGTTCACCACTCCAAAATCTGTCCTAGATATGGAGTGGTACATATATATACATATTGTAAATAAATAAAATATTGTAAATAAATAAAATATTTTAAATAAATAAAATGAGATATGCTCCTTTTGAAGCAGAAATCATCAGCCCCCCCCCCCATCCATTTCATACCATATTAACAAGCTGAGTATATTTGCCGGCAATTAGCAGCTAGAAGCCCTTAGACTGGGGGGGGGGGGGCAACATGTGGTCTGTGCTCCCCTCCCTGCCTCTGGTGTTGCTGTGCTGCCACGAACAGATTTGCCATGGTGGCAGCAAAAACTGCTGTGATTTTGCAGAGAAACAATAGGGCTTCCCTGAAAAATCACTGCAGCTTTGGTGATTTCCTGGCTTCCCTGCAATTTTCCCCCCTTCTAAAAGGTTGAAATGCCTCTCCTAAGCCTTCAATGCTGGCAGGAAGAGCTTTCAGCTCAAACAGGCTGGTACTTTTTCTTTTTGCCTCCTCCCCTTTGGCCTTTGGCTCCACCCACCACTGGAATGCAGCCCACGGAAGCGTCTCTGATGTGGAATTTGGCCCTTGGCAGAATGAGGTTCTGCACCCCTGGACTAAGGGGTCACTAATTAGAGGCTTCTTAAAAGCCCCCTGTCATTCCCTGCTTGGATGGATCTGTTCTCTCCAACCTTGTAGTTAGCACCATCTGTATGAAGTGGGGGTGGGATGAAATGGAGAAAAGATCTCCCCCTTTCCCAGTAATGTATACAGCAGTGGTGTTGAACCTCTTTCAGCTGGAGGGCCGCATTCCATTCCGGAGAAGCTCTCGTGGGCCACTTTCCATTGGTGGGTGGGGCCAAAGGCAAAAAGGGGTGGTGCCAAACCCACCTGCAAACACTAGCTGTTGTACATTTCTTAAGCACCTAGGTCCTCCGACCTTTTTTTTTTTGTCACCCTCCAGGGAAAGGCACTCTTGATTCTGCTCAGAGGCGCCCTGCCCAAAGGGCCAGAATCTTTCAACGTCACAAATTCTCAGCCCAAGCTCTATCCCCTTCAATTTCAAGGGGACGTGCCATTCACAAAACTGGGCTGAGGGCCGAAGTGTCTGCAGTCAAGAGCGCAGCGTTCCTCGCATTCCCCATCCCAGATTGTCCATAGTAAGAACAGGCTGACACAACAGCCATTACCGGTGAACAGACATAGCATCATCAGACGATTGTTCTGCTCCTGGTATTTAGCGCACGCCACAGGAATCTCTGAACAGACAGGCGACTATGTAATTAGCTGTTTACCTAGAAATCAGAGTCTGATTGTCTCCTCCCAAGAAGCAGGCTGAACCAACTGTGCACCCAGTGTGGACCCGTCGTACCTCCATGCAAGAAGAAACGGATCCTCATATACCAAAGGATGTGCACAATTCAGGAGACAATGAGCCATTTCAGAATCCTCGTTGCATTCAGCGAAACGCCTCTCTTCGATCAGCGACAACTCTTGGCCTTCAACGCCGGCTCACAAGCCTGAAATCCTATAGCCACATGATCCACTAATTTCATACATCCTCAACCACCACCAGTTCCGTTTCCTTCTGGCTGAGGCAAAAACCTCGCCTGGCATTAATCCCCTATCATTAAGCTAGTTTGAGTGTCCACAGATCCCAGCCCACTCATCCAAAGGAACTCTTCATATGATTTCGCTCCACGATCCACCGTCACATGCTTAGAAATTTCATTACATCTGTGGTATAGAAGTATCAGGTTGGATCCACAGATCTGCCTTCCATGAGAGGAAGGGACCTTCCTTTAGAGGTAGGGCTCCGCTTGTGGGAGATCCCCCCCACCCAGGTTTTAGGGGATTCCCCCACTTCCCACAAATGTTCAGCAGGGTCTCCTTCCTCTCTGTGCAGCACATACAGGGGGCTGCGTGGCAAAGGGGGGCGGTGAGGAAGTCCACCTCCACCAGCGCGGTTGATCCGGAGTAAATCTGGATCCAACCTGTTATAGATCATCTCGAAAAGGGTATTGGAGAATGTATACAGAAGAGCAACCAAAATTATCTGGGGTCTGGAACAAGACCCCTTTGAGAAAAGGTTGTGACATTTGGGGGGGCTTTTAGTTTGGGAGGGGGGACAACTAAGGAGAGACATGATAGAGGTTTATAAAATGATGCCTGGGGTGAAGAAATTGGGTAGCATTTCTCCCTGCCTCGCAACACTTTGTCCAACGGAGGTAGACAATGGGAGAATCGGGATGGGCAAAAGGAAGGACGTCGCTGAATGATGAAATTAGCTACCGCGATGTGGTGATGGCCACAAAATTAGGCGGCTTTCAAAGGGCATTAGACACATTCACGCAGGAGGTGAGACCTCTTCGTGGCCATTAGTCATTATGGCCATCTATATACAATGCTGGTTCCAGGTTTCGGAGGGCGCTTGAGCAAGACACCTTCCATGGGCCCCCTCTCTCCATGGGTCCACCTTCTCACTGCATGTGTCACCAGCCGGCCTTCCTCCTCCTCCTCCGCTTGCTCGTTCGGCAGGCAGAGAGCCAGGGAGCACGGAGGCCGTGGCGTCTCCCGCTCCTCCTCCTCACCACCTCCGTTGTCTGGGCCAGAGCGAGAGGCAGGCGAGCAAGCAGGTTGCAATGGGGGAGAGGAGGAGCAGCTCCAGGGGGCTCTGGCCAGTGGACCCCTGCTGGGGTGAAGGCCCTTGGTACGTGCCCGGCCATGCCTACCCTTGGCACCAGCCCTGGGCTTAGCTAGCCCTCATGGACAGCTGGCATAAAGGGTCAGCATGGCCAGGCACCTGCCGAGGAGGGCCCACACCCCAGCAGGGGGCCACTGACAACAGCCCCCTGGAGTGGCTCTTTTTCACTATTACGCCCCCAATGGGCCCCCTCCCTCAGTGCTGCGTCCACCTTCTCACCATGACTGTCACCAGCTGCTCTTGCTCCGCGTCCTCTTTTCCGTCATTGATCCACTCGCTTGCTTGGCAGGCAGAGAGCCAGGGAGCAATTGGCCGCGGCATCTCCTGCTTCTCACCACCACCGTTGCCTGGGCTGGAGCGAGAGGCAGGGGAGCAAGCAGGTTGCAGTGGGGAAGAGGAGGAGGAGCAACTCCAGGGGGCGCTTGTCAGTGGGCCCCTGCTGGGGTCTGGGCCCTCGGCAGCTGCCCCACCATGCTGACTCCTGGCGCTGGCCCTGTGTGCAATTTCCAGATCCAGCAGCAGAATGCCTCTTCGTAGCAGCTGCTGGGGGACACCGGCGGGAGAGGGCTGTGGCACTCATGTCCTGCTTGTGGGCTTTCCAGATGTGGTGGGCCACTGTAGGAAACAGAATGCTGGGTCAGAGTTCTGCCTTCCCCAACGTGGTGGCCTCCAGATGTCTCCAACTGCAATTCTCCTCATTCCCAGGCAGCAGGGCCCAGGGGGTTAAAAGAAGAACAGGGTGTATTATATTTATATCCTGTCTGTCCTTCAAGGAGCTCAGGGTAGACTCCTGGGTCCTCTCCCCCATGTTACCCTCCCAACATCCCTGTGAGGTAGGCTAGGCTGACAGAGATAACAACTGGCCCAACTTAGCTTCATGGCCGAGTGGAGACTTAGAACCTTGGTGTCCCCAGTCCATCGCAGGGCAAATAAAAAGGTTTGGAAGCGGGGGAGAAGATAGGCTGTTGAGAGTGAGAGAATGTTTCCTGCTTTATTCTGGGGAATTTCTGGGTGTGGGAGGCACAGCGGAACTTTCCAAGATCAACTGTTAAATCCAAACACCGCACCCCCTAAATAAAATCTGCACGTGTGATCTCCACACGCTGTTCCAGCCCATGGTTTCCTTAACCAAGGCTGCAATCCTATGCACACTTACCTAGGAGGAAGTCCCATTCAGTTCAATGGGACTTACATCCAAGTAGACCTGCACAGAATTGCACTGTAAAAGTCTTTCTCCCTCTTTCCGGAGCACCCCCAGGACAGCTGTTCTCTCTTTTTCCTCCTTAACAGCCCTCCTTCTTGAAACTGGATCCGCCTGTATATCTAAAAGTCGTGGTTCGGCTTTTCTGCCAAACCTTTGCCCAAAATAGAGACTGGAGGAAAAGCATCAAAGGGGATTTCTGTGTTCTCTAGAGCACCCCCCCCCTTTTCTTTCCCTTTTCTTACATTCTGCAAAACGAAAAAAAGCAGAACAGCCCACTTTGGGTTCATTTCTGTCATTTACATGCTGGGTTAGTAGCATGTTAGGCGCACGAAACATCTAACATTTGTTAAAAACGGATGGATACTGATGGAGGAACAGATACATGGGTAGACACAGAACTTTCTTTGGGATGCTGACGAAGGTAGAAGCCAAAACACTGAAATCATTGCATCTTTCTCTGTGTTCATATCTAACAACAACATTTTTTAAAAAGCAACCTTCTTTCTTTCCCTCTCTTGGCTGAAACCATCACAATCCTTTTCCCATTGAACATCCTAAAGAACATGAAACACATTGGATTTGATTTTTAAAAAATGAAACCAGAGAGAACCTTTCACACGTACAGCACATACAGACATCAATCTCTTCTCCCTCTGCTTCTTTTTCTTTTCTCCCCCCCCCCATCCCTTTCTCCACTGAAGTCTGTGGCTGTGATGCAGAGATACCTCCAGCTTATTTCCTTCCTCAGAGTTGAGAAATACAAATTTGAATAGGAAACTTAACGGCACCTTCCCACCCCCCACCCACAGTCCAAACTCCTCCATAGCCAAAGTCTCCAATAATGATGGTACACATTTTGCAGAAGAAATGGATGAATTATTATGCAGATCACGAAGGATACGTGTGTGTGTGTGGTTATTAGCTTGCTGGGTTACCCCCCCCCCCAACACACACTTTTTCCATTCTCAATAGCTGCCTGGTGAACATCTCTGAATTTATTTGTTGTAGTTGTTTAAAGGAAGGAAAAGGAAAAGCTGGTGGTGCTATATTGCAGAGGAGAACAGGAGGTGTCTTGAGCCTTAGGCTGCAAACCGTTATTTCACTAGGAGGCAGAGAATAAAAGCATAGACAGAAAGAAGAGGGTGGGGGGGGGGATCAGTTTTGGGAGGGCCAACTTTCTTGCACCATTATTTACGCAGATCGAATCTCCAACAGGATATACACAAACAGAAATGCTTCCCCCACCTCCTGAGTGCAGAAATAAGGCGACCTCCTCCTCCTCAGCCATGCAGAAATAGCCCCCCCGCCCGCACACTGCCAAAGAAAAGAAAAGAAAAGAAAAGCCCATGCTTCTCTGCTTTCTCTCCCCCCATCCTTGCCACACTTACCCACAACTCTTTGCCCCAGCTCATGGTTCCGGCAGATCCAGCCCGGAGCGGGCAGGGGGGCTGGTGGGTGGGATTTTCAAGGGTCCGGGGTCCAGGCCCCCTTTTTCTGGCCCTGCCACCCCAAAAAAGAGGCAAGCACCCCTCCAAGACGGTTGCAAAACGAGAGCATGCGTTGGCCAAGACAACAGCTTTCCCTCTTGTTTTCTCCTCCTGGGCCTTGCTCCTCTTTCTGCTGCTGCTGGAGAGTCTTTTCCTCCCCTGCACCACCACCTTCCCCTGTGGCAGCTGCTGCTACCTCCTCATTGCTTCCTTCCAGAGCAAAATGGCCAGAGCGCCAGCAGCAGCATCCAGCGATGAGGGCAGCCCTGGGGAGCACTAGAGGGAGGGGAGAGGGCTTGACAGCTCCAGGGGGTGCGCGCATGCGCCACCTGGAGGCGCACGGAGGGCCAGGGAGTGTGTAGAAAAGAGGAGGGGGGGTCTGTCCGGCAGGGGATTGCGCAAGCGCGGAGGAGGCCTCGAGGGCTCGGAGCCCCAGCGATGCGAAGCACCAACAGCAGAGCAGCATCAAAGGCTCTTGCGCAAAGCGAGCCGCATCCGAGACTTCGGCTTCCCTTGGCCAAAAAGAAAAGCCAGAAACCGAGCTGCGTTTTTTGAGCATCCCAAAGACGCGCACGCACACTTCGCATTTACATGCCTCCTTATGTGCTGAGAAGCCCTCAAGCTGGAGTCCAACAATCCAAGGGCGCAATCCTATTTTTTTAGACAGAAAAGCTCCCGCAACTCCCAGCATCCCCCTGCCAGCATGTTTAGACATAGAGAATGAGTATGAGCAGGATAAACATTGAAGCATTGAAAACGACACATTTTAGGGTGCAGTCCTGTACACATTTAGACAGAACAGAAGTCCTAAAATGATTTTTAAAAAAAACAAACCCCGCAAATTTTTTTAAAAATGGGGGTTCTGACTGAAACCCAGAATGGATTCACAGCCCCACCGAAATCAGAGGCACCATCCTCCACTGTGCCCCACTCTGTTTCCAAACTGGACCGTTTGGTTTCTTGCAGTGGAGGCTGGTGGCTCGTATTTCAGTGGGGAGGCGAATCCACTTTGGGTTTCAGTCAGAACCAGCCAGAACTCTAAAGGAGCTATCTAAGGTGCTGGACCCATTTTGGGGCTAGGGTTCAGCACTTTGTATAGCACCTTTAGAGTTTTGACTGAAACCCACCAGCCTCCCCTCGTTTCTTAGTGCCTGTCCTGGTGCTTTATAGAGTTCGTTCTTTGAACAGAAAACAGCCTCCCGTAGCAGTCAGCTGGTGGTGAGTGGGAAGGAAGGAAAATACAATTGATGATGTTCCAGGCATAAATTCTATGCTGGACAAGGTGAAAAAGGTTTACAGCAGGGTCTTTGCCTCCAGAAGTCCACACATGGCCTTCTGCTGGCCGGCTTCTGTAAAGTTTTTCCCCATCGGGGAAGATGGGAATTGTAGTCCCATAACATCTGGAAGGCTGTAGGTTCCCCATCGCTGATCTAAGCCAATATACAAATTGAGCCCTCTATGTGTCGATTGTGTTGGCGGGGGTCCAAACACACACACACACACCATCTCCCTCTCCTAGGATCTGCTAAAATAAATGCATTACCTCCCTCTCCTGGGATGGAACTGTTTCTTGTCCCACGGCAACGGAAAAATGTAGTCCCCCTCCAAAACTCAGAGTGTGAAGCACAAGCTCAAAATAATACCAAAGTGTTAAAAACAAATAACCACCATTCACAGGAAGTGGGGCCGCTTCAGTGTTAGGATGCTGTTGGTAAGAAGTGCCTCATTTGGTTATTTTAATTAAATGAGGTTAAGGCTCCCAGATGACTGGGAAAAAATGACTTGTCATATGCTTTTAACAGCAGTATGAGATAGGGGCGCCACTTGATCATTACCAAAAAAACATAGAGAGAGAAAATCCATCAATTTGCATAAAATCTGCATATGCTAATTTATCTGCACATTGAGAAATACTGAGAGGACACAGATTTACAGAAAATATGCATGTGTCAATTTGTAGGCATAGATGCACATTTAGAAAAACTCAGATTTGAATGGTGATATCAGTACATCTCACTGCAATGGGGAGGACTGACCGGGTAACTCATGTGAGTGAGCCTGCTGTGCGAGTGCTGCTTCCTGTGGATAGCTATCTTCAAGACACCTGCAGCTCTCTCTTCTCCTGGTTCCTTATATTTAAACTGGAGTTAGACTGGACAGCCTTTCAAATAGCAGATTGTCCTCTGAAAACTCCAGATCAGCAGGCCTGTATCGGCTTTTCCCAAAGTGGAGAGAAAAAGAATGGTTGCCTGCGAATGCCTGCGCAGCAATCTGCTCTGACTCTGCTCTGAATCGTAGCAATCTGCTGCGGCGGAAGGTTGAAAAGTTGACAAACCTAAACAGGATTGGATTGAATTTGTCAGTAAATTAAATGAGAGCCTGTTGATCCTTGATGTGGGCTCGTCTATGCCAAGGGTTGCCAAGTTTTTAATGGGTACTGTGCCTTTGCCTTTACCGTCAGTAGCCTGACAAACGGAGATTTGCAGAATTTTGTTTTGTTTTTCCTGACATCAGTGGTGCAGCGGAGTCGGGGCTCGCAGAGTTGCAGCACCACCACATTTCTCTTAGCAGGGTCACTGACGTCCTCTGCCATCCCCCTTCCAAATTCCGTTCCTTCTGAGTTTAGCTGCATTCCCCACAGTAGCTGGGGGGAGATGAATTTTTCCAACCACGTTATATGTGTTTTGTTTTGTTGACATTTACAATAAAAATAAATTAAAAATTAATTTTAAAAAAGGTTGGTCTCCCTCTTGTCATGACATCCTTCCTGAGAGACAGGCAGTGCAGCCTCCGAATGGCCTCTTGGTTCTCTGACAGATGGATCAGCCCAGATTTTGCAGTCCCAAGGAACTGTCAGCTGGATCTGGGTGTAGCAGTATAAATTTGTGGGAGGGGGAGATCTACCACTTTTGGTGCTTCTGGTCCATCAATATACGCAGGTCTCTACGTTGCAGCAAAGGACAGAATGGCAAGGGGTTTGGGCCTGTCTTTGCTCACTCTCACGATCCCGCACCACCAGGGTAAAAACAGACAACCCCCCGCAAATAGTATCCTCTCTAGCTCAGCTCCAGGTTCCCAGGGACATCACATACAAGAAAGCAGAGTCACATACAATGAACCAGGATCAGGGCCGGCTTTGTGGAATGACAAGACAAGATCAGACCAGGGAGTATCCATCAGGACCCTGGACAGATCCATGCTAGCTGGGACTCACTCAAGAAGAGCTGTTGTCTCAACAACAGACAGAGGCCTTCTGAAGGCTGGCAGGTGTGGACTTGGTATTAACCTTGACCCCTCTGAGGAGCTGTCTGTTCCTTAAAGGACCATTGCCCAATTCTGCAACCACTGGCTCTTATGGTATGGGGATGGTGAGGACTACATTGAATGGGTCGGAGGAGATTGGTAAGCCTGCGTCCTCTGGCCTAGAAGGCCCTAGAGTAAGAGATGACGCCTTAGTGGGTTAGTGGGTTACTAATGGGTTAGTGGATGACGCCTCTGCTGCCTCTGAGCCAGAGGGGGTGGATTGAGGCTGGAGAATATGACTAATAAGAAATGTACCTACCTGCCAGGTGCTCTGGTGTCTGGATTCCAAGACAAGTTTGGTGACAGTGGCATTGGCAGCCCCCCCCCCCACACACACACACCATTCACACACAGATTTAATTAATTGTCTCCCCACTCCCACTAGAAGCAGGGGGGTTGAATCTGAGGCCCACAGGACAAATCCAGCCCCCCCGAGGGTCAATTTCCCCCCAAATAATGTCTTATTACAGTTGAGAAAACCAGCAGGGACACAGAAAGAGAGCGTAATTAATTGATTAATCACTCTCTCTTTCGCTCTCCCCACTGATCTACTCAGCTGTAATCAAGAAAACGTGGGCTGTGGCATGTCTGTCCATCATGCTGTCGCTGCAGTAGCCATGTGCTCTCTTCTCATCTAGGGCGTGAACATTAGCTCCGCCCCCATTTGCTTCCTCTGTGCATGCGCGACAAAAGGAACCGCACACACTGAGTGGTTGTGGACATCCTCCTTCACACCTGTTTCTATAAATTCTTCGGTCCCCTCATTGGCTTGGGGGACCAACTATGCCCATACATGGCATCCAGACAGTGCCGGCTTTCAGGATGAAATGATCAGTGATCAGGGAAAAGTGGGAGCAGGGAACACCAACATCATCTGCTTTCCTCTTAAGACTTCCCTGCTCCATCTGGCCTTTGCTGCAAATCCTCACAGTACCTGAGGAGGGAAATGAATTTCCCCAGCAACAATATGTTGCTCCTTGTTGTGATCCAAAGCGTTTTGGGGTGGCTTGGTCTGGAGTGGGCAATTACAACCTGTTTGCTTGACCAAAGACCTGCTCCTGGTGGATATGAAAACTGCTAGAACTGGTTTGTTGATAGGGATCAACACAACTAGCTGCATTTTGGGACTCTTCCTGGGGGCATGGCTACAGGGACATAGAATTTACCACAGCACGACGGCCTGTCTGGGAGCTGGGGATACTTCAGGATTGGATCACCTCTCCTGCCAAGGCTCTGAGCTGGGCAGTTCAAAGATACGCTCGTGGGCTAGTCAGCTGAGTGGCGGGACACAATGGCCATCCAGCTGGCATTTGCATGTTTTCCCTACGGATGGGAGAGGATTTCATTTCAGTTCCATTTTTTATCAGAATTTACCAAAATTTGCAAAGTTCTCCATATTTGGGACAAAAAAAAGTTGGAGATTTTTGTAAAAATAGGATGTAGGAGAAACTGAAACAGACAGATTTGAACGTGCAGACTTTGGGTGCTTAGTTCCCCAAAGTCTGGGTTTGAATCCCTGCATATTCTACTAACCCTGTCAGTGCTGAATTAGAGTTTCCCCCCTTTTCCCCCCGACAGGTTCCTCATGTTTTAACAGCTCTAGGGCAGGCAGACACAACATGCTGAGAAAAGCTGTACCTATTTAATTTGGCTGGTGCAGACGGGGGAGAATTTAGTTTCCGTTTGTTTTTGATCAGAGTTTACCAAGATCCGGGAAGTTTGGGACAGAAAGCGCTTGAGATTTTAAAAAATTCGAACGTGGGAGAAAGTGAAACTGACAAATGCGCCACCCCTAGTTTTCCCGATCGCAGGGAACAACCCTCTTTAGCCTAATCAAGGAGGAAGCAAGTCTGTTCCATGACTCCCTTGCCACTGTGGGAGTTTCAGAGCCACAACGTTGTTCCTGGAAGCTTTGGGGGCTGTGCCTTCAAAACAAAAAATGGCTTCTGGAGTCAAGGTGTCAGGGTTCTAACGATCAAATCCAAAGCGCACAATCCACTTGTCAGAGAGGCAGTATGTCTGAAGATCCACCGTAGGAAGGACAGACGAGATTCGCACATTGGATGTCGCTGTTGCAAATGAAGTGGGTTCGAGGAAGCATGACAATTGTCACTGCCCAATTGCTCCTGATGCAGCCAGGCAGAGTTAAACATTGCTTATCATGACATCTGAACCCAGAATGGTAGGTTGTCGAGGAAGGAAGAGCCCAGATGTCTAACCCAAGAACAAACCATGGGCTACAAGTAGAGATGTACAAACCCCCCACTGTCCGGTCTGTCTACTGGAGTTGGTGGAGCAGCTCTCTGGCTTCCTATAAAATGCGACACACTAATGGAGGCAGCCATTAGCCTATCGTGGGAAAATTACAGCCATAAATGGCATATTTTATGCTATTTGCGGCCGTAAAGCACTCACTTTAACCTAAATTGTAGCTTCTTTACGGCTGTATTTAGGTAAAGTCAGTGCTTCAGGGCCTCAAGTGGCGTACAATAAGCCATTTACGGCTGTAACTTTCCTGCGGTAAGCTAACGGCAGCTGCCATTACCGTATCGTGTTTTATAGGAAGCCAGAGAGCCGTGTCGCGGGAACGGCTCCAGACTGGAGGTGAGTGTGGCTGGTCCACTGCGGACTCCGGAGGTCAGATTCTTTGGAATCTGGCCTCATTTGGAGAAATCCGCAGTGGATTTCTCCAGCATCCCTAATTACAAGTCTGCGTTGTGTCTCCCTTAACAACCCACAAATCCAGGTTTGGATGTCACAATAAACAACCCAGGGATGGAATGTCTCTGGGTTGTTTAGCTCAGCAGGAGTGGGTGGCCAGGAACACAACTCGTTCACAACTACCTGGGGTTTAAACAAACCCTGGTAACTGTGACATGCAAACTGGGTCTTTATCTGTGACCTGGTAGAAAACAGCCTCTCATGTTCCTCTGTTCATCACTTACTTTTTAAAATAAATTCATATAACCCATTGATTGACTGATTAAACGGCGCAGCTTTAATAATTAAACAATACCAAAACGATGATTTGCGATTAAATGTCTATTGATCGTCTCACCAAAGCCACTTAGCTGTATTCGTCTGACATCTAGTGGTCGCTCTGGGGAACGAGGCGTTCCATATGGAATGGCAGCGAGATTGGTACGCAAGCAAAAATATGGTGGCGTTCCAATTTTTACTGGATTGATTGGCTGGTTTGTTATATCTGTCCTGCTGTCTGATTTGTTAAATGTTTATTTACTGACTTTCTTACAACATTTATATAACTGCTCCATATCTAAACAGTTTAAATGGCAGTTTCAAAAACTGCTGACCACTTTTTCAAGCGGCAATTTCAGTTTTTGACAGCAACCGCTCAGGCAAATATTAGCAGGTGATCGTGTGTATGTCCGTCTTGGAAAAGCTTCACCTGGTGACGCCTGCACATTAAGGTGCCATTAAAGGCACAACAGCAAGCCAGGCCAGGATTTCTCCCCCATCAGTTGGCAACTATGGTGGCCAGGTGTCCTATTTTACAAAAGACAGTCCTCTCTTTGAAGAGGTGTCCACAGTTTAAAGATAAAGGAGGGAGTTCAGGGGCCTTGAAGCTGCCCATAACTCTTATCACCTGGACAGCAGACTGAGAAGGCATACAGGTCACCTGGTCACAGTCTTCCACACTATGGTGAGATGTACTGTATTCCTATTTCAATTACAGCAATTATTGCTAAATTTGCATCTATGCATATAAATTAGCAAATTATTTTATGCAAATCTATGTCCTGTTATTTGGCAGGGCATGTCCTCTTTTCTTTTGGTGATGGGTAACCGTGCCACGCTATTGGGAACCGAAGACACATGTCAATTAGGTGGGGAAAGTGGGATATGAAATTACAAAAACAGAATGAATGAAATGAAATTGGAGCTTTGTTGCTTAGCCATATGAGCCGTTTTGCTCTTCCATACCCATCAGCCTATTTCAGATGAAAACAGGGACACACATGTACTTTTATCCCACCGGGATCATCTAAGATCAGAGCCGGCTCCAGGTTTGAGAGGGCCTTCAGCAAAGTGTCCCCCAATAAACTTCCTCCTGTATTGCTGGACCGCTGGTCATTGGCTTATCTAGCAACCACGAGCCTCCATTTCTAAAGGGCTGAAATGACTCTCCTAAGGTAGTAAGGACACAATCCTATGCAGATAGGCGGCCACCTCCGAATTTGGAGGCGACCGCCTATCCAATGCAGGGCAGGAGAAGCATGGAGGGGATTGTTCTCTCCACACTCCTCTTGCCCTGCATTTTCGGTGGGAGGGCCAAGCAGGGGAGGAGGCTGCCAGATGACACACTGGATGCATCATACTGACATTTCTGCTCTCCCTGCCCCAGTACGCTCCCTGGCATGCTTCTTTTCGGCCACTCCGCACTCCTCTTGTGAGGGCGGAGGATGGTGCTTCTCCACGCTGCCTGCGAGGCAACGTGGAAGGGAGGGAAGGTCGGATCTCTGCAAACCGACCTTTATTTATTTATTTCATTTCTATACCGCCCAATAGCCAAAGCCTTCTGGGCGGTTCACAAAAATTAAAACCAAAGAACACACAATAAAACAATATAAAATATATAAAACATTAAAACCACTGTACAACAATACAACCAGAATAAAACCTAGCAGCAATGCAGGGATTTAAAAAGCGCGGGCTCCAAGGTCAGTTCCCAGAAAACAAGATATCCTATGGGCGTCTAGCTGCTGACCAGTGGTCATAGGATTGCTCCCTCTGAGTTTTAAGCTAAAATACACTGGTCTTTTTGGCTGTACCCCATTTGACTTTGGTCCTGCCCACCAACAGAAAGTAGCCCCCCATCCCCAAACTGCCTGTGACCAGTATACTGTGTGGATGGGGAGATGTTTCAGTTTCACAGGAAGGTTAGGGTTAAGCCTCAGGTTAGGAATGAATTTTTTTAGGAATGAATTGTTTTTATTTTAAAAACATACTACTTCACAATTTAAACAAAAGAAAATAGAAATAATTCAAACTATAGAAATCACATCACTCCAACTCAAAATTATACAGTCAAAATAATAATAAAAGCCTTGTCACAGTATTACATTATTACATTATTGCACTATACTGAAAATGCAAAAGCCTACATGAGTACACCACATAATAGGCGGCATTCAGCCAACCACTTCACCGCTTCTGCCACCTATTGTTTGGCGTCCTTTTCTTTTCGCATCTTAATCTATTAATCTATTAGTAGACCTTAATCTATTAATAACAAACTGAACAGAAACATCCACTTCTTCTTTCCCAGTTTTTAACTCCTTGGTATGTTGAATTCCTATAATCAAAAAGTACTAAAAGGTTTATCAGACAATCTGTAGTCCATGGTATTTTCCAAAACTCCTTTTCCTTACTCTTCCTATCCCTGTCCCTAGTTTGACTCATTTTCTTGGCTGGGCCCTGAAATCACTGTGTGGGCTCTACCCCCAACAGAATATTTTCCCATGTTTGATTTTTCAAAAAGGGCCACATCAAACCATCTGAAACCTTTTCCCAAACCTGTTTAGCCGCTGTACACTCTTGCATGAAATGCTTACAGGTTTCTTTTTCTTTTACACCTCCTAACCTGGTACTTGCCTTATTCACACAAGCTGGTCTTTTGCATTGTTGACGTTCATCTGAGTGCCCTGGATTAGTTGTTCCTATACTGTACATTTTCCATCTCAGGTCCCATAAACGATAAGGTACCTGTTTATCCTGAAAAACACTCTGAGCTGCATTATCTGGTTTTAAGTATGCCATGCGGATAGCGAGATGTTCCAGTTTCCTGAGAGGGTTAGGGTTAAGCCTCAGGTTAGGATTAGGGTGCATCCTCCTCCCTTTCATTTTACCGGTTCAAGCCTATGTATGTTTAGACAGAAAATTTCTAGAACTCCCAGTATCCCACCAGCAGCCATGCTGGGAGTTCTAGCACTTTCTTCTTTCTAGACATGCATAGCATTGCACCCTAAGGCTCTGCCAAGGCAGACATAGAATCATAGAATAGTAGGGTTGGAGGGGGCCTACAAGGCCATCGAGTCCAACCCCCTGCTCAATGCAGGAATCCAAGTCAGAGCATCCCTGGCAAGTGGCTGTCCAGCCTCGTCTTGAACGCCTCCAGTGTGGGAGAGCCCACCACCTCCCAGGTAATCGGTTCCATTGTCGTGTTGCTCCAACAGTCAGGAAGCTTTTCCTGATGTTCAGCCGGAATCTGGCTTCCTGTAACTTGAGCCCATTATTCCGTGTCCTGCACTCTGGGATGATCGAGAAGAGATCCTGGCCCTCTTCTCTGTGGCAACCTTTCAAGTACTTGAAGAGCGCTATCCTGTCTCCCCTCCGTCTTCCCTTCTCAAGGCTAAACATGCCCAGTTCTTTCAGTCTCTCTTCATAGGACTTTGTTTCCAGTCCCCTGATCATCTTTGTTGCCCTCCTCTGAACCCTCCCCAGTTTGTCTGCATCCTTCTTAAAGTGTGGTGCCCAGAACTGGACACAGTACTCCAGGTGAGGCCTAACCAGTGCTGAGTAGAGGGGAACTGGGACTTCCCGGGATTTGGAAGCTATGCTTCTATTAATGCGGCCCCAAATAGCATTTGCCTTTTTTGCAGCCGCATCACATTGTTGGCTCATATTCAGCTTCTGCTCGACAACCTGAAGACAAGATCCACTCAGCCTCCCCCCTCCTGCTTTTTGTAACATCGTTCCCGACGAAGAGATCTGTAGATCCCAACAACTTGCACATTTGTAGTGATCATTGAGTTTGCCTACAATACATCCGCTTTGGAGTGAAAACCCTAGCTTTCCCCGCGTTTCCCACGGTAGCGCACACACCCCGTTCCGTCCAGGGTGACAAAATCTGCCCTCCGACGCAGACCCGCGGAAGCAAGTCAAGGACGAAAGTCTTAATAACGCCGGATGTCATTGTGGCATCAAGGCGAACCTGGAAGCTGCTGAAGGAAGCACCAGGATGGGCTGCTCTACTTAATTCCTATCTCTATGCCGCATGTCGGCCGGGGTCCACGTCCTTACCGGAAGTTCGCGTGTGCCGCTCTAGGCATCTCCTTGCCTCCTGGCGCCTCTACGGTCCACGTCCGGCCGCCACGCGTCTTCTTCCGCCCCGTTGCCCTCTGACCCCGGAAGTGGGTGGGGCGGAGGCGATGTTGATGCGGGAATAAACATGGCGTCGTGTAGCAGTAGCAGCCGCAGCGGCTCCGGCTTCCTCGGCCCGCCCAAGGCTGCGGGGGCTGCCGCCGCCGCCGCCTTGCTGGCGGCTCTGCTCCTGGGACACCCCGCGCAGGCCCGCGTCCACCAGCTCACCCTCAAGGTAGGCCGGCGGCGGGCGGGGCGGAGCGGAGCCAGGGAAGAGGAAGGAAGCGGAGGGCCGGCCGGGCAGGGCGAGTCCCGCGCTGGGCCTCGCCCTCTCCGCCCAACCACCTCTGTCAGTGGTGATGGGAATGGTAGTCCAGCATATTGAGGTGGGGTGCTAGCTTCGGGGAAGGCTAATGTAGGGCCACGGCAGCCTTTCCCCCAACTTGCGCCCCCCAGATTTGCTGGACTGCAACCGCCAGCATCCCCAGCCAGCATGGCTTGTGGTCAGGGGTGATGGGAGTTGTAGCCAACACACTAAAGAGGGAGGCTGGAGGGCGGTGGCAGCCTTCCCCCCCCCAAATCCTGGTTAGTGCCCTCCAGATGTGTTGGACTGCAACTCCCATCAGCCCCAGCCAGCATGGCCCGTGGTCAGGGAGGATGGGTGTTGTTGTCCAATGTGTCAGGGGGCAGGTTGGGGGGCCATGGCAGCCTTTCCCCCCATCCTGTTGATGCTCTCCAGATATGTTGGACTATAAGTCCCAGCATCCCCACTCTGCTGGCCTGGGAGTTGTAGTCCCAGGCAACAAGGGGTGTTTCCAGAGTTGCAGTCCAGGATATCTGGAGGGTGCCAGGTTGTGGGAAAGGCTGCTGTAGGTAGTGGCTGAGCAGACTTCAGGGCTGGGTTGGATGTGTGTGGAAATCTTTTATTTTAATGTTTTTGTTCCTAGTGGAACTGCCAAGGTCCAGTACCGAGAGTGAGGTGCAGGATAGGGGCAGAGGGGGTGGAAGTGCTGATGCCACAGGTGCAATGCACTGATACAAACGTACATCTCTGAGTTGCTTCAGAGCAGGAATTCTAACACAACACTTAGAACTGGCCCCAGCTGGAACTGCACAGGTTTTACAGGTGAGGGGCATGGAGGCTGGTAAGTAGGTAGTACAAACTGGTCTTGGCCCAGGAAATGTGTTTTTCCTTGTTGCTGTTAAATGTTTGGCAGTCAGAGTCCTTTGCTGATCTATTGCGAGTCTCCCAATAGACTGTGATCTGCCCGTGTCTGAACTAGCTATCTCTTGGTTAGCGTAGGTGGCCACCTAGGCATCAGCAAAAAAAGGAAATACATCACCCATAAAGGCAGAAAAGAAGATACAGACACTTAAAATCTGTGTATGCATCTGTGTATATATCCAAAACTGAGAGAGAATTGCTGTAATGTAAATAGAAATACAGTGGTGCTCACCATAGTAGGGAAGACTGCTTGCTCAGTCTGTGTGCTTGTGCAATCTGCTCTCCAGGTGCTGTTGATGAGCAACTTCAAGGCCCTGGTCTGTTCTCCCTTCTTACAGTTCTTTATCTCTAAACCAGATTTGGACTGGACAGCCTTTCAAATAGAGGGGATACAAGTCTGAAAAGGAGGATACGAGTCTTTAGGACCATGAAAACCTGGCCTGGCAAGGGTTGTGTACAACATCTTTTGGAATGAGCTTCCCAGAGAGGCTCACCTGGTGCCTACATTGTGCTGTTTCTGGTGCCAGGTGAACACCTTTATATTTTCGCAGGCATTTTAGCCTTAGTTCTGTTTTAAATCTGTCATGGTATTTTAAATCTTTGCATTGCTGTTAGGTTTTGTCTTGGTTTTTAACCTTATTTTATACTGTACTTTTAAACTTTTATAATGTATCTTATGTAGTATTTTATGGTTTTAATTGTTGTGAACTGCCCAGAGAGCTTCAGCTATTGGGCAGTAGAGAAATGTAATAAATAAAATAAATACATATCTGCCAACATCTAGACAATCCCTATTAGGCTGACATGTCCCCTCTCTTGGCCACGGATGTTACTTGATGCCTAATATAATGTGTGTTTTAAAAAAACAAACAAACCCATAGCCCACAGTAGGGGTGTATGAACCCCACCTACCCGAGTCCGCCGGGGGGGGGGGAGGCGATCTGTTCCTCCCCCTCAGAATCCTCCCCGGCTGGCTCTGCTCCACAGTGAGTCTGCGGAGCCCCCAGCCAGGTCTGTCCGCTGCTGGACTGCCAGTTTGTGGACGCAAAGACTCCATTTGCATCCCTGTTCCTTTGCGCGATAGGCTATGTAAATCTTTACGTAGCCTATCGCAGCAAAGACCAGGGACGCAAATGGCGCCTTTGCACCTGCAGTCTGGCAGCGGACGGACCCGGCAGCAGCAGGTAGGATCCAGCCAGTGTGAACTTTGCGGGGTGGTGGAGGTGAGTGGTCCATTCTGCCATGAACTCTGGGGGGGGGGGGGGATTCTAAGAATTGGGCTTCAGTGGCGTCCATGGCAGAATTCTCCGCCATCCCTAGCCCACAGTAACTCATAAAAAAGCAAGCAAATAAACCGTAAAAAACACCTTTGTTCTACAAAAACTCCACAAGAACAAAAGATCCAGCCTATTGGAAGGCAACTTGTATACAAGTTGTGTCAATTAAGCATAATCCTCCTGCCTGGGAAACCTTATAAAGAGCTCTGGATTATTCCAGCTCTACTCTGACGTTTTTGCTGATGGGTTTTTGCTTTTGGATATGCAGAAGGTGTGTTCAGACTGCAGGGTTATTAGCTGTGTTAGTTTTAAACAGCTGTTGTGGTATTTCTGCTTTAGACTTGTATTTAGTGTGTTGTTTGAATATTGTATTTGTATATTTTTGTGAGCCACTTTGGGGGGCTTTTGGCCGAAAGGCAGCGTAGAAATAAAGGATGACAGATAACATAATGGCCATCTTAAAAAGCCAGGTTTTGCTCTGATGTCTGAAGGCATGGAGTGTTGGGACTTGACAGACCTCTCTTTGGGGTTGGGGGTGGCCATTTTACAAAGTTTGTGCTATCAATGAGAAAGCCCTGCTCCTTGTAGGTGTCTACTGAACTTCATTTGGTATAGGTACATGTAGAAATGCCTCGGATGCTGAGCAGAGTTTACAAGGGGCCACATATAGGGTGATTTACCATCACCTTGGGTCAGGGGTGTGGAACCTCAGGCGTGGGACTAAATTTAGCCTGCCTGAGGTCCCAATCTGGCCATACAGGGTTCCCCAGATGGCCCTACCCCTTTCCCTAGAGTGTTTGGTGGTTTCCTGGGTTTTGTGCACTCCGCGCCCCCCTTGCCTAAGGCTTAGTTTCTGGCAATGAGATCTTTAAGCTAAAATAGGCTGGTATTTGCTGTTTTTGGCCCTGCCTGTTTTGCCTTTGGCCCCGCCTACCACTGGAATGCAGTCCTTGCAGGTCTCGGACCGTGAGCCTGAGGCTGAAATGTTAAACATCCATGCCCTGGGCAGTTTTATAGCCATGCACATGATGATTCTGTTTTATTCCTGTTACTTGGGACATCTTTTCTTAAGCTTTCGATTAAAGACAGGCAGTGGAAATGCTTGTTCATTCCTAGCTCTGTGCTGAGTTAAGGAATGCCCTTTTTAGTAGGTCACTTCCTCTTTTCTAAGAATGTCTAAATAATGTTTGAACTCCTCAAAGTGGAAAGTTGCAACCGAACATAAGGTTCCGGTTAATTAGACTTCTTTAAACTTGGCTTGCCCTTGCTCTCCTAGCGCACAATCCTGTGCATGTTTTGATTTTAAAAAAGCCGTATTACTCCCAGCATTCCCCAGCAAGCATGGCTGGCTTTGTAATTCTAGGAGTTTTTTCTGTCTAAGCATGCGTAGGATTCCACCCTTAGTCTCATGGGGGAAAAAAGATGTAGCTGCTGAGAATTGTAAGCCATGTTTTTAAATGTATTTTGGTAAAAAGTAGATAGTGGCCCAAACTGTAGGCGTGTTTTTTATAATAATTAAGTTTATAAGCTGTGTTTCTCCCCCAGTATTTGGGTCCTTGCTGCTTCTAACTTTCTCAGTGACATGTTATGTTGCCAGTATGGGAGCAGCTCCCTTTTGTTTCTGCTGGGGTGATGTGAGAAGCTCTGGGCTACATAGTGGAGAGTCTACAGTATGGGTCCTCCTTACCCTGGTGTCTCCCTTCTGATACAGCTTTCCTTAACCTGGTGCTTTCCAGATGGGTTGGACTGCGACTCCCATAATTCCCACCCAGCATGGCCATGAGAACGGACAGGCTTTCTGTCCTCAAAGAATGCTTCACACAGCAGCTTGTCTGGCAGGGAACCTCTGGCTGCACAGCCTAAAGGATTCTGGGACATGTTCTAGGGCATGCACTCAGGCAGGACATTGACTTGGCCTCTTGGTGTTTCTTGTTGCTTCACATGACTGTGAAGGTACAGGCCCTGGAACCCCTTGACTTGGGCTAGAAGTTACAGGGGACAATTTGTAGTTGATAGGAAAGGTGTGTTTCAGGGAAGCTTGTCTACCTTTACTATTCTCTGTCCAACAAGGGAACCACTGCGTTCCCCAGATCAGTTGAAAACGATTCCTATGCAGAGCTCTTCTTACTTATAATTTTTTTTTAGCATAAACATAATTGCTACAGGCAGTGTCATTGTCCAGAGCAAGGGTAGACAACTTTTTGCCCTTGGGATGTTTTGGCTGACAACTCCCCCTCACCATTGACTATGCTTGCTTAAGCTGATGGGAGTTATAGGCCAAAACACTCCTGGTCTAGAGGCCCCAAGTATAGCATCATAGAATAGTAGGGTTGGAAGGGGCCTACAAGGCCATTGAGTCCAACCCCCTGCTCATTGCAGGAATCCAAGTCAGAGCATCCCTGACAGATGGCTGTCCAGCCTCATCTTGAATGCCTCCAGTGTGGGGGAGCCCACTACCTCCCTAGGGAATTGGTTCCATTGTTGTATTGCTCTGACAGTCAGGAAGTTTTTCCTGGTGTTCAGCTGGAATCTGGCTTCCTGTAACTTGAGCCCATTATTCCATGTCCTGCACTCTGGGATGCTTGAGAAGAGATCCCAGCATTCCTCTCTGCGACAACCTTTCAAGTCCTTGAAGAGTGCTATCCTATCTCCCCTCAGTCTTTTCTTCTCAAGGCTAAACAGGCCCAGTTCTTTCAGTCTCTCTTCATAGGGCTTTGTTTCCAGTCCCCTGATCATCTTTTTTGCCCTCCTCTGAACCCTCTCCAGTTTGTCTGCATCCTTCTTAAAGTGTGGTGCTCAGAACTGGATACAGTACTCCAGATGAGGCCTAACCAGTGCTGAGTAGAGGGGGACTAGTACTTCCTGGGATTTGGAAGCTATGCTTCTATGAATGCAGCCCAAAATAGCATTTGCCTTTTTTGCAGCCACATCACATTGTTACCTCATATTCAGCTTGTGATCGACAACAATTCCAAGATCCTTCTTGCTTGCAATGTTGTTGAGCCATGTGTCCCCCATCTTGTAACTGTGCATTTGGTTTCTTTTTCCTAGGTGCAGAACTTGGCATTTATCCCTATTAAATGTCATTCTGTTGTTTTCTGCCCTTCAGTCTATCCAGATCACTTTGAATTTTGTTTCTGTCTTCCAAAGTATTAGCTATCCCTCCCAATTTTGTGTCATCTGCAAATTTGATCAGCATTCCCTGCACCTCCTCCTCCAAATCATTAATAAAAATGTTGAAGAGCACTGGGCCCAGGATTGAGCCCTGTGGTACCCCGCTTGTTACCTCTCCCCAATTTGAGAAGATCCCATCGATAAGCACTCTTTGAGTCCGATTTTGTAGCCAACTGTGAATCCACCGGATCGTTGTTTCATCTAGCCCACTTTGAGCTAGTTTGCTCATCAGGATATCATGGGGCACTTTGTCGAAAGCTTTGCTGAAGTCGAGGTATATGATGTCCACAGCATTCCCATGGTCTACAAGGGAGGTTACTTGATCAAAAAATGAGATCAGATTTGTCTGGCAGGACTACGGCATTGTTTTCAAGGTGCTTCCAGATGGATTGCATTATCATCTGCTCCAGAATTGTCCCAGGGATTGATGTCAGACTGACTGGTCTATAGTTCCCAGTTTTTACCCTTTTTGAAGATAGGGACAACATTAGCCCTCCTCCAGTCATCTGGCACTTCCCCCGTCCTCCATGATTTCTCAAAGATAATAGACAGTGGTTCTGAGAGTTCTTCTGCCAGTTCCTTTATTACTCTAGGATGCAGTTCATCTGGCCCTGGAGACTTGAACTCATTGAAAGTAATTAGGTGTTCCTTGACCATATGCCTATCGATCTCAAGCTGCAATCCTGCCCCTTCAGCCTGTACTTCGCCTTTGCCAGGGGGGTCATAGACCCTCTTTTGGGAGAAGACTGAGTCAAAGTAGGAATTGAACACTTCTGCCTTTTCTTTGTCATCTGTTATCATTTGCCATCCTTATTTAATAGCTGAACCACCATTTCTTTTCTCTGTCTTTTACTATGCATGTAGCTGAAGAAAGCTTTTTTGTTGCTTTTAGCATCCCTCGCTAGTCAAAGCCGTTGTCAGTAGGGTTTTTGTTTTTTAAGGCTTATTGTTGTTCAGTCGTTCAGTCGTGTCCGACTCTTCGTGACCCCATGGACCATAGCACGCCAGGCCTTCCTGTCCTGCGCTCTCTCCCGGAGCGTGCTCAAGTTCATATTCATTACATCCGTGATGCTATCTAGCCATCTCATCCTCTGCCGTCCCCTTCTCCTTTTGCCTTCAGTCTTTCCCAGCATCAGGGTCTTTTCCAGGGAGTTTTCTCTTCGCATTAGGTGGCCAAACTATTGGAGCTTCAGCTTCAGTATCTGTCCTTCCAATGAGCACTCAGGGTTGATTTCCTTTAGGATGGACTGATTTGACCTCCTTGCAGTCCAGGGCACTCGTAAGAGTCTTCTCCAGCACCACAGTTCGAAAGCATCAATTCTTCGGCGCTCAGCCTTCCTTATAGTCCAGCTCTCACAGCCATACATTACTACTGGGAAAACCATAGCTTTGATTAGACGGACCTTTGTCGGCAAGGTGATGTCTCTGCTTCTTACTATGCTGTCTAGGTTGGCCATAGCTTTCCTCCCAAGGAGCAAGCGTCTTTTAATTTCATGGCTACAGTCACCGTCTGCGGTGATCTTGGAGCCCAAGAAAGTAAAATCTGTCACTGCTTCCATTTCTTCCCCTTCTATATGCCAGGAAGTGATGGGGCCAGATGCCATGATTTTAGTTTTCTTAATGTTGAGTTTCAAACCAGCTTTTGCACTCTCCTCTTTCACCCTCAACAAGAGGCTCTTGAGATCCTCTTCGTTTTCTGCCATTAGGGTGGTATCGTCTGCATATCGGAGGTTGTTGATAATTCTCCCAGCAATCTTAATTCCGACCTCTGATTCATCCAACCCGGCGTTTCTCATGATGTACTCTGCATATAAGTTAAATAAGCAGGGTGACAGTATGCAGCCTTGTCGTACTCCTTTCCCAATTTTGAACCAATCGGTTGTTCCATGTCTGGTTCTTACTGTTGCGTCTTGACCCTTGTACAGGTTTCTCAGGAGACAGGTAAGGTGGTCTGGTACTCCCATCACTTTAAGAATTTGCCGCAGTTTGTTGTGATCCACACAATCAAAGGCTTTAGCGTAGTCAATGAAGCAGAAATAGACGTTTTTCTGGAATTCTCTTGCTTTCTCCATGATGCAGCGAATGTTGGCGATTTGATCTCTAGTTCCTCTGCCTCTTCGGAACCCAGCTTGTACTTCCGGTAGTTCTCGGTTCGCATACTGCTGAAGCCTAGCTTGTAGGATTTTGCGCATCACCTTGCTGGCATGTGAAATGAGCGCAATTGTGCGGTAGTTTGAACACTCTTTGGTGTTGCCCTTCTTTGGAATTGGAATGTAAACTGACCTTTTCCAGTCTTGTGGCCACTGTTGAGTGTTCCAGATTTGTTGGCATATTGAATGCAGCACTTTAACAGCATCATCTTTTAGGATTTTAAATAGCTCGGCTGGAATACTGTCATCTCCGCTAGCTTTGTTGTTACTAATGCTTCCTAAGGCCCACTTGACTTCACTCTCGAGGATGTCCGGCTCAAGTTCAGTGACTGCACTATCATGGCTATCAGGGACATTCAGATCTTTCCTGTATAGTTCTTCTGTGTATTCTTGCCACCTCTTCTTAATCTCATCTGCTTCTGTTAGGTCCCTGCCTTCTTTGTCCTTTATCATGCCCGTCTTTGCACAAAACGTTCCCTTGAGATCTCCGATTTTCTTGAAGAGATCTCTAGTATTTCCCATTCTGTTGTTTTCCTCGATTTCTTTGCATTGTTCATTTAAGAAGGCCTTCTTGTCTCACCTTGCTATTCTCTGGAACTCTGCATTCAGTTGGGTATATCTTCCCCTTTCTCCCTTGCTTTTCGCTTCCCTTCTTTCGTGAGCTACTTGTAAAGCCTCATCAGACAGCCACTTGGCTTTCTTGCATTTCTTTTTCTTTGGGACGGATTTCGTTGCTGCCTCCTGAACAATGTTACGGACCTCCGTCCATAGTTCCTCAGGCACTCTGTCTATCAGGTCTAATCCCTGAAATCTATTCCTCACCTCCACTGTATATTCATCAGGGATATGATTTAGGTCATACCTGAACGGTTTAGTGGCTTTCCCGACGTTCTTCAATTTAAGCCGAAATTTTGCAAGAAGCAGCTCATGATCTGAGCCACAGTCAGCTCCAGGTCTTGTTTTTACTGACTGTATGGAGCTTCTCCATCTTTGGCTGCAAAGGACATAATCAATCTGATTTCGATATTGACCATCTGGTGACGTCCATGTGTAGAGTCGCCTCTTGTGCTGTTGGAAAAGAGTGTTTGCTATGATCAGCATGTTCTCTTGGCAAAACTCTATTAGCTTTTGTCCTGCTTCATTTTGTACACCAAGGCCATGCCTGCCTGTTATCCCGGTGATTTCTTGACTTCCTACTTTAGCATTCCAATCCCCTATGATGAAGAGGACATCTTTTTTGGTGTTAGTTCTAGAAGGTGTTGTAGGTCTTCATAGAACCGATCAACCTCAGCTTCTTCGGCCTCAGTGGTTGGGGCATAGACTTGAATTACTGTGATGTTGAATGGTTTGCCTTGGATTCGTACTGAGATCATTCTATCGTTTTTAAGATTGTACCCCAGTACTGCTTTTCCCACCCTTTTGTTGACTATGAGTGCTACTCCATTTCTTCTAAGGGATTCTTGCCCACAATAGTAGATATGATGGTCACCTGAATTAAATTCGCCCATGCCTGTCCATTTGAGTTCGCTGATTCCCAAGATGTCGATGTTCAATCTTGCCATCTCATGTTTGACCACCTCCAGCTTACCTTGATTCATTGATCTGACATTCCAGGTTCCTAAACAATATTGTTCTTTACAGCATCGGATTTTCTTTTCACCGCCAGACACATCCACAGCTGAGTGTCCTTTCGGCTTTGGCCCAGCCGCTTCACTCTTTCTGGCGCTACTTGGAAATACCCTCTGCTCTTCCCCAGTAGCATATTGGACACCTTCCGACCTGAGGGGCTCATCTTCCGGCGTCATATCTTTTAGCCTTGTGATACGTTCCATGGGGTTTTCTTGGCAAGAATACTGGAGTGGGTTGCCATTTCCTTCTCCAGTGGACCACATTTTGTCAGAACTCTCTGCCATGACCTGTCCGTCTTGGGTGGCCCTGCACGGCATAGCTTATGGCTTCACTGAGTTACGCAAGCCCCTTCGCCACAACAAGGCAGTGATCCATGAAGGGGTTTTTAAGGCTTATACACATCCTTATTGGGCGCATGTGTCGCTTATGGTTAAGAGGAACAGTGACAAGCAGCAATATTTTCAAGATATTGCACAACAGTTCTTGAGAGAAACAAACTACTTTTGGGTTGCATTTTCATTCTCTGGATGGTGGTTATAATAGAATTCCAGTAGTGTGTATGTGGCCAAATGCAATTGAAGAAATAATGGATTATATTCTATATTATCCTTTGCCCAAAGCATCCAGAGAGATTCTTGTCAGGCCTTATTAATGGCTTTGCAGGCTTTACAAGCATCAGCAACATTTGCTACTTGTGGAGAGTGCAAATAATATAACCCAGAAGATAGTATTTGCTGTTGTTGCTCAAAAAAATTCAGTGAGTGCAATATGTCCAACAGCAGTCATGTTAACCATCTATTGTGATCTGACAACATTGTGAACTGCTTCCTTTTCTTGGTTGGAATTACTGTTGTGGTTGCTAAAAACCTATTATGTACCTTTTTGGAGTCATCCAGATGTGATATCATGTTGCATTGGCCTTTGGTTTTAAGCAAATAAGAGCTCAATCCTATAGATGTCAGAAGTGCCATTGAGTTCAATGGGATTTACTCCCAGGAAAATGGGTGTAGGATTGCGCTGAAATGTAGCAGACTGACTTGTTTATGGCTTTGTAAGGGCAGCTATCGTTAGGTTAGAATGATCTGCATGGATATTCTTGGCAACAGCCCTGAGTGTTCTTCATTCAGTGGTGTGTGTAAATATGTGTAGGATTAAGCTGTTGATCTTAAGCTCCACAGATAGACCTGAGCTATCTTGTAGTCTAAGGTGGTAGGCCACAAGATCTGTTTTTTCCTCATTAGAGCAGCGATCTTTAATGGATTGGCCAGTGGGGTTAATCATAGTAGACCTTAATCACAAAATGAAATTAATTTTGCTCTTTAGCTGGCAAAGCTGACCTGCAAAATTCAGGGCTTGAAGAGTTTGGGAGGATTGGCTGCACAGGTGATGTCTTTGTCCTCTCAGCACCAAAGAATTCAATAATGAATAGAAACTGCTTTTGTCTCTCACATGAAATGTCTGTGGCTTTCCTAACAGCAACTGCAGCAATGGTGTACACACTGCTGCTCAAATGTTCAAAGCATGTCTATTTAAAATTAGTTTTATACTGCTTTTAGGGGTAGAATCCATGTAATTTACATTTAATCCCTAACCTAGTTAATAGACCCATGTTTATGACTGTGGTATTTGTATGTGTCATTTTGTATGTAGATATTTAGGTTAGCAGAAATTGGCCCATTTGCATCTCTGATCATGCTCCAGTGTCTTATATGGGGTCAGATATCAAGAGAAAGGTCAAAGAATTCAATCCCTGGCAGCATCTCCAGGTAGGGCTAGAAAACTCCTGCCTGAAACCCGGGAGAGCCGCTGCTGCCAGTCACTGTCGACAATACTGGGCTAGATGGACCCAGGGTCTGACTCCAATGCGGCAGCTTCTGTTGTTCCTATTAAAGAAGCTCAATATAAAGTGCTATATAGGTGGTACATGACACCACAAAGAATGAACAAGCTATCTAGAACCAATAGGTTCGGGTGCTGGAAACGTAGTAGTCTAGATGGTGATTTAGCTCATGTATTATGGAACTGTCCTGAAGTTCAGATTTATTAGAGGACAATCTCTAATAAATAAATCAATAACAAGAATGAATGTAAAATCTGAGGTATTAACTATTTTATTGAACTTGGTTCCGGAGATGTCAGACAATCCTATTAAAACATTGATTATAAATTTATTAGTGGCAGCGAGAATTGTTCTAGCTAGATACCGGAAAAACTCTTGCTGTTCAGGCATGGCTATTGAAGGCTTTAGATGTAGCTCATATGGACAAATTGACAGATGGTGCAGTAGAAATGATTCCTGCAGAATTATTTTATAAATTAAAAAAAAGTAAATGTGTCCCCAACCAGTCGTGTCCCACTGTAGGGTGCGGTGCTCATCCCCGTTTCTAAGCCGAAGAGCCAGCGCTGTCTGAAGACGCTTCCGTGGTCATGTGGCCGGCATGACTGAACACCGAGGTGCATGGAACGCTGTTACCTTTCCCGCCGAGGCAGTACCTATTTATCTACTTGCAATTTCTTGCTTTCGATCTGCTAGGTTGGCAGAAGCTGGGACTGAAGACGGGAGCTCACTCCGTCATGCAGCACTCGGGTCTCGAACTGCTGACCTGCCGACTTTCCAGTCTGCAGTTCAGCGTCTTAACCACTAAGCCACCGCGGCCCCACATTTTTTAAATGGATAGCGCCAAGGTTTTTCTTCACTTCTGTGGAGGCAACGGTTGGCTTTTATGTTTTCAAAGGAGGGGGAGACATTCTTCCTTTGCCTCATTTTACCTTGGTATGTATGATCTCCTGCATGGGATGCACTCTAGGTTTCTTAGCCTGCAATGAGCTCTCTAAATCACCACCTTGAAATGCAGAGCCCATGGCTTGAACATGAGCAGCTTTTTCCCTTCTGTCCGCCCTCACGTATCTTTGGCCCAGCAGAGGTATTATGGTGATGGGGAGTTTGGAAATTTTCTTTTGGTCGACATGTCTACCTTTACTTTTTGTGCCATCTTAGGACTGTAACACATTTCAGATTGAGCATCTATTGTGTCCTGTACCAACAACGCTTTCCCCTCTTTTTTTATATACCCCTGCTTTGCTTTGCTTTGCTTTTTTGTCTCCATCTCTTTAACATTGAGTCTGAAGAAGAGTGCTGTGAAACTTAAAAGCTCACTCCTTTGTGATCTTTTAATTTAGCCCTAATAAAGGTTCTGTGTTGGATCTGGATTTACGCTGGATCAACTGCGCTGTTGGAAGTGGACTTCCCCGCCCCCTCCTTCCCGCTGCAGTCCCCTAAAAATGATACATAAAGAGTCCGGACACCCTGCTGAATGGGGTGTGGGGTGTGGGGGGAGGAGGATCCCCCAAAATTTGGCAGAGGAAGCTTCCACAAGCAAAGGCCTTCCTCTTGCGGAAGGCAGATCCTGGAACCAATCCTCTAGGTTCTATTTGCTTTTTTTTCCTAATGGGCAAACACAGCTGCCTGCACCCTTTGTCCACATTAGAACATAAGAAAAGCCCTGCTGGATCAGACCAAAGGTCCATCTAGTCCAGCATTCTGTCCACACACAGTGGTCAGTCAGCTGCCCACAGGAAACCCACAAGCAGGACAGGAGTGGAACAGCACCCTCCCGCCCATGTTCCCCAGCAACTGGTGTGCGTAGGCACACTGCCTCTGATACTGGACACGTTATCTCAGCATTCACTAAACCTACCCATTAAATTAGGCCAGAATTGTCTCCATACTGCAGATCTGGCAGGGATGAACGTCTTGTGCCCTGCAGTTGTTTTGGCCTGCATATCCGAACATCCCTCACCCTATGCTGGTTACAGCAGATGGGAGCTGTAGGCCAACTACGTCTGGAGGGACACAGGTTGCCCACCGTAGCCTAAGGCCATCTAGTACATCCCTGGCTCAGGTGAAATCTGAATTGGGTACCTACTAGCTCACATTTCGGCCCAGTCCGGTGCATGGTTGCTCAAAAGAAAGTTCTACTGAATTCAGTGGAACTTTCCCCCAAGTAAGCATGCAGAGGGTTGCAGCTGTGCTATACTAAGAGCTGGACGCTGTTGCAACTGACAATGCTCAAATATGTCAAAAGTACAAATATGTTTCAAACCTGGCCCTTCTGCAGTACTGATGAGCTTTGAAATCATGTGTTCTTGAAACTATTTTGGCTCTAGAGCAGCTTTCTCCGGCCTGGCATTTCTCCAGATGTGTTGGACCACAACATCCATCGTTCCTGGCTTGGAATGATGGGAGTTGCAGCCTAAGATACCTGGAAGGAGCCAGGTTGGAGAAGGCTGTTGTAGTGGGTCAACAGTAATCGGTATTCTGTCTTTCCGAATAGGGGAATAAGAGAGTATTGGTCAAATCTGTGTCTTTGGTTAAACCCGAAGCTCTTAGAGGACAACAGTTACTTAACACAGCCTTAAGGTTGTGTGTGTTCGTTTTCTGCCATTAATAAAATGGTTGTTTCCGGAGGTTAAAGGAACGTCTTGAGCCCATTTTTGGTGGAAAGGCAGCATAGAGATTAAATCAGGAGATTAAATAAATAAGTGGTACTTTGAGTTTTGTAATATTTTAATTTAATCTATTCCAACAGTTTACTGGTCAAACCATTTTAATAGGGACAAACACTTAGGGTTAGCTACCTCCATTTTGCTGGCAACTGTCAGACAGGGCTGGAAGGGCAGCTCATACTTCCGCAGTCATGGCTTCCAGAATTCACGCTATGCCTAGTCGACATGGGGCTGTTATGCACCGGAGTAGAAGGGCGTTGTGAAGCTTCATCAGCGGTTGGAACCTTGCTTGTAACCAAAACTACACAAGTGCAGTTTATAAGGATAGGCTGGCGTTATACTTACTCCATCCATAACTGGGTGTTCTTAACAGCAGCATTTTTAGCGTATTGCACCATTCTAGTCATTTTTAAGGTACTTAAGCTGCGTGATCCAGGCATCCAAACTGACCAACTTCTCCCCTCCCCTCCCCTCGGTGGAGATCTACCTTGGTTGTTGTGTGGCTAAGGCACCCTGTATGCTTCAGCCGCACAGTGGTCAAATCGGCTGGGGCAAGGTCCTGGTCCAGTGATTTAATGGCCCTCAGGCACACAGCAGGGCCACGTGTTAGGAAGTTTCATATGCTCTTGTTTTAGTTGGGTGTGTGTGGGAAAGCATTTTACTACGATGCGTCTTGAGCAAGGCAGATTATCATCTGAATAAACAGTTCCTTCTCCCGCTTCCCCAGCTCAGACAGGGACTTGTTCCAAGAACTGCTTCCAGTGTATTTTTCATACAATTGTGAAGGTAGGCCTGACAAGACCTCTTGAGTAGTTTGGTTCAACCAACCAACCGAAGAGCCTGATGGGATTGAAAGAATGTATACGTGTCTGACCATGCGAAGGTAATTGTAACTTGCTCATTATAGGCAGGAAATTCCTTTTTTAAGGAGTAGCTTAGGACCTTGGAAGTAAGATATAATAATACAGCTCTACTGATCAGACTGTGACTGAGTACTAATTGGTTTCTGAGCATGCTCAGTGTATTTTCTTTGTTTTCCAAGTTGTCCCTTTAAGGTGGGGGTGTTGAACCTCAGGCCTGTGGGCCACTTCTGGCCCTCTGGGATTCCCCAGATGGCCCCGCCCCTTTCCCTGGCCCCACCCCCTTTCCTCCAGCCATTGTTAACTTGGTGGTTTCCCAGCTTTTGTGCAGTCCCCCCTCCCCCAAGGTTGAAATGCCTCTTCTAAAACTAACTTACTTACAGTAAGAGCTTTCAGCTAAAATATGCTGGTATTGTTAGAGTTTAGGCCCCACCCCTCTTGCTTTTGGCCCTGCCCACCACTGGAATGTGGCCCCTGAGAGTATCTGACATAGAATTCAGCCCTCGGGCTGAAAGAAGTTCAACACACCTACTTTAAGGGACCAGTGCTCCCTCCTCTGTCCAATGCAGTTCTCTTTCCCCCTATTGCCATGATGGCTTAACCATAGTTAAGGGATATGTCAGCACTAACCTTTCAACCAGGGTTAATGCCAACCAGTTTCCCTTCTTAACCAGGGTTTGCTAACCACTTTCAGACTCTGGTTTCAAGACTTGCTTCAAGGCAAACCATAGAAGGGCCTGGTGCATCTTCTCCCCTGTTGTCAGAGGTGCCTGGGGTCCCACAGGCAGAGCTCTTCATTCAGGGAGTCATCCTGGCCGCTATTGGTGTGGTCAGACATGACACCTGTCTTGTGTTGACAGAAAATTCCTTACCTGGAGATAGTGTAGTAAAGGCAGTTAAAACTGGAGGATTTGTTGGCATAACTCCTGGTAAGAGAGAATGTCATTGTTTCCAATAACAAAATATTAGATAGCAATGTATTTTCTGTTTTTCCCATAAATCAGAATTTCCATCTTGTCCATAGATGGATCTCTAAAATAATTGGAGCGAGTGGAGAGATTGTGGGTGAAATCATGCTGCTGTCATTCTTCCATTTGGACAATAATGTATTAATGATACAGTTTTTGGAACTTTAACAGGAGTTGTCTTTGCTTCTTGGTTATTCAAAGGATTGAATGCAGAGGGATTTTGCAGAAGGCCTGTTCGGTGTTTTAACTGCTGGATCATCTTCATCTGTTAGCCAGCCTGTTATCCAAACAAATTTAGCAGCATGATAGAAGATGTGAGATTCCATGTCCTCCATTAGACCATGAGTCTTGTGCTGTTTTTAAGTTTAGTCTAGGCTTTTTTTTAGCAACTCATATAAATCTTTGAAAACTTTTCTTGCCACTCTTTCAGTAAATCCTCTCACAGTCTTAGGCCTCATGATGAACTGCATTAATCAAGAGGTCCAGTTATGCAGTTCTTCTCCTCTTTGGACCTGCAGGCCTTGGTGGCCACAGGTGAAGAGCCACAGAACAAGAGCCCTTTGGCTCTTGCCCAAGGCTCATCCCTTAGGCAAAACCCTGAGCTTGGTTCCCTGAGGGAAACAGGAAATACTCAGCTTTCAGGAAGACAGCCCCAGGTGCCTCAGCTAAGCTCTCCAACCCATTCTCATCTTCCATATCCTAAAGATCTAGAAGTCCCAAGAGAAATTAGCTAGGATCTGCTGAATGAGCAATTGGCGGGAAGCCATGTGTCACTGATGTTTTTTGGCATGATTAACCTTGCAAGGCCTACCTAATTCTGGCAATTTTCCTTTCATCCTTCAAATGTGCATCTAGGTCCGCTCCCAATTTGGGGGGGGGGGGGGCGCAGGAGGAAACAGGTGGATTTCATGGATTGTGTTACAGATTGTGGATGTGTTACAGGTTGCTGGGTGTGAGCAGCTGTACCTGGAGGCAGTATTGCCCATGTTGGGAGGCTCATGCAGTCAGGAACTGATAAGCCACAGACCAGTGTTTGAATTATGAGGGCGAAAGCCACACTCCCCCTCCTCCTAACCTCTTCCCATTTTAGGTAAATTAGGCCCTTTAGCCTCCTAAAAACAGTCCCTAAGGTGTCTGGGCTCCTCTGTGTTCTGCCCCCATTCTCTCACAGCAAGGGACACTGCCTGACCCCCCTCCACACTCACAATTACATTTACTGAAGGCTTCCCACCCTATGCTTTATATTCAGGGGTCCCCGGCCTTTTTGGATCGGTGGGCACATTTGGAATTTGGGGAGAGTATTGTCTGTTTTTAATTGTGATTTATTTATTTATTATATTGCTATACTGCCCAAGAGCCAGGCGGTTCACAAAAATTAATTTCATTTTTAATCTCTTGGTTTTTCTGATGGTTGTAATTTAGCCTTTATTTTAATCTTGGTTTTGTTACTGTCGGCTGCGTTGGGTGCCTTTTTCTGCGTGGAAAGGTGGCGTATAAATCAAATCAATTAAGTAAATGAGATGGGGAGCGAGCCTTCTCAGTGGTGGCTCCCTGACTTTGCTCTTCCCAGGGTGTCTCACCTGGGGCACCTATTCTGATGACACCTTTTAATTTGCCCAGGCTTTTTAAACCCAACTCGTTTTTTCTCTGCTCACAGTTCCGATGGTTTGTAAGCCACCCTGGGAATTAGTTGAAAGGATCGGTAGGTAGCCACCACCCTGATTGGCAAGCCATAGAGCAACCCTGTTGGAGTGGCTCACACGTTTCCTGTTCTTCGCTGCATCTGCTGAACCTGCTGCTCGTTGTAAAGGAGGCTGTTCCTTCTCTTCCAGGACGACGTGCGGCAGAAGGTTCACCTCAACACGTTTGGTTTCTTCAAGGATGGATTCCTGAAGGTCAACGTTAGTAACCTCTCAATTAAGCCTCCAGGGGTTGCTGACAAAAACGTTCTGGTAGGCATCTTTTGTACTTCTGTACTTGCCCCAAGTAGCGAAATCCCATTCACCTCTGTAGTGGTATAGGGCGGGGCCATGTATTGGGATTCAACGCTGCTTGGCCCCTGGCGGTAGTTCATTCTTTAAACAGAAGATGGCTTTCTAACTGATCAAGAAGGTGACAAAAATGAGTGGTGAGGGCCGCACATTCTTCACCTGACTTGGCGCTGCCATGTTTAGTCCTCACAGAGTGCTCAGAACCATTGGGTTTTCTGTGTAAGTTCAGGGCTAGAGTGCAAGTTGTAGGACAGGGGTGGGAAACCTCAGACCTGAGGTCCAAATTGGCCTTCCTGAGGGCCCCAGAGGGCCCAGCCCCCTTCCCTGAAGCACCAATCATTTCCTGACTTTTGTGCAGGTCCCCCCCCCCCCCGCCATTCTCATATGTTGAAATGCCTCTCCCAAGGCTTAGTTATTGGCATTTATATTTTAAGCTGGTATTTTTGATCCCACCCCTTTTGCCTTTGGTCCTGCCCACCACTGGAAAGTGGCCCCCAAGAACTTCTCTGAAATGGAATTCAGCTCTGGGGCTGAGGTTTCTCACCCATGTTCTAGGCAGTCGTGTGGTGAACTATTCTCTAAGGGGGCAATCCTTTGCATGTTTAGACAGAGAAAAGGCCTACAACTCCCAGCATTTGCTGGCTGGGGAATGCTGGGAGTTAAGGGCCTTTTCTTTGTCTAAACATACATAGGATTGTGCTCTAAGTTTAAACTGGGAAACTTTCCACTGCCCTAAATCGATGGGGATCTGATTCAGCATATTTGACTTACATGTAGTAAACAAAATTCTGTCATGTTAATTTTACATGCTGTATAAATATCTGAAATGATTTTTTTCCCAATAGCCAAAACTAGTTTAACTGAAATATTCAGGTGACAAAAGTCCAACAAACATGCCTTTCATTCGGTTTCTATCTCAGTCAAACAAATTAAATGCTTTCCTTGCATTTTTCCTCTGAAATAAATATTTTAACGTGGCAATTCAGTGGCATCAACTTCCCTTACATTTGATTTGAAGAAGACACTGCAAACTGTTAATATGCTATTTATTTTAGTTGTTATATTTTTAATCCACCCAATAACCAGTGTTAAGCATGCCTGAAGAATTGTGTACTTCAGGGCTAGGGAACCTCTGGCCTTCCAGATGTTGGACTGTAACTCCCATCAGCCCTAGCTGGCATAGCCGATGGTGAGGGATCCTGGGAGTTGCAGTCCCAGCAACCCCTGAAGGGCCACAAGTTTCCCACCCCTGCTGTACTTAAATCTATGTGTTTCATAGAGAGAAACAAATTTGAATTTAGACTTGACTGGTATTGTACCCATTTCAGGTATCTGGTTTAATTTGTACTGCATTCATTCATTGTGTCACTAATTAATTTTATGAAGTGATGCATTTCTAAAATCTTTGAAGGAAGAATAGAGTGGAACACCTTCCATGCCACATCATTGGCTCTGTTCACTACTGGGACGTCGCCCACAAAGCAGCGGCTCAGCTTGGACATCACGCCCAATTATACTTTGCGCTACCCCTAATACAGAACCCAAGCCATAGTTTAGAACTTCTAACCATGCCTTCAGTTTCTGCATGTTCAGCACTCTAGTGGTCTCTGGATTCAGAGCAATTCAGATACTTAATTATAGTTTGTCAGTTCAGACATCACCACGGTTGGCACAAATCGTGGTTCACAAACCATGGTTTGCGAACCCGCACTGTGGCTTCGGACTTCTGGATTGCTGCTTGTTCACAGCCCGTGCCTTGTCTATTCAGGCATCACACACACACTCACACACACACACACACACACACACATCACAGCAACCAAGGGTTCTTGGGAGCAGGTGAGCCTGCTGGCTGCCCCCTCCTGATCCCTCCTGCTGCACACGGGTGGAGCTAAGCAACCTGGGGGCGCTCTGTCACTGGGTTTAGCACGATGTCCAAAGTGGGAATTCTTGGTTCTTGGGGGAGAGAGCCCATGGTGAAACCACTTCCCTTTTGCCTATTGGAATATGTCTCCTCCAGAGCTTCTCCCAAATGGAATTCAGCCCTCTAGCTGGAAGAGGTTCCCCACCTCTGGGTTAAAAGGTCGCAAGATATTATAGAGCTGGAAAACGTGCAGGAAAGGGCAACTGAGATGTTCAAGGGGCTGGAGCATCTCCCCTGTGAGAGAAGGTTACAACAGCTGGGATTGTTTAGTTTGGAAAAAAGGAGGGTCAGGAGAGATGACAGAGGTCTACAGGATTATGCATGGTGTGGAGAATGTGGATAGGGAGACATCTTTCCCCCTCTCTCAAAATACTAGAACTCAGGGTCATCCTATGAAGCTGAGTGGTGGGAGATTCAGGACAGATCAAAGGAAGTATTTCTTCACACAGTGCAGAGTTAAACTATGGAACTCACTACCACAAGATGTAGTGATGGCCACCTATTTGGATGGCTTTAAAGGGGGTTTGGACAAATTCCTGGAGGAGAAGGGTATCAGTGGCTGCTAAGCCTGATGGCTCTGTGCTCCCTCCAGTGCCAGAGGCAGTGAGCCTATGTGACCAGTTGCTGGGGAACATGGGTGGGAGGGTGCTGTTGCGCTCATGCCCTGCTTGTGGGTTCCTGGTCGACAGCTGGTTGGCCACTGTGTGAACAGAATGCTGGACTACATGGACCCTTTGCCTGATCCAGCAGGGTTCTTCTTCTGTTCTTAAGCAGGAGCAGCTAAACAAACCGTGGAGCCAAGTGGGAGCAACTGGCTACCGTACGCCAGGATGCTCCCTCATCCCAGGAAGCGTGGTTTCTCTGGAACTCTGGCGTATTGTGTCATTCAAACCAGCCATCAGTTTTATTAAAGGTATTGAAACCTGTTGGTAGCCTTACATTTTAATCGTTCATTCTGTGAAAAATGTTTTTTAGGTGGGATTCAGTTTAGACCGAACACAGAACGACGGATTCTCCTCTTACCTGGTAAGACTGAAGGGGGTCTGGCATTCTTTTTCAGCCAAAATGAATTAGAAGCTCCATAACTTACCCTTGTTTACGGTTTTCTCAGCCCTAATAGAGAGTGCTTTCTTGAGCACGAATTTATCCTGGGTGCATCCTGATTTGGCAGCATGTAGTAGCACCTTTTAGATTGATATCTGCTTCTCTGACAAGCAACGCACCTGCTAGTTTAAAACCCCAAAGGCCACTGAAATGCTCTACTGTTTTAGAGCAGCGTGTGGCAGAAGGTCTACTGGTAGATGTCTGGGTGGTTTGAAGCAGATCTGCAAAGATGCGACTCCAGTTGTTTAACAACGGCAATAACAAAATGACTCTTCTCCCCACCCCACACACACATACTGCTGAATGAAGAAAGCTGGGGGTGTAACCTGAAGTGGATTTTTGTGGGGAAGGACTGTGATCTCTGCTTAGTTCTGGTACTCTAATTCCTGGGCTCAGGAATTCTTTTGCATAAGGTTTGATGGCTATCAGGGTTCTAGTTAATAACAAAGTAGATCCTGAAAGCCTGAAGTCTCCCCGCCCCTGTTGTAGGGGATAGATGCGTGATGATGCAAAATATGTCCCCTTTTGCCTTTTCTCCCCTTCTTCTCCAGGATGAAGAAGTAGATTATTGCATTTTGAATAAAACACCAGATCATGATGTCTCAGTCCATCTGCTCCTGAACTTCACAAAGAAATTGTAAGAGATCCATGCTGTGTGTCTTTCCAGTTCTCCTCTGCTCCCCTCGGCCCCCGAGTCTGGTCTTCCTATGCAACAGAAAGCACTAGCACAAAGTGTAATCTGCCATTCTAGACACTGGAGCAAAAAATTGTAACTTCCCACACACAGTGATGGGGTCTGAACTGGCAATGACTGAAGAGGTAACAGATCTTGGGGTTCCAGTAGAGAGCTCAATGAGAGCGGTAGGCCAGTGCTGTGAAAGAGGTGAATTCCCTGCTGGGGATTATTATGTTGTTGTTGCTATTATTATTATTTACATTTCTATACCACCCAATAGCCAAAGCTCTCTGGGTGGTTTACAAGAGATTAAAACCTTAAAAGTACAATATAAAACATAATATAACAATATTTACATACAAAAACAATTAAACAATCAACAATAGAAATCCCAGTTCAAGTTAAAACCTTATCATATGCTGTCAAGTGCCTGGGAACAGAGGAAAGTCTTAATCTGGTGCCAAAAGGATAACTCTGTTGGCGCCAGGCAGACCTCACTGGGGAGAATGTTCCACAATTGGGGGGTCACCACCAAAAAGGCCCCCTCGCTGGCACCTGGAGGAGGGCTTCAGATTCATGGGCCAGGAAGTGCTTGTTTTCTATTGTCAGGGGGAGTTGTTTGAAGTGGTTCCCCCCATCTGTCATCTGAAGTGGGGCAGCCCATGCTATCACCTCATTCGACTTCCTGCTGAGACCCAACGAATGTAATGTCTTATTGCAGGCCTTGCAGTTAAAAAGAAAGTGTATCTTCAAAAAATCATAAGGAATAAAATACCAATCAGGAGGGGCAGGGAGCCTGGTGGGTGCCAAGAGAGATGGCCATGGGCACCATGTTAGAGACCCCCAGATGTAGGGGATGGCGTGCTGGCTTCGGGCCATGGAAACCTGGGTTCGTCTTGCTCAGACTTTAAGCTCACTGGGTGATCTTGCACTTTAATGCCCTTGTATCCTGTTCTTTCGTCCCAAAGGGCTCTCAGAGAAGCTGTCAATGAAAACAGTAAATCAAAACAGCTGTCTGTATGAAAACAGTATGACGGTAAAACAGGCTCAAGGCAGATGTTAAAAGCCACAGCTGGAGAAACTGGCAGGGTCAAAACATGTAACGAGGAAAATACATGTTGTTCTAAGCTGCCGAGTGATTCTCCTAGGTGCCTTTGGGTGGAAAAGTCGGATATAAATTCAATAAATAAACAACGAAGGCTGCAATCCTATGCATGTTCAGACAGAAAAAAGTCCCACAACTCCCAACATTCCACAGCCAGCCAGCATGGCTGGCTGTGGAATGTTGGGAGTTGTGGGACTTTTTTCTTTCTAAACATGCATAGGATTGTGCCCTAAAAGAACTGGGCCAATAAATAGCTCTTCCTCAGAGGCCAAGACCATAACAGAGGGGATGCTATTTCAGGTTGCCACCCCAGGGTGTCTTTCAACCCCACCTGCCTCATAGGGTTGCTGTGAGGATAAAAGTGGGGGCAACTGCATGTAGTATGCTGATCTCTGAGGAAGGGCAGGATAAAAACCGAATATATGCTTGGCCTTCTCTGAAAACTAGGCCTGCTATCTTCCATTTTCTTTGAAGGCTGCTTTAAAACCTGTTTTGAAGATCTTGCAGTCCTTTTGGCATCACATCGGGCTCCATTTCCTTCCTGCCGGTGTCTTCAGTGCAGCTCTGCAGCTGTCGGCCTCTTTCCTTGCCTCATGCCCTCCTTTCTAGCCCATTAAGAAAGCAGTTTCTCCCCCCCTGCCCCCAAACAGCAACAAAGAGAATCCCATCTTTCCTACTTCCAGCTTCTTCCATTAGGTTTTTGCGCTATCAAATCACACTCTCCTCCCTTGTCTCCGCAGCGTGAAAGTCAAGTCCAAAGTCAACCCTGCTGAGTTGCCCGAAATAGTCTTTAATGAGCCTCAAGGGAACACGAATTCTGGAAGCACCCAGATTTCCGGTAAGCCTGCCCCAGACCAAAGGACGTTTGGTCACAAACTTTATAGCTTGAATTACTTGCCTTCTACAAAAGCCTGCATTTTACGGGATTAACATGCATGAGGATTACTTATTTATGGAGGTCACCACCACAAGATGGCCACCACAAGATGGTGGATTAGGGTTATCCTCTGAGCATTTATCCATTGATGACCATTAGCACTGATAGCTAAACAGATCTTCCATTGTCAGATATGGTTTACCTCTGAAAACCATTTAATGGGGGTTTACTACTTGTAGCTGTCCACTCTTGGAAACCTAGGGGTTGCTCACTCGAGGGGCTTCGGGTCTGATCCACCAGGGTGGTTCTTAGTTACCTTGGGATAACCACCTCTGGTCTGTTGATACTTTCCACGGGGGTGACTCAGATGCTGGGACGGGATTGAAAAGTTACCGTTAGCATAAAAACAGAACTTACATGGGTCCTTAGGATTTAGATTGGCCTGGTGCCCTTCCCCAGCCTGGACGTCAGATCCCATCAGCCCTAGCTAGCCTGGCCAGTGGTCAGGAATGCTGGGAGTTGTAGTCCCAAAGTTCTGGAGGGCACTAGGTTGGGGAAGGCTGAGCTACAGGATAAGGTGGGACAGGTGAGGCAGGGGTGGGGGAAGAGAAGTGTTTGGGGAGGGTGGGGGGAAGGATAAGGCATGGGTTCTACCTTAGCCAAAAGCAAACAAGATTGCTGTGTTGTGAGCAGCCCTGCAGAAGAGTGCCCTAAACGGTGACGCAGGAATTAGTCCTTGGGTTTACCCTGAGTAGAACTGATTGTTCTGCCCAGTGGGCCTTGACACTAGATGGGAAATTCTCCGTAGCTGCCCATGGATTGTGCAAGAGTGTTGAGCAGAGAAGATGGACAGGGCAATGTGTTGCCCCGGCCGTGGGCATTGAATTCTTAGGTTAGAGGTACCAAGATAGTGATAAATCAGATTCAAAGGTTTACTTACAAGGAGACTTTATTGGGTAACTTACAGCACACAGGCATATTCAATGGTTGGATCAAACAGCTTCTCTGAACCCAGAGCTATCGGGTACAATGGGCCTTATACCATGCATGTTAGCAATAAGGCAGCACGACAGCAGCAAGCGCCCCTCGCGTTCATTCCCAGCGTAGACTAACAGCACTACGTTCTCAGCACAGCCACCTGTATCTCAGCATAAACACACGGCTTCACTTCCCAGGCTCAGCCTGATAAAGCCTTCTAGCAGTCATTAGTATAGAATGTGCTGGGGCTGTTATCAGCCTTTTGACTCATCTGCACATGCTCAGAGGCTTACTAACAAGGGAATTGCACCAATAATGAGCTTAAGCAAGAATTATGGATCTCCAGGCTCCTTTAACACTATAAATGAATTGGCTACGCTCCTGGGGCCAATACAGGCAGTCCCGGATCTCATGCTGATTCCAGTCTCGTTTGAACGTGTCTGACTTCACTTTTGTGCGTTTTGTACACCTAGATCCTAAGCAGTCTCCCAAGCAAAATAGCACCGACACCCAGGTAAGAGATGGCCGGTTTTCTGAAGCTGTTGAAGGCAAGGGAGGGGGAGGGGAGCCGCCCATTCCTGAGCAGGGGTGTATTTCCCATCCATTAGGGGGTGCCCCCCAATACATACATGCTGGCCATGTTGATGTTCTGAGCCCTATAAAGATCGTGTTATCTCAGCTGGAAGTGGAAGCTTTTGATCTGCTTGCCGCCCTGCCACAGGAAGAGAGGGGAGGGGGCGTTCACAAGTCCTAGACTCAGTGCGGCTCATTCTCATTGTGCTAAACCAGGCGTGGGTGACATGTAGGCCGCATCGGGCCTCCCATGGCTGTTTTTGCAGGCTGTGCCGTGGGGTTCCCTTCTGCTGCCACCTTTGCAGTGGTGGCAAACATCCGAGCAGTTTTGCAGGGAAACAAGGCACGCATGCATCATGCCCCTCATTTCCAAGTAGAATTGTACTCCCAGAAGCCTGACCCAGGTTCTAATCCCCACTTGGCCATGAAGCTCACGGGGTGACTTTGGGCCAGTCACTGACTCTCAGCCTAGCCTACCTCACAGGGTTGTTGTGAGGATAAAATGAAGAGGAGGTGGGTCATGTAAACTGCTTTGGGTTCGTTGCAAGAGGGGAAAAGGGTGGGATAGAAATGTAATCATAAAGAAAATAAAAAATAAGGTTGAGCCTACTGTTTGAAAATAATTTCATCCTACTTCTCCACCTGTGCCATTTAACTTCTCCTCTGCTGTGTTCAACGGATGGTTTGTTTACTTAATTTGTTCAGCTTGTTAGCAGTGAATTGTGAAATGGTTCTGTCTTCTTGTCTTGGCTCAGGTGCCGGCGGAGAGGAGATACCCCATCCAAAGCAAAGACAACAGCTTTTCATTCCAGGCAGGTGCTCCTCTTGATCTCCATACCTGAAATGTGGGGGGGGCGGGGATCTGCTTGGCCCAAAGGTGTCCAAAGAACAGGCTCCTGTGCGAACCTGACCAGTCACTAAAATCCATTTCGGAGGCCCTTTTCCACTCATCCCTGCCATCGGAGACGGATTGGGTAGATGGCAACTGGTGGTGGCAGAACCCCATTTGTCCAACAGTTCTGTCTTATCTGCGGCATATGCCTCTGTTCTTATTATATTGTAATTTTACCATGTGACGGGGGGAGATTGTATTGTATTCTATGGTTGTTTTTAAACGTTAGCTGTCTGGAGTGGTGCGTAAGCACCAGAAGCGTCATGGGACCTACATTTTCAATCAAATGAGTAGCATAATGTAGACATAGAAGGAAGAAGGAGAAGTGAGGGGGGACAGGAACAGGCCTTGCTCCATTTGGACTGCCCCTGCCAGGTGACGCAGGGCCATTCCAACAGCCTTGATGGCAGTCGGTTTTTTTCCTTTTCTCTCCCCATGCCCTTTTCCTTGTGTGTTGTTGTTTTTAGGTTGTAAGCCTGCAGGCAGGGACTGTCCTGTATTGAGTGAGTGAGTGAGTGAGTGAGTGATTGTAAACTGCTCCCAGGGGGGCTTTTGGAGGCTGCGGTGCAACATCAAAATACTTGTGGTATTGTGATACGAAGCAGCAGAAGCTCTCTGACTACTCCTATTTATTTATTTTGTATATAGTCAAAGAGTTTCTGCCACTCCTTGCCCCACTCTCTCCGTTAAAATGGTGTTGATCCATTTCTCCAGCACTACTTGGGCGCACCCGCAGCGTTGCAATTCACAGTCACGCTTATTTAACAGCCAGAACTCTTTTAGACCTGGGATGTGGGTGGGGGCGGTTATCTTACATCAGGGCACCTCCTGACAGCCTGCAGGAGTCATCAGCTCTTCCTTTCTGTGTTTCAGTTCTACTTCAACATCAGCTCCAAGAACCAGGAAGGCCTCTATAGTCTCTATTTCCACAAATGTGTTGGGAAGGACATGCGGAATGAGCAAGTCGTCTTCACCCTTGAAGTGAGTTGGTTTCTCCCCACCCCCCAAAATGTCTAACTTAAGGCGCAACCCTATGCATGTTCAGACATGCATTTATTTTCTGTCTGAACATGCATGGGAGTGTGCCTTTAATGTGTATGGGAAGGTCTGGAGGGTTGATTGGCTTGCAGCCGTGCAGCCGGAATGCTTTTGGTGACCGGGGTGTCCGAAGGCTACCCTGGGGAAGAGGGATCCATGCAGAACAGCCTGGGCTTAAAATAGGCAGCCTAATTGCATTAACTGTTAATGTTTTTTTTAATGCCTGGTGCTTCTCAGCTATCTGAGAACCTTTGTGCTCACTGGCCAGAGACCTGGAAGGTGAGAATAAGGACTTCCTCTCGTGCAGGGGTACACCCCAGAGGGCAGGATTTAGAACCCACGTGGGTTGGATTTATCCCCTGGGCCTGAGGGTCCCCCTTCCGGCTCTTTTGGCGCCGATTCCTTTTCAATTTAACGCTTCCTCCACTTTCAGATCGGGATCATGGAGGAGAATCCCAACAGCTACCTCTCAGCGGGAGAAATCCCTCTGCCCAAGCTCTACATCTCCATGGCACTCTTCTTTTTTATCGCTGGAGTTATCTGGATCCACACACTTCGGAAACGCCGGTAAGCGGGCGGCTTTACAAAGCGGCGACAGTCCTGCTCAAAAAGAGCCTCTTTCCCCTTCAGCCCTGCAAAATGTTGATTGGAACATTTTTTGCGCCTATGTGAGACAGTCTGCAAAGAACGCACAGGTTAGGCACGCGTCATTCCCACTGGGCGCTTCAGTTCCAGGGGCATCTGATTTCTGCCATGCTACTTCTGGGGCGTAAGTTGTAAAGCCAGAGATGGTTTCTTGGCAAGCTAGAACACCAGCCCTACGCTTCAGATCCAGAAGTCACACCCTTACTTATCAGTGCGTGGGAACTGGCCTTGATCAGCTCCCTAGTGCAAGGCACGCACTCTACACATCCTCAGAGGCACTCTGCTTTTCCGACTGTGCACATGTTGAATTTTAATATATTTGTTTTAACGTTGTGTTTTAATGAAGGTTTTGTTTTTAATCTGGATTTTATTGTTGGCTGCCTTGAGTGTTGTTAAATAAATAGGGGAAAACAAGCCCCACCCCCGTTGAAGCACAAGGCAGAAGACCCACAAGTACAGCACCGTGTTCACACGGGATTGCACAGAACACATCTTCCCATCCCCAGATTTCTTGGGTCAAGGGGGAGAACTGGTGCTGTCGTTGAAAGCTGGGGCGTGATACCAGGCATATATGTAACCAGTGGAAGTTGATGGCTCTGACTTCGATAGGGCTGTGAATCCATTCTGGGTTTCAGTGAGAACCAGCCAGAATTCTAAAGGAGCTATCCAAGGTGCTGAACCCTATCCCCAAAATAGGTTCGGCACCTTGGATAGCTCCTTTAGAGTTCTAGCTGGTTCTGACCAAAACCCAGAATGGATTCACAGCCCCACCGAAATCAGAGCCATTGACCTCTGCTGTATGAAACTGAGTTGATGGGTGACCCAGTTGTGGGGAAGTGTGATTTGGTAACCTGTGATTGGAGCCTACAATAAATCACCTACCTTCCCTCAGCTCTCTCTGTCAGCTACTATTGTGTTTGTTTATTTATTTCATTTCTATACCACCCAATAGCCAAAGCTCTCTGGGCAGTTTACAAAGATTAAAACATTTAAAAATACAATATACAGATTTTAAAATCCAGTCCCATAAGAACACACATGAACAGAATATACAAGAACATATACCTAAAACAACTTCAACAAGCAATCTCAAAGCAGACAACCATTACCATACGCCATTCCAGGATCAATTAAAACTTATCATATGCTGCCTCTCCTATTGTAATCAAACCTTTACAGACTACTTTCTCCCCACCTGATCTCTGGCTGCCTGAGACTTAGTGGGTGGTTATTCTGAACAGGACTTTCTCAGTGGTGGCACTGATCTCTCTCCTCCCATAGCACTTTTCTAGATGCCTCGTGTATAGGCAGCGCTGTTCCACAAGACTTTTGGGTCCCACTGATTATGGCGTTCTTTGGTGGTTTTCTTTATCCTTCCTGGTTGGGTTTTTGTTTGTTTGGTCTTTAGTTTTAGAATTATGGACTGCTGTCATATTGGTGTTGGTCTGCTTCACAAATAACGCTAATCTGTGGTTTGTTGCCCTGACCAAGCTTTTTTCTGGCAGATGATGGATTGAACAAACTGTGGCTTGTTTTCTCAATCCCTGGCTTGTTTGATCCCTTCTTCCTTTATCTGCTCCCTCCCTGTATCCCAAATGCCTTTGTGGTGCTTTCCTACTGGCTTGTGGAGTGGCTGGGTTTTTTTACCACTCTTGCCCGCCCCCTCTGTAACCTGGCAAACAACCCATGAGCAGCCCACAGTTCCGGGTTCACACAAAACGACCCATGGTTTAAACAGCCATGGGTTGTCACAACCCAACAACAAACCATGAGTTCTTTTTGTGTGGTTCATGGTTAACAAGCCATGTTTTATTAGCACAGCTGGGTTCAAACATCACAACAACCCATACCATGGGTTAGCGTTCTGTGTGAGCCAGGCTAATTTTTGTTTTATTTAATAGTTGTTAAACCTCCTCCCGGGCCCTGGATATAAAGCGGCAACAGAGTCCACAGGCGTCTACCTCTTTTCTAAAATATTTGCACCCTGCCTTTTGATTTTATGGATGCACCCTTAAAATGCTACATCACCTTAGTAGCTCTTCTGATGCTGGAGTCTTTGTTGCTCTTTAATTGTCACCTCTTCATTACAGGGCTGATGTGTTCAAAATCCACTGGCTCATGGCTGCTCTTCCTTTCACCAAGTCCCTGTCTTTAGTCTTCCATGCAGTAAGTAACATCTTGGTTCAACTGCCTGCTGTATATGCCACAGGGGTATTGGATGCGTACAGTGATGGGAGTCAGGCAAAAGGGCAGGGGAGAGGTAAACATCCCTTCGTAAAGTCTCCCAGTGTGCTTCTTTGTACCATTAACTGTGCTGATAACATCCGTGCTGTTGAAATGGAAAATATTACTGTACTGGTAGAGTGTCTGGCTAGGGCAGGGACACCCAGGCTTTTTGGCTTGGTAGGCACATTTGGAATTTTGAAAGAGTGTCCTGGGCGCTCTCACAAAATGGTTGCCATGGGGTGTGGCTACCATGGGGGCATGGCTATGAAATGGCTACTGTGCTGGGCAAGCCCGGTCACATAATACTTGTTCCCCAGAAGGCAAGCTGGTGAGACTAAGAGGAAAGCCGCTCGCCCAAGAACCTCAGTCTGAGGCAGCGATGGAGTCTGAGCACAAAACCACTCTTTGGAACCCAAATAAAGGTGGTGCTGGTGGGCAGCACTTCGCTTTGCAGCATGCCAGCCTCATGATGTTTTTTTTAATAAATCTTAAGAAATAAAAGAAAAATCAAGAGGGGCAGGGAGCCCGGTGGGTGCCAAGAGAGGTGTCTGCAGGAAGACTGGGTTCAAGTCTACGAGGGATGTTGGAGGAATCCATCTGGGGGGTGAAGCTTGCCGAGCTTTCCTCACCTCAGCCCCCTGGACTTCGGCTCGCTTCTCCATGAGCTGGTCCGACTCGATCTGCATTGAGTTAGGCCAGCTCGTGGATTTTTTTGTTGGTTTTGGTTTTCATAAATAGAAATTTGTGCAAACTGCAGCTGCAATTTGTGTAATTTGCTCAGATTTCGGCTGTAATTTGCTCAGATTTCGGCTGTAATCTGTGCAGATTTTTATTTATTGGGGGGTAGAGGGAGAACCCTGAGAAAAGTCCCCAGATTCTGGGGAAAACCTACGGCGCAGCTTGTGAATGCAAGCCAAGCTGGGCAGGGGGTGGGGATCTGCCAGGCCCCCAAAGGGCTGGTTTTTCAAACGACAGACATCCCTTGTCTCCACTGAGTTATAGAATTAGAAGGGAACTCGGAGATCACCTCACCCAGCCCCCTGCTTGATGCAGGCTCACTGGGTGATCTTGGGCAGGCCAGGTGGTCCGTCTCTCTGTGTGCCAAACCTACCTCACAGGGTTGCTGTGCGCATAAAATAATGGGGAGGAGGGGAAATACACTGCCCTGCCCTCCTTAGCAGAAAAAAGGCGTGATATGTAAGTGTAAGAAACATGAGAGGAGGCCATCTCGTCCAGCATCCTGTTTCCCACAGTGGCTGGCCAGACGCTTCTGGGAAGCCCCTAACCTTCTCAAGCAGTGTGTCTCTGAGCAACGAGAATGCAGAAGCACCATTCAGTTCTTATGGCTAAAGAACTCTGGATGGAGGGACCCTTCGTGGACTTGTCTGTTCTCAGCCGGCGGCCATTGGCACATCGTGTGGCCGTGAACTCCATAAAAGTGCTGGTTAATTGCATTTTTCTCTCACTGTTCTTCCAAGGGGCTCAGTGTGGCAGTGTTCTCTCCCCCACCCCACCTTTTTTTCCCTCACAACAGCCCTGTGAGGTAGGGTACATGTGTAAGTAGTGTGCCCAAGGTCGCCCAGTGAGCGACGGGCTGAGAACGCAGTGGAGCAGCGGAGCTGTCCCTGTTGCTCTCCTCCCCTCTCCCTTCTGGGGGGCTCTGGGGTGCGCCTGGGTCTCGCCTGAGGCCCCCTGGGATGGATGGGCTGGCCTGGTAGGCCAGATTTGGCCCGTGGGCCGGAGGCGCAACACTCCTGCCAGAGAGCCGTGACTGGAGCCCAGGGCCAGCCTCGAGGGCGGACACGGTGACTTGCCCCCCGGCGCTCTGCCTGTCAAGCAAGCAAGGGGGGCAGCGGTGATGGAGGAGGGGCAAGAGCACTTCCGGCAACAGCAGCGAGAAGGGAGACTTACCCTGGCATGGAAGAGGCCAGGGCTGGCGTCAAAAGTAGGCCTGGCCGGGCAGCTGCCGAAGGCCCACACCTGCTAAGGCTGCACTTCCTCTTCCCCATCGCACCCTGCTTGTTCCCCTGCCTCTTGCTCTGGCCCAGACAGAGGAGCTGGGGAGAAGCAGGAGCAGCAGATGCCATGGCCGACTTGCTCCCTTTTTAAGTCTCAGCCTGTCAGCTGCTGTGTTGTCTGAATAGTTCTGAAATGTCTTTGAATCCATTGCTTTCTTGCATTTTCATTTTGGTATATTAGTTTGGTCATGTCCTGTAGACCACCCTGCTATCCACAAGGATGAAGGGAATATACTTTTAATAAACAAATCCTGCCTGGAAAGAGCAGGATAAATACTTAAAATATTTGGTGCAGAGCTGAGTTGTACCTTTCTCTTCCAGATCGACTACCACTACATCTCCACTCAAGGTTATCCAATTGAAGGCTGGGCTGTTGTCTACTACATCACTCACCTGTAAGTGTACAGACTGCATCATTGTCCGTGTGTTTGTCCCCCTCCACTGAGGTTGGCCGGGGAGGCTTTGCTTTGGATCCATCTTTCCAGGAGATTAGCTTTTTGGGACTCGAGCAGGGCCTTCTTGATGACTGCACTGATCATGATGGAACTCCCTCTGCAGGGAGAGTTGCCTTTTCACCTCCATCTGTTTTCATCAGCGAGTGAAGACTGGTTGAGCCAGCAGTCTTCTATATCCATCCGCAGTAGAGGTGGAAGTTCCATGTAAATAGTTTACCCTGCGCATTTTTGATATTTGGCATTACGCTTTTGCGATGTATGAATGGGCTATTTTTAGATCGGAGTGGGGAACCTCAGGCCTGGGTGTCAGATCTGGCTGTCCAGGAGTCCCAATGGAGCCCTCCAGGGTTCTCCAGATAGCTACACCCCCTTCCTCCGGCCCCACCCCTTTTCCTCCAACCACTGATGGTTTACAGCCTTTTACACGTTTTTCCTGTTCTAAAAGGTTGAAATGCCTCTCCTTATGCTAAGTTTCTGGCAGCAAGAGCTTCAAGCTAAAATAGACTGGTGTTTTTTGGCTCCGCCCCTTTTGCCTCTGGCCCCACCCACAACTGGAACACGGCCCCTGAGAGCTTCTCCAAAATGGGATGTGGCCTCTGGCTCAAAGAGGTTCCCCTGTCTTAGTTGGCAGTACACTGATTTGGAATGCTACTATATAGGGAATTATTTTATGGATACAATTTCATAGACCGTTTCCAAATCCAGGATGGCACAAGTTGGACTCCAAAGTAGCAAAGCTCCCAATAAAACGTTGACCTCACCTGAGGGTATTTGGCATATCTCTGAACCCAGTCTCCGAACTGAAGTCCTCTCACTGGAAAAGGGAAGTGCCAGAGAACTCGGAGGCCAAGCAAATGATTTGCACGCAAAAGATCCCAAGTCCCGGGGGTGGGGTTGACGTAAAGTGCTCTGGGAGAAACAAGCTTTTTTCAGGGTGCAGGATGGAAATGTAGAAAAGTCTGGTTTTAAAATTCTTTGAAATCTGCATTAAGAGGGTGTGCATGTGTGTGGCATTTTCAACATGACTTGGGTAACATTTCCCTTTGACTTCTAAAAGACATGTAGTTTCTAGAGTGGACATTGTGGCAAGGGATCGTGGGAACTGCAGTCCAACACATCCAGAGGGTGCTAGGTTGGGGAAGGCTGTGCTTGAGGTCTGAGGAGAATCGCTTTGTCGGGCAGTGCTAGCTCCCGTTCATGGCTGGCGGGCGCTTTGCTTCCCAGGTTGAAGGGAGCCTTGCTGTTCATCACCATCGCTCTCGTTGGCACTGGCTGGGCGTTCGTTAAGCACATCCTCTCAGACAAGGACAAGAAGATCTTCATGATCGTCATCCCGCTGCAGGTGAGGCCAGCAAGGCTTCTTGCTGGGAAGGGGCTTCCCCCTGCTGCATGCGTTTTAAGGGAGCGCCATGCTCTCCCCTTGACTAGGGATTGGTCCCACGCTCAAGCCCCACCATCCCACCCGTGGAAGCCCTGTTCGGCTACTCCACTGGCTTCTGAGACTTCAGCAGGGATTGCTCGCTGCCCTGTTCTGTGGTTCCTTGAGCTTTCTCCATTGACCTGGTTCGCACAATCACCATGGGTTAAACAAGCCATGGCGGGTTGTTCAAGCCACGGTGTGTGCCAAGCCTCATTTGCCTACTCACCAACCTGGGCGTGGTTTGTCAGGTTGTCTGAACCCGGCTTGTTGCAGGGAGAAACAACCGTCAAATCATCCAACAACAGCCCATGGGGTATTTGAGGGTTGCTTCTCTCTCTCAGGAGGCATGGCACCTGGGCTCAGATGACATGGCAAGCCATGTCCAGGCCATTGATTAGGCAAATAGCACCTGGCATATACTGCAGCTTCAAGCAGACACTGTGGCTTGTTTAACCCACGGTGATCATGCAAACTGGCCCATTGGCAGGCAGAAAAAGGCAAGAAGAAAACAGGACGCATAATCAAACAATGGAATTGACTACCATAAGCTGTAGTAATGGCCACCAATTTGGATGGATTTAAAAGGGAATTAGACAAATTCCTGGAGAAGGCTATGAATGGCTACTAGTCCTGATGCCTCTAAGCTACCTCCAGTACCATTAGCAATGTGCCTATGCATACCAGCTGCTGGGGAACACGGGTGGGAGGGTGCTATTGCACTCCTGTCCTGCTTGTGCATTTTCCGTTGACAGCTGGTCAGCCACTGTGTGAACAGAAAGCTGGACTAGATGGACCCTGGGTCTGATCCAGCAGGGCTGTTCTTATGTTCTTAGGACCTTGGAGAGCTCTGAGTGGGTCCTGCTGGCTGGAGCTCTCTCCTACTAGGACCATAGGAGGATGTTGTCTCAGCAGGGAGCTGAGGCCAACTGAAGGCTTATGCAGGCTGGCAAGTCCCATAGTGTGGTCACTTCTGCCCCTCTGGGGGGAGATGACTGGATTATTAAAGGCCCCTCGCCTGATTTTGTAGCCTGGGACTTCTGCAAGGCTGGGAAGATGGAGGTGCTGCTGAGGGCTCATCCTCTGCCCCAGAGGACGATGGCAGGGCCATGTCCTCTGGCTGGAAGGGTCCTGAGTAAGGCACTGTCTGTCCTACCCTCGAGGAGGTAGCCTGTGTCTCATCCTTATCAGAATCCTCTGTTGTAAGGCCCAAGCACTGAGGATCATTATATCCACCCACTTCCAAACAAATCTTTGCAGCCACAGGGGCTAGAATCTTGCTTGCTCATTTTAAATGAGCGCTGAGAGTCCTGGGAAACAGAATTTTGCAGTCCTGCAGAACGTTGCCGATACTGCTTTGTACAAACCTGGCATGCTTCTGGTGTCCTTACGGTGACCAACGTCTCTCTCTTGCCCTTTCCCAGGTCTTGGCGAACGTCGCTTACATCATCATCGAGTCGACAGAAGAAGGCACGACGGAATATGGACTGTGGAAAGAGATCCTTTTCCTGGTAGACTTGCTTTGCTGCGGGGCCATCCTGTTCCCAGTTGTATGGTGAGTTGCTACAGACGGGCTCTGCAAACACAGTCCACGTAACCTGGTCAGTCGCAGTCCTTACAGGGCCGGGTTTGGGGGCAGGAAACCCCGGTGACCACCTGGAATAGCAGGCTTCATCTGGCACTTTTCACGGGCTGTTGACTCAACTATTTCTTGATGTTCGTTTCTTACATTTTTATCCGGCCTTCCTCTAAGAGGCTGAAGAGCCCGTGCTTGGTTCTCTCTTTCCCCCCTCCATTTGATCACTGCAGCAACCCTGGAGTCACACTAGGACCACAAGACCTGGGTTCAGACTCCCCTTCAGCCCCACAGTTTACTGTAGGGATGGGGAACCTCCAGGCTGGCAACCAGATGCAGCCTGCGGGAGGTCCCCGCCTGTCCTGCTATGGCTGAATCAGACTCTGTTAGAATGCATTATGGTGCACCCCAGAAGGCAAGGCAAGAAAGCAGGCAAACGGTCAAGCACAAAGGTTTCAGTCCAGTATGGGATCAGGCTGAGGCAGGAGTGCTCAAGACACAAGCAAGGTCAAAGCTCAGTTAAGCTGTCAGATACAATGCACAGCCCAGAAGCAGAGTCAAGCAGGAGTCCTAGGGGCAGGAGCACAGAGGTTCACTCACAAGGCAAGGTCAGGAAAGGAAGATACAAGGCCCTGGAGCTGCTAGGATGATGTTGTTCTAGCATCAGCTAACCTAAAACTGAAGGCCTATATAGCTGGAGCTTCCTGAGCCCCACTCAGGGCTCAGCTACGGTTTCAGGCCGTGTTCCCGAGGAGTCCTTTCCTCTTGAGGAATCATCCTCTGTAATTGAGAACGTCTTCTCAGAGGAGTCCTGTTGGCCTGCCTCTTGAGGCAATGACGCTCTCGGGGTCTAGGTGGTTGCCTGGTCTCTGCCTCAGAGAGGGAACTCCCCTCCACCTGCAGGGATGGACCTCGGGGATCTTCTCTGAGGGCCCAGGCCCTGCCAGATCTCCTGGCATGGGTCTCTCCTTGGTGTTTTCTGTCTCTGGGAGCTCTAGCTCCTCCTCAGAGGGGGACTCTTCCAGTGGGGGCATGATACCACCCAAACAGCCCACTTCCCTGCTGCCCTGACCTCCAGTCAGAGATAAGGGATTTCTCCTCCTCCCTGTCACGCTGCAAGGAGGCTTTCTAGAAAGCCTCCATTACTGCCAATGGAGGCTTTTAAAACCCTAATTGCAGCGTGTGTCTGGGGTGTGTGTGCGCATTACTTGAGGGAAGAACTACCTCCTCTCCAGCACTGCAACACCACCACCATCCCTGAAAAATCTCTTTAAAATCAGGCTTTTAAAAAGCCTCCATTTGCACCGTTGGAGGTTTTTTAAAACCTGGTTGCAGTGGGGGAGGTGATATCTGCAACTGTGAATGGGGTCTGGGTAACCCCACGGGGGGGGGGGGATGCCAGGAGTGCCCCTCCCCCCCACTGCTGGCCCATGGACCCTGACGTGGTTGCCCAGAACCAGTTCAGACTTCAAAAGGTTCGCACCCCTGGTTTACTGGGTGGCCAGTTGGGACAGTCTCTTTCAGTTGCTGTGAGGATAAAAACAGACCATTCATTTCCATCGGACTACCTTTGCTTTGCTTGTGCTCCTGGCAAACTCTTCCTTTTTGGCTGTGGAGCTTTGGTGTGTGACCTGCCATGCCATATTTCTGGGGCTATGAGGAATTTGCAGCAGGCCTTCCTAGCCGACAGAGGATGCTGTATTCTTGAGTCAAGCCTGGAAGGTCTGTAGCCTGGGGATGGAGAATTTAGATTTTTGTTCGCAAATCGTGTCCCGTTCACAACCCTGAACATGAGCACGAGAGCACGTCTGTCGAAAATGTTTGGAAAGTGCATTCGAAAAATTGTGCTTTTTTTAAAAAAATGTGCCTTTTCACGCTTTTGTCTATGGGGAAAAGTGTGCATTTTGCATGCCCTTAAAAAAAAGAAGCATTTTTCCCATTCGAAATGGGTACTTTCCCCATTCGAATGAAACCGGAAAAGAGCACAGTTGAATATGGGAAACGAGGTGAGCCAAGCCTCGAGGTAGTTTTCAGAGAATCTCGCTGATCATGAAAGTCGCTTCTTCGCCCATCCCTGCTGTGAGCCCCGTTGGTGGTTCATTTCGTTTCATTTATTATGTTTCTATTCCATTCAATAGCTAAAGTTATCTGGGTAGTTAATAAATATTTTTAAAACCCTTAAAATACAGCATTATGCATAATATAAGAACAGTTTAGCTACAAACATATCAACAGAGCACATGCATCCAAACAATATCCCATGACCTGATTAAAACCTCCTCATTATCCATAGTATAAAAACAATTTCCATACAAACATATAAACAGACAGCACACACAGACTCGCATATCTAAACAATTTCACACAATCAACAAGAATTAAAATCCAGGACCTGATTAAAACTTCATTGTATGCTGCCAGATGCCTGAGAGAAGAGGAAGGTCTTAACCTGGCACTGAAAAGATAACAATGTTGGTGTCAGGAGGGCCTCACTGGGGAGTTTATGCCATAATTGGGGGCCACCACAAAGAAGGCCCTTTCCCTTGCTGCCAACTTCCAAGTCTCCCTTGGAGGAGGGCTTACATGATGAGTAGCATACAGGTAGGTTTGATGGCACTGCTCACTGAGCATCAATGGACTTGAAGATATTAAATGGTAACTCATAACCGGTTCACACAGACCTCTTTCTTCTAGGTCAATAAGACACTTACAGGAGGCCTCTGCAACAGATGGGAAAGGTAAGGAATTCATCTTGATTGAGCTCTTTCTCTGTATAGTTCAAAAAACACTGGAATGTTGTTGATTTAAAGGGAGTTCTGGTTTTCTCACTTAAGCAGGGGTGGACAACCATGGAGGGGGGGGCTGCATTGGACCCCCCCAGAACAGCTTCCAACACAAGTAGAATTGTTGGCTGTATTCCCAGTAATTCTGCTGGGAAATACAGCATGTGGGGGGCTCCATACAGAATTGCTTGCAGTCCGCTGGTGCATGGGCAAGGAACCCTGTGGTGACTGTAAAACTCCCTCTGAGCTGCGTGTTGCCCACCTGTGCCCTTGGGGGTGGGCTGGTGGCCCAGCTGGCGTTCTACAGATTCTGTTAGCCACCGTACAGCCTGTGGATCTAGTGAGGTTTCCTGCTGGAAGACATACATCTGTGTGCTCTTCCCCACCCCCTTTTTTTAAAAAGCAGTAAGACACATCTCACCCTTGAATGTCAGATTTAATGTACACTGATGCGTTGCCGTTCTGCGCTGTCTTCATGTGAGGTCAGGGCCTCTTGTGGGTAGAGAGTTTTTTGAACCCTTGGAGAGTGGGGGCCTGGAGAAGTGAATTTCCAGCGGTGAAAGCTTTTCACATGCATTTATCTTGCAATCCTTGAAACAACCCTGTAAGGTGGGTGAGGCCAAGAGAGAGTGGCGTGCTGAAGGCCACTGAGGGAGTCTACGGTAGAGGCCCAGTTTGAACGGGGACTTCACGATTCGTAGCTTGGTCTGTTAGACGTGGGGTCTCGAACGTAGTGCCCGTGGACACCTCTGCCCCTCCTGATTTTTATTTTATTTCTTAAAGTTGTTTTACATTTTTAAAAAATGAACTAGGAGGCTGGTGTGCTGAAAAGCCATTGCTGCCCTCCGGGGCCATCTTGATTTCGCTTCCAAAGAAGGGCTTTGTGTTTTGGAGTTCAGACCTGACCTCTGCCTTGTCCTTAGGTTCTTGGGCCGGTGACTTTTATTTTAGTCTCTCACCAGTTTGCCTCCTTGGAAATGAGTGTACTGTGACTGGCCATGCCCACTGTGGCAGCCATTTTGTGAGCGCACCCACGACACTTCCTTAAAATTCCAAATAGGCCCACCCATCCAAAACAGTTGGGGACCCCTGCCACAGTACCTGCAGGGGATTCCCCCCAGGCCGCTTCAAGCCTCCGTTTAAAAACCATGTGGCAGGCCAGCCTTCAGATGAACTCACAGCAGCCATTTAGCCGCTCATCGCATTGTTTTTAAGAGCGGTGATTTTCTTTTATGGCCCAAAGTTCCCTCCAGTCACTGAAGCGCAGACATGCCATCAATCTGCTCCTCAGCATGCAGGAATAAATTCACAGAAGGGCTATTTTAAGATCACCTTGATGATATGCCCACTGACCCGAAATGATTGGGGACTCCAGTGTAGGACACTGAGCCACAGCCATTTCCCCTGTGTAGGGCTGCGTAGACGCTGGAGCTCAACAGAAATGGAGCTGCTCAGGAACAATACCCCAAGCCCTTCTCTCTTGCAAGGCCCATGACATGAGTTCAGTGCCTCTCTTTGGCATGGGGCCAGAGCCCAGGGGCTGGTGGTCTAATCCTCTTTTGTCTTTTGCCTAGTGGACAGAAGTGGAGCACTTTTCCTTCTCAAGTAGTTGGAGTGAATTTGCATTTGCTCCCCCCCCCCCCCCCGATAACGTGTGGTAACGTGCAAATGGCAGATCTGTTGGCATTCCTGGCGCTCCAGATTGTTTTCTTTTGTAATGTAGGCTGACAGAGGAGACATTGCATGGAGGGCCAGGTTGGCAGTTCTGCTTAGGTTGCCTGTCCCACGGCTGGAATGTTACTATCCTTTTCTTTTGCAAAGGGTTCCATCTCCCACAGAACCTCAGACCAGGGTCTTGAATGGGGACAGAGGAACAGGAATGGCCGCTGCCTTCGGACCTTATGAGTGGAACTGCCAGAAACAAAATTCAAAATGGTCTTGAGAGGTTAGAAAACTGGGCAGAAAACAACAGGATGGAATTGGATAGAGGCAAGTTGCAGAGTCCTTCTTTTCAGAAAGAGAAAGCAAATGCACAGGTCTAAGATGGGGGATATCTGGCTTGGCAATAGTACACGTGAAAAGGATCTTGGAGTTGCAGTCCATCACAGACTGAACTATGAGTCAGCAGGGTGATGCTGCTGCAAAAAAGGCCAATGCAATTTTAGGTTGCATCAATAAAGCATAGTTTCAAAATCACAGGAAGTGAGAGTTCCACTCCACTCTGCGCTGGTCAGACCGCACTTTAAATACTGCGTGCCAGGTCTGGACACCACACTTGAAGAAGGATTCAGATCAGTTGGAACCAGCTCAGAGAAGGGCAACAAAGATGATTAGGAGACTAGAAACTTAATCCTATGGGGAAAGATGGAAGGAATGAGGCCTTGAAAAGAGAGGTTAAGGGGGAATATGATCGCGCTTTCCAAGTCCCTAAAGGGTTGTTACACAGAAGAGGGCTGTGGCGTGTTCTCTGTCATCCAAGACATGAAATAGCAGGTGTAAGTTACAGGAAGGCAGATTTTGGTTGAACCTCAGGAAAAACGTCCTTAAAGTCACAGCAGTCAGACAGTGGAACTGTTTCCCTAGGGAGGTGGTGGGTTCTCTGTCCTTGGAGGTATTCAAGCAGAGGCTGGACGGCCATCTGTCAGGGATGCTTTAAGCTGCACTACTGCACTGAGCAGGGGGTGGACTTGATGGCCTCAATGGCCCCTTCTAGCTCTAGGATTCTGTGCCAGAGGCATCTGTTTGGCCCGATCCGGTTGAACAGGATGCTGGATGAGACTGGCTGTTAGTTGGATCCACCAGCACTGCTCTCGTGGTTTTAGCCTTGGTTCTTAGCAGCCAGATCAGCACTAGCGAGGCCTTCCATTTGCTGCGACAGCTATGCTGGGGAGCCATCCAGAGCGGCCTCGAAGTAGCAGCCGTTTTAGGATCACACGGAGGGGGAAGAGAACCACCTCTGCGAGATGTTTAGGAAATTCTCCCCCACCTAGCGGTGTGTTTTTCCCCCCTCTGAGAGTCACGGCGACTTTGAAACAGAAATGTCAAATCCAACAGACAGGAACATTGCCGGACCTCCTCCGGTGAATTGCTCACCCCAAACGTCAAAGGACAGTCGCGACGTTCAGTGCTGACGCCGGCTGCGAGCCATGCTGCGCTGAGCAGAGCTTTAAAGAAGCGACACGCAGAGCTGAAATGCGACAGCAGCAGGAGATGTTGCTGCCCAGAGATCCTCACTGGCCTGCAGCTATGACTGTGAGACTCGGGGCGTATGAACCCTCGAGGCTGGACCAGGGGAAGAGCTCTCTGAGCTGCGGGACGAGGCGGCTAACACAGACAGCGCCCCCCCCAGCTACCCTCTATTTATTCTTGCGAGAAGTCACAGAGAAGCAGAAGGCTTCTTGCCACACAGAGCCATGCTTGCTCAGGCATGAAATGATGTTCGGACTGAGAGCTTCGCCCGCCGCTCCTGTCCCATCAGGAGTGGGGAAGCTGCTTCCAGCCCGAGGAAAAGGCGACGGCCCAAAGATACCTGCCTAGTTTAGCGTAGAGCTCTTCCTGCCAGTCTCAGCTTTTGGAGAGGCCTTTCAGCCTTGTAGAACGGGGGCGGAGGGAATGGCACATAAACGTGGAAACCACCAAACAATCGGTGGGAAGTGGGGAGAGGCATGGCTTTCTGGGGAACCCCAGAGAGCCGGATTAGGAGGTTCTGCAGCCCTGATCTGGCCCATTATTGTCTGTTCCGACTGGCAGGAGCTCTCCAAGGCTTCAGGCAGAGAGGGAGTCCTTCCCAGTCTTAGGCCTGAGGCCTTTCTGCCTGGAGACGCTGGGAGTTGAATCCCAGCAGCCATGCACGCAAAACATAGCTTCTGCATTTGAGCTATGACGGTTCCATGTTGCAGCCTTTACGCATTGTATGTATTTATTTGAAATATCTCTTGGCCACCTTTCAGGGCAGAAGCCCTCCCAAGGCAGCATACAACAATAAAACACATAAAACGGGTAGGATACTAAAAGCAATAAAAACAGTAAGGACACAATAAAAACAGCAATAAAAAACCCTTATTACTATTTTTCTATTAATACTACTACTAAACTGGACAAACTGGAGAGGGTTCAGAGGAGGGCAATGAAGATGATCAGGGGACCGGAATCAAAGCCCTATGTGGAGAGACTGAAAGAACTGGGCCTGTTTAGCCTTGAGAAGAGAAGACTGAGGGGAAATAGGATAGCGCTCTTCAAGGACTTGAAAGGTTGTCCCAGAGAGGAAGGCCAGGATCTCTTCTCCATCATCCCATAGGGCGGGATACAGAATAATGGGCTCAAGTTACAGGAAACCAGATTCCGGCTGAACATCAGGAAAGACTTCCTGACTGTTAGAGCAATACGACAATGGAACCAATTCCCTAGGGAGGCAGTGGGCTCTCCTACACCGGAGGCATTCAAGACAAGGCTGGACAGCCACTTGCCAGGGATGCTCTGACTTGGATTCCTGCATTGAGCAGGGGGTTGGACTCGATGGTCTTGTAGGCCCCTTCTAACCCTACTATTCTATGATTCTAATATACTGGGTTGGATCCAGATGTAGTCCTGTTCAAAGTAGACCATTGAAATAATTTGGACTTCATGACCACCCGAAATCCCCATCATTTTAATGTGTCTACTCTGAGTAGGACCTAAATCTGGATCCAGCCCATGGGATTTACTGCATTGTGAGCTGCTGTAAGAGCCCTCTGAGCTGGATAGCAGTATAGGATTTTTTTTTAAAAATAAAGGAATTGTGCAAATATTTATGTAACTTGGTATAGCTTGATCAGACCTTGTTTTTCTTTGTGCCAAGTGGACTGGTAAAAAGTCTATTTGGCCAGCCAAATGTGTACTCCAGGCTGGGCGGGACAGGGGTAAGAGAGAGTCTCCTTCCAGTCATCTGAAGGTTGCTTTATAATGTCCCTGTGCAGATTAGTCAGTGGCCTGAAGTTTTGTTCCATTTCTTTAAAATATTCATATCCTGCCATTTTATACAAATGCGTCTCAAGGCAGCGTATAACGAGCTTGGCAAATAATGCTAAGAAACTAAAACAGAGGTTAAGCATGAAATAAATAAAAGCAGCAGTAAAAATAGATTAAAATCAACAGCAGCGAAACAGCCCTAATTAGCTGAGCAGATGGGCCCCAACCTCCTTCTGAAATAGTTTTAACTTGCTGCTGGAAGGCCTGTGCTGAGGCAAGCAGCCCAAACCTTTGCAGGGCTTTGGTGCCAATGTGGAAAAGACACTGTCCCAGGTAACCTCTCCTGCCCCCCACCATTCCTCAGATAGCGAGGGGACCGGAGGCATGTTTTAGTAAACGTGTAGTGCCTTTGGAAGTTGATGGATCCTGTCTCTGTAGCATACATATTCTGAAAAAGGTGAGCTGTTACTGTGAGCCTGCAGAACTTGGTGGACATCCTGACCTCTTTTTCCCCCTCCTCCTTTCCCCGGCGCCCCAACTTCTTGTCTTATTTTTCAGTGTTGTGAAAATGGCATGCTAGGTCCTTTGAAAGGGCTGGGTGGGGTGTTTGGGAGAAACCTCCCCTTGTTTTCTCAATCTTTATGCCACCGTTGCTCAATGCCATTGGGAACATTGCTAGCACAGGCAATAAAAGCTAAAGGAAATACAGGCTGAGAGAAACAGAAGAAGCGAAGGCTAAGGTGATAGTGGGCCAAGGAGGGAAATCCTACCTATCAAGGTGACTTTTGAATCGAGTGAAAGCACTCGGTGTGGTGGGCAGAGGGAGCATGTAAGGCTCCCTATCTCTGTGTGGTTTATTTATTATGTAATAGATTTATGTACCGTTTACCATATATTAAAATTTTCTAAGTGGTTTACCAAGCAATTTGCAATGCACCGATGAATTGAAAAGGGGGGTGGGGAGAGCCACCTTTTGTGTCCTTTAAAAAAGCTTCTGTCCCTGGTCACCTTGAGGTGATTGATACTCGCCGTAGGTGAGCAGCCAAGACTGCAGGTGACCTGTGTAGTGAGGCAATATAACCTGCCTTTCCATAGGGTGCTACTGCTCTCAAATGATTCCTTATTGATATTCACAGGAAGTGGTGGGAGGTGGGAGATGCTTATACCCATCTGCTGCTTTGGGTTCCTCCCCTCCTAGAGCTGCCCTCCATCTTGTAGTGAGGTCCCCTCCGTAAGAACATCAGAAGAGCCCTGCTGGATCAGAGCAAGGGACCATCTAGTCCAGCATTTTGTTCGCACAGTGGCCAAACAGCTGTTGCCCAGGAACCCACAAGCAGGGCATGAGTACAACAGCACCCTCCCGCCCATGTTCCCCAGCAACTGGTGTACATAGGCCACTGCCTGTGATACTTGAGCTAGCACATCGCCATCAGGACTAGTAGCCATCGATTGTCTTCTCCAGGAATTTGTCCAATCCCCTTTTAAAGCCATCCAAATTGGTGGCCATCACCACTTCCTGTGGTAGCGAATTCCATAGTTTAACTATGCGCTGTATGAAGAAATCCTTCCTTTGAGCTGTCCTGAATCTCCCACCAATCAGTCTCATGGGATGACCCCGGGTTCTAGTATTTTGAGAGAGGGAGAAAAACGTCTCCCTCTCCACATTCTCCACACCACGCATAATCCTGTAGACCTCTATCTTGTCTCCCTTTCCCTCCTTTTTTCCAAGCTAAACAATCCCAGCTGTTGTAACCTTCTCTCACAGGGGAGATGCTCCGGCCCCTTGAGCATTTCAGTTGCCAACAGCTATTTGAGTTCTTCCCTTCCAAAAGTGAATGTGGGTCATTTCCCCCTTCTCTGTCTTGCAAATCCTTTCCCCCCTTTTTGCAGTGTGTCTATGAATTTGCAAACCATTGTTCTAAAGGAGACCTTGAGGGCTGAATTTTGTTTTAGAGACGCTCTCGGGGGCTGCATGGTTGACGGTCAAAACGCCTCCCCTGAGACTGAGTTGCCGGCAGTAAGAGCTTTCAGCTACAATACATTGGCACCTTGGCCACGCCCCTTTTGCCTTTGGCTCCACCCACCACTAGAATGCGGCCCCTGAGAGCTTCTCCGGAGTGGAATTTGGCCCTCCGGCTGAAAGAGGTTCCCTGCCCTTGATGTAGAGCCTCCTTTTGCAGGCAGGCACGCTGATTTCTTTTGAAAAGAAACTTAAAATGCCAAGCAAGCCTTCAGCTATTATCTCCCTCCACTGCATATGAATCATGTCCTGCTATATTCCTAAAATAAATAACAGACATCATAATGACAATTGGACCAGTGGTTTTGAGTCATGATTGGACTCTGATTTTCTTCCTCCCCTCACCTGGCTCTTGCTTCTGTTCCAAATGCTCCTTAAGTTTGGGGAAGAAGAAAGAAATCCCTTCGTTATGCCATCGTTGTGCCACTAATAGGTAACCTAGCTGCGGGGAAGAAGAAAAATTCCAGCAAGAAGACAGAATAGCTGTGCACACCGGACTGCCTCTCACCCTTTTCCATTCTTGTTGCTGTCTTTTATTAATCTTCCTCTCCTCCTATTTTGCTCCAGATATTTGATTCAGACAGGGGCAGTGCTAGGTGCTTAAAAGGTTTGGGCCTCAAGACACAAGTCTCTGCAACATCTGCATATGCTGGTTTGTATCTACATATGCACTTTTAGAAATAATTACTAGGATTTATTTAAATTTTACAGAAGGCGAAGCTGGGCAATTCATTTCTCATCCAAATCCTCTCAGCTAAAATGAATTCTTCAATGAATCTGCACTGTGACCTAGATCATCCCAGACCATGGGGAAAGTTTTTTAGAACTTCACTGCCACGCAGAGGACAATTTGGGGTGTGTGTGTGTTGCTGGATGTAGGAAGGGGAGAGTTAACCTTTCCCTTCCCAATGGCAAGCCCCCTTGAAAATTGTCCCTTGTATGGAAATTAAGCTGAGAAAAAAACCTTCTGTTGTTCCGGGTTCAACTCTGCCAGGCATTGAACCTGCGGAGGCTGGGGGCTCCGATGTCAGTGGGGCGGTGAATCCGCTCCAGGTTTCAGTCAGAACTCTAAAGGAACTGTTGAAGGTTCTGAACCCATCTTGGATAGCTCCTTTTAGAGTTCTGACTGAACCCTGGAGCGGATTCAGACATCAGAGGCACCAGTCTCCAATACTGTTAGCTTCTGCACTCTGCCAACTTGCTCACTGCTGGCTTTCATGTGCCTGTTTTATGCTCTTGGTAGCTCTCAGCCTGCCCCTGGTGCTGACAAACAGGGCATTTAAGTGCTTACATTCTGAAGCGCTCCATCCCTAAGGCTTCTCTCTCCTTGAAACACACGGGACGGAAAGCGCGCCGTTCCTGCCTGATGTCCTTAAAGCACATTTTGTGGTCCTGTGTGCACAGCCAGCATTGCTAATGCAGGCCCAACACCTCCGCCCTCTGCAGGGTTGGGAGAGCGGTGTGAGGCCCCGTTCCTTGTCCTTGCGCCACCCGCGGGAGCCGGCATCTGCAGGTGGCTCTCTCAGTCACATCGATACATGGCCACATTCAGAGCAGGCCTCCGCCTGAGCTTTCCGGTTGACAAGCATCTTGGCTCCAGGTCCCTTGCCTGTAACACGGACCGAGCAAACTGCAAGGATCCGTCATGGGAACCTGATTGCTTTTTATGACTGCTGCAAATAGGGCTGTCTCCAGTCATGAGTGGGATGTGATGTATTGGTACGAGCAGAAGGTTTCTTGCTGCTCTTGCGGTTTTTGCCCCCTTCCTTTTGACTGGCAAAATAAACATGCTGGGACCTCTGGGGGGAGGGGGGAAACACCCCAAATTATAACCATTGTGAAAAGTCTGGCTTTTTACACACTCAGAAATCTTTTTGTTTTGATCCTTTACTAGGGCTGCAACATCTAAATGATAGGTTACAGTTACGTCAGTCATTAAACTCTGGAATTTTGGGGGCACATTTGGAATTTTGAGAGTGTTGTACGCACTCTCGCAAAATGTCTGCCATGGGGCGGGGCTTGCCCATTCATAGAATGGCTGCCATGTTGGGCCTGGCCGGTCACAAAATGCTCTTTTACCCAAAAGGCAAACTGGTGAGGCTAAAAGAAAAGTCCCTTGCCCAAGGACCAAAGTCCAAAGCCAAGGTGGGGCGGGAGGGGGGCATGTCTGAGCTCCCAAACACAGAACCACTCTTTGGAAACCAAATAAAGATGGCACTGGAGGACAGCCCTTTGCTTTGCAGCACACCAGACTTCCTTAAAAAAACAACAACCTCACCTTAAATCAAAATCTGGAGTGGTGGGAGACCCTGGTGAGCGCCACCACATTGGAGACACCAGCCCTGGAGAGAATTACGCAGAAAGTTGGCCGTGCATCTGGGTGGGCAACTTGTGACCCTCCGAATCTTTGCAGAGTGTAGTTAAAGTGGGTCTCTGTCTAAGGAGGTTGCATTTGGCTGTCCTTAACGACGTGGCTGGTGGTGGAGGTGGGGAACCAGTCATGGGGGACACCTATCCCCTGGTGAGTGTAACGCGTCAGCCCAGCCTGTTTCTGCATTTGAGAAACGTGTCCTGTGTGGCCAAGAAAGCCTGTCCTCCTTTCTCAGATCTTTGCCGGTTTCTCAGCCCCCTCTGCCCTTCAGGCTGCAGTGTTGACTTCTCTGTCTTTTTCCTTAAGACGCAAGAGCTGCAGGCCGCCCCTCTTTCCATCACCATGTTCGGTAGACCTCGTCCCCCCAACACACACACACACCCGTCCCCAGCTTTGCCCTAGAAAGCACCGTGGTCTAGATCTGGTGAGATGAAGCTCACTGAGCAAAAGCCTGGTCTGTTCTACCCCCTCCTGTAGCAGCCGATGGAAGAGATCTCGGAAGCTAAGCAAGGTCAGCCCTGGTTAGTACTTGGATGGGAGACCACCTGGGAATCAGGCTTCCTGCATTGAGGAGGGGGTTGGACTCGATGGTCTTGTAGGCCCCTTCCAACCCTACTATTCTATGACTTTAAAAAGAATCAATCCTATATATTTTATTATAATTAATTATAAATATATATTAAAAATATAAATATATAAATTTATTGAGAGAGAGATTTATCTCCTCGGGCAAAAAGGCTCCTGAAGCTGGCTGCCTGTCGTCAGTAAACAAGACAGTCCCTGCCCCCGCGGGCTTACAGTCTAAAAAAGACACGACATGCAAGGAAAAAGGGATGGGGAGGGCAGAGGGGGAAAATTACTTCTTTCAGCAGGGCTGGTGGAATGGCCCCGCTTCTCCCTCTCATCTCCCCCATATAGCCTTCTGGAACGGCTGCTGGTGGCTGAGGAGCCCTCAGGAGGGAGGCGTTTCAGCAGGGCTGGCCTTGGATTTTGAACGGGCTCTGGTTTGGCAGAGCGGCTACGAGCCAGTGGAGGCTGGTGGCTCTGATTTCGGTGGGTGGCTCCATTAGAGCTCTGGCTGGTTCTGACTGAAACCCAGAATGGATTCACAGCCCCACCGAAATCGGAGCCACCTGCCTCCGGTGCTATGAGCATGAGAGGCGAGTTCAAATGTTACCTTGCTTGTGAATTCATTAGGGGGCCATGGGCAAGCCAGTGTCTCTCGGCCTCAGCCTGCACCCCCATCTGTAATGATCAGGTATAGGACGATGCTAAACCTTTTCTCCCTAATGTGCTAGAGGACCATGTGGAGTTTTTAATGTAGGTGAACATTTATAAACTCTCTCTCCCTCCTCCCTTTTCTCTCGCTCTCCCTCCTTCCCTCCCCCTTTTCTCTCTCTTTCCCTCTCTCTTTCTCTCCCCCTTTTCTCTCTCTCTCTCCCCCTTTTCTTTCTCTCTCTCTCTCTCTCTCTCTCTTTCCCCCTCTCCCTCCCTTTTCTCTCATCCTCTTCCCCCCTCTCCCCCTTCTGTCTCTCTCGCTCCCCCCTTCTCTCCCCCCCTTTCTCTCCCTCTCTCAGAGCTGCAGCCTGGAGTGGTACAGTCTAGCATTCAACCACCTCATTCTATGTAGAGCTTTGGCTAATAGGTGGGATAAAAATGTCATAAGCACACAGCCATGTAGAACTGAATCCCATTGGAGGCACACAGGGAAAGCCCTGCTCTTCTCCAATCTGCAGTGGGGATGACAGTGGAGGTTCCTCCAGGCAGTAAGCCCTGACCCCTGGAGGCGCCCATGGCTCCATGGGCCCAATTGGGGCGCTTGCTTTTGGCCCAAAGGGCCGGGGGGTCTTCCCCCCAATACAGATAGCCTCTGAGAATGCTGTTCCTTGGAATGCTGGGAAAGCGCTGCATCAGTGCGTCCTCCTCCTCCTCTACAGCTCGCCAGTCACCATTTTGCGAGTTGCGCCTTCCATTGCTAACCTTCTCCCCTGTTTGCTCTTTCTGCAGCTGCCATCAACCTAGCAAAACTGAAGCTGTTCAGACACTACTATGTCATGGTAAGACGCTTGGCGTGAGCGGCTGTGAGCCGGGCCTCGGAGGGCGGCGGCACGCTTTGCCCCCACCAGAGCAGCCGTTGGCCCAGCCCACTCCTGCCTTTGCTGGGAAGACGAGGCAGAGAGGAGGGGAGCCGCACGGGCGCTTCTTTAAATATAGCCCATAATTGGAAATCTCCCAAGCAACGTTCTAAACAGCGGGGGATTGATGAAATTTGGGAGACCGTGATTATGTACAAACTCACTCAGCAAGCGACTCCAGTCTTTGAAAAGTGAGGGATCCCAATTGTCAAGAAGACGCCACCGCACACAAGTATTCCCATTTTATCTCCTAGGTGGAAACCCGCCTCGGTTCTTACCGCATTCCAGTCAGGCACAGATGCACACGCATTTATTATTCCCGCCCATGTTTCGGCTACACAGCAGGCCCTTCCAGACGCTCTCAAATAGTGAGGGAGTCTCTTGCTTACGCTGCGCTACTCTTAACTGTTCCACAGGCCCACCCAGGATATGCTAAGGTTTTACTTTCCCCTTCTTAATTGGAGATTTGTTGTAGTGTGACATGGCGCCCTTCTTCCTCACTGCCTGCATTTTCAAAATCAAACGTGAAATGCCAGAAAGCCCACCAAAAAAGTATCTCCGTACCTGAATTCAAGTACAAGTACAAATCTTTATTGTTTAAAGCCAGAGGCCATCACAATTTCAAGTTAAAATAACAATTAAAATACAAGAGTAAGAAACAAAGAAGAAGAAGAAGAAAACAGATAAAATACATTGCAGTAAGAATACAAAGGAGGAGAATTAAAATATTTATAATAAAACAAGAAAATGACACTTTCCCCCAGGACAATACCGTAGGCACAAGCCTTCTCCTAAGATTGGCTGGCAAGAGCAGTTAAATGCCTTGCCCTCAGCTTCCTGGCAGCACAAGCAAATTTGGCAACTTGTAGCATAATATCATCATTACCTGCCAGCAAAGAGTAAACCTGTTCCACAGGGGATCTATTTTCCAAAGAATTAAGAGTATACTGGAGGAATTTGGCTCTTGGCGGCTCATAGAGGGGGCAATGAAGGAGATAGTGATCAATATCCTCAACCCCACTGGATTCGCATATACAACGTCGTAGATGGAATACAACTTTTTAAAATCTTCCATCCAGGAAAGCAGAGAGCACTTTACCTGAATTCATGGTTTGAACACTACCAGGGGAGAGCTTTCTGCCCCGTGTTAGGCTGTCCTTGTGTATTCTGCAGGGATGACAAGAGCCCCTTTTCTGGATTCCGCTCTCCCTCCATTGCCTACTATCCCTCGCAGCCTCAGAGGGGATTGTATATCTCGGATTTTCTGTCCAGGCGTCGCAAGGAGAGTTAATTCCCCTCTCAAAGCGGTATGGCCTTTCTTGCCCTCCCTGCAAAAAACAGAAGTAGAGTCTTGCTTGGGGTCACCGCCTGGGATGAGATGCGGACTGTTCAAGCAGGCTTAGAGAATCACCTACGGCGAGCAACTTCTTCCGGTCTGGGGGCTGGATTGCTCCACCCCTGGACCAAGGCGGATGATGTCAAGGGGGCAGAGTCCCGCCCCAAAGCCCCTCCTGTGATATCATCCAGCTCTGCCCACATTTTTGTTTTCTCCCTGCAGAGAGAGGCGAGGAGCTCAGTGCCCCTGTCTGCTGAGGGAGAGGGACTTGGCCGGAGCTTGCAGGAGCTGGCTTGGGTGCCTCCTTCCCACGCTGCTCCCATCTCAATGCCAGCGTGGGAAGGGGCTCAGCCAGGGCTGACAGGACTGGCTCCTGTGAGCCCCAGCCAAGTTGGATGCCTCCATCCTAGAGCACAAGTGGTGTCGGAAGGGACTTGCCCGGGTCTTGCCCGCCCCGCCCCGGCTTAGTCCGGGGAAATCCCCGTGCACTTTCTGATCTCCCTTTGCGCCACTCTCTGTCCCATCAGAGATCAGATACTGGGGGATTCCTCCTTCCCAAACCTCCAGGCCAGAGGGCGTGACTTGGGGAAGGGGGAGAGTAGTGGAGGGTACTCATGGAGGCTGCTGGCCCTGATGTCAGTGGAGCAGTGATTCCGCTCAGGGTTTAAAGGAGCTCCGCTTTGGAGAGCTCCTTTAGAGTTCTGACTGAAACCTGGAGCGGATTCACCACCCCACTGACATCGGGACCAGCAGCTTCCGTTGGAGGGTACCCAACTCCCTGCTGGCCAAATTGCGCCTGCGGGCTGCAGTTTGCCTTCCCTTGGCCTACAGCGCAGGTGAGTGCCAGGGTGGGAGGCCATTTGAATGCCTCACGAAAGCCTCGTAGAGTTGTCAGCCAGAGGGGTGGATTATTATCTGCAATAAGCTAAATAAACCGGTGTAGGGGCCTTGTCTTTCTGGCAGAAGGATTTGCGGTGTAAGGTTCCCTCTCTTCCCAGAAGTTGGAACCTAACCCTCGGACCTCAGACATAAATGGATCTGTCCCTTTGGTCCTGGGCTGATTCGCTGTGGCTTGAATTGTCAGGCGGAGATCAATCTCTGTCCTCCCCCGTTTCCACCTTCGCGAAATGGGGTGAGTCGTTCCCAGCCGAGATCTTTGTCGCTTGTGGGTTTTAATTCCTGAAGCTTCCACCTCCGTCTCTCTGACTGCTGACTCCGTCCCCTCCCTCCCCTCCATTCTTCTGCCTGCAGATTGTGTGTTACATTTACTTCACACGGATCATCGCCATCCTGATCAAGATTGCTGTTCCATTCCAGTGGAAATGGCTTTATCAGGTACCAGTCTCCGTTTCCCCCGCGTGCATTCCTTTCCAAGCTGCAGCTAAACGTAAAAATAAAAATCTTTTCGAGCCTTCTGCTTCACATGGCAAATTAGCTTTCATGGAAACCAACAATTCTTAGCTCTCTCTGGTGGTGGTTGCCAAGTTTGCAATATTAGTGTTTTTTGTCATTGAAAGGCGCCCCCTCCTCCCTCCACACCCTCATGGGTTTCTCCAGAAGGGTTGCTGGATTATATACACGAGGACTGAAAAGTAATTGCTTTATTGATCTTGGAACATGCAAGAAATGCCCTTCAGATAATACTCAAGAGAGCAGAAAGCGGCAGGAAAAGCTGTGACTTGCCTTTTTTTTGGCTTTAAACTCAAAAACAGCACACGCTCCAGCAGCAAGAACACCTCCTACGTTGAAAAGCCTAAATGAATGGGATATATTGCAAACTCATTTATATAATATATATAAAAATTATATTACCATTCAGACATATGCTTTATACATTAGGTGTTGTGATATAATTATACATAGGAATGTCGGAGAAATCCTCAGCGGATTTAAATGAGTTCATATTTCTGTGAATCCTACCTGCACATTCTGCAGCGAATGAGCTTTTTCATGTGGACTTGTCAACCAGGGTTTTTTTTTACTTGGGGCAGGGGGGAACCTGTGCAAATTTGCATATGCACAAGTGGGGCGAAATTTCCGTATGACCTTAAAAAAAACCCACCCAGTTCTGCCAACGAGCGGATGGCACAACAATAGACAATCAGTGAAACACAGAACAGATTTAACAAAACCTGTACATCCCTACTTATATATCCGATTGGTTTCTGTTTCTCAATCTAGGACAACGGTGAGGAACCTGTGGCCGTTTAGTTATTGTTGGACTAGGCCCATCAACCGCAGCCAGCACGACCATTGTTCAGGGATGATGGAAGCTGTAGTCCAACATCATCTGGAGGGCCAAGGCTTTCCCCACCCTTCAATACAGGGCTCCTCTATTTTTGTTCTGTTTTGTGTTCCTGCTTCTGATCATTCCTTTCCCCTCCCTTTGTCCCGTGTAACTGAATTCTCAGAAGCTGCCATGAAACATACATTCCAGCAGGCTGTACTAAGGGAACGGTGAGGGGGGAAGCAAGGCCATCCCACCAGCCCTGCTGACTTAATTTTTTTCCCTCTTCCCTCTCTGTTCATTTTTCCTTGCATGTCGTGTCTTTTTAGATGGCAAGCTCCGCAGGGACAGTTTTGCTTTACTGATTGTTTGCAAGCTTCTCTGCGAGCCCTTTCGGCTGAGGAGTGGGATTAACCCCCCCCTCAAATAAATAAATAAACCTGCAGGCCATTCTAGCCAGACTACTACAGCAGGCCACGATCCTCCGTATTTGAAGGCCTACACCGAAGGCCCCATCATGAGCCCTGCTGGATAAGACCCAGGGTCCATCTAGTCCAGCGTTCTGTTCACACAATGGCCGACCAACTGCCCGTGGGAAACCCACAAGCAGGACATGAGTGCAACAGCACCCTCCTGCCCATGTTCCCCAGCAACTGGAAGGATCGTATAGCCATCCGGACCAGTAGACACTGATAGCCTCCTCCATGAATTTGCCTGATCCCCTTTTACAGCCATCCATACTGGCAGCCATCACTCCATCTTGTAGTAGCCACTTCCCTGGTTCAACTCTGCGCTGCATGAAGAAGTCCTTCCTTTGATTGGTTCTGAATCTCCCACTATTCAGCTTCATGGGATGACCCCACTGCATTCTAGTATTATGAGAAAGTTGCCAACTTTTAGCCCACCCGCATGCACAATAGAAGAATGAGAACATGAGCCTATCTTGCAAGGTTGTAAGAACAAAGAGAGAAACATGCTATCAGCTTTACTTGTAGAGTGTATAAGAATCCTTCCTGGTGACTGAACTGATGAAGGGGAAATATGCAAGGACCACACTGGTGGGGTGGGGTTGTTGTCGTCGTTCAGTCATGTCCGACTCTTCGTGACCCCATGGACCAGAGCACGCCAGGCTTTCCTGTCCTCTGCTCTCTCCCGGAGTGTGCTCAAGTTCATATTCATTGCATTGGTGATGCTATCTAGCCATTGGGGTGGGGTGGGGTGGGGGTGGGTAAAGGTGGTCAGGGGTTCTGCAGAGCAGCTTTTGCCCAAGTGTCTTGTTTTCGGTTGCAGCTGCTGGATGAGATGGCCACTTTGGTTTTCTTCGTCCTAACTGGATACAAGTTCCGACCTGCCTCCGACAACCCCTACTTGCAGCTTTCGCAAGATGATGATGATAACTTGGACATGGAATCTGTGTAAGGGAACTTTTTGTATTTGGATCGCCTGGGCGTTGGGCCAAACTTATGCAAAGTCAGCAGGGCTTGCTGTGAAATGCAAAGGTGGAACAGAGCAAGGCATGTTGACCTGGAAGCATTTACCATGGTTTTTTCGGGGGGGGGGGGTCCATCCTTGCCATGTGATCTGCTCCATCCCCCGTTAAGTCAGGGATCCCCAACCTTTTTCAGTCTGTTGATTTTGAGGGAGTGTCATGGGTGGTCTCACAAGATAGCTGTCGTGGTGGGCAGGGCTGCTCACAAAACAAAGTCTGAGGTGGAGGTGGGGTCTGGGCTCCGGAGCACAAAGCCACTCTGCTGATCCCAAATAAAGATGGCGCTGGAGGGTGGCACTTGCCTTTGCAACATGCCTGCCTTCCAGTTAAAAAAAGCTTTAATTTAAAAAACCTTAACTGATATAAAAATCAGGAGGGGCAGGCAGCCAGGCAGTGTCTGTGGGCAGAAGGCACCCACAGACGTTGTAACCATTCCTCATAGGGGACCGACTGCTTTTAGAGCACAAAATGCTTTACAGCAATACCTGTGTTGTGCCCACCCCCAGCCCTCCTGATGAGTCAGGTGAGGGTGCAAATGCTGTGCCAAGATTTGAGTTCGGGTCTCCTCCTCGACTCCCATCTACTGACTGGAGCCTTCCCACGTCTCCAAATAATTTTGGGGTTGTGCCATGTGAAATGTTGCTTGGGATCAAAGTCTGCTCGCTGGTTTGCGTTCCTGGACAAGGGTGGTTCATCGAGACGTCTGGGAAGCACAGCCTCTCTTGAAAATGCTCTTCGTCTAAGCTCCTGGCAGTGCTGATTTGTTAGATTTCTCTTCCGAGAATGCTGAACCAGCTGCAGATAAAGTGTTCCATTTGGGGGCATTCAGTATGTGTGTCGGTAGGGATGGAAACCAGGCCGTAAATCCCTCAAAGCATTTTTTCTTTTTCCTGCGACGTTGCACTAAAGATCGTTGACACATCTTGTAGTTCTTCAGGCCCCTGTAGGAGTGTTGACAGCAAAAAATATCCCAATCTCTGCAGCGAGGGAGAGAAATTCTAGCTTAAAATCTCCAACATATTCTGGGGTTTTCGCTATGGCCAGGGTCCCCAACTGTTTTAGGTTGGTGGGCACATTTGGAATTCCGAGAGAGTGTTTTGGCTACCACGGCTGGTCATAAAACACTCGTTTCCCAGAAGACAGACTGGGGAGACAAAAAGAAAAGTCACTTGCCCAAGAACTGAAGTCCAAGGCAGAAGTGAGGTCTGAGCTCCAAAACACAACACCATTCTTTTTTGAACCCAAACAAAGATGGTGCTGGAGGGCGGCAATTTAAAAAAGGCTTCTAAAAAATCAAATCTTAAGAAATAAAAACTAAAATGAACATCAGGTGGGGCAGAGAGTCTGGCAGGTGCAGTGAGAGGTATCTGTGGACACAGCGTTGGAGACCCCAGAAGAATGGTTAAGGAACTGTGTATATCCAGGGTGGGGGACATGTTGTCTGGAGTGCCATTTTCCTTGATAGAATGGCAGGATGCAAAGCAAAGAAACAAACAAATAAATATTGCTGGGCTGCAACTCCCAGAATCTCTCATCATTGGCTGTGCTGGCTAGGGGCTGATGGGAGTTGCAGTCCAGAAACATCTGGAGGATCATGCCTTCTCCACCCCAGTGTATATTATCCACACTAACCCCCCGTGCAGCTTTGCCTAGTTTGGTACTAGTGGTGGGGGAGTCAAGCAGGTAATTGGAAACAGGACATCTGACAACTTGATCTCTGCCTCGGTCAACATCCCTAGGAGGTGTTCTCGCTGTATTGGCTACTCATCTCCCCTCCTGATGCTTGCAGTGTTACCCCCTGGCTGTCTTATTCCCTGCGCCACCAGCGGAGGGAGGTGCTCGTTTGCTCTTGGCTGCACTTCAGCACCACCAGTGGCCGGAGACTGGTATTGCGGATGCCACCTCAGCCAAATGTCAGGTGACTCGAAGGGCCAATTGGACCTCACCAGGCCCTATAAAGCTGCTAGCTCTTGCTTGGCTCCTCAGTCCAAGCACAGATGGGACTCTCGGACTGCCTTTGCCTGCCTGCCTGGCTGTCAAGGGCTCCTTGGAGGGCGTTCTCAGTCTAATCCAGTAGCCAAGTCCAGACACAGACAAAGGGATTCTTTTCAAAGCTTTATTCTTCATTTACAACTTAATAACTCTACAGGTAGCAACTAGATCTGAGCAGCAGCATCCCTATGCCCTAAGTTGGAACAGTTGGTCCCCGTTTGAAAGGCAATTACTGGCAGACCCCTGAATATAAGGACTAGGGAGAATCCCTCCCTTTTTCCCTTGGGTCCTCTGGGCGCAACCGTTCTTTGAGCGCGAACCATTTGGCGCCGCTCTCTGCGTCTGCGCCGCGCATCCCCCCCCAGTCTGCTATCTGTGCTGAGTCACTCCCTGGACTGCTTTCTAAACTAGGAATGTGGGTGGGAGGAATCTCCGTCAGCTGTTGGTCCTAGGAAAAAAGGAGCGCGCTCCTCTTCCGAAGGAGCAACTGCTCTTCCTCCGCATCAGAACTACTCTGGGATTCTATGGGCTCAGTGTCCACCCTGACACTGGCTTACTTAGACCAAGAGTGGGCGACATGCCTTAAGCAAGGCCCTTACTTAGCCACAGTCCTGAGTTCCACAGTCCTGGACTTCAACCGCAAGCCGCCAAGCATTTTGCCACTGCCAACATTTGGCAGCCTGTAGTGCAGCCTCTAGGGGGAGGTTGCACTTGGGCCCCTAGCGCACCCCCAAAGTTGCCCAGCCGTGACGGAGTCTGACAGGCTACCAGGACCATGTGGTCTGGCTTCTTAAACGAAATGAGAAATTCTCTCTCAGAAAGTTGTTTTGCCCAGACATAATCTGGAATGATGGGAGATTCCCAACAGAAACATCCCCTGTTCTATCTTCTCTTCCCCCCCAAAAAAATAATCATCTGCACTTGAGTTCCAGAGCCATGGTTCAGATGCGCCACTGAGAATGTATTGTGTGTGACATGGATTCTGCCATGAAAAATTCAGCATGGGGTTGGGCAGGGGGAGAAACGAATTAATGTAATTTTTAATGTGTGTGAAGTTTGGTTTGGTTTGGCCTTGGTTATGCCTGTTGTGCTGACCTGGATTTTATCTCCCTGTAAAAATGGGACTACAAGAGGAGGAAAGGGGAGGTTTTTATTAGAGCTACAAAAGAGCCCTGCTGGATCAGTCCAAGGCTCCATCTCGTCCAGCAGTATGCTCACACAGTGGCCAACCAGCTGCCCACGGGAAGCCCACAGGTAGGCCACATGTGCAACAGCACCCTCCCGCTCATGTTCCCCGGCAGCTGCTGCACCAAGGCATGCTGCCTCCGACACTGGGAGTGGCATGGAGTCTTCAGGACTAGTAACCCCTGGTGGCCTTATCCTCCAGGACACAAAGTAGTGTGTTGTGGTCGCTGACGGAAAAGCGTCCAGGCTGCGGGCGGCAAGCATCTTGGAGGCGGGGCTGAGGTCGCTGGGCTAGAGAGCTGGTTGAAGACAGACGTATGATGGTAGGCTGGAATGCCGGAAGCACAGAGAGACGGGGCAAAGGAGATTCCCCCAGGACTGAGGGAAGTTGGTAGGCCTGCTAGGCATGATGAGGCCTTCCGCATAGGCCTTCAGATACTGAGGATCATGGCTTGCTGTAGTCGTCTGACTAGAATGGCCTGCGGGTTTATTTATTTATGTGTTTATTTATTTGAGGTGTGTGTGGGGGGGTTACCCCGCTCCTCAGCCGAAAGGGCTCGCAGAGCAGCTTACAAGCATTCAGTAAAGCGAGACCGTCCCTGCTGAGCTTGCCATCTGAAAAGACATGACATGCAAGGAAAAATGAACAGGGGGGGAATTAAGTCAGCAGGGCTGCTGGGATGGCCCCGCTTGCCCACTCACCTTCCCCTTAGTATAGCCTGCTGGAATAAGGGAGAGGTGGTGACAGTGGAGGGAGGAGGCGCCTTCGGAGCAGGGAGGCTGTTCTACAGCAGAGTTCCCACCGATCAGCTTCACAGGTTGACCCTGGGCTTAGTATTATGAGAGAGGTAGGAAAATATCTGCACAATACAACAGAGGCACAATATTGGGCAGAGATTCATCAGCAAGCTAAGATGCATTTGGGCCAAAGAGGTCCCCAGGAATTTTAGGACGCGACTCCCAGGAGTTGCCTAATTCCCCAGGGCCAATCTATCCCTCCAGGGTTTCCCCACTGGCCCGCCCCCTTCCCTTGGCCCCACCCTCTTTCCCCCAACCACCATTTGTTTGGTGGTTTCCCAACTTTTGTGTCGTTTTCTTTCCCCCATCCTGAAAGGTTGAAATGCCTCCCCTAAGGCTGAATTACCAGCAGTAAGAATGTCAAGCTAAAGTAGGCTGGTCTTTTTCCGTTTTGGCTCTGCCCCTTTTCCTTTGGCTCTGCCCACTGCTGAAACGTGGCCCCCAAGAGCTTCTTTGAAATGGAACTCGGCCCAAGGGTTCTGCACCCTTGGTTTCAACCCTGGGTAGCTGTGACAAGTAAACTGGGTGCATGTGTTTGGCATCAGGGCAGCAGAAACAGACTCCAATTTATTCCTGGAGCAAGGATGGTGCTGCAATTTAAGTGAGTTTAAAATGCAAAACTGCACATGCTCAGAGCACTTTTTTCCCTTTAAATCAGAGTTGGCAAACAAATGGTGGCCAGGCCATTCTGGGAGTCTGGAGGGTACCAGGTTGGGGAAGGCTGCACAAGCCCACACCCCCTATAAACCATTACGCCCAGCATCTAAAACTTCCTAGCTGTCCCTGTGGAACTACCTGCCGCATCCCAGTTGTTTTGCCCAAGCTGCGGCCCGTTGATCCTCCTCTGGCGGGTGGCCGTACCGCCACAAAATCTGCTGTCCGGCATAGAATACAGCCCTGTGGAGACCTTTTCCTTTCAACTTGGGAAGTGCGTGACCTGACTGAGCATTATTTATCTGTTTCCAATATTCATATCCCACCATCCTATCAATAACTGTCAGCAAAGGTGCCTTAACCACATGGAAACATAAACCTCTGAAAGCAGCGATAAAACGATAATGCAATTAGGGCACCAGCAGCAATAAAAACGGAGCTGAACAGGACATGAAACAGGGTCTAAAACCCAGATTGGAAGAGGTTTAGGATATGATGCCCACAGGCTCCAATGTGCCTTGTGGAAACCTCTCTTGCCTCCCACCTCTCCTGATAATTATTTTATTTCCTAAGGTTTTTTTTTTTTAAGTTATCTTGAACTGGGGGGTTGGCCTGCTGCCAAGCAAAGTGCCGCCATCCATTTACCATCTTGATTTGGGTTCAAAAGCACGGCTTTTGTGTTTTGGAACTCAGACCCCACCTCTGCCTCAGACTTGGGTTCTTGGGCAGTTTATGTTTCTTCTAGTCTCGCCAATGTGCCTTCTGGGAAATGAGCGTTTTGTGGCTGGCAATGTCCATCATGGCAGCCATTTTATGAGAGCACCCACAACACTCTCAAAGCTCCAAATGTGCCCACTGATCCTTTGGGGGGACCCCCCCCCAGTTTAGACGATCCATTTCATCCCAGTAGTGCTTAGAGTTGAACCAGCACCACCGCCTTCTTGAGCAGCTTGCACCAAAAAAGGGATATTTGTAAATGGGGCAGCTGTGGTTGCAATCTTCTGGGTCCAGTAAGGATTTCCTAAGAAGTGGCCTCACAACCGCCTCCTTAAAGGTGGAAGGGGTCTGCTCCCTCCTTCACTTTATTTCTTTATTTAAAATATTTCTTGGCTGCCTTTCAGGGCAGAATCATAGAATAGTAGGGTTGGAAGGGGCCTACAAGGCCACTGAGTCCAACCCCCTAAGAAAGCCTCCTAAGGTGGCATACAACAGTTTAAATTCACATAATAAAAACAGCAAACATTCCAAAAAACAACAAATGCCAGCATAAGACACCACACCCAATTGCAGATGCAACCCAGTCCGATAAAAAATCAGGGGAAGGCCGGAGTAAAGTAGGAAGTCTTAAAAGCCTGCTCCGATGGGGTCTTGCGGAGCCCTGATGGCAACTTATTCCAGACGTATGGGGCTGCTGCAGAAAAGGCCCTCTCTTGTGTAGTTGCCCACCTAACTGCCCTCAAAGGTGGGCAGATGAGAAGGGTCTCTCTTGCTTGAAGTCTGGGCAGACTGATATGGGAGAAGGTGGCCCTTCAAGTAATTTGGTCCCCAAATTCAGCAGTTCAACGCGGCATTAATAACCACCTGAACCCACCCAGTCAACCCCCTTTGGCTTGATGTATTTTTTTTTATTATTATTATGAAATTTATTAATCGCCCATCTGGCTGGTCACCCAAGACCAATGTACCTAGCCAAGAAGGCCCAGGGTTGAGAAGGCAGGTGGTTGGGCCTGTCCATGCACCTGGTCAGCATCCTCAGGCCGCCCTGATCGAAATAGAGCCCATAAAACTGGGCCAGACAGTTCTCCAGACACTCCTACAGGAACTGTACCAATATCGGTCTGAGGCGATTGACGGGGATTGTCTAATGTTTGATCTCGCTGCACTGTTTATGAGGCACGAAAAATGTTCTAAGTGTTAAATAGCAGTAACATAAACCAGGGGACCCCAGCGTTTTGGGTTGGTGAGCACATCTGGAATTTTGATAGCTTGTTGTGGCCACTCTCGCAAAATGGCTGCTGCAGGGGTGGTGGCTTGCCATGGTGTACTAACCCAGTAACAGCTGGGGGAGGCCGGGAGTTGTAGGGCGTTTTTTGGTCTAAGCGTGCATAGGATTGTGCCTTAAATCATTTTTTTGATGATTGTTCAAAGCCTTGATGAATTTGGTTGCATTTTGTTGTTGGCCAGAGTAAAGGCATTTTGAGTAGAGAGTTATAACAAGTTGGGGAGTTCTGCTGAGATCCAAGGACATGCAAACACCAAAGTTTTGCGCCTTTTCTTGTTCCTTCTTTTCCTTTGCTTTTCTTTTTCTAGTCAATGGCTTTTCTTGAACTGTGCCCAGAAGCCATGCAGGCTGCTGAGAATCAACTGTCTTGCTGAGAAGCTGGTCTTGTCCTAGCTGTTTCCTCCTCCGTTTCCTCCTCCTCAACGTATATAAAATCTCTCCCTCTCTCTCTTTCTCTTTTAAATACCCTACCACGCATTGCCAAAAGCCTTCTCCCAGCTCATCATTCTTTAATTACAGCAAAGCATCCTATAATATGCAGGCTCTGCTGGCATTTGGCAAACCCGCCACTCCCCTCCACCCCTCTGTGGCTTTCTGCAGCTTTGTGATTTTGGGAGAGCGCACGCACGCCACGCACAAACAGTCCTCAGCCAGCACCCCCAAAAGTAGGGGGGAAACGGCAGAAGCTGCCATGTGAGTCCTTTAGAAAAATGCGCTCTGCTGAGGGGGTCACATCCTGCCAGCACGTGGGGCTGAAGCCGGCAGTGGACAAGACCAGATTCAGGCCCCCCCCCCCCGTTGTGTGTGTGTGTGTGTGTCTTTCCCCCTTTCTTTGATCCTGCCTGGGATAGGATACATCAGCCTTGCCAGAGGTCTGAACTGATGGCTTGCAGGGGGCTTTTAACATTAGGCCAAAGGCCTAATATAGGTATATTATAGTTTGCCTATATCTTGCAAGTTTTCATCTCGTCTAATTTGTGCCTAGGAACCAGGGGCAAACTATCTCCCCCAGCCCTGAATCTGTGCCCCAGGGCCCCGGATCTCTTCCCCAGAGTCCTGAGTCTGCACTGGTGCCAATGGAAGAGTCTTTTTCTCCACTTATTTGCCATGGGAGGGGGACGATTTTCAAGAGGGATTGCAGCTGGGGAGGGAGGGGTTCAGTCTCCCCTTCCCACATGTTTCAACACACACCCCTAAAAAAAATCCCTTGCATGGCAATTAAGCTAAAGTGTGTGTGTGGGGGGGGGATTTTCCTTTGGTTGGTTTGGGATGAACTGGGTTCAGGGTGCAAATTAAATGAAGAATTTATTTTATTTGAGTAGATTGGGATGTGGTGTGGGCTTTTTGCCCCCTGTGAAATTTAAATAAACTCTTGTCATTTCTTTATAAATTTGCATATATAAGATGCACATTAGCAAAGGTTGGTTTCTTTCCTGTGGGCCCCTGATTCTTTTATGCGCCTAGCCATGCCTCTGTCTGGTGGTCATCATATGCAGTGACGCTTCCCGCCTTGTTCCTGATGGATGCCTGCCCTTTTCTTTCCCGCAGGGTGACCACTTCAGGCGTCATGGAGGGCATGAAGAAGGTCAAGAAGGTGGTGAACGGCTCGGCAGAGTCCCGAGGCGAGAAAGAAAGCGCTGCGTGATGGACTGAACCTTTCCCCCTCTTCCCTCTCCCCACCCCCACCCCTTAGGACAAAGCAGCACTTTTCAGATGAACTCTAATTTATTGAGCTTTGACTTCCCTCAACAGAAAGGGAGCGAGCTCAGCTTCCTGATGTGGAAACTGCAGAATAGCGTCGGGGGCGGGTGGAGGTGCTGGAGACCAAATGCTACGAAAAAAAGAAAAACCCAAACGGATTCCTCCGTCTTTCAGGATTTTGGGCTGTTCTGGTGCCTACAAGGAACGTTGTCTGGATAGGGTGGTGGGCTAATTTTTTTCCACCTTTTGTTGTTTTGTTCTCCCCCTGCCCCACCCCTCCTTTTTGAAGCTTGACTCTGAAAAGCATTGTTTGCAATTGAGCTTGAGACGCTGCTTCCAAATGTGAAAAAACACGATAAGAGTTGTGTATGTAAAAATTATTTTATATATATATATATGTATGTATGTGTGTGTGTGTGTGTGTGTGTGTGTGTGTGTATATATATATATATATATGAATAATGATGCCTTCTGAAATGCAAAAAGCTGCAATGTAACACTCTGTGCTGGGCGATTAACAATGCGATGGGGGAGGTATGTGGTCGGGGTGGGGTGTTCCTTTGCGGTTTGTACGTTTTCTGCTGACTTGAGGCTCTTTTTGTTCCTGTCCTTTGGATGGAGGGCAGAGGCATTCTGCCCCCAGATAGAACTAGAAACGTTTCTTTGAGACCAAATGGCTACCAGACAGCAAGAGTTGTTCGTAGTAGTGTTCCCTTCCACTTCCCCCACCACCAGTCCATAACGGCATGGGCCCAAACGTGGTCCTGTTGACTCTATGCATTTACCTGAAAGGTTTCTGAAGGTGTACAATGAAATGGGGATCAATGTTGCGTTTTTTCCCACACTGTCCTGTCGTCCCCGTCCCCCCCCAGCACTTTGCTGAAAAGTGGCGTGGTTAGGCCTTATAGATTCTGTGCCCCTGCAAAAAGAGAATAAAAGGGAAAACAAAACAGAGCACCCCCTGAAAGAAAAATATACAATTTGCTGGTGACGGGATTTCTGAGCTAGTGGATCGGTGAAGCGGTTGTATTTCTGGGTCCTGGGGAGCAAGCAGCACCCGCGGAGGCTGCCAGACCCCCTGTGGGCTGGGGGTTCCCCTCCGTTGTTCCAGACTGAGCTGCGTTCTCCAGAACCGTGGTGTGCTTTCGGATAGGGGCCCCTGCTGTTGGGCTCCATGTACGAAGGGAGCAGACCGCCAGATAGTGCAATCTCAATCTCTCTCTCTCTCTCTCTCTCTCTCTCATATGTCAAGAAAATGGCCCAAACAAACTCTAACCCTATGACACAACCAAGCAATTCACTCGGCTGCACCCTGTCAAAAGTGCATCCTCTCCTTTGCTCACTCCTTGTGTCTAAATGCCCCATTCATTCTCTCCCCATCCCGCCAGCCCAGCGGATGCTGGTTTGGGATAATCCGTCAGATCTGAGGCGCGCTCAGACAGGAGAAGCTTTCTGTTGTGGCCCTGGAGCTGCCGAGTTGGCGGCAGCAGGGCTGCCTGGCGCTGCCCGGCAGCAGAGGGGCCACCACGTGCCTCTGTTCCGAAGGACCATTCTTAGGAAGGGTTTGCATGGGACGCTCATCAGAGGAGCCAGCTTCTGGCGAAGAGGACTCCACGTGAGCAGGAGTGGAGCGTGGCCACTGAGGATGCACCTCTGGAATTTGAAGGCGCACGATCCTGTCGTGCGCGTCTCTTAACTGTGAGCGAGGTGTCTTGGATGCCTCGCCAGGCTGTAGAAATTTTGGCATTTAGGGCAGGAGTGGGCAACTTCCAGGGGCCACTGTCCCCTTCCTGGAACTCACAAGGGACCGTACCTCCTCTCACCCCCACCCCGCCACCCCACTGGTGCCATGCTGCCACTTGTTTTCCCTTAAGGCCCTTTGTTTCTGCCGCACCGCCAAATTTGGGTGGTGAATTCAGCAGTGGCAGCGACAGAGTCCTGGGCGTCTGCTGCGCGACCTGCATGCTGCTCGCCGCCATCTGAGGGGTTTGTCCCGTGTCCGATGACTGAAGGAGGGATGCTTCTTAGTATCCTGGTATTAGTGGCTGAAAGGGGGGCAGGTTCAAAACCCCCCACCAACTCTGGGTTGAGACGTGAAGCTGCATGTTTCTGTGGCTTCTCGTGAGCATCTGGACCAAGGTTTGCAGTCCATGCATCTTTTTGTCCCACCAGTCGATTGAAATAAGTGCCAGGGGTGTAAAAAACAAACCCCAGAGCTCCAGAGGTTCCTTGGGGAAAGCGACACTTCAGCTTTGCCAGGGAGCCTTTTCTAGCAGCAAGCCTCTCTCTGGGCTGCTTCTCTCTTCCGTGGTTTGCTGCGAAAAGCTACTGGCAGCCTCGACTCGTTTTAGGGATGGAGGCGGGGAGCTCTCTTGCAGTCCTGGAATTTCAAATAGGAAAGATTCTGTTCCAGTGAATGAACTTCACTTGGGTGGCATTGTAGGGCCCCCAAACAATACGCAGCCATCTAAGTGGGTAGAATTCCATGTTCTGGAACATTGCCTGGTTTGGATGAATATCTCGCTTCCGTCACAAGCCGCCCCCCCAATTGCTCACTTTATAGCAGCCTTTTTCAACCTGGGGTCCTCCAGGTGTGTTGGACTACAAGCAGATAATTCATCCAGACCAGGCAATGTTCCAGAACATGGAATTCCAAGCCACTTGAAGTCCAACATATTTGGAGAGCCCCAGGTTCCAAAAGGCTGCTGTATAGGCTGGTTGGACATAAAATCCCAAGGCAGTGGCAGGGAGGAGATGGGAGCTTTTGACCTGGTCCTCTGCGGCATTACATCCAGAGGGCCCCCGAGACCTTCCCCCTCTTAAACTGGCTCCATCCCAGGCTTCCCTTTGCCCAAGGCGTACAGTGCGAGAGGCAGCATCCGCACACTTTTGATCCCGTCTTTGGAGCAGCAGCCGTGACGCTCCAGCTGCGGAGCCGTGGTTCAGGGAATGGGAGAGGCTGCGCAAAGTCACTTGCCGGAGGGTTTTGGTTTGTGTGTTTGTGTGCAAGGATTGTGTGGGCAGGCCTCTGACACATTTCTCCTACCCTCTCCTAAAGTTGTGTGCGCTTGATTTTGCCCCTTTCCTGTTTCCCCGGCCATGTGGCACATCCTGGGAGCACGTCTGCCAAAGAATTTGGTGCATTGCAGCATTTTCACAAGGTATCTGTGTCTGAGAGCCCCCACCCCACCCCGAGGAGGACAATGTGAAAACATGCTGTGTATTGTCCATGGAACATTCCTCTGAACACAGAACGCCGTGCTGTTAGCCGGAGTTGCTGCTGCCGGTCCGTTCCCGCAATACCAGGTGTTTTTTTCCACAACGTTTTTGGTTTGTTCCTTCTCCCCTGAAATGGGTGAGCATCTTTTTAAGAGCAGAAGTGCACGTGCTCTTCTATTGACAGTCTCTCAAGCTTCATGGCCAGTTGGGATCGCCCAATTCCATCAATCTGTTCAGGAGCCTGGCCGACACATGGTTGCGGTGTTGTTAGTTTGGGTTCATGTTGTAGATGAGGGGCCTCCCGAGAGTTGCTGTTGACGTTTCCTTGCAATATATGGCGATTTTAGAAGGGGATGGCTTGTACATCCGGCTCGTAATCAGCCTTGGTAGCCCCTTCCCTATGTCCCATGCATCCTTGGAGTGGGAGAACAGCACAGCCCCCCACCCCAATGCAGATGGTGAGAGCTCTGGGCTTTTAGGGTACCTCTTTTGTGTGTTGCTGCATCACAAGTCCATAGCATAGGAAGCTGTTGGCAAGGGTAACACTAATTGTAAGACTTACGGTCCAGATGGCCTACTCATGTGAGTGCAGCAAGAAGGGGTGAACCAGGGGAGGGCAATGCATGGCCCTCAAAAGAAACAGTGTCGCTACAGAGCACCCAATTTAGCTTGAAAACAAACTAAATTTAACCACTGTGGTGCTCTGCAGCACTATGGAGCACTTTGCCACCAAATTTCAGCACTTTCCTTCATTTTGGGGGAAGTGGGCTGTGTGGCACCATGCACCAGGGAGTCTGCGGGGCAAAAATGGCCTCTGGGCATTGCCCACCGCTGGGGTAAACGTTTTGATCGGACAGGGACTAGATTTGGCTGGGATTGTAACAAGCAGTGAGAACCTTTGCTCAGCCGACGGGTAGCAGAATAGCAGCCGACATGTGCAGCTCCAGGGACGAATAATTGATGTTCAGTCACGATTCAGTTTGTTTTCTGAACCTGGGGCTTTTTAATTGTTGCGTTCTCCTGAATCATACATTTTAAAAACAATCAAGGCAGGATGTCTTGCAGGATCAGGGGAGAAGGGGGAGGGAGGTTTACAGGAGTGTTTTGTCCTCTGAAATATGGAATGCCAGCCCTCTTTGTTCACCAACAGAGAACTCTTTTGGAAAAGCAACCAAGGGAGTTTCCCACACAGTTACAGAGTCTTCGCTTGAAATGACAAGCCCATGAGCTCCTTAAGAGGCTGTGCTTCCCCCTTTTAAAGTATCCTTTTAAATGTTTGCAATTTTTTTGTACAAAGAAACACAACCTTCCAACCCCCCTTGCTCTAGAACCCATCACACCACCGGTCTAGAACCCATTAGGTGGCAGCTCTAGAACCCACTGCATGACTATTCTGCAAGCAATATTTCCTTCCCTTGAGCACTTTGTGCTTGATGTTTCTTAGTGCATCCCTGGAGATTCTGTCATCCCACATTAAAGAAGAGCTTGCAGTATCCGCGTTGGCCCTGGGGCAGCCCTGGTTTTATATCTGACGACATTTGTACGCAGAGGACCAATTCAGTATCTGGCAAACTACCTGGTTAATCCGGGAGAGAGGTCTGTGTGCTTTCTTCTTTTTTTCCTCTTCCACATTTTAAAAAAAAATGCCCTAAAGAAGCTTCTGGGTAAAAAGGCAGCCGTCTTAATAAAACCTACAAATGTGTTTTTGGGTTTTTTTTTTTAAGAAAGCAAGATGTGTGTGTGTTTTCTCCCCTGGGGGACCTTCAAGCATCTCTGTTCCTCATTCAGGATTTGGGATGCAAAACGAATCTGTGTTTTAAGGTGTGTGTTGTTGCTTTTTTTAATTTCCCTTTTTAAAAAAAAAATGACAGTATTTATGTAAGGGGAGCAGGGGGCATATCAATCAGGGGGCTTTTTTTCTCTATGTGATGTGGTTTTCCTGCTGTGGAACAGGTGTACAAAATAAAAGATTTGATGATTAGGAATCTTTCACCTCTGCTGTTTTAATTGCTTTCCTCCTGAGCATGGCTGAACATTGGAAGGGGTCATTTTTCCATTGTTGTAGCCCAGGAGTGTAAACACCGAGGCCAAATCCAGCCCATGTGGTGCCAATCCATGCCCCCTTCCTTGGCTCCGCCCCCTTCCCTCCGAACTGCCAATCACTTGATGGCCTCCCGGCATTTTTTGCAATCCCCTCCCCCGTTCTAAAGGGTTGAAATGCCTCTCCTAAGACTGAGTTACTGGCAGGTAGAGCTTTGAGCTCAAAGAGGCTGGTATTCCCCCCCCCCCCGCTTTTCCCTTTGGTCCTGCCCACAGTCTAAGTGCAAAATTTGGTATCCAGGCTCCAGAGCTGAGCATCCTGAAAATCTTAATTTTTTACTTAAGGCATTAACACAAAAGTCCTTAGGACTGCTGAGAAAAAGCTAGAAGACTTGGGGGCAGCGTGGGACACAGCAAGGATAGTTTCAATGTTTGCGCATCTCCCAGTTCTTCCCTCCAACTTACTCTTGGACCTTCCTGCTCCCCCTTCTGTCCGAAGAAGTTTCCATCTTCCTATTCCCCCAGCTCTTGCAAACCTGCATCTTGAGTGCAGAATAAACTAGATAAAAATAACCAAAAATTCGCTTAACAGCACACTTCCAATAGCAGAATCTGGCTTTCTTTTGTGATGTTTGGTTGGATCCAGCAGGGCTCCTCTGACATGTTTACTCCCTCTGGGTCACAATCTAGCATCACTGTTTGTAGCATCACCACAGACTGCTGGTCTATCCACATAGCACCGGAATGTGTTGGAGTAACCTGTACCGCTTTTAATGGCTGCATTTTTTTAATGTTTCCCTTTGTTCAAAGGTCCCAGCAAACAGAAACGGGATGGGATAGAGCAACGGTGCAGAACCTCTTTAAGCCAGAGGCCTGGATGCCATTTCCAAGAATCTTGGGGGGCCGCATCCGAGTGGTGGGTGGGGCCAAAACTGGCAGCATATTTTCGCTGCAAGCGCTCACTGCCAGGATCTAAGACTTGAGAGAGGCATCTCAACCTTTTAGAGTGGTATAGGGGAACCACACGAAAGCCAGGAAACAACCAAATGATTGGCAGTTGGGTAGAAAGCGGGGACCTCCTGTGACATGGGTAAGGGGACATGGCCTTCTAGGGAAGGGGCTGGATTTGCCACTTGGGCAGGCCAGAGTTGAATCCCAGACTTGAGATTCGACACCTCAACCCCAAAGGGCCTCTATGGGACATGCACCTTGCCCTTGTGCCAATTTCTCCTCCGCTCCGTCCTGCCTTCATTTCAACTGGTAAGGCAGGTTTTTTTGACGCATCTCCCTTTGCCCGTTGTGCGTTTCGTTCCAATTCCTGGCTCTCCAGATGTTTTGAAATGGGCCGACACCAGTTTGAATGAGCCTTTTCAGCGGCAGTGCTGAGAGCCCCCTCCTGCCTTCGCCTCTGCTGGTACCTCGCTGCCATTTCAATCAGAGGTTTTCTACGCACAGAAACGTTACAGAGCTTCACTGCAAGCTATTAAGTGCGCAGGGCGCATGGGCCACTGACTGTCTCCGGACAAAAAAGGGTGTTGGCTTTGTCTTGCTGCGACCCCGGAGCAGATGCTGTACTAGCAGGAAGCCAAAGTGAATAAGCGGAGGCAAGGCGGGGAGAATAGCCCTGTGCAAAGGGGCAATTAAGAGAGCAAAGGTGGCTAAGCCAGAATAAGGAATGTCTATAGAGGATACCAGAGATCGTGTGCCGGATTAGGGTCACATTCTGGATCTCCAGTGTGGTGCTCGCAGACACTGCCCTTGGTGCCCACGAGGCTCCCTGCCCCTCCCGATTTTTCTCTGTTTTAAGTTTTTGTGTAATTATTTGTTAGCTGGGAGGCTGGCCTGCTGCAAAGCAAAGTGCTGCCCCACAATGCCATCTTTATTTGGGTTCAAAAGACTGATTTTGTGTTTTGCAGCTCAGACCCCCACCTCTGCCTTGGACTTCGGTTCTGGGGCACCTTACTTTCCTTTTAGGCGCACCACTTTGCCTTCTAGGAAATGAGTGTTTTGTGATTGGCCATGCCCACCATGGCAGCCATTTTATGAATGGTCCACCCCCCCATGGCAGCCATTTTGTGAGAACACCCACAACATCCCCTTAAAATTCCAAATGTATCTACTGGCCCAAAATGTTTGCGGACCCCAATGGCAGGGCTTGTCCAAAAGGCCACCGTGAGGCATGTTTGAAGTAAGATCGCTCTCGTGTTGACTGGTGCTCCCCATGTGTGAGGGGCACGGCGTGTATCACAAATGGTAGATTGAGGCTTTCTTTCTTCTGGACAGCGCAGGGATACGTATGGCTTGGAGAAAGTGGATAAGGAGACATTTTTCTCCCTCTCCCATAATACTAGAACCCAACGGGGTCATCCCATGAAGCTGATTGGTGGAAGATTCAGGATAGATCTGACTTACACAGGGCAGAGTTAAACTGTGGAACTCATTTCCACAAGGCGTAGTGATGGCCACCACTTTGGGTGGCTTTAAAAGGGGATTGGACAAATTCCTGGAGGAGAAGGCTTTTAATGGCTACTAGTTGTGATGGCTATATGCCACCTCCAGTGCCAGAGGCAGTGTGCCTATGTACACCAGTTGCTGGGGAACATGGGCAGGAAGGTGCTGTTAAACTCATGTCCTGCTTGCAGGTCTCCCACAAGCAGCTAGTTGGCCACTCTGTGAACAGAATCTGGACGCGATGGACCCTTGGCTCTTCTTATGTTCTTGCGTGTGATTCCACTGGAGAGTGGAAAACTAGAGGCCTGTCTCAATAGATACTGAGCTTCTGCAGTCTCAGCTTTCTTTTAAAATAGGGGGGAAAGTTAATTTCTAGCCCTTACTGAAATCTATTAAGGGTGCAAGCCAATGCAAGGCTGGCTGGGCTGTCTAAACGTACATAGGATTGCGCCCTAAATAAATCAGTGTTATGGGTTGTGAAGACCTGCGAGGCTGATCCCTGCTGAAATTTCAATAGCTGGGGAAGGGGTGGGATAAGATTTCCAGGGCATGGGGTGGCCCTTCAGTACCTCCTTGCCCCCGCTCCCCACAATTAGCGATAGCAGAACAAATTTTGCGAGGACGTGTGCTGCAGCTTTGAGATGTTTGTTTCTTACACAGGTTTATATGCTGCTTTCCAGTGAACTATCCGAGCAGTTAATGTCCTAATCATAGCACCATAAAAACATCACCGCCAAAATACAGGAAAATTATCACTTTTGTTGCAGAATTCCACTGCCCTTGGCACAGAATTTGGGGTTGTCCAGGGGGCTCTGCGTTTCTCAAAGGATTTGAGCAAATCCGACCCAAAAGTCTGCAGAGCCCTGCCTCCGACCCAGGTTTTGTTTTGAACTCTGAAGAGCGTGCTTGCAAGGACAGCTGTATGAATGCCTCTTTTTTTGTTCTGTGGGGCTTTTTGTTTCGGTCCAAGATGGATCTTCATTTCAAGGCCTCCCTGGATCTGCCGTCTGTCTAGCTCGGGTCGTCTTCTGATCGGAACCCGGCAGTCAGTCGCCTAAATGGTGCAGCCCCAGCTGCAGTTCTCCCAGCGTGTCAAATCCATTAGGGGCAGCGAGGAGAGTGGGGTTCCCTCTTGACACCTGGTGGCCTAGCGGGTTTGGGTAGCTATGAGTATCTCCTCTCTTTTCTCTTCCCCCCACCCGCCCCAACTTCTCCGACACCCTCTTCCTTAGCTACTGTGACTCTACACAATCTGAGCAAACAAATACTGAACCAATGAACTCTCCCCTCTCCCGGGCTTGTGTATTTGCATAAGAATTATCCCCCCAGAGACGCCTAGAGAGACTAGCAGGCTTTATGCAATTCCACCACCCCCGTACCCTGATAGTCTGATGTTTCAACGTGCGGGAGCGTGCCGTTTCTTTGCACATCGCCTTCCTGGGGCTGGGGTCTCCCGTGTGGGCACCATGAGTGCCATGAAAGAGGTGCCCGTGGGCAGCTTTTGGCACCTCTTTCTGCGCCCTCTGGGCTCCCCGCCCCCTCCTGATTTCGATTTTAGTTTTCGAGATTTTAAACGAATGAATTATTTTTTAACTGGGAGGCCGGCATTCTGCCAAGAGAACCATCTTTCTTCCCAAAAACGACCCTCTGGCCCCACGCCTCTCACGGTCTGCTTTCTGTGAAAGGAGCGTTGCGGGGTGGGGGCAGAAATTGGGTTCGAACAAGTGATTTTTTGTGTTTCGGAGCTCAGGCATACCTCTGCCTTGGACTTAGGTTCTTGTGGCCTTTCTTTCAGTCTCAGCAGTTTGGCTTCTGGGAAACAGGTGTTGTGCAACCAGCCACGGCAGCCATTTTATGAATGCGCACGCAGCGCCACATGGCAGCCATTTTGGGAGAGCACCCACAAGACTCTCTCGCCATTCCAAATGTGCCCACCGACCTGAAGGGGTTGGGGACCCCGATTTAGTGCTTTCACGGATACTCTAACAGAGCACGTGCTCAGCATGCAAAAGGATCTGTCCCTGGTGGGTCAAGGCAGAGCTGGGGCGGGGGGGAACCCTGTCTGAAAACCTGGAGAGCGTCTGCCAATGGGAGAACTCTCCTGAGCCCTTTCTAGCGGGGTAGGCCATGGTGGAGCACCAAAACCAGGCGTCTTTGCGGTGCCTGAGAGGCAAACACACTTATTCTGGCGTGACGCTGTTTCGCCAACACTCTTCATGCATCTGACAGACAGCGTGTTACTAGCAAGAGAAAGAGCGCTGCTCTCTTAAGGGAGCACCAGACCTTGGGGAGGCCGTCCATGCGATAACCTTCCCAAGGGGCTCTTTGCCACGTCCATCCTTGATTTCTTCACAAGGGCCAGGAAAGGCTGCAGAAGAGACTGGCTGGAATCGGATCATCAAGGTGGTCTTAAAAGAGCCCTCCTCTGAGTCTGTGTCTGTCTGCAAGCTGAGGCGTGGATCGATGGCGCGTCTGCGCTTCGGAGACCGGAGGGAACTTTGGGCCGCCAAAGGAAATCGCCTCTATTAAAACAACGCAACGGGCGACTAAATGGCTGCTCTGGGTTGATTTGAAGGCTGCCTTGCGACATGGTTTTCACGGGGAGGCTTGAAGAGGCCTGGCTGTGGAGGAGTGGGGAGTTACCTTCAGGTTCTGTGGCAGGGCTCCCCCGACCGTTTTGAGTCAGTGGGTGCATCTGGAATGTGGAGTGTTGTGGCTGCTCTCACAAAATGGCTGCCATGAGGGCAGGTTGCCCATCATAAAATGGCCGCTGCGGTGGGCAGGGCGGGTCCAGAATGCTCATTTCCCAGAAGGCAACCTGGCGAGATGAAAAGTCATTTGCTCGAGAGCCTGAGTCCAAGGCGGAGGTGGGGCTTGAGGTTCGAAACACAACAGCGCTCTTTGGAAGCCAAATAACGATGGTGCTGGAGTGCGCTACTTCGCTTGGCAGCGTGCCAGCCTCCGGGTTAAAAACAGAAAAGTGTAATTTTTTAAAAATCTTAAGGAAAAAATAAAAGCCGGGAGGGGTGGGGAGCCTGGCGGGTGCTAAGCGAGGAGTCTCTGGCTGTGTATGTGCAACCCCAAAGTATGTGTGATAACCACAGGTACCCGTCTTCAGGGGAGGCCCCCTTCCTGTTTGCTTCTGCAGGACTTGAATCCTCCTCCTCTGGAGGCTGGTTAAGTCTGCTGCGACTTGACGGGGCAGCCCTGCGATCTCTGAGCTGGAGGCGCCAGGATTTTAAGCGGCCTCATCTGTGTGGGAAGGAAGTGCTCCGCTCACTGTGCGACTCTGCAGCAGCCGGCACCTGACCAGGTGTGCTGCGCTACAGCGCCCCGCGCCCCCCAGTCAGCATGGCTGGCCGTTGGGAGCTGGGAGCGATGGTGAGAGTTGGGAGTTGCTGGGAGCGATGGGAGTTGGATGCGGGGCCTTCCTGCTTGTTCTTCCAAGGGGGCCCTGCACCTCTGCCCCCAGGCCCTCCGCCGAAGGTGCCCCGCCCTCGGGCGGCAGGGGTCGTCAGGCCGAGTGGGCGAAGGCGGCCATCCAAGGCGCGCCCCCTGAGGAACCAGGCCCGTGGAGGGGCTTACTTCGGGGCCAGCGCTCGCAGGCCCAGGCACGGAGGCCGCCACCCCGCGCGCCCCTGGCCAGTGGGCCGGGCGCCGGAGGCGGCCCCCACACGCCGGCTCTGCCACGTGCCAGGAAGCCCCACCGAACGGGCCCGGGGTTGCTCCCGAGTAAAACGCGCCCGGGGCCGCCCCGCGCAGCTGGGATGGCTCGCGCGCGCAGCTGCGAGGACGCCTCGCGGCGCTTCGCGGGGCCTGCTCCTGAGTAAATGCGGCCGCGGCTGCGCCGCTGCGCAGGAGGAAGCCCCGGCGAACGCTGTGGGGCGCGCCCCTGCGGACGGGGCCGCGGCCGGGCTGTCGCCTGGCGCACGTCCCCCTGAGCTCGGCCACCCCCCTCCTGAGCGGGCCCCCGCCCGCGGGCTGCGCGGCGCTCGCTCGTCTCCGGCCCGCGCAGGGGCGCTCCCGCTGGGCTGACCGCGCACTTCTCCTCTCCCCCGGCCGGAGGGCGCCGGGCCCAGGCGGGCGGAGGGGCGCGCCCCCGCCGCCCGGCCCGGCCCGGCCGCCCCCGCAGCATCCCGGCGAGGCGGCCGGGAGCCCGGCGGGGGAGCGCCGCGGCGGCAGCCGACGACGCGCCTCGCCGGCGGGGAGCGGCCCACAGCGCGCCCGGGGAGAGCCGGAGCGCGCCGCTGCGGACGCGTCCACGCGCCGGCTCCCTCTGGCCCCCGCCCCGGCCCCGAGCTGCAGCCGAGCTGCCCCCGCCGCCGCGCGCGCGGCTGCCCGAGCCGGTGGCCCTCGGCTGTCCCGGCGCAAGGGGCGCGCGCGGGGCGGAGCGCAAAGGCGCGTCCCGGGAGACGGGCGGGGCCTCCGTGGTCCAGCGGGGCCGGGCTCGCGGCCCGAGTCGCTGGAGCGCCCCCCCCGCAGCGAACCCCGGCGCGGAAGCAGGCGCGGGTCTACCCCGGTGGCCGCCCCGGGCCCCGCCGTCGACCGCGGTCTGAAGCGCCCAGCTGCACGTGCTCAGCGGAGCCCTGTTTCAGACAAGGCCGGGGCTGGCCCGCGCTCGTCGTTGGGACGTCGCTGGGAGGCCGAAGCAGACCGGGGCGCGGCGCGCCCGTCGGGGGCCACTCGCGTGGCCGGCCGGCGGGGCCCGCAAGGCCGCGAATCCGGGGCGCGCGATGGCCGCGCTGCGGGCGCGGGCCGGGGGGAGATCCGCTGGCTGGCCGGCCGGGACCGACCCGGGAAGGGATCTGGGGTTGCGGCGGACGGCTCGGCGAGGACGCCCCCGCAGCAGAGGAGGCGAGCCCCGCGCTGGGCGTGGCGCCAAGAGGGGCTGGGAACGACGCTGCCAAGGTCGTGCTTCGCTCAGTCGTGGCCGACTCTCCGCGACCCCGTGGCCCAGAGCACGCCGGGCCTCCCTGCCCTGCGCGCTCTCCCGGGGCGTGCTCGAGGCCGTCTTCGTGGCATCGGCGGTGCTCTCCCGCCGTCTCATCCTCTGCCGGCCCCCTTCTGCAAGATCGTGCTGCCCCTGGGCACATCCGAGGTGCGGCCACACGTGGAACGCCGCGTCCGGGCCTGGGCCCCGCGCCTGAGAAGGAAAGACACTGTACAGCTGGAAAAAGTGCAGAAAGGAGCAACTAACGTGATCCAGGGGCTGGAGCATCTCCCCTACGAGGGAAGGTCGCAACAGCTGGGATTGTTGCGCTTGGAAAAGAGGAGGGTCAGGGGAGGCACGGTAGAGGTGTACCAAATTGTGCCTGGTGTGGAAAAAGTGGGAAAGGAGACATTTCCCTCCCTCTCGTATGATGCTAGACACAGCGGGGTCATCCCATGAAGCTGATTGGTGGGAGATTCAGGACAGATCAAAGGAAGGGCTTCTTCACACAGTGCAGAGTTAAACTGTGGAACTCGCTGCCACAGGATGTAGTGATGGCCACCAACTTGGATGGCTTTAAAAGGGTTGGACAAATCCTGGAGGAGAAGGCCATCAATGGCTACTAGTCCGGATGGCTCTGTGCTCCCTCCAGTGCCAGAGGCAGTGAGCCTGTGTGCACCAGTGGCTGGGGAACATGGGCAGGCGGGCACTGTTGCGCTCATGCCCTGCCTGTGGGTTTCCACTGTGGGAACAGAATGCTGGACTAGATGGACCCTGGGTCTGATCCAGCAGGGCTCTTCTTCTGTTTATTCTGTTTGTAGCCTCCATGGTGTAAGTGGTAGGGCTGGAACTTGGGACCAAAGCCCCAGCTGCCTGCCCCCCAAATCACCCCCCGGAGGGCAGCAGGAGATGCATCACAAGCAACCTTCCCCTTTTGTCCCTGGCATGCTGGCGCTTTTAAGTTGTAAGGGGCTTAAGGGGTTAGGGTGTTGGACTAGGACTTGGGTCCCCACTTGGCCGTGAAGCTCACTGGATGAATTTAGGCCGCTCCCTGGCTCTCCGCCTCACCTACCTCGCAGGGTTGAGGATGAAACTGAGAGGAGGATCATGTACACCACCTTGGTCTCCTTGGAGGAAAAGCAGGATATAAATGTAGCAAATGACTTTAAACTGCTGAACTGCACATGCTTGGTGTATTTATTTTTTTGTAATTTATGCATGTTTACTTGTTGCTCTAATGCAGCCTTCCTCTATATAGTGTCCCCCAGATGTTTTGGACTACAACTCTCAGCATTCCTGACCATTGACCATGCTGGCTGGGAATGATGGGAATTGAAATCCAAAACATCTGGAAGGCCCCAGGCTGAGAAAGGCGATTGTAATGCATCTGGAATGTAGGAGCAGTTGTTCAGCCGGGGAGGGGGCAAATTGTGAGTGGTGTGCGTCACAGCTGAATCCACATGGCTATCTGAAGGGGGGGGGATATAACCCCATTAAGGGCACAATTCTATGCATGTTTAGACAGAAAAATGGCCTACAACTCCCAGCTCGCCCCAGCCAGCCTTTTTCTCTCTCTCAACATGCATAGGATTGCACTTTTGGTCCGGGGCCTAAAATTTCCCAGCTGCACCACTGTGTATCCTGCCGTTCCCCCAAGGAGCATGAGCGGGTGTTAGGACCACCTCAGTTGGGCATTTGCCAAGGCCCCGAGACTAGACAAGGGCCCCACCTGAGCTGCGCGGTTACTTCCACTTTGCACAGAATATTGAAGCAGATCAGACGCTGCCAAAGAGAATGCCCCTGGTGTGCATGTCCCACCTCTTCCATGTTAGGATCCCATGCCTGAGGTCCCCCCCCCCCCCGCCCAATCCTGGAAACAGAGCTAGGTTGCATACCCAATTTTCCTCCTCCCCTGCCCTTTTATCCTCATAACAACCCTGCGAGGTAGGTGATATGGACAGACCGAGGCAGCTGGTGGGTTCAGTGGTTGAGCAGGGATTTGAACTCTGTTCCCCCAGTTCTGGTCTGATGCTCTAACCACTAGACCACAGTGGCTAGTCCTAATCAGACCAAGTGCAACATCCTTTTTCGAACGGTGGTCAGCTAAATGCTGCCCAAGAAGCCGAAAACCAGTTTTAGCATTATTCCTCAGGAAGTGGAGTATTTAGATAGATAGATAGATAGATAGATAGATACTGCTTCTGCATGTGGAGGTGTTTTCTATTTATTTAAAATTGTGATGTGCTGCCTTTCAATTTATTTATTTACTTACTAGTGAACAGACCTGGATTCACCAGGGTTGGAATGGCCTGATCCAGCGAAGCCTTTATTATTTATTTACTTATGTATTTATTTATTACATTTAGATCCTGCCTTTTTTCCTCCTTAAGAAACCCAAGGCGGCTTACACGATCCTCCTCCTCTCCATTTTATCCTCACAACAACAACTCTGTGAGGTAGGTTGGGCTGAGAGTCTGTGACTGGCCCAAAGTCACCCAGTGAGCTTCATGGCTGAGTGGCGACTAGAACCCAGATCTCCCGACTCCTAGTCCAACACTCCAGCCACTGTACCACACCGGCTCTTTACACACACTTACGTTGCTGTCAGAGTTGGATACATTGTTCCCACCCCATCTGAGTGAAGCCAGGTCTGCCTGCAACCCTAGGCATGGCCACTGCTACGGTGCACCCCTATATCCCCCTGAGGGAGGGGTCTGTCCTCTCCATTCCCTTGAGGGACGGCTTCCACACAGCAGTGGGGAGTAGACAGCCATCTAATCCTGCCCCTCAGTCTCCTAATCTCCCCTGGCTTCAAACTGTATGGACTGCAAAGCTATGTGCTGGTTAGAGAAGTCTGCCACCTACTGACTGAAGTTGTTACTGCTGGCTTCAAGCAGATGGGCACAATTAAATTCATTACAATTAATTAATAGGTTTTAAAAACAAAATAGCCCTGAGGTGCACACCACTAGGGTCCTGTTAGTACGCATGCCAAGTTTCAGGTGTCTCGGTCTCACAGCCTCGGCGTTATGGCAGTGACGGACGGACGGACAGTTTTATTATTTATATATAGATATTTCTAGGTTTGTAAAATTCAATTGGAAGGACAGATACTGAAGCCGAAGCTCAAATATTTTGGCCACCTAATGCGAAGAGAAAACTCTCTGGAAAAGACCCTGATGCTGGGAAAGACTGAAGGCAAAAGGAGAAGGGGACGGCAGAGGATGAGATGGCTAGATAGCATCACCGATGCAATGAATATGAACTTGAGCACGCTCCGGGAGAGAGCGGGGGACAGGAAAGCCTGGCGTGCTATGGTCCATGGGGTCACGAAGAGTCGGACACGACTGAACGACTGAACAACAACAACAACAAAAATTCAATAGAATCAGCACTAACCAAGCAAAAGTATTTGCATCAGTAAGAAAGGCAGTGCTAAAAGGAATCCCAACAGAAATAGCAACCTTAATAGTAATAAATGCATTCGAAGTTAAACACTCTAGGAAAATAAAAAGATCTTTGCCTGGTACATCAGAGATATTAGCATCAAGAGCTCCTCAGATGGTCCTAGCAATTAAAATGGCTCTCTCCCCTGTTGCCAAAAGAAAGAACAAAAACGCTTGGCTGGATTAGACTGGGATTGTCTTTCCCCCTTGGCCCAGCCAGAAGGTTTGGGAAGCTCACAAGCAAAGTGGATTGGTAACATCCTCCTCCATTTGTGTGCCCACAGCATCAGAGGTAGAGTGTGCTAGAACATGGAGGTTCTAATTTAGCTACAACAGAACTGCGCAGCGTGAATTTCTCTAATCCCGGGCGGTCGAACCTCTTTCAGCCCAAGGTCCAAATCGGTTTCCCAGAAGCCCTCGGGGACCGCAGTCCACGGGTGGGCGAGACCAAAATGCAAAAACATACCAGCCTATTTTAGCTGAAAGTGGCTCTTGCTGCCTTAGCAGAAGGCAAAAGAACCGAGCTCCAGAGTGTGGAGAATTTCTGTGAACTCGAACATCCCTGGTTGTCCCGTCCCTAGGTCAGAAATGTTCAAGGCCATTTTCCAAAGCGGCATCTTGAATCGTTGCTGTTGTTGTTGCTGTTTTCATGCGCGTGCATTTCCTGCATCTGTGATGGGGACATAGCGGCTAATGTGTGCGCCCGCTCGCTCTGTCTCTTGTTCGCAGCATTCCCAGCCGTCACATCTCAGCCTCAAGTGCATCTTTAGTGCCACTTGTGAAAGAGATTCCCAACCGCCTGGCGCACGCGCACACCCCTGCATGTGTGTTATCAGAAGTAAGATGGCAAACTTGGGGAGCCGTTGAGGGTGATGGAGCAGGAGACAGGTTGCTCCGATGCCCAGGCCGCCAGTTCTCTTGTCCAAGAGCTGAGCATGGCAATTCACGCAATGACATGTGTTCAGGAGAAGCCATTTCAGTTCCATAGGCTGCTGCGATGCGTTCTACGTGGGGCTGCCCTTGAAGAGCATCCGGAAGTTTCAGTTGCTGCTGAATGCAGCAGCAAGGCTGCGAACTGTTGCATGATATCGGGACCGTGTTACAGCTGTCCTGAAAGACCTGCACTGGTTGGTTGGTTGGTTACATTTATTACAGTAGCTGAACCTCTCCGGTTGCCAGTTGTTCTCCAGGCGCAATTCAAGGCGTTGGTTTCAACCTTGAAAGCCCTAACCAGCATAGGGCCTGGCTCGCTCGGACCCTGCCGCGCTGTTTAGATCTGCGGGAGAGGTTCTTTGGGGGGCACCGTTGCCCGCAGAGGCCTGTTCCCCTGGCAAGCGTGAACCGGCTTTCTCCCGCATCTCTCCCAAACGATGTAGCTGTTTTCATGTTTTGCAGTTTGTGATGCTATTATTTTTATCATGTTAAGGTTTTCTTGTGAATTGTTGTGAACTGCCTTGACAGTTTTTTTGCAGGTATGGTGGTATATAAATGTATTATATGATGATGATGTATATAAATATATCACCATGCATTTAAATATAAATGTATCATACATATAAATGTATCATCTTAACATAACCACAGCATATAGTTAAAATATGGAATTCACTTCTACAGGATGTAGCGATGGCCACCCATTTGGATGGCTTTAAAAGGGGATTGAAGAAATACATGGAGGAGAAGGCGATCAGTGGCTACTAGTCCTGATGGCTCTGTGCTCCCTCCAGTATCAGAGGCAGTGAGCCTGTGCACACCAGTTGCTGGGGAACATGGGCGGGAGGGTGCTGTTGCACTCATGTTCTGCCTGTGGGTTTCCCGTGGGCAGCTGGTTGGCCACTGTGCAAACAGAATGCTGGACTAGATGGACCCTGGGTCTGATCTGGCAGGGCTCTTCTGATGACGATGAAGATGAAGATGTTAAGATTATTATTATTAATCATCACCAGCAACAAGTAGGGTTTCCCTTTGAATTTTCTGTTTCAGTCACTAGAAGGTCCTGGGCTGGCTGGCCTTGGAAGTTTTTCCAACATTACACTGTGCACACGAGCAGACCCTGCTCAGTGAGGGATCCCAGCAGCAAAATGTTGGGAGGTCAGTCCCTGGCATCTCTCCGTTCAAAGGTTCAGGTCGCAGACAGTGGGAGACGCAGTGACCCCGCAAATCAGTTGTCAGTCAGGGGAGACAATACTGAGCTTGCTTGGCTGGTTGTGAAGACCCTTGTTCTCAACGGGAGGGGGGGGTGTCATGGGAAGCTGTCAGGCGGTTTGTCCCATCTCCCCCCAGGGTTGCCTCCTGCAGGCTTCTTCAACCTTTTTGGGTCGGTGGGCACATTTCGAATGCTGAGAGAGGCTTGTGGGTGCTCTCACAAAATGGCTGCCATTGGGGTGGGGCTTGCCCATTCATATAGGTGGCCAGTGAGGGCAAGGCCGGTCATAAAATACCCATTTTGCGGAAGGCAAGTTGGCAGAAAGAAAAGTCCCTTGCCCAAAGAACTGAAGTCCGAGGCAGGAGTGTGTCTGAGCTCCAAACACAACACTGCTCTTTTTGGAACACGAACCTTGCCGCATGCCAGCCTCCCATTTTTTAAAAAAATTGGAGTCTCCAGCTCTACTGAGTTAGCTAAACATCCTGCGGGGAAGTGGCAGCTCTAACCCTCCTCCCGCAAGCCATACTTAGTCTGATCATGGGCTGGAGGGCTGTTAGCCAACTGATCAATCATCCTCATTATATTCATTCTTATTTTCATCATTTATGCCCCAGCTCCCTATAAAATACTCAAAGTGATGGCATGGAAGTGGGAGTAGGTTGCAGATCGCTCCCATGAAATGCCTAAATCGTTGGGGTATTTCTTCTGTAGCATTCCTTCCCCAGAAAAATCTTACTTTTCAAACACAAGGAAACCCACAACAATGGATCTGTAGGATTTAGTGTCTCCTCTGGTCGGGATCCAGTTGAGAGGCATCCTGGCGCAGGCCACTGCTGCCTTGGCCAAAATGCCTGCTTTCCTCTAGGGCAGCAGTGCAGAATGTTCGGCCCGGGGGCCAAATGCGGCCCTTGGGAATTTCCCAGTAGGCCCCGCCCCCTTTCCCCCAACCACCAATGATTTGGTCGTTTCCTGGCTTTTGTGCAGTTTCTCTCCATTCTAAAATGCCTCTTGAAATGCCTTTCTTGAGTTACTTGCAGGAAAAGGTTTAAGCTACAACATTCTGGTATTTTTGGTAATTTGGGCCCTGCCCACGCCTGGAATGTGGCTGGCGAGAGCTTCTCCAAAACAGAATTTGGCCCTCTGTCTGAAAGCGGTTCTGCAGCCCTGCTTAAGACTGTGCTACTCCTCTCTCCTTTTGAACCTCCCGTTGTGACTGCTTTCTTATTTTCAGCCTCCCCATTCTCTCTCCCAGCCTCGCCTCATCCCAGAGGTGACGGCTCTTTGCTTCTGCATTTTCACACCCGCAGCTCGCAATATGGTGAACAGCTGATGTGTGAATGTATCCTGCCAGCAGTTGCTTAATGAAAGGCCGGGGAGCAGGGTAAGGAAGCTCAGCGCGAGCCTTCGAAGGGCTCCGATATCTTTCTGTGGCTTCCGGCGGCATGCTGTTGTTCCTCGCGGGGCGGGGGGAAATACTCAGCACGTCTCCCGATTATGTTGCAATTATCGTGCGAGAGGTGAGAGTGGTGTGGTAAGAGGAGACGCTGAGAAATTTGAGAGCAAAGCCTTCATTCAAGAGCAGTCAGGGTTAGCGTAACAGCTCGAAGAGTTATTATTTATTATTTATTAGATTTCTTATATGCCGGTGAGCCGAGAAGTTCTGGGTTCAAATCTTGCATCAGCCACAAACAACTTCCTAGCTAAAACACGTTAAGTCAGCCCCGTGCCTCCCGCTCCCGTGGCAGGATGGCCAGCCTTATAGGACCGTTGTGTAAGGCAGCCTTGTAAAAATGTTTGCAGGCTAGTAACTTTAACTCGCCTCCTGTGGTTTGGTAGAAGTGGGATGATCCATTGCATTGCTATGCAGGGGGCAGAGGAAGGACAGACTGCTCCTCTTCTGCCAGCCCAATTGCTCACCTGCAGGCAGTTTTTGGTCACCTTTGGCGACCAGGCGAGTGCTTGGGGACAAGACTGGTGTCAGGATTGCTGAGATGATGGCCACAGTTGTACAACATGCAAAGCCAGACATCTTCAGAATCCTGGCTTTTTGTCCATGAGCATACTGGTCTGCCCCATTGCTCCCCGTTGGTTCCTGATATCAGCCCTGCTATCCCTGCACCATCAGCAAGCACTCTGCCTCCCCTCCAAGCCTGGCTGTCTAACAGTGTAAGGGGGCCCCCAAAGCACCAGGACTGGCTCGAATCCTCTCATCTGACCCCACCAGCCCCATTTCCAGTCCTGATGTTGGGTCAGCTCCTCCGTCTGGGCCAGAGTGAGAGGCGGGGGAACAAGCAGGTTGCAACGGGGAAGAGGAGGAGGAGCAAGTCCAGGGGGTCAGGGGGCCCCTGCTGGGGTGTGGGCCCTCGGCAGGTGCCCAGCCATGCCGACCCTTGATGCCAGGCCTGGATTGAAACTTTAGGGGTACCTTGGGGCTCCCCCAAATCTGCTGGTCCTTCCCTCTTGTGAATGGGTGGTGCCGTTTTGGCTACCCAAGGACTGGCACTCAGAGAGTATTAGTATTATTAGTGTAATGTTTTTTTCTTGCACCAACGCCCCTGCCAGTTTTCTTCCTGACACTTGGGATAAAATAAATCCAGCAGTTAAGGAGAGAAGAGCAGCCTGTTTTCTGGTGACTTTCATCCTCTGGTCACATGATCTTGGAGGCAGGGCAGGGTTTAAAATAGAAACGAATCCCGTTAGCATCCTGTTCTCTCAGCATCAACCGGCTGATGTGAGGGTTGCCGGGAGGTGAGGAGTAGGTCTCTGTATGCTAAGTTCTTTCAACGCCCCCCTCCCACCAAAACACAGCTGCCAATTCTGCGCCTGAGAAACTGACATTCTGCAACCTGTCAACTGTTACACAAATGAAGCAGAGTGATTCTGTGTTTGCTAAACATGGAGAGGGGTAAAAGACGGGTAAAAGTCCTGCCCCCACCACCACTGGAAATCCTACCTAACTTCTTCCTCTAATTTTGCCACACATTTAGGGGTGTATGAGAATTTCATTGCGATTTCCTATTAACTTGAATTTGCCCCATTTGCAACCCCAAATATGAACAAGAGCACGGTTTTCGGAGAAAACTTGCACATTCCCGAACTTGCAATCACGTTTGAAAAATGCATCTGCTAGGAAAATGTGCCCATTAAAAATGTGTATTTTTTATTTTTTTTTAAACGCATGCGTTTTCACACTTTAGTCTACTGGGCGGGGGAGTAGACATTTGGGTGCGCACTTTAACAAAATTGTGCACTTTCTCCACCCAAACAAAAAGAAAAACAGATCGCAATGGGGAATGGGCGCGAGGTGGTCTGAGCTTCTAGGGCAGCTCGGAGAATCTTGGCAAACTTGAGCATCACCGTTTTCCCCATCCCTGCGCACATCGTCCATCAGCCTTGATGCATTAAAGGCTGCTGCTGCTCTGGAATGGAGGGCTTCTAGCATCGCCAGTCAAAAGGCCTTTTGCAGCTCTTCCATCTCTACCTCCTCAAGGTGTTTTTTTTTTTTCTGGTTAGAAAAAAACTGGGAGAAGCAGTGCTAAGAAACATGGGAGGGTTACAAATGGAAGATGATGACGTCCGGATCCCCGTGTTTGACGCCCAATAAAAACTCATCCGGAAACATCCTCCAAACTTGATCTTGTGTCTGTAAAATGAGTCTAGAACACTGCTGGCAACTAGTGGAGATCTTTTAGTACTGGGGTGATCCCATCTGCTGGTCAGCAGCCTAGCTGCCATGTTTTGCACCGGTTGAAGTTTCTGGATGCTCTTCAAGGGTAGCCCCACGTAGAACACATTGCAGCAGTCTAACCATGATGCAACGAAGGCACAGATAGCTGTTGCAAGATCAGACTGACTCAGGAACGGTCGATTAGACCAGGCGGCAATGTTTTTTGTAAGAATTTTATTGTGAGTTTCAACAAAACAAAAGAAAGCAAAAACAAACCCAGAAGAAATTCACAAGTATAGACCAGGCACCAATGTGCCCATAGACTCCTCTCCTGGTAGCCACCAGGCTCCCTGCCCCTCCTGATTTTTATTTCATTCGTAAGACTTGTTTTCAGCTGGGATGCCGACTTCCTGCAAAGTGAAGTGCCGCCTTCCAGCACCATCTTTGTTTGGGTTCAAAGCCAAACGCGTTTTGTGTTTTGGAGCTCAGACCCCCACCTCTGCCTTGGACGTAGGGTCTTCGGCAAGCGACTTTTCTTTCAGCCTCACCACTTTGCCCTCTGGGAAATGAGTGACCGGCCAGGCCCACCCTGGGCGAGCCCCACCCAGGCAGCCATTTTGCGAGAGTTCCCATGACACTCAGCATTCCACTCACCCCAAAAGGCTGGGGAACCCCTTACAAATGGTTGCATCTGATCTTAGGTCCGATGTCCCCTTTTGTTCAAGAAAGGGCCAATTCGGGAGAGAACGGGAACCAGCAAGGCAGCCTCTCCCTGGATGTTTCCCCGGCCACCACCCCATGTGAGACATCCACAGTGCTTCATCCAAGAGTCCCTCTCTCTCCTCTTGCCTCCCCCTATTAAAACCCAGTCTCGGCTTTTCACTCACCCCGATGTGATGACAAATACAGCCGCTCTGCTTTTAAGCATTACTGCTTTAACAAGCTTGTTTTCAGAAGATTGGCTAATAGGGGATTATGTATTTTTCAAATGGCTGCTGAAGGGAATTCACCCCTGGACAATTAATCGTGTGGCTTCCTTTCCCGAGGAAAGGAAGCGTGCTTTCTCTGTGTCATTGATTCCATCCCTCATCGTCGGTACCTCTCCCTTTTATTTACCACTGTAGTTATGGGATTTGTGGGAACCCTATTCTGGTGTTGTCAAGTGAAGAAGTGGATAGTTTGAGGGTGGGGAATGCCCCCAAACACCCTGAATTGAGCCTGGAAAACTATTGGCAACCAGTGCAGATCTTTTAGAATTGGGGCGATGTGATCAAGATACCATGCACCACTGAGCAGCCTCACTGCCACATTTTCCACCGATAGAAAGGGTTGGCCCCGCGCAGAGCATATTGCAGTAGTCTAACCAGGATGTCACCAAGGCATGGATAACTGTTGCTAGATCAGACTGACTCAGGAGTGGCCGCAGCTAGCATACTGGACGTAGTTGTGCAGACGCACTCCACGCCACTGCTACCACCTGAAGATCCAGGGACAGCAATAGGATCTGGGAGTGTTCCCAAGCTACGAAGCTGATCTTTCAGGGGGAGCGTGACCCCATCCAGAACAGGTTGACTCCAAGCAGGGCTTTCTACCGAACCAACAACACCTCCCATCTGGTCTGGGCTTAATATCAGCTTGTTCATGTAGCCACCTTCGTGGACTTAAATTGCAGGAGGACAGATTTTGGTTGAACATTAGCAGAAACCTCTTTGAGTTAAAGGTTCTTAAGTTAAGAACTCTTTGCCTAGAGCTGGGATCTACAACGTGGTGCCCATGTGCCCACAAAAACCTCTCGGTGCTCGTTGGGCTCCCTGTCACTTCTGATTTTTATTTTACTTCTTAACCTTTCTAATGTATTACTTTTTTTAACTGGAAGGCTGGCCTGCTGCAAAGCAAATGGCCACCCTCCAGCACCATCATTATTTGAGTTCTGAAGAGTGTATTTTGGAGCGCAGACCCACCCTCTGCCTTGCCCTTAAGTTCGTAGGCAAGTCACTTTTTCATTTAGTCTCACCGCTTTACCTTCTGGAAAAGGATGGTTCTGTGACTGGCCACGCCTACCATAGCAGCCATTTTATGAGTGAGCAAGCCCCACCCCAATGGCAGCCATTTTGTGAGAGGGCCCACAACACCCTCTCCAAATTCCAAATGTGCCCATTGACCCCAGAAGGTTGGGCACTGCTGGCCTAGAGTTTTGGTCAGCTCTCCTTCCTTGGAGGCCTTCAAGCAAAGGCTGGACAGCCATCTTTGGGGGATTTCCTGCACTGGGCTTGGGCCTGGACTGCGTAGCCCACCGGGGCCCCTCCCACTCGTTTCCTGTGCATCCAGGATCAAATCAGTCACAGGAATGTGGAATACATCCACCCTTATGCCTGAGTGCCCTCTAATAAGAAGTTAATTTCATCCAGGGCTTTCTAGATCATATCTCTGAAATCTGAATTGAATCTCATGGCTGCCTTCGCCTTGCAGCTCTGAAAATACAATATTCAGCCAGGCTTCTTTGCAGTTGCTGTTCCTGCTTATGTTCTGAACTCAAGGACCACCCCCCCTTCCTGGTTTTCTCTCACACTTGGCAAACGCGTTAAAAATCTGTAGATGAAATTTAAGCCGTTCCATGTAGCCATCTTTGACTGGCACTTGTGTTCGTGTATCCCAGCGACTCGACCCAAAGCACTAGACATTTAGGCAGCCCTATGCGTGTTTAGGCTTTTTCCAAACTTAATTGCTGCCAGAGGTTGGAGAGATGCCCTCAGGATGTTTTGGACCACAACTCCCATAACCCCTGACTCTTGGCCATACTGAGTGGGGCTTATGGGAGTTGTAGTCCAAAACGCCCCAAAGGCACTAAATTGCCTATCCCTTCGGGGGGGGGGGTCAGCCTCACTTGAGCGGTATCCCATGGTGTCTCTGCAAGACTGACTGCTCCAGCCCTGTCTCATTCCCAGTTTTGGCCCCTGTGCAGCGAATTGGCCCGGAACAGAGCAGGGACCCCCTCTCCACTGGGTCTTCCCGTGGTCAGATTTCCAATTTGTTGCAGTCAACAACCTGCTACTCTGTGACTGAGATGGATGGAGCATAAGAGAGGGGACCAGTGATCATTCTAAATAAATAACAGTTCAGGATGGGCGGTTGCCACCATCGCTGTGCTGGATTCTTTTGCCCAGTCTGGTCTAATATTTCATCCAGAGTGTTTTCTTTGCCTCCCTGGAGATTAGGCAAATAATTGTTTGTCAAGACCTGTCAGAGCTGTCAATGGGTTTCATTTTGAGGAGGGCTTTGGGCCACCCTGGCTCATCACAAAAGGAGCCGACGTTCTTCTCCTTATCTCTGGCATTCACAGAAAGTTGCTTTTTCCCGGTTAATTGAGGTGTAGCAGGGCAGCAACCATTCAAACAGCATCTGAACAGCGTCTGGAACAAAGCTAAGGGAATTTAGCCTGAGGGATATATGCTATCGCTTGGAAGCTGAAAAACCATAGCATAACTGTGGCACTGTGTGCTGAGATGAAAATTCTGCGCTCAGAATTCTGTGCTGCAGGACCTGAATTCTGCAGCCTGAATATACTACGTAAGTTGCGCACTTTCACATAATCAGGAGGAGCGGCAAGGGTAATTCTTATTCAGCCATCCCTCTGGCTTCTGGAATTTCAGCAGGTGTGGTCTATGCGCTTTCAAGCACAATCATAAGGACTAGAAACCTGTTTGTAAAGCAAAAGCTAAGATCTGCAGGAAGCTGAATTCTATGCCCGAAGCCAGGTCTGTGCTTTTTCAGCATTCCTATGGAATTGTGGCATATGTACAGCCTTGAAACTGCATATGAAGGGATTTCACATCACGGTTGAATTGTGTGTTCTGTTAGTAGTACTCGCATTACATTAAACCTCAATTACCCCAGCTTTGACATCGCTCAGGGCTGCAAAAATCCCCAGGGATCATATTTGGCTGGAGCCCATGAAAAATATAGTGGGGATTAGAAACATCCAATGTACAAATTACACAAATTTCCATCGCAATTTGTGCAAAGTACACAAATCTCAAATTTCAGCCACGATTTCTGCAAATCTCTATTTGCACAGATTGCAGCCCGACCAAAAACAAAATGAAAAAAATTCCTGGAGTTCAGGGAAAACCTGCAGCTTGGCTCACAAATACAAGCTAAGTTGGGCAGGTACCAGAAGTCTGTCGAGCCCCCAAAGGGCTGGATTTCCAAGCAACAACATCCCTACACGCTCTCTGCATGGAGGAGGTGTGAGGGAGAAGGTCTTCGCCTTTCCCTTCCCCTGGCCTGGCCCTCATATCCTCTCCACCAGTGAGTGGGTGGGGGCAGGGGCAATTGGCTGGTGCTATGTGCCTCCCTGCCTTCCAAAGAATGTCCCACCAGAAATATGGCTGCCCCAGCTAACAAAGAAAGCCGGCTACTCTCACCACAAGATGCAGGTCTTTTGTCAAGCCAACAGTTCTTCACTGCCCATTCAAGACCCCAAAATACCTTACAACAGGGAACTGTATATTGTTGCTGGGAAAATTCATTTCCTCCCAGCTACTGTAGGAATTGCAGCTACGCTCAGAGGGAACAGGGAATTCCAAGGAGGGTGGCAGATTATGTCAGTGTCCCTGCTAATGAAAAGGCCTGGGACCACGTCCCTGTGAGCCCTGCCTCCACTATACCACCACCCGCTGTCCCAGCTTGGTATTCACAACTTGAGAATCTTGTATATTGAATCCTTGTATATTGAATCCTGAATCTGGGACCTCAGGGTGGTGAGGTAGGGATGTGGACTTCCCATGGAGTTTGGCAAAGGCCAGAATTGCCAAGAGATGATCCTTGTGACAAGGATAGGTTGGAGCGGGCCATGAGGGCCCTCAGATGGCGTCAGGAGAGTTCCGGCATGCCGCAGACCAAAGCTGCAGTTGCGCCTGGCATCGTCATTTCTCCAGGGTGCCTCTAGGTGGCAAAGGCATTCTGGGGAAATCAAGATGGTGGGTGCGACCGCGGCTTCGTTCTGCACTAGTCTTTTTTTGTCTTTTCTTTCTTGGTTCTTAATGAAAGAAAAGGTTGCACTGCCTGCTGGGGGGATGGGGGGGAATAGACCAGAGAGAGAGCACAGGGGGGTGGGGAGGAAAGAACAGGTGGAAAGAGAGGGTGGAAGACTGCATGGCAGGGGGTTAGAGCAAAGAGTGCCAGGGAGGGGAAAAAGAAACCAGGGGGGCAGAGGGTCCGAGGGGAGGGAGCCCCAGAGACCATCTTGGGCAGGCCTCCGCAACCCTGGCAACACCACTCCATCTCACTCCAAGCTAACATAGAGGGGTGGGGCAATAGCACAGTGGTAGATCCCCTGCTTTGCATGCAGAAGGTCCCAGGTTCGAATCCTGGCATCTCCAGGCAAGGCAGGAAAAACGCCTGCCTGAAACCTGGAGAGCCACTGCTGCCAGTCAGTGTCGACAGTACTGGGCTAGATAGACCAAGGGTTTCACTCAGTATGAAGCAGCTTCCTATGAGGGGAGGGGCCGTAGCTCAGTGGCGGAGCCCCTGCTTTGCAGGCAGAAGGTCCCAGGTTCGATCCCCAGCAGCATCTCCAGGTAGGGCTGGAAAAGCTCCTGCCTGAAACCCCAGAGAGCTACTGCTGCCTGTTAGCATTGACAATACTGGGCTAAATTGGCCAAGGGTCTGACTGAGGATAAGGCAGCTTCCATTGCTCCTATGGTAAAGCCACCATTTATGTCCAATATTGGGGCAGGACTTGATTAGGGCTGCTCAAGGAATTCAATTTCTGCATGTTGTGAGACCTGATTTTGCATTTCCTTGAACCTCCCGATGCAGTTCTTCCCTCCAAAAACATATCGAAATACACATCAGCATGTGTGTGTTTGGAGAGACAATACTTTTTAGAAATCTGTATTTTTAAATTCAATTTTTGGGGGGTTGTGGCTTAAAAAGAAATTGCACAGATTCATGTGGGAATGGACAGATGGGTGACCACATGCAAAAGTGACATGGACTGCAAAGGGGCTGATTCACTCATCCCTCAACTGGATTTTAAACGCGATGCATTGTGAAGAGGCGGGGAGGGCTTCGATGTTTGGTGTGTGCAGGACCAACACATCCACTTATCCAAACAATGAGGAAATGCGATTCTTTGTCAAAGGCCTTTGGATGTTGTTGGGACTTACTGGCCAATGTCCAGAAACAGTCACGCCCCAGCTTCGTTTGGGACCTTTTCCAATGATGACTTGGTCAATGTCGACATCCCCGAGAAAGCGACAAAAGCAGGGGTGACGGCGCATCGGCCAAAAGCACCCGGCGGTTTATCAAAGCAATTTTCTGACATTTCCTATTGGCGCCCTGAATTCCTCGTAAACATCCGTGTTCGCCAAGTTCGGACAGTTCAGCGTGCTGGTTTTCTGCAAAAGGAGAGGGAACTTGCGGGAACGGAAACGGCGTGGATTTGTGGTTCTCGCCCCCCCCTTCCCTTGCCCCCCCCCTTCCCGGAGAAGCACGGGGAAGACAAAAGGGAGCTCTCCTGGCTGCCTGGCCTGGCGGGTCGCTGTTACCGCCTCCTCGGCGCCGCGGCACATCCGCGCCTGCCAAAGCAGCCGGGAGCGCGAGAGGCGGGAAGAGCGCGACGGGGGGGGAGAGGAGGAGGAGGGCGCTGCGTAACCAGGGACGACGGCAGCAACACTCCCCGCAGCCACAGTGGGAGGAGAGGCCGAGACACGGGCAGAGGCAGGCAGAGACGGGGAGCGCGCAGCCGGACGGGGAAAACCCCCAGGACCGCTTCCGTTCGCGGGCAGACGGACGTTCGCCGAGAAGCCCTCGGCCTCGGCTGCGCTGCCTCCCTCGGGTCGCTGCGCAAAACCCGCGCCCTTGGGGGTGCTGCCACGTCGCCACAAGCCTCTTCTGCACCCCCAGCCCCCCCCGCTCGCCGGCCATGGAGAAGAGACCGCGGCGCCCCCGTCCGCTGGCGCGCTCCTGAGGGCCGGGCTGGCACGCCGCGGGAGGGCCCGCCAGGACGGGGCTGCTGCGGCGGGAGGCGCCGAGGGGAGCCGGCGCGCCCCGGCCTTGCCGCGCCCCGGGGGGGGAGGGGAGGGGAGCGGACGCGTCGCGCTTGGCGCCCTCTCCGCGCCCCCCGCATGACGCCCCGCTGAGCGAGCGGGGGCCGCCGAGCGCGAGGCCGATGCCCCGCTGAGCCGGGCGAAGGCTCCGCGCGCCGCCATGGGGAAGTCCAACAGCAAGCTGAAGCCCGAAGTCGTGGAGGAGCTCACCAGGAAGACGTACTGTGAGTCCCTTCGGTGGGGCAGCTCTCCGGCTTCGGCCGGACTTCGGAGCCGGGGGAGGGGAGGGGAGGCGCGGGGCTGGGCTGGGCTCCGTATTTTGCGGGGGGGCTGCAAGTGCAGCGTCGTCAGCCCTGCGCCGCGAGGCCGGCTTGGGGCCGAGGGGGGCCGAAGGCGCGAGGGTGCCGCCGTCCCGTGGCGCGCGGCGGCGTGCTGGTCCGAAGGCGGGGCCCCGGGGCGGAGGGGCGGGCGGCGGAGTCGCGGCTGCGGCGCCGCGAAGCGAAGCGGCGAGCCGGCGCTCTCCCGGCGCCTCCCTGCCCTCTCCGGGGGCTCGCGCGCCCCACGGCGGCTCGTGCGCCTCGTCTCCTTGCGGAGACGCTCGCAGGGGCGCCCGCCGCGGGTGGGTGGGGTGGGGGCCGGCTGAGCCGGAAGGGAGCCAGGGCGCGGGCGCGCGCGCGCCTGTGTGCGCACGTGCGCGGAGAGGGGAGAAGCGGTGCGCACGATTCCCGAGGCTCAAAAAAATTAATTTGGGGAGGAGGGAAGTCAGCCTCCCGCGACGCGCCCTCGAAGGGCCCAGCAGCGCGCGCGTGTGTGTGTGTGTGGGGGGGCAATGAGCCATCTGAACGAGGGACCAAAGAGAAACATAATGCAGGACGGGGGGCGAAGCAGGACGCAGGCGGCGAGCCGTGGATTTCCCCTCCCCCCTTCCCGTTCCCTCGATCTCCCCGTTCGGCTGGGTAGCGTTGCGCGCGGCTCCGAAATGCGGCCAGCGAGCGTCGCTCAGGCTTGGGGGTGCCCGCGCTCTCCCCTCCACCGTTGCGTCAGCGCGAGGGGAGCCCCGCTCGTCGAACCGGGGCGCAGGCTCACGCCGGGGCGCGTGTTGCCATCGTGTGCGCGTCCTGAGGGGGGCAGGCACGGCGGGTGGCTCGACCTGTGCCCGCGGCGCCGCGGTTCCCGTCGGCGAGGGATTTCGGCTCCTCGGGGATTGGCAGGCCAGCGGCGATACGGTTGGGCTGCGCTTGCTTTCTAGCACAGCATTTAGCTTGGCTCGCGGGCCCGAGTCGCCTGGAGCTGTTCTGCCCCCGAGGGATGGCCCCCGCCCCCCATGCTTCTGTCTTGGCGCGTGTGGAACGCTGCGTAGGTCGAGCCAGACTGCGGCATCGCTTTCTGGGAATGGCTTGTTCTTAAAAAGGAGAAAGTTTCTAGGCCTTATGGTGGGCAAAGATTTGTTTGCAACAAAAAAGCCCATGGGGGGTGTGTGTGTGTGTGTGTGTGTGTGTTGAATAAGGTCGCCATTGGGGCCTCAGTTGCCTATCCCATGTCGGGCGACATGAATGATGCTGAAATTGCAACAAAATACAGAATTAGAACAAACATCAGCAAAACGGTGGCCATTATGCAAATGACCATCATTTGCATGATCTGGGGAGGAGAATTTGCTTGGGTGCAGGGCTTGGAATATCTTGGCACAAAATGTTACTGTATTAAAGCATTTTTTAAAAAAAAATCTATATAATGTATGTATTAAGGATGTTAAAAAAAAAAAAACACCCTTCTTCCAAAGAACTTCTTCCCACTCCCATTTTATTCTCACAACAGCCCTGCAATGGTGATCAACCTAAGATCACTCAGTGAACACTGTGTCACAGATGAGCAGTGAAAATAATCTGTGGTGCCCCGTCTAGTGCTATTATTATTATTTCTTAGTCACCTTTCTCAACAAAAAGAGAAAGAGAAAGAACAGCGCTCGAGGGAACTTGCAACAGAATTAAAACCTACACAGTTTAAAACAACTGCAAGAGTTATCCATTAAAATAACACCCCATTAAACAACTAAAACATCAACCCCATGTTTTGGTGGCCGCAAAATCCGTAACACTGATGACACGCTGAGCAGAAGGTGCCTTTCTTTATGTCTGTCCTCAGCCTACTTACTGCTAATCTGCATGTGGAAGGTCCCAGGTTCAATCCCTGGCTTCTCCAAGTAGAGGTAGGGGGGAAAACTCTTGCCTGAAACCCTGGAGAGCTGCTGCTGCCAGTCAGTGTCGACATTACTGGGCTAGATGGACCAAGGGGCTGACTCAGTAGAAAGCGGCTTGCTATGATTTCCTTTAAAGCAGCCCTTTTCTCAGACCATGAGGACTAGAATCATACTTTGTTTTGAGGTGAAATGGCTATAGCTCAGTAGTAGAGCACATGCATTGCAGGCAGAAGGTCCCAGGCTTGATCCCCCACAGCAAATCCAGGTCGGGCGAGGAAAGAATCCCGCCTGAAACCCTGGAGAGCCATGGCTGCCAGCCAGTGCCAACAATAATGGGCTAGATGGACCAAAGGCCTGACTCCGTATCAGGCAGCTTCTGGTGTAATCTGTTTCATTGGGCGACACCCCAGCCCCACACCAAGTTATTAGTATTATGTGGGAGAGAGGAAAAACTATCCATCCTGTATTAATCCTCCTCATACACAAAATTTTGGATGGCACTTGAGAGGGTACAAAGCAGGCTTCCCCAATTTTGGCACCCTCCAGATGTGTTGGACTACAACTCCCATGGTGCACAGCCAGAGCCTGCTGGTTGAGGGAATGGTAGGAGTTGTGGTCTGAAACTTCAGCAGGGCGCTGTGTTGGAGAAGGCTGTTATCAGGCTTCGACAATGAAATGGACGGTTGATAGACGGGTTTATTTATCAACCCAATAAAATGGGTTGATTTATTCCGATTTATTTATCCCTGTCATATGGGTGGATTTGGACTCGGTGGCACTGCGGTCCCTCCCTTTGCTAGGGTATTTGTGCGAGTGTGCGTGTGTGTGTGAAAGAGCTTTGCTTTTTAAAACTGTGCGTGTCGGGGGGTACATATGGGGAGGATGTTCCCGTATGTGTGCCATCCAGATGTTTAGCACAGAGTGCAGGAGTGGGAACGACAGCCCTCCAGATCTTTCTGGACCACCGCCATCCGTAACCATTTGCCACAGTGGTTGGACTCCAGCAACGTCTAGAGTTCCCCACCCTCTGTGCATTATGGCAATCGATGGCCATTAGCCACACTAACTAAATCAGGGGTCCCCAAACTTGGGGTGGGCACATTTGGAATGTTGAGAGAGTGTCGTGAGTGCTCTCACAAAATGGCTGCTGCAGGGGAGCAGCTTCCTGGTTCATAAAATGGCTGCCATGGGGCGGGGGCACAACCGGTCATAAACACCTGTTTCCCAGAAGGCAAGCTGGTGAGATGAAATGAAAAGGAAAGGAAATTGCCCACGAACCAGAGTCAAAGGCTTTGAGCACCAAAAACCAAAGCCAAATAAAGATGGCGCTGGCGGGCAGCACTTTGCAGCATGCCAGACACCCAGTTTGAAAAAAACACACATTTTAATTAAAACATATTCAGAAATAAAATGAGGCAGGGTGGTGTAGGGGTTAGAGTGTTGGACTGGGACTCAGGAGACCCGGGTTCTAGCCGCCACTCGGCCGTGAAGCTCACTAGGTGACTTGGGACCAGTCCCTGACTCTCAGCCTCACCTACCTCACAGGGTTGTTGTGAGGATAAAATGGAGAGGAGGAGGGCTGTGAAAGCTGCCTTGGGCTCCTTTTGAGAGGGGAAAAAAGGCGGGATATAAATGTAACGATCAATAATGATAAATAAAAATTGGATGCCAAGAGAGGTGTCTGCAGGCACGCTGGGGCCCCTGGGCATCACCTTGGACACCCCAGAACTAAAGGGAGACCCCAGAGTCGGAGGCACTGTACCTCTGAAGGCCAGGCGCCTGCTGCCTTCATGCTCTGCTCAGAGGGTCCCAGAGGTACCTGCAAAACAGACCTTTGGTCCGATCCAGCAAAGTGATTCTAACGTCCGTATGTATAAATGTGCCGATCCATGGTGTGCTGCCTGCTGCCTTTCGCTGCGAGAACAGGGGCTCCATGGCGGGTCATGCTGGATGCCACTTGCTGGGAAGCGAAGGCCGCTGCAGGCTTCCTGGGGATGTTCGCAGAATTGCAGATTGGATCAGGTGTCCCCCAAGCGGGTGGCCCTCAAAATGGGCTGAACTACAACTCCCAGCATCCCCAGGCTGGGTTATGCTGGGAGTTGTTGTCCGACCCATCTGGGGGACACCAGGGTGGGGGAAAGCTGATGTTGATGGAGCCAGGATCTGATCCAAGCGAGCAATTCCTCGCCCTTCGCACCGTACAATAAGCAAATGAACTTTGCAAAACGACACTGAGCAGACTTTCTTTCCACCCTTGGCTGTTGGTATCGTTGGCCTTTCAGAATGAATTTCTCCCCCCCCCCCGTGCACCCCCTCCGCCTCGATCTTCCTATTAAACATCCTCTGCAGTCCATTTTTATTAGCCCTCAGAGCAGCTGGGCTGTTCTTTTCGGCAGCACCAATTAGCTTTGATGGGGAGTTCTGTCGAAAGAGATGGAGCTTCTGCTAAAAACACGCACACACACACACAAAGGTGTTGGGGGCTTATTGGGGGGGGTTTCTCACCTCGGGGTGGCCGGGGGAGGGAGACGCAGGTCGGAAACCCCGGCTTTGCAGAGCCGTTGAATGCTGAGCACGTTTCCAGACAAAGGTGTGCGCTCTCTCCCCCTCTCTCTCCCACCCACTTCTTCCGTTGTCAGTGCTGCAGTCCCATGGCATCACTTACCCAAAAAGGCAATCAATGAGAACGCGGCAGGTTCATGCGCTTGCTACACACTGGCGCAATGCACAACCCTTTCAGAGCCAGCGCTGCTTTTGGCACTCTGGGTCGGCTCCCTGAGCGGACCCAGATGGTTCCTGGATCCTGCGTACAGGGATGGGAGGATGCCGCCCTCTCCAGGGTCAGATGGCTGGTCCCCCCTAGCCTTGGGGTCAGCAACTGGCGGTCCCTGGGGCCGAATCCTGGGCGCCAAGCAGCCCTCTCTGGTTGTTGACTCGGAGATTTCCAAGTGGCATTGAGAGAGCCGCATCTGTGGCCGTCCGGTTTGCTGACATGATATGTTAGGGATCGCCTTCGGCTCACTATGGTATGGTGCCTTTGCTTCCCTGGCAAGCTAGTTGTTGAACAAAGGTGTGGCAAAGCTGGTACCGGATCTACTAAGTCAGGGGTACTGAATCGCAGGCCCTCGGGCCACATCTGGCCCTCCGGAGCCCCCCAGCAGGTTCCATCCCCCTCCACCCAGCCCTACCCCGTTTCCCCTGACCCCCAGTTATTTGGTGGTCTCCTGGGTTTTGCGCTGTTTTCTCCCCATTCTAAGAGGTTGAAATGCCTCTCCAGAGGCTGAGTTCCTGGCACTGAGAGCTTCAAGCTGCAGTATGTTGGCATTCTGGGCTGCCCTTTTTGCCTTTGGCCCCGCCCACCAGCAGAATGCGGCCCCCGAGAGCTTCTCCGAGGTGGAATCTGGGGTTACGACACCCCTGATCTAAAGGATAAGATAACTTCATGGTCTCTGCTCAGCTCTTAACCACGATAGTGAAGACTGGACCCACCGTGTGGAGGGGGCTCCCCCACACTGAGAGGCAGCGCAGCGTAACGGTTAGAGAGTTGGACTGGGACTCAGGAGCCCTGGGTTCTAGTCCCCCTTTGGCCATGAAGGCCACTGGGGGACTTTGGGCCTCCCACTGGGGGGCTTCAGGCCAGCCACTGCCTCTCAGCCTTAGCCTACCTCGCAGGGTTGTTGTGAGGATAAAATGGAGCAGAGTAGGACCGTGTAAGCCACCTTGAGCTCCTCCGAGGAAAAAAGGTGGGATATAAATGCAACCAATAAATAAATAAAGGGATACCTCCACTCCTGCAGAGGCTCAAACATGTCCCTGAACAGAATCGGTATCACTGAGAGGCAGCGTGGTGTAGCAGTTAGAGTGTTGGACTGGGGCTCAGGAGCCCTGGGATCTAGTCCCCTCTCGGCCATGAAGGTTACTGGGGGACTTCGGGCCAGCCACTGACTCAGCCTTAGCCTACCTCGCAGGGTTGTTGTGAGGGTAAAGTAGAGCATAGGAGGACTGTAAGCTGCCTTGGGTCCCTTGCAAGAAGGGGAAAGGGGGGGGGCATAAATGTAACCAGCAAACAAAGACGTCTCTCTTTGGCATGGATGGCGCCGTGTTGGCTACCGAGGGCCGTCACTTGGAGAACTGAGATCACTGTTGGTAGATGAGGTGGTGCGACGGGTGTCTCCAGGAAGCCTCGCGTCTCAGTACCGGGCAGGGATGACCTGTTCAGCGTTGGGAAGCTCTTTTCCCGTAAGCTCTTCGGCACGAGTCCCAGAAGGCTACCAATCAGTTCATCTGTCAGAACAGCTTTTCTCCATCCACCTGCCCCCGAAGAAATAAGCACAGAGTGGACTCCAAGAGCCGCCCCCCCTACAACGTGTCCACGTTCAGCATCTCAGCCCTGATGCTTGCCTGGCACCGTGCCACGCGGGGTCCGTGTAGGCCGGAGTTACTCTGTGCTCCCGTTGCCGCCCCCCCCAAGCCTCGTAAATATGAATTGCTGTTGACAAGGCCCGGCAGCGAGTGACGGAGAGTGAGAAAACAGCCCCCAGCCCACCCCTGTAGACCCCCTTGAGGATGGTCACGATGCCGGTGGAACAAGAAGGTTCTCTGCGGGGGGGGGGGGGTTGACACCCGGCTTCCCTTCCGATGTGTCGGACTATAATGCAAAGCTATGCTGGCTGGGGGATTATGGGAGGTGTAGCCCCATTCATCGGAAAGGTTGGAGATAGCTGATCTACACAAAAGGGAAAAGCAGGGATGGCGTCAAGGGTAGGCATGATTGGGCGTGCACTGAGGGCCCCCACCCCAGCAGGGCCTCCCAGACAAGAGCCCCCTTGAAGTTGCTCTTCCTATTCCCCTTTGCAACCTGCTTGTTCACCTGCCTCTCGCTCTGGCCCAGGCAACGGAGGTAGTGAGAGGGAGGAGCAGGAGATGCCGCAGCCTCCTTGCTCCTTGGCTCTCTATGTGGCAAGAATGCCAGTAGGGGAAGAGGACTAAGGGGTTGAGCTCAGGGCTTCACGGAAAAGCAGAACTCTGCTAGCAAGGGAGCGTAGTTGCAACAGTCTTGATGGTGCACAGGAGAGTCATCCCAGGGCCCTTATCCAGAGGTGATGACAACTGGCAAGTTCTTGTTGTACAAAGCAGCCCAGGGAAACCCTCGAGCCAAATCCCTCTTACAAAAGGGGAAAGCACCAGTTCCCTGTTGGAATTTCCCTGCCAGAAAGCAGTTCCATTTTTTCCTTTTTGCCGTACAGAAATAAATTGCACAGATGGGTGTGTCTGAGCGCGGTAATGAAAGACGAGAGACGTTGGCTCTTGGAATATTATCTTGCCTTTCAGGAGCGTCCCGGGTCTCCCCGTGGAACGCTCCCTGTATGCTCTCTTTCCTTTGTTCTCCCTGTGAGTTTTCATCATGATGTTCCAAAATATAATACAGCGGGATTTTAGAGAGCAATTCTCCCTCAGGGCTTCATGCACGTTAGACTGAGCAGAACCAGGGAGGACAAGATGCGAACATGACATCGGAGGAATGGATCGAGTCCATGCTTGCAGTATAATCACGAAAAGTTGGGAAAGAGCAAGTCATTTGACGCTGAAGCCTTGAGGCGGGAAGCTGTGGCAGAGAGCCATGGCAGCAAAATGGTGTGTCGACTTAAGTTTGCCAAAGGCAAAGCTAAAATGGCTGCCTTCCCCAGCCTTGTGTCCCCCAGATGTGTTGGACTATGATACATAGTCCAACACATCTGGAAGGTGTGAGGTTGGGGACACTGTCTGGCTTTGATGACTTTAGAAGGAGATTAGGCAAATAAATAGAGGAGGCGGAGGGGTCTTCCAGCTACTGTTACAAGGGACCGCCTTCTTCCTGGGCATTCTGCTTGTTGGTGTGTGAAAATTATTGCCTAGGAGCCTTCCTGGGGGGCTTCCGGAAGACATCTGGCTGGTTGCTGTGGAAATTGGGGCGCTGGACTTGATGGCCCCGTGGTCTGATCCAGCAGGGCTCTTTTCTCTGATTCTTCACTATGATAGATCAGTGGAACCTCCACCCAGGGTTGGCGCCAAGGGTCGGTGTGGCCGGGCACCCGCCAAGGGCCCACACGCCAGCAGAGGCCCACCTGTGAGAACCGCCTGGCGTGCTTTTCCTCCTCACCACTGCAACCTTTCTCTGCCTCTCAACTCTGGCCCAAGCATTGGTGATGGTGAGGAGGAGGAGCAGATGCCTCGGCCTGCTTGCTCCCTGCCGGCCAAGCGAGCACGTGGTAGCGAGGAGGAGGAGGAAGAGCAGCTGCTGACCATGGTGGTGAGAACGTAGACTCAGTGAGGGCGGGGGCCCAGTGAAGAATCTCCCCCTCTCCACACCATGCATCCTTTTGTATGCCTCTATCGTGTCTCCTCTCACCTGCCCGTTTTTCTCAGCTGAACCATCCCAGATGTTGCAACCTTTCCTCATAGGGGAGTTGCTCCAACCCTTTGATCCAGGGCCGGTATGAAGGATCGCCACAGTTGGGCACCCGCCCAGGGCTCACACCCCAGCAGGGGCCCACTGAGAAGAGGCCCCTGGCGTTACTCCTCCTGTTCTCCTTTGCAGCCTGCTGGCTCCCCTGCCTCTCGCTCTGGCCCAGGCAACGGCGGTGGTGAGAGGAAGGAGCAGGAGATGCCGCGGCCTCCTGGCTCCCTGGCTGTCTGCACGGCAAGAATGCAAGTGGGAGCCATGAGGAGGAAGAGGAGGAGGAGACAGAGCAGCTGGAGGGTGTCTTGCCCAAGGGCCCTCCAAAACCTGGAGCTTCCGCTGCCTCCCCCTCCAGTAACATAGCATCTCTGAATATGAGATGCTGGCGTCAATCCGTGGGGGGGGGGGCACCGTTGCCTTCATGCACCATTTGTGGACTACCTGGAACCATCGACTTCGGTGGGGCAGAAACTCAGCCCGGGGGGTTCAAACCGGCCCCCCCAGGGGTTACCCAGATGGCCACAGTCCTGGCCCCACCCCCTTTCCCCTGACCACCAATCGTTTGGTGGCTTCCCATCTTTTGTGACGTTTCCCCCCCGCCTCTGAGAGGTCGAAATGCCGCCTTGAAGGCTTCGTTCCTGGCGGGAAGAGCTTCAGGCCACGGCGTGCTGGCGTTGTGGCCACGCCCCTTTTGCCCTCGACTCCGCCCGGCGCTGCAGTGTGCCCCCGCGAACTTCTCTGAAAGGGAATTCGGCCCTCAGCTCAAAAAGAGGAGCCGCACCCCTGCACTAAGGCCCAGGAACTTGGTTTTTTGCCCCCTTGATTAAGGAAAAGAAAAAGGAAAGGCAAGCTCATCATCTCGGCTACCGGATTTTATAGCCCAGACAAATTCCACGCTGGCGGGAGTCACTGACAACCCAGAATTAGTCCTGGAAGATATAATGGGCAGACGACCCTGGCATCAAGCCAAGAGCTCAGCTAATGTGAATGGTGCCAGTTTAGTTCTGTCACAAAGGACGGAAAGAATATAGGGTGTTGAAGACAGGAGGGGCCAGCTGGAGATCACACAGCAGCGGGGGGTGGGAGAAGGAGATGGGAGAGCAGATCTGACATTTTGGCAGAATATCCAAGGTCTCCCTCTGCCCGGCCCAGAGTCAGAAATATGATAATGGGTTGAACAGTGGATGGTTTCCTGGTTTTTCAGGGTGCCAAAAATCTGCTGCCTCATGGGGCCTCCTTTGTAGGTACAAAAGAAGCTGCCTATCTGTCTATCTAGCCTGTTGTTGTTGTTGTTGTTGTTGTAATAATAATAATAAAAATATTTTTATATGCCTTTCTCAAAAAAAGACTCAAGTTGTCTTCAAGAAACTTAAAACATGGGTAATTTAAAACAGCTCAAAACAAGTATCCTCAAAAATACCAGCACCCCATAAAACAACTAGAATATCCGGGACACCTGTAAACAATTCAACCCATGTATTCAAGAGCCCGTCATATGGCGTCAAATGCCTGGACATGGGGTGGAGAACCACACAGACCTGGGGGCCAAATCTTTCCTGGGTCCCAATCCATCCTTCCAGGGTTACCCTGGGGGCCACAACCCCTTCCCCCAACCAACAATAGTTTTTTCCCCATTCTAGAAGTTTGAAAGGCCTCTCCTAAGACCTTGCAGGTGGCAGTAAGAGTTTTAAGCTACAATATGCTGGTATCATTGTCTATTTTTGGCCCTGCCACCTTTTGCTGCCTTCAGCCACTCCCACCACTGGAATGCAGCCCCCGAGAGCTTCTCCGAAATGGAATTCGGCCCTCGGGTTGAAAGAGGTTGAACGCCCCTGTTATGAAGGCTCCTAGATCTGGGGGATACCTGGATGCAATGTTGGCTCCTTCCATCCGAGAGTGAGAGCATGACCATGCACCTTCCTTCAAGTGGCCATGTGTCCTCTTCTACAGAGGACTGCCCTCTATTTTGAAGGCGCCCTCTATTTGAAAGTCCAGTTTAAAAGTCTGGTTTAAAAGCCTGGTTTAAAATCCAAGTCCAGTTTGAAGATCAAGAACTATAAGAAGGAAGAGCTCAGAGGCCTTGAAGTTGCCCATCAACAGCACCTGGACAGCAGGCCAAGTGAAGCAGATGAGTCACCTGGTCATCATCTTCCACGCTATCATGAGACATACTATATTTCCATTTAAGTTATAATAATCGTTTATAAATTTGCAACTATAGCTAGAAATTTAGCAGATGATTTTTTTTCTGCAATCGAGTGTTCTCTTTGGGGGCAATTCGTATCCTCTTTGGGGGTGATTTATCAGTGGTCACCCTAACCGCTCTGCTCTGGGTGTCCCAAGTGCTGGGAGAGCACCAAGGAAGCTGGATCACAGTTTCTGGCCCCGTGGCCAATCTCAGTATCACCCCTGCCCCCTGACATTGCCGGGATGCAGGCACTGGCATTGTGTCAGCAATTTCTTTCTTCATCAGCTCTGCGTACAATATCTAGTTGTGTATCCTTAGGGAACGCCTTCTCCCCGCCATCCCAGTCCGCCACCTAAGGTCCTCTGAGGGCTCCCTGCTGCGGCTGGCTGATGCGAGATTAGCAGCCCCACACAAGAGGACCTTTTCCTTGGCCGCCCCTCAGCTATGAGATGACCTGTCAGTTGAAAGGCACCTGCTGACCTCTCTGAAGGCTTTTAAGTGGGAATTAAGGACCCTCTTCTTCCGGCAGGCCTTCCCTTTTGAGAACTCTCATTCCGTTTGTTGGCTCTTGTATGCTGTTTTATGCCATGCTGTTTTTATTGCTGGATTTTTTGTTAAAGGTTTTTTAACTTTGTACACCACCTAGAGTATTCATATATAGGCGGGTTATAGATTGAATAAATAATAATAAATAAAATTTATTTCATTTCTAATCTGCCCAATAACTAATGTTCTCCGAACATTACAAACAATAGATCCCACCTTGCTTTTAGTATTACCTTATCTTCTAAAAATGGCATCAAAACAGTGCACAAAAGTGGGGCCTCCAATGTGCCCACAGACACTTGGTTCCCGCCAGGCTCCCTGCCCCTCCTGATTTTTAGTTTATTTCTTAAGATGTTAAGTCCATTATTTTTTAATTGGGAGGGTGCCAGGCCACAAAGCAAAGGGCCGTCCTCCAGCAACATCTCGATTTGGGTTCCCAAGAGTGGCTTTGTGCTTTGGAGCTCAGACCCCGACCTCTGCCTTGGACTTTGGTCCTTGAGCAAGTGACTTTTCTTTCAGTCTCACCAGCTTGCCTCCCGGTAAAATGGGTGTTTTGCGACCGACGGTGGCAGCCATTTTATGAATGGGCAAGCCACACCCCCATGGCAGCCAATTTGCGAGAGTGCTCACGACACTGTCACACTTCCAAATGTGCCCACTGACCCAAAAAGGTCGAGGACCCCTGATTTAATACAATGAAACCTTACGGCAATAAAAGCAAGGACATTAAAAACAGTTACAATGTTAAAACTTCACATTTTCAAAGGCTAAATCGGAATGATGCGTCTTCACAGCCTTTCTAAAGGCCAAGAGAATTGGGGCCAATAGTAGTTCTTGAGGGAGCGATGCAGGAGAAAGCTGCTTCACAGGCGCCCGACAAACCGGTCTCTGTGGGTAATGGCACACTCAGAAGGCCCTCTCCTCCAGATCGTAATACCTGGGCAGGTTCATACCAAGACAGGCAGTCTCTTCCGTAGCCAGATCCTAAGCCATTTAGGGCTTTAAAATTTAACGCCAACACCTTAAATTGTGCCCAGAAAGCATTTGGCCCCTGGTGCAGGTCTTTCGGGACAGGTGTCATGCAGTCCTGATACCATCCACTGTTTAGCAGCATAGTGTCCGCATTTTCCACCAATTGAAGTTTGTGGACTCTCTTCAGGGGTGGTCCCACATAGAGCACATTGCAGTAGTCTAAATGAGATGCCGCTGTGCATCCCCCCACTCACACACCTTTCCGCCTGTCATGTAAAGCTGGCTTGTCAGCAAACGGTTATCGGGGAGAAGCCGACAGCAAATCCCCGTTTGGAACAATCTCCTGAATTCTGGCACTCACGTTTAAGCCTGGGGAAGTGGGAGCATTTAAATAGGAACGTCTGGCCAAATTTTCTCACTGAGGTAGAAAACCTATTTCTGCGCGGTACCACTTTGGTGGCAGCTCTCAAGTATGAATGCTCCTCCACAGAAACAACAACAGCCATAACCCTGCACATAGAAATCTAGCATGTCAGGAAGAAAGCTGGGTGGCTCCCCCCTGACACATTAGATTTCTATGTGCATGCATTTTGTATGAAGCAACATAGCTGATGTGACTTGTAATCACAAGTGGTACAGCCCAGATGGCCTCAGTGAGATCTAAGCCTGAATGAATAACTTCTTGGGGGGGCTTTTAATGTTTAACCAGAGTAGTTAGAATTTTTATGAGAGGAAACCACTAGAGCAAAACGATTTTTTAAAAATGAACCTAATTTAAATCACGGCTAGGAGGCCTTTTCTCAAACAGTCATCAACCTTCTGCTTCAGGATTATGAATTTGCAAAGAGGGTTTTTTCATGAAATACCCAGAGACGGTTTTATGGGTTTCAGGCTTTGTGACTGTGACACTGCTGTTCGTGTAATGTAGAAAAGCTTCCAATTTCCTGGGCTGTTAACGTTTGACCTGAAGTTGATAATATATCTGTTTGTTCTAACGCAGTTGGTCTTCCCAGCATGCGGGGGCAGGCGGTCTGTGGAGAGCTGTTTAACGTTTTTTTAAAAGCTGCTTTGCGTGTTCCATTTTGTTTACATCTGTACCTGAAAATGTAAAATTTTAAAAATGCAGCAAAAGTTGGGTGTCACACAAATACACTTGTCAGAAATTCTCAAGATAATTTTGGGAAGTACAAACAGGGCTGGTGCCAATACTGGGCATCGTCGGGCAGCCACCAGGGCCCTTTGCATATTTTTTATCCTGATCCGACACTCCAAGCTGCGGATTGTGGGATATTCAAAGAGTAACTGCTTTATCCCAGGAGCGTTGAACCTCTTGCTGCTCGAGGGCCGAATTGAATTCTGGAGGAGGCTTTGGGGGCCACGTTCTGGTGGTGGGCGTGGCTGAAGGCAAAAGGGGCGGGGCATGTTTTTACCAGCATGTTTTTGCTTACAGCGCTTACTGCCAGTAACTGATTAGCCGAGGCATGTCAACCTTTTTGACCGGGGGAAAAACATGGAGAAGCTAGGAAGCCACCAAATAATCAGTAGCCGGGGGAAGGGGGCGGGACCACAGGAAGGGGGCGTGGCCCTTGGGGAACCCTGGATCGCTGAATTTGAATCCCTGAGATTCAACACTCCTGCAGCGGTGGGGGCTTGGGGTCCAGCTCTGTGATTCTGTGAGATTATTGTTCCATCTAGCACAAGATCGTCTGGCCTTTTTGGTAGTGGCCTCCCAAGGGTTCTGGTAGAGAGTTTTCCCTGTAGTCCATGGGCCAGAAGGAGGGATCATTGCCTTCTGGATAATGAATAAATAAAGCAGTATGTGTATGTATATATATAAATATGAAATAACATTTTATATATGTAATAAATATAAAAAATAAAATAAAACGTATATAATAACATTATATACATAAACTATTAATAAATAAAATATATAAAATAAAATTCATATATATAATAAACATAAATAAATAAATAAATAAAATGTATAAAATAAAATTATATATATGATAAATATACAATAAAATTAAGCCTGAGGGAGAGAGCTGTCTCATCAGTAATAAGTAGTTTTCACCAAAGAAAACCACACCTTAATGGTGTAGAAATAAATGACTAGGTAAAAACACTTGTACTTGTTTAAAAAGTGTCAAAATGATAGCCCTAAACAAGGGAATTGGGGCAGTCAAGCTGAGCTCTGGCTCTTTCATTTGTTTAAAAAATAAAATAAAATCTTGCTTTCTTGACTGAACATGGGTGGCCGCTGTATGCCAGTTCAGATTGTCCATTTAGTTGGCATAAGGGGTGGGGTTGTTCATCTTTGACCGGCAGGGCTTTCCAGCGCAGGGCCCCCCAGCCTTTTTGGGTCAGTGGGCACATTTGGAATTTTGCGAGTGGCATAGGTGCTATCACAAAATGGCTACCATGGGAGGGGCACTTGCCCATTCACAAAATGGCTGTCACAGTGGGCATGGTGAGTCAAAGAACACTCATTTCCCAGAAGGCAAAAGGGTGGGACTAAAAGAAAAGTCTCTTCCCCAAAAACCCCTAAGTTCAAGACAGAGGGTGGGGTCTGAGCTCCAACACACAAAACCGCTCTTTGGAACCCAAATAAAGATGGCACCCGAGGGTGGCACTTTGCTTTGCAGCAAGCCAGCTTCCCAGTTTATTTATTTATTTCATTTCTATGCCACCCAATAGCCAAAGCTCACTGCGTGGTTCACAAAAATTAAAGCCAAAAAGCACAGGATAAAACAATATAAAATATAAAAGCATTACAACCACATTATGACAATACAACCAGAATAAAACCTAGCAGCAATGCAGAGATTTAAAATACAGATTTAAAACACCGAAGCTAAAAGACTAGGAAGATCAAATACCTAGGAGAATAAAAAGGTCTTCACGTGGAGCAGAAGGAGTGCACCATAGATGCCAGGCGAACCTCTTTAGGGAGCTCATTCCACAGCCGGGGTGCCACAGCAGAAAAGGCCCTCTTCGCGTCCTTTGGCAAGGGCTCATGGAGAAGGACCGCTGAGGATGATCTTAGGGTCTGGGCAGGCACATCTGGGAGGAGCCAATCCTTCAGATAAGTTGGCCCCAAGCCATTAAGGGCTTTGAATGTTAATACCAGCACTTAATGTTCATACCAGTTTAAAAATAAATTGTTTTAATGTAAGAAGAAAATAAAAGTTAGGAAGGGCAGGGAGACCGGCGGGCGCCAAGCAAGGTGTCTGAGGACACGTTGGCGCCCATATTCACCATGTTGGAACCCCAGCTCCAGCTCTCTGGCAGAAGTCTTCCTTCCCATCTGCTGCCTCATCCTTTTTGACTGGAGAACGTCAGACCTTGAACGTGGAACCTTCTGCATGCAAAGCATGTACCTGGCCCACTCCGGTGCTGTCCCTCCCAGTTGATGAGAAGCTTGAAATATTTTTATACCCAATATTTTCTGGCCCATTACATCTGCCCTTTTCAAATTTGCTTTTGCTGCTTCTGCAGCATGTCCAGAAATTTTGCTTCTGCGTTGTGTCCCATTTTAAGAACTGCTTTTAGTGCTTGTTAATACTTTATTCTGCTGTTGGCTTTAATTTGGTTTTATGTGCTGGAATAGTTTTATTCTGTGCTCCTAGTTTTACCTTGGTTTTATTCTGCCCTGTTTCTATTTGTTTGTTTTAAGGTTTGTATCTTCTGTTTTTAATGTATTGCACACCGCCCAGAATAATTTAGTTATTGGGCAGTTTAAAAGTACAATACATCAATCAAATTAATTCTGTGGTTCCTTGAGGCTTGCAGGGGAAGCAGTAGCAAGATCAAGGCAGGAAGAAAGTAGGACCTTGGATAGCTCTGAGTGGGTCCCACTGGCTGGAGCTCTCTCCTATTGGAGCAATCGGAGGATGTTGTCTCAGGAGAGAGCTGAAGCCAACTGAAGGCTTATGTAGGCTGACAAGACATCTAGTGTGGTCATTTCTGGCCCCTCCATGGGAGGGGGGCAGAGATGACTGGATAGTTTAAGAGCCCTCACCTGATTTTGTAGCCTGGAACTTCTGCAAGGTTAGAGAGATGGAAGTTCTGCCAGTGTCCATCCAAATATGGGCTTTCCCCCATTGACTGAAGCACAAAAATGCACTTCCCCCCCCCAAAAAAATTTGCATCCTTCTATGTGCACATTTTTCTAAAGTATGCATTTTTGTGGGCGAACATCGCAAACTTAAGAAAGTGTGAGCTTTGCCTTCAAAATGCACTTGCATTTGGGGTGCACACGGGGCAAGTTCTGGTCTGCAATGAACAGAAACGAAATTCTCATATATCCCTAATAGTGCCTCCAATTTTAATCCAGGAGAAAGAAGGGTGGGCTTCAGTTCTAGGCAGAACTCTGGAAAAATTGGGCTCCATGTGCAAGTAACGTTGATATTTTTAAAAAACAACAACAAACCCCAATAATTTGTTTGCCATTTCTCTCCTCCTTTCTCTCCCCATCTGTTTGGAACTTAAGTTATGATAATGAAGCAAAGCCATTTTTTGGGCCTCAGAAGTGTAAAAGCTTCTGACGGGAGAGAAGCCAACATGGAAGGGCGCCGTGGTGTTGAGTGGGCGGAGAGGTGTGAAATGTGATTGCATTCAGCTGGATGGTGCATTCTGTGTGAATGGAGAAAGAGGAAATTGTAATTATTTATTTATTTATGACATTTCTAGACCGCCCAATAGCCAAAGCTCTCCAGACAGTTCGCAAAAGAAGACTTTAAAAGCATAAAACACAATAACATAATGGAACGTACTATAAAGACCTTAAAAAGTTGAAGCAACAGAATAAAGCCAGATTTACAACAACAACAACAACACCCGAAGTAAAAGCCAGCCGCAGTGCAAATACCTTAAAATACACTTAAAAACAAACAAACTGAAGTACTAAAAAACCTGGGGGAATTTGTTTAAAAGTCTGTCTGGTGCCGAAAAGACCCAAACACGGGCCTGATGGGCGAGCCTCTCTAGGAAGGACATTTCACAACCGGGGTGTCACCACTGAAAAAGCCCTCCTTGGTAGCCACCCACCTCACTCCATTTGGCGGGGGCACCCAGAAGATGCCTTCTGAGGATGATCTTGGGGTCCAAGGAGATATATATGGGAGGAGATAATCCAGGATGAGCATATGGGCCAGTCCTCCGTTAACAATCTCACTGCCCTGTTTTGGACCAGCTGAAGTTTCCAGGCCATTTCCAAAGGCAGCCCTAGAATGAGTTTGCTGCCCTTTAAACATTACTCCCCAAATGCAGCACCTGAGTCAGTTTGTGCCACACAGTGTAAGGATTGGGCCAGCCCTGCCCATAAAATTGAGAACGTGAGACGAGCCCTGCTGGATCAGACCCAGGGTCCATCTCATCCAGCACTCTGTTCACACAGGGGCCAACCTGCCCATGGGAAACCCATGGGCAGGGCAGGAGTGCAACAGCACCCTCACGTCCATGTTCCCCAGCAACTGGTGTACATAGGCATACTGCCTCTGATACTGGAGGTAGCACATAGCCATCAGGACTAGTAGCCACTGATAGCCTTCTCCTCCAGGAATGTGTCCCATCCCCTTTTAAAGCCATCCAAACTGGTGGCCATCACTCCATCCTGTTGAATTCCGTAGTTTAACTGAGTGCTGTGTGAAGACGTCCTTCCGACTGTCAGGTCTTGCACGCTGTCGCCCGCAGCACTCAGCTGCCCAGGCCCTTGTTTGTTTGTTTGTTTGCTTGTTTATTTCTGCAGTCATACAGGCACCCTATAACAGACATTGATTGCAAGCAAGCTGATTGCAGGCAAGCCCTCTGTGACATCAGAGAAAGTCAGCCTATGGCAGCCAAAGGGTTGTAAAAAGCTCTGCCTGCCACTTTGTGACACCACAGCAGATCAGCCAATGGCATCAAGATAGTTCAAAGGGTAAGCAGATGATTAGCTTCAATCTTGCCGAGGGGAAGAACGGGAGCAGAGGAGAATATGTCCCTAGAGCCCTTCGCCGCAGTGGGCTCCTCCATTTAATCTGAAAAACTGGACATTAATTTGGGAAATCAGTTTGGGTCAGGTTTGGTGGGATTACTGAGCCATTGGACTAGGAATACAGGACCTCAAGCCCGGGGTCTCAATCCAGCCCTGCAGGGTTCCTCAGAAGGCCATGCCCCCTTTCCCCCCAATCACTTGGTGGCTTCTCAGCTTTCATGCAGTTCCCCCCACCCATTCTCAAAGGTTGAAATGCCCCTCCTAAGGCTGAGTTACTGGGCAGCAAGAGCTTTAAGCTAAAACAGGCGGGTATTTTTGGCTCCGCCCCTTTTGCCTTTGGCCACACCCCATTTGCCTTTCACCCCGCCCACCACTGGAACACAGCCCCCGAGAGCTTCTCAGGAGCAGAATTTGGCCCCCGGGCTAAAAGGGGTTCCACACCCCTGGGTTGGGCAAGGGGGGGAAATGTCCCCTTTCACAACCATTGTAAGCTAAGAGGAACCCACTTGGGTCTTTCTGGTGGTAGAAAGGTAAGAGTGGAAATATTCTAAATAATGATGATGATGATGAAATAATCAAGAAATGATAATTAAGTAATTAATAATTATTAGAATAATTAAATAATAATGTATAATAATAAATATTTACATGATTTAAATAATTGTTTAAATAATTTAAATAATTAAATAATAATCAAATAATAATCAAGAAATAAAGTTGTGCAGTGATACTCCAAAGGGGAGGGGAGATCTTGCCACCATCTTCCCCTCCTCCCCAGATAAGAAATGATACTCGATGGAAGAGGCCCCTCCACGGCTCGCGTCCCACAGGGTGGCTTGCGGGGACAGAGTGCCTCCGTCTCCCCTTCGCTAGTATGAGCACAGCCTCTGCAGCGTGGACACTCCTGCTGCAGAAGATTCCCTCTGCCGCTTAGCGGGTGTCAATCCATCACTCCACTAATGTGTTTTTTGTCCTTCCGCCCTCGGCTACATGCTTTGCCCGGTTCTCTCCTGCGGCGGCGCATCCGTCTCCACTGTGATGGCAGCCCAGATTAAAGGAACTGCCCCCACCTCTCTCTCTCTCTCTCTCTCTCTCTCTCTCTCTCTCTCACACACACACACACACACACACACACACTTTCTCTCCCCCCGCCCCACTCCAAGCAATGAATAAATATTGATTTATTTCAGGTTAATTCCCATCCCTCTTGAACGAATTCGCCAGCCAGGATCCCGGCTTTACGCGCTTTAGTGCTTGAGGATGGGGAAGGGAGGGTAGGATCTTTCTGTCCCTCGTCTTCATTTATCCTCCCTTGCTTCCCAGCCTTCAGTCGAGTGGCATTTCATTAGCAGGGCAGGAAAATCAGACAAGAACAGTCAAAGCATTTGGGAGAGGGAGAGAACGAGAGAGAAAGAGAAGCTGCTCCAATATCTGCCAAAGGGAGTGGGTGTGTCCCCTTTTGGATTAACATTACCACAGGGATGGAAATATCGGGTTCTTTAAGAAAAAAGATTCTTTGCCTCAGAGCTGTAGAGAACTGAGAAATATTTAGAACTGGGGTCCGCAACGGATTGCCCATGGGCACCATTCTGCCTGCAAAAACCTCTCTTGGCCCTTGCCAGGGTCTCCGAGCCGCCTGATTTTTATTTTGTTGTTTAAGGCAGTTCTTTTCAATTTTTTTTTTAACTGGGAGGATAGCAAAGGAAAGTGCTGCCCTCCAGTGCCATCACTATTTGGGTTCGAACACATGGTTTTGTGTTTAGGACTACAGAGCCCTTCTCTGCCTTGGAGTTTGGTTCTTGGACAAGTGACGTTTCTTTTAGCCTGACCAGTTTGCCTTCTGGGAAAGGAGAGTTGTGACTGGCCACACCCACCATGGCAGCCATTCTATGAATGGGCAAGCCCCACCCTGTGGCAGCCATTTTGTGAGAGCACCCATGACACTATCAAAATTCCAAATGAGTCTACCAACCCAAAAAGTTTGGGGGCCCTGTAACTGAGTCAGACATTTGGCCCATCTGGCCCAGTATTGTTGACATGCACTGGCAGCGGTTCTCCAGGGTTTCGAGCAGAAGTTTTCCCAGCCTTACTTGGAGATGCCAGGTTTTGAACCTGAGACCTCTTATTCATCTAATGAGGCCTCAAAGGCCACAGTCTGCAGTAGTCTGCCAGATAAGGTCCCAGTGTTGTAGGAGGAAATGATAGGGGTTGTATTCCAAATGTGCCAATGGTCTTACTCAGTATAAAGCAGATTCCTACATTTCTCCGTGTTTCCAGTTCTCTCCCCTAATTGTCTCCTTATGACTGCAATTACATTACACTGTCCAAATGGCCTTTACAGCCTCGAAACCGCTGTCTTTCCCCCTGCACCTCATTAGCTCAGTGCCGTTCTGACAGGGTATCGATTAAGCCATGCCGATAAAGGTCTCCACGGCAGGAGGGGAGAGGCAGGGCACAAACTCCTTGGAAGAAACCCAAACGCGCTGCTACAACTGAAGAACAGGATGCGAGAAGAAAACGGCAGGCGCCTAGCCGAGGTCAGGACAGGGGAGTCCCTCAACAGACTGGCTTGGGAAGCAGCAGGGTGGGCGCCAAGAGTCGGCATGGTTGGGCACCTGCCGAGGGCCCACACCTCAGCAGGGGCCCACTGACAAGCGACCCCTGGAGTTGCTCCTCCTCTCCACTGTTGCAAGCTGCTTGTTCACCTACCTCTTGCTCCGGCCCAGGCAACGGAGGAGGTGAGGAGGAGGAGCAGGAGACGCCGCGGCCTCCTGGCTCCCGGGCTCTCCGCCTGCCAAGCAAGCCAGTGGGAGCCATGATGGGAAAGAGGAAGAGGAACTGGTGACCATGGCAGTGAGAAGGCAGACATGGCTATTTGCTTATCAAAGCCCTAGAACAGTTGCATCAGAGGTGGGCAACTCTTTTTAGGCTCAGGGGGCCTCACACGGCAATGGGTGGTGGGTTAGGGTGGCACACGCCAGTCTTGGGTGTGGCCGAAAGCACTGGTGGGCGGGTCACGGGCAGGCGGTGGGTGTGGCCAAGTGTGGCATCCCCCTCACTCTCCCCACATTCTCTCTCACACACAGCCTTGCTCCCCCAAATAGTGGCAGGCTGTGGGGAGGCATGATTTCTTGGGGGGGATTGTGAGCAGGGCTTCACACTGTCTTCCCAAGCACAATTGCATCCTGTCCCCAACCCACAAAATAATAATGTAAAAGAGGGGGGGTGAGAGTTTGTGTGTTCAGTGGTGGGGTTGCGGGGGTGGGAATTTGGGGACTTGGGGGCCACAGCAGGGGCCTCTGAGGGCCACATGTGGCCCACAGTTTGTGAGTTGCACACCTGTAAGCAAAATGGATCTCAGACAGCAGGAGTGGCTAGGAGTTCTCCTTTGCCTGAGACCCCAGGTAGTCTGTCTAACCATCTGCCTGTGGCAAGATAGTTAGACAGCACCAGGCTGATTTGGTTGAAGGTAACTTGAAAGTAACTTCCTGTGGAGAAGTTCTGTGGAGAAGCACTTGTAGTGGTAACAGTCCAGATATGTTGGGCCACAGCAGGAGTGCAGAACCTCTTTGCGCCCAAGAGCCAAATTCCATTCCGGAGAAGCTCTCTGGGGCTGCATTCCGGTGGTGGGAGGAGCTAAAGGCAAAAGGTCGGGGCCAAAAATACAAAAATATTGTCACTTCAAGCTCTTACTGCTAGTAACTTAGAGGCATTTCAGGCCTCTTGGAATGGGGATTCTGAGAGTTTTGGCCTAATGCATCTTGAGGGCACCAGGTTGAGGAAGGCTTAGCTACCCAGGGAGAGAAATCTCTCCCAGCTCTAATAACCACTAAAAAGAGGCTTGCAAGGAAGGAATAAAAATAGTAATGTAAAAGAGAGAGAGAGAGGTGGTGTGTGTGTGTGTGTGTGTGTGTGTGTGTAGAAATTCTTGGCACTATGTGAAACTTATTCATCAAAACCAGGCCGGGGGCGGGAGGCGAGTGAGATTGCTCTGAAGCTTCGGATTAATATAGGAGGTATGAAAAGCAAGGAACATGAAAAGGACTTAAAGAGCCATCTTCGCACGCTTTGCTCTGAAGATGCGTCGACGGCTGGCGGTGAGCTGAAACAGCAGCCTCCGTGAGGCAGCCAGCATGAAGGGGGAAAGGAGGATACAGTGGGCGGGTCAGAAAGGAAGCTACTGCAGAGGCTGTTGGGAGTGGGGCAGATGGGATGTGGGCCCCATAGAAACCATGGTTTGCACATTGGGAGTCAGTTTTGGCGGTGCACATTCCCTGTCTGCTGTTTGGGGAGATGCTCCTTTCCCTTCCTGGCATGAAGCAACATATATGGGTCCCTGCTAACCATGGTTTACAAACTCACTTCAACCCATGGTTTGATGAGGAGCACTCTGGTTTGCCCTAACCATGGTTTGCAATGACACACTATTGCTGTTGATGCCAGGAAGCTTAATTACCTTTTCTGAGTGAGCAAAATCAGGGGACTGCCTTGAAGCATTACATATCCTGGGTTGGATCCAGATTTATGCTGGATCCTCTGTGCTGGTGGAAGCAGACTCCCTGGTCTGATCCTGCCAGTTCTTGTGTTCTTATGAAAGGTTTGCATTACAGCATGGAACAATATACTGTAGCTGAGAAAATTCATTTCCCCCCCAGCTACTTCGACGTTTGCAGCTAAGCTCAGAGGGAACATGGAAGTCTGAAGGGGGTTGCAGAGGACATCAGCATCCCTGCTAATAAAAGTGTCAGGGCTTTGTCCCTGCGAGCCCTGGTCTGCTATGCCACTGTTAGGGATGACTCTGAATGTGTGAACTAGGCCCAAGTGTTCAGCACTGAGAAATCGATTGATGTGCACGTGTGTTTGAACTCTCTCTCTCTCTCTCTTTTTCTTTTCTTTCTTTTTCAGTTACAGAGAAGGAGGTCCAGCAGTGGTGAGTAATCAGTGCTATTTCAGAATTTCACGAACTCACGAGTTTGTGCGTGTGTGTGCATGTGCATGATTGTGCCAAAAGATCAGAACAGAGAGTGCTGCATTGCACACATGTATACATGTGCGTATGCCCTTGCCATCAGTCAACAAGTGTAGCTGTCTCCAGGGGACATTTTCATCCCCAGATCCACCCCCACACACAGCCTGCACCTCCCCCCACCCCCCATTACGGCACTGGGGAAAAAACAAATAAATTAAAAAATGGCTCCCAGAGCGACTGTGGAGGGTCAATTAGTCAATTAGAAAAGGGTCAAAATTAGTTTGGGTCAAAAGGGCTGCTCCGGACACCATTTTTAGAAAAAACACTTTTTTTTCTTTTTTTTTACAATTTCGGGGGTAACGGGGTGGTGGAACAACATTGCCCACCCCTGTCCTTGGGGAATTGAGCCTGTGATGTGGGAAAAGCGAGGCAGCTTTCTCAGCACCATCTGGAGGCCTGTTTTGCTTCGGGAGGAGTGAAATCCGAGAGATTTCAGCTTGGGAGGTTTCACACCTGAAAAGTGCGATTAAACCGAGAAGGAGAGAAACAGAGCGACGGACGGCCAACTTCATTAAGGCACTGAAAGACGCTCCATCATAGCTCCACCACCACCCGAAATAGAGCCCCAGTGGGTCACCAGTCTGATTGGAGCAGCAACGAGAATACTTGACCCGTTCCGTTGCAGTTGCTTTGTCAATCCAAAACTCCCCCCACCGCCCCAAGCTATTCTCTGTCAACCCCACCCCACACACAGAAGGAAAGATACAAAGTCCCTGTACCCCAAGGGTTGGGAACCTCGGCCCAGGGCCAAATCCAGCCAAGCTGGGGCCCCTGTCCAGCCCTCTGTGGTTCCTCAAATGGCCAAGCCCCTTCTCCTGCAACCACCAATCGTTCTGTGGTTTCCTGGCTTTTGCACAGTTTTCTCCCCATTCTAAAAGGTTGAAATGCCTCTCCGAAGGCTTTGTTCCCGGCAGTCAGAACTCTTAAGATACAATACACAGGTTCTTGTGGTGGGGGGGGGACAACACTTTTGCTTTCGGCCCCCGCCCACCACTGGAATGTGGTCCCCCTGAGCTTCTCCAAAATGATTTTTAGATTTTTACCCTGCTGCTTGGTTTTACTCTGGTTTTATTCTGTTTCAAAATTTTGAAGGGTTTTCGATGTATGTTTGATTGCGCTGTATTCCAGGGTTTTAATTTCTGTGACCCGCCCAGAGAGCTTTGGCTATTGGGCAGTATAGAAATGTAATGAATGAATACATTTCAGCGGCTGCATTTCACACATTGCCAAGCATCCCATCGGGTTTGGCCCCAATATCAGGTCATCTTTCTCCAAGGAGAGTATTAAGATTGGAGGAGAAGGCTATCAATGGCTACTAGTCCTGATGGCTAAGTGCCAGCTCCAGTATCTTTCTTTCTTTCTTTCTTATTTATTTATTTATTTATTTATTTATTGCATTTATATCCCACCTTTTTTCCTCTTGCAAGGAACCCAAGGCGGCTTACATGATCCTCCTCCTCTCTGTTTTATCCTCACAACAACAACCCTGTGAGGTAGGTTGGGCTGAGAGTCTATGACTGGCCCAAAGTCACCCAGTAAGCTTCCATGGCTGAGTGGGGACTAGAACCCGGATCTCCCAGCTCCCAGTCCAACACTCTATCCACTATTCCACACTGGCTCTATCAGTATCAGAGGCAGTATGCCTGTGTGCACCCGTTGCTGGGGAACATGGGCATGAGGGTGCTGTTGCCCTCATGTCATGCTTGAGGGTTTCCCGTGGGCAGCTGGTTGGCCGTTGTGTGAACAGAATGCTGGAATAGGTGGACCCTTGGTCTGATCCAGCATAGCTCTTCTGATGTTCTTATGATCCAGTATCTCTCTTCTGCTTGCGGAAGGTTTTTCTGCCTGATTTGGGGGATTCTTCCTCCAACACACAACACAGATCGTGCCATTTGGGCTCCTGACTCTCTGTAATATTTTCAGGGGGCTGTAGGGGCTTCTGTGGGAGTAAGTGGAGAGGGGGGAAGTCCACTTCTGTTAGTGCAGTCGATGGAACGTAAATCTGGGTCCACCCTGAAGTCTGTCAAAGTCAAACACAGAAAGAACCAAGTTTCCAGGGCAGCTGGGAGAAATTGCGTATTTGACAGAGCGTGTGTTTGATACCGGTCAGCATTCCAATTAAAATGGAGGCGCACCCACATCACCCAGCCAGAAATAGTTTCCATTTGGAGTGTGTGATAATAAGACTGAGCCAGTCTCAGAGGGGCGGCTGTGAAAGTCCTTGCTCCAAGCATCCTTCTGATTTGGAAAGGCCGATCCGTGTATCATGCAAAGTTGTACTGAGCACTGGTGATGTAGTGGTCAGTCTTGAAGTGCGGAAGCTCATCGTGACACTCCTCAGAGCCGCATCCCACAAGGAGAATCCAAAACTTGCAAGCGGCTGCGTTGATCCATATCCACAAACCAGTTCTAACAATTTTCGACTCCACCTGGAAGCTCCACCAGGCTTTTGGAAAGCAAATGGCTCTTAATGGCCCATCCAAGACCAGTGGTGAAAAAGGGGAGACGACTCTGGTGCTCGAGAAAACGCAACGTATTGCGCTCGACGTGTTTCAGAATGCTTCCTTCTTCAGGAGCTATTAAAAGCTGTTTGATCTCTTGTTCTGAAATAGACAAAGGTTCTTTCCCCATCATGAGAGCAATAGATCTCAATAATAGCGTTTGCAAGTATCCAGAGGAAAGAACACTTTGAAATGGAACGTGTCTCTCCTTTTTTCACAGTTATTCACGGTGCTCTTTCCCGCTTCACTTCTCCATCCAAGACCAGGCTGCCCAAAATACAGATTGTATAAAATCTGTTCTGTCTGTGTTTTGCAGATTGTCAGGCGCCTTTCGTTCCATCATGCAACCATCAATGGAATCTGATTTTTTTTCCAAATTTGCATTTGCACAAATTCACATTTGGGCAATTTTGCACATGTGAAAATGTGCAAATTCCCCAAAATGTGCATGTTCACACTTTAACCTATGGGGTAAATGTGTATTTTTTACTGGTTTTTAAAAATTTTTTGCCTGTTTTTCTATGACAAAATTTGCACAAAATTCAGGAAAGTTAGAAAACCAGTCCACAAGTCCACAGAATCCACCCGACAGATGCGGAACTCGCAGTTCAGATTCATGAAAATACTATGAGCATTGCAGCTAATCTCAGAAGGAACAGAGAATTCTGTTGATGTCAGCACCCCTGCTAATAAAAAAGTCCCGGAGCTTCGTCCCCGCAAGCCCCGCCTCCAGCACATCACTGCTGGACAGCCTGCTCTGTGATTGGTGCTTTGGATCTTAAATTACTTAAATTTATGTTGCGCATTCTATTGGCCGTCCTCATGTGACACCCATGACAGGGCTGGAGGGCAGTCCTACACTTTGCAGCATGGCAATCTCCCAGTTAAAGAAAAATAATTGTAAAAAACCTTAAGAAACAACGTTAAAATCAGGAGGTGCCAGGAGCCCCGGTGAGCACCAAGGAAGGTGTTCACGGACACATTGCTGCCCAAGTTGGAGACTTTTCCATATAAAGTAGCAGTCCCCAACCTTTTGGGGTCAGTGGGCACACTTGGAATTTTCAGAGAGTGCTGTGGGCACTCTCACAAAATGGCTGCCATGGAGGCGGCTTTCCCTATTGTAAAATGGCTACTCTGGTGGGCATGGCCAGTCACAATACACTCTTTTCCCAGAAGGCAAGGTGGTGAGGCTAAAAGAAAAGTCGTTTGCCCAAGAACCCCTAAGTCCGGGGCAGAGGCGGGGTCTGAGCTCCGAAACACAAAACTGCTCTTTGGAACCCAAATAAAGATGGTGCCAGAGGGCGGCACTTTGGTTTGCAGCAAGCCAGCCTCCCGGTTAAAGAAAATAATTTTAAAATCTTATGAAATAAAATAAAAATCAGGAGGGGCAGGGAGCTTGGTGGGCACCAAGAGAGGCACACCGGTGCTCATGGAGACCATGTAGGAGACCCCAGCTGTAAAGTGATGCACATCAATGCAAAAAACCAGTAAATAAACCCTCATGTCAAATTATTTATTCAGAGGCGCTCTCGTCTTTGTTAAGGGTTTACACGTTCCAAGTTAACCCACAGCTCAAGCTACAACCTCCGTCTGTTTAATTTACAAAAGCATCCCATCACATTCTCCCTTTGTCTTTAGCACTGGGTTGTGGGGCTTTTTTTTCTTTCTTTCCCCCTTTTGTTTTCTTTTCCCCTGCATATTTTGTCAAGGGTGCATCACCTCCGGGGCACACGTGAAGTCAAGAAAGGTCGGCTCTTGTGCGCCACAACCTTGTATTTTTTATTTTTTTTTGGAAAGAGGCCAGTCTCTATCAAGGAGAGAGAGTGTTACCCCTGGAGCCGTTGGCAAACTGGAACACAGATGCAGCCAAAGAGCAAAATATTCCCCCCACCCTCTCTCTCTTGCTTTAAATTGAATTTATTATCTGGAGGTGCTTTCCTTTTCAGGCCATTGGCAGGGAGTGGGTTGGTTTGGCAAGGGAGAGGCAACTCGGTGTGGGGATTGGAGTAAGCAGATGGGCAGAAACTCTCCTTCCTGGCATCCAAGAATGCTAAAAATAATGGTAAGGATAAAAACGGGCGCGTGCTTTGGCAAAGAGGGAAGGTGGCATCATGCTGGCTGCAGTTATAAACCTGGCTGCCTGGTGACCTCAGACTTCACCGCCAGGTGTGTGGTGTTTTTGAGCCAGTGTTGCTCAGACAGACGGTTCTGTAGCAGAGGCAGGGCTCGCAGGGACGCAACGCAGGGACGTTTTTTATCAGCAGGGACTCTGATATCATCAGGGGGCTCTTGGCTGCCCGTGTTGCCTTTTCAGGAGGCTGGAAGGGAGGGGAGTCCTGTCAGTGCAGCTGATCTGGCATAAATCTGGATCAAACCTTTGCACCTGTGCTGCCTTGGCACTGTGTACATTCCCCCCACCACGACCAACACACACACACACATCCTCACTGGCTTCCTCTGAACCCTCTTTTCCTCCATCTCTCCACTTGCTCCCTGTGGGTTCATAGGAACAACTCTGCATGCTTCCAGTCACTAGGGGGCAATAGAGAATGTCCTGTAGCTTGATCAGTTCCTATTTCCTGCTCTCTCTCCTTCCTCTTCCTACCTTCCTTCCTCCGCCTTCTTCCCCTGCCTCTACAACAAGCACCATGTGGTCTCCGCAGTGAGGAAGCCAGTGACCGTATCTCACGCCTTCGCTTACTTACACTCACACACCCAGCGTTAGAGGGTACTTGTACTTAAACAGCGTGAGATAGCCTTCTCAGATGATGTGTATAAAAGCACTACTAAAGTAAGTTGATTTGAACTTTTCAACTGGCTCTGGCCTACGTTTATTGCCTCCAGTACAAAATGCTCTGTTGCCACGCTATCTCTATGTAAAGCAGCTCTGTTGTAAGTCTCACCAGACTTTCCAGCACTCCCCATAAGGGAGGTGGCCATAGCTCCATGGCAGAGCACCTCCTTTGCATGTAGAAAGTCCCAAGTTCAATCCTAGAAGGAGCAACAGTTTGACTTGGTATCCGGCAGCCTTCAATATTTCTGCCAGCTTCCAGGCTTCACTGGACATTGTTAGGAAAGTCTGTGCTAGGCCTCCTGTTAATTATGTTAGAAGGCTGGGTAGGGACTGATAATCTTGGTATATATGAGCAAGATTGGCACCAAAGTTATTTTCTTACTCTTGTGTTTTTTTTTCATTCTCAGCTCTTTCTGTTGTTGTTGTTGTTGTTGTTGTTTACATTTCTATGCTGCCCCACAGCCGAAGCTCTCTGGGTGGCTTACAAGGGTTAAAACATTAAAAATACAATAAGCAAAGTTTAAAAACATAAGAAACACACAAACAGACAATATACACAGAGACAGCATACCTCCAAAAAAAACTTTGAGCAATCAGCCAAACCATAAAACAAATCCAGGGTCAATTAAAACTCATCACATGCTGCCAAACGCCTGGGAAAAGAGGCATTTATTTTTATTGTAAATTTCAACAAAACAAAACAGATCATAAAAAAGTAAGGACTATCCATTGTAACTATATGCATTAAAAGTATCAATTTCAATTGGCTACAATAGTCTAAAAAAAAGTGGATTATACATAAACTTCAACAAAAGCAGACCAAATATCCATAGTATCCATTTGCGAGTGGCACCTATGTGCCACCTGTTGAAATGTTGATAGTGTTGTTAGATCCTCAATCCGTTGCATTATATGAGGTAAGCATTTTTCATTATCTGTTCTGTATTTTCCCCCTTTAATAAAAATCAGGATCCTTTCCCAGTTCTGACTTCTTGCATGTTTTGTATCTCCTGACATTTGGCAGAGAGAAAAACAGAGACTATTGCTGGGGGGCTGTGAAAGAAACTGGACTCCTGCCTTTCTTTCTCCCCACCCCCTCCCCCTCTCATGCATACATTGTAGTCTTAGCTCCCATCATTTCGAAATTCATGAGGACTAGCACCTTCCCCTCCTGCAAAAGAAAAACATGTGGACTACTTGAAACACGGCACTGGAGAATAACACCTCACCTGATGCCCTTCCGGTGGGTTGGACCACAACTCCCATCATCCCCAGCAAGCATGGTCCAACATGTTGGGAGGGCTCCAGGTAGGGGCAGGGTGAGTTGAATTCTTATCTTCCCTCATGACTGCTCCAGAGAGAGGTGGAAGATCTCCACAACAGCGGTTCTGGTCTGCTGCATGTTACCAAAAATTCCCCCCGATCTTTTTGCTGATGCAAACGTGTGCTTCCATGCACCAGCAGGCCTCGGTTGTTACAGATCGAACAACAAAGCACGCTATTAGTCATTGAAGAATAAACACCCGGTTCCTTCTTTCTGGAAAGGAAAACATCACCATCATAAAAAAATTTAAAAAGCAAAAATACCCACCCACGGCCCTTTTTTCTGAGTAACCAGCCAGCTAACGTACAGCGCTGAATGGATGAGTGCAAATGTTCCGTTCCTTCACACTTTCCTTCCAGGGAACGGTTTGGGGAGGGGGTGGGAATGAGTTAGCATGGAGTGCAGGGGGCGGGGAGGTGATGTTTGCCCAATATATGGGTAGGCTTGGCTGGGTACAGTCCTGCATGCTTCACTTATGCTTAGCACATGATTTTGGGAATTCGCTGGCTTAGATCTCTTTAAAAGGGGAGTATTGATTGATTTCCTTGGCCACTATGGCAAGATGGATGCTGGGCTTGGTAGCGCTTTGCTCTGGGCCAGCAGGGTTTTTTTAATGTTCTCATCCATCCGTCTCTCTCTCCCTGTCTCCAGCCAGCTACCTGTCTCTTTCCATCTCTCTTTGTACGCTTTCTTTCTTTCTTTCTTTCTTTCTTTCTTTCTTTCTTCCCTTTTCTTCAGCCCATCTCAGTCTCTCTCTCCATCCATCCATACCCCATCTATCTCTTTTCTTCCTCTCTTCCTTCCTTCCCTCCCACCCATCTCTCTCTGTCTCTCTCTCTCTCTCTCTCCCTCCCTCCCTGTCTCCAGCCAGCTACCTGTCTCTTTCCATCTCTCTTTGTACCCTTTCTTTCTTCCCTTTTCTTCAGCCCATCTCTATCTCTCTCTCCATCCATCCATACCCCATCTATCTCTTTTCTTCCTTCCTTCCTTCCCTCCCACCCATCTCTCTCTCTGTCTCTTTCTTTCTCCCTTCCTCTATCCATCCATACCTTTCTCTTTCCATTTCTCTGTATCTCGTCTTCTTTCTTTCTTTCTCTCTCTCTCTCTCTCTCCCCCCTCCCTTTCCTTCAGCCCATCTCAATCTCTCTCTCTCTCCATCCATACCTATCTGTCTCCATAGTTTTAATTTTTTTTTTATTACGTCATCGTATGAAGTATTATGGTAAGCTACCTCAGAGAGCCTGCTTGGAAACGAACGAGTCTTCTGCGCGAGGGCAGGTGACAAATTCAGCCCATTTAACCGAACCGCTGCAGCGTGGGGGCTGGCCGTGTGAGCTGTAAGCAGTTCAGATGCCGCCTCTCACCTGTGCGCTCCCAAGATGGCCTTAGGCGAGCCATTTATTGTCACTGAGCTCTGCACATCTTGTGGGGCTTCAGCTTGGAACTGTTTAGCATAAGAGTGGGGAGCCTTAGGCCTGGGGGCCATATCTGACCCCCTGGGGTCGCAGCCCAGCCCTCTGGGTCCCACAGGTCCCACAACCCTTTCCCCCAAACACCAATCATGTGGAGGTTTCCCAGCTTTTGTGCAGTTTTCCCCCATTCTAAAAGGCTGACATGCCTGTCCGAAGGCTGAGTTGCTAAAATAAGCTGGGGCTTCTGTCATTCGCTATTTTGATCCCATCCCTCTTGCCTTTGGCCACGCCCCTTTGCCTTTGGCCACGCCCAACACTGGAATGAGGCCCCCAAGAACTGGGAGGGGTTCCCCAGGCCCCCACAATAAAACAGCATCAATGTGAAATTATTGTTCTTGTGTTCTTTCTGTCTCCCTGTCTCTCTTTCAAAGTGACGTTTCTGAACACTTGATGCCCTGGAAGCAATAAAAGCAGTTAATGGGAAAGTGTTTGCATAGACCTTCCGTTCCGACGGCAACCTTATTTGAAGTATTTCTATCCCGCTCCGCAGCTCCCAAAGCTTTACAGCTTGCGTACGATACATCGAACAAGATGGTCCCTGCCCTCACAGGCTTACAATCTAAAAGAGTCATGACACACAAGGAAGAAGGAATAGGGAGGGAAGAGGGGGGGAATTGACCAGGGTTGTTGGTGGCAGGCGGGGGGGATAATCTCCTTGCAGATCCATTTTCCTGACACCCCATCCGTGAAACCTCACACAGGCCACAATGTTCCTCCTTTTCTCTGCAGTCCCAACATCCATCATCCTCATGTCCTCCCACCCCCAACGCCCTTTCCCCTCCTCGCTGAGTCACGGCTGCAGTAACGTGAAAAAGATGTCAGCTGGGCTCCGATCAACTTTCCCCATCAATTTCTCCGCTCTCCCTCCCACCTGTTGGCCCAGCTCCGCTCGGCACGAGCAGCTTGACTGTTGCCTGACAGATTTGGGTGGCCCCGTTGCATAACGCTCCCCACTTCTCTCCCACCACCGTGCGCTCCGCCCCCGATACGCTGTTTCTCTATGTTGGTTTCTTGTTTATTCCTTTCCCTTTTGTATATTGGCCAGTTTTCCATCAGCACGTGGGAAGGAGATATTTCCTGCACAGCTTGTTTTGAGGGAGAGGGGATTAATTCTCTTTTCCCCCCTCCCCATTAGCAGGGGGAATTTAACTAGCATTAAACTAAAAACAAAGAGAGCGCGCACAAGCAAAATTCTGTTTTTCTCCTTGCAACTGAAAAGGGAGAGAGAGCAGGGCTGGCACCAAGGGTCGGCATGGGCAGGTACCTGCCAAGGGCCCACACCCCAGCAGGGGCCCACTGACAAGAGGCCCCTGGAGTTGCTCCTCCTCTTCCCCACGGCACCTTGCTTGTTCACCAGCCTCTTGCTCTGGCCCAGAAAACGGAGGTGGTGAGAGGGAGGAGCAGCAGATGCCACAGCCAGCTTGCTCCCTGGTTGTCTGCCTGACCAGCAAGCAAGTGGGAGCCGTGAGGAGGACGTGCAAGAGCATCTGGCGACCATGGTGCTGAGAAGGCAGGCTCACTGAGGGAGGGGCCCATGGAGGGTGTCTTGCCCAAGGGCCCTCCGAAACCTGGAGCTGCCACTGTGAGAGCAAGCAAAAAAAAAAAAAACCCAAATTTTCTCATGTTGCCTTTTCTTGTGCTGGCTCCTACAGCAACCTTGCGAGGTAGGCCGCTAATGCCATCCATTTTACAGACGGCAACCTGCAGCAGAGAGAGCGGTCCTGCACAGATGTCATGTTCAGTCATGGCTCAGGAACCGTGGTTGGGCATGACATCCAAATCGCCAAGCCGTGGCTTGGGTGCGACCAGAAGCCAGCATGTCAAATCATGGCTTGAGGTGGGTTTGTCAACACTAGGTTTGTAGCACTAGCTGGACAGATGTGATGTATCCAAAGCCAGTGCATGAAGGCTGCTAGCTGTGCAGCCCAAACCTGAAGCCCCAGTTGATTCAGTAGGGCTGAGCTCCTGGTCCTTCTGGGCTTAAGGCTGCATCCTTAACCGGTTAGCTAAGGCTTTAGTTCATGGGTTGGCAACCTTCAGCCTGTGGACCAAATCCAGCCCTCAGCAGTTCCCAATCTGGCCTGCAGAGGGGCTGATTGGGGGAAAGGGGGTAGTGTCAGCGGAAGGGGGCGTGGCCTTCTGGGGAGGCACGGACGGCTGGATTGGTGTCTTTGAGGTGTCACACCTGTCTTGGGTGGCAAAGAGAAACCCCCACATTGCAATAGGATGTTAAAATGTTGTTTTACCTGCATGCCTTGTCATGGGTTGGCACAATTTGGCAGAGGTGCCTGACACTTATTTTGATTTTGCAAATCAACTCCAGTTTTGGATGATGTTTGGGGATGTGTACTAAATAGAGAAGCAAATGAGGTGTTGCGCCAAAGCTCAGAGCATGCGGGGGGGGGAAGCTGGTTTTGCTAATTTACCCACAAAGCAGAGGTGGAAGGGGCAGAGGCAGCAGAAGCAGAGGCGGCAGAGGGAGAAGAGGCAGAAGAAGCAGAGGGAGAAGATGCAGAGGCAGAAGAGGAGGCAGAGGGAGAGGCAGCAGAAGCAGAGGCAGAAGATACACAGGCAGCAGAGGCAGAAGAAGCAGCTGCTGCCTGATATAAACACAGGCGATTGGACCTGAGACCTCAGTATAGTGCATTGTGCCCTCTTGCCCAGGAGTAGTAAATATCAGCTGTTGAGCTGTTATGAAATACTGAACAATGTTCCAACTTCTCAACTCCATCTGCTGTGGATGGGAAAGAGTGGGGAAGAGGCTGCTCAGTTAAAATATCTGTCGTTACGCTGTGTGTGTTGTGTTCGTGAGAGTGCTCTGTGAGCACCGTTTCCGTACATCAGGTGGGGAACCTTAGGCCTGAAGGCCAAACCTGGCACTCCCTGTGGTCCCCAGATGCCACACCCTCTCCCCCTGGCTTTTCCGCCAACCGCTCATCGTTTGGTGATTTCCTGGCGTTCATTTAAAATGTCTGAAGTGCACTGAATTGGCTGGAAGAGCAGCTGTTTCGAGATCTGCCACAGAGAGTTCTCTTGTCTTGCTTTCTTGAGATCCTTTCCAATGAAGCAGGGAGATTGAATCGGGGACTTTCTGCCTGCAAAGCATGTGCTCTGCAAACTGCGTTCTGGAAACTCCATTAACATGATCCTATTGCTATGCACACCTCGTGCATGCACACGCATCGGGGGGACGCCCGTTCAAATGTCTGTGCCTGACCGACTTTACATCTATGCTGCAGTGAGGGCCATTGCAGAGAACCACACAGCAAATCTTAACGTCTTTGCGCCAGGTGGAGTTGGTGCTGATGGGTGCTGCCGCCATGAGCTGCTCCAACAGACACCGATCGAGATTATTTCTCCAGGAGGTTGTCCGAGAAAGGAAGCTGTGCTCGGAATACCTTAGTGGAATGGATGAGCTACAATCCATCTTCGCAAACACCCCATCATCACTGTGCGTTTGCATTCTGGCAAAGCCACAACCCAGGGGAAAAAAGCAATGTGGGGCAGTGTTTGAAGGGGGATGTAAAAAGTGGTTTACTGGAACAGATCCAGTCCAGCCAACCCAGTATTCTGTTTCCAGACATGTTCAGCCAAATGCCTTCAGGAAGCCCACAGAGGGTATGAATGTGGCCCTTTCCCCATTAATTGTCCCCAGAATTTGAGATGCAGAGGTGTATTGCCTCTGAACTTCACCATCACCCTTACTTTATTGTATTTATGTTTTTAGTTATTATTATTACATTTATGTCCTGCCTTTTTCCCTCTGTGGAACCCAAGGCAGCTATTATTTTTAACTGCCCATACGGGTTCCAGATGGCTCTTAACTAAATGCAGATTAAACATCCTGCACTTAATGGAGGCTTGAGGACGTTAGAATGGCTGACATAGGATGGATAGACGTTGTCCAGTTGGATGCCCAAAAGCAGAGGATTTCATAGAATGGTAGGGTTAGAAGGGGCCTACAAGACCATTGAGTCCAGCCCCCTTTCAGATTTGGTTCCCTTTCTTTTGGAATGCCCACTGCATTTTGATTTGAGGATGCTGTACCTTCATCTCCTTACTGCTGGTATTGGAGAAAGCTCCCCTTTAAACAAAATTCTGTTTTTATTGGCCAGGATAGATTATTTTGTGATGTATGGCCCCGTTAAATTTGTTAAGCTAGCTCTAGGAAAGAGGAAGATGTTTATTTCGACAGGTGAGAACACAGGCCATTGTGTTATTTTAATTCATTTTAATGCCTTTTTAAAATTTGAGTATGCTAACCAGTCATAAACAGTTTATCATTACACTTACTCTGATCTCTTTGTATGCTGATGGTTTGAATGTTTCTTTTTTGTTTGATGTCTGTGCAAAAGCTTGGTTGGCTATTGAGCAATAAACTGAAACATCATCAGCATTATTAGCATTAGCACTAGCCTTTTTACCCTGCTGTTCAGCCACAGACTCCCAGAGCAGCTTACAAGGGCCAGAAATAAGACAGGCTCTGCCCACAGGCTTACAGTCTAAAAGACATGGTGGAAAAGGAAAAGTGGCTGGGGAGGGAGGAGGAAAAAAGCACAGTCAAGCACTAAGTTCATAAGTCTCAAAGTTCGGCAGGTCATGGAGCCAGATCTCAGCGTGGTCGAAGGGCCGCTGCTTTCTCTCCTTCCTATGGCCTCAGCAGCAACAACTGGCCACAGCTGGGGGCTCTCAGCAGGAGATCTCTCCAGGCAGGGGAGGGCAGGGGGGTGGCAATTGCAGATTCCTCTCTCTCTTCAGTAGCCTCAGCAGTGGTAGCAGAAAGGATGGGGTGTAAAAAAAAATGCTTCCAGGGACAGGGGTGTTCTGAAGCCATGCAGCAGGCCTCAGGTTTTAGTGTAACCACACTAAGGGGAAGGGTTGTAGTTCAGTGGCTGAGCCCCTGTTTCGCAAGCAGAAGGTCCCAGGTTCGACCCCTGGCTTCTCCCGGTAGGACTGAATGGGAAAACGCCTGCCTGAAACCCTGGGGAGCCATTGCTGCCAGTCAGAGTTGACAACACTGGGCTAGATGGACCCAGGGTCTGACTCGATAGAAGGCAGCTTCCAGTGTTCCTAGGACTAGACAAATTTGCCCATCAGAACATCAGAAGAGCCCTGCTGGATCAGACCAAGAGTCCATTCCATCCAGCATCCTGTTCCCAGAGTGGCCAGCCAGCTGCCCACGGGAAGCCCACAAGCAGGATGTGAGCGCAACAGCACTCTCCTGCCCATGTTCCCCAGCAACTGGTGCACATAGGCACACTGCCTCTGATCCTGGAGGGAACATAGAGCCATCAGGACTAGTAGCCGTTGATAGCCTTCTCCTCCTGCAGGAATTTGTCTAACCCTCTTTTGAAACCATCCAAACTGGTGCCCATCACTACGTCCGGGGGTAGCCAGTTCCCTAGTTCGTGCTGTGTGAAGAAGTCCTTCCTTTTACCTCTCCTGAATCTTCCACTATTCAGCTTCACAGGATGACCCCTTGGGTTCTAGTAGTAGGAGAGAGGGAGAAAAATGTCTCCGTCTCCACCTTCTCCCCACCAGGCATCATTCTGTACAGCTCTGTCATGTCCCCCTTGACCCTCCTTTTTTCCAAGCTAAACAATCCTCCTTTCCTGCCCCTTGATTCCCTTAAAGTGACCATTCGTGAAAATTCTCTCCATGTGGCATTTTGGCCACAGTGGATCCAAACATCCGGCAGCTCTTCAAGGTGACCGTCGTTGCTCCAGGGCTCTCATTGGCTGCGGCGCCCCAGAGGCCGCATCTGACTGGTCTGGTGCAGCACTTACTTTTCATTTTGTTTATCTCTTGTGTCTTTATTATTCCATTTATATCCTGCCTTTTTTCCTCTTGCAAGGAGGCAAAGACGGCTTACTTGGTCCTCCTCCTCCTCTCCATTTTATCACAACAACCCTGTGAGGTAGGTGAGGCTGTGAGTCACGGACTGGCCTCAAATCACTCAGTGAGCTCCATGGCCGAGTGGGGATTAGAACCCAGAACTGAGTCCCAGCCCAACGGTCTAGCCACTGCATCACGCTGTTTCTGCACCACGCTTTTACCGTGCATGCTGTAGTTTGCTGCCCGCTAGCCTCTTGGATGGCTGGTGCTGTCTGGGGGTCGCTTGGGGGCCCTCCCAGACTGCAGGGCACCCCGTGGCCTGGTGGTAGAGGCCATTGCTCTGTTGGGGTCATGACTTCAGTGCAGTGAAGCGCCTAGAAAGCTATACCATCCTGGATACATCAATAGCAATAAGAATAATGGATATCGTGCTTGTGAAATCATTCCTGGGATACTTCTTGTAAACAGGGAGGTGGGATCACACGGCATCCCCGGAGCGTGTGCCAGCCGCCCGTTCTTCTCCCCTGCAAGTGGGCTTATATGGAGAAGAGCGAAGCCAGGCAAAAGGAGGTTATTTAGGATAAACCTTGCGACGGCGTTTTGACCAAGCGGACTTCTCCCCACCCCCCAATCCCTGTAGTGGAAAGGTAAGCCAGATTCTCACAATGACAGCAGGAGCATCCATCAAGTTCTCTTTTCCTGTAAATATTATTCTAACAACGGCTGCTCTGTTACCTAAATCAGAAGTAACAGCCGGGGGCGGAAGGGGCCAATGAGTAAATATTTTGGCCATTTGTTCCTGTTGCCCCCACCACCGATGGACGAAATAAGATTGATTGCTGGTGTGGTTTGTATCTGCAGCTAAACTGATCCAGGGGGCCGGAGCAAGTCCCCTACGGGGAAAGGTTACAACAGCTGGGACTGTTTAGTTTTGAGAAAAGGCAAGTGAGGGGAGACAGGACAGAGGTGTACCAAGTGATGCACAGCATGGCAAAAGTGGAAAGCGAGGCATTTTTCTCCCTCTCTCCTAATACCAGACCCCAAAAGGGCTCATCCCATGAAGCGGATTGGTGGGAGATTCAGGTCCAGCAAAAAGAAGTCCTTCACATGGCGCAGTTAAGCTATGGGGTTTTGCCGTCACCAGATGGAGTGATGGCTACTCATTTGGATGGCCTTCAGAGGGGATTGGACAAATTCACAGAGGAGGGGATTACTCGTCCGGATGGCTATATGTTACCTCCAGTATCAGAGGCAGCGTGCCTAGGTGCACCAGTTGCTGGGTGTTTCCAAGCTGGTGGTTGCACCCCACAGAATAAAACGGACTCTGCTTTATCAACAAACCTCCACATTTTATTTTAAACCAAGGCCCCACTATAGAGCTAAAGGGGGCAGGAAGGGAAGGAGACTGGGGAAGCTGGGATACGATGTATTCCGAGGTGTCCCCAGCCTCCTTCCCTCCCGTTCCAAGGCACCCCAGCAAAAAAGCCCATCCGGCCAAAATGCAGAGTGGGAGGAGCGCAGAAGCTAAGATCACCTCCACTGCTCTTCCCGCTCTACATAGCATGCCTGTAAGCCCCCGAGTTCAGAGGCTTACGGGCATCGCCACAGGATTGCACCCTAAGTTTGTCACAGTTGTGGCATTTCTTCCCATCATCTGGGTGACTCTCTTTTTGTCTTGCATGTTGCCCCCCACATACTTGCATTGGCCTGCGGTGTTCACTGTTACATCCGGTTTCCCTGTCCCTTTCTTCTATCCTGTTCGGACAGATTCCACTGTCTGCCCTTCCACGGCTCTAATCCTGACTTTGGACAACTCCGCTGCCCTGCAAACCTCCAAGCTTTTCTCTAGGGTCAAGTTTGCTTCCCTCAGCAATCTCTCTCGTACACGCGCGTCCTGTATTCCACACACTACCCAGTCCCTTACTGGGGAGTCTTTGATATCTCCAAAATTGCAGCTGCCTGCTAACATCTTTAAACTGGTGCAATATTCTGGGGTTGCAGCGGACATCAAAACAACCGGTTATTGTAGCCAAAGTATGCTGTGCTTCGGGAATGCTTGCACACTGCGTCTCACTTAATTATCTCCCCATTTCTCCAATCAAATACAGAAACAGTTTCATTTCCACAAACTCCTCTTTATCTGCCATTGCAATCTTTTCAGGTTTTCCATGCCTGGGCCTGCAGGTTTAATATGTTTGGTGGATTCAGAACCACCATTTCCATTTTCTCTGTCTTTCTCTTTCTCTCTCTCTCTGCTCACACTTTCTTATTTTTCTCTCTAGGATTCCGTGACCCATGACTCTCTCAAAATTCCAGATGTGCCCACCAACTCAACAACTGGTCTAGAAAGTGATCCCCGTGTTCTCTGCTCTTTCTGAGCTCGAAAGGCATCACCACGGCCTTACAGCAACTCCAACCCTGCTTCAAATTCATTTTTTCTCTCTTTCTCTTTCTCAGGTACAAAGGTTTTATCAAGGACTGCCCCAGCGGACAGCTGGATGCCGCTGGATTCCAAAAGATCTACAAGCAGTTTTTCCCCTTTGGTGACCCAACCAAGTTTGCGACCTTCGTCTTTAACGTCTTTGACGAAAACAAAGTAAATGTGCATCTTTCCTCGGTGACTCATGCCGCTCCCCTCTCCTGTGCCTTAGTCCCTTCCCTCTAAAGCCCGCTCACTGTCCCCCAAATGCAGCTGATCCGCTGGACTGGGGGGGGGGGAACAGTGTTCCAGTGCTGCTATTTACCCCACCCTTTTCCTTGATCTCGCTGGGGAACAGGAAGGTAAAATCCTCTCTCGTCTCCCTTTGAGCCTGCTTCTGAGATAGCTGTTCTCTTGCCATTGGAAGCTGCAGAGAAACAGTGACCCTGGCAGCGATTGCTGGGAGATGGCCAGTGGTGTCGTGGAGGCAGGGCTCGCAGGGTCGAAGCCCCGGGACTTTTTTCTTAGCCGAGATGCTGACATCATCTGCCACCCCCACCCCCCCGACTTCCCTGTTCCCTCTGAGCTTAGCTGCAGTCCTCACAGTAGCTGGGGTGGGGAGCAGGATGGATTTCCCCAGCAACAATAGATTGTTCCCTATGGTGATGCAAAGTGGGGGGCGGCTTGGTCTTGAATGGGCAATGAAGACCCACTCGGTTTATCAAAGACCTGCTCCTGGTGGAGATGAAAACTCTATGCCTCACTTCTCTGAGCTCTGAGCTCCAGGATCCAATACCAGGCTGGAACAGTGAGCAGTGATGTAGTGGAGGCAGGGCTCACAGGGACGCAGTGCCAGGACTTTTTTATTAGCAGGGACACTGACAGAATCTGCCACCCCTCTCGGAATTCCCTGTTCCCCCTGAGCTTAGCTGCAATCCTCACAGTAGCTGGGGGAAATCTGGGATTTCCGCAGCAACAATACATGGTTCCCCATTGTCAGGCAAAATATTGGGGTCTGGAATGGGCGAGGAAGAACAGCTGGCTTGACAAAAGACCTGCTCCTGGTGGCGATAAGGTTGCGAGAGCTGGTTGATCTGGATCAATGCAGCCGCCTGCCATTTTGGACTCTCCCGGGGGGCGTGGCTAGGGTGACTGCCACGATGAGCGCCTGGATGTCCACATTGACCACTGCACCTCTGGTGTAGGGAGAGGCATTTGTCTCCACATGCTTCCCCCCCCCCCCGATCCCTTGATCTTAGCAAATGGGGCATGGAGGTTTAAACCTCCCCAGCTCTGCATGCTCAGATGTGTGTGTGTAGAGGAGTGAGTGTGTGTGTACATCGTGATGCAACTGGAGGTAGACCTCAAAGTCCTAGGAACGTTGGAAGCTGCCTTATACGGAGTCAGAGCCTGGGTCTATCTAGCCCAGTATTGTCAACGCTAACTGGCAGCAGCGGTTCTCTGGGGTTTCAGGCAGGATTCTTTCCTAGCCCTACTTGGAGATGCTGCCGGGGATCGAACCTGGGACCTCGGCATGCAAACCAGTCTCTGTCACTGAACGATGGCCCTTCCCCCTCAATGAAGTAAGATTCCAACCCTCATGGTTCTGAATGAAGGGCTGACTTAAAGTGGGAACATTGGAAGCCTTCTTATCCTGAGTCAGGCCCTGGGTCCATCTAGCCCAGTATTGTCGATCCTGACTGGCAGCAGCAGCTCTCCAGGGTTTCAGGCAGGAGTTTTTCCAGCCCTACGTGGAGATGCTGGGATTTGAACCTAACACCTTCTGCATGCAAAGCAGGGGATCTACCCCTGAGCTACAGTCCATGGTCCCTTAGTCTAGAGGTCCCAAAAGGACCATCCAGAGAACGGCAGCCGATACGGGCAGTGGGAAACAGTCCCCATATCAGTACCTGGCCAGCCTGGGCCAGCTGAGTCCCAGCAACGCTGATGCTGGCCACTGCAGCTCCCTTTCTATCTTCTTATTTTAAAAAACCTTTTACGGCCCCGGGGCAGCTATCCAGGAACTATCCAGGCATGTACATAGTTACAGGTGCTCATTGCATTCGTTTTCCCTTTCAAATGTATTACCCTGTTCCGTAACAAAACAGTGCTGCACTACAACTCCCATATTCCCCCAGACAGCTATGGCGGGAATTGTAGTGACAGGTAGGGATGTGCGAACCCACCCCCGTCCGGGTTCTCTGGGTGCCCACCCAGCCCCTGCCTCCGCTTGCTGACCCTTGGACCGTGCTCAAACTCCTCTTGTGCTCGGCGAGCAGCCCGTGCTCTTCACTGCGGCCTCATCGAGCTCCACGGTCACCATTTTTGGAAAAAAGAGTGGCAATCATAAAAATGCACATATTTGCGTATGTGTGAAAATGTGCGTTTTTGTGAACGCACATATTTGCGTATGCGTGAAATGCGCGTTTTCGCACATACGCAAATATGCGAATTTTTATGATGGCCGTTCTTTTTTCCAAAAATGGCGATCACAGGGCTCGGCGAGGCTGCCAGGGTGAGTGCGGGCTGCTCGCCGGGCAGGGGCTTGGTGAGCGGGGCTTGTGGGTGGGGGCAAGGGGGGTCCACTGGATTCCCAGGTGCCACCCCTAGTGGCGGGGCTAAGGCTGAGAGAGGCAGGATTCCCTGAGACCAGCCTCCCAAGTAGATGTTTTTAGCATCAGGACAGCAGACACAAGTTCCATTTTATCCCTATAGCCAGGCTGGCAGTACAATACAAGGCCGTTTAAGATGCAGAACCGCAAATTGTTTTCTTATCAGGGTTGGCAATCAGTTGTATGCATTGTGGGGGTTTTGTTTGTTTTGCTCATGGTCTAACACAGGTGGAGAATTGTGAGGAGTCCAGGGGCCTCCACAGACCTCCCCACAATTGAGTTATACACATGGCTGTCAAAAGCCCTCTTCCCCCCACCCCCGGCAGCCCAATCCTGCAAGACCATTAAGTCCAGGGTCTACAATGACCTAGCTGCACATACGCAGCACCTAGCCCCACAGCCAACACCAGATGCTGCCCCTGGGGCCGAAATACCACACGCCCCCCTAAAGCATTAATGTGCTTGATGCTGAGAACTCCCGCTTTTAAAATGCTTTCTAGCACAGCTCTTCTTGGGAGGCCAAAATCTTTCGCTCTGCCATGGTATAAAATTGCCGTCTGTCACCAGCGGTCCCCGGGGCTTATTTTTTGCTCTGTTATTATTACAGGGAAATGGATATTAAGCGAAATGCTAAAAGGTGCTGGGGGTGGCAGGGGGAGGGGGAGAGAGAATGAGACATTGCATGCGGCTTAGAAAGGCTGCTGGGCAGTCGTCGTTGTTGTGCCCCCCACCTCTGATTTAGTAAAAGCTTCCGGAGTTATCTGCAGCAGGAATTACACGATGCGTCGGGTTTCTTGTTGCTGACCAGATTAAGGGTTTTTTCCCCCCTGCTGACGGGCTGCAGCAAAGCTAAATGCTAAATGCTTTTTCTAAGTTGCTGCTCTCCCCTGCCCCTTTTCTACTTTTCCCTCTGGTGATTAATACTCTCTTCTTTTCAAAAGGGACACAAGAAAACTAGGTTTATCTGAGCCGAGGAATAGTTCCCTAGAGAGAGAACCAGAACAGTGTTTTCACAGAAGGGAAAAATTGGGGTGATGGTGTCTGAATGTGTGTGTGCGTGCGCACGCATGTGTGTGTGTAAATATTTTAATATTTTTTGGAGGCTCCAACCTTTGAGTCAACGGCTTTCGGGTCCATTTTTTAAATTGCTGCATTCTAGGGAGTTTTGCTCTCACCAAATCCTTTTTCTGTTCTCAGGATGGAAGGATCGAGTTTTCGGAGTTCATCCAGGCCCTTTCAGTCACTTCCCGAGGAACTTTGGATGAGAAACTACGGTGTAAGTGATCCCTTGGGCCATTCAGCTTTAGTCCTGTAAATTGGGGGCTGGCCCCCCGCTGTCAATCCCGGGGCAAAACTCATTTTTGTGTGTGTGATGGGTCTTATGATAGGGGTGTTGAACCTTTTTCAGCTCGAGGGCCCAATTCCATTCTGGAAAAGCTCTCAGGGGCTGAATTCTAGTGGTGGGTGGAGCCAGAGGCAAAAGGGGCGTTCCCTTAGTTAGTCTGCCTTCTCACTGCCACGGTTACCATCTGCTCTTGCTCCTCCTCTTCTTCCTCATCATTGGTACCACGTGCAAGCAGAGAGCCGGTGAGCACGGAGGCCATGGCATGCACTGCTCCTCCAGGCTCTACCTGTAATGCTTCCCCACCTTCTCCTTGTCATTTTAGGGGCCTTTAAGCTGTACGACCTGGACAACGACGGGTACATCACACGGAACGAGATGCTGGATATCGTCGATGCTATTTACCAGATGGTGGTGAGTGTGCCACAGAGGAGGAAGGGCTTGTTCCGATGAGCAGCTGTGATTTCTGGAAAGAGGGCCAGATGGAGGGAGGGGCAAGTTCTAGGATATACCCCCCGGAGAAGAAGAGTATGATGCCTAATATACGCTTGAACATTTGCAATTTACAAAAATATGTTTTGTCTGGTCACCTGGAGACTATTTTTACTCACCCCAAGCAACCAAAGCAAAAATAACTTCCAGGCGATCAGACAATCATGCTTTAGTAAACTGCAGAAGTTGATTCTTTCCTTTAGGCTACTGACATGCCGCAAATTATTCTCTTGGGCTTGTCTCAGCCATTGGGCCAATAAAACCTCTTAGGGGCTAAGTAGCCTTTTTCCAACCTTGGGCCCCCAGCCCGTTTCCTTTGTGAAAGCAGCTAGTTTCCTTGCCGAAACACTGCCTGCATGCTCCAACCCTGCCCTCGACTACAACTCCCCCCCCCACCCCCTACAGCTTACAATTATGTGGACAGAGGCAGGGTTGGGGGAGAGGTGAGGGTCTGGCATAAGGCGAATGGAACGGAGCTGCAGAGCTAGAGAGCAGCAAAGCTTGACTTTCAAGAACAAAGACAGCAGGGACATTCCAGGTCTAGGGAGGATCCTGACCGAAACAGGGAGACGCCATTCCCTCTTCTCTTCCTTTCCGCAGGGCAACACAGTGGAGCTTCCCGAAGAAGAAAACACGCCGGAGAAGAGGGTAGATCGGATTTTCGCCATGATGGATAAAGTGAGATGTTTTCCAGTGTCCTGTTCCCTTGCTGCAACCTTGGGCTCCATCCAGAGATGTCCATGGGATGCCATAAGCCACAGCCAATCGGTGGCGTGGTGGTCAATTTGGAAGGGCAGGCACTCATTGTGTCAAGGGCTCCTTGGAGGGCTCTCTCAGTCTAATCCAGTAGCCAAGTCCAGACACAGACAAAGGGATTCTTTTCAAAGCTTTATTCTTCTTTTACAACTTACAACTCTACAGGTAGCAACTAGATCTGAGCAGCAGCATCCCTATGCCCTAAGTTGGAACAGTTGGTCCCCGTTTGAAAGGCAATTACTGGCAGACCCCTGAATATAAGGACTAGGGAGAATCCCTCCCCTTTTCCCTTGGATCCTCTGGGCACAACCGTTCTTTGAGCGCCAACCGGGCGCTACGCCTCCTTTCCGCGCTCTCCATTTGGCGCCGCTCTCTGCGTCTGCGCCGCGCATCCAACCAGTCTGCTATCGGTGCTGGGTCACTCCCTGGACTGCTTTCTAATCTAGGAATGTGGGTGGGAGGAATCTTTGTCAGCTGCGGGCCCTGGGAAAAAGGGGCGCGCTCCTCTCCCAGGAGCGACTGCTCTTCCTCCGAATCAGAACTACTCTGGGATTCTATGGGCTCAGTGTCCACCCTGACACATTGTGACAACCGCCCGCCCCCCCGGAGTGTCCAAAAACGCAGGCAGCCGTATTGGTCCATATCAACAAGCCCATTCTGGCAGTTCTCATCTCCATCAGGAGCAGGTCTTTGGTCAAGCGGATGGGTGATAATTGCCCATTCAAGACTGAGACACCCCAAAATATCTGCATCATAACAAGGAACAAACAATACATTGTGGCTGAGAAATAAGTTTCCCCACAATTACTGGGAGGATTGCGGCTAAGCTCAGAGGAAACTCCCTCTCTCATAATACTGGAACCCAGCGGGGTCGTCCCATGAAGCTGATGGGTGGGAGATTCAGGACAGATCAAAGGAAGTCATCCTTCACACAGCCCAGAGTTAAACTATGGAATTGGCTACCACCAGATGATGGCCACCAACATGGATGGCTTTAAAGGGGGTTAGACAAATTCCTGGAGGAGGAGGTTATCATTGGCTACTAGTCCTGATGGCTATATGCCACCTCCAGGATCAGAGGCAATGTGCTTATGTATACCAGTTCCTGGGAAACATGGGTGGGAGGGTGCTCTTGCACTCGTGTCCTGCTTGTGGGTTTCCCGTGGGCAGCTGGTTGGCACTGCGTGAACAGAATGCCGGATGAGATGGACCCTTGGCCTGATCCAGCACGGCTCTTCTCGTGTTCTTAAACAGAGAAGTCTGAGGGGTGTGGCAAATGACATCAGCACCCCTGCTCATAAAAAAGTGTCAGGGCTGTGTCTCTGTGAGCCTTGGTGCCACTACACCATGGGGGCCATATGCAAGCAAAGCATGTGTCCTATGGCCATGCATGCGCAAGGTCCCAGGTTCAATCCCCGGGTTCTCCAAGCAGGGGTAGGAAAAATTCCTGCCTGAAACCCTGGAGAGCCGCTGCTGCCAGGCAGTGTCAATAACACTGGACTAGATAGACCCAGGTTCTGACTCGGTAGGAGGCAACCTCCAATGTCCATGTGGATTCCTTTCATTGTATTTGACCATGATGCAATAAAATCTGTGCAAAGGATGCCCTAGAGCAGAGTCAGGGAACCGGTTGCTGGCCCCCTCCTGTAGCGAGTTACACATTGAGAACTGCTCTCCCACAAGTGTAGCATCCCAGCGATTTACAAAAGCAAATCACTGGATCAGAGTGCTCCTGCCTTTTCTTTTCACTTCTGGGGGGAAGGGTATAATCATGGGTGGGAGTAAGATGGAAGCGAGGGTAACAGGGGACGTGGGACTGGAGAGATCCTCGTTCAGATCTGTGAAGCCCAGAGGATGACTTTGGGCCAGGCACGCTCTGTCTCGGCCTGACCTACCTCGGAGGGTTGCTGTGAGGATAAGATGGGAGGGTAGAGAGATACGCCACACCTCAGGCTCCTTGGATGAATGAACATATCAAAGAAATGAAACTAAATGCGAGTCTCTGTATGGGTTGCCCAGCTCCGTCCTTGACCCCTCATTCGTCCTCTATTCCAGAATGCCGATGGCAAGCTAACGCTGCAGGAATTCCAGGAGGGTTCCAAGGCTGACCCCTCCATCGTCCAGGCGCTCTCCCTCTACGACGGACTCGTATAGTTCCATGGTCCTATGCTTTGGTGAGTGGCCAAGTGGCTAGCAAGCGAGAGAGAGGGGGCTGGTTGGCATGATCACCGCAGCCCACTGTGGCTTATTTAAGCCCCAGTGGATTGCAGTGTGTCTGCATGGCCATTTTGAATATTCAGGGAGGTTGCCATAGTTTGTTGTGCTGTCCAAAACTGTGCGGCAGGGGTCGTTTGAGGGTTAAACAACCCTCAAATAGCCCATAGTCTCTTGTAAGGATATTTGACTTTTTTTTTGAAGCCTCGAACAACAAACCCCCTGCTGGGGGTTGAATATTCAAAATGGCCTCCCACGCCTCCTGCGACCCACCGAGGCCACGCCTGGGTGGCCATTTTGAATATTCAGGGGGTTGCCATAGTTTACCATGTTGTCCAAAACTGAGTGACAGGTTAAACCACCTTCAAATAACTCATGGTCTGTTGTAGGGTTATTTGGCTCTTGGGCAGGACACCCCCTCCCTCCGTGAGTCCACTTTCTCACTGCCATGGTCACCACCTGCTCTTGCTCCTCTTCCTCTTCCTCGTCATGGCTCCCACTTTCTCGCTTGACAGGCAGAGAGCCCGGGAGCAAGGGGGCCGCGGCATCTCCTGCTCCTCCTCCTCGCCACCACTTCCGTTGCCTGGGCCAGAGCGAGAGGCAGGGGAGCAAGCCGGTTGCGATGGGGAAGAGGAGGAGCAACTCCAGGGGGCCCTTGCCAGTGGGCCCCTGCTGGGGCGTGGCCCATCGGCAAGCGCCCCACCATGCCAACTCTCGATGCCGGCCCAGTGCTCCTGGCTCCTTTTTAACTCTTTCTCCTCCCGCGTATTCTTCTCCCCTTCTTTTGCAGACACACCTGAGGGAAGTCTCTTCCAGTGCCATCAGACACCCCCCTGCCCTCAGACAAGACGCTCGCCAGCCCCCCTTTACGTTAGATGCGAACAAGGGATGCGCTTGGGGCATGACGTCAACCCAGCCACTCTGCGCTCCAATTCAACTTGTCTCCATTTACCAACTTCTGCATTTAACGAAAAAACGGAAAGGAAGGGGGAAAGGGAAGAAGGAAAAGAAGGGGGGAAAGCAGAAGTAAAAACAACATAATTTGCTTGAGCCCCCGAATATCACTGGATGGGGCGTTCCTCTCACACATTTTTTTCTTTGTTTTGAATGGACTAAGAAGAAGTGATGTTTTACATTTCTTTCATGGGGGAAAAATGCAGGCTGAAGACAAAGGTACTTATTAATGCATCGATGTGTCTGGCTGCCACAGGACTGAATCATAGATGTCAGGGTGGATGGCTTATTAACCAGAGCTGGCTTTTGCTTTTAAACCAGGGGTTTGGGATAAGGGAGTTTAAAAAAATCCATTTGAAATCCATGTTCCACATCATCGTCTCGGATTGCAGAAAATTGCATTGCTGGGGAGGGGGGGAATATATGTACACATATAAATTAATTTGGGGGGGTGGCACAGTATTGTATGTTTTCTTTATTTTATTTTTGTGCGTGTAGGAAAAGCGAGGCACTTTTTCCCCGTTTTCGAAAGACCTCTAAATTATCGGTACCTATTTATTTGCCGCTTCAATGTTGCTGTTGTATTTTTAGTTGGATGTGTCAGAAAGAAAGACAAAAACCGCGATCAAAGGCTGTAAGGTTTACATGCGTCTCTGCTGCTGAGGTGTTGTTACCCACAGTAGAAATCAAGCCAAAAAAGATAGAAAGATTTCCCCTGAAGTTACAAATGAGAGCTCTGCTGCCTGTCTGAGGTGGAAGGGGGTAAATGTGACCCCTTTATGTTGTATGCATCCTTTGTCCGTCCCCCCACACCGAAAGGCCCCCGCTGAAGCCGGTTGATCTCAGACTTGTGCGATCTGCTACATCCGCCTTGCCTTGGAGAGCTCTCGAACACTGTCTTTTCCTCTGTGTCTGCGTAACTTTCTGTATTTCCTTTGCCCTGCTGTGTTAATTTCGCCATTTTAGCCTCTGTTTGTACAAGACGAATGACGAAATAATCCCGTACCCAAAGTTTTCTCTGCATGAAACAAAGTGTTAAATGTGGCCGATATTGTCAGAGCTTTAAAAACAAGTCGTCTTCTTTCTGAAAGAGCAAACAAGCAAAACCATCAGAAATGGTACAGATCTCGTTTCTTTGTGGACTTTGGGAATCTGATTCTTTCTTGCGGAGGAGGAGGAAGCCTGGGTTCCCTGTGCCATCAGGGCTGACCGACGGAAGAGAGGGGACATCGAACGATTCCAGATGGGTGTTTGGGCATAGCGGCCTGGACGGTCAGGTGATACCAGAGGGCCAGTCAGGTGCTACTCAGGGGTACAAAGTCTCACTGAGTGGTTGACTCCGCTCAGGTTTGGCCACATGCCCTCCCCTCAGCGCCTCAAGATTTCTGCCCACACCAGGCCTACCTTGCAGCCCACCTGCCTCCAAGGTACCTGCCCACCCTTGTCCTCTGCATCTGACACCCTCATGAATATTGCTATCTTAGATGGATGTTTACAGTACCTGTATGATGAAGTACCTTCTTTAGTCATGTTTTGGTAGGCTTGGGCTTTCCAGTGTGCCCACAGACGCCTCTCTCAGCGCCTGGCAGGCGCACTACCCCTCCTAATTATTATAATGTTTCTTAAGATGTTTTTAATTAATTACTTTATGGGGAGAGGTAACGAGTGGGGTACGGCAGGGCTCAGTCCTGGGCTCAGTGCTCTTCAACATTGTTATTAATGACTTGGAGGAGGAGGTGCAGGGAAAGCTGATCACATTTGCAGATGACACAAAATTGGGCGGGATAGCTAATACTTTGGAAGACAGAAACAAAATTCAAAATGATCTGGATAGACTGGAGCGCTGGGCAGAAAAGAACTGAATGACACTTAATAGGGATAAATGCCAATTTCCGCACCTAGGAAAAAGAAACCAAATGCACAGTTACAAGATGGGGGATACGTGGCTCAACCACACTACAAGCGAGAAAGATATTGGAATTGTTGTCGATCACAAGCTGAATATGAGCCAACAATGTGATGTGGCTGCAAAAAAGGCCAATGCTATTTTGGGCCGCATTAATAGAAGCATAGCTTCCAAATCCCGGGAAGTACTAGTTCCCCTCTACTAAGCACCGGTTAGGCCTCATCTGGAGTACTGTGTCCAGTTCTGGGCACCACACTTTAAGAGGGATGCACACAAGCTGGAGAGGGTTCAGAGGAGGGCAACAAAGATGATCAGGGGACTGGAAACAAAGCCCTATGAGGAGCGACTGAAAGAACTGGGCCTGTTTAGCCTTGAGAACGGAAGACTGAGGGGAGATAGGATAGCGCTCTTCAAGTACTTGAAAGGTTGTCGCAGAGAGGAGGGCCAGGATCTCTTCTCGATCATCCCAGAGTGCAGGACACAGAACAATGGGCTCAAGCGACAGGAAGCCAGATTCCAGCTGAAGATCAGGAAAAACTTCCTGACTGTTAGAGCAACACAACAGTGGAACCCATGACCCAGGGAGGTGGGGGGGGGGGTCTCCCACACTGGAGGCCTTCAAGACCAGGCTGGACAGCCACCTGTCAGGGATGCTCTGACTTGGATTCCTGCATTGAGCAGGGGGTTGGACTCGATGGCCTTGTAGGCCCCTTCCAACCCTACTATTCTGTGATTCTATGATTCTACTTTTTTACTGGGAAGCTGGCTTGCTACAAAGCAAAGTGCTGCCCTCCAGCGCCATCTTTATTTAGGTTCAAAAAGTGGTTTGGTGCTCAGACGCCCACCTCTGTCTCTTGGGCAAGTTATTTTACTTTTAAGTTTCACCAGTTTGCCTGCTTGGAAATGAGCGTTTTGTGACTGGCCGCACCCACCATGGCAACCATTTTGTGAATGAGCAAGGCCTCCTCGTGGCAGCCATTTTGTGAGAGCACCCACAACACTCAAAATTCCAGATGTGCCCACTGACCCAAAAACATTGGAGACCCTGGTGGCAGACACTTGAGAAGAGCTGAAAGTCTGGTTTTTTCCAATGTTTGGCTTCCATTTTTGTGGGGGACAGTTGCTGAGCCACAAAACTGGGGGGGGGGCAGTTTTGGTGGGAGCAAAATACTTACTGTTGATAGCGAGCACTAGCGGTCTCTCTGTTTCACACACACACACATTTTTCAAAGGTGTTTTATAGTCTGTGTCAATACAAGCTTTAAAAGAGAAATTCTATTCCACCAACCACAATACAAAAGGAATATGAAAACATATGGTTTTCATAAATCGCCCCCAGCCCCTTGGCAAATGGTTGCCAACACATGCCCAAACTGCATGACCGAGTATTTTATTTTTTCTGTGAACTTCACTTTCTCCCTCAGTCTTTAACCAAATTTCCAGGTTAAGTAAAATAGACATTTCTGTTTGGCATGTGTGATTTTCAGGAACATTGATGAAACCCTTTCATTTTTATCAAGGTTAGAATAACCCGCCCCGCCCCCCAGATTTCCATTTAACATGGCAGAATCCTTTTTTGACTCCTCTTCTCTATTGGAGGCACTGCTGTGCCTCCAATAATAAATGAGTACATCCCATCCTCCCCCAGTTCAACATCTGTGAATGGGATGGTGAATTTGGGGGATGGGAGACTTTGTCTCAACCACAGGAGACACCCCACCCCACCCCCGCTTTTGTGCATGTTTCGAACCTGCTTCCCTAAATGGGATCTAGGTGGCTGCAAGTTTTCATGCTCCCATCCCACATGGTGAACGAGTAATAGAACTGCAGTGTTTGAAACCGGGGCATTGAACCTCAATGCTGTAGGCCAAATCCTACCCTCAAGGGTTCCCCAAATGGCCTGCCCCCTACCCCCAGCCACCAGTCATTTGGTAGCTCCACCCCTCCCCAATTCTAAAAGGTTGAAATGCTTCTCCTAAGGCTTAGTTACTGGCAGGCAGCGCTTGAAGCTAAAATAGGCTGGTATTCAGTGGTGTACTGGAGTCAGGGCTCACAGGGACAAAGTACTGGCACTTTCTTATTAGCAGGGTTGCTGATGTCATCCCCCCCCCCATACTTTCCTGTTCCCTCTGAGCTCACACAGTAGCTACAGGGTGTGATGGGATTATTTAGTCATGATGCCTCCTGTTAGAAAAGCAATTAGCAGAGAAAAACAAAAGGCAACACAGAATGAGCGTTTACCAGTCCCACATGCTATCTTAAGAGAAGGAGACCACACTCTTCAGCGAAGAAAAGCCAAAATAGTTTACTCACAATATTCTTGCATATACAATGCAGGTACAACGTAGAGTTTGTTCAGTCTATTTTCTGTTCCATTACACAGGCAGGAGCAAGAGGGCAAACACACATCTCCCAGCAATGGTGGAAGGTCAGAGAGAGAGAGAAAGTGGGGGAGGAGCAAAAGGAAGAAATCACAGGAAACCACACTGTAGGCTATAGAGATCCTGAGGCTAGCTGTGGTCAAAATTCCCGTGAATTAACTAACTGCAACACTGCCCCCTTCCAGTTACTTGCAGACGGGGTTGCAGTATTCCCAACAGCGGGAGAGGAAATGAATTTCCCCGGCAACAATATATGCTTTCCTGTAGTAATGCAAAGCATTTTGGGATCGCTTGGAATGGGCAAGCGCTTTACCAAAGACCTGCCCCGGTGGAGATGAAAACGGCTAGAACGGGTTTGCTGAGACAGATCAGCGCAGCTGCCTGAGATTTTGGACTCTCGATGGGGGTGCGGCCATGGGCACTGCCATGATGAGTTCCTGCAGGTCAGAATTGACCACAACACCACTGCTGATATTTTGGGTGCTTAGTTTTTGCCTCTGCCCCCACTGGAGTGCAGCCCCTCGGAGCTCCTCCAAAAAGGAATTCAGCCCTCAGGCTGACAGAGGTCCAACACCCCAGGGCTGCAGGAACCGAATGGCGACTTTGTCAAGCCGCTCACCATGAGGCGAAATTGTTTACATTCTTGTCATGGCTGAGCTGGCCAAATCCAGGCCTGGAATTTCTGCCCTGCTGGCTCTGGGTTTCCGAGGGCCCTTGGGGAGGACACCCTCCCTGGGCCCCCTCCCTCAGTGAGTCTGCCTTCTCACCACCACTGGAACCAACCGCTCTTTCTCCTCCTCCTCCTCGCTCCCACTTCTTTGCTTGGCAGGCAGAGAGCCGGAAAGCAAGGGGGCCGCGGCATCTCCTCCTCACCACCACCGTTGTCTGGGCCAGAGCGAGAGGCAGGGGAACAAGCAGGTTGCAATGGGAAGAGGAGGAGCCACTCCAGGGGGCTCTTGTCTGTGGGCCCCTGCTGGGATGAGGGCCCTCGGGAGGTGCCCAGTCACGCCTACCCTTGATGCCAGCTCTGAGTGTGTGTTCCTCTCCTGCTCCCACTACCACCACTCATTTCTGTACATCACTCAGACGTTTCTTTAATATAAGCGACTCATCAATATTGTTAAGTAAGTAAATAAGTTTACGCTTCAGGAAAGGGGCCCCCCTTGCATGGTGCCACAATACCGTTGTGCAGAGATGGCGCGTTTGCTTTCCCAGGGCTCCGCTGTTTCACTCAGGATATGCATTGTGGCAGGAGACAGGCCTGCGTGGTTGCTAAGCAACCGCATCGCTTGCTGACATCGTGGGGTTGCCTGGTACCACACACCGCCGGGTCCCAAGGAACGGCACAATATTTCATTCCTCTCTGGAAGAGCCCACAAAGAACAGGCATCAGAGAGACGAGGGGGAAACCGTACCGCAGCCAGAAACCAGACTGCTCTCTGGAGACCGCAGTAGGCTTCTTTCTAAAGCGGGGGTCTCCAACGTGGTGCCCATGGACACCAAGGCGTCTGCGGCCACCTTTCTTGGCGCCTGCCCGGCTCCCTGCCCCTCCTGATTTTTACTGTAAGATTAATGTTATTTTTCAACTGCCCTCCAGTGCCATCCTTATTTGGGTTCCAGAAAAGAGCAATTTTGTGTTTTGGAGCTCAGAGCTCGCCTCTGCCTTGAACTTTGGCTCTCAGGCAACTTGCTGTTCGTTGAGTCTCACCAGTTTGCCTTCTGGGAAACAAGTGTTTTGTGGCCGGCCATGCCCACCAGGGCAGCCATTTTATGAATGGGCAAGGCACCCCCAGGGGCAGCCATTTTGTTAGAGTGCCCATGACACTCGCTTAAACTTCCAAATGTGCCCACCATCCCAAAAGGGTTGGGGCCCCCTGTTCTAAACCAAAACAACTTCCAAGGGCAGTTACCACTAAGCAGGGATGGTTGGTCCTTTTGTTTAACCTTGCATCCCACGGGCAGCATTTCATGGCTCCACAGTGAAATCAAAGCAGACTGCAGCCTTCCAGTGGCTGTGGCACTCACGAGGGGGGAAAATACTCTGGGTTGCAGCTGAGTTCTGTATTTTGGAACTTTGCACACACACACAAAAGAAAAAAATACAAAACTTCAGCAAAAATAAAATGTGCTGACGCTTCCCAATTTTGCCACCCACGTTTTTGAACATGAAGCTTTTAGTTCCCAATGTAAGATGAACATGTCATTTTACTTTAAATTTGGAGCAGTTCAGACTGGCTAGCACTGCTAGGTGTTTCAGTTTGCAGAGCGCTCCGTAAATACTTAGGTATTTATGTGATTTCTGTCCCAGCTTTCTGCCAAAACAATGGCACTCAGGGATGCTAACAGTAAAATTCAGATTAAAAACAAAATCTTTATGAAAACTTAGCATAAAGACAAATAAATTAACAATGCAATTGAGAACACAACCATCAAATAAATAAACAGCACCCAGCCAACTACACACCCCTTTGGCAACAAATCAGCTTATATGCCAAAGACTTGCCTGAATAAATTTGTTGTTGTCATTGTATAAACTAAGTTTTCACTTTAATCTTGGTTCTTCTTCTTCTCGTATTATTATTATTATTATTATTATTATTATTATTATTATTATTATTATTATTATTTCTATACCTCCAATAGCCAAATCTCTCTGGATGGCTCACAAAAATCACAAAATACAAAATACAAGATAATAAAACATAGTATAAAAATTTTAAAATACAAAATGTAAAACAATTTAAACAGCTAAAAACAATTTCAATAACTTACTGGACCTGTTAAAGACACCTGACATAAATGCCCCACCATATGCCATTCAATGCCTGGGAGCAGAGGGTAGTCGTAACCTGGTGCCAAAAAGTTGAAAGTGTTGTCGCCAGGCAGGCCTCAGTGGGGAGATAGTTCCACAGTCAGGGGGCCACCACTGAGAAGGCCCTCTCCCTTGCTTCCACCTTCCAAACCTCCCAAAGAGGAGGTACTCAGAGGAAGGCCTTGGATGTTGATCATAGTGTCCAGGGAGATTCATGTCAGGAGAGGCACTCTGCCCAGTTAGCCACCTTGAGTGCCACTGTTTTGATGGAAAGGGAGGGGGCGTAAATAAATCAATCAATAGCCTCCCCTTGGCAGGGAGTTACAGAGCCAAGGAGCCACCACTAACAAATCCCTTTCTCGCATCCCCATGAAACGTGTTTCTGAGGGCAGTGGTACCAAGAGGCAAACCCTGAGTGGATGCGTACCAGCTTTTAACATTCCCAGTCCTCACCACTGCCTTGAGACGCCCCCTCCCAAATTAGAGGGGGGAGTTTTGTGTTGCCTTTTATTTGGCCCCTGAACCATTTTGTGACAGTTTGGGGAAAAGGGGGAACTTACTGTGATGGTGGTAGTGGAGGCAGGGCGCGCTCAGGGTGAAAAGGCCACTCTGGAGATGCAGTGGCTGGAACAGAGATCTGCCCACCCTAAAAACATGAGGGGCTTCTTCACACAGAACTTTGATCCTGCCATTGAGATTGCTCACATACGGAAGTTTGCAGGCCCTCTAGATGGCAGCGTTAACCTCCTGGCCGTCTCCTGTCATTTCCCCCAGCCTATCTCGTGTTTTCCCCAAACGCAAAAAATGTGGTATTTTTTCCAGCCCACGGAACAGGAGTGCCATGACCTCCCTGTGAAATTCTCGAATAGAAGAGCCCTGCTGGATCAGACCGAGGGTCGTAGAATCATAGAATAGTAGGGTTGGAAGGGGCCTATAAGATCATCGAGTCCAACCCCCCTGGACTCGATGATCTTATAGGCTCCTTCCAACCCTACTATTCTATGATAGGGTCCATCTCGTCCAGCATTCTGTTCACATAGTGGCCAACCAGCTGCTCACAAGAAACCTTGTGGACATGAGTTTGCAGGACATGAGCGCAACAGCACCCTCCCACCTATGTTCCCCAGCAACATAGGCATACTGCCTCTGATACTGGAGGTAGCACATAGCCATCAGGCCTAGTAGCCATGGATAGCCTTCTCCTCCTCCAGGAATTTGTCCAACCCCCTTTTAAAGCAATCCACACTGGTGGCCATCACTACATCCTGTGGAAGTGAGTTCCATAGCTTAACTCTGCGCTGTGTGAAGAAGCCCTTCCTGTGATCGGTCCGGAATCTCCCACCAATCAGCTTCATGGGATGACCCGACTGGCTTCTAGTATTATGAGGGAGAAAAATCTCCTCCTCCCACACTGCCTCCTCTGGCGAGTATAAGCAGGGCTAACACACAACTTAATGCTCCTCCATTTAAAGGCTATCGCCACCAGCAGCCATTCCAGCAGGCTGTGCTGAGGGAGATTTATTCTATGAGAGAAGATGCTCTTTAAAGTATTTTTATCCTGCTCCTTGGCCACACAGACTCTCGGAGAGCTTAGAAATGTTCAGTCAAAGAAGACGGTCCCAGTCTGCAGGCTTACAATCTAAAAAAGACACGACACACAAGGAAAAGGGGACAGGGAGGGAAGAGGAAAAATGGAGTCTTTCAGCAGGGCTGATGGCATGGCCCTGCTCTCGCTCTCCCCTCCCGTAGTACAGCTATGAGGGACAAGATGGAGAGGGCACGTAGTTGGACCCAGCGCTCCTAGCAGCGGGTCCATGTCATCGGGCCACAGCAAGTGAAACGCATCCCACAACACTGGCCCGGAGCCTGTGCGTTCGACACCTCTGTGCAACAAAGGCTCTTTGTGCCCAGCTCATTGTGAAACGGAGCGATGTTATCCTGGAAGTGCCAAGCAAATAAATCACAATGGGCCTTTGAGGGATCCAAGACTCCACTCACCAGAAGAGGTGTCAATAAACCACAGACAACTCTGAAGAGCTCCGCTGGATGGCTAATAGAGAAGCAGCAAAATAGGCCTTCTTTGCTGCCCTCGCCACTACGCGGTAGGCACAATGCGCTCTTGCGCTGTTTGCGCTCTAGCCATCACCCAGCTGGTTTCCTTGTTCACAATCCTTGGTACAGCAGGGAGCCATGGATCGGAGGGGACACCCAGGAGCTTTCAGTGGGGTCTCCACCCGGTCAGTACACCCAGCCCATTTACTTCATTGCTTAGACTGGAGCACCCTCTAGTGTCCAAAGCATTCCCTGCAGATTTCTCCCTGCTTTTCCCATTAACTGGATCTTTCTGGGTCCCTAGGAAAGCCCAGCCAAGCTATATCCCAGGGTGCCACTGGCCTTTTCCGCCCGGAACACACCCCTCCAGCCAGCTCTCTGGTCCTGCCTCAGTTCCTCTCCTCCGCTGCCGTACATAACAATATAAGAGCCCTGCCGGATCAGACCAAGAGTCCATCTAGTCCAGCATTCTGCTCACCCAGTGGCCAGCTGGCTGCCCCAATGGGAAACCCACAAACAGGACAGGAGTGCAGCAGCACCCTCCCGCCCATGTTCCCCAGCGATCGGTGTATTCAGGTACACTGCCTCTGATACTGGAGGTGGCATATAGCCATCAGGACTAATAGCTGTTGATAAACTCCTCCTCCATGAATTTGTCTAATCCCCTTTTAAAGCCTTTCAGATTGGTGGCCATCACTACATCTGATCATAGCCAATTCCATAGTCTGGCTCTGTGCTGTGTGAAGAAGCCCTCCCTTTTCTCTGATCTGAATCTCCTACCATTCATCTTCATGGCATGAGCCCATTGGATTCTACTACGATGAGAGAAGGAGAAAAATGTCCCCCTCTCCACACCATGCATCCTTTGGTACACCGCTTTCATGTCTCCTCTCACTCACCCTTTTTTCTCAGCTGAACTCACTCACCCGCCTCACTTCCTTTGGCAGGGGCTCACGGAGAAGGACTGCTGAGGATGATCTTAGGATCCGGGCAGGCACATATGGGAGGAGGCGATCCTTCAGGTAACCTGGCCCCAAGCCGTTAAGGGCTTTGAATGTTAACACCAGCACTTTGAATCGGGCCCGGAAATGGACTGGCAGCCAGTGCAGCTGGAAAAGTACTGGTGTAATATGAGCTTGCAGGCCAGTCCCTGTTAACAATCTTGCTGCCCTATTTTGGACCAGCTGAAGTTTCTGGACCGTTTTCAAAGGCAGCCCCACGTATCACGCATTGCAGTAATCCAGACGAGAAGTTATCAGAGCATGGATAACTGTAGCTAGGCTATCTCTGTCCAGATAAGGGCGTAGTTGGTATACCAGCCTAAGCTGATAAAAAGTGATCCGTGCCACTGAGTTCACCTGTGCCTCAAGTGACAGTTCTGGATCCAAGAGCACCCCCAAACTACGAACCTGATCCTTTAGGGGGAGTGCAACCCCCTCCAGAACAGGTTGAATATCACCTAGCCGGGCAGACGAACCACCCACTAACAGTACCTCCGTCTTGTCTGGATTGAGTTTCAGTTTATTAGCCCTCAGTATTACTAACAACAAAGCTAGCGGAAATGACAGTATTCCAGCTGAGCTATTTAAAATCCTAAAAGATGATGCTGTTAAAGTGCTGCACTCAATATGCCAACACATTTGGAACACTCAACAGTGGCCACAAGACTGGAAAAGGTCAGTTTACATTCCAATTCCAAAGAAGGGCAACGCCAAAGAGTGTTCAAACTACCGCACAATTGCGCTCATTTCACATGCCAGCAAGGTGATGCTCAAAATCCTACAAGCTAGGCTTCAGCAGTATGCGAACCGAGAACTACCGGAAGTACAAGCTGGGTTTCAAAGAGGCAGAGGAACTAGAGATCAAATCGCCAACATTCGCTGGATCATGGTGGAAGCAAGAGAATTCCAGAAAAGTGTCTATTTCTGCTTCATTGACTACGCTAAAGCCTTTGATTGTGTGGATCACAACAAACTATGGCAAATTCTTAAAGAGATGGGAGTACCAGACCACCTTAGCTGTCTCCTGAGAAACCTGTACGAGGGACAAGAAGCAACAGTAAGAACTGGACATGGAACAACCGATTGGTTCAACATTGGGAAAGGAGTACGACAAGGCTGTATATTGTCGCCCTGCTTATTTAACTTATATGCAGAGTACATCATGAGAAACGCCGGGTTGGATGAATCACAGGTCGGAATTAAGATTGCTGGGAGAATTATCAACAACCTCAGATACGCAGACGATTCCACCCTAATGGCAGAAAGCGAAGAGGATCTCAAGAGCCTCTTGTTGAGGGTGAAAGTGGAGAGTGCAAAAGCTGGTTTGAAACTCAACATTAAAAAAACTAAAATCATGGCATCTGGCCCCATCACTTCCTGGCATATAGAAGGGGAAGAATGGAAGCAGTGACAGATTTTATTTTCTTGGGCTCCAAGATCACCGCAGACAGTGACGGTAGCCATGAAATTAAAAGACGCTTGCTCCTGGGGAGGAAAGCTATGGCAAACCTAGACAGCATAGTAAAAAGCAGAGACATCACCTTGCTGACAAAGATTCGTATAATCAAAGCTATGGTTTTCCCAGTAGCAACGTATGGCTGTGGGAGCTGGACTATAAGGAAGGCTGAGCGCCGAAGAATTGATGCCTTCGAACTGTGGTGCTGGAGAAGACTCTTACGAGTCCCCTGGACTGCAAGGAGGTCAAATCAGTCCATCCTAAAGGAAATCAACCCTGAGTGCTCATTGGAAGGACAGATACTGAAGCTGAAGCTCAAATATTTTGGCCACCTAACGCGAAGAGAAAACTCCCTGGAAAAGACCCTGATGCTGGGAAAGATTGAAGGCAAAAGGAGAAGGGGATGGCAGAGGATGAGATGGCTAGATAGCATCACCGATGCAATGAATATGAACTTGAGCATGCTCCGGGAGAGAGCGCAGGACAGGAAGGCCTGGCGTGCTGTGGTCCATGGGGTCACGAAGAGTCAGACACAACTTAACGATTGAACAACAACAACAAGATGATAGATAGACAGACAGACAGACAGACGGGTAGCTCTAAGCACAGTGCAGCCTTCCAGCGCCATCTTTATTTGGGTTCAAAAGAGTGGCTTTGTGTTTTGGAGCCCAGAGGCTACCTCTGCCTCAGACTTCAGTTCTTCGGTGAATGACTTTTCTTTGAGCGTCACCATTTTGTATTCCACAAAATGGGCCTTTTGTGATTGGCCATGCCCAACATGACAACCATTTTAGAAATGGGCAAGCCACCCCCGTGGGTAGGACACTTTAGTAGGAGCCAAAAAAGGTATCCAGGGGCACATCTCTTTGTGTGTTTGTGCGCATAATGAAACTGGATACTCAGGAATTTGGATATTTATTTCTAACCCTAACCCTTTCCTCTAAGGCTCCATACATGAATCTCCCCCATTTCCTCTTTTGAATACATATGAAATGCATATATATGAAAATGCAAGAACATCAGAAGAGCCCTGCTGGATCAGACCAAGGGTCCATCTAGTCCAGCGTTCTGTTCACACGGTGGCCAACCAGCTGCCCATGGGAAACCCACAAGCAGGACATGAGCACAACAGCACCCTCCCGCTCATGTTCCCCAGCAACTGGTGCACATAGGCTCACTGCTGCTGGTACTGGAGGGAGCACAGAGCCATCAGGACTAGTAGCCACTGACAGCCTTCTCCTCCATGAATTTGTCCAACCCGCTTTTAAAGCCATCCAAACTGGTGGCCATCACCACATGCCGTGGTAGCGAATTCCATAGTTCAACTCTGTGCTGTGTGAAGAACTTCCTTTGATCTGTCCTGAATCTCCCACCTGCCTGTTTCTAGCAGTTATACATAAGCTTCAAGAAAAGTGGATCAGGTAATCCAGATACGTTTCCATTCATCTAGACACCAGCCTTTCAAATGCTGAAAGCGTTGTAAGGCCCTCAATCCATTGCATAATAAGAAGGTCACATTTACCCTTCCGGCTTTGTAGTATCTATATTTTAGTTGTCAAAAGGTGCAGACAACTGCACCACCCTGTCCCTTACATCTATGGCAGGAATCGAAACCCTCTTCCAATTGGTCCATGACAATTTGAGGGATTACATGACCCCTGTCTGGTGGTCCCTCCAACTGGGGCCGGACTTCCGGATGTGGGACTCCTGGGGGTGGGGTGGGACTTCTGGCAGGGGTGGGGCTAAACCACCTCTCACATTTGAATAAGGGGCAGGGTGTAAACTTTGATGTGCAGGCGACTTTTTCAATGCTGAAGGGTGCTTGTTCCCAGTGGGTACACAGGGGATCGCCCACCGATAAGACCTCTCTGCCCCCTTGCAGGCTGAACTGGACACAGCGATGGGGTCCTTAAGAGGCAGATCAATGGGGCGCAGTGGAAATGGGGGGACTCCTCCAAAAAGCAGAAGTGGAGAGGAACTACTGGGATGCCTTGGCAGTCTGAGCCATCTTTTCTAGGACTGGCGGGAGGAATAGAGCCAAGGAGGCAGCCGCAAGAGGCGAGCGGAAACTGAGGAGTTCTCAGAGGCTGATGCTCGGAGGCAAGCAGGGGAGAAGCTAAGGCAATCCAGGATGCTCTGCAGAAAAGGCACGCGCAATTCTGGGCTGCATCAAGAGAAGCATGGTTTCAAAATCACGGGAAGTTATAGTTCCACTCTACGCCACGCTGGTGAGACCTCACCTTGAAAACCGTGTGCCAGGTCTGGACACCCCACTTGAAGAAGGATTCGGATCCATCGGAACAAGCTCAGAGAAGGGCAGCAAAGAGGATCAGGGGCCTAGAAGTTAAGTCCTATGAGGAAAGATGGAAGGAACAGGGTCTGTTTAGCCTGGAGAAGAGAAGACTGAGAGCGGATGTGATAGTGCTTTCCAAGTCCCTAAAGGGCTGTCATGCAGAAGAGGGCCTGTTCTCTGTCATCCAAGGCACGAAATAACAGGCTGAAGTTACAGGAAGGCCCCTTCCAACCCGACTATTCTATGATTCTATGATTCTCAGGAAAAATGTCCTAGCGATCCCAGCAGTCAGACAATGGAACTCACTCCCTGGGGAGGTGGTTGGCTCTCCGTCCCTGGAGGTATCCAAGCAGAGACTGGACACCGTCTGTCAGGGATGCATGAAACTGGATTCCTGCACTGAGCGGGGGGGTGGACTCAATGGCCTCTTCCACCTGTCTGATCCTACAGTTCCCCGGAGTCTAAGATCAAGGCATCAAAAGTGCCCCACTGAAGTTTGCTTGGAAGAGAATGGCCACGGATGAGTCACGTCCTCTCTCAAAGTCAGCAGCAGTGGTGTTTATATATGCAGGCTTTATGGACACCTTAGACCTGCCCCAGTTCGCAAGGCCTGGTGGAGGGTGGCAACACTGGCATGCAGGCTCCCATCGTGCCCTGAGAGGAGGAGAACCAGAACCAGCGTCTCCAAGACAAACCGTTGTTTGCCTTTTTGTTTTATTGCATAATTGTATTGATTTTTATTGTTTAAATAATTTCACGTAAATTGCAGTGCCTTTAGTAAATCAATATCCATCTTGTTCTCTCTCTCTTTCCTCATGGCTTTTCTCCTTTCTCTGTAGCAAGACACTGACAGTCCAACCCAGGGTTTAGGGCAACAATTCTGCAGAATCAATACACCAAAGGCCTTCAGAGCCAACACTCCTTTTCCATCGTGTGTGTGTTAAGGTTCCCAGGTACCCCATATCATTCAGGGAACAAGATGCTTAGCTCACCACCGGGCAACAAAACGCTTTTATCTTTTAATTCCATTTTTTTAGATGCTTCCAGTTTGCCCAAGTCCTTTGACGTCCTTTCTTAGACTGGAGTGCCCTCTAGCGCCTAAAGCAGTGGCAGGCATCTGCATGCCCTTCGGATATTTTGGGCTACAACTCCAAGAACCCCTGACCATTGGTCATGCTCCTGCGGCTTATGGGAGTTGTAAGCGAAAACATCTCGAGTGCTGGCACCACTTTGCCTAGCCCTAGACTGAGGCCTCCTGCAGAGACCTCCCCTTCCTCGAATCCTTCTGGGTTTCTGAGGTGGCCCGTCCAGAGACCCCCGCTTGTCTTGTCTGCCCGGAACAGGCTCCTTCAGCCTGCTTCAGTTTCTCCTGTCTCCTCACTTCCACTGCTTCCAGCCTCTCTTAGAGCTCAGCCACATTCGCACAGAACGGCGAAGCCAGGAATCCTGCGAACATGGCCTCTTGTCTCAAGGGTTTGGATAGCTTCTCACATTATTCATACACTATTTGTTCGAGCCGCTAAGGGTGCAAATGCACAGAATTGCTATTCTGCAATGAGACAAAAGAACATTGCCTGCTCCTATCAGCCCTGTTGGGTTAAATGTCAAAACCTGACTCACTTGGTGAACAAACTAATGCAAAGAACCTAATACTGCTTTAAAAAATGACCACTACAATATGATACAAGAAACCTTATGTGGGGCCAAGAGGCTTCGGGGAAAGAAAGATGGTGCTGGGTCACTTTGCAGCACAACTGTCTCCCAGGTGACACTTCTTTTAATTTTCAAAAGAAGTTTACCTTAAAAAAAAAAATGCAGGGACAGGAGCCTGCCAGGCCCCAAGGGAAGTGTCTTGGGGCACACTGATGCCCACATGAGTACCATTTTGGGGTCCCCAGCATCAGTATCTTAGTTCTATTGTATTTAATGTTAGCATTGGCCCAGGCCTCCAGTAAATCAGATATCTGCATTTGGAAAACACAAAGCGCACATTGAAGTCTCAGGGCTTATCTGCTTTGCCTGCTCACAGCATGTGCACTCTGTGCATTCTCCAGGAACATAGCTTGGCAGGTCTCAAGGGTAGTGTGTGACCAGCCCATTTTGTTAAAACAACAACAACAAAAAGTTTCAGGGCCATTTTCCTGAACATGCCCAGGAAAACTGCAAAAGCCTGGGCTGCTTCTGCGTGCCCAGTTCTCCTGATCATCCACCTTGCTCCATCCTTTTCTCTCCTCCCGTCATCGTTTTCCACTTGCTTGCCAAGTCGGTAGCCATTTTGTGATGCGCATTCCACCTCCCAAGGGCCATTCCAACCACATGCCCTGTGAGCAGGAGAAGGAGAGGAAGGAAACGATCACCATCTCTACAATAGGCATTTTAGCTTGCATATTTTTAATGGATTTTTAAGATTAAATTTTCCAACGGAGGAAGATACCTGCAACAACAGCAACATACTAAACAGCCAATTTAGACCAACATTTCCTCGTCCTTATGCCAACAAAAATGGGTTACCAGTCATTCTAATGTGTTGACTGTTCCATAATTGTTCGAACCGCTTCCATGCTTGCTCAAACTTCCCTCCCTGACTAGCTCGCAACTACGTTAAGACACAATCCTATTAATGTTTCGACAGAATAAAAAGTTCTACAACTCGCCAGCCATGCTGGAAGATGAAGGACTTATGAGAGAGGGAGAAAAATGTCTCCCTATCCACTTTCTTCACACCAGGCAGAATTCTGTACATTTCTATAGGCAGTATTCTAAGTGTGGTCACACCATAGATTTGTATAAGGGTAGTATGATCCCCTTTTGAGTCAGATTCTTGGTCCATTTAGACCAATATTGTCAACACTGACTGGCAACATCTCTCCAGGGTTTCAAGCAGGACTCTTTCCTAGCCCTACTTGGAGATATTCAAAAGACACGCGAGTCATGGCAGTGGAACAGAGGCAAAAGGGGTGTCTTGCAGCCTGCCCTGCCCCACAGGGTGGCTGTGCAGACATACCAGTTTCTACTTCTTCAGCTTCCCAGGACCTTTGGGTGGGTTGGTGGGGGTCTTTGGTTAATACAGATCAATGTACAGTTGTTGTTGTTGTTGTTCAGTCGTTCAGTCGTGTCCGACTCTTCGTGACCCCATGGACCATAGCACGCCAGGCCTTCCTGTCCTGCGCTCTCTCCCGGAGCATGCTCAAGTTCATATTCATTGCATCCGTGATGCTATCTAGCCATCTCATCCTCTGCTGTCCCCTTCTCCTTTTGCCTTCAGTCTTTCCCAGCATCAGGGTCTTTTCCAGGGAGTTTTCTCTTCGCATTAGGTGGCCAAAATATTGGAGCTTCAGCTTCATTATCTGTCCTTCCAATGAGCACTCAGGGTTGATTTCCTTTAGGATGGACTGATTTGACCTCCTTGCAGTCCAGGGCACTCGTAAGAGTCTTCTCCAGCACCACAGTTCAAAAGCATCAATTCTTCGGCGCTCAGCCTTCCTTATAGTCCAGCTCCCACAGCCATACATTACTACTGGGAAAACCATAGCTTTGATTAGACGGACCTTTGTCGGCAAGGTGATGTCTCTGCTTCTTACTATGCTGTCTAGGTTGGCCATAGCTTTCCTCCCCAGGAGCAAGCGTCTTTTAATTTCATGGCTACAGTCACCGTCTGCGGTGATCTTGGAGCCCAAGAAAGTAAAATCTGTCACTGCTTCCATTTCTTCCCCTTCTATATGCCAGGAAGTGATGGGGCCAGATGCCATGATCTTAGTTTTGTTAATGTTGAGTTTCAAACCAGCTTTTGCACTCTCCACTTTCACCCTCAACAAGAGGCTCTTTAGATCCTCTTCGCTTTCTGCCATTAGGGTGGTATCGTCTGCATATCGGAGGTTGTTGATAATTCTCCCAGCAATCTTAATTCCGACCTCTGATTCATCCAACCCGGCATTTCTCATGATGTACTCTGCATATAAGTTAAATAAGCAGGGTGACAATATGCAGCCTTGTCGTACTCCTTTCCCAATGTTGAACCAATCGGTTGTTCCATCTCTGGTTCTTACTGTTGCTTCTTGACCCTCGTACAGGTTTCTCAGGAGACAGGTAAGGTGGTCTGGTACTCCCATCACTTTAAGAATTTGCCACAGTTTGTTGTGATCCACACAATCAAAGGCTTTAGCGTAGTCAATGAAGCAGAAATAGACATTTTTCTGGAATTCTCTTGCTTTCTCCATGATGCAGCGAATGTTGGCGATTTGATCTCTAGTTCCTCTGCCTCTTCTAAACCCAGCTTGTACTTCCGGTAGTTCTCGGTTCGCATACTGCTGAAGCCTAGCTTGTAGGATTTTGCGCATCACCTTGCTGGCATGTGAAATGAGCGCAATTGTGCGGTAGTTTGAACACTCTTTGGCGTTGCCCTTCTTTGGAATTGGAATGTAAACTGACCTTTTCCAGTCTTGTGGCCACTGTTGAGTGTTCCAGATTTGTTGACATATTGAATGCAGCACTTTAACAGCATCATCTTTTAGGATTTTAAATAGTTCGGCTGGAATACTGTCATCTCCGCTAGCTTTGTTGTTACTAATGCTTCCTAAGGCCCACTTGACTTCACTCTCTAGGATGTCTGGCTCAAGTTCAGTGACCGCACTATCATGGCTATCAGGGACATTCAGATCTTTCCTGTATAGTTCTTCTGTGTATTCTTGCCACCTCTTCTTAATCTCATCTGCTTCTGTTAGGTCCCTGCCTTCTTTGTCCTTTATCATGCCCGTCTTTGCACAAAACGTTCCCTTGAGATCTCCAATTTTCTGGAAGAGATCTCTAGTCTTTCCCATTCTGTTGTTTTCCTCGATTTCTTTGCATTGTTCATTTAAGAAGGCCTTCTTGTCTCTCCTTGCTATTCTCTGGAACTCTGCGTTCAGTTGGGTATATCTTCCCCTTTCTCCCTTGCTTTTCGCTTCCCTTCTTTCGTGAGCTACTTGTAAAGCCTCATCAGACAGCCACTTGGCTTTCTTGCATTTCTTTTTCTTTGGGACGGATTTCGTTGCTGCCTCCTGAACAATGTTACGGACCTCCGTCCATAGTTCCTCAGGCACTCTGTCTATCAGGTCTAATCCCTGAAATCTATTCCTCACCTCCACTGTATATTCATCAGGGATATGATTTAGGTCACACTTGAATGGTTTAGTGGTTTTCCCGACGTTCTTCAATTTAAGCCGAAATTTTGCAAGCAGCAGCTCATGATCTGAGCCACGGTCAGCTCCAGGTCTTGTTTTTACTGACTGTATGGAGCTTCTCCATCTTTGGCTGCAAAGGACATAATCAATCTGATTTTGATATTGACCATCTGGTGATGTCCATGTGTAGAGTCGCCTCTTGTGCTGTTGGAAAAGAGTGTTTGCTATGATCAGCATGTTCTCTTGGCAAAACTCTATTAGCTTTTGTCCTGCTTCATTTTGTACACCAAGGCCATGCCTGCCTGTTATCCCGGTTATTTCTTGACTTCCTACTTTAGCATTCCAGTCCCCTATGATGAAGAGGACATCTTTTTGGGGTGTTAGTTCTAGAAGGTGTTGGAGGTCTTCATAGAACCGATCAACCTCAGCTTCTTCGGCCTCAGTGGTTGGGGCATAGACTTGAATTACTGTGATGTTGAATGGTTTGCCTTGGATTCATACTGAGATCATTCTATCGTTTTTGAGATTGTACCCCAGGACTGCTTTTCCCACCCTTTTGTTGACTATGAGTGCTACTCCATTTCTTCTAAGGGATTCTTGCCCACAATAGTAGATATGATGGTCACCTGAATGTACAGTTACATGTGGCCATCTCAGTGAATTCCTGTGGCCATTTGCAAGCGCAGTTCATTGGCATCACAAAAGGCATCTGGGCCTCCAGGCAGGGCCAGCGATCTCAACGCATTCCTGTGGCCATTCATAAACTCCGTTGATTTTGTATGCAGATGACAGTGGAACAAGGGATTTGGGGCGGGGGCCATTAACACAATCCAGCCCAATGCCATGCATTTCTATGGCCATTCAGAAAACCACTTGACTGACCCTGCAATCTTCAAGCAATTCAGTGCATTCTTTTGGTCATTTCGAAAGGCAGCCCTTTCTATTTAATTAATTTTGCAGGGCAGGATTCAACCCTCCCCTATGCAAGGCCCTTCCGAAACAAGCCTGTCAATATTTATTTATTTATTTATTTATTATTGCATTTATATCCCGCCTTTTTTCCTCTTGCAAGGAAAAAAGTTCCTCTTGTAACCCAAGGCGGCTTACATTATCCCCCTCCTCTCCGTTGTATCCTCACAACAACCCTGTGAGGTAGATTGGGCTGAGAGTCTGTGACTGGCCCAAAGTCACCCAGTGAGCTTCCATGGCCAAGTGGGGACTAGAACCCAGATCTCCCAGCTCCCAGTCTGTCACTCTCACCACTACACTACACTGGCTACCTTCTTCTTCATTCTGACTCCTCAGCCTTGATCCTCTGGGGTTCAGGATTTTAACCTACTCCAATGGAAATTCTGAAAGAGCTGTCAATACGCCCCTCGTTCTGAGCTTTGCTGGCCAAGAGTGCAGGATCCAACCCACCTGATGTAAAACTGCCAAGACCAAGGGCCCATCTAGTTCAGCATTATGTTCACACAGTGGCGGACCAGCTGTTGATGGGAAGCCCACAAGCAGGAAATGAATGTAACAGCACCCTCCTGCCCATGTTCCCCAGCAACTGGTATACACAGGCACACTGCCTCTGATACTGAAGGTAGCACATAGCCATCAGGACTAGCAGCCATTGATAGCCTTCTCCTCCTCCAGAAATTGGTCCAATCCCCCTTTAAAGCCATCCAAATTGGTGGCCATCACTACACCTGGTACTAGCCACTTCCATAGTTTAACTCTGCACTGTGCAAAGAAGTCAGATTTGTTAGGCACCAGGGAACGTTTTGGGACAAGCCGGGCCTGTACAAGAGGGACGGGCTGCACTTGAACCAAAATGGAACTAGACTGCTGGCGCTAGACATAAATGGGGGGGGGGGGCAGAGCAGCTTTTAAACTGAACCCTGGGGGAAAGCCAACAGGGGCTTGGAAGCATCCTGTTCGGGTTAAAACATCTCAAAGGGATGAAGATGAAAATGTTTTTGAATGTCCAAATGTAGAAGGGGAGGAAATAGGCCAGCAGCACATGGCAGAACATGATAGCCAGTCAAAGGGGCCAATGTCCCACAGCAAAAGATGCACACGCCAGAGGCGTCTGGGGAGGGACACCGTGTATAGGTGTTTCTATGCAAATGCTAGAAGCCTCCAAGTCAAAATGGGAGAGTTGGCGTGCTGGATTTTGAAGGAAAACCTGGATACAGTGGGCATTACAGAAACCTGGTGGGGCATTATTACAGAGACCCAGTGGGATACGGTCATCTCTGGATATGAGCTCTGTAGCGAGGACAGGCAAGGGCGTACTGTGCGAGGTGTTGCCCTGTATGTCAAAGAGGGCATAGTGTCGAGCGGACTAAAACACCTAAAAAGGGCAGGCTCTTCCACAGAAGCACTGTGGGTGACCATACCAGGCTCCAAAACTAATCTGCAGCCACTGTAAAAAAAGGCAAACTCCATGTTAGGCATAATTAGAAAAGGGATTGGGAATGAAACTGCCAAGATCATGCTGCCCCTATACAAATCTGTGGTGCGGCCACACTTGGAATGCTGTGTCCAGTTCTGGTCACCACGCCTGGAAAAAAAAGATATTGTAGAGCTGGAAAAGATGCAGAAAAGGGCAACTGAGATGTTCAAGGGGCTGGGCCATCTCCCCTATGAGAGCAGGTTACAACAGCTGGGATTGTTTAGCTTAAAAAAGGGGGGAAAGGGAGACAAGATAGAGGTCTACAAAATCGTGCATGGTATGAAGAATGTGGAGAGGGAGACATTTGTCTCCCTCTCTCAAAATACTAGATCCCGGGGTCATCCTATGAAGCTGATTGGTGGGAGATTCAGGACAGATCAAAGGAAGTCATCCTTCACACAGCGCAGAGTTAAACTATGGAACTCACTACCACAGGATGTAGTGATGGCCACCAGTTTGGATGGCTTTAAAGGGGGGTTAGACAAATTCCTGGAGGAGAAGGGTATCAGTGGCTACTAAGCCTGATGGCTCTGTGCTCCCTCCAGTACCAGAGGCAGTGAGCCTATGTGACCAGTTGCTGGGGAACATGGGTGGGAGGGTGCTGTTGTGGTCATACCCTGCTCGTGGGTCCCTGGTTGACAGCTGGTTGGCCGCTGTGTGACCAGAATGCTGGACTAGATGGACCCTGGGTCTGATCCAGCAGGGCTCTTCTGATGTTCTTCCTTTTCTCTGATCTAAATGTCCCACCATTAATCTTCACAGGATGACCCCTTTGGGTTCTGGCATGAGAGAGGGAGAAAAATGTCTCCCTCTCCGCTTTCTCCACACCTTAATTTTGTACACCTCCATCATGTCTCCCCTCAATCATCTTTTTTCTAAGCTAAACAGTCCCAGAGGTTGTGACCTTTCCCCATAGGGGAGTTGCTTCAGCCCCTCATTTTAGTTGCTCTTTTCTGCACTTTTTCAACTCTACAATATCCTTTTTTAGGTGTGGAGACCAGACCTGTACACAGTATTCCAAGTGTGATTGCACCATAGTATTTCCCATTAAGATGCATTAGCCCATCGCTACTTCCCATCAGCTCCCAGAAAAGCAAAAGCAGAACTCCAGTTAATGGAGGGGGTGGTTTGAGAAGAGAGTTGGGCTGGGACCCAGGAGACCCAGGTTCGAGTCCCCACTTGGCCCTGAAGCTCCCTGGGTGACTTTGGGCCCACCACTGACCCTCAGCCTAACCTACCTCACAGGGTTGTTGTGAGGATTAAACGGAGAGGGGGAGGATCGTGTAAGCTGCCTTGGGTTGTTTGCGAGAGGGAAAAATGTAAATGTGTAAATGTAACAAATAAAGAGTCGCTACATGAAAGAGGGAACGTGTGATGTCCTTGGGATTCTTCAGAGAGCCCCTTTCTTTATCCTGGCACCCCAAAGCATCACAACTTCAGCTGAATTTGATGGGTGTGTTATTTGCTCCAGCTAAACTACTAAGACTAAATCCACCCTAAGTTGTCCAAAAAGTAAATGGTTTCCACCATTGACTCTGCTAAAGAGCAGCGGGACCTTGGAAAGCTTCAGCTATTGGGTGGTATAGAAATATAATAAATAAATAATAAATTAGACCTATGTCAACACTTATTAACTTGAGCACGCTCCGGGAGAGAGCGCAGGACAGGAAGGCCTGTCGTGCTATGGTCCATGGGGTCACGAGGAGTCGGACACGACTGAACAACAACAACAACAACACTTATTTTTAAGGTGGATGTTGAACACCCATCTGTTTATGCAAACCTTCCCTCTGAGGGTAGCCTACCATCTTATATAAATCTAATATATTCTATGCAATTGTCTTTACTTTTAATGCTTCTATCCTTTGTGCACACAACTTTGAAATCTTTAGATGTAAGCAGTTCATATTTTATATATCCATTTGTTTAAAGTATTTTTTAACTCACTCCTCAGTCCAAAAAGGCTCCCGGAGTGGCTTACAAAAAAGGCAGTCCCTGAGCACAGACTTACAGTCTAAAAAGACATGACACACAAGGAAGAAGGGATGGAGAGGTAAGAGGAAAAGCAGGGCTGGTGGAATGGCCCTGCTTCCCCTCTCACCTCTAAGGTTGGAATGGGGAAGTCCAACTGGAGCAGATCCTGATACGCCTTTTGCCTGCTCCCGTCTCCCTCTTTCCAACCATAAGTACTTGTAAATAAATACAGTATTAAAAGTGTGGAGGGGGATCTAATTGGAATGCTTAGTTAAAACCCTACTGGCTCCCAGTCTCTGCACATCCAGCTCCCCTAACGGCAGGGGTGGGGAACCATCTCGGTGGTGGCCCCCGGATTATGGAACCATCTCCCTAGTGAGGCCTGCCTGGTGCCACCATTGTCATCTTTCCAGCACCAGGTTCAGACTTCCCTCTACTCCCAGGCACTTGACAGCATACAATAAGGTTTTTACAGGGTCTCAGGATGGTTATTGTCCATGGTGCAAAACTGTTTTATATTTTTGTAGGCAAATGGTTTTATATTATGTTACTATATTGTATTTTTAGGGTTTTAATCTTCGTAAACTGCCCAAAGACCTTTGGCTATTGGGCGGTATAGAAATGCAATGAATAAATGAACGAACCTGTGGCCCTGCAGATGTTGTTGGCTGCAACTCTGAGCAGATCCTAGCGAATGGTGAGGGCTGATGGGAGCTGTAGTCCAACATCTGGAAAACCATATATTCCCCATCCCTGCCCCAAGGAGAGTCCAAACAGTTTTGTCCCAGCTTGGCTGAGAAGACCAAGACAGTAAAATTGAATATATACAGTACGTTACTATACTACATACAGAAAAGAAGTCCAGGTGACCAGCCAGATGGGCGAATAAGAAATTTAATAAATAAATAAAAAGATAAAATGCATTCATTCAATTTTTTATGCCACGTTAGCAACATTTGCAAGTTTTGCGCAGTCTGATGCCATGCGCATTTACTCTGAAATGAGTCTCTGTCCATTCAGTGGGGGCTTACTCTGAAGTCACCATGCACAGCAACATGGATTTGGGAATTTTCTGAAGGCCAACATGGCTACCTTTGCTTTATTGGACACAAGCGTGCCTTACTTCTGAGAAACCATGCTAGGATTGCATCAAGTCTCTTATGAAAAATACTCTTTGCTGTTTTAAGGCTGAAATCCTCATCTTCTGCCTAGTCAGAATTACTGTTTTCCACCACCCAAGGAACCTGTTTGGTTCACCCGCAATGGAGACAGTGTTCAGTTAACAGCTGGATTTTCTATTTCTGAAAATGGAGGATTAACACAGTTGTCTGCTACTTTCTTGTTCCCCGTGGTCCTGGGGGCACTGAAACCTGAAACCATCTCCTCACTTGGCTGAGCCAAATCTGAATGTCTGCAAACCCCCCTATTCCTCATCTTCTTAACTCTATTATCTCTGGTTTGAATAAGGACTAAGATTTTATTTTATTTTTATCACTATTGTTGACCAGCTCACCATACAATGACTTCTGCGTTATCACCCAACAATGTTTTGTGAACAGCAACTGTTAAATTATCACTGTCTGTACTTTTTGCATTTCAATTCCCTCTGATAACTCCGTTTACATCCCCCCCGCCCCCAGCAAGCTACTGGGAGGTTGTGAAGTATTCCAAGGGCGCAATCCTCTGCATGTTTAGACAGAAAAGAAGTCCTACAACTCCCAGCATGCCTCGGCCAGCCAGACTTTTTTCTCTGCCTAAATACGCAAAGGGTCGCACCTCAAGAGAAACGGTGGCGATGGATACGGGTCAGCTTGTGGTATTTGCGAGGCACAGTGGCAAAGAGTTCCGTGGGCCGTGAAATATCAAGCATGTGCTAAAAATAAGAAACCCCACAGCTGTGATCGCCCAGAGAAGGAGCCGAGGCCCCGTAGGCGGCGGCGGCGCTGGAGAAACCCCCCACAAGGCTCTCGGGGTGCGAGGCTCCGCGCGCGGAAGCACGGCGCTTTTCTGCCTGAGCACGCACGGCGCCGCACCCTCGGGTGTCCTCTCGCCTCACCGTTCCGGCTGCGCAGACACCGCAAGCCGCCCGACGCCCCCCATCCCCCCGCTTCTCGCAAATATGCTGCCTCGCGGAGCGCCCCGGGGATCGCGGACGCTTGCCCGGCGGGGGGCCATCTCCGAGCCGGCCTCGCGGACACGTCCCGCCAGAGGGACACGGGCACGTCCCGGGGGACGCGCGGAACACGGCCAGGCCGCCAGCGCGCGCGCTTGCCCAGCGCGGAGCGCGGAGCGCGGGCCGGGGCCGGAGCCCGCCCGCGGCGGCGCGGGGCGCTCGCGGCGAGTCCCGGAGGCGCGGCCGGCCCGTCGCCGCCGCACGCCGCCGCCTGCCCTGGGCCGCGCCGCGCCGCGCCCCTCGGGGGGGGGGGAGCGGGGCAGCGCTGTCCGTGCGCAGCCCGCCCCCGGGGGCTGCGCGCCTTTCCGAGCCCTTGCAAGAATAGCAGCAGCAGCAGCAGCAGCAATAAAAAGCAATAAAAACAATTAAATAAAAACAATTAAAACAATTAAATAAAAACAATTAAATAAAACAATTAAAATAATTAAATGAAAACAATTAAAATAATTAAAATAATAACAAAAATAGTAATAAATAAACAAACGGAAAAAATAAAGGTTTGCAAAAAGGCGCAACGGGGCGTGAAGCGCCGCGCCCCCGCGGAGGACGCGCCAGTGCGCAAGTCACGCGGAACGCGCCTCGGCAACAGAGCGCCGCGCGCCCCCTCCCCACCAAGTAACTGAGGCTCCCTGCCCGCGCATGCGCGCCGCCGCCGCCTTCTCCCGCGGCTTTTCGGCGCGCGGAGGTCTCCTCTGAGCCACGCCCACTTTATGCATATATTTGTTTCTCGACACATAGCCCGGGCGACCAATCAGCGCCCAGCGGGGGCGGGCTCAACGCCGTCAGGTCCTCGCCTCGGTTGAAGACGTCGCTACCTTAAAAAAAAAAAAAGTCGCGGGGTATGACTGCGCATGCGCTGATTATCCCTGTCCTGCCTTCCGTAGCGGGCTCTCACGTCCCTTTCCCCCTTAACGCCCCGATGCAGAGGGGGGAGAGTAAGGCGCTTGCGCAGGAGAGTTCTCTCCCCGATGGGGAGGCGGGGGTTTAGACGCTGACGTCAGTCCCTCTAACCCGATGAGAGGAGGCGCCGTCAATCTGCTTCACAACCCCCTCCTCCGTGCACCTTACCCCCTCCGGTGGAGGGGAGCGGAGGGGAGGTATGAAAGTGAGTCTGTGCGCATGCGCAGCCCCTTGCGCGTTCTTGCGATACCCCAGGAGTCCTACGCTTGCGCAGTCCTTTCCCCAGCCGCCCTCAGGAGGGAGGGAAGAAGAAAGCTCCTGCGCCTGCGCGGTCTCTCCACCAGGCGGCCCAGAAGAGGGGAGGAGGAGGCGGGCGGAGGCTTCCGCGCCTGCGTGGTCGCCCTCCCCCGCGCGCTGCCCGGGAGGGAGGCGGAGGGACGCTTGTGCGCGCGCGGCTGCCGAGGGCCCCGCGCGCGCGCGCCCCCTCTCGCGCAGAGGGACGCTTCTGCGCGTGCGCAGTGGCACAGAGAGCAACACACACGCACGCACGCACCCTCCCGCAGCTCCGCGCGCCCTGAGCGGGAGGCAGACAGAGGGGCGCTGTGCGCAGCCGCCTGGCGATCCCTCCAGCGGAGGGGGGCGGGAGCGGAGAGGTTTTGTGCGCCTGCGCAGAGCGCTCTCGCCCTCGCCACCAGCAGCAGCGGCAGCGAGAGGCGGCGGAGGCAGCGGAGGCGGCGGTTTCGCGGGCGCGGGCGCGGGCATCGCGTGAGGGGAGCGCGGGCGCTGCCGCCGCCGCCACCACCACCGCGGCGCCAGGCGGGAGGAGGCCCGTGAGCGGCGGCGGAGGGCGACGCGGTGTGAGGCGCCGTGAGGCGAGGCGAGGCTCCGTCGCGCGCTCTGCCCGCTGCTGCCCTCCCGCCCCCCGGCCGGCCCCACCATGTCGGCGCCGGCGGCCAAAGTCAGCAAGAAGGAGCTCAACTCCAACCACGACGGGGCCGACGAGATCTCCGGTGAGGGGGCGGGCGGGCCGCGCCGCCGCCATCTTCTCGGCCGCCGGAGGCGGGAAGGGCGCGCGCGGCGCTCGGGCCGGATGTGCAGGCCGCGGCGGCGCGGCGCGGCGGAGGCCATGTTCGGCGCCCCTTTTGTCTCCCGCCGCCGCGCTCTCCCCGCCGCGCCGCCGCCGCCGCCCCCCGCGCCGAGCGCACAAAAATGCGCCCGCGCGCTCTGGCGGCCTCTGGCACACGCGCACGCGGCCGGCGCGCGCGCCGCTGCTGCCGCCGCGGCCGCGCGGTGCCGCCATGATTGCTCCCCCGGCCGCATGGCTCCGCCGCGCGCCGGGGGGCTTCTGGGCGGGGGGCTTCGCCGCGGGGCGCCGCGGGGGTGGGGCGCGTTCGGGAGGGGCTCGGCTCGGGGTCTTGGTTGTTTTTTTTTTTTTTGAGATCCACGCAGGAAGGCCTTTCGGTGCTTCCCCAGCGCAGTGTGGGGCTTCGCAACTTCCCAGCAGCACCACGTGCGAGCCTGGCATGCTTCTGATCGCTCCCCCCCCCCGATAAATTCCCTTCGGGGGGCGCAACTTCTGGCATCGCCATGTGCGAGTAGGGCGCCCCCTTGCACGGGGCTGCCCCCCAGATTTTCGGTTCTCTTTAGGGGGGCGGATTGCGACCCGACGCCCTCACCGTTGCATGTAAGAGTTATTCCACCCCGTGGCTGCAACATTTTTAAAAACGCACGCCTTTAGAAGAAGTGGCGACTGCAGCCCGTCGTGTGTGAAGGAGAGGGAGGGAGAAAGAATGAATCGGGCCTCCCCCCCCCCCTTAAATCGCGCTTCTGGAAAAACCCACGTTGTCTAGCAGGGTGCAAGTGTGCAAATCTGGCCCCGCGCGTGTGCCTAGGCGCACGTGTTCCTCCGACCCCACCTGCCCTCTTCGGAAACTTGCTGGCGGGACGAGTTCTAAAGGTGATCGCAGTGATGGTACCCGAGGAGGTTTTTTACTCGGAAGTAGATCGGGCAGAATTGAGTGATACTTGTTACCAAGCAAACATGCATAGGATTTCAGCCCTAGTTAATTGTTTGTGTGTGTACAGGGATCTCCTCACTGCACTCCCCGTTTGCCTCATAAGGCGGGCTAGACCCAAATCGCGCCTTCTGGTTTTTTAAATGTCTGCTTTTAAATGCCTAATTTCTGCCGACTACCCTCCATCCTAAAACACACTAGGTAAGCAAAGTTTCTTGAAGGAAAACTTGCTGTGATATGATCATTGCTGGAATTTTATTTTATTTTTAAATCCCCTTAAAAAGTAGCTGCACTTTTTGCAGCTCAGTGCCGATTGGTTTTTTTAAAAGATACTTAGCTGAGCAAGCATGCGGCTCTCAATGCTGTTGTAAAGCTTTATCTACTGTCTTGTAGATCAGTATGATCCACAAGATGGGAAGCTCTCATAATATGGGGGATAACCGTCTTGGTGAGCCAACTAGGCTAAAATGTGGCAGTGCTATCAATACTGATGAAAAATAGCTCATGAATATGCAAGCACAACTCTTTGCCCATGGAAAAATTCTTCCAAATTTTGTATTGAACCTTGCATTCAATCCTTAGTGTGTTTACTCTGAAATAAGCCCTGCTGAGTTCAAAGGGACTTAACATGTGCTTAGGATTGCAGCCTCCGGCAGCAAATAGTAAGTTTCAGTCTCAGGATCCAAGTTAGTTGAACATCTCCAAATCCCTGCTGTGGATGCAGAGTCTGAGCAACTGAATACAAGGCAAAAGCTCTACAAAGCCAGAAACATTAAGTCCATAATATTCAAAATGTTACTTGTCTTGAATTGTGTTAAATGAAGCCTTTCTTAGAGATTTGACTGGTGTGTGTTTTTTTCCCAGACAAAGAGCAACAGGAAGCAATCGAACATATTGATGAAGTACAGAATGAAATAGACAGGTAACCCATATGTTGTTGAATATCTTTCTTTAGAAGACATTAACAAATAACCATAACTGATATAAGTTTGATATTTTCTGAAACGGCTTTGCACTCTAAAATCCAGGGTCAGTTTTATCATTAGATGTAATTGATGATAAAAGTTTTTTTGAACTTTTATTTAATCATTGGTTAAAAAAATTCAACCTGTCCTTTTCACTGCTCGCTCTTTTCTCCCGTCCCCCCTTCCTGTGGACTTCACACATATGAATGGGAGCTCGTTTGGTTCATTTTTAATTCTTTTTGCACACTCTTGATGTCAGTGATCAAATGTGGGGTGTACACTGCTGTGCTTATGAACCTTTCAGTTAGAAGGTTGAGGCTTTGCAGCCAGAGCTCCATGTGGTAGGCTGGATTCGACTCACAACCTCATGCCTAAGCGTTGACCTGAAGACTTGTATGGCTAATAGTGCCATACAAATAGTGTTATTGCTGCAGTTATATCAGTTGAAGATCAAGTTCAATTGAAGTCGGATTAAACGTTACTTTTTTTAGGTTGTTGTAGTTGGAATTGCAGGATAGCCTTCCTTCAGCATTCTAATTATTGAAGGGCACAATTTAAGCTGGCCAGGGAATGCTGGGAGTTGTAGGACTTTTTTCTGTCTAAACATGCATAGGATTGCACCCTAAATCTACTGTAGAATTCCATGCTGCCCTTAAAACTTCAGATCCCCATGTTTTCTTCGGATCATATCTTTGCTACAGACTGAATGAACAAGCCAGTGAGGAAATCTTGAAAGTAGAACAGAAATACAACAAACTCCGCCAACCATTCTTCCAGAAGAGGTCAGAATTGATCGCCAAAATCCCAAATTTTTGGGTAACAACATTTGTCAACCACCCACAAGGTATGCTAACGTTGTGTATTTTCTAAGTGTATTTTCTCTGTAAATGTACTCGCTGAGGTAATTCTCAAAGTGATTTGTAACATTCAATATCATATCTGAAACGTATAAACCACAATCTAGGTATACTTTTTGTATAACGCAAAGCCCATAACTCAAATTCCAAGGCACTAACTACGGTTTCCATCATTTTGTGTTAACTAAAGGCCTCAACATTCTAGAAAAAGTCAAGAATAATTTAGTAGAACTGAGGCTTAAGAGTCTTGATTGTTGTACGATACGGCCGTGTGATGCTTTTTATGTAAATAACAAACCTCCTGAAACAAGCATATGGTTTACAGGAGAGCAAAACTGTTACATGGGAAGTAAAGTTGTTTGTAAAACAAATTTGTCATTGATATTTCTGTCTTAGTGTCTGCACTGTTGGGGGAAGAAGATGAAGAAGCACTGCATTATTTGATCAGAGTTGAGGTGACGGAGTTTGAAGACATCAAATCGGGTTACAGAATAGATTTTGTAAGTGTCGGTGCACTGCACTGTTCTTACATGTTCATTGGATGACTGGGAGAACAATTTCATGCCCCTGATGCCTTAATGTACAGTATATAGATTTCATACTGTCTACATTCTTGTGTTTCCTTGACTGCAGTATTTTGATGAGAATCCATATTTTGAAAATAAGATGCTCTCCAAAGAGTTCCATCTGAATGAGAGTGGGGACCCATCATCAAAATCCAGTGAAATCAAATGGAAATCTGGGAAGGTATGTCGATGTTGTTGTTTTTAAATCACTATATGAAACTGACAGTTTTATTTCCCTGTAAGTTTCTTGATTCTGGCCATTAGTGTAGCATCTTCTCTAGCTAGAATCTTTCTTCCCAACATGGGTGAAGCGGAGCAAGACTGCATCACCGTAGAGAATTTCAGATTGTTCTGTGTTTCAATCTAACCTTGCCTAAAAGAGGTCAAACCATTATTGGGGAGGCAATGCGTTTTGGGAGTTTGCTTCCTAAAGTTCACTAAACAATTTGTGCGTGCAAATGCCGAATTATAATGCAGTTGTGTGATGTGAAGAGAGACCCTCAATCTGGAAAGAGCAATGGCATTAGTTTGCCACAGGGAGATCTTTTACAACTGATGGAAATGAGAAGAGCATAAAAGATCTTAAAGCTCATTGAACTGGTTCAGTTCACACTTAAATTCAGCTCTTGCTCCAAAGAGCTCTGCTTTACTTTTGCAACACCCCTGCGCGGTGGGGTTAAGCTGTGACAGAATGTGACTGGCCCAGGGTCACCCAGTCAGTTTCACGACTGAGGGGGGATTTGAACCTGCACTTCCCTGGTCCTAGTCCTATGCTGTAGCTGCTACGCCACACTGGCTGTTCTATGCCAGGCCTGGCATTATCTGAAGATTCACGTTACCAAGGTCAAATCTGTTTCGGGGGGGGGGGGTGTTCCCAATATTTTAATGAGGGTAGTTAGAACTAATGTTGAGTTGGGTCTTGAAAAAGCCAAAATTATAACTTTTGTATGCTTAGTTTTCTCTACCTTAGTCTTTAACGGGGTGGGCAACTTGTGGCCCTACAACTCTCATGATCCCTCACCATTGCCTGTGCTGGCTAGGACTGGTGGGAGTCGTAGGCCAAAACATCTGGTGGGGTTAAAAGATGACTAATGGCATTGTTCGGTATTGCCTTATGAAGCTATGTTTCCTTCAGTACTCTGGACCGGGTCAGAGTGTTAGTGGGACTACTTCAGACTGCACACAACTACTTCCTCATGCCCAGGGGAGCTTCAGTCTTGTTTTTCCAAATGGCCATTTTTTTCTGAAACGCATGGGGGAGGTATTGCCATTAGTTTGATATGGCATGAGGGTCTGTTTGGGGAATGGGGGAGTTTGGTTTGGCCCACTTAAAGTAACTTTCCATAACCAAGTCAGTAGGTGGCTTGAGGCTTGTGGTCTCCAAATAAATGTGTATCAAATACTTTTAGCTGTTACACAAGTGACAATTGATGGTCTTAGCAATTTCACACTTTCCAATGAATGCTCTGATTTCTTGTGTGTCTCTCTCTCCACACCCCCCCCCCCCCCCCCCAGGATCTGACAAAGCGGTCAAGCCAGACACAGAACAAGGCCAGCAGAAAGAGGCAGCATGAAGAACCAGAAAGTTTCTTCACCTGGTTCACTGACCATTCTGATGCAGGAGCCGATGAATTAGGAGAGGTCATTAAGGATGATATCTGGCCAAATCCTTTACAGTACTACTTGGTAGGTGTCCTCAGTGATGTCCTCATACTTGTGGAAAGGTTTTTATGGTGGACTTAAGATAGTTAAACTAACTTTAGTGTGTGTCAAATAAGGTTCCTGATATGGATGATGAAGAAGGTGAAGGTGAAGAGGATGATGATGACGATGAAGAAGAAGAAGGCTTGGAGGATATTGATGAGGAAGGTGATGAAGATGAGGGCGAGGAAGACGAAGATGACGACGAGGGAGAAGAAGGAGAGGTTAGAACTTAAGGCTTCGTTCTTGAAATGACAGGTCTTAATAATAGCTTGTAAATGGCTTTATGAAGATCATAACTGGGCATGAACCTGCCTTTCCCTGTCCTGGATTTCCCCAGATGTGTTGGACTGCAACTCCCATCATTCCCAGCCAGCATAGCCATTAGCCAACACATCTGGAGGATGCCAGGTTGAGGGAAGGTTGCCATAAGCTATGCAGCTGTGAACATCCAGCTGCTTGAATAGTTTTTGGCTACTTTACATCTGGATTCAGTCAGCCCCAAAGTAGAATATGCTCTATACTTTGTAAATTTGTGTGAAAGACTTTTTGAGGTAGCCTTGCAAATAAGTCCAAAACAATTAAAAGCCACTGAAGGATTTTACTAGCTCACCTGTCTATGTATACCTGCAGTCAGGGCCAGAAATATTGGAACAAGGATAACTGTTTTGGCAGTTGGCCTCCATACACCACACATTGAAGTTGAAAGGAAACACACCTAGATGGGAGCCAGGGTGTCAGGAATTTCAGCTGTAATTCAAGGGGTTTGACAAAAGTGGGGCACTAACCATTCAGGAGGGACAGCCAGTGGCATACACACACACACCCATCGTTGGTGGCTCATAAGTAATGGAACGAATGGCTGACAAGCAGCTGCATGGCCTGGTGTGGCCTGTTTCCTGGGTGCCCCATGACCAATCAAGCAGATAAAAGGCCTGGAGGTGGTTCTGAGTGTTACATTTGCATTTGGTAGCTGTTCACTGGAACTCCCAACATGAGGTCCAAAGAGGTGTCCATGGAAGTGAAGGAGGCCATCATTAGGCTGAGGAAACAAAATAAACCCATCAGAGAGATCGCAAAAACAGTGGGAGTGGCCAACACAACAGTTTGGAACATCCTGAAAAAGAAGGAATTAACTGGCAAGCTCAGCAACAGCAAAAGGCCTGGAAGACCACGGAAGACAACTAAAGTGGATGACTGCAGAATTCTGCTCATGGTGAAGAGGAACCCTTTCACAACACCTAGCCAGGTCAAGAATGCTCTTGAGGAGGTAGGCATGTCATTGTCAGCATCTACAGTCAAGAGGCGGCTTTATGAATGTAAACAGAGGCTTCACAACGAGGTGCAAACCACTGGTAACGCTCAAGAACCGAAAGGCCAGATTAGCCTTTGCCAGCAAACACCAAAAAAAGCATGTCCAGTTCTGGAATAAGATTCTTTGGACTGATGAAACCACGATTAACTTGTACCAGAATGATGGGGAAAGTATGGAGAAGGAAAGGAACAGCTCATGATCCAAAGCATACAACATCATCTGTCAAACATGGTGGAGGCAGTGTTATGGCATGGGCATGTATGGCTGCCAGTGGAACTGGGTCACTGGTGTTTATTGATGACCTGACTGCTGATCAAAGCAGCAGGATGAATTCTGAAGTGTATAGGGCTATACTTTCTGCTCTGATTCAACTGAATGCTGCCAAACTGATAGGACGCCGCTTCATAGTGCAGATGGATAATGACCCAAAACATACAGCAAAAGCTACCCAAGAGTTTCTGAAGGCAAAGAAGTGGGATGTTCTTCGATGGCCAAGTCAGTCACCTGATCTCAACCCGACAGAGCATGCTTTTCACTTACTGAAGACGAGACTGAAGGCAGAAAGACCCACAAACAAGCAGCAGCTGAAGGCAGCTGCAGTGAAGGCCTGGCAAAGCATCTCGAGGGAGGAAACTCCGCATTTGGTCATGTCCATGGGTTCCAGACTTCAGGCAGTCATTGACTGCAAAGGATTTTCATCCAGGTATTAAAGGCGATCCTTAAGTTTGAAATGATGTTGGTTTGTTCCATTACTTATGAGCCACTGACAATGGGGGTGTGTGTATGCTACTGGCCGTACTTCCTGAATGGGTAGTGCCCCACTTTTGTCAAACCCCTTGAATTACAGCTGAAAGTCCTGACTTCGCTCTCATCTGGGTGTGTTTCCTTTCACCTTCAATGTGGTAGTGTACAGAGGCCAACTGCCAAAACAGTTATCCTTATTCCAATATTTCTGGCCCTGACGGTTATTTGTGGCACAGCAATCTGGTATCGCCTCTACGGGCCATGGTCTGAGTGACTTGGGTTAACTAGTTTCAGATTTGAGACACTCCTTTTTTGTGTCGGAGTAGAATCTATGACAGATCTTCAGAAGCTTCTGGGACATTCCATTTTTCACATGTTTCGGACTGGCTTTATTACAAGGATGTGCAGGTTCAGCCATTTTTGGTAGCCCGGCTTCATGCAATAACAACACTAGTGTTGTTTTGCTAACCAAAGAGTACAATACTAAGCATATTTACTCAGACGCAAGTCCTGCGGTGTTCAGTGGGACTATGTCCTTACTAATTGTTCAGTGGGACTATGTCCTTACTAATCATGTCTAGGATTGCAACCTTTCCTTTATGCAGTCTTTTCTAGAAAAGAAAGGAGCGATTGCAAAGCACCTCCTGAAGAGTAGTAGTGTAGTGATTAAAACTGGAAATTAAGTTTGGATTAACTTGATAAAATGCTTAGCGATATTTTAAAATTTGCTTTTCTTTCAACAGGAGGATGAAGGAGAAGATGACTGAACACTGACAGATTCCAACCACCCTCTACCTGTCCCTTTCCCCCCTCCAGTCCCTGGGAGCAAGTTGCTGTCTATTTTTTTCCCCTTTCCCTTCTGTGCTCAGTCACCTTGTTCTCCTGAGGTCTTTTTTCCCTCTCCTCTTCACCATGGTTCACAAATGATTTTGGAGAAAATGCCTTGAGCAGAATACAGCAGAAAAGAATCTACGCATTTCAATTTTTTTATCCCTCTGTTTTGAAACAAAAAACTGTTAATGGAATCAACACACCGTGTTCTGTGGGGAAGAAAGAGAACCTTCTGCTCCCTTCACTCTGCTGGAAGCTGAAGAGTGCTAGGCCCCTGTGTAGTAGTGCATAGAATCTAGCTTTTTCCTTCTTTCTCTGTATATTGGGCTCAGAGATTACACTGTGTCTCTATGTGAATATGGACAGTTAGCATTTACCAACATGTATCTGTCTACTTCTCTTGTTTAAAAAAAAAAAGAAAAAGCTAAAAAAAAGGGGGGGTTATAGACAGGGTAAGCAAGGGTGGGTTTCAGACGTTGGGGTGGGTTAAATGGGCATTTTGACAAAACATGGCTTCTTCTCCTTTGGCATGTTTAATCGTGATGTTTAACAAACATCCTTGCAGTTTAAGATGACACTTTTAAAAGAAATAAAATTCTCTCCTAATGATTACAGTGAGCCCTGCCACTTGATGGAGAAATCAGCAGAACCTTTATTTAGGATCTTATTTGGAATTTACATTCTCTATTATTGTAATTTTGTTCCTTGTTTTGTTTTTTCAACTTTTTTTTTGTTTCACTGGAAAAGAAAGACGCTCAGTTTTAAACGTTAAAAGTGTACAAGTTGCTTTGTTACAATAAAACTTAATGTGTACACAAGGGGGCTGATAGTCTTCACTGAAAGGAAAAAAAGCACGCTTCTGACTCGTCCCCTTTAGTTTGGTTTCTCAGCATATAACTTAGAACCATTAGGACCGGTACTATATTACGAGGAAGAAAACAGCAAAAAATGTCAGTTGTACATATAAATCTTGGCAGGCCCCTCCCTCTTCCCTCCACCAAGCAAGCCCCTCACGCACACTTCTGTGATGGAATTAGGCAGAGGAGGCATTTGCTCATGAGTGCTCATCCTAGCTTTTTCAAAGTGACTTGGAGCTTGCTTGGTTTCCCTCAGTCAACGTGGGAAAGTATTGCAATTTCCATATCAACAGATAGCCGGTCAGCTCACCTCTCCTTAGTTTGGTTGTCATTGGACTGAGACTTCCAGTCTGTTTGGGGGGCAGGTAGAGAGATTGCTTTGTTTCCAAGGGCCTGCTCTGAGATCTGGTAGAGTGATACTTGGAAAATGATATTCAATGTAGGAGGAATTATGTAACTTCATCTATTGGTATCAATAAAGATAATCACTGGATTGTCACTTGTTAGTGGGTTTTGCTCCTTTAGAGTTGCTTGAATTAAAAGCTTTTATTTCTTTTGGGAATGGGTTGTGGGTGAATTTGGATTAATACTTTCCTTGCAGTATCCTTTAAATTACAGGTGGCATTTGCAGAACTTTCACTGCTCCACCTTGTGATGTACATAGATAAGCAAATGGACACATCTGTTCTTCGTTTAACATTTCCATATAGTCTTAGTCTTCAGGCACTAATCCAAAGTAGTGTTAATATCACAATTGAGCATTGAGTCTGATTACTAATTAGCCCAGCAGACTAACGCATGTGACATTAGGTAACACGCCTAAAAAGATTAATCTTAATATTGAGCCTGTTAACCTCCTATTGACACTAAAAGTGATGTATATGCGACTATATGGATTAAGCTATATGTACAAGCAATGTTTAACCTGCATTTGGAAATAATTTGTATAATGTTATACGGAAAAATATGTATACGTTTCTGAAGGATAGATGCCGAATCATTGCTAAATTAGTGCATTCTGTGCAAAAAAGTGAGATTAAATTGTTACATTTAACAGGCTTAAGTGTAATATGGAAAGCTACTTCAGCTTCCATTTGGTTTTCCATCTTTTCAAGATAACTTCCCTTGTTGAGTGTTGACTACTTTAAAAATAATGACCATTGTTTTAGCTCCTGTTGAAATCACTGAACTATTCTGCCCTCTTAAAACCGAGAACGCTAAGCAGTCTTAAAAACTGCAATTACGTACATTAACTGGCAATAAAGACCCGATGAACACAGTGCAACTAAACACATTTTGCCAGAATTAAAATTTCCACAAGCGGTTATGGACAGGATTACTTATCTGGGGCAGACGGATGAGCACATAAGGAGCAGCTGCAGGGAAGGGACAAGCACAGGCACTGTGACTGAAGGGAGGGTGCAAAGCGAGCCAGGAACCAAGTCAGAACTTGGCGGGGAGATAGAGGAGACTTGGAGTGAAGAACAGAAGATAATGGCCCAGGTGAGGGCCACTTGCTAGAATCTAGACCAAGGGTGGGAAGTTCTGGTCCTCCAGATGGTGCTGGGATACAGTTTCCATCATCGGTCCATTGGTCATGCTAGCTGGGGTGGTGGGACTTGAGTACAGCAACAGCTGGAGGCCCAGGCATTCCCCCACCCTGTGAGGTAGACCTCAAGGGGATTGATGCGTCAAGAACCAAGACACAATTAAGGATGGATGATACGCAGAGGGTGGGGTTCCGATTTTGATAGGAACTGGTCAGACAATTCCTTGTCTGCAGACTTCGAAGTACTTTTGTGTGCTCGAGTATATGAAGAACAAATGACTCCCTGCAACCAGGTGTTGCAGTGTGAAGTGTTGCCGAGTTCCAGCCATGCCATCTCTCCAACCTACCTTGCGCCTTTTTCTGTCTCAGTCTGAATTCTGTGCCGGCTGAGCACACTCGGTCCGCATTGGGGTATTTGGGCGTTTTCTCCATTTGGGGGGTGGGCTGGCTGACATGCCCAGTCCAAGATGTGTTAAAATTGATTACTATGGGCAGCTCTCACTTCTGCCCCTGGGGCCATCTTAAAAATTGCTTCTCAGTGTGAACCAGGCAATGACTGATTTAAAAAGGGTTTTCTGGACCCATTTTTATATCTTCCAGTCACTCTTATTTCATTCTTCCACTTCTTGGGGTTTTTCCTGTCAACATTCCATGGGCTGGCTTGTGGGGGAGGGTGGCACTGTTAGAGTGTTGGACTGGAATTTGGGAGTTCCGGGTTTGGGCCAGTCGCTGACCCTTTGCCTAACCTACCTCGCAGGGTTGTTGCAAGGTTAAAATGGAGAGGAAGAGGACCAGTGTTGTGTAGCAGTTAAGAGTGTTGGACTGGGACTGGGTTCTAGACCCAGGTTCAAGTCCCCACTCTGACATGAAGCTCCTTGGGTGACTGCGCCAGTCACTGACTGAGCCTCACCTACCTCACAGGGTTGTTGTGAGGATAAAATGGAGAGGAGGGTGGCTTGGGCTCCTTGAGCTGCCTTGGGCTCCTTGCAAGAGGAAATAAAGGTGGGATGCAAATGTAGTAATAAATACTTTGGGATTTTAAAAAATTGAGTATCTGAAGCTGGTCTGTGTAGCTCAAGTCTTGTCAACTCTGTCAGTGGATCTGAAAGGTCTCAGATAGAGGTGTGTTTCCAGTCCTTTTGCCTGATCAACCCTACCGGAAAGACCACCTCCCCAAGAGCCTGCCCGTGGTTTAAAGTCTTTGCGGGAGGCCTTTCTCTCCATCCTGCCACCATCGGAGGCATGTTTGATGGGGACGCAAGACAGGGCCTTCTCGGTGGCTGCTCCCAGGCTGTGGAACCCTCTAATGAAGGAGGCTAGGTTGGCTCCCTCTCTGCTGTCCTGCCAGTAGGCAGACATTTTTTATTCAGGAACCCGTTTGTCATGTAAGCTGGTCTGTTGGGTTGAGTGCTCTTTTGTTCTTTTATTGCCGTGTGTGTGTGGGTTTTTTTAATTGTGTTTTTAAAGTATTTGTTTTAACCAAGTTTTTATTTTAACATTTGGCTTTTTATGCTTGTTAGCCACCTTGAGCGCCATTTTCTTGGTGGAAAGGTGGGGTGTAAATCCAATAAATAAATGAAATGGAGACGCCAAGGATTGAACGTGCGAATTATGTCCTCTGTCACCCTTTGCTACTGACAGGTTATTCTAGGTGTTTCTGCTTCTCTGGTCCCTTCCTCACACCTTTGAAGAGATCTCTCTCCCCTGCTCACTTGAGTACACCCATTGAAGTGAATGGGACTTCTGTTAGTCATGAATAACAAGGCCCATTCATTTCCATGGGTCTACCCTATGCAGGACTAATGTCGGATACAACCCTTGGGTTACAACTTTGGGAGTCTTCCTGTTCCTTTTCTTTAGGCTTTGTGTTGTTTCGTTTTTATTTTAAAAGCTGGTGTTTTAATTCAAGACGTAGTGATGGCCACCCGTTTGGATGGCTTTAAAAAGGGGTTAGACAAATTCCTGGAGGAGGAGACTATCAATGGCTACTAGTCCTGATGGCTCCCTGCTACCTCCGTTATCGGAGGCAGTGAGCCTATGTACACCAGTTGCTGGGGAACATGGGTGGGAGGGTGCTGTTGTTCTCGTGTCCTGCTTGTGGGTTTCCCGTGGTCAGCCACGGTTAGGTGGCCTGTGGGTTAGCCACTGTGGGAACAGAATGCTGGACCAGATGGACCCTTGGTCTGATCCAGCAGGGCTCTTCTCACGTTCTTATAATTCTGTGTGCTTAATGGTTTTTTATCATAGCAAATTGACCCTGTGAGACAAACCCAGCCATCTTGTCCCACCCTTTTAGAAACGTCTCTGAACCAAGGAGAGGCATCTTTGGGTACCAACATCTGCATTGCTACACATTCAAGGCTGCCTCTTCCCCCTTTCCACCCATGCCCATGACTCATCCCTTTACAAGGTACATGGAGCAATCACCTGGAGCAATCACCCGTGATCAGTTCCTCCCAGCCTACCGATCGATCAGTTTGAATTTCCCTCTCTGAGAGTTGGACCGGGTAGAAATGCCCTTGTTTGGAAAACCTCCCTTTGGCATCCAATGGCAGGCAAAGAGTCAAGCCTGCGCATTCCTCATCTGAAGTGACAGTGTGGTGCAGCGGTTAGAGTTTTGGACTGGGGAGACCTGGGTTCTAGTCCCACCTCAGCCATGAAGCTCACTGGGTGACTTTGGGCCAGTCTCTGGCTCTCAGCCTGGGCTGCCTCACAGGCTTGTTAGGATAAAACGGAGAGGAGGAGGGCCACGTAAGCCACCTTGGAGGAAAACAGACGGGATATAAATGCAATAAAACATAAAATACGAATCATGCTATTTGGTCTAGCACTGCCGCTTGGAGGTGCCTGCCCTTGAAGGTGGGACCTTCTCCATGTGGATCATGGGCTGAACCAGTGAGCCCCCAAGCTACCAGCATCCCCCAAATACTGATCAGAGCAGAGGGCTAAGTGCCAGCCTGGCTGCATCCCAGTACCTCTTCTGGAACTGTATTTTGAAGGTGTCTTGCACTGGTGTAGTGGAACCAGGGCTCACAGGGACGCAGCCCTGGGATTATTTTTTACTAGCCGGGTCGCTTAAGTCATCTGCCCCCCACCCTCAAATTCCCTGTTCCCTCTGAGCTTAGCTGCAATCCTGGCAGTAGCTGGAGGGAAACAGATTTCCCCAGCAAGAATAGATTGTTCCCTGCTGTAATGCAAAATATTTTGTGCCTGCTCCATCTTGAATGGGCAATTAAGACCCATCATTCTTACCAAAGCCCTGCTCCTGGTGGAGATGAAAACTGCTGGAACTGGTTTGTTGATCCTGATTAATCCAGCTGCCTGCATTTTGGGGCTCTCTTCAGGGGCCTTGCTCTGGGGACTGTCAGGATGAGAGCCTGCACTTCCAGACTGGCCACTCTGTTTCAGATCAGCAGCACTTTATTTATTATTACATTTATATCCCACCTTTTCCTCCAAGGAACCCAAGGCGGCTTTTACATGATCCTCCTCTCCGGTTTGTCCTCACAACAACCCTGCAAGGTAGGTTAGGCTGGGAGTCAGTGACAGGCCCAAAGTCACCCAACGAGCATCATGGCAAAGTAGGAGAATAGAAGTGGGATCTCCCGAGTCCCAATCCAGCACTCTAACCACTACACCCCACTGCCTTGTTGGCACACCGGCTCTATTTCTGGATAGTTCTCTTGGTTCTACACACACTGAATTAATGTTCTAAAAACGACTCAATCGCTGTTATGGACTAGGTATGCAGCAGGACGCCAGGGGCACAAATCCGTTGCTTACGTTAAAAGGCCGTCGGTTTGACCTGTGTGGCTGATGATAACATCGCTATAATTATCGTGTGGGGTTTAACAAGAAAAGTGACCACAAACGATGCTGTTGAGATTGCAGGCCCCTTTTCTGCACTTTAATCCCCAGAGATCCCATGGTGGGGGAGTGGAATGAGTGGTGGGCTCCAGTCTCGTCGCTGTGCTATGGAGTTTGCTGGGGGACCTTGGGCCTACCTCGCATGGCTGTTGTGAGAAATGTACTGCCGTGAGGGCAGTACATTTTTTAAAAAACACGTTGAACTGTTTTTCATACGAAAACTGCTGGCGGTAGGCACCATTTTAGAAGAGGGCTTCCTCCCTCCCTCCCTCATGTTACCAAGTCATCACCCATTACGTGGGCCTCAGGTGACACAGGTGGAGCCAAGAGCATCCCCACACGACACCACCGCTGCTCCTTCAGCGTGCAGCCCCACCCAGAACAGGTAAATAACCCACTTCCTAGACTTGGGAATTGTGCACCCACCCCTAGGGTTCTATCCAACTTTAATCCTACTTAGAGAAGATCCACTGAAATCAACTGACCTTCAATTAGTCATATGTGCCATTAATTTCATTGGGTCTACTCTAAGTAGGACTAACATCGGAAGCAACCCATGGGATCTCCGTCTTCTCAGAGTTCAGTTTCAGTGTATCGGCCCTCATCCAGCCTATAACCGCTGGAGAGAGCCAGCATGGTGTAGTGGCTACAGTGTTGGGCTGGGGCTGGGGAGACCCCACTCAGCCACGAAGCTCGCTGGGTGCCTTTGGGCTAGTCTCTGACCCTCCGCCTAACCTCCCTTGCAGGGTTGTTGTGCGGGTAAAACGGAGAGGAGTTCCAGCTTCTAATCCCCACTCAGCACTGGGTGACTTTGGGCTCTCGGCGCAGCCTACCTCACAAGGCCGTTGTGCGGAAGGGCCGCGTGAACCTCCTTGGCCCCTTGGTGAGAGGGAAAAGGAGGGACATGACATCGGTGTCACGGCCAGCGCAGCTTCAAAATCGAAAGCTGCGCCTGGGCGGCGGCTCAGAGCGTGCGCGGCCTGTCCGCGTTCGGGCGCTGCGGAGGCGTCCCGCCGCGCGCCGCTTGTCTGCCGCCGCCCGCGGCGGGCGCTGCGCGCAACGGGCTCCCGGCGCAGAAGCGCCCGCGCCCCACCGCTGGCCCCCTCGGCCCGGCGGGCCCCGGCCTTCGCTCATCGCGGCGCCGCGGCACCTGCTGGGCTCCGGTTAACCCGGAGCGCGGGCGCTGCGCTCCTCCGCCCGCCCGGCCAGCGCGGAGCCGGCCTCGCTCCCGCCGGACTCCGCCGAGCCCGTCCCGCGGAAGGCCTCTCCAGCCCCGGGGCTTGGCGAAGCGCCTCTCCCTGCGGAGCGGGGCGGCGAGGGCGCGGCTTGGGGGCGGGGGAGCCTTTGGACCCCCGCCCCGTCGCCGGGGCCGGCCAGCAGGGGGCGCGGGCCCTCGTGGGGAGGGGCGTCTGGAGGCGTCCGGGCGGCTGCGCCGGATCGGCCGGCCGAGTCGGCTCGAGGCGCGCGGGGAAGGCGGGCGGCGCGCGTCCTGCCCAGCGGCCCCCAGCAGGTGAGGGCGCCCCGGCGATCTGGCGTGCCAGCCCTCCGCCGGGGCCGGCCGTCCAGGCGCCCTCGGAGACGCGGCTCCGCGGCGCTCCCCGGGAGGCGACCCGGCCGCTCCGGCGGAGCGCACCGCGGCTGCGTCGCTTTGCCGCGGCTCGGCTGGGCGGGCTTCTTCTGGGCGCTCCTTCCTGGGTTTGGCGGCACCGACGTTGCCCGTTCTCCGAGAACGTCGCAGGAGCGGCGTGCGCATTTTTACTACTACTACCACCACCACCACCACCACCACCACCACCGATAATAACAATGATGATGATAATTTAGCGGGCACATTGGAAACTGGTCTCTACTGAGTCAGACGCTCGGTCCATCTAGCCCAGTCTTGTCAACACTGACTGGTGGCCAACTCTGGGGTTCCCCAAATGGCCCTGCCCCTGCCCCCTTTCCTCCAGCCACCAACGGTTTGGTGGTTCCCCGGGTTTTGTGCAGCCCCCCCCCCCCATTCTAAAAGGTTGAAATGCCTCTTTGGAGGCTTCCTTACCGGCGAGAAAAGGTTCAAGTGCGGATATGTGGGTGTTTGGGGGGTGCTTGCCCTTTTCTCCCTTCGGCCCCACCCATCTCTGGAATGTGGCCCCCGAGAGCATCTTTGGAGGGCTGAGAGAAGTTCCACACCCCTGCTCTTGGGTTTCAAGCAGGTGTTTTTCCAGCCTTTCCGGGAGGTGCGGGGGGCGGGGGAGAATCAAACCTGGCACCTTCTGTGTGTGTGGAGCAGGGGCTCTACCACTGAGCGATGGCTGCTCCTAATGAACACAAAAAGCTGCCTAATACTGAGTCAGACCCTGGGCCTATCTAGCCCGGTACTGTCGACACTGACTGGCAGCAGCAGCTCTCCAGGGCTTCAAGCAGGATTCTTTCCTAGCCTTCCCTGCAGACGCTGCCAGAAATCAAACCCCGGACTTTCTGCATGCAAAGCAAGGGCTGTGCCCATGAGCTACAGCTCTTCCCCTGATGGGGTGGGGTGGGGTGGGATGGGGTGGGGTGGGGGCAATTCTCCTTTAGGAAAAGGAAGAGCTGCCATCTCTGAAAGCCATGCTGGGCTCTTAATCATTTAGAACCTCATTACTCCAGGTGTAAAGAGTTCCCTGAAGCAACTGAGTAGAGTTGGGAAATCAAGACAAGCCCATAATTAGAAAAGCCTCCAAGAGCCTTGCGGCATCTTGAGGCTTAACGCATTCATCACGTCCAGAGGGCTAGGTGTGTTTGGCTTTTGCAGCAAAAACAACAAACAGTCTTTGTGGCATCTTTAGGGCGCAATCCTATTCAGATAGCTGGCCGCCTCTGAACTCAGAGGTGAACTCCTATCCAACGCAGGGCAGGAGAAGCACAGAGGGAATCATTCCCTCCACAGTCCTCCTGCCCTGCATTTTTGGATAGACAGCTGATTGCAGCTGTCTAGCCACAGGAGGACAGAGCAGGGGAGGAGGCGGCTGTACAACATATTGTCATACAGGCCTTTCCGCCCTCCTGGCCCCAGAATGCCCCCAGACGCCCCCTTTTCAGCCACTCCGCACTCCTCTTGCGAGCGAGGAGCACGGGGCTGTGCAGAAGTGGGAGGAAAGTTGGTTCCCAGAAAACCAGATATCCTATGGCCATCTAGCCGCTGTCTAGAGGCCATAGGATTGCTCCCTCCAAGACTAATTTATTCTGGCATGAGCTTTTGCAGATACTATGCACTTCATCAGATGCGTGAAGAGTTAATCTCAAATTGGCAGATTTATATACGGATGCTGGGGTGGGGGTGGGGGGAGAGATGTCAACTGAGTTATCAGAGGAAATTGAAATGCAAAAAGTACGGACAGTGCTAATTACTTTAACAGTTGCCCTTCAGAAAACACTGTTGGGTGACAACACAGACATCATTGCTCTGGTGAGCTGATTAACATATGTAATGTGATGTTTTGATTCCAACCACAGGAGATAGAGTTGAATCTCCTGATGAATTGTACTTCAGTGCTGATATTGCAATATCTGTCAACAGATATCAACAATTTGATACCTGTCTTTGAAATCCCTTTGTTCAAGAATGGCCACATTAAGGTCATTGGTCTTGGGACATTTATTATGACAGAAGCTTTCATAGACTATAGTCCATCAGATGTACAAAGTGCTATTATCTTCAGTTTGCCTGTACATACACACATGTGTGTGTGCGCGTGCATGCGCACACACGAGTGCAGAAGCAGGTCAGAGGAGAGCTAAACAGGTGGGCCTGAGTGAAATGGAATGTAAATGAAGTATAAATCTGCCTCCCTCAACCTCCAGATGTATTTAACTGCAAATCCCATCATCCCCAGGCACTGGCCCACCTGGCTGGAGGTAATGTGGGTTGTAGTCCAGGGCACCAGGTTGCAAGGAGGCTGATATAGACTGCGATAGTTACATGAAAGCGTAACAATTTCTGGAGGTTGGGCAGGTTAGTCTGTCGCACCAAAAACAACAAAGGCACGTGTGGCGTGTTCAAGATGAACACGGTTATACCGGCAGAAGCTAGAAGCTTTCATGGACTGCAGCCCACGTCATCAGATGCATGAAGCATTATGGAGAGTCTCAGGTTTATATACGGTATATATGGTTGGTGGGGTGGTGGTGGTAAGAATGGTAAACAGTGGGATAAGAAGGAAATTAAATGCCGAAAGTACAGACAATGACAATCACGTTATTAACAGTGGCCATTCACTGTGCAGTTGTTGTTTTTATTTTACTTATTAGTAATACTTATACACTGCTGAATATAATAAACTCCATAATGGCGCAATCCTATCAATTGCGCCCTTGGTGATTGGAAGCCCCCTGAACTCGGAGGTGTCCAACCATCCAGTGTAGGGTGGGAGGAGCGACAGAGGTGATCTTTGCCTCCTGTCCTACTGCGCTGCAGATTTTGCTAGACAGACCTTTTAGTCCGTCTAGCGAGGGTGCTTCAGAGGGGGAGAGAAGGAGGCTGGAGGAGGCTCAGGATAATGCGTATCCTGGCCTCTCCAGTTTCCTCCCACCCTGCCCACCGGAATTCCCCCTTTCCTCCTCCTCCAAGGTCGCTTTTCCAACCTCAGAGAGCAACCAGCATGGTTTCTGCACCAGCTGCAAGGAGACGGTGGAGGAGGATTGGAGCTCCAACTCTCCATTCTGAGGTTGGAGTGCTCTTTCTGAACTCGGAAGGGGGGATCCGAATCCAAAAAATCCTTTATCTCTACTGAAAGCAATTACCAGAATTAGGAAGCAATCCTATGGTCTCTAGTCAGTGTGCCATAGGATATGTGGGTTTCCGGGAACCAACCTTCCCCCCCTTCCACGTGGCTTTGCAGGCGGTGCAGAACCGCCCCGCGCACCACGCTCGGAAGAGGAGCACAGAGCGGCCAAAATGGGGCATTCCGGTGGGCGTTCCAGGGTGGGGAAGGCGGAAATGTCCGTATGACGCACCCTATGTGTTGTCCGGCAGCCGCCTCCCCTGCACTGCCTTCCCGCGGCTAAACAGCAGTAATCGGCTGTCTAGCTGCAAATGCAGGGCAGGAGAAACGTGGAGGGAATGATCCGCTCCATGCTTCTCCTGCCCTGCATAGGATAGGCGGCCGCCTATCCCCATAGGATTGCGCCCTAAATGTGTTAGTCTTCAAGGTGCCACAAGATTTCTTTGTTATTAACACTGAAGGCTGCAGTCCAAAACGCAGATATGAGGTCATCAACCTCACCGAACTTATTGGTACCTAGCTCTGTGCAAGCATGTACAGAACAGCACTGTAGACAAATTTTTCAACAAGAATTTCAGATTTGCATTTTATACCCCTTGAGTTCCTCTATGGAGAAACTAAAAATCCTTTGTTTGCTCTGAGTTTGGATTTGACTGGGATGCCCAGCTGCCATAAAGAAATACTCCTCCCATTTGTGACTTTTTCCTGTTTGTTTAACAGGATGCAATTAATGGCTTTGTCTCCCCCCCCCCCACTGGTTACTTATGATTTGTATCTAGATTTTTTTCTATTGGGTTCTTTATTTATTTTATTTATTTATTATTGCATTTATATCCCACCTTTATTCCTCTTGCAAGGAACCCAAGGCGGCTTACGTTATCCTCCTCCTCTCCATTTTATCCTCACAACAACAACCCTGTGAGGTGGGTTGGGCTGAGAGTGTGTGACTGGCCCAAAGTCACCCAGTGAGCTTCCATGGCCGAGTGGGGACTAGAACCCAGATCTCCCAGCTCCCAGTCCAACGCTCTTGCCACTCTTTCATGTTTCAGCATGCCTGGTTGCCCTGTTTTTACTTTCCATTATCTCGCCCTTGATTAACAGTTAGCTTATATTTCTGTGAATATTTCTACAGCTCATGAGGACTAGCAACCTGGGAGATTTGGTGGTTAGAAAAGTACCGCGTTCACAGCTAGAATGGTTCTATGAATGGGAAAACTGCCAATTTATGTTGGAGTTGCTCCTGTGTGGGCTGCACGTTCCTAGAACACAAAGAGAATAAATCTTGCTAATTAGCTTTGGAAAAGCTAAAATATAATTAGGAGACGGGGCCGAGGTTAATGGCAAGTTGCTTGTGTTTTTGGCTGGTAGAAGCTTTGTATGCTTGTTTATTTGCTCCTGTTCGGAAATGTCCTTACTTTGTTTAGAGGTTCTCCCTTTGCACAACCTCTCCTTTGATTTAATCTTTGCCTCTTCTGCATTATCTTCCCCTCACTGCTAGGATAGCTTGGGATTTTTATTTTGAAAGTTTCTTACTCGAGAAACATTTCTGGGAACATTCTGGGGAAAAGTCGAGACAAAATTTAAGTACTCCTAATATCCAATTAATTTGAATGGCCCACTGTCCCATTGAAATTGGTAGAACTTAAAGGGCTAAACTTCTATTTTCCCTCTCCCCTTATCTTTCTCCTCCTTCTTCTTCTTCTTCTTCTCCTCCTCCTCCTCCTCCTCCTCCTCCTCCTTTCCCCTCCATTTTACCTTCCTCCCCCTTTTGTTTTGTAATTAAAAGTTTGTTTCTGATTTTTCAGGCTTTTTTTTAATAAGGAGTTTCAATACAATTCCCTGATTTCTCCCCACAACTCTCCCAACACGTTTTTTGTATATGTTGTGTGAGGGGGTCTGTATAATACATTTATTAGATTGTAATCTTGCCTTTCCTTCAAGGAACACAAGAGGACCACCTCCCCACCACTTCTGTTTTAACCGCACAACAACCCTGTGAGGCAGGTTAGGCTGAAGCACAAAGAACAGAGAAAAGAGCTTCCTAGCTGAGTTGGGATTCGAACTTGGGTCTCCCCAGTCTGATACCCTCACCGCTACACCACACTGTCTCTAGTAGAGTGACGAATTATGATATTGTGCCTGGGAGGTTAAAAAGGTCTCAAAGAGGTGTGTCGGTTGGCTTATCCCAGTAGGCAGTCTACATCGCGTTTTATGCCAGTTTCACTGAAATAGCTCCCAGCAAAGAATCCTGGGGGTTGTGGTTTCTCTGTTAGTGTTCCCTCCTCCTTCCCATCACAGAACTAGAGGGAATGCCCATTAAATGAGTTTCAGCGTGTGCTTTGGGTAGGATCTGATCCATTCTCCATTTCTCTTTAAGAAGGAAAAGTGGAGTGATGAATGGTTTCATCCTTGTTTCTTTGCTGCCATTGTTTGAATTTACTATCACTGTCCTTTGGGAGCGGGTGGCGTTGTTATGGCTGAGCCCCAAATCTATTTCCCTGGGCCCCAAATCTATTCCCCAACCGTGCTTTTGCCAGGTTTTAGAGGATCCTTGGGCATGACACCGCCAAGGAACACCTTCATTGAGTCTGCCTTCTCACCGCCATTGTCACCAGCTGCTCTTGTCCTCCTCCTCTATCTCATCACTGCTACCCCCTGCTTGCTTGAGAGCCAGGGAGCCCACAGCGTCTCCTGCTCCTCCTCCTCACCACCGCCGCTGTCTGGGCCGGAGCAAGAGGCAGGTGAGCAAGCAGGTTGCAGTGGAGAAGAGGGGGAGCAAGTCCAAGGGGCCCTGGTCACCAGGCCCCTGCTGGGGCATGGGTCCTCAGCAGCTGCCCGACCATGCTGAGCCTTGGCACCGGCCCTACCCCAGAGTGCTGTGTCCATGCCAATGGAAGGCTCCTTTCTTAGCTTGCCACAAGGGGGCAATTCTCAAGAGGGATTGCAACTGGGGAGGGAAGATTTAACCTCCTACTCCCCCCGTGCTGGAACCCCCAAATCCCCCTACATTGTAATTAAGCTCCTTAAATAATCTTCCATCAGCGTCAAATGAGAATTTATTTCTGAGCTTGCGGGGGAGGGTCTCAGTTGGGAGGCATTAGCCTTCCCCTTTTTCCATGCTGTGACCCCCCAACACAAAAATCCCACCACATAGCAATTCAGCTTAGAATAAAATCTTCCATTGGTGCCAGTGGACACTATCTGTCTATGCTTAATTGCACGGATGCAAGACAGGGCCTTCTCAGTGGCAGCTCCCTGGCTGTGGAACTCCCTGCCGAGGGAGGCTAGGTTTGCTCCCTCTCTGCTGTCTTTCTGCCCGCAGGCAAATACCTTTTTATTCAAGCTTTGGTGTGTAAGCAAGTCTGTTGGCTTGGCTGTTCTTTTTATTCTGTTAGTGTTGGGCTTTTAGTTGTGATTTGGTGCGTTTGTTTTATTATTGTTTTGATCAAGCTTCCTTTATGGTTGTAAGCCACCTGGAGTCCCATTTTTCTTGGTAGAAAGGCGGGGTACAAATCAATAAATAAATGCAGTCTGGGCAACTTTCCTCCAGGAGGGAAAGGGAGAAAACCTTGGAGAGGATAAGAGAATGCCAGTTAGGTGCAATTGAAGAGGATTTCGGATGACCAGAATTGGTGGGTGCAAATGAACTAAACTATTTGTTTGATTTGAGATTATTTGGATGCAAACTTCAGTGGCTGTCGTCTCCTGTGAAATTTAAAGAAATCCTAATCATGATTTCTAAATTTGCATATGCTGTTTTTATGGCAATTTGTGTCCTGGGAGCTTGATCCCCAAGCACCGCTGGGAGCAGGGAAATTGTGTGTGTGTTGGGGGGAGAAGAACAGTATGAATTTGACCCTAAATCTCACACCCCAGTAATTCCTTCTAAAATATCCTTTTGCAAACTGGCCTGTTCTTTGTTCTGCTTTTGCATGCTGGGCAAACAGAGCTCCCTGAATTTGTCCTGCCCTGCGTTAATATTTAGCTCAAATGTTTGAGGCTCGGCAATTGTTTTTCTGCAGCCGAAATCTTTGATTTTTCCCGCTCTGGGCCTTTGGCTGAATTCCCCGTCTTCTTAGTCATCGGGCGAGAACTTCCTCCATCCAGGATATTCAATGGGAGCGACTGTGTCTGATTTCCGGTTCTTCTCAGCTGAACCTTTTTGAGGGGCGTGAATTCTTCACAGATTTCCTGGCTAGGCTGCTTTTGCGCCCCAGTTTTCTTTCTTCCTTTTCTGAGACATGAAGCCCAAAGCAAGTGGAGCCTGCCAGAAAATGCTGCAGCATGGAACGCTCCAATTCAAGATGCCGGCCAGCCCTTTGCCAGGGTACTCCGTTCTGGGGGTCTCCAACAAGACATCTCTCTTGGTGCCGGCGGGGCTCCCTGCCATTCCCGGTTTTAATTTTATTTCTAAGGTTTTCTTTTACTTAAACACATTGACTGGGAGGCTATGCTGCAAAACGAAGTGCGTCCCTCCAGCGCCATTTTTATTTGGGTTCAACAAAGTGGGTTTTGTGTTTTGGAACTCAGACCTCTACCTCAGACTTAAGTTCTTGGATTAGTGACTTTTTTCTTTTGGTCTCACCAGTTTGCCTCCTGGGGAATAAATGTTTTGTGACTGGCCATGGCAGCCATTTTACGGGTGAGCCACCATGGCAGCCATTTTGCGAGTGCACCCACGACACTCCCTCAAAATTCCACCTGCCCCCAAAGGTTGAGAACCCCGGCCATGATTTTCTGATCCCCCCCCCGAGTCACTTAGCATTCCATATCCACTGAGCACACTCAATCCTCATGGGGCTGTTTGGGGGGGGGGGTGTTATTTTTTCTACAGATGTTTTGTACTCCTACAAAACTTGGGTTTCCTGCCAGCCGGCTGATTCTTCCCCCCTGCATATGGATGGTGCCGTTTTGGCCCCACAAGGATCCACATATGCAGAATATGTCTGCTGTCAGTATGCAGGATGGGTATCTTTATTACGCCTGTCAGTCATATTCCCAGGGGGGCTTACAAACAGCATTCAGTGGAGGCTGGGGGCTCCGATGTCAGTGGGCTGGTGAATCCACTCCGGGTGTCAGTCAGAACTCTAAAGGAGCTCTCCAAGGTGCACCTGGATTGGAATGGTTCTGAATGAAACCTGGAGCGGATTCACTGGCCCACTGACAATATCATTAAAGAGTTTGGGGAATCTTGTTCAGCGAAAAGATGGCTAAAGGGGCGTGGGGCCTGGACAGGATGAACTTCCTGTTAGTAGAGTCTGTTGAACCTCAGGACCATGGGCCAAATCCAGCCTGCTTGGGCTTCCCAACCCAGCCTTCCATAGTTCCCCTGATGGTTATGCCCCCTTTCTCCTGGCTGCCGCAGTTCAGTTTCTGCAGATCTGAACTGATCGCTTGCGGAGGGGCTTTCAAAATTTCACCCAAGGCTGCCAGCTGCCCACTCCGGTTTAGAGACAGCAGGAGGGAGCGATCCCCGGGATGCAGCAACACCAGCAAGTGCCACAGACACATTTTTAATAAGACAAAAATGGGGGCAGTGATTCACCAGGTGTAACACTTTTCTCCAGGGTCTCTAAAGAGACTCGCAGCAAAGGCCTTGTACAGGGACAATGAACATATATCATTTTAATTCCTTAATTAAAAACAATAATAATGCACATGTAATAATTTTACATGCATAACAATACACTTATCGCCAAAAGAATAAAACAGAGCACAGCCCTCCCAAATTTCTGTCTTTCAGCTTGAGTCCACAACAAAAATATAAATAAAACTTCTCTCTGAAGCTTGCTTTTTCTGCTGGCCAGAGAAAGAAAACAGTCTCTGCTCAGTTCACTCCAGCTGTGCAGCAATCTTCTCAAAATGGGTCCAGCAACACAGGAACAACTTTGTAAACAGCCCTTTATACAGTATAAAAGAACATAACAAACAACAAACTCTTAGTGTTTGTAAAAAAAATCATGCCACTTAAAAAAAAATCAAAAGGAAACCTCCCTCAAGGGTTCAGGATCTTACAGGGAGCAGAAAGCCAACTTCTTCCACACTGCATTTTGGTAACCGAGTAAAATGGTGGCCACTCCTTTACTGAGCATTTGCAGGAATATTCCCACTCAGAATTCTTAAAGAGAAATATACCAGTGGGTTATACAGGTACCAAAAAATTAGGGTCTTGCCAGAGATAGTTGGATCTGGTGTGCTACTGTACGAGGAACTTAAAAAGAAAATCTTATGGCCTTCAGTCCTGCTGAACTAAGGTGCTTTCGTTTGATCCCCATTATCAGAGTGTTTCGTGTGGTGTTCTTCACGCTTCCCAGCACGGTGGTGACGTCTACGTGTCTGCCCGTCCTATATAACAGGGGTGTTGAACTTCTTGGAGCTTGAGGGCCGCATTCCATTTTGGAGATGCTCTCGGGGGACTGCGTTCCCGTGGTGGGCAGCAGGGGCAGGGCCAAAATGGGGCAGGGCCAAAAATGCCAGCATATTATAGCTGAAAGCTCTTCCTGCCAGTAACTCGGGCCTTGTTTTAAAGTTTTGTTTGTACTCCTGCAAATCTTGGGTTCCTCTGAGCACGTCGATGCCTTCCTCTTGCTTCTCAGTGGCCCCATTTTGGTTCCATTTGCATCGGCCCACATCACTTGAGTTTGCCATTAAGAGGGAGTGATAACCTCTTCTGGGTTTCTTATCCAGTGACAAACAGCAAAAAACGAGTGGCACAAAGACTGCTTTTGCTCCCTGGCGGATTTATACAACGTGGATCACCCTCTCTTCTGAATTGGACCGGTTGTAGGGCAGCTGCCTCCAGCAGTGGAACAATAAGGTGGACTTCATGGATCTGGAGGTCCAGCAGAAACTGGAGAATGAGAAGGAGCGCATTCGCCAGGCCATTCAGAAGGAGCTGAAAATCAAGGAAGGGGCCGAAAACCTGCGCCGGGTGACCACTGACAAAAAGAACCTGGTACACGTGGAGAACATCCTGAAATCGTCCAGCCGCAAACTGGAGCAGCTGCACTGGGAGCTCTGGGAACTCAATGCCCGAATTGTGGCCATGGAGACAGAGGGCGGCAAGGCAGGTGAGGCTTTAAACTGAAACATTTGCCTCTCGCAAAACAGGGCAAAATCCCCCCCCCCCCCATACAGGTCCCAGAGCCTGGTCTGAAGGCACCTGAGGCAGGCACCGTGCTGAAGCTAAGCAGGTCTGGGTCTGGTCAGTGGTGGAGGGGAGATCCCCTGGGAACCACATGCAGCCACCTTGAGTTCCATGATGGAAGAACGGTGGGGTATAAATAAATACAGTTCCCAGAATTCCTTGCAGGGGGAAGGCATGACGACAGTGGGATTGGTTTATAATCCGGTTAACATTACAGCGCAAATGCATCCTTGCCACCAGGGCTGAGTGGAAGCTGCAGAGCAGGGGTGTTGAACCTCTTTCAGCCTGAGGGCTGCATTCCATTTCAAGGAAGCTCTTGGGGGCTGCATTCTGGGGTAGGCGGGGCCAGAGGCAAAAGTGGGCAGGGCCAAAACACCAGCGTATTTTGGGTTTGAGCGCTTACTGCCAGTAACTCAGCCTTAGGGGAGGCATTTCCAGAGAGCTTCAGCTATTGGGCGGTATAGAAATGAAATAAATACATAAATATAAATTTCAGCCTCTGAGAATGCGGAATAAACTGCATTAAAGCTGGGGAAAGGCCCAGTGAAAGGTGATGGGGGCAAAGTGAAAGGTGTGTGGTCAGATTTGCAACCTGGGTGGGCTGGATTTGCCTTCCGGGTGGCCTGGATTTGGCCCCCAAGCCTGAGTTCTGCACCCCTGCTCCAGAGGCAGCATACGTCTGCATACCGGCTTCCGGGGGACAAATGGAGGAGGGATCGTTCCTTGGCTCACTGCTTGTGGCTTCCCAGAGGTATCAAGTTGGAACTGTGGGCAAAGGGATTCTGGAACAGGCGGCCCCTTCACCTGCTCCCACAGGGCTGCCCTTCTGTCATTATAGATGGTGGTGCATTGCCTGAGCCCCACCTGCGGGAAAAGAACTCGAACCCGGTGCTGAGGAGGATTGAGGCACTGAAGAAACAGCTTCACATCGAGACGAAGGTGAAACAGGGAGCGGAGAACATGATCCAGATGTATTCCAACACGGCAAAGGTGAGCTTGGGAAAGGCCCCCCAGGAGGGAGAGCTTGCATTGAATCACAAATATTCCCAAGATCTCTACAACGGTTTTGTTTAAAGGCAGGCTTTTGCTCGTTTTTAGCTGGGATGTGATCTTGTTTCTGCCCTTTAGACCAGGTCCGCCAATCAGTGCCTTTTGAGATGTTGATCTGCCCGCCCGCCTGCCCACTATAAACGTTAGAGTTGACAAGATTGGGGTAAAATAGAAATTTTACCCACAGAAAAAGAATCTGTTCTTTTCAAATGTTTTAATTGTTTTAATTATGGGGTGTGTTTTTTTTATCTTGTTGTTCACCGCTCCAAAATCTTTGATGTGGAGTGGTATATAAATATTGCAAATAAATAAAATCGATGCATTGAAAGAAGAAGCCAGTCTCCATTGCATCCGGGGGTGGAGTGGGGGGGATAGACATTACTTTAAAGATGTATCTGCTTTTTAATTTTTGTTTTACTCTAGAGTAGGTGCATTGGACCTGATATGGATCAAGACCCTAGTGTCGGGAGTAGGGGGCTTTAACCCTTCCCTGCCACAGGGGACTTAATCCAGATCACCTCCACCCTCCCCACGTCTGCACTTTGTGTTGCAAAATAGTGATCCATAAAGCGAATGGATCAACATTTTGGAATAGAAATTGCAGGCCTGCTCCTTCTGATCCGGATCAGGTCCATAGTGGGGAGGGGAAGGGTTAAAGGCCCATTATTGCTGCTGTTGCCGTTATTATCATTGTTGCTGCTGCTGGTTTTATTGTTGTTTTTATTGCTATTTTATTGTGTTTACGTTTTTATTGCTTTTCATATTTTAACTGTTTTTATGCATTTTATTGTTGTAAGCCGCCTTTGGAGGGCTTCTGCCTTAAAAGGCAGCCACGAAATATTTTAATAAATACATAATTAAATAAATTACTAGATCTAGATTGAGGGCCCTGTGCTTACTCTAGAGTAAAAATGTGGCGGGGGGAGATGTAGCTGCCATGCCTGGATTTAAAGGAATGTCTATTTTGGCCTTGAGAATGGAAGCCGGGGCAGAGGAATGCAAAGGAAAGTTGTTGGTCCCCGCACTTGCAGGAGCTGTGGGGGGAAATGAACTTTCCCAGAAACAATCTGTTGTTCCCTGTTGTACTGCAAAGTATTTTGGGGTGGCTGGTCTGGAATGGGCAATGAAGAGCCATTCGCTTGACCAAAGACCTGCTGCTGGTGGAGATGAAAACGGCTGCAACTGGTTTGTTGATACGGATCGACAATCTTGGACTCCCCTTGGGGGCGAGGCGATGGCGATGGTCATGGTGAGCTCCTGCACTTCAGACTCGATCGCGATACTACTGAGGCTCAGATCCTGTTCTTGAGTCCTCTGCATAATTGGGCCCCCCTCCCGCCCTCCCCGCCCTCCCCCTCTCTGCTTCCCAGGAACGGAAGCTGCTGGCCGCAGCTCAGCAGATGCTCCAGGACAGCAAGACCAAGATCGAGTTGATCCGCATGCAAATCGTGAAGGTGTCTCAATCCATAGGTGGCAGAGGTGATGCAGGGGACCCGCCAGGTATGGGTTGCTGTGGCATGGGCTGGGCCACGGGTCAGAGGTGTGCGAAATGATGCCTGGTGTGGAGAAAGCGGAGAGGGAGACACTTTCCTCCCTCTCTCATAATGCTAGAATCCAGCGGGGTCATCCCATGAAGCTGATGGGTGGGAGATTCAGCACAGGTCAAAGGAGGGACTTCGTCACACCGCGCGGGGTCAAACTATGGAATTCACTACCACAAGACGTAGTGATGGCCACCAACTTGGATGGCTTTAAAAGGAGGTTAGAAAAATTCCTGGAGGAGGAGGCTAACAATGGCTACTAGTCCTGATGGCTATGTGCTGCCTCCAGTGTCAGAGGCAGTATGCCTCTGCACCAGTCGCTGGGGAACATGGGCGGGAGGGTGCAGTTGCACTGCTGTCCTGCTTGTGGGTTCCTGGCCGACAGCTGGTTGGCAACTGTGTGAACAGAATGCTGCACCAGATGGACCCTCGGTCTGATCCAACGGGGCTCTCCTTACATTCTTACGGGCCAAGCTGTGCACGTAAGAAATTGGAATTCTCCAGTCAAATTCCATGATGAGGGAGCACAGGGAAAGGAGTCTGATGAGTATGCATTTCAATCAATTTGCAGATACGTCATTCCTTTGCAGAATTGTTTTTATTTCTGCTAGTCATGAGAAACAGCAAAGCACAACCGTTGATGTAGCTGACTCAGGCCTTGCTGGGGTCCCAGTCTGGCCCTCCAGGATTCCCTGGAGAGCCACGCCCCCTTCCCACGCCCACACTCCTTCCTTCCAACCACCCTTTGGTGGTTTCCCAGCTTTGGTGCATCCTCCCCCAACCCATTTGAAAAAATGCCCCTCTCCTAAGGCTGAGTCGCCAGCAGCAAGTGCTTTAAGCTCAAATAGGCTGGTATTTTGGGCCATGCCACTTTTGCCCTTGGCCCCGCCCACCCCTGGCATGCAGCCCCCGAGAGCTTCTCCAAAGTGGAATCTGGCCCACAGGTTCACCACCCCTGCAATAAGGCCTGGGAATGTGCTTTTTTACTGAAATAAAAACTCAAGCAAGATTCTGAGGGTGCTGAATAAGATGTCCCAGTGGGGAACTCAGTGGGGAACTCCACCCTCCCACAGTTTGTTTGCGAAGCTGCAGGCGGTCCACTATAAGACCATTCCCCCCTCCCGCCCCCCGCGATTCAAGTGTGCCATCTCCTCCGTAGGAAACGGAGGCCCGATCAGTCTCTTGGACCTCCGCCTCGAAGAGCTGCGGCATCGCCTGCACATCGAAGCCGCGGTGGCCGAAGGGGCCAAGAACGTGGTGAAACTGCTTGGCAGCCGACGGCTGCAGGACAGGAGAATGTTGGCTGAGGTAGGCAGGAGGGCCAGGGCACCAGCAGCGGGTCTCTACGGCCAGGGTGGGCCATTTAAGGTAGTCCTGCCTAGGCCTCGCCCTCGTAGTGATGAAGCGCCAGGACTTTTTTTTATTAGCAGGCTCACTGCCGCCTTGCTCAACGTTGTTCTTAGATACGCGCTGTCTCTGTCTGTTTGCGTGGTTCGATGCCAATGGTTTTTAAACCCTGTATCCTGTACTTGTAATGGTCTTCAATCTTCGTAAACCTCCCAAAGGGCTTCAGCTATGGCCCAGGATAGAAATGTAAGAAATGATCATAATAGTGGTAATCGTCCTCATCATCTGCCAGCCCCATCAGACTTCTGTGTTTCCTCTGAGCTCAGCTGCAACTCCCACCATAGCTGGGAGGACATGAGGTTCCCCGGCAACCAGATGTCACTCGCTGTTGTCATGCAAAGTATTTTGGGGCGGTTCCGGCTCGAATGGGCAATTCAGACCCCTTCGCTTTACCAGAGACCTGCTCCCGCTAGAGATGAAAACAGCTAGAATTGGTTTGTTGGCTCTGATATGAAATGCTTCTCTGTGGTGCTGGGAAAAGAATCCCCTGGTTCCGTGTATGTGACGGGCCAAGCTGCAGTGGTGTAGCGGAACCAGGGCTCGCAGGGACGCAGCGCGGGACTTTTTTCTTAGTAGGGACGCTGATGTCCTCTGCCACCCCGCTCAGACTTCCCCGTTCCCTCTGAGTTTAGCTGCGATCCTCACTGTAGCTGTGGGGGGAATTAATTTTCCAAGCAACGACATACTGTTCCACGTTGCAATACAAAGTATTTTCGGTTTCGAATGGGCATGCTGTTTAAATTTATTTTATCTGTACGCTGCCCTGAGATCTTAGTGATATAGGGCGGGATACACACTTATTTATTGATTTGTTACATTTCTATACTGCCCGATAGCCGAAGCTCTCAAATGTTTTCAATAAATAAATAAATAATAAAACGAAGGCCCCCTTCGCTTTACCAAAGACCTGCTTCTGGTGGAGATGAAAATGGCTAGGACTGGTTTGTTGATCCGGATCAACCCAGCTGCCTGCAGTTTTCAGCCTCTCCATGGGGAGCGTGATTGGAGACTGTCATGCTGAGTGCCTGTATTTACCCCTGCGCCACTGCAGAAGATGGGTGCCAAGATTAGTGTTTAATGGTTTAGTATGCTTTTGGCTCTTTAAATTATTTATTGTTTTATACTGTTCAAATTGATTTTATCTGTACGCTGCCCTGAGATCTTAACCGTACAGGGCGGCATGCAAATGTTTTGAATAGAGTAAATAAATAAACTCCCATAATCCCGAGCCAGCTGAGCCGATGGTCATGGATGATGAGCGATGTAGTCCAAGACATCTGGCAGGCACCAGGTTGGAGGAAGCTGAATTAGAGCGAAATTAGAGCAACAGTGCAGAACCCCTTTCAGCCAGAAGGCCGAATTCCATAGCGGAGGACCTCTTGGGGGCCACATTCCAGTGGTGGGTGTGGCCAAAGGCAAAACAGGGCGGGGCTAAGCTACCAAAACTACCAGCCTGTTTAAGCTTGAAGCTCTTACTGCCTGTAAGGAAGCCTTAAGAGAGGCATTTCGATCTTTGGGAATGGGGAAAAGACTGCACAGAAACCAGGAAACCACCGGTGGTCCGGTGGGAATGGGGTGGGGCCAGGAAGGGGGCGTGGCCCTTTGGGGACCCCTGGAGGGCCATACTTGGCCCATGGGCCTGAATTTCTGCACTTGTGGTTCAGGCCTTCCCTCGGACCAAGCATCTTCCCTTCTTGTGTTACAGGCGCAGGCCTGCCTTCAAGAATCCTCGCAGAAGGTTGACTTGCTCCGGCTCTCCCTCGAAGACCTTCTTGGCCAGCTCTCCCCCGGTCACCCGAAGCGGGCACTCGTCAAGCAGGAGATAGTGAAGACTTTCTCTCTGGGTGCGCGGCCTGGGAGTGGGCCGCCGCTCACCTCTTGGATCAAGCCCACAGCTCTTACAGGTAACCTTGACTTAGCTCAGTTTAGGCTTAGTGCCTGTACCGAAGGGTGCAGCCGCCTGGGTTCCACAAATTGCCCCACCCCCTTTCCCCCAACTACCAATGATTTGGTGGTTTCCTGGCATTTGTGCAGTTTCCCACCACCCCTGCATTAAGAAAAGTTGAAAGGCCCTCCTCGTTTGCCCACCAGTGAGAGCAGTCAGGTGAGCGACCGTGCATGAGAGGGCCTTCTCTGCAGGGGCCCCACCAGTGGAGGCTGGTGGCTCTGATTTCTGTGGGGCTGTGAATCCGTCCTGGGTTTCAGTCAGAACCAGCCAGAACTCTGGTAGAGGGCTCAGCACCTTGGATAGCTCCTTTAGAATTCTGGCTGGTTCTGACTGAAACCCAGAATGGATTCACAGCCTCACTGAAATTGGAGCCACCAGCCTCCACAACCCTGGAATAATTTGCCATTGGGAATCCATCCTGCTCCATCGTTCCGGGCTTTTTAGAAGGCCATGATTTTACTCTGACTGTCTCCTCATATCATTGCTGCTTTTGTTGCTGTGTTGATTTGCCGAGTTTTGTTGCTGGTTATATGGCGGTTTTATTGTGTGCTTAGTGTCTTTATTGTGTTTTTATTGCTCTGAATATCCTACCGGTTTTATGGGTTTTATCGCTGCAAACTGCCCAGTAAAGGTAGCCAAGAAATATTTTTAAAAAATAAATATTTATTTATGCCTCTCCTAAGGCATGGCTACTGGCAGGAAGACCTCTGAGCTACAATAGGCTGGTAGGTTTTGTATCCCTCCTAGTTCTTCTGGAACGTGGCCCCCGAGGGCTTCTCTGGAATGGAATGCGGCCCTCAAGTTGAAAGCAGTTCTGCGCCCTTGTGCTAGCTGGAGAGCTGGGCTCTCGTACCGAATTATTCTGTATGCTTTGCTGAAAAGTTTCCCTGCTTGTGTTTCCTCTCCTTCTCTGATGATGTCAACCCTCCTCAGGCATGCTGGAAGTGCGGTTGATAGGCTGTCAGGATCTCCTGGAAAGGGTCCCCGGCCGTTCCCGAGTGGCCAGTGCAACGCCCTTCTATGGAAGCCCCGGCGACTTGAAGCCCTTGACCCAAACGTGGGTTGGCGTCAGCGTTCACAGCCGTGGCGCTGCCGGGAAACACTTCCGGAATGCGGAACTGTGCAGTGAGTGGCAGGATCGGCTGTTGGGTTCCTTGTTCGAGGTGTTTTGGGAGTTGGGGAGATGAATCATCGTCATAATTACCTCACGATCGATCAATAGATAGATATTACATTTCTTAATGCCCATTTGCTAAAGCTCTCTGGGCTGTATACAAGACAACAACAACAATAGTACTAATAAATTTAGTTAGTTATTACAAATCTATACTGCCCAATAGCCGAAGCTCTCTGGGTGGTTCACAACAAATCATTATTAATGTTGCGGTTGTTGTTATTATCCTTAGAGATCTTACGATATCACATGGTTTATTAGTAGTTTACATAAACAGATAATAAATAAATGCATTATTGTTATCATTGTAATATACATTTCTTAAATGCCTTTCTAAAAAAAAAAAAGACTCAATGTGACTCCCAGAAGAATTGTGGGATGGGTGTTTTCCAGTGTCTTTTTCCTCCTCCTCCTCCTCTTCTTTCTTCTTCTTTGTACGTTTGTATCCTACCTTTTCCCCTCTTGCTGTGTAGCTTACAAACTCCTCCTCCTCCTCTCTATTTTATCCTCACAACAACCCTGTGAGGTAGGTTATGCTGAGAGCCAGGGACCAGGCCAAACTCACTGGGCCGCTTTGCACGACCCGACAGCCCATTGTGAGCTAATTTACCCTTGAGGAGCCTAAAACAAACCGTGGATTATGCACGGGTTGTTCAACCCTCAAATCTCCCCACCAGCCGGCTTCGCGTGTCACGCCGAGCCATGGCAACCCCTGGTCGGGGCATGCCTATTCGTAATGGTGGCCGGCACATGCCACGGCTCCTCAAAGGCAAAATTAACCCACGACGGACTGTCATCTCCTGAGAACCAGGTCACACAGTAAGCTTCATGGCCAAGTGGGGATTAGAACCTGGGTCTCCCAGCCCAACACTCTAACCAGCACGCCACACTGGCAGACCCTGATGTAGGCCATAAGTGGGATGCATCAGCTGGCACTGCTGGAGGATAGAATTTCTGGTGGGCTTTGTTGCATCATGCCTTACTCTACCTGGGGTATTTCAGGTCCTTAGGGGATTGATCGTGGGGGGTCTCCCCCATCAGTGTCTGAGTATGTACCCTGGCCCTTGCAAGATCTACGGTGTCGCCTGCCTTTTCTCCCATGGTGCAGGTGAAGTCCTTGCCGTGCTCAAAGTAGACAACAAGGTGGTTGGCCAGACGAACTGGGGACCCATCCGAAGCCACTCCTGGGACCAAACGTTTATCGTCGAATTGGATCGGGTAAGTGTGTGTGTCTTTCTAGGATCCTAGAACCGTGGACTCTTTGATCTCCTTTTCACAAAAAACAGCGGTACGTTTTGAAGTGCAGTTGCTCCTCATGACAATCCCCGGAACCACGTCCCCAAGGAGAGTCCAAAAATTACAGGCAGATCCAGATCATCAAACTAGTTCTAGTAGTTTTCATCTCCACCAGGAGCAGATCTTTGGTAAAGCTAATGGAACTTAGGGCGCAGTCCTCGCATGTTGAGACAGAGAAAAGTCCTGCAACTCCCAGCATTCCCCCTCTGGCATTGCGCCCTTCACTGTCGATTCAAGACGGTGCTGCCCACAAAATACTTTGCATTACAACAAGGAACGTTGCATTGTTGCTGGGGACTGAAAATTCCAGGGACTGTAAGGATTGCAGCAAAGCTCCGAGAGAACAGGGAAGTCCAAGAGAGGGTGAGGGATGATGTCGGCGTCCCAGCTAAAACAAAGAGCGCCATTGCTGCGGCATCTTGAGAGCATGTCGTGGGCGCTCTCAGAAGATGGCTGCCTCAGACGCAGCTCATAAAATGGCTGCTGTCAAGCCATGCATGGTACATCAGCATTGGCCCTGTTGACAACATGGGAAGAATAAAACGCAAAAGTGACATCGAAAGACTTAATTGCATTCATGCTGATGGCAGCTTGAAGAGTCGCAGTAAAGAGTTGGCAAACTGCAGAACTTCTAACGCTGAAATCGTGGTATACGGAGCTGTGGCAAACAGCCATGGCAGAAAATGGATGTCCTAACTGAAACTAGCCAAAGGCAAAACATCTGCCTTGTATAAGATATGGCAGGATTTAATTTTAGATACTAATGAGGGACATACCCAGCGGTATTTGTCAAAGCTCTTCCTTAGGCTATGGAAAAGAAACTAAATGCAATCTGTTATGGTGAAGAACTATAAAGCAAAACTTCCAGCAGCCTATAGATTCCACCTATATCTTGATATGTAAGGTAAAGGGAAAAATACACACCAAAGTTAAATGTACTACTCTCTATCAATAAGTAGGATTAAATCCAATGTGTATCTATCTATCTATTTTTCTGTTGGCTTGTATAATCTTGTTTCGGAAAACTAATACAATATTTTTTTTAAAATACAAATAAAATAAAATAAAATAGCTGCTGTGGTGGGCGTGGCTGTTCAAAGAACCCTTGTACCTCAGAAAGCAAATGCTGGGGGTAAACAGCAAAGCCGCTGGTCTGAGAATCCAAGTGCGAGGCAGAGAACCGCTCTTTGGAGCCCAAATTAAGTTGGCACTGGCGGGTGCCGGGAGAGGTGTCTGTGGGGACGTAGTTACCCTTGGGCAAGATGTTGGACACCCCAGGCATAAAAGCTCTAATATTCTTCCGGTCCCTTTCTTTGCAGTCCCGAGAGCTAGAAATTTCCATTTATTGGCACGACTGGCGAGGGCTGTGTGCGGTAAAGTTCCTCCGCCTGGACGATTTCCTCGATAACGAACGCCACAGCATACACATCTCCCTTGAACCCCAAGGGATGCTCTTTGCTGAGGTAATCGTTCTATTTATTTTTTTAAACTAGCAAACACATCTGGCTTCGCAAGGGATGGAGTAGCCCTTTGTTGGATACAGGAAAGGCGTCAAGCAAAGCTATGCAGCTGTTGGAGTTGGACGCACTGATTGCGTCCATCCCATCTGGGTTTAAGCCATGTCCTGTTGGCACCTCTTGGCACGGCCTGTACTATGGTGAACACCTATAGCCAACCCCAGTAAAATGGCTCTGTCCTTAACCACTAACAAACAACCAAACAAAATAGGCTTGGGACTGTGTGTCTGTCCCGAAATGAACCGACCCATATACTACGTTCAGCATCTAAGGTCCTCCTCCAGGTCCCTCCTCTGAGGGAAGCTCGGAAGGCAGCACGAGGGAGAGGGCCTTCTCGCTGGTGGCTCCCCATCTGTGGAACAAGCTCCCCGATAAGGCCCGCCTGATACCAACACTGTTATCGTTTCAGCGCCAGGTTAAGGCCCATCTCTTTTCCCAGGCATTTGGCAGCACATTATGAGTTTTTAATTGGTCCAGGATGTGTCTTTAGTTATGACTGACTGTTGAAAGTTGTTTTTAGTTATATGTGGTTTGTGTATATTGTCTGCGTGCTTTTATGTAAATGGCTTTTAAAGTCTGTGTACTGTATTTGAATGTTTTAACTTGTGTAAACCGCCTCTGGAGCGGTATAGAAATGTTATATGGGGCGGTATAGAAATGTTAATAAGAATAAGAATTATGCATGTTAAAAGTATATCAAAATTTTAATATAAATACTGATATTTGTGTGAAATATCATGACTAACCCATAGATCTACTCTAAGTAGGACTAACATTGGACACTGCCCAAAGTTTTGATGAGCAGTCCAGCAATAGATCACATGTACATAGTTGCAACGCTGATTTCCAAATCAAAAAGTCTGCACAAATATACTATGCCTGTGTCCCAAACTCATTTTGCCCAACTGGTCCTCATCAGTGGGAAAAATAGAAACAGTAATTGCAGCCCTTGCTAAAACAACATTTCCATGATGTTAAACTTTCGACATGGAAGCTGTAAAGCAAAATTAACAAATTTAGAAATACCTGGGATTATATTCCTTGCTCAAATAATCAAATCAGTGTAAACTAATAAAAAATAAATGTAACAGTAAATATTTTCTATACAAACTCTGTAAACCTCGTCACGCGGGTGGTAGCTGAATGCAGAAAATGGGGAGAAGTGTGCTCCTTCCTAAATTCCGAAACATGTAGAGAAATCAAACAACCTTGTATTAATTTACAGGAATCTGGTGTATCCAACATGTAACCACACCACAATAAAACCACCAGGTTAAGAGCAACCCACTAGCGAAAAAGACTGGTGCTTGCTTCCCAAAGATGATGAGTTCCTTTTGTCTGCAGCAGCTGCTTACCACAAAGAAATAAACAGGACTGTGGTTTAGAAGAGTTTGGAGAGCGCAGCAGGGGCTCGGGACTGGTGCTTAGGGTCGGCCAAGGGCCCACACCCCAGGCCTGACAAGAGCCCCCTGGAGTTGCCCACTGACATCTTCTGACCCGCAGAGCGGCTAGTGTGGGGCAATTGTTGTGAACCGCCCAGAGAGCTTGGTTGTTGGGTGGCATGGAAATGTAAGAAACAAACCAGCATGAATAAAATTCAGCCCCCCGTCTCAGTATGGTTCTGCACCCCCTGTTCTGTGGTGAGTGGCAGCTGCACTTTGGAGTTTTAGACAGGGGTCTTTTCCAGCTTTACCTGGAAACACCAAAGATGAAACCAAGACTGTCTGGATACAAAGCATGTACTCTCCCTTGCCTGTGAGCTCCGCCACTGGTGTTTCCCCCAAGGAGATCTGCCATTTTGAAGGAGTCATCTTTCTTCCCCCACACCCTTCTTCTGCAGGTAACTTTCAGCAACCCTGTCCTGGAGACGCGGTCCAAGCTGCAGCGGCAGAAACGCATTTTCCCCAAACAAAAAGGTAAGGGAGCTGGGAGCAGAGAACCACGCCGACAGGGAATCCTGTGCATCAATGGTTTACGTTCCTGAGGGGGGCATCACAGCATCTTTCCCCCCTTCTTTGCAAGACTGAACAGCTGCTTTACAACGAAGACCACAACGAAGCCAGCGCTTCCTCGGAACCGTATTGTGGGCCCCTCAATGAGAAGCGCCCACAATGGCGGAGAAGCTTCTCTCGGGAAATGGCTTCTTGGCCCACTTGCAATCGCCCCCTGCAATGTGCACTGGCACGGGAGTTTTGAGAGCACCAGGTGTCCCCAACGTGGCATTTGCGGGGACCGATGTGCCTGCAGATGCCTCTCTTGGGGCCCGCCAGGCTCCCTGCCTCTCCTGAGTTTTATTTTATTTCTTCAGATTTTTTTTTAATGTCAACAAAAATTAACTGGGAGGCTGGCAAAGTGCCTCCCTCCAGCACCATTTTGATTTGGGCTTCAAAGAGTGCCTTTGTGCTTTGGAGCTCAAACCCTAGCTCTGCCTCGGACTTCGGTTCTGGGACAAGTTTTCTTTTAACACTGGCTCCCGGTGTTGTGGTGGTGGTGGTGATGATGATATTTCTTCGACATCTTTCTCAAAAAAAGACTCTCAGCAACTTACAACAAAACCAAAGCATGCAAAATGTAAAAGAGCTGCAGCAATTACCCACTAAACTGCCACCCCATAAAAGCCAGTGCGGTGTAGTGGCTAGGGTGTTGGACTGGGGAGACCCGGGTTCTAGTCCCCGCTCGGCCATGAAGCTCACTGGGTGACTTTGGGCCAGTCTCTGGCTCTCAGCCCAACCCACCTCGCAGGGTTGTTGTAAGAATAAAATGGAGAATTAGGAGGACTGTGTTGGGCTCCTTGGAAGAGGGAAAAAGATGGGATATAAATGTAATAAATAACTCAATAAAACAGCTAAAATGGCAGTGACACCCATAAACCATTTGACTGATGCATTAAAGAGCCCGTGTTTAAAAAGCCTCCGCAGCTGCTGAGGTTTGGTTTTCTGCAGGGAAAGAGTTCCTCCGTGCCTCTCAGATGAATATCAACGTTGCGGCCTGGGGGCGCCTGATGCTGAGCCTCCTGCCCCCCTGCAGCTCCCTGAACACGTTGAGCCCCCCGCTTCGGGTTTCCATGTGTGCAGACAACAGCCCTGCGGCCCCTTCCCAGAGTCAACTTGATTCTGGGGCTACAGGGGCCAGGTAAGCCACGTGTATATTGTGTTATAAGTGCCAGCATGCTGGGTTGATTACTGTGTTGTCCCCCCCCCCCCCGCCCTTCCTTTAGCATGATATGCAAATCTGGTGGGGGGTATAGAACTAAAATAGCCATAAGACATTTCCTGGTGGAAAGAAAAGAAAGGTATGCCTGCCTAATGGAGCATGGTGGGGGGCTACTGAGGAAAGGGCCTTTTCAGTGGTGGCACCTCTGTTGTAGAATGCCCTGCCCAGAGAGGCTTGCCTGGGGCCTACGCTGCGGTCTTTTCAGTGCCAGGCAAAGTCCTTTTTCTTTTCCCTGGCTTTTTAAGTCCTTCAATTTTGCTTTTAGATGCATTATTTCTTGTGTCTTTAGGTCTTGACCCTGCTGCTGGCTTTTTGTCTGGTTTGATTCTGTTTGAAATTTTAAAAGCAGGTTTTGTGCTCTGTTGTCTCATGTTATGCTTTTTTAGGATTTAAATTGTTGGGAACCGCCCAGAGAGCTTTGGCTAGTGGGTGGTATAGAAATATAAATAAGAATATGTAATAATTACTGTCACTAACTAATAAGGATTACTGATAACAATAACTGACAACAGTAACTGACAACAATAACCGATAATAACTAATTGATAATAACTAATTCATAACAATAACTGATAACTAATTGATAATAACTAATTCATAACAATAACTGACAGTAATAACTGGTAATAATTAATGGATAATAACTCATTGATAATAACTAATTCATAACAATAACTGACAATGATAACTAATACTAATTGATTGATAATAACTAACTGATAATAACTAATCTACAATGATACCTGACAACAGTAACTGACAACGATAACTGATAATAACTGATAATAATGATAACTGATAATGATAATTGATAATAACTAGTTACGACAACTAATTGCGATAACTAATTCATAATGATAACTAATAATAATTGACAGTGGTAACTGACAACGGTAACTGATAATAACTAACTGATAACAATAACTGATAATGATAGCTGATAATAACTAATTACAATAACTAACTACCATAACTAATTGATAATCACTGATAATTATTAACAGTGATTATTAGTAATTAGTAATAATTGATAACAAGAGGAGCAGAGACACAGAGGCCTGCGTATCTAGGAACACAGGAAGTTGCTTTATGTGGTCCGTTGGTCCACTTAGAATAGTACCGGCTCTTTGCCTGCGGTTCGCCAGGGTTCCAAGCAAGGCCCTTTTCCAGCCCTCCCTGGAGCCGCCGGCCGCTGAGCTCTTGGGCTCTCTGCGTGCAAAGCAGGGTTCTGCCACCGAGCTCCGATCCCCCTCCCCACATATTTCTTGCCCTGTATCCAACATGCGATGTCTGCCAGAAGAACTTAAGAGAGAAAGACCGTTTCTAAAAAGACGTTTCCCCAAATGCAGCAACTTCCCAGCAGTTAAGCTGAGCTTTGACGCCGAGCCCCCTCCCAAGCCGCCCCGCCTCTTTCTCGAGTCTTCTCCCAAAAAGCCGCCGCGGACTCCTGTGGACCCTGGGGTAAGGTTCCAGGGGGCGGCATGGTGTCGTATCTGGGGTCTCCAAGGTGGCGGCCGGGGCATCTTCTGTGGGACTTCAACAGCCCCGCTTGTCATCATGAGATCTCCCCTCTCTCCCTTTTTCCACTTTTAGAATCCAGAAAGGCTGCACGTAGATGAACGGACTCATAGCTCACAAGAGGCGAGCCAGGATGCTGCCAGGTGAGTAGCAAATTAGGAGAGGTGAGCGGAACTATTGGGTTCATCTTCATCAACTTCATCCTTTTAAACAGTGCTGTGCAGTATTCAAAAGTGTTTCACGTTACCTTGTTGGCATCCTTACACCAGGGGAACCCAGCCTTCCTGGATCGGAGGGCACATTTGGAATTTTGATAGCGTGTTGTGGGTGCTCTCACAAAATGGCTGCCATTGGGGTGGGGCTTGCCCATTCATAAAATGGCTCCCCCTTTCATAAAAGGCCCTCTCTCGTGCATTGCCCTCTTAATTGCTCTCAGCGGTGGGCAAGTGAGAAGGACCTCTCTTGCTGAGCTCACAGTACCGGCCAGCTGTTACAGGCGAAGGCGGTCCTTCAAGTAACTCGGAGTGAAACCTTCCTGATCTGAGATGCCCAAATCCAGAGGCAGGCAACCCAGTACTCTCCAGATGCTTTGGACTACAACTCCCATAAGCCCCAGATAGCATGGCCAATGGTCAGGAGAATTGTAACACAAAACATCTAGAAGGCACCAGTAGCCTACTTCTGGAACACTGTCCAGGCCCTGGTATTTATTTATTTACTTATTTAGAGGTATTTTTATCTCATTCCTCAGCCAAAAAGGCTCTCGGGACGGTTTACATGCAGTCAGTAAAACAAGACACTCGCTGCCTGCAGGCCTGCAACCTGAAAGGACACCACACACAAGGAGAAAGGAATGGGGAGGGAAGAGGGAAAAATTATGTCGCCCTCCATCAGGGCTGGTGGACTGGCCTTGCTCCCCCTCTCATCTCCCTCTGATACCGTGTTTAGGGGCCCGACTCTCTTCTGTTTTTCTTGTCTGAGGGAAGTGGCACTCTCCTTTTGCCCTCTGTGTTAGGATCCCCTCACAACATATTTTTAACTGCTTTCCCCCTCCCCAGCCAGCAAGAGTTCTGGGAATTGATGCTAGAGTTCCCTTGGCAACTTTCTGTGGCCAACCCCCCGCCCCCCGCCTCTGAATTGGGTCCCATCACATTCAACTCCATCTTTTGCCTTTCTCTTATTTCCCTACGTTCCGTCATCCTTTTCTGAATGACGGACAGCATTTTGTGGTCATCTGTTACCTTTCTCCCATGCTTCAGTTGTCTCTCCCTTAAATTTCCCAGTCCCATTTAATCTGTTCTTTCATTTTTGTTTTCTTTTTGTTTTGATTCCCCCACCCCACCCGCGAAGACGGTACTCCAGTCTCACTTTCACGCTCTTTCCTTTGCCTGGAGTGTGTGTGCCGATCATTTTCTCCTCACTTCTTTTTGCCAAAGCACTGTTTTCTCTCTGCCAACAGGAGGAGGAGAACTGTCCAGTGGGAGGACTTCTGTTGTATTGCCATGCTGGGACGTGGGCACTTTGGAAAGGTAGAATAAGTCCTTGCATCTGCTGCCCCTTTGGTAGGAGACCTGGGTCTTTCTTTCCACCTCTGCAAATTCTCAAGTGTGAGCTGGGAGCTCAAAGGGTCAAACTAGATGTTATTTTAATTGTGAGAATACAGTTCACAGGCACATTTTGAGAGGAAGGTCTTGAAAGTAAGAGGTTCAAGTCCAGCTTTTGTGGGGAGGGAGGAAGGGCTTTTAAACGTTACTATGGCCTTCCCCAAAATTATTTTTAGGTATGCATAAATGCTCAGTGACTCTATCTGAACACAGGTCTGCAATTTATTTCTACATGCATGTGCACCTTTTACGATGCTGGTTGGAGAACGCTGGAAATGTGTGTGTGGGCAGGGAGCGCCTGACACATTCTCAGTTTTCCAAAATAGGGTTCGAAGGCATGTGTGACTTTGAGCCTGTCTGTCTAGGACAGCTCGATGAAAATGTCCACCCAGCGTGCAGCTGCTGTGAGAAAGGCAAATTCCATGTTAGGTATAATTAGAAAATGAATTGAAAGTAAAACTGAGAAGATCGTACGGCCCTTATGCAAACCTATGAGGCAACCACACTTGGAATACTGTGTTCAGTTCTGGTCCCTGCACCTAAAAAAGGACATTGTAGAGTTGGAAAAAGTGCAGAAAAGAGCAATTAAAATGATCAGGGGGCTGGAGCATCTCCCCTATGAGGGAAGGTTAAAACGGCTGGGATTGTTTAGCTTGGAAAAAAGGGAGGGTCAGGGGAGATATGATAGAGGTGGACAAAATGATGCCTGGTGTGGAGAAAGTGGAGAGGGAGACATTTTTCTCCCTCCCTCATAGTAGTAGAACCCAAAGGAGCTGTCCCATGAAGCTGATGGGTGGGAGATACAGGACAGATCAAAGGAAGTCCTTCTTCACACAGCGCAGAGTTAAACTATGGAACTCGCTACCACAGGATGTAGTGATGGCCACCAGTTTGGATGGCTTTAAAAGGGGGTTGGGCAAATTCCTGGAGGAGAAGGCTATCAATGGCTACTAGCTGATGGGTATGTGCCACCTCCAGTCGCTGCGGAACATGGGCGGGAGGGTGCTGCTGCACTCATGTCCTGCTTGTGGGTTTCCCGTGGGCAGCTGGTCGGCCACTGTGGGAACACAATGCTGGATGAAATGGACCCTTGGTCTGATCCAGCAGGGCTCTTAACGTTCTTACGTTATAGATCTGCTGTCATGTACCACACTGCCTCCAGGGGGCAGCAACATGCCTAACCCAACAAAAAGCAAGAGGAGGGCTACAACTTCTGTACAAGGGGTTGCCCAAGTGCCAGGCCTGGTCCTGACATCAGGCAAGATGAGTTTACTCACTTCAGGAAGCAGATTTTGGGGCAGCCACAAATGTAGAATTTTCTTTGATTCCAGGCTTTCTCTCATATATATATATATATATATATGTGTGTGTGTGTGTGTGTGTGTATATATATATATATATTTAAAGTTGGTTCCTAGTCCTCATGGTTATAGGGGAAAAATGCAGGAGAGAGAGAGAGAGAGATAAACCTTTCTGAATTACTTAGTTGAACTAGTTCAAACTGTCATGTCTGAAATGTTTTAGGCTGTCTGTGCCAAGTACACAAGGCCAGGTTGCTGTACAGGGAAGCCATTGTCAGATTTTTCCGTGGCTTGGAATTTTGCAGCAACTTTTTAACAGAGACAGGGAACTATGGATGTGTGTGCTAGCTTTTAGTTGGGGAAGCAGCGTGTGGGCAATCCCAGAAAGGGTAAGGCCTTCTACGTTTCCAAGAACACTCGTCTGTTGTCTTTCAGGTGTTGCTAGCTCAACATAAAGCGATAGGAAAGTTGTTCGCCATCAAAGCCCTGAAGAAACATGAAATCGTTAGCCGGGATGATGTGGACAGGTGAGTCTTTGCCCGGAACGACACAGCAACTGCCAGCCCAGTGAGATTTCTATTAACAGCCGATCAGCAGTGGTATAGCAGAGACAGAGCTCACGGGGATGCAGCCCTGACACTTTTTTATTAGCGGGGACGCTGACATCGTCTGCCAGCCGCCTCAGACTTCTCTGTTCCCTCGGAGCTTAGCTGCAGCCCTCACAATAGCTTGGGGAAAATGAATTTCCCCAGCAACAATACCTTATTCTTTGTTGTAATGCAAAGTATTTTGCGGAGGCTCAGGCTTGAATGGGCAATAAAGAACCTTTAGCTTTACGAAAGTTCTAGCAGATGAAAACCCTAGAATGCTTTCATTGATCTGGATCAACACAGGGGCCTGCAATTTTGGACTCTCCTTGTGGGTGTGGCTATGGGGAGTGTCATGCTGAGCGCCTGTACTTCAGAATTTACCACTACATTCTTGAGAAAAAGAGGAACACATTTCCAGCTTGGCCAAAATCTTGAGATCTCTCTGGCTGCAATTGCCCTTCTAAACCACAAGTGTGGAATTCTGTGGTTCCAACCTTTTTCTTAAAGCTGGTTCCTAGTCCTCAAGGTTCTAGGGAGAAATGGGAGACTGAGAGAGAGCGCTATTCTTCTTTCTTTAGTGTGGGGTTTTGCCACCCCACCCTGACACTTTCCTCTAACTTCTCCCTGGCAGCTTGAATTGTGAGAAGCGCATCTTTGAAGTTGTCAACTCCTCCGGAAACCCCTTCCTGGTGAACATGCTTGCTTGCTTCCAGACGCCCAGCCATGTGTGTTTTGTGATGGATTACGCCCCAGGCGGGGACCTCATGATGCACATTTGCGTCAACAACTTCCCAGAGCACGTGACGCGGTGAGTGTGTTGAGGTCATTCCCTCTCTAAGGATGCAATCCTGTGCGTGCTTAGGCAGAAAAAAGGCCCACAACTCCCAGCATGGGAGCTGTGGGCCTTTTTTCTGTCTAACATGCATAGGATTGCGCCTAAATATCTTAAGGACATAAGCCAATTGCTTTTTAGCAAACAAGGCAGTAAATAAAATCACAAATGAATAAATAGCAGCCATGCTGGGTGGGGAGGAAGAAGGAACTTGACGCAGGATCGTTGCAACGTTGGCTGCTCCAGCTGTGTATATGTTTAACCTGGTTTTCCCCAATTGTCGAATTGAATCTCCTTTTCATAGGTTCTACTCTGCCTGTGTCGTTTTGGGGCTCCAGTTCTTACACGAGAAGATGATCATTTACAGGTAAGACGTTTGAATCACCTGTGTCATAAGGGATCACCTTAGATGCAAGAACCTAAGGTTGCACTCCCTGTTTGCAGTTTTTAACAAGTATTTGAATTTTCAAAAAAACAGATCTGCTCCCTGATTAATTGGGGGAGCATAACATAACATTAAACACACAGCTATAAAAGAAATAGGCAGCACCAACTAATTAAACCCCCCTTCAGCAACATTCCAGTTTACACGCCAAAGGCCTGCCTGAACAAAAACGGCTTTGCCTGCTGGCGGGAAGACAGCACAAAGGGGGCCAACTTAATCTCCCTTAGCAGGGAGTTCCACAGCCTGGGAGCGGCCACTGAGAAGGCCCTGTCTTGCGTCCCATGAAATATGCCCCTGATGGTGGTGGGACCGAAAAAAGGGCCTCCCTCGAAGTACTTAAAACATGGGCAGGCTTGTATGGAGGACGGCAGACTTTCAGGTAACCTGGTCCCAAATGGGATAGGGCTTTATAGCTCATAACCAGCGCATTGATTGATTGATTAGATTCCTGCACTACCCATTAGCCAAAGCTCTCTGGACAGTTCACAAAACACGCTTAAACTTACAGCCTTTATAGTCATGTTTTATTACGTTATTGTATTTTATGGTTTTAAGTCAGAATAAAACCAAAGCAAAACCAAGATCAAAGCCAGCAGGAGTGCAAAGATCTTAAATGTGCCAACACAGTCTTTTACAACTAAGGGCTTAAAAAGCCTGGGAGAAGAAAGTCTTTGCCTACTGCTGGAAAGACCACAACATAGGCACCAGGCAAGCCTTTCTGGGCACTTCCACAACTGGAGTGCCACCACTAAAAAGGCCCTCTCCTTGGGAGCCACCCACCTTGCCACATTCGGTGGAAGCTCCCAGAGGAAGGCCTCTGTAGATGATCTTAGGGTCTGGGCAGGTATGTATGGGAGGAGATATGTCCGGAAGGGAAGCCCATAAGCAGGATATGACTGCAACAGCACCCTCCCGCCCATGTTCCCCAGCAGCTGGTGTGCATAGGCTCACTGCCTCTGGTACTGGAGGTAGCACAGAGCCGTCAGGACTAGTCGCCGTTGAAAGCCTTCTCCAGGAATTTGTCCAACCCCCTTTTCAAGCCATCCAGATTGGTGGCCATCACTACATCTTGCGGAAGCCAATTCCAGAGTTTAATTCTGTGCTGTGCAAAGAGCGCACAGCGTGGAGACATGAGCTGGGCACATGATCTGCCTTGCTCCTTCCTCTCTGTCTGCAGGGATCTGAAGATGGATAACCTGCTCTTAGACGCAGAGGGCTTCGTAAAGATTGGCGATTTTGGCCTTTGCAAGGAAGGTGAGTGACTTGGCCATCCTTGCAATGGGGGCGTTGCTAAACCTGGGCTGATCGGCCCCGGAACTATTCCCCAGAGCCCTGAAAGTCCATCAGTGCATTTGGAAGGGGGGGGCTTTTTGTTTTGTTTCTTAAACTCAGCTTAATTGCCATGCAGGAAGCGATTTTCAAGAGGGATTGCAGCTTGAGTGGGAGGATTAACTCTCCGCTTCCCTCATACTGGCACACGCACACGCACCCCAATCTCCCCCGGCACGGCAATTAAACTTAGGGGGAAAGTTTCCCATTGGTTTGGGTTGATCTGAGGCAGGGTGCAAATTAGCTGAAGAATTTATTTTATTTGAGACGACTTGGAGTTGAAATTGATTGGCGGGCTTTGCCTCCTGTGAAATTTGAGCAAAACCTAGTAATTCTGTCTAACTTTGCATATATTAATTAGCATATGCAGATCTGTGTCCTGTGGGCCTACGCTCTGCATCTTTTATGGGCCTACAACACCCTTGCCTGCAACTAACCATTTGTGCCCCGGTGACGTCACTCGGCTTATTTGCATGCCAGTCCAGCAGGAACCATCACTAATAACAGGTGGTTTGGCTGTTCTGACTTCATTTCCCTGGTTTATTAGTTGTTCGCTTTTCTCCCCCTGCAGGGATAGGTTTTGGAGACCGAACTAGCACCTTCTGTGGCACCCCAGAATTCCTGGCTCCCGAGGTCTTGACGGATCCCTCGTACACCCGCGCAGTAGACTGGTGGGGACTCGGCGTGCTCATTTTTGAAATGCTTGTTGGGGAGGTGAGAGAAGCTGTTGGAGTGAGTTGGGTCTAGGGAGTAGGGCCTTTGGGTTTTTTAACGTATGCAACCAGATACAAAATGTGCAGTCCCAGGGAAAAATGTGCAGTTCCAGAGGGGTGGTGGTGGGGAATGTGCAGTTACTCTCCACAGAGTGTTCACCAATCTTTCCAAGATGAAGGAAATCATTCTAGAATGTGGGAACCCCTTTCTTGAAAAGTCACGTGAAGGTGTCCATGTTCTGATAAAGGGTGATGGTGCCAGGAAATATTAAATATCACATTCTTAACAGAGGACAGCTGTGCTGGGTTTGTGCATCTGGGTAGGGATGTAAGAGAATTCCGCAACGGATCTCGGTGAGGCCGAATGCCAGTGCATTCGACCCCCTGAAATCCGTTGCGGAATGAAGCCCCCGCCCCCCCACGAAAGGCACATGGGACAAAGTCCCCGCTGCCCTCACCTCACAAAAGGCGCACGGAATGGAGCACTTACCTGCTCCCGTCCATGCTGCTTTGCCAATGGTGGCCGTCCTGTGGCCGCCATTCGCTTCCTCCTCTTCATAACCGTGATAGGCTATGTAAATACTTACGTAGCCTATCACGGCTAACGCAGGGACGCCATTTGCATCCCTACGGAGACCATGATAGGCTACCTAAGTATTTACGTAGCCTATCACGGCAGGGGGGAATAAACCCCAGCGTACGCAAATGGCGGCGGCTACCGCCATTTGCATACGCTGGGGTTTTTCCCCGTGCCGTGATAGGCTACGTAAATATTTACGTGGCCTATCATGGCTCAATACAGGGATGCAAATGGCGGCAGCTACAACAGCCGTCATTTGCGTCCCTGCAGGGCTGCCCAGTGGCCGGATGTCCAGCTGTGGGCGGCCGGAGCCGGCTGGGCAGGATTCCAGGGGGAGGGACGGAGCGCCTCCCCCCCTGTCGAGGATTCCGGGGGGAGGGACGGAGCACCTCCCTCCCACCGCAAATTGCCTGGCGCAGAGCCAGGTAGGTGTTTCGTACATCCCTACATCTGGGTTTTTTCCCCACCCTTAGTTTGTTTTTAATACCCCTCACAGTTCATGATGCCTCTTGGGTGAAGCCTGGATGTCACACTTTTCCACGTTAGTACTGTCCCAGTTCTGAGGACTTCTTGCCATAGGCTGTAGGCTTCTAAGAAATGAAAGCATGCGCGTGCACACAAGGAAAATGCACAGGCATGTGCTATGTGTGCTGTTTGCAGTAATATATCACTGTGCAATTCAAAACTTTCCTTAAAAATAGTCCTGCTGGTGAGAACAAAGGTGGTGATGGTGTTGTTGTTGTTGTTGTTGTTATTTACATTTCTATACTGCCCCATAGCTGAAGCTCTCTGGGCGGTTTACAGAGATTAAAACATTAAAAATAAATATGCAAAATTTAAAAACATAAAAAACACAGACAGTATACACGGAGACAACATATTTCTAAAAAACAACTTTGAGCAATCAGCCAAACCATAAAACAAATCCAGGGTCAATTAAAACTCATGACATGCTGCCAAATGCCTGGCAAAAGAGAAAAGTCTTGACCTGGCACCAAAAAGATAGCAATGTTGGCGCCAGGCAGGCCTCATCGGGGAGATCATTCCACAACTGGGGGGCCACCACTGAGAAGGCCCTCTCTTTTGTTGTATTGTAAGTGTAGGCTGAGGCCAGGGTTACACATCCACTCTGCTGCTCTGGTTTATTATTTACTAACAAACGGACTTTGCATGGGTTGGAATAGCCCTTAGTTTGATACAGCAAAGGGTTCAGGCAAACCAACACACCTGTTGAAGTTGTGCCTGCCCTGTCTGAATGAAGCCACACCCACTGGCACTCCTAGGCACACCCCCTACTATGAGGCACTGCTATAGTCCCCTGTGGTAGGGGTCTGTCCACTCCATTCCCCTGAGAATGGGATGCTCTACAGTGCTGGGAGAGGGAAGCCATCTATCTCTGCCCCTCAGCCTCCTAACTCTCCTAGCTTCAGACTATGTCAACTGCAAAAGTATGTGTCAGTTAAGGAAATCCGCCACCTAGTGACTAGAGATGTTACTGCATGCTTCAATCACATAGACACCATTTAAATGAATAAACTTAATTAGTGCATTTTAAAAATGAAATAGCCCCAAGGAGAACACCCCTAGGGCCCCTTAGTACACATGCCAATTTTCAGGTCTTTAGATTTCACAGCCTTGGTGCTATGGCATGGACAGATGGAGAGACAGACACACATCCTCTTTTATTATTATAGAGCTTATTTAGTTTACAAAATATATAAATAGCTCTATACCTAAAAAAGATTCCAGAGCAGAGTACAGTGTTAAAAAAACAAAGAGGGAGAAAAGAATCAGGTATAGGCCTCCTGACTTAGCACTGTTAGGCCTTCTAACAATGTGTTTTTAAGAATATCTGTTGTATTTTGGAATTGTGGTTTGTAAAGCTGGACGTTATCTGTGACATAATTATTATGTGCAATATTTCTGATAACAATAAAGTGAAATGTGGATTAACACCCCCCCGCCCCAACAGATTCTCAAGGAGAAAAAACAGGAGGAAAAAGTATCAGAATAGAAAAGAGTCAGAATACTTAAAATCAAGTTATACCAATAAAACAGTGGCTGGTCTTTCCGGAAAGGCTTGTTTAAATAAAAATATCTTTAGCAGACGCTGACGTCAAAGCAATGTTGGCAGCTGCCTGACATCAGCCGGCAGGGAATTGCACAGCAAGGGAGCCGGTATGCTAAAAGCTCTACTCCGACTAGACTCTAAACTGACTTCAGGTCCATATGGGACCACCAGGACCACCTCATCCGATGACCTCTGGGCCCAAACAGACATTACTTTAAATCTGAGTCTAGCGCGACTTCCTTTTTTTGTTTCCATTTTTACTCCAGAGTAGGTGCGGCAGCCTGACCTGGATCGCAAACGCCCCCCTACCCCCACCCCATGCTAGGGTCGCAATCCGGATGGGCCCCTCTGCTCCTACTCTAGAGTACATAAAAGACTTGGTTCAGCTTTGCTAGCTGGGGCTGCTAGGAGCTGTGATCTAAAACGTCTCGAGTGTCACCAGGTTTGGGAAAAGCTGAGTTAATTCCTAGAGACAGATTTTGAAGCGATGTCTGTTCACCACAGTGACTGGTTTGGCCGCTAAGTAACACTAAAGGGAGAAGGACTCATGCAACCGGATGGAGAGCTCCCTTTCCTGATGAAAAGAGTAAATTGGATGAGAGTTGGAAGCTGTAGTTATGAGGACTACAAAAAAGCAACGAGGGAGGAAGGCACGAATTATGGCAGCAGCCAGGAGAGAAAGGGATTCTCAGGTGCCTGAACATGCTTCGATAAGCCTGATGCATTTTGGAAACACTTTGCCGCTCCTCTTTCTCCACATATGTTTAGAAAAATCTTACTGATACTGTACTATACGACAGTTTGAAAAAGAGGAATTATCAGTAAGGTTTTTCAAAATGCAGGCTGAGAAAGATGGGAGACCCCTGAGGAAGGAAATCTCTTTCCGAAACGTGCCAGGCTCATTCAAGGATTTTCAGGTATTAGAACTACAGACTCCTGTCCTTCCTTCCTTCCTTCCTTCCTTCCTTCCTTCCAGGCTCCATTCCCTGGTGATAACGAAGAGGAGGTTTTTGACAGCATCATCAATGAAGACGTCCATTACCCACGGTTCCTTTCTTCAAACACGACCACCATAATGCGTAAGGTACAATCCTAGGATCGCTCAAAGAGATGGGGAGTTTGACTGGCATGAAAGCATACTTCATCTGTGCGGAGAGGACTATCACAGAGCGCCCCATTGTTTCTGTGGGGATGGCGCAGCTAGTCCTCATGATGGAGTGCGACTCATCTCTAAATAGGTCTGTGTGTCTCTCCTGCTCTGTTGCCCTTCCGCACTCACAATCTGCTAGTCCAGGGGTCCCCGACATTTTTGGGTTGGTGGGGCACATGTGGCATTTTAGAGTCGTGGGTGCTCTCACAAAATGGCTGCCATGCAGGCCCTGACTTGCCCATTCACAAAATGGCTACCATGGTGGGCGTGGCTGGGCACAAAACACTCATTTCCCAGAAGGCAAAGTGGTGAGACTAAAAGAAAAATAACTCGTCCAAGGTTCTGAGTGCCGAAACACAGAACCACTCTTTTGAACCCAAATAAAGATGGCACTGAGGGCGTCCCTTTGCTTTGCACCATGCCAGCCTCCCAGTAAAAAAAAAATTAATTACATCTTCAGAAATAAAATAAAAATCAGGAGGGGAAGGGAGCCCGGCGGGCACCAAGAGGTATCCATGAGGCACTGGTCACGGGCGCATTGGAACCACGTTGGAGACCTGGCTGGGGAATAGATTTGGAGCGCTGCTGGGGAATAGATTCAGGGCCCAGCCGTAATAATGCTGCCTGGTACGATGGGGCGGTGACAGTAAACTAAAACAGTGGCAGCAAAGGAAGAAGGGTGGAACTGTTCATCACTCCCCTTTTCCAATTCTCTCTTCCGTTTTTCTGCTTCATCCTTCTGCGTCTGTTCTTGTGTATTTATCTTTCCCTGCAGCTTCTCCAGAAGTGTCCAGAGCGTCGCCTTGGAGCAGGTGTAGGGGATGCCGAAGAAATTAAAAACCAGCCCTTTTTCCAGGTAACGGGGGCTGCTATCTCTCTCTCACACGCCCCCACGCACACCCCGGCCGCTTCTTGATGGAGCTCTACTTCCCTTCCTTTCCTTTTCTCTGGTCCGGTAGCTGCTTTAGTCCAAAGACCTGGCTGGCAAGTACGAAATGCCGTTCTGCATCCAAAGCTAAACAGGGGGATTCCCACCTAGGCGGGCAGTTGCCAAGCAACCGTCCATGAGCTGCCCAGAACGTTCCAGAGGAAGAGCTGCACACGGGCCTCAGTAAAGGGGGCACGGCTCAGTCTGGAGCAGGGGTGTGGAGCCTTTTCAGCCGGAGGGCCGCATTCAATTCCAGAAAAACTCTCCGGGGCTGCGTTCCAGTGGTGGGCGGGGCAAATGGGGTGGGGCCAAAAGTATGAAAAATACCAGCCTATTTTAGCTGAAAGCTCTGAGCACCAGTAGCTAAGCCTTAGGAGAGCCGGGTCAACTGTTGGGGGGGGGGGGCTGTGCAAAAATGGGGGTGAGCCCAAGGAAGTGGTGTGGGCATCTGGGGAAATAATAGAGGGCTGGATTTGGACTGCAGGGTGGGCTGAATCTGGCCATGGGCCTGAGATTTGACACCCCCATTCAGAGCCATGCACTTTGAACCTGGGACCTCCTACAACGCCAGTGAAAGGATCTTGGGTGGGCAGTGTTGGACAGAGACTGCCCAGGCTGCAGTCAGAGTAAATACGACTGAACCAGATGGACCTCCGGTCAGGACGAGGCAGCTTTACTTGTTCTGCGGATTCAGCTTGCTTGTTCCCTAGCCAGGGATCCAGTTAGAGCAGGGATGCGGGCCTGCGGCTGTGCAGAAGACATTGGACTCATCGACACCAGCAAGGACAGCCAATGGTCATGGAGGACGCGAGTCGGGGTTGGCCTGGTCGGGCAACTGCCGAGGGCCCGCCCCCCAGCAGGGGCCCACCGACCGGAGCCCCCTGGACTGGCTCCTCCTCCCCTTCCCCATGGCACCCCGCTTGTTCACTGGTGCCTCGCTCTGGCCCAAGCAACGGAGGAGGGCAGGAGCAGGAGATGCCGCCGCCTGGCTCCCTGCCTGCCAAGCAAGGAAGTGGGAGGAGGACGAGCAAGGGTGGCTGGTGACCATGGCGGGGAGAAGGGAGACTCACTGGGGGGGGGCGTGGAAGGTGCCTTTCCCAAGGGCCCTCAAAACCCTGGAGCTGGCACTGCTGGGGAATAGACTTGGGAGCCAGGGAAACAGGCTCAGAATAACGCTGCCTGCTCCCACGGGCCGGTGACAGTAAATTAAAACAACGGCAGCAAAGGAACAAGGGTGCAACTGTTCTTCACTCCCCGTTTCCTTCTTAAAGGGCAATGGAGAACGGATCAGATCTTCCCCAAGGGCCTTCCAAGACCTAGAGCTGGTGCTGATGGGAGTTGTAGTCCACGAACATCTGGGGTGTCACAGGGTACTTAGCCCTAGAAAGCCAGTGAGATGACATTCCCCAGTTGCCGCTTGGGTCGACAGATTTGTTCCACGTGTTCCCTCCCTTGTTTTTTTCCAGGAGGTTGACTGGGGTGCCCTCTTCGCCAGGAAGGTAACGCCCCCGTTTGTGCCGAACTTGAGAGGGGCTGCCGACGTCAGCAACTTTGACAAGGCCTTCACCTCCCAGAAGGCCGTCCTGACCCCTCCGGATTATCTCCCTCCTCTCACTGTAGAAGATCAGGCCAGGTTCAAAGACTTTGACTTCCTCTCCAAACACCTCTTGGAGGTCTGATTTTGGCTGGGGAACCAAGAGGCTGCTCATATATACGGACTTCAATTGCTGCTAGGAAAGAGACTTGGAGAACCTGGTCTGCGGAAGGGGACGCTTCCAAGCAGTGCTGTTTTTTCAGAGCTCGGTATATGAAGTCTTATAGGAAATGGTCCCTTTGTTTCCAGTGTGGATACAGAGAGTGAAACCTTCCTATCTTGAAAACTCCCCCCGCCCCCACCGGCCCATACTCTTGGGATATGCTTGGGGCAGATTCCAACTTTGATTTAGAGCAGAGCTGGGCCACTTGCAAATGTTTAAAAACTTGATTTCACTCAGATCCAGGAACCACTTAGGATGTGACCCGACTGTGCAGGAAGAGGAAGCACAAGGTGCCAGCAATTCCTGTTCGCTTCACATCTCTGTCTTGTCCGAAACAGAACTTGTTTGCATCTTCCACACCTGAGAAATGAATGAGCGCCCTGATTTCAGGGACAGTTTGAGTGTTTCTCTCGTGTTGGGAGATGCAGAAGTCCCGTATCAGCTGAAATGGAGTGACGGAGGAACAGGAAGCGTAAAGCACTCCCGCTCCTCTTCACAACACTGCCAAGATTTACATCACCCCACAGGTGAAACTCATCCAGGATGAAAGGCAGTACCTCTTTGAAGAAAGATCTAGCATGCTTACACACATTTCCAGCATGGGTGGTTGGCAGGGGAAAAAGGATGTAGAACCATGTGAAACCTCAGCTGGAATGAGTTTTGTTCCTGTAGGGGAATTTTGTGCTTCCTGTTCCTTCACAGTATTGTCACATCTCAAGCGGTTCCAAGTGAATCGAGTTTGTCGAAACCAGGACAACGAAGGATCTATTGACTTGAGGGCTGCTGAACAGAGAGTCTCCACCGGTGTCACATTCTCAAGACATGGGATGGCCCGTAGAACCCTTCCCACAATGTGCTGATAAAGTACACGGGAGTGGGTTATATACACCGTGTGCTCCTGACGAATGTGAAAGAGGAGTAACGGACGAATTCAGGACCGCCACGCAACGAAGTTTCACCTACGACTCGTTCACACGTGAACAGCACACCGAAACTGGCTTTGAGAGCTAAGGAAGAGTGACCCTTAGGCCCTTTTGGAGCACTTCTCCACTGTGCATCCTCCCCCTGCCATCCCCCACCCCCCTGACATCTGTGCATTGATGTAGAGGGCTGCCAGGGGAAACCTAACACACCGAAGCTTCCACACAATTGGGAACCTTGCAAAATCAGGATTGCAAATCGCACAGAAGTTGTAGCATGTACAGCGATGTGCAGCGGCTTTCCCTTTGCAGGCGCCCATGTCAACACGCAGCCGGTGGGGCGAACATGATGCGCATCATCGGAGAGCAGGAGCAGCGAGCCACATTGCTGTCCTTACGTCTACCCTGTGCACATGAAAGAGGGCGTTTGTCTTTGCCGAGATGTAACTTGTACTCTCCATGAAGAATGACACATTAAAATTCCAGAGTGTTTGCTCTCCGCGTGGGTTCAAAATAAAGAGGTTCCATTGTCTTTCCATCCCGACGACAGCAGAGATTGCGCTTTTCTTTTCCTTGTGAATGCAGCATTTTGATTTCCTGTTCTGCCTCTTAAAGGGTTTTGCTGTGCCAACATAGGTACAGCAAATGTGTTCCCCTCTGTTTTGTCTCCAGAGATGTCACGATAGGGCTGCTGTAAAAGATGCATGGATTCTGCTTTTTTTCCCCACTGAATTTCTTTGTCTTGTATAAAATACTGGCAAAGGGGTGAACATTGCAAAAAGTGTGTGGAAGAAGGGAGAGAGAGAATAGAACAGCTGGAGAATCCCCATCCCCTGGGCCTTGAAAAGAGAAACGCATACGTCTTTAGAGGAGCACAAGGTTTGATGTGCTGTTTTCAAGCCACCCGCTGTGATTTAATATTTAAAATTAAACTGTTTTGAATATGAATCCAGAGCGCGGAGCTGCTTTCCAGGGTGAACAGGTGGTAAAAATAATAATTACCACTGTTCTCTTGAGCATTTTGCAGAGCAAGCAGGGGGTTGACCGTGCACTGATCCAGCGCTTACAGGAGCTCCCCAGAGGGATCTGAGAACACCACTCCCCCCCTGCGCAACTCCTGCTCCCCTGAGGGAACCCCCTTGTTATCTCTGATCACAGATGTTCTTGGACGTCACCTCCTATCATCCCTCATCACTGCCTATGCTGATGGGAAGTGCAGTCCGACAACATCCAGAAGGCCCCGTTTACGTTAATTGCAGATGCTTAGTCCAAAACTCTTAATTGAAATGACAGTTGTACAAGGATCTTGAAAAGCTAACGCCAGTTCAGAGGCTAACATTTTAATACCAACTGCCCCAACCTGGCAGCTGCCCCCCGCTGAGGCAGGACTACAACTCCCACAATCCCCAGCCACGTTGGCTGGGGGTTGCGGGAGTTGTAGTCCTGCCTCGGCAGGGGGCGCACCAGTTGGGCTGTTTTAGTAGAACAATCTTTATTAAAGGTTTAAGGCACGACATGAAAAGTTGGAAGAGCTATGCCCGCTCCCCAGAGCCGATGAGGCGTTAGGACATGCAGCTGTCGAAGTCAGCGGTCCAGCAGCCTGTTGCTGGAGACTTCTCGCCCTGAAACAACAAGACCCTCCTTTCTGTTTCTCTCCAACTTAGCTGTCCGGCACGCTGGAAAGCATTTTGGGTGCCAACCTGAGAGGCTGCTAGGGGCCACCACCCAGTGTCAACATTCCCCACGAGGTTGCTTCATAGCAGGATTGTGGCCCCTTTGTACAAGGTCAGGCAGTGAAGAGGGCCGTTCTCCGGCAGCCAGCGCAAACGCACAGCTCCGTTTCCTGACGCGGGAGCTCATCGGCATGAACGGCAGCGATTGGTGCGACCCGGCCCTCTGTTGGCCCTTTGCTCGGCTGCTGCTGCCAGCTGGGCGGTCACACGACGCTGCCGTCCTCCCGGGGGTACAGCTTCTCCCAGGCCACGAGGCGGCAGGCGCAGAAGAACCTCCAGAGGTTGAGGAAGACCCCTTGGTCGAAAGGGTTCTCTGCCTCGCAGTGCCTCAGGTAGGAGATGCGGTGGCGGGACATGAACTCCCAGGTGGTGGTGTTGCAGGAGGCCAGGTACAGGTGCGAGGCCAGCAGCAGGGAGGCCACCACGGTGCCGACGACCGTCACGAGGAAGGCCGGGAGCAGGAGGACGTGCTGCCGCAGCCACGCCCAGGAGAACCGCCCGAACTCAAGGCCGGACCTGTGAAGAGGGGCGGAAGAAGGGGCCTTGCGAACCGCTCCCGGAGTACCGCCCCAGACCGCTGCGGAGCCCTTGCAAGCCCCCAAAATGCTCCACGTGCCTTCTCCTTTTGCCATCCTTACAAGGACCGTGGGGGGGGGGACCGGCCCCCTGAGGTTCCCCAGAGGGCCACGCCCCCTTCCCTGGGCTCCAGCCCTTTCCCTCAACCACCAATCATTTCCCGGATTTGTGCAGTCTCCCCGCCCCCCGTTCTAAAAGGCTGGAACGCCTCCCCTAAGGCTTAGTTCCTGGCTGTGAGCTTGACGCGGCAGCATGCTACAGTTTTCTACATTTTTGGCCCCACCCCTTTTGGATTTGGCCTCGCCCTTCAGCCCCGCCCACTGCCGGAATGCTGGCTGGGGCATGCTGGGAATTGTAGGACTTCTTTCTGTCTGCCTCAACATGCATGGGATTGTGCTGCAATTGACTGAAATGCATCTTATTAAATCAATTACAGTTCCTTCCATCAGGTGCTGTTAATGCCGTTCTCTTTTCCATGTCAATCACATGTAAGGGTGCAACCCTACGCATATTTAGACAGAAAAAGGTCCGACAACTCCCATGATCCTCTCCTCTCCATTTACTCTCACAACAGCCCCGTGAGGTAGGTCACACTGAGAGTCAGAGACAGGCTCAAAACTCAATTCGGCCCCTGGGCTAAAAGGGTTTGGCTACCCCTTCTGCAAAGTGTGGTTAATATCTCCCATATTGCAGGTGGGGCAGGGGGGCGGGGAGCTAAGAGACTGATCTTGAGCCAGGGAAGTCCCCAGTTCAGAACTCTCCTCTGCCACAAACTCGGTAAGTGGCCTTAATCAAGTTCCCTGCCACCTCTCTTTGCAAGGTGGGGATCACAGCCTTACAGGACCGTTGTGCTGAAGACAATATGTCAGTAGAGGTGCATGGCTCCGATTTCGGTGGGCCTGTGATTCCATTCTGGGTTTCAGTCAGAACCAGCCAGAACTCTAAAGGAGCTATCCAAGATGCTGAACCCATTTTGGGGATAGGGTTCAGCTCCTTGGATAGCTCCTTTAGAGTTCTGGCTGGTTCTGACTAAATCCAGAATAGAATTACTAGTCCACTGAAATTGGAGCCACCAGCCTCAATTTTAAAATATGAAGCACTGTGAATATTTGAAATATATAACTATCATAGCATCATTTATATTTCGTGGTCTTCCGAGGGGGAATATTTAAATGAACACCAAACAGGTGCATTCCCTACCATTGCAAATAAGACAACTCTTCTGGTTTTTTGGTGCTTACTGAAAACATTATTTTCCTGGGAACGCTTATTGGAAAAAGTATCTTGTCTTCTGTATACAGCAATAATTTACAGTATTTCATTACAATCTTGTACTGTGTTGTTTTGTACCTTGCTTAGAAATTTATCTTACTGGAAGTGATTCATATTAACTGTAAAATAAACAAATATATTTGTATGTAGGACCTTCTATCACTCCCTGGGAACTCCTGTGTTGCGATGATAGTCTGGAAATTTGCAAAACATACCCCGCCACATCCGCTTAAAAAAACCAATGTGCTCAAGGCTGCTAACAATAAAACAAAGCAAAAATAAAACAATAAAACAAAAATAAAACAATAAAACAAAAATAAAACAAAGGAAAAATAAATAAAACAAAGCAAAAAAAAAAGTGGACATGGTGGAACATTCAATAAAAACACATAAAGAAGAAAGAAGTAAATGCAGCCCCCAGATTAAAATCTACCCCAGCAGGAAAATCAGGTTTAGATGCCAAAAGCCTCTCTGGATAAAAATGTCTTTGGCTGCCAGTGGAAAGACAACAGAGATGGAACTTCCATGGCCTCTCTTGACAAGGAGTTCCAGTGGGCCACCACTGAAAAGGCTTTCTCTTTCCATCACAACACATTAGCTGTCTTGAGCAGGGCTGTGAGGGGCTCAAGAGAGCCTAACATCACCGATTATGGCTTAATTTGCTTTTGCTCTTGGCTGTGGGGTGTGTGCACCCCAGTGCAAAATGTCTGGGGATGCCCCACCATTACTTTCTAGGATGCCCCTAAGCACCAATTTGCCCACAGACACCACCTTGCCCCGCCTGGTTTTTATTTTATTGTATTTCTTATGATTTCTTTTCATCTCACCAGACTGCCTTCTGGGAAACAGGTCCATATTGTGAATGGGCAGGCTGCCACCATGGCAGCCATTTTGTGAGAGCGGCCACGACACTCCCTGAAAAGCCCAAATGTGCACACCTGCCCAAAAAGGCAGTGGAAGACACCTGATTATCCGCCACTTACCAAGCCACCGCCACGGCCCACAACAGAACCACAAGCTGAACGGCCAAATAGACAAGGAAGAGTGCGTGATTCCTCTCCCCGACACAGTTCTCAATCCAGGGGCAATGGTGGTCGTAGCGATGGACGCAGTGCTGACACGCCTGGCAGTGTTTTGCCCGCATCGGTTGCTATAAGAAGCAGAGCAGAAGTGTCGCGTCACATGGTTCCATTTCACAGAGGGGTTATGGGAACGCCATCCCCAAATCAGCAGGCTAAGAGTTGTAGGGCTTGTAGGACTTTTCTTTTTTCTGCAATGGACTGAGCACAAGTCCCCCTCTGGAAGCGGTTGCATTGTAAACTGTTTTATACAGGGCTCAACCCCCCCACCCCCAAATGGGCAATTGTGTTGGCCATAAGAAAAATCCCCAAATCCATATTCGAGTATCACCTTTATTAGCCCGACCAAAAGATCACCCCAAAATGTGCAAGCTTTTGAGATCTCCAGATCTTTTCATCAGGCGAGATGTTACAAAAAGCAGGCTGGCAGGGATTTTGGAATCACTGGGGATTGTGTAAGCCAAGTTGAAGACTTTGCAAACAAGGATAAATATTTTAAATTGCGTATCTCTGGCCAAAATTGAACAGGATAGAGGACAATTTGCAGGGGAGGCTCAGTGGCCACCTTCCTCTGCAGATCAATACCCTGCCAGTCACTTTTCCCATAGCTGGGATTTCCAGAAAACATCATATGGGGCAGGCAGGCCGGCGGGCGGGCGGGAGAAGGTTGCAGGGTAACTGGAATGTCAGGGGAAGGAGAGCCAGTATGGTGCAGTGGTTAGAGCACTGGACTGGGGAGACCCAGGTTCAAGTCCCTCCATGAGCCATGAAGCTCCCTGGGTGACTTTGGCCCAGTCCCTGACTCTCAGCCTACCCTACCTCACAGGGTTGGTGGGAGGTTCAACTGGAGAGGAGGAGGGCCATGTAAGCCACCATGAATTCCTTGCAAGAGGAAGAAAGGCAAGATATAAATGCAATCATTAAAAGTAATAGTGTAATAATAAGGGGTTAAACACCTGCCCACCTTCTCCCCTGCAAAAATTGCCTCGACTCCCCTCCTTTGCCACCATCGGCCACAGGGAAGCACTGACCTGGGTTCTCAGAACTCGAGCTCCGAACGTTCAGCTCCAAGCGACAGGCGAGTGAGAAATCTAAATCGGAGTAGTTTTAGTGTTCTTGGTAAAGCCGGGGTGTTGAGGTCCTTCAACCTCAGGGCCAAATAGTTTCAGGGAAGCTCTCGGCGGTGGGCGGGTGGGCCATATTTGGTCCTCAAACGGAAAGTGATGCAATTATCTGCGGGGAAGTCGCTTCCGCTCCCTTTCACGGGTCATGGCAGAAGGAGGTGGCCCTACGTGGAATGCCGGGGAATGGCATGCAGATATGTGTCTACCCATATCCACACAGTCTTCCCTAAGCCCCAGAGGTTTTTTTTTCCTTCAAGGAGAACCAGGTCCGTCCGTCCGTCCCCTCCCCCAATGGCGTACCTTCAGCATGCAGTAGCCACAGCGCCGGAGCCGAAGGGCTGAACCTTGCTGCGATATCATGGCTTTCTGCTCTCCACTCACCGATTCCTACCAGCAACGACAAAATAGCCAGTTGCGGAAAAAGGCACAGAGAGAGGGAGAGGGATGTAAACACGGCTTTGAAGCATTTAAGACTCTAATGTGTATCTGGTTTGATTTGTACCCCGCCTTTCTACCAAGGAAATGGCGCTCCAGTCGGCACTCCAAAGAGTCTTAATCAGCCTACCACAAGCTGGTGCCCTCCAGACATGCGTTGGACTACAACTCCCAACATCCCCCAGGCGGCGTGAGATGGGGGAAGCCAGGCCATTCCACTTAAAAAAAAAAAAAAATCCTCTTCCCCCCTCATCCCTGTTTTCCTTGTATGTCATCTCCTTTTGGATTGCAGGTAGGGGCTGCCTCGTTTTACCATTTCTCCAGGAGCCCTTTTGGCTGTGGAGCAGGATAAAAAAGGCACTTCAAATAAATAAATACACCCACATGTGGAGGGACTGTAGCTCAGTGGTAGAGCCCCTGCTTTGTATGTAGAAGGTCCCCGGTTCAATCCCTGGCAGCATCTCCAGGGAGGGCTGGAAAAACTCCTGCCTGAACCCCTGGAGAGCCACAGCTGCCAGCCAGTGTTGACAATACTGGGCTAGATGGACCCAGGGCCTGGTGACTCGGTGGAAGGGAGCTTCCTATGTTCCTTGTGTGTGTGCATGTGTACACACACACACACACACACACACACAAAGCCTTTCAAGATAATATTTTCTATCGTTTGTATTTTATTAATTAAAAGCAATTAAAAAGCAACCCTAAAGCAGGGATCACCAATGCAGCAACCACAGGATGGTGCCTGGGAAGGGTTCCCAATGTGGCATTTGCAGGCACCCGCAAAACTTTTTTTAAAAATTCCCATTTTAAAAAATATACATACATGGATCTGCATATATCCATAGCAATGAATGCGCATGAACTGCATACAACTTTCTGGCAATTGTACATCGGCTTCAACAAAAGCGGACCAAATATCCAAATGAGTATCCATTTGAAGGTGGCGTCTATATGCCGCCCGTTCAAATACTGAAAGCGTTGTGAAGTCCTCCACGCATTGCATTAGAGGAGGTGAGGGTTTATCATTCCAGTGTTGTGAAATCAGTCTTTCAGCTGTCAAAAGGAGAATCCGTGTACTCTGACCATTCATTCATTTCCAAGAAGCAGGTCAATCATTTGAAAGAGTGTGACATCAGTGAATATCAAAGACTGTTCCAGTTCAAAATTTATCTGTGTAAGAACCTCCTCCCCAAAAGACGCAACTCCTGGACACTGCCAAAACATATGTTCAAAGGCCGCATTAGCTGCGTTGTACCGCCAGCAATTAGCCAAATTACACAATTAAAGAGACATTGGGGTGTCCAACCGACACGAAGCAGAGGTTTTTGCTGAATAAGACCGTATCCTCCCTTATGAACCTGCCCGTGTCCTGAGATCTTCTGGGGAGGCCCTCCTCTCAGTCCCACCGCTGTCATTGGCACGTGTGGTGGGAACCCGGGAGAAGGCCTTCTCGGTGGCTGCCCCACGGCTGTGGGACACCCTTCCCAGGGCGGCTAGGATGGCTCCCTCCTTGATGTGTTTCCGGAGGCAGGCTAAAACATTCTTGTTCCAGCAGGCCTTGGGACATCGTTGGAACCTAGGGGTAAGCTGCTAAAATGCTGTTTTAAAATGCTGTTTTAATGTTTTAATATAATTTTAATTGTCTTGTTTAATTTATATTTTAACTTTTGTATATTTTCTTATGTTTTAATTGTATATGCTTTAGTTTTTGTAAGCCGCCTTGTGTCCCAGTACTGGGAAAAAGGCAGGGTATAAATAAATATAAATAAATAAGACGCAGCCCAAGATCCACTGATGCGACAGGTGGATGCCCAAGCGGTGATCCACTCATGGGCATTTTGGGGTGGGGCCCGCGGCAGGTTCTCCAATTCCCAAATGCGCCCCCAGGCCGAAAAGCGTTGCGCCCGCCTTCACCCCAAGTGGCCACACTTACCTCCTCATCCTCATCATGCTCCACGTAGCCCGGATCCATGAGAGAGACCACAAAGTAGAGCAAGACGGAGCAGAGGACCAAGGAGACGAACCACAAGGGCCGCAGCAGTTCCCTCCGCTCGACCTGCCTCTGCAGATCTGAAGAAAAGGGAGACAAACGGATCTGGGCAACTGTCCTGATGTACAGCCGTAGCACAGCCTCCGGCACGCCAGCGTGCGCACTCAGAGCAATGACGTGCAGCTCGAATCCCTGTGCCTGGCGAGTGGCGGGAGGCGTCTGGATTGGCCAGGCCTTGTAGAAATGCCACGGTCCAGGATGTGCGATATCGGCCCCTGGGACTGGCTGGCTGTATGAATGCTCTGGATCGGCTAGGCCTAATGGAAACACAGGAGAACCTCGCCTTCTTGGCTGCGCCTAGTCAAAACCGCAGGGCTAATTTGGTGCCGAGAGGGCTCATCCCAGCAAGGCCTGCCTGGTGCCAACACGGCCATCATTTCGACACCAGGTGAAGGCTTTCCCCTCGTCCCAGGCGAGGTATGTTGATGGTATGTTGTTGGTATGTGATGGGCTGTTTAATGCATCAGTCAGAGCATTTGGTTGTCACTGATGTTTTCGTTGTTTGTTTATTCATATGTGCCTGCCTGGATCCTAAGATCATCTTCAGGCGTCCTTCTCTGTGAGCCCCTGCCAAAGGAAGTGAGGCAGGTGGCTACCAGGAGAAGGGCCTTTCCTGCTGTGGCCCCCCTGGCTGTGGAATGAGCTCCCTAGAGAGGTTTGCCTGGCACCTACATTGTACTCCTTCCAGCGCCAAGTGAAGACCTTTTTATTCTCCCAGTATTTTAGCATTTCAGCTTCCTACTCTTTCAGCTCTGGTGTTTCAAGCCTGTATTTTAAACCTCTGCATTGCTGCTAGGTTTAATTCTGGTTGCACTGTTATTTTGTGGCTTTAACCTTTCATATTTTATATTGCTTTACGCTGCGCTTTGGGGGTTTAATTTTTGTCAACCGCCTAGATAGCTTTGGCTATTGCCCAGTATAGAGATGAAACAAAATAAATAATTCATTTAGAGGATTTTTGTCCCGCTCCTCAGCCAAAAGAGCTCCTGGAACGGCTTACATATGATTGGTAAAACAAGGCAGTCCCTGCCCCCGCGGGCTTACAATCTAAAAAAGCAAAAACAAGAGCCACAACACACAAGGAAATAAAGATGGGGAGGGAAGGGGGGGGGAGTCAGCAGGGCTGATGAAATGGTCTCGTCTCCCTCAGTACAGCCTCCTGGAATGGCTGCTGGGGGCAACATTTGAGGGACAAGGAGCCTTTATGGGCTTGTGTTATTTTAGTGGAAATCGTTTTGAGCCTTTTAAAATTTTCTATGTGTGAATCTTGTTATCAGGCCCCTCGAATCCTTTTAAAAGAGAAAAGTAACCTAGAAATCAAATCAATCAATAAATCTAATTTGAATTCATTTTCTAAAGAATTTGTTTTCCAGTTTTTAATTTGCAAATACAAGAGTAACAAACAAACAGAAACAACCGCGGCGGGGGGGGACGACAAAAGAGAGAAAAAAGGGGAAAAAACACAAAAGAATGTATCATAAAACATATCCAGGCACAATAATTATTTACAACACCCTAAAGATAAAAAGAAAAAGAGGGGAAAAGAAGGATTTAACCCTCTATCTAAAGAAACAACCAAATGGAATTGGCAGCTGTAGGAGACACGTTCAAAAGCAGCAAGAGCAGTAAGACCTTCAGTCCATTGCATGACAGATTGGGGGTGGTGCTGATCTGTATCAACACAGCTGCCTGAGTTTTGGGGCCCTCTTTGGGGATGTGGCTGTGGGGCCTGTCATGATGAGCATCTGCACTTCCAAAATGACCACAAACCCAGTGCCACAGAGAGAGAGAGAGTGTCTTCTCTGTGGTGGCTCCTTGTCTCTCTGGTCTTTTGGTGCTGGTCAAGTAGTTTTCATCTGTTCTCCCCCATTTTACCCTCACGACAACCCTGTGAGGTAGGCTTGGTAGATTTTGTGTGCGTGTGTGAGAGAGAGAGAGAGAGAGAGAGAGAAAGTCGGGTGGCCGGGCATCTCCCTTCCTTCGCCATGCATAAGTGGCCATCTAAACGAGAATGACTGGCTCAGTTTGGCTGGATGAACTTCATGGCAGGGTGGCGATTCAAACCGGGGACTCCCTGGTCCAGCTCTGGACCATTGATCTCTCTCTCTCTCTCTCTGGTGCAGCCTTCCCCAAGCTGGCGCCCTCCAGATCTTCCTGGACTACAACTCCCATCATCTCTCACCATGGGCCATGCTGGCTGGGGCTCATGGGAGTTGGAGTCCAATGCAGGGGGAGGGCGCGCGGTTGAGGAAGGGGGCTTTTGGGGGGTGCCTCACCTGTGGGGTGCAGGAAAAGCCCCAGGGTGATGCCCCCGCTGAGACCCATCTGAGCTGCCCGCACCAGCCAGGCGCCGCCGGCTGCCCCCGCTCGCATCCTCCGCCCGGAGCACCGGACACCCGGCCCGCTACTGAGTTGCCAAGTGCGGAACTGCTGGAGCCCCGCCCACTCCTGGGGAGGCGGTTGGATAGCCACGGCGAGCAGGGGGCGCGCCCAGCTGGGCATGCTGGGAGTTGTAGGACTTTCCCGTTCTCCGTCTTAAACGTGCGTAATGATGCGCCCTAAGGACATAACCCCGTGCATGATGAGACAGAAAAAACAGTGTCCTCCCGCTCCCAGCATGCCCAGCCAGCCAGGGAGTTGAAGGACCTTTTCTGTCTCACCATGCATAGGATTGCGCCCTAAGGATTGTATTATCCTGGCCTTGTAAATGCCAGAAGAATAAATACTCAAAACAGCCCCGCTGTTCTCTTTTCTGCGTCTTTGATGTGTAAGGGTGCCATCCTGTGCATGTTGAGGCAGAAAAAAGTCTGACCACTTTTTTCTGCCTAAACATTTTTCTGCTGGGAACTGTGCGGCGGGCGTTCCTTGTGGGTGTGAACATGCATGGAATTGAGCCCTGACTGACTAAAATGCATCTTGTTCAATCCATTGCAATTTTCCCCATCAAGTGACAGTGCTGTTACTGCTGTTCTCTCTTCCATGTCTTTGATATGTAAAGGTGCAGCCCTGTGCATGTTGAGACAGAAAAAAAAATCCTGCAACTCCCAGCATGCCCCAGCCACACATGCTGGCTGGGGCATGCTGGGAATTGTAGGACTTCTTTCTGTCTGTCTCAACATGCATGGGATTGCGCCGCAATTGACAGAAATGCATCTTCCATCAGGTGCTGTTAATGCTGTTCTCTTTTCCATGTCAATCACATGTAAGGGCGCAACCCTACGCATATTTAGACAGAAAAAGGTCCGACAACTCCCATGATCCTCTCCTCTCCATTTATTCTCACAACAGCCCTGTGAGGAAGGTTATACTGAGAGTCAGTGACAGGCTCAAAGTTGCCAACTGGGGACAAAAATCTTCGGAGTCCCAGCCCAGCATTCTGACCACTACACCACACTGGCTCTCCCTTGCCATTTTTTAACCTCATTTCCCATCTATGAAGACGCGTGGGCATGGAATCTTTAATATGGGCGTCGTGCATGTGGTAAAAAATGAGATCGGGTATAGACAGAAGACTGAGCAGCAAATGGGCCCCTGCCACAGGCTCACCAGGTGGGTTTCAGCAAGTCCATGGTGGATCATAACACAGACTTGCGAGTTTGAAACGTTTTGCTCTAAATCCCTATACAGATGTGATGTGTTATGCTTGGAACTGCCTCCCAGAACACTGACATGATAGCCCTTCTCTTGCGTCCTTCAAATCCCTCAAATTAAAACTCATCTTTTCTATGAAGCCCTTTGGCTGAACCCCCTATCACTTCTATCAGCCTGCCACAACCCTAAGCCCATGACAGTGTTTCATAGAATCACAGAATAGTAGAGTTGGAAGGGGCCTATAAGACCATCCAGTCCAACCCCGTTCAGTGCAGGAATCCAAGTCAGAGCATCCCTGACAACTGGCTGTCCAGCCTCGTCTTGAAGGCCTCCAGTGTGGGAGAGCCCACCACCTCCCCAGGCAATTGGTTCCACTGTCATACTGCTCTAACAGTCGGGAAGTTTTTCCTGATGTTCAGCCGGAATCTGGCTTCCTGTAACTCAAGCCCATTCTTCCGTGTCCTGCACTCTGGGATGATTGAGAAGAGATCCTGGCCTTCCTCTCTGTGACAACCTTTCAAGTACTCGAAGAGCACTATCCTATCTCCCCTCAGTCTTCTCTTCTCAAGGCTAAACATGCCCAGTTCTTTCAGTCTCTCTTCATAGGGCTTTGTTTCCAGTCCCCTGATCATCTTTGTTGCCCTCCTCTGAACCCTCTCCAGCTTGTCTGCATCCTTCTTAAAGGGTGGTGCCCAGAACTGGACACAGGACTCCAGATGAGGCCTAACCAGTGCTGAGTGGAGGGAAACTAGCACTTCCCAGGATTTGGAAGCCATGCTTGTGTTACTGTAGCTTCAGTTGGATATGGCTTCCATGTTGACCCCTGCCTCAGCTCCCCTTTCTTTCCTCTGTTGCTTCACGGTCTCACATTTTAGTTTGCAAGTTCCTTGGGGACAGAGCTGTTGCCTTGTAGTGCCTTGTACTCCGTAAAGCAGCAGCACTCTGGTGGCACCACGAGAAACCACATCACAGTAATACATTAGGATGATGTGGTCCTTTGCCAAACAGGCAACTTCTGTGCCCAGAGAGACTGATGAATGGATGTTGTTGGTTGGTGACTGCTGCTATCCTGGTGAGGAAAGTTGGGCGCCATTTTGTGCTCTGGCTGCAACACATTCCAGCCATTTCTCAGGGTTTCTCATCATCTTCTCCTGAGCTCTAGGTTTGTACTGTGGGAATGAGGATTTCATGGTATCCAACATGGTTCCTGTGGTCCACAACATAGACACCCCTCTTGGCCCCCACAGGGTTCCCTGCCCCTCCTGATTTTTATTTTATTTCTTAATATGTTTTGAATTAAAACATTGTTTTAAAACTGGGAGGCTGCAAAGCAAAGTGCTGACCTCCAACGCCATCTTGATTTGAGCTCCAAAGAGTGGTTTTAAAAAAATTATTATTATTATTTACATTTCTATACTGCCCAATAGCCAAAGCTCTCTGGCTGGTTTTGTGTTTCAGAGTTCAGATCCCACCTCTGCCTTGGACGTCTGTTTTTGGGTGAGTGACTTTTTTTTTTTTTTTAGTCTCAGTTGGCCTGCTGGGAAATGAGTGTTTTGTGACTGGCCGTGCCCACTCTGGCAGCCATTTAATGAATGGGCAAGCCCCACCCTCATGGCAGCCATTTTTTGAGAGCACCCATAACACTCTCAAAACTCCAGATGCTCCCACCAGCCTAAAAATGTTGGGGACCCCTGTTAATCAGGCTTGTACCAGCCAAAAGCCCAGGTTTTCTGCCATCTCTGCCTTTTTTACTGTTATTATTATTAATAAGTTTAACTGGCTGTATCTATTGTGCCATAACATTGATGAGGAATGGTTTTTAACCGTTTTGTTCTTCTTGGAAGCCTCCTTCTGCACTGTAAAGGTTGGATGATCAATTTCCTCAAAAATAAATCACACACACACACACATACCATCATGATCAGGCTGAGCAAAATTAGCTTCCTCATTTATTGACAATGTATGACAGCAAACGGAATAGTTAGTAATTGTCCAAATTAAAAATCTCATCACAAACACCAGGTGCAAGAAGAGGCTGTTCAAAATGGAAAATTCAGTTAAAACTGCAAGGAACTGACAGCTAAGTCACCTCTTTCTCCATTCTGGTATGACTTGAGTATGTAAACCAGACCTACCCTTAACAGATCACCAGGGGAAGCAAGTGTTATTTTTCTTTTAATTTGGAAATACACACTTCTGATCCATTTCAAGCCATATCATCTGCTTTAGGGTTGTTATTACTGGAAGAAAGAAAATAAAGTTAAGGGCCTGGTTCACAGACAACACTAAGCTATGGTGTGGTTTGTTGAATGCTGTCTTGTTGTGCCTGAACACATCCCTGCAAACAAACCATGGTTTGTTAATCAGTTACAAACCACAAATAGAAATCATAGTTTGTTTTTGGCATACACAATTCAGCTGTTTAACCATGGCTTGTCATGATGTCTGAACCCTGAACCGCGGCTTATCCCTGGCTTGTTTGAGCCACCATCTACCCTGAAACAGAGGAAGCAGCCTGAAAATAAAACTGTTGTGAAGACTGGCAAAATGGGTGGGGAGAAACAAACCAGAAATAGGGAAAACAAGCTTGCCATGTTTACTTGTCTATGAGACAAAACATGGCTATGGCAGCAAACCGTGTTAGCACAATTCATGGCTTAGTGTACGTGCAAACGCAGCCAAGCTCTCCCAGGCGAATAATTATTTGGAATCAAAACCGAATTGGTAATGTAGCAGGCTGGTCTCTTCCAGAAGAGGTATTTCTCCATCTGACCCTGCTGGGTCATACCACCACCTCGGCCACTCTTAAGCCATGAGCTGTGTATCTGAGAAGAGCAACTGAGAGGACCTCTGGCCAAGAGAGAGCCTATGAACATCTAGTATTTATTTATTACATCTCTACTCCGCCTTCCTTCCAGGATGGAACTCATCCTGGGTTTTCCAGATGGTCACCCACCTAGGCACTCACCAGAAGTAGACCTCCTTAGCTTAAACAAGGATGTTGCCTTCACATGAGGACAACAATAATCCAAAAGAAAATAAAGTAGCTTAAAATCACGATCATCAAAAAAATAAGGTGAAATACAATCAGAACGCATCAAAGTTAACTTCTTTCCTTTTCTGCACTCACACAGCTGGAGCCAGGATATGCCTTCCGCAGGAGAAAGGGCTCTGGTTATGGAAGGTCCCTCTGCCTGGTGATTCTCCGCTCCCCCCATACACACACTGGAGATCAACCCATTCACCAGGATCCCCTGACTCTCTGTGTAGCATTTTCAGGGGGGTTGGAGGGACTACCCTGGGAAGGAGGGGCCAAGGAAGTCCACTTTCATGAACCAGTGTCCTCCTGGATCCAACCCGCTGGTGGCAAGGAGTTGGGTATCTATTTTACTGGTCTGAGGAACCACCAAACCAACTTTGAAAAACAAGAGAAGATTGGGGGGGGGGGGGGCTAAACATAAGGTAAAGACGAGGCAGTGTCCTCAACCGCTAGATTTGGGGTGCCATTCCTGGCTGTAAGTTTTTTTCTAGTTTCTCTCCCCCCCCTTTTTTCCCCTGTCTCCTCCCCACCAGGCCTCCGTATTTCTAGTAACACGTGAACTGGAGAAGAAATGGAAACTTCTACATTGGCCAGAATTTCAGCAGTCTATGATGGAACTAGCAGCCGCTGGGCAAATGAACACTGAACAACGTATAATGTGGTTTTAATCAGGTCCTGGATTTTTCTTATTGTTTAAAAATTGTTTAGATGTGTGTGTGCTGTCTGTTTCTATATTTGTATGTAAACAAGTTTTTCTACTATATATAATGTATTTTAATGGTTTTTAACCTTTGTAAACTGGCCAGAGAGCTTCGGCTATGGGGCGGTATGGAAATGTAATAAATGAACTGAACTTCACACACTGTGTTTGTTTCATTCTGTTCCTGACCAAACAGGTGGGCCGATACCGCCCACATTTAAAGCCCAAATGTAAAGTCAGTGGGATTTATTCGTTTATTACATTTCTATACCGCCCCATAGACAAAGCTTTGAGGCCCAGGTGACTTCACCAGCCACATCCACGTCAACACCTGGAATGGTTCCAACCCATTTCTCAGATGCACTCAAGATATATTTGGGGTGGAAAGAAATTAGGATGTACACTGATGCCTAAATTTGCAACTGAAATGGACGGGAAGGGAGAATTACGGAGAGTGAATGGACAGAGGTGATACAGAGGAGCCACAGTTGGCAAGAACACAGTGCCAGCACTTTTTTATAAGCAGGGACGCCGACGTCAGCTGCCACCCCGCTCAGACGTCCCTGTTCCTCTGAGCTTAGCTGGAAGGAAATGAATTTTCCCAGCAACAATATAATGTCCGCGGTTGCAATGGAAAGTGTTTTGGGGTGGCTCAGACTTGAAGGGGCAATGAAGACCCATTTGCTTTGCAAAAGACCTGCTCCTGGTGGAGATGAAAATGGCGAGAACTGGTTTGCTGATCAACTTTTTGATCCAGATCATCTTGGGGGTTCTCCTTAGGGGCGTGGCTAGGGAGACTGCCATGATGAGATCCTGCACATCAAATTCTACCATTATGATGTTACTGGTGGGTAACGTTACACCAGGGCTGCAGAACCCATGGGCCACATTCCATTCCGGAGAAGCTCCCGGGGGCTGCATTCCAGTGGTGGGTGGGGCTGAAGGCAAAGGGGAGGGGCCAAAAACACCAGCTTAAAGTGTCTCTTCCTGCCAGTCACTCAGCCTTAGGAGAGGCACTTCAAACTTTTAGAATGGGGGAAAACCTGCAAAGGCAAGAAACTACCCAGTGACTTGCAGTCGGGGGAAAGGGGATGGGGCCAGGGGAAGGGACTCCTGGAGAGCCAAATTTGGCCCCTGGCTCTGAGTTTCTGCCAGTATCAAGGCAGGCAGGAAACCCGGCATCCTCTTAGATCAGACACAAACTCTGGGGGAACAGCAAAGTGAAAGATGCCAAAGAACCTCAACCTTTGTCAAATCTTCCAATTTATATACATTCACAACGGACACAAAAGATACGCTGAAGAACAGTTAAAAAAGTAAAGAAAAAGGAAGACGACAAGAAGGCACAGCTCTCCTGAGATCCAAACACAGTCTACAATTAATAACTGCATGGAGTTAGACCGGCTGTGGTGGGAGACAGCAACAATAACCACCCCAGTGCCTTTCCAAATAAGTTCGACATCCCAGGGACATCCTTATAAACATTCCTCTCCAACCTCCCAAGCATTCAAACATCATCCGTTCTAGCAATACATCAAGCCAGAGCTAATGCACGACAGTAGAGAAACGCCTGGATCTGTCTTTGAACTTATAATTGATTTAGGGGATTCGTGTAGAGGGGGCCATAGCTCAGTGGCAGTGCCCCCACTTTGCATGCCCAAGGTCCCAGGTTCAATCCCTGGTGTCTCCAGGTTGGGCTAGGAAAGAATCCTGCCTGAAATCCTGAGAGCTGGTCGGTGTCAACAATACTGGTCTAGACAGGCCAAGGTTCTGACTCAGGAGAAGCCTTAGTTGCACTGGGGATTGAACCTGAGAGCTTCTTCACGCAAAGCAGGGGCTCTAACCACTGAGCTATACAAATATGGTAAGATTCTAGTTCTCATGGTTCTGAACTGAGGGGTGAATCAGCTAGGAACGTCTGTCTTCTCCTGAGTCAGACCCTGGTCCATCTAGGCCAGTACTATCCACACTGACTGGCAGCAGCGGCTCTCCAGGGTTTCAGGCAGGAGCTTTTCCAGCCGCACTTGGAGAGGCTGCCAGGGATCGAGCCGGAGACTTTCTGCATGCAAAGCGGGGGCTCCACCACTGAGTGGCAGCCCTTCTCAGCTCCGGCCCTCTGCTTGGCGGGCGGCCGCAAAATACAGAATTGCATCAGGTCATCTGGTGCTGTCCCAATTTCAGAAATCTCTGGAGATGAATTGTACGGGTTTTAGTCGATTATCACACAATCAAATTGTAATAGGAATAAAGGAATATTATCAAAAGGCGTGGGGGGGAGATGGGTTGGATGCAGATTTAGACATCCTTAGAGCAGACCCACTGAAATCAACAGGACTCAAAACAGCCATGACTCGGAGTAGATTTCAACAGGTCCGCTCCCAATGGATGACCAAATCTGGATCCAACCTGATGTGTGTGCAGGTTGCAGCGGGCACATCTCAAAGGAAGCGCTCCTCCGTGGAGTGTTCTCTTCTAAGGCTGTGCCTGCTGCCCACGCTTTTTGTATAGTCGCGTATTAAAATAATTAACCTTTTTTTCTTTTTAAATGGCTGCCATGATAATGGGGTGGAGGAGGGTGTCCAGTTGATCAAAAGATTTTAACCCACAAATCAACCAGCTAAACATTGCAATTTTAGCGTCCAATCTCCTGACTTCATCCCAGAAATTCTCCTTCCCACCCTGCCTAGGTTCCTGTCGTGTTCCATCCTCCTCCTTCCCAGCCCATAATTCCTAGGGATGCCGACAATACTGGGCTAGATGGACCAACGGTCTGACTCTGGAGAAAGCAGCTTCTGATGCCCCCGCTTTGGGGCACTGCAGCTCCCTATTAAAAGGGGATTAGACAGCTTTGTGGAGGGTAAGGCTTTCAATAGCTATATGCTACCCCTGAGATCAGAAGCAGTACACTGGGGGATTCAAGCGGGAGGGTGCTGTTGCGCTCATGGCCTACTTGTGGGCTTCCCATTCAGGACATGTGCCTGGCCATCATGCAAAACAGAACGACTAGGCAGGCCTTTGGTTGGATCTAGCACGGCACTTCTGGGGTTCTTATGGGCCACTGTCTCCAGGCCTGATGTGGTGTCGAAACAGAGGATGTGCGTGAATATGGGAGGTTTTTCTTTTTTCTTTTTCCTTAACTTCTATTCATTGCCTTTACTTACTTGAGAGGCAAAGGCAGGATCAAGCCACCATTCAAATACTAGCAAAAGGGGAACCACTAGGGTGGGGTGGGTGTAGGGGTGGAAAGACAGATTTTAGAGTGCAGGCACTCTGGCGGGGAGGGAAATATGTCTCTCCAGACACAGAGACACATTGCCTCCTCCCTCCCTGTGGGGTCCCTCCTTAGCAGAGGTCAAATTGCCCAGTGTGCACGACAGAAAGATACTGCACCAACTGCAACTGGGTTCCCAAGTGGAATGCTTTATTTTTCCCACAGGAGTGAATGGCAGCTTCCTGCCCCCACCTAGAAGTCAATGGAGGAACTAATGGTGTGGACTGCCGGTGTGGGGTTTAACCTGCCTCCTTAGTCCCTGGTGAACCCAGGTTTTGTTTTTTGTTTTTAGCAGAGTGGGTTGTGCTCCTCCCCTAACAACCTCGAACACCCCAGTCTACACCCTACAACGGCTGGGGTTCAACTGCTCGGTCACGCCGGAGCGCGACAGATCTCTAAGGTACTGGCTTACACACAACAGCTATTCACGGTTAATATGAAAATAAAAGGGACCTGACCTTTTGTAGCTTAAAACACAGAAAGCAAACCCCAGAAAAGGCAGTTCCTTCTCCTAACATAATGCATTCAAACTGTCGCATGCAATATGGAGAGATACTGCTTTAGCGCAGCTTTTCCCAACCTGGGGGGCCCCCGCAGATGTGCCGCCAGGTTGCAGAGGGCTGAACTGTAGTGCTAACAGAGAAATTCCAGCTCGCTTTCTGGCATTAAAAAATGGCCGTTTGCACCCAAACGTTGCTTTGCTGTACAGCCAGAGGCTTCTTCAACCTGGTCCTCTCCAGATGGTTCGGACTACAACTCCCAGCATGCCTGACTATAGGCCCTGCTGGGAGTTGAAGCCCAAAACATCTGGAGAGGACCAGGTTGCAGAAGTCTGCCTTAGTGTTATACTAACCGAGTTATCAACATCATTTTTATTTTGAAAAAAAACTTAAACCTCTCACCCATAAGGTATCGGGGGGCCTCAAAACAGTGATTCTGGCAGGAGGGACTCTCTGCCCCTTCTTCTCATGGATGCGGAGACTGCTTGCTCCCTGCTGTGCTTCAGTGACACTCACTGGATGTTGAGAAGGGATGTTGAGAAAGGGCTGCTGCTACCGCTCAGAAGGAGTCAGGAATACAAAGGTACCAGAAGGGTTAACTACATGCTACGTTAAATGCCTAGTGTGTAGGCAATCACAACTTTTTGACTTTTGTGTAAGCGCACAGGCCCCTGATCTGGACCACTGCATGTGGGTGGGGGTTTAAATCTGCCCACTTAGCACTTTTTTTGTTATATTCCCCTCCCGCCACCCAATGCAGTGGTTTCAGAAAGAAAATAACCTCCACTGGCTCCAACAAAAGCCTCCATTGGCACCCCCAAAAACCCTCAGTTGCCCCCCCAAATTCTCTACTGGTGCCAAAGAACCCTCACCACTGGGGCCAACCCCCACGCTCCATTGGCACCCTCAAAAAACTCTCCATTGCCCCCCCCCAAACCCTCCACTGGCACCAAAAAACCCTCCATTGGCGCTGAAAACACCTCCATTGGTGGTGGCAGATATTTAAAGAAAAAATGTGGCTGGGTGGGAAGGTTTAACACCGCATCCCACTACTGTACATGCTGTTCTTGATCTGGATCAGGGCAATTTGCTGATGAGGCAGAGCCAACCTGTCCTTGTCTGCCTCTGGACCACCAGTCTCGCTATCACCCTGTTTAACTCTGCTAAGGGGACCCAAATGCACCCATCTGAAGCCAGCCGCTCTTTTTGATGGAGTCACAAGACCTCATGCAACACAAATGGGAGCACAGAAATCTAGAATTGAAAAGAAACAGGGGTGGGGGTGGGATTATTCTATCCATCTTCAGGCTAGATTGTCGCTCTGACGTCCATTTGAGGCTTTTCCTGTTCTCTATAAAAGTCTGACAGATACATGATGCCTCTGTTGTTTCTTTCCTTTTCTTTTTTTATACAGAAATCATACCATGCACACAAACTCCAATTTGTACTTTTTTAAACAAAAAAAAGTCGGGGGGAGGGAAATCCACAATTTAAAGGAAAGCATTTTTTGTTGTGCAAAATGGTCCCCCTCCAGCAACTTTTCTTCAGGTGCAATTTTGTTTTTCCTCTGTCTGCTGGGGGTCTTTTTTTTTTTTAGACGTACACGCACCCGCACGCTCACCCACACACACAAATATTCATAAAGGCTCCTTCCAACAGCTAAGCTGGTGAGAAAGTCCAACCTATGTACAGTGAACTGGAGAGATGCTGGATACAGAGCCAGGCAGGGATGCCACGTTCGCCTCTATCTAGACGTGTCCATGTTCTCGTCCATAAAGTTATTGCAGTGTTCTATGACTTTCCTAGAAAGAGAATCGAGGAAGAGCTTAGGAAATAGCAAAGAAGGCAGCTTGCAATGAGGAACACACACGCGCGCGCACCCATTGTATGGCTGGCTATAGATTTTGACCCGGGGTGGGAGGAGAACTCAGGGTTGTGCGATCTACTTTGTTTTTTTTACCTGAACCCTGAGCTCCACCAACCAGGGACTGCTCCAAAGGAGATACACTTAGCATTAAAGATGTCTGAGCCCAGGAATTGGTTTTGGGGACCAAAACGTAGCCCGCCTGGGTCCCAATCCAGCCCTCTGGGTTTTCCAAGGAGGACACCCTCACCCCTCCCTTGGCCTCATCCCCTTTCCTCTGACCACCAATCATTGGGTGGGTTCTGGCATTTGCAGTTTTTCCCCTGAATTCTAAAAGGTCGACATTTTATTTATTTATTTATTTATTGCATTTCTAGCCCACCCATGAGGCGACGCTCTCTGGGCGGTTTTACAAGACAAAGCTGGAAACTGTACGATTCCATCACGTAGGAAAACGTAATATAAAAAGCAGATGTTCAAAACAGGAGCAGCAGTGACCACGATAAAAGCCAGCTGCAGTGCAAAGAAATGCCCCTCCATAAGGCAGGGTTACTAGCAGCAGGAGCTTAAAGCTAAAAACTGAGGGTATTTTGGCCACACACCCTTTCCCTTTAGCCCCGCCCAACACTGGAATGCGGCCCCCGAGAGCTTCTCTGAAATGGAACAGGCCCACAGGCTGAAAGAGGTTCGACACCTCTGGATTAGGGGTTATTCCAAAGGCTGAACGGAAGAAAGGAGGTTTTGAGGAAGGATCTGAAGGGAGCGAGCAAGAGATGGCGGCATAAAGGTGTTCCAAGCATGCAAGGGAGAAAGGAAGGCCTCGTTCGGAGGAGGACCACAGCCCTATTCCATCAAAACGTCCATCACAAAACAGCTTAGCCTAAATCACCGCTGCTGCACTCCATCCCCTGGACAGAAAGTGCTCCACTGTAATCCCTAGATTTACATCGGCGGAGGCCCCAGCGCCAGGCAGATGGGATTTGTAGTCTCAGCCAAGGCAGCGCAAAGATCACAAAACACACGGTGCGGAGCAACAGAGAGCCAAAGAGTCCTTAACAACGGTAGCGGTGGGAAATAACCTCACTGCAAGCAGGCATCCAACAGGTTTGGGAAAGTGACTTTGGCAGGTTAGTTGTCGGGTTTTTGCATGGAATAGAATCACAGAATAGTGGAAAAGTGGGGTTGGAAGGGGCCCATGAGACCATTGAGCCCAACCCCCTGAACAGAGCAGGACTGTTTTATGACCCACCCACCCTGCCCGCCACAGGCCGAATGACATCAAAGGTCCGTGGCTACGCCCCTGATGCCACTTGGTCCTCGCCTGGAGGATGATTTTCCTGGCACATCCGCTGGCAACCATTTCGTCTGCTCCAACTGGAGAAGGCCCTCACTCAGCAAAGCCGCTTTGCCTGCCCCTCGCTTTCTCCCACTGGGCAGGTGAAGCGGCCAGGCTTTGCTTGCCCACCCTGTCAGGAGCTCCATTGGGAGGGGAGCGGCGTACAGGGAAATCTCCGTTATCTCCTACCACAGATCGGAGATAACATGGGGATTACGTTCCCTGCCTCCTTGCAAGGCCCCCAGTAACCACCAGCCTGGGGGCGGAGCCTGGGGAGGAGAGTAGGTGGGGCCTGAAGAGTGAAGCCAAGCCTATACGGGCCAGAGACTGCCCACAGATGGAATATTGTGTTGGCAAAATGGGGTCATGCCCCTACATCACTGGGAGATGCGCTTGTTCCCATGAGAACCTACCGTCCCATTTCCTTCGTCTCTGGTCGTGCCGACGCCATTTTAATCATGTCCCTCAGGAGAAGGAGCCCACCTTCTTTGATCAGCAGGGGGCAGTATTTGTCCGCTGTAAATGGGAGGAACACAGGTGGTTGGATATTCCTTTGCTGCCCAACACCACTACGTTATAAAAACAATAAAAGAGACCTTGTTGTGCTCTCAAAAAGGGGCTAACGTTGGGTCTGACTTGGTTCCTGGAGAACCAGGGAGATGAGAAGAGAGGAGTGAAAAAGAAGATGGAGGGAAGAGATATGTCCTTTCCCCACTAAACAGTATGTGTGTGTGTGTATATATAGATTAGATAGATAGATAGATAGATAGATAGATAGATAGATAGATAGATAGATAGATAGATATCCCTTAAAGGCAGCCTAAAAATGCAGCCCTTATGTTGATAGTGAAACCTGCAAGCAAACTTATGTACTTATTTTTACACACACACACACACACACACACACACACACAGTTGGATCCAGACTTAAGTAGTAATTAGAGCTAACTTAAGTCCCATTGATTTCAATTAATCTACTTTAAGTCCGGGTTCGGACAATCAGCGGGGGGGAAACGCAGCCTTGGTTGTTTCCTTCACGCGTGCCAGTCGCGCGCCTGAGATTACCATGTCATCCGAACCCGGCATGCGGTTCGAGCATCCTGCATTTTCACCCAGCCTACAACCCATGGCAGTATGGTTTGTAGGGTGGGTGTAAATGCACTATGCCCGCCTCGCGTGCTGAGTTTGCACATGGCAACCCGCAATGCGGGTAGCTAGGGTCATCCCGGTCGCACGACCAGCGTGTGTGGGAGGCAGGGGAAACCACCGACGCTGCGTTGTTTCCTCCACTGATCATCTGAACAATCCCTAAGTTTGGATCCACAGCCATTTCCCCAAGTGTTTAAAGCATTGTTTTTTAATTGTACGCTCCTTCTTTTTTGCATTTTTACATTACTTTACGCGAATGCTAAGTGGCCCTGAAAAAAAAGACTGGAAAGGTGAGATGCGCGTCTATTAAGAGTAAAACATTAAGATGACGTATTAACACCCCCACCCCACCCCCTGAGGTATTATTTCCATACAGGCGTGCTCTGAATGCCTCTGATCTAATACCAGCTGCCACCGTTGAAGGACTTACGGTAGACAGAGACGAGGTTGTACAGCGCCCAAGAAGCCCAGTGCTGGCTGACTGGGGAGATACCTTGAGGAATGAGTCTAAGGATTGGCTCAAAGGACCTGTGCACACGACAAAAAAAGGGGGATCAGGGCAGGCGGGGGTGGGGGAGGAAATGGGGGTGGGGAAATGGGGGGATGGAAACCAAACATTTGAAGCTTGTTGAGGGGAAAACATGCCTATGTTCCTGAATCCAGTAACAGTCAAAACACCTGCTTTCAGAGATCACATTTATCCCACAAAGAGGCTAAACGTATTCCTACAAAGATCGTTGTCATCATGTCATTTGGTGTTCATCATTACTAGATATAGTGATGATAGCCATGGGCACAGATGGCTTTTAAAGGGGATCAGACTTTTTTTTTTTAGTGGGTGCGTCTACCCCATGTAGCAGGGGTGCAGAATCTCAGGCCAAAACAGCCCTCCTGGGTTTCCCAGACAGCCCCACCCTCTTCAACAGCCCCCACCCCCTTCCCCCCAACCACTGACTGGTGGTTTCCTGGCTTTTGTGCAGTTTTTCCTCCACTCCAAAAGGTTGAAATGCCCCTCCTAAGGCTGAGTTACTGGCAGGAAGAGCTTTCAGCTCAAACAGGCTGGTATTTTTGGCTCCGGCCCTTTTGCCTCTGACCCCACCCATCACTGGAATGCGGCCCCTGAGAGCTTCTCCAAAATGGAATCCGGCCCTCTGGCTGAAAGAGGTTTAACACCTGTGACCTGCAGCAGGGGGAGCAACTGGTGGCCCTCCAACCTACAACTCCCATCATCCCTCACCACTGGCTAACCAGCTAGGGGTGATGGGAGTTGTAGGCCAAAACATCTGAAGGGCTAGAAGCAGCCCATCCCTGATCTTCAGCTTGCTGGTGGCTGGGACTCCTATCAAGGATGCTGGTCAGATTCAGTGGAGCACTTCCTATGGTTCTTAAGCAAGGGTGCAAATGCCGGATCACTCGACACAGTGTTGTTCTGCCCTAAGAGATCCCCAAAATGCATCTTCGACTTGGAAGTGACCAGCCAATCACAAGCCTTCTAATAAAAGAACAACCGCAGTGAAACAAACAAAACTGAAGTCAGACTGCCTCTGGTTTAAAAGCAGCAATAAGCGATCACAGCCTATGGTTAAAAAAAAGAAAGAAAAAAGGGCAGATTCCTGTTAGGGAGTCGTATCCCAGAACAACTAAAGGCCGTTCCCCTTTCACGCCCACAATACAGTCTCTCGCCACCTGTAATTGATGTTTCTCCTGGAATTGACGTCCCAGCGCTGAATAGCTGCCCACATCCTGTCCACAACTTCCTCTCTGTGCGGCTCACAGATCATCCAGGCCTCTGGCCCATCGAACATGATGTGGGAGAGAACCCCACAGGCGTTGTACGACACTTCAATCCCGTCTGCTTCGCTGTCCAACAGGTTGCTGTCATGGAACGTGCCCAAATATTGGAAACTTCTAGGACCTCAGACCTGTGGCCAAACCAGCCCCTTGGGGTTTCCCAGATGGCCCCGCCCCCTTCCCCCTTCCCCATGCCCCACCCCCTTTCGTCCGACCTCCGGTCCTCTGGTGGTTTCCCAGCGTTCGTTCAGCTTTTCTCCCCATTCAAAAATATTGAAATGCCTCTCTTAAGTAAGACCTTTAAGCTAAAATAGGCAGGTATTTTCAGGGTCAAGCTAAGGATTACTTTTGTCTTCAGAGTTTTAAAGCAGTTAGTGGGCACAATAACACAGGTGACTCAGGGTGCAGAGTTAACTGACAGCTCTGGATGTATCAAAGAAACGTGTGTGTGTGTGTGTGTGTGTGTGTGTGAGGGTATGTTGCCTAACAGCCAGGTGGCTATTCTTTTTAGCCTAATATGTGCATGTGTGTCTGTATCAAACAACTAGCACTTTCATTATGTTCTGTAGTAGTTGTGGTTTCATTCCGATAGAAGCCTGGCCTGATCTGCTCTGCTGTTTTATATTTCTGACTGCTTAGTCTGTTTATTAGTCTGTTTTTGACTTGGTAACATTTGCCAAGCCCTAAGCCTGTTCATTTACTGCAAAGCTCTGGTTACTTCAAGTTCCCTTCAGCTCAGAAGTATAATTTAGGGTGCTCAGCAGGAGGGTGTCCTTCTGTTGCTTTGTATTAGTAAATAATTGGGAGTCAGAAACCCTTGCTGATCTACTGCAAATCACCTAGGGTTCTCCGAGACCTACCAGCTTCCCACCCCTGTATTAGATGATTCTGCAAGGAATACTCTCCAGTACACTGTTAGGACTCCACCCACAAAGTAATTTCTGGCTGCAGGGCCTGGCTCACACAGCAATCATGCAGAACAACATTTTAAGTGCCAGAGGCAGCAGCAGCAGCCACCTTTTGAGCCTTAATGCCGGACGAGGGACGCACCTGAATACACTGATGAACTGGGAAGTCATAAGTTGTGGGCGGAGCTCTTGCACCTCTGCTACGTTTCCCAGAAGGCCCAGCATGTTGCGGTGCAGCTCCTGCTTGTTAGGAAATTCCTGAAGTAAAAAACAGCGAGAGTAATGGAATCAGAGCGGAATCCAGAGTAGTCATTGCATCCAAACGCCCAGCCTGAGGCAATACAGGTAAGGAAGAGAATCTTGCTGGGAGGGTGACTAGCAAGCAGGGATATCCTGATTATCTCCAATGAGAGACTGGAGACAACACGCAGATTCCTCTCCCCAGGACAGGGGGTGGAGCTTGGAGTGAGGCACAACCCTCCACGGGCTGGGGGATGGGAAAACGGAAAGGCCTACAGGGAAAGGACACGGCCCTATCAGGAGATGAGAATATACTGCAACATTTTGTTCCATGACCAACGTCTTCTGATACTATTTTGAAATTTATTTACATGCTTGAAACATTTTTTTCAAGGCCAAAACTCTACACACCTTCAAGCACTCCAAGAATAGCTTCATGCCGCTATAATTGAGGAACATTTCACAGTTGTTGGGGGTCTCATCCGTGATGTTCCACAAGGCGCTCCAGGAGAACTCCATCACCTGGTCACACTGCCAGAGCAGAGGAAAAGAGGGGGAAAAAAGGTTCAGTCACGAGGGACGCAGGATACGATGCAAGAAGTCCACGTGCAAGAGCCGCTTCAGAGACCAGGTGCCCTGTGGAGGAAGAAAAGGAAAAGCAGCAGCTGGACACTAGTACTGTAACGGCTGCTGCAGAACTCATGGCACTTTCCGCTAAAGCATGGGTGAAGAACCTCCGGCCCGCGGAGTTTCCCCACGCGGCCCTCGGAACCTCCTCCAGAGGCCAGGGCTAGTCGAGCGACTACAGGAAGCTTGTGTGACCCATGCCCTGCCATACCAAAGGCAACCTGTTCTCCCTATATGATAGCCCAGACTGCAAGAACAAGGAGATTGTCAAGTTCCCAGCAAGCCACAACGCAAGGGCGAGCTCAGGTCTGCTCAACTTGTCACCACTTGTGCTGGCCTGCACGAGAGTGATTTTCCACTGTCATGGCCTCTTTCATTGTGTTGTATTTTAAAGCGGTCTTAAAATATGAATTTAAATAAACAAACACCAGTACGATTAAAACACCCACACCTAGCCGTTAACGCTTGAGACTTATTTTTTTCAGGGAGCCAGATCTTACCATTTTATCCACCAATTTCTTCTGAATCAGCTTCAACATTGTCTGTTGGCAGAAAACAAGCAAGAAGAAGTTACATACAAGGTTTGTGAATTGCAGAAAGGAAAATTATGACCAACGGTAATCACCAGATATGATTTTAAGATTCTCTCCTGCTCTTAGTTCTGCTGTTGGTGATGTTTTGAACGTTTTCCAGTTGTGCTGAAAGTTTTCCAAAAAATGTAAAAGCTTTCACATTGTTTTCAGTTTTAATTGTAAGTCACCTTGAGAGCTCTGTTTGGGCTGAAAGGTGACTCATAAATTGAGAGATAGCTAGATAGACAGACAGGATTAGCATCAGTTTAACCAGAGAACTCCTTAAAGTGGAGTTAAATAAAGCAATAGTAGTGTTTTCTGTTCTTTGAATTACCATAAAGTGCACTCCAATACACTCCAATGCTGTTCATGTAACCTTAATGCACTTTGAATGAAGGTAGGAACTGTTTGTCAAGGTTTAGTTTTTATTAGAGGGACTACTGATGAGTTGCACGTAGCACACGGAAAGGAGTTAATTAAGTAAGGGCTCAGTACTAAAGTCCCTGGGAGGGTGCTGGAATTCCAGTGTTGGAACTCAGATGTTGAAGAGGGCAAAAAGGAGGCAATTCTGGAAGTGCTCCAGGAGAGTGTTAAGATCCATGGCATTCAAAGCTCTCCCATTTCCCAGAACAGGAGAAAAACTATGCCAACGCTGGAGTTGGCATGGTTTATTTCCCTCCAAGTGAGAGGGAAGACAGATAGGGCGACAAATCTGCATGTTTTCCCCATGTTCAAGCAGTTGCGTCAAAATGCTCATCTTTCTTTAAACCTCTGGGATGGCTTGAGCCAGGGATGTTGAACCTCAGGTTCATGGGCCCAATCCAGCCCGCCTGTGGTTCCAATATGGCCGTCCGAAGTTCCCCAGATGGCTATGCCCCCTTCCCCCCACCCCAACATCACCAATCATTTGGTGATTTTACGTCTTTTGCACTGGTTTTTCCTGTTCTAAGAGAATTAGATGCCTCTCATAAGGCACAGTCACTGGCAGTAGGAGCTTGAAGCTAAAATATGCTGGCAGTTTTGGCCCCACACATTTTGCGCTTGGCTCCGCCCACCCCCAGAATGTGGCCCCAAAGAGCCTCTCTGAAACTGAATTTGGCCCTCAGGCTGAAAGAGGTCCAACACCCCTGGCTTGAGCAAAAAAATCACGGGCACCTAGAGAGGAGGGAAAAGACCCGCCAGAGGAAGATTCTTTGACAGAAATTCCAGCGGCCCAGGTTGGCGATAAGCAGCCGTCTTGGGGGCCATACCAACCATGACAAACCCCATCTTGCCCACGGCCTCCTTGTGGTCGTTGTCCACCTGGCACACCAGGGCGTTGCAGAGGTGCACAGCAATACGCTGGATCGACTCGTCCTGCCGTGTCGGGTTGAGGATGTTCAGGAGAAGCTCATTGACCCGGCGATACTGGAATTCCAGCTCCTCTGGGATGTTGAAGTTGCACAGGGTCAGACAGCAGTTCCGCTGCACCTGGGAAGAAGGAAGCAAGGGTGAGTGGTTGCCAGCCAGAAAGGGCCATCCTGCAGCCAGCAACGCTTATGCCGGGGGTGCAGAAACTCCGACCCGCCGGCCTGAGCTCCCCAATTTGGCCCAGAGCCTCCTTGTGTTCCTACAGGGATTCCCAAGCTCAGGGGAGACCTCTTCGGAGGAGGAGCACCCCCTCACCTACAGAAGATCTGGGGCAACCTGAGGGGTCCGGTGGCAGGGATGTCTCCCAAGAACCCCTTTAACTCTGTCCCAAGCCCACCCGTGGTCCGAGACATTCCTCCCTCCACCCATGGTCCATCAGAGCACCGGCAGCAGTGATGGATCAGGTGGGGATGCTGAGATCCGTCTCCAGAGCATAGCCTTTAGCCCAGGGCATACTCATGAGAAAGAGTCTACTCAGGAGAAAGAAGACTCAGCTGGGGCTCCTGACAAGGGAGACCCAGCTGCTACTGGGGAATCAGGCACAGCCAGCATATAAGCTCCCCATCTGCCTCAGACCTTTGCTGGGGTAACAGCTCCCATAGAGCTATTTTGGCTCCAGTTACAGGCCCTGAATGTCCTGCTGATAGCAACAGTTACGCCAGGGGTGCAGAACCTGCGGTCCGTGAGCCTAATAAAGCCTGCCGGGCTCCCCAATTCGGCCTGGAGCCTCCTTGGGTTTCTCCCAGGGGAGGGGCTTGGTTTCAAAGCCCCGCCCCCTGGAGGAATCCCCCCAAAGAAATCCCCACTGTTCTCTCTGATCTAACAGTGGGGATCCCCTTGTGTGCCAAACTCCCTCCCATTGGGACTTAGCCAGCACCAGACAAGTTCCCTTCTCCACGCTGGGGGAGGCATGAAACTCTGTGCCTCTGCCAGCGCAGAGAAAGGTTAAAATACGGGGGGTGGGATTATACCAGTGGGTGTGGCCTGTTCCTACTAGGCTCCGCCCCATTACCTATGAGGCAACATTCCAACAGTCCCAGACTCCACCCCCTGACTCTCCGTATCTCCGCAAAGTGAGATGATAAATTGTAAGACAGTGACGAGTGACACAGAAGTGACGACTGATTAAAACAAATAAACAAGTGGGGAATGAGACGAGGCTTAGAAGCAGGTCTCCGTGGACGTCTGAGTCCAGCCCTATGAACCTGGTGTGATTTGGCAGCTGCCAAAGCTCCCTGAAGGACCGCCTTCTCCCATACCAGCCTGCCTGCGCCCTGAGGTCGTCAGCAAGGGCCCCCCTCACTTGCCTGCTGCCAAGGGTGGTTAGGCTGGTGAGTACAAGGGAGAGGGCCTTCTCAGGGGTGGCCCCGCACCTCTGGAGTTGGCTTCCATCGGGGGTTCATCAGACCCCTTCTTTACAGGTCTTCAGGAAAGCTCTGAAGACCCACCTGTTTTCTCCGGCCTTCCAGTTCTCTCGGTATGTTCTGTTTATATCGAGCAGTATCCCAGAGGGCGCTGCGCCCCTGCTGATTCCGCCCCGCAAGCAGTATCCACCGCTTGCGCAACCAAGACTGAGTGCTTCTGGAAGCAACTGGAAACAAGCAGAAGTACTAGTTTCTGGAATGGGGCAGGCCAGCGAAGCTCGCACAACGGAGCTCCGCCAACCTGTCCAGATCTGGCAACTGGCAGTTCCACTCATTTCAGGGCTTCCTCTAGGAAGCGTTAAATCTCCGTTGCGCAAGAGGTGGGTCCTGCTCACGCAATGGAATCGGCGGGTGGAGCTGCTTGTGGAACCGACCCGACGGGGGCGCAGTGCCTCGCTGGACACTGCCCACAGATTTTTATTTGTATTCTGTTTTAGTGGATTTTTACTGAATATGTTCTTATGGATCTTTACTCCTGAACCCCACCTTGAGAGGGTTCCACCCTTGAAGGCGGCTTAGAAATCATGTCCAATAAATAGAATCAGAACTTACGGTTACTTCCTGGTAAGACTCCATGCCGTTCAGCACCACCTGAATGACCTGCCGCCGCAGCTTGATGGTCTGCTCCATGCGGTACTCCGAGTTGGTGAGGTAGAAGAGGGCAGCGCTGCCAGTCACCTGGATGTTTTTGTCGTACTTGTGACACTTGAGAGCGGTGATGACGAGCTGCAGAAATGGGGCGCAAAGTCTGACCTTATTACATGTCTTTTTTTTCCTGCCCACTCATGTTACGCAAAGAGAGACTGATAGCTGAAAATAAGGGACCAGACCATCTACACGCACATCCTGCAGCACCTCCACGTTTCAGGAGCTGTATTCCTCTCGGTACCCATGGCTGGGAAGAGACAACGTGGGAAGGCGATTGCTGTTTACGACCCACTTGTGGTGGGTTCTGGTGAGAGCCCAGTGTGGTGTTGTGGTTAGAGTGTCGGACTGGGGAGACCTGGGTTCAAGTCCCCACTCGACCATGAAGCTCACTGGGTAACTTTGGGCCCACCACAGACTCTCAGCCCTAACCTACCTCACAAGGTTGTTGTGGGGATAAAATGGAGGGGAGCAGGAGGAACATGTAGGCTGCCTTGGGCTCCTTGGTGGAAAAGGCAGGATATAAATGTAACACAATAAACAAAAATAAATTAAAAAAATACAACTGTGCAGAAGAGAATGCTGGACTGACGGAACTTTGCTATGACCGCGCATATTCCATGTTGTCATGGAAGAGACATCTACCAAAACCTATTAACCATGATAGCCAGTGATGCAGTTAGGAAACGTTAAGACTCTGGACTTAGGGCGCAATCCTATGAGGATGGCTGCAAGCCTCTGAACTTAAGGGCTTATGGCCATCCAGTGCAGAGCGGCAGGGGTGGTGGAGACGATCTTTTCCTCCATGCTCCTTCCGCTTTGCATTTCATCTAGATGGGCTTTTTTGCCCATCTAGCTGAGGCATTGGGGAGGGGGGGGAAGGAGGTTGGGGAGGCCAGAGGGTTCTTCGTAAGCTGGGCTCATAAGCTGTGGTTCCTCCGATGGGATCACCACTCTTACCTTCCCTCCGAGGTCTCTTTTCCATGACCTTGGTTCTCTCCCCTCCAGCTACGAGGGGGACAGAGAGAGGGTGGGGAGCTCGTACTCTTGGGTCTGAGATTGGAGCGCTGACTCCAACCTTGGATCCAGGAATCCAAACTATCCTATGGCCCCCCAAACCCTGTCTAGGAGCCATAGGATTGCTCTCCCCATGGCCTATTGTATCCCAGGCTCCCAGGCCCTCCTGAATTTTATTTCTTAAGATGCTTTTTAATTAAAAAAAAAAAATAAGTGGGAGGCTGGCGTGTTGCAAAGTGCGTCCTGCCAGCGCCATCTTTATTTGGCTTCATTAGAGTGGGTTTGTGTTTTGGAGCTCAGACCCCCACCTCTGCTTTGGACTTAAGACCTTGGGCAAGTGACTTTTCTTTCAGCCTCACCAGTTTGCCTTCTGAGAAATGGCCGTTTTGTGACTGGCCATGCCCATCATGGCAGCCATTTTGTGAACACACAAGCCCCAACCCCATGACAGCCATTTTGTGAGAGCACCCACGACCCTCTCTCAAAATTCCAAATGTGCCCACTGACCCAAAAAGCCACTGACCCTCGAATCAAAGCCAAATGCACCAAGCCTCAGCACTTCCCTTGGGATGCACAAACTCACCTTGAGGGCCCGCAGCAGTTGGTTGCAGCGCTCAATGCGGGCGATGTCGAAGAGGAGGTTGATGGCTCGAGACGTGATTTCGGGTCGGTGTTCGGTATATGCCTCAATGGCGTTGAGCACCTGCTCTTCGTTCTTATCACCAGTCACCTGATATCAAAAATGAGAATATCCAGACATGGGAATTAACGAAGGAACTGACCAAAGTGGCCTATGTAGAAATGTACGCATACAGCCCGTCTCCTGACATTCCGTCAGGCTACAGCGCAACACACAGCCCCCCATGGCCACTTCTGCAGCTCCGTTTCCCCTGCCAAATTTGCCCTGGTGGCAGCAAAAAACAGGGCGATTTTGCAAGGAAAAAGGGCACGTGGGGTCCCCATGAGAACTGTTTCCATGGAAAATTGCTGTACTTTTTGCTGCTGTGGTGAAGGCAGCAACAAATTCAGCAGGAGTTTCAGTAGCACGAAACAGAACCCAGGGAAGATAGAAAGAGGCTTGATTTCTCAATGGCTGGAGTCACCAAGAGAAGAAAGCAGCTTTAGCCCCCACCCCAGCGGTGAACCCAGTTATTTTTAAAATTATATATGGAAAAATACATGGACATAACATTAATCTTGGCTACAAATTAAGGCCTGCACCCTCACCTGCAGCATAGGGATAATGACCTAGCTAACAGAGCTGTTGTGAGAATTACAACAAGATAAAGACCACAAAGTGCTCTAAAGGATGCTTTGGACTTCAACTCCCAAAAGCCCCTCCCAACATGGCCAATGGTCAGGAATGCTGAGAGTTGAAGACCAAAACAACTTTCTGCCGAGCCCTGCTCTAAAGTGTAATATAAATGCTAAATACGCTACTGCTATGTGCTCTGACATGGGCAGATTCTCAGGTAGCTCCTAGATTCTCATGTTGTTCCGGAGGGTGGAGATTATTTGTATCTTCTAAATCTGGCTTTACCTTGTAAGCTGGGATATGCGACAGACGGCAGAGAGAGGTCTCAAAGAGGCCCAGGAACTGGAGTGGCCGCTTCAAGTTCCTGAAGGGGGTGATGCTGCTTGTTTCTGGATTGGTGCTGGAGGTGAAACAAAAGAACCGGTCATGTATGGGGCAGGCAGTGGGTCAATCTAGCCCCACATTGCCCACTCTGATGGGCAGCAGCTTTCAAAGGTCCTAGATCCGGTAACCCAACATCCCCTTCACTGGAAATGCCGTGGACTGAAGTTGGGAATTTCTGCATGCAAAGCGTGTGCTCTGCCACTGAGCTACAGCTCTTCCCCATCGTCTCAGGGGTCCCCAAGCATTTTGGACTGGTGGGAGCATTTGGAATTTTGAGAGAGCGTCATAGGTGCTCTCACAAAATGGCTGCCATGGGACGTGGGGCTTGCCCATTCATCAAATGGCTGCCAGGGTGAGCATGGCCAGTCACAAAACACTCATTTCCCAGCAGGCAAACTGAGACTAAAAGAGAAGTCACTTCCCCAAGAACCAAAGTTCTTGGTTCTTGGTTTATTTGGAACACAAATAAAGATGGCACCAGAAGGCAGCCCTTTGCTTTGCAGCAAGCCAGCCTCCCCCCGGTGTAGCAGTAAATTTTAACGTGCAGGCGCTCGCCATGAGAGCCCCAGCAGTCATGCCCCCAAGGAGAGTCCAAAAATGCAGCCAGCTGCATTGATCCGTCTGAACAAACCAGTTTTCATCTATGCCATGGTCTTTCGTAAAGCAAATGGCTCTTAATTGCCCATTCAAGACCAAGCCACACCAAAATACCTTGCGCTATGTCAGCAGCGCCCTAGCTGCCTCTTGCAGTCCCCACCAACAGCCAACTCAGGACACAGACGACGAGGAATTATTTCCGAAACTTTATTCCTTTATTACTTTATGACTCTTTCAGAATACTAGTCGCTAGCACCAAAGCAAGGAACAGCACTGGGGAAAGATAGCAGAGTAGCCTAAGCTCCAGGTAAGGCAGTTGGTCCCCGTTTGAAGGAGAACCACGGGAAGACCCTGAACTTATGGGCTAGAGAGAGATCCTCCCTCTTTCCCTTGGGTCCTCGGGACGCGGCCGTTGTTTGCGCGCCAAACAAGCACTACGTCTCCTTTCTGCGCCCTCCATCTGTCATCGCTCCCTGCATCTGCGCCGAGCATCCAGCAAGCCCCCCACCAGCGCTCTCTCACTGCCAGGGTCACTATCTATCCCAGGAATGCTGGCAGGAGGAATCTCTGCCAGCTGCTGTGCTTGTGAGAGACGAGCGAGCTCCTCTCCCACGGATTGCTGTTCCTCCTCAGAATCAGAACTGCTCCAGGGCTCTATTGACTCAGTTTCCACCCTGACACACTACAACAACTAGATCCATTTCAGTCGGGCTTCAGGCTTGGGCATGGGACAGAAACAGCCTTGGCTGCCTTGGTGGATGATATGAGGAGGGCTTTGGACAGGGGCGAATGCTCCTTCCTTGTTCTCCTCGACCTCTCAGCAGCTTTTGATACCGTTGACCACGGTATCCTCCTGGACCACCTGAACGGTTGGGCATTGGAGACACCGTATTGCGGTGGTTCAGGTCCTTCCTCTCCAGCAGGTACCAGAGAGTAGCACTGGGAGAGGAGGTTTTGGACCCGTGGCTACTCACTTGTGGGGTGCCACAGGGTTCCATCCTCTCCCCGATGCTATTTAACATCTATGTGAAGCCGCTGGGGGCTATCATCAGGAGGTTTGGGGTGCAGTGTCATCAATATGCGGATGACACGCAGCTCTACCTCTCATTCAAATCTTCACCAAGGTTGGCCATAGAATCCCTGTCCAAATGTCTGGAGATGCTGAGTGGCTGGATGGGGAGGAATAAGCTGAAGCTGAACCCTGACAAGACCGAGGTACTTTTGGTGGGAGACAAGAGGAGGCTGGGGGATGTTGACCTGGTGTTGAATGGGGTACGGCTACCCTTGAAGACCAGGTCCGCAGCCTGGGGGTCATTTTGGACTCCCAGCTGTCCATGGAGGCTCAGGTGTCAGCTGTGAGCCAGACAGCGCTGTATCAACTCCATCTGATACGGCGGCTGTGCCCCTTCCTTCCCGACCATCTGCTCCCATCGGTAGTACATGCCCTGGTCTCCTCTCGTTTAGACTACTGTAATGCACTCTACGTGGGGTTACCCTTGAAGACGGTTCGGAAACTGCAGCTGGTACAGAACGCAGCGGCTTGCCTGATTACAGGCAGCCGCCCGTGAGATCACATCACTCCAGTACTGAAGGAGTTGCACTGGTTACCAGTTGTTTTCCGGGCTAAATTCAAGGTGTTGGTTTTGACCTTTAAAACCCTATGCGGTTCCGGCCCAGCCTATCTTAAGGAGCGCCTCCAGCAACACCAGACAGGCCGCTTAACAAGATCAGCCTCGGGTGGCCTTCTCTCTGTCTCATCAGCCAGGACAGCTAGACTGGTGGGGACGAGGGAGAGGGCCTTTTCTGTGGTGGCCCCCACTCTGTGGAACTCCCTCCCTACGGAACTCCGCCATGCCCCCTCTTTAATGAGCTTCCGTCGTGCATTAAAAACGTGGTTGTTCAGGCAGGCATTTGGGGTGGGTTAGGGTATTTTAGAAAATGTTTTTATTGTAGAATTTTATTGTTTTAAACTGTTTTATTATACGCTGTACATCGCCCAGAGTGGCTGGGTGACCAGCCAGATGGGCGATTAATAAATTTAATAATAATAACAACAACAACAACAACATTTTGCTGTATGTATATAATAATAATAATATTATTATATTTGGGGTGGGTTAGGGTATTTTTTATGATGTTTTTAATGTAGAATTTTATTGTTTCAACTGTTTTGTTGTTGTACATCGCCCAGAGTGGCTGGGTGACCAGCCAGATGGGCAATTAACAAATTTAATAAATACATACATGTAGACATACAAGGAACAATATATAGGCTTGGCTCTCACAACACGATAATTGAGATTACAGGTCGAGTATGGCTTGTCATCGAACCGTGGGTTGGTGGTGAATTGTGGGATGTTGCACCATGTGAACACGGTCGCGCTAACAAACTATGGTTTGTTAACAGCAAACAGCCCACGAAGGGAAACCATGGTTGTTGTTGGGTTGTAAACTGCGGGTTAACAAACCATGGTTTGGTCGCATAGCCAGGTTCACACAGCCTGCTGGGATGTGGACCCTCGGGAGGTGTCCAGTTATGCTGACCCTTGGCGCCAGCTCTGACACTAGCCTCTCAACGTCGGTCAGAGGTTACAGGAGCAGCATGCCCAACCCCGCCCCGCCGCCTTTGGCCGTCAAGACCAGTCTTGCAGCCTTACCTGGTCTGGCCCACTTTCTCGTCCAGGCATGAGGAGGTGCAGTTCTCCAGCATGGTGTGGCCTGAGATGTCCAGGGATGTGAGGTTCCCCAGGTTCTCCACAAAGAGGTTCAGGACTCTGCGTGTCAGCTTGAATTTGTAATAACTGGATAGGCGGTCCCGGGAGATGTCCAAGTGCCTGCGACAAGTGAGAAGAGAACATCACGTCACCCACCAGGGACCAAGAGCAGTACGATGGGCCAGCTGGATTAACACCGTTGCACGCTGCAGGCACTTCTAGCATGCACAGTAGGGGACGAGCATGGCTGTGTGTGGGTTGGATGCCACGTCAGCTCCGGAAAAAGTGCAGAAGGGGGCAGAAATGTAGGTTTGGGGGCAGAACGTGCTCTCCTGAGGATCTCAGCTTTCTGTTCTTGTTAAAAGCAAGTTTCCAGACCCCATGCCCACCAGCCAAATCTGGCCCACCTGGAGTTCCCCAAACGCCCCCCCCTCCCCCCAAATTGCTTGAACCTTTTGCTGCCAGTGTCAAAACATCAGTAGAGGCATTTTGACCTTTTAAAATGGGGGGGAAACTGCACAAAAGCTGCGAACCCCACAATGAGCGGTCAGGGGCCGTGACCATCGGGGTGGGGGCGCGGATTGGAACCATAGGCAGGCCAGACTTGGCCCCTGGGCCTGAGATGTCCCACCCCTGCAGTAAGAGCTTTAAGGCGCAATCCGATGTATGTTTAGAGAGGAAAAAAGGCCTACAACTCCCAGCAGTGCTGGCTGGGGAATGCTGGGAGTTGTAGGCCTTTTTCTGTCTAAACACACATAGGATCCCTTAAGCTAAAATATGCTGGTATTTGGGGGCCCGCCCCTTTGGATGAAAGAGACTCCACCCCCTGCTGTCAATGGATTGATCTTCCCTGGGTTTTTTTTTAATATATAAGCTATCGCCAACATCTTGCGGCCACGAGTCCCATAAGCCGAGTCAGTGCCAGGAAGAGAAGTGCGACAAGGCGGAAAGAAGAAGCGGGCGGAGGGGGAGCCGCTCGCTGACCTGAGCTTGCGCAGCTGGGCTATGGCTTGGATGTGCTCCTCGCAAAGGTCCATGTTGTAAAGCACTAGAGACGCCAAGCTGTCTTTCCACTGGGTCAGGAATAGGATGTCGTTGAGCTGGATCCCAGAGAGGTCCAGAGCTGTAAGGGCAGCCAGGGGCCGGAGCAGGCTCTCCACGTTCACCCCTTCGGTCATCCGGCCCAAGTTGAGGATACGCAGGCGGCGGAAGCCCTCGAAAGTGAAACCCTTGACCAGGACCTGGCGCTTGGGGTTCAGATCGTCCTCGCAGCCCCCGGGGTTCTCCTCCTCGTAAAAAATGTTGGTGCAGCCGAAGAGGCTGAGGGAGACAAGGGTGGGGCTGAAGCTGCCCAAGGTCTGGAGGCTCTTGGCCGTCAGCTTCTCGCAATTCGTCAAGAACAGCTCGATGAGGTCCTACAGGAGAAGAACCGGGGGAATGAGACAGACAGCTCTCATGCAACCAAAGGTTGAGGAGGCAGGGCTTGCAGGCAGCCCCGACACTTTTTCATTAGCAGGGATGCTGACATCCTCTCCCCCCCACCCCCGGAATTCCCTGTTCCCTCCGAGCTCAGCTGCAATCCCCGCAGCAGCTGGAGGGGAATGAATTTTCCCAGCCACAATATATGGTTCCCTGCTCTTGGGTGGCTTGGACTGGAATGGGCAGTTAAGAGCCATTCGCTTTACCAAAGGTCTGCTGCTGGTGGAGATGAAAACAGCTAGAACTGGTTTGTTGATACGGATCGACACATTGCCTACAAAGTATTTTGGGGAGGCTTGGTCCTGAATGGGCAATTAAGGCCCGTTGGCTTTACCAAAAAGCTGCCCCGGGTGGAGATTAAAGCTGCTACATCTGGTTTCTTGATATGCATCAACTCAACTGCCTGAAGTTTTGGATTCTCCCTGGGAGCATGGCTATGGGGACTCTCACGATGAGCGCCTGCACTTCAAATATTGCCACTACACCACCAGAAAGGGCTCTAAGGTACAATCCTGTGCATGCTTACACAGAAAAAAATCCTGTAACTCCTGGCATGGCTGGCTGGGGAATGCTGGGAGTTACAGGACTTTTTTTTCTGTCTAAACGTGCATAGGCTTAGGTGATTAAGCAATCAGATGCCTACAGTTTCCATCAGCCCTAGTCAGCATAGCCAAAGGCGAGGGCTCATGGGAGTTGTAGGCCAAAACATCAGGAGGGCCAAAAGCAGCCCAACCCCCTGAGTTAATGGAATAGATGTGCATGCGAGGAAAAAAAAGTTACTCCTAAAGTTACTCCTAAAGTTTGTTGTTTTTACTTATTTATTAAAAACATTGAGTATATCCAGCATAGTGGTTAGAGAGTTGGACTGGGACTGGGGAGATCTGGGTTTTAGTCCCCACTCAGCCATGAAGCTCACTGGGAGCTTCTCTGGAAGACAGAAACAGAATACAAAGGGATCTGGATAGACCGGAGTGCTGGGCAGAAAACAACAGAATGACATTGAACAGGGATAAATGCCAAGTTCTGCACCTAGGAAAAAGAAACCAAATGCACAGTTACAAGATGGGGGATACGTGGCTCCACAACACTGCAAGTGAGAAGGATCTTGGAATTGCTGTAGATCAAAGGCTGAATATGAGCCAACAATGTGATGTGGCTGCAACAAGGCAATGCTCTTTTGGGCTGCATTCATAGAAGCATCGCTTCCAAATCCCGGGAAGTACTAGTTCCCCTCTACTCAGCACTGGTTAGGCCTCATCTGGAGTCCTGTGTCCAGTTCTGGGCACCACACTTTAAGAAGGATGCAGACAAACTGGAGAGGGTTCAGAGGAGGGCAACAAAGATGATCAGGGGACTGGAAACAAAGCCCTATGAGGACAGACTGAAAGAACTGGGCCTGTTTAGCCTTGAGAAGAGAAGACTGAGGGGAGATAGGATAGCGCTCTTCAAGTTCTTGAAAGTTTGTCACAGACAGGAAGGCCAGCATGTCTTCTCGATCATCCCAGAATACAGGACACGGAATAATAGGCTCAAGTGACAGGAAGCCAGATTCCAGCTGGACATCAGGAAAAACTTCCTGACTGTTAGAGCAATACGACAATGGAACCAATCACCTAGCGAGGTGGTGGGCTCTCCCGCACTGGGGGCATTCAAGACGAGGCTGGACAGCCATTCCTGCACTGAGCAGGGGGTTGGACTCGATGGTCTTGTAGGCCCCTTCCAACCTACTATTCTATGATTCTATGGGTGACTTCGGGCCAGTCACTGACTTTCAGCCTAACCTACCTCACCGGGTTGTTGTGAGGATAAAATGAAGAGGAGGAGCAGGATCACGCAAGCCGCCTTGGGCTCCTTGCAAGAGGGAAAAAGTGGGATATAAATGTACTAATAACAGTAAATAAATAAATCCTAGTCCACAAAGGCTTGTGCTGTAATAAACCTGTCAGTCTTTAAGGTGCTCCAAGGACTTTCATCTCACGCACTCAGGGTGGCTTACAATTCAAAAATCTATCAAATAATCAAATTCAAACCCTTTTGCCTCCTGGGATACTATGAAGCTAAATAGGGACAGCAGATAATATAAAACAGTCACTGAACCTTAGGGGAGGCATTTAAAACATTTAGAATGTGGAGGCCGGGAGAAATCATGCAAAAGCCGGGAAAGAAGAGGCGATCGGGGGAAAAAAGCAGGAACCATTTTGTGATGTGGGGAAGGGGGTGTGGCCATCTGAAAACCCACAGAGGGCCAGGTTTGGCCCCCGGGACTGAGGTTCAGCACCCCTGCTCCTCAGCCACAGAGTTTCGGGGGCTGCTACCAAGCGCCAACGGCATCCAAAGTGGCATAAATCAGCGCAACAGTACCTGTTTTCGAATTGCTTCCAGATCTTGATCCTGAACGATGTCCTCCCTCAAATGGATCCGTGCCAGCCTGGTGCTCCGAGGATCTGAGAACAGGGTGAAGAAGTTCTCGTTGTGCTCAAAGATGCTGTCAGCGTTGACCAGCTCCACGTACCTACGCAAGAGACAGGGGTGTCAAGGCAGGGAAAGGATTTTAACGTCCTTTGCAAAGCACAGCATGTCGGAGGCTTGAGTTTGGACTCAAATCTTGCTGAGCTCCGAAGTTCCCGGGCTGGCCTCTGTCAGGACTATTCACATTCTTCCATCCTACACTGCCTCACGGGATTGTTGAGTGGATAACATGGGTCTACTCTATGTAGGACTAACCTTGGATACTACCCAAAGCCTTAAGTATCCTTAAGGAGACTTTCGGTAATGTCCAAGGTTAGTCCTATGTAGAGTAGACCCATCGAAATAAATGAGACTTACTTTAGTCATGAGTAACTTGAGTCCCATTCATTTCAATGGGTCTTCTCTACGTAGGACTAACCTTGGACACGACCCGTTGTCATTCACTCTTAAAAAGTTATATGAGGGCAGTTATGGGACCCTAGTTTATTGTCGTAAGACCGGGGTGTCAAACCACGTTCACGAAAGCTCTCGGGGGCTGCATTCCAGTGGTGGGCAGGCCCAAAATACCAGCATATTAAAGCTTAAATCTCTTACTGCCAGGAACTAAACCTTAGGAGAGGCATTTCCATTTTTTAGAATGGGGGGAGAGCCACAAAAGCCAGGAAACCACCAAATGATTGGTGATTGAGAGAATAGGGGCTTGGCCATCTAGGAAACCCAGAGAACTAGATTTGGTCCAAGGGTCTGAGGTTCAACACCCTTCCTTTATACATTTATCGCAACCTTTCTCTTGTTGTAAGACAATGACTGATGTAAAGACATTTCAAAACAAGTAGCATAAGTGAACATCCTTGCTACGCTGTGATGCTGTGGTGAGCGGGTTTAGACTTAGGAAATCCAGGTTCAAATCTACTTTCTGCATGAAGCCTGCCACTGTCTCCTCATCTAGCCTCCTTCACAGGGTAGGATTTTGGTGGGCGTTGGGGGAAGAGAACCCTATGTGTCACTGTGAGCTCCCGAGAGGAAAAGCGGAAAGAAACAATATTTTACTCATTGACGAGTCTGTCGCAGATCTCGCTTGGCAGGAAAATGTCTGGGTGAAGACGGAGGGTCTCATTGTCCAGCAGGTAGCAGAGGGTCCCCTCCAGGTTGTGAAGACAATAATTGGTACAGAGCGTCATCAGCGACTCTGGGCTGTCGGCAGCCATCTTGTGACAGTGGACGGGGAGAAACGGGGGAGGGAGGGAGGGGGGAAATCCAAGGCAAGTAAGTGCTGCTTCTTTCTTCCTGGAATTCCCTTGTTCTGAGGAGATTTCGGAACAGACTTCAAAGTGTTATCAGGACTGCTGCAGGCAGAGGAAAGAAAAACACATCAGTTCTTCTCAACTGATTGTGAGCACACCGCACATTTATTTATTTATTATTTATATCCCTCCATTTTTCCCTGTTGCAAGGAGGCAAAGACAGCTTACTTGATCCTCCTCCTCTCCATTTTATCCTCATAACAACCCTGTGAGGTAGGTGAGGCTGTGAGTCAGTGACTGGCTGAAAGTCACCCGGTGAGCTTCATGGCCAAGTGGGGGCTTGAACCCGGGTCTCCTGAGTCCCAGTCCAACACACTACACCTCACTTCTCCCCCATCCAAAGCAAACACCATGATTCAGTGGTCCCATGGGTGACAAAATGGGTGTTCGGTGCCAACTGGTAAACTCACCCTTGAGAAAGGTCTGATGAAGAATGAAAGAGACAGGGGGGCGCTTCATGGCAGGGTCTAAGAGACTGAAATGCCTCTGCTCAGGATTAGTTATGCCAGGAAGAGCTTGAAGCTAAAATATGCTGGTAGTTTTTGGCCCCGCCCCTTTTGCCTTTGACTCCACCAACCACTGGAATGCGGACCCCAAGAGCTTCTCTGAAATGGAATGCAGACCTGGAACAAAAACTTCACCCCTGATCTATGGGGTCATTTCATGGGTGGTCGGTGGAAGATTTCTGTTTTGTATAATTAAGTCAAATTATGATTGGGTCAAAGCCTAAGGCGGGGGGGGACTCAATCGTTCTATTTCTTGCCGTTCCAATAGCAAAGCAAAATATACATGCTGTTGTTGGGGTTATTTAAAGGAATTCACATTTCATCTAGAATTAAGAACAAGTGCCCGCTGCTCATACTGCAACTCAGCTTGGAGATATTTTTAAATATGGTCCCGAGTATATGAACCTATTAAATAAATGAATAAACTTCACGTCCAGACAAAACAAAAACAAACAAAACAAAAGAAAGCAAAACCATGTATAAGAGGAGCCCTGCTGGATCAGACCCAGGGTCCATCTAGTCCAGCTTTCTGTTCACACAGGGGCCAAACAGCTGCCCACGGGAAACCCACAAATGGGACATGAGTGCAAGGGCACCCTCCCGCCCACGTTCCCCAGCAACTGGTGTACATAGGTACACTGCCCCTGATACTGGAGGTAGCACAGAGCCATCAGGACTATTAGCCTTCTCCTCCTTGAACTTGTCCAACCCCCTTTTAAAGCCATCCAAATTGGTGGCCATCACTACGTCTTGTGGAAGTGAATTCCATAGTTTAAGTATGTGCTGCCTTCCTTTGATCTGTCCTCAATCTCCCACCATTCAACTTCATGGGATGATCCCACTGGGTTCTAGTATTAAGGGAGCGGGAGAAAAATGTAACCTTCGCCACTTTTTTTCTAAGCTAAATGGTCAAAAAAATATTACAGCAAAATATTATTATTATTATTATATACAGCAAAATATTATTATTATATACAGCAAAATATTATTATTATTCTTAAATTTATTAATCGCCCATCTGGCTGGTCACCCAGCCACTCTGGGCGATGTACAGCGTATAATAAAACAGTTTAAAACAATAACATTCTACAATAAAAACATTTTCTAAAATACCCTAACCCACCCCAAATGCCTGCCTGAACAACCACGTTTTTAATGCACGACGGAAGCTCATTAAAGAGGGGGATTGGCGGAGTTCCCTAGGGAGGGAGTTCCACAGAGTGGGGGCCACCACAGAAAAGGCCCTCTCCCTCGTCCCCACCAGTCTAGCTGTCCTGGCTGATGAGACAGAGAGAAGGCCACCCGAGGCTGATCTTGTTAAGCGGCCTGTCTGGTGTTGCTGGAGGCGCTCCTTAAGATAGGCTGGGCCGGAACCGCATAGGGTTTTAAAGGTCAAAACCAACACCTTGAATTTAGCCCGGAAAACAACTGGTAACCAGTGCAACTCCTTCAGTACTGGAGTGATGTGATCTCACGGGCGGCTGCCTGTAATCAGGCAAGCCACCGCGTTCTGTACCAGCTGCAGCTTCCGAACCGTCTTCAAGGGTAACCCCACGTAGAGCGTATTACAGTAGTCTAAATGAGAGGAGACCAGGGCATGTACTACCGATGGGAGCAGATGGTCGGGAAGGAAGGGGCACAGCCGCCGTATCAGATGGAGTTGATACAGTGCTGTCTGGCTCACAGCTGACACCTGAGCCTCCATGGACAGCTGGGAGTCCAAAATGACCCCCAGGCTGCGGACCTGGTCTTCAAGGGTAGCCGTACCCCATTCAACACCAGGTCAACATCCCCCAGCCTCCTCTTGTCTCCCACCAAAAGTACCTCGGTCTTGTCAGGGTTCAGCTTCAGCTTATTCCTCCCCATCCAGCCACTCAGCGTCTCCAGACATTTGGACAGGGATTCTATGGCCAACCTTGGTGAAGATTTGAATGAGAGGTAGAGCTGCGTGTTATCCGCATATTGATGGCACTGCACCCCAAACCTCCTGATGATAGCCCCCAGCGGCTTCACATAGATGTTAAATAGCATCGGGGAGAGGATGGAACCCTGTGGCACCCCACAAGTGAGTAGCCACGGGTCCAAAACCTCCTCTCCCAGTGCTACCCTCTGGTACCTGCCGGAGAGGAAGAACCGGAACCACCGCAATACGGTGTCTCCAATGCCCAACCCCTTCAGGCAGTCCAGGAGGATATGGTCAACGGTATCAAAAGCCGCTGAGAGATCAAGGAGAACAAGGAAGGACCATTCACCCCTATCCAGAGCCCTCCTCATATCATCTACCAAGGCGACCAAGGCCGTTTCTGTCCCATGCCCAAGCCTGAAGCCCGACTGAAATGGGTCTAGGTAATCAGTTTCTTCCAAGTGTGCCTTCAACTGCATCGCCACCACCCGCTCAGTCACCTTGCCCAAAAATGGCAGATTTGAGACTGGGCGAAAGTTGTTCAGAACTTGAGGATCCAAGGAGGGCTTCTTTAAGAGCGGTCTTATCACTGCTTCCTTGAGGGCTAATGGCATCACTCCCTCCTCAAGGTGGCGTTTGCCACTGCCCTGATCCCCTCTCCCAGTCTCTCTCTGCAGCCCATAATGAGCCAAGATGGGCAAGGATCAAGTAAGCAGGTGGTCGGCCTTACAGATGAAAGCACCTTGTCCACTTCATCAGGAGGAAGAAGCTGGAACCGATCCCACAAAACCGGTTTGCCACAGGCCGCCTCTTGCTCACTAATTGTATCCACAGCATGCAGAGTAACACTCCAAAAAACAAACATGGGCCCCAATTTAAAAAAACAATTTTAGATGAGCCCAAGGGCATGCTCAATGGGGTTTGACCTTTTGCTCTAAGCATCACAAGCCTCTTTCGATACCGAGGGGTCTTTCAAAGGCAGCTTGACATGCAGCAGTGGGAGGGGACACTGCCGAGCAAGAAATCCAAGCCAAATTCCCACTTCGGTGAGAACAAGTTATAGAAATGTTTGGTCATGGACTGCAAGGTAAAACATGCCAATGTGCACAAAATAAGCACATCTGAATGGACTATATCCCTGTGGCAAGTTTACCTTGAATGTAGGATTTAAATTTTTACATCACTTTGGTTTTGCATAGCGCATGGATCTGCGCTGTGCAAAGCTCTATCCCCTATCCCCGGCTTGCATGCTTTTCCGGAATCTCCTATGTGTTAGAGTTGTCACCCGATTAAAGAAATCGTAGGGTGCAATCCTATGCACGTTGAGACAGAAAAAAGTCCTCCAATGCTCAGCCTGCTGATCTGGGGATAGATTTCCCATAACCCTCTGTGAAATGGAACCATGTGACGCGACACTTCTGCTCTGCTTCTTATAGCAACCGACGCGGGCAAAGCACTGCCAGGCGTGTCAGCCCTGCGTCCGTCGCTACGACCACCATTGCCCCTGGATTGAGAACTGTGTCGGGAAGAGGAATCACGCGCTCTTCCTCATCTACTTGGCCATTCAGCTTGTGGTTCTGTCGTGGGCCATAAGAGTGGCTTGGTAAGTGATGTAAAATCAGGTGTCTTCCACCACCTTTTTGGGCCGGTGGGCACAGTTGGGCTTTTGAGAGAGCATCATGGTCACTCTCACAAAATGGCTGCTGTGGCGGCAGCTTGCCCATTCACAAAATGGCTGCCAAGCTGGGCGTGGCCAGCCCCAAAAGAGCCATTTCCCGGAAGGAAAATCTGGTGAGACAAAAAGAAATCTTCTTAAGAAATAAAATAAAAACCAGGAGGGGCAGGGAGCCTGGCAGACACCAAGAGAGGTGTAATGCTCACAGACGCCCTGTTGGAGACCCTAGAAAGTAATGGCAGAGCATCCCCAGACATGTTGTCTTTGTGCATACTGTCTGTTTGTGTGTTTTTATATTTAAATCTTGCATATTGTACTTTTAATGTTTTAACCTTTGTAAACTGCCCAGAGAGCTTTGGCTATGGGGCAGTATAGAAATGTAATAAATGAATGAATGAATGAATAAATAAATGTTGCGCTGGGGCGGGCACACCCCATGGCCAAGAGCGAAAGCAAAGTAAGCCATAACCGATGCAGTTAGACTGGGGCACGCTGGGAGATCAGGACTTTTTTTCTGCCTAAACATGCACAGGATTGCTCCCTTAGTCAATTAACCATGCGAGTTTTAGCTGTTGTATACATTAACGCAATGTGTGCATGAGTAAAACAATACTGCTGGAAGAAATACATGGAGTGCCAATTCTAAGATGGTGTCTACGTCTCCTTTTTTATAAATACTACTAATAAAATAACATTTAAAAAATAGATTGTCTGAAAGATGCCTTTTCAGTAAACTGATACAGGTTTTCATGGAGTAATCAACTGCTTAAAGGTTAAAAGCCCTTCAATTTGCCCAAGTCATGAACGCTAATGATGCTCCCGCTGTTCTTCAAGGCAGACGGGGCCCAAGGTGCCAAGCCTGAGTCGACTCTGCATCAGAGTCAGTCCCCTTTACGTTCCTCCTGGCAGCCTGGCGCCCTGCGACAAGAAGCATCACCTCCCTGGCCACGGCTACAGAGATGCATTCTCATCAATCAGGACTGCAGCCGACACTGCAGCTTTCACCGAGAAGGGAGGGAAAAAAGACAACACACAATCAACAGAGCCAGGCAGAGCTAAAGAGGACTTGCAAATCACAGCACAGGCTACATCCTCCTCCTCCAACCTGCTACCTTCCAGGTATGCTGGAACATTAGAAGAGCTATGCTGGGTCCATCTCTTCCAGCATTCTGTTCACAGCGTGTCCATGGGAAACCCACAAGCAGGACAGGAGTGCAACAGCACCCTCCTGCCCACGTTCCCCAGCAACTGGTGTACATAGGCACACTGCCTCTGATACTGGAGGTAGCATATAGCAGCCATTGATAGCCTTCTCCTCCAGGAATTTGCCTAATCCCCCTTTTAAAGCCATCCAAAATGGTGCCCATCACGTCTTGTGGTTCCCTCCAATGGCACCTGCACAGTTCTTCACTCTCTGCCACCTTCATTTTTTTTTTTTTAATAAAACACTGAAAAACGTTAGGACACCAGGTTCTCCTTCCTGTTCCTGAACCTGCCGCTGATCGGCTGTTCAGAGAGCAGGAAGACAAAGCAAGGCAAAGGGGGAGAGAGGAGAGAAAGAGCAAGGCTAGAGGCTAGGAGGGGGAAAAACAGCAAAGGAGAGAGGTGTGGGTGAGAGAAACACTAGGGGTAGAGGCTGGGAGTGGAGAGAAACAGCAAGACAAAGGGGTGAGTGGAAGAGAAAGAGCAAGGCTAAGGGTTAGGAAGGGAGAGAAGGAAGACCAGAGATGGGGAAGGGAGAGAAATAGCTAGGAAAGGGGTTGAGGGAGAGAAATTGCGAGGCTAGAGGCTGGGAGTGGAAAGAGCAAAAGTGCGAGCAAAGGGGAAAAGTCTGTGTGGAAAGAAGATTGGGCAGGCCAAGAAACAACTTTTTCCATTTCCCCCTCCCTCCCAGCCTCGCTATTCCTCTCCCCGCACCCTGTCCGCACAACTCTTAACTAGCCAGGCCTCCACAGCAGCCACGATGTGACTAGCCACATCCTCCATGGGAGCCATTTTGTGGTGTTGCCCACAGCAGTTTCTCAAACTCCCAAATGTGCCCACGGATCCAAAAGGGTTGGGGACCCCTGCCCTAGTTTAACTCTGCACTGTGTGAAGATGTAGCTCCTTTTCTCTGTCCTGAATCTCCCACTATTCATCTTCATGGGACACCCCACTGAGTTCTCATATGATGAGAGAGACAGAAAGACATCTCCCTCTTCACTTTATCCACACCAGGCATCATTTTGTACACCTCTATCATGTCTCCCCTCACTCGCCTTTTCTCCAAGCTAAACAGTCCCAGAGGTTTCCTCATAGGGGAGCCCTCTCCAGTAACCATGCAAATAAACCTTCCCCAATCTGATGTCCTCTCGATAAGTTGAACTGCAATTCCCAGAATTCCATCTGTTTGCTGGCTGAGAATTCTGGGAGTTGCAGTCCAACACAGCTGGAAGGCACCAGGCTGGGGGAAAGCTGAAATGTCATCCAAATCCTGAAAAGATGCTTCTGGCAAAGATACCCCCGTGTACATTTTTGCTTTGCTCAATTCCGAATGAGAACTTGGAAGCCTTTATACCATTGCGTAGGTGGTAGAACATCATGACTAGGACACACAGCACCTATTTCTGGGTTAGCCATTTCCAGCCCCAAAATCCTGCCTCTGTCCACATAAACACATGCTGCTTTGGAATTTGATTCTTTTTAAAAGAAAGGGGGGGGGGAAGACCCGCGTTAATGCAATTGCACAAAGCCGTTTGCAGAATTTTTATCTGCAGTGAAGGGGCACATCAGGGAAAGGACATGATCAAGATTATCCTTTCCAAGTGTTCGATTGGGACTAAGGCATCTTGGCTGACATGCAACCAGATCACAAGGAGTAGATCCCACAGCAGGTGGGATTCCCAAGACACCCCCCACCCCATTTTCTAGTGCAAAATATGGCTGAGAGAATTCTAACTGGGACTAGGTGCTAATTTGTTTCCGGACCCAATTCAAAGTGCTGGTTTTAACTTATAAAGATGTACACGGCTTGGCACCTGGTAGAATGCCTCCTCCCATATGTACCTGTCCACACTTTAAGGTCATCCTCAGAGGTCCTTCTTCAGGTGCCCCCTCATTCTGAGGTCCCGAGAGTGTCAAGGACAGAGAGAACTTTTCGGTGGTGGCCTACCAGCTCTGGAACCTCTCTCAAGGGTTGCTCACCTGGTGCCCACCCATCTTTCCAGTGCCAGGCTAACACTTTCCTGTTCTCCTGGGGGTTTTAAAATTCTTCAAAGGTTTTTAAAATATTTTAGCATTTTTGTGCTTTATCATCTTAGTTCCTGCAACGTTGTATTATCCTAGTCCCTGTGATTTTGGTCCCTGCAATATATCGTATTTTATGCTGTGTAGGTACACCTATTAGTATCATATGGTGGATTTTATCTGTATTTTAATCACGATTGTAAAACAGCTAGATAAACGCATATGGTGAGGCGTTTCAGAAATGTAATAAATAAATGTTCCCTTTAAGAATATTTAGTATTTAGACCTATCACCTGCTCTTACATGCAATGCACAGCAGCCTCCCATGCAAGGGACAAACCAGGTGGATCTTAAGGGTTATGGCTGGAGGATCATGGGAACATAAGAAGAGCCTTGCTGGATCAGACCAAGGTCCATCTAGTCCAGATTCTGTTCACACAGTTGCTAACTAACTGCCTGTGGGAAACCCACAAGCAGCACCTGCCCGCCCATGTTCCCCAACAACTGGTGCATGTAGGCACACTGCCTCTGATAGTAGCCATTGATAGCCTTCTCCTCCTCCATTAATTTGTCCAGTCCCCTTTTCAAGCCATCTAAAGTGGTGGCCATCACTAAAACTTGTGGAAATGAGTTCCATAGTGTAACTCTACGCTGTGTGAAGAAGTCCTTCCTTTGATCTGTCCTGAATTTCCCACCAATCAGCTTCATGGGATGACCCCACTGGGTTCTAGTATTAGGAGAGAGGAAGAAAAATGTCTCCCACTCCAATTTCTCAACACTATGCATAATTTTTACACCTCTATCATGTCTCCCCTTAGTTGCCTTTTTTCAGAGCTAAACAATCCCAGACGTTGCAACCTTTCCTCATAGGGGAGTTGCTAAAGCCCTTGATCATCTTAGTCGCCCTGTTCTGCGCTTTTTCCAATTCTACAATATCCTTGTTTAGGTGCAGTGACCAGAACTGTGCACACTATTCCAATGGTGGGGGCACCATAGATTTGCATAACAGCACTACAATCTTGGCAGTTCTACTTTCGATTTCTTTCCTAATTATGCCTAACATGGAGTTTGCCCTTTTCACAGCGGCCGCACACTGGGTGGACATTCTCATCGAGCTGTCCGCCACAACCCCAAGATCCCTTTCTTGGCCAGTCACCCCTAGCTCAGATCCCATCAGGTTATACTTGAAGTTGGGATTTTTCGCCCCAACGTGCATCGCTTTACGCTTGCTGACACTGAACCGCATTGGCCATTTTGATGCCCATGCTGCCTGTTGCGGAGCACAGCTCTCAACCTGGCTCGGGGGACAATGGGAGTTGTAGTTCCACATATCTGGAGGTCACCAGGATGAGATTTGCCAGCTTTCAACATGGTGGTGCCGGCTGGGAGCTGTTTTTCAATGCACCTTTGCAATGGGTGGGTGTCAGACATGGTGCATCCCATGCACCATGTCACCCCCACCCATCCCAGTGCAGCAGGGTGAGTCTCACTGGGGTAGGCTGGGGCTGCCCCCTTCCCCTCCCACCAATACCCCACCTGCAGCCTGCGTGCGTCCCTGTGTCTGGCCCGCCTCGCCTCCCCTCCCTTCCCCTCCCCGTCTCCATCCATCCCACACACTCACCTGGCTCCCAGGTTGAACAAGTGTCCGGGTTGAGCCTGGTTCCGGTTCCGGTGGAGGGAGGGGAGGGAGGAGGGAGGGGGGAGGGGGCACAGAGGGGAGATGGGGTGGGGGGGGAAGAGTCCCGAGTTCCCACCAGGGTCCGCTCCCCCCTCTCTTTCTCCTTCGCAGCAGGAGCAGCCGCTGTCAACAAACCTGCGCGTCACTTCCGGCAGCCGGTCTCCTGTTCTCTCCCCCCAGTCCGGGGAACCAGAGCGGTGCTCCTTTCTCTCCCGTCCCCCTGGAAACAAGAGGCGCGAGAGGAGGGTTCCGAGGGTGGGACAGACCCACCTCTTTCCATATATATATATAGAGAGAGAGAGAGAGAATATACACACACACACACACACACACACACACACATATATATATATATATATATATATATATATAAAATGGAACCCTCCTTCCCCATGCCCTCTCTCCCCATGATTCCTGAGGGGAATCCCTGGAATTAGGGCAGCCTTCCCCAAGCCTGGCGCCCTCCGGGCCTGTGGGACTCCAAGTCCCATCATTCCCAGCAAGCATTCCTACAGGCCCGGAGGGCGCTGGGTAAGGTGGTCGCTGACAGCTCTCCGAAAAAGAAGAAGCCCATCACCAAAAATAAAAAGGGCCCCATTTTGCATAACATTTGCACATGTCCATGTGGATTTTGTATAGTATTTGGCAGAAAGCGAAGAGGATCTCAAGAGCCTCTTGTTGAGGGTGAAAGAGGAGAGTGCAAAAGCTGGTTTGAAACTCAACATTAAAAAAACGAAGATCATGGCATCTGGCCCCATCACTTCCTGCCATATAGAAGGGGAAGAAATGGAAGCAGTGACAGATTTTACTTTCTTGGGCTCCAAGATCACCGCAGACGATGACTGTAGCCATGAAATTAAAAGACGCTTGCTCCTGGGGAGGAAAGCTATGGCCAACCTAGACAGCATAGTAAGAAGCAGAGACATCACCTTGCCGACAAAGGTCCGTCTAATCAAAGCTATGGTTTTCCCAGTAGTAATGTATGGCTGTGAGAGCTGGACTATAAGGAAGGCTGAGCGCAGAAGACTTGATGCTTTCGAACTGTGGTGCTGGAGAAGACTCTTACGAGTCCCCTGGACTGCAAGGAGGTCAAATCAGTCCATCCTAAAGGAAATCAACCTGGAGTGCTCATTGGAAGGACAGATACCGAAGCTGAAGCACAAATATTTTGGCCACCTAATGCGAAGAGAAAACTCCCTGGAAAAGACCCTGATGCTGGGAAAGATTGAAGGCAAAAGGAGAAGGGGACAGCAGAGGATGAGATGGTTAGATAGCATCACAGATGCAATGAATATGGACTTGAGCACACTCCAGGAGAGAGTGGAGGACAGGAAGACCTGGCGTGCTATGGTCCATGGGATCATGAAGAGTCGGACACGACTTAACGACTGAACAACAATATCCCCTTGCATAACATTTCCATATGCTAAGAAGAAACACACGTCACCAAAAAGGAAAAAAGAGGACCCCATTTTGCACAACTTTTGCATGTGTTAATGTGAAATTTGCATAATATTTGCATGTGCTAATACCCTTTGCATAACATTTCCATATGCTAAGGGGAAACATGTCACCAAAAAGAAAAAAAGATGACCCCATGTTGCATAACTTTTGCATATGTTACTGTGGAATTTGCATAATATTTGCATGTGCTAATACCCTTTGCATAACATTTCCATATGCTAAGAGGAAACACCGTCACCAAAAAGAAAAGAAACAAAGGACACCAATTGGTATAACATTTGCATGTGCTAATTGACACGTATAGATGCAAAATGGAGAAATAATGGCCATAGAAATACAGTATGTCTCACCATAGTGGTTGAGAAATACTGTAAATAAAAATCCAGTATGTTTCACCATAGTGTGGGAGAGCTGACCAGGTACTCCTGCATAACTTCTGCTTATGTGGGTTCTCTCTGGCACTGAATTAGAACATAATAACTAGAATAAAAGTTCATTAGAATAAAACCTGCAAAGATATAAACTGAACATGTCTTTAGTAAGAATCACAGTTATACCAAAATGTACAGCACTTGCCCCAATGAAAATAAATGCAACCTATAGGCCTTCTGAGTCCAGATAGAAATGTGAATTTTTCTTGCAACTGCAGTGAACTGGTCCCAGTGTTTCTCCTGTTCCACAAAATACTGGATGCCTCAGTAGGTTTTTGCAGATGCTTTCACTCCAAACAGCATGACAACCACAAATGGCAGCTTAGAAATTGTAGTTTCAAGATCTTAGCCCCAATACAAGGCGATAAGAGCCCATGATAGTTAAATGAGCTTCTGGCTTTTAGCCTCCCTACAGAACAAGCTGACTCTTTTCCTCTTAACTCTCCCTGGAGTGAGGACTCCGCATCTAAGGGACTAAAGGTGCCATCCTATGCATTTTAGACAGAAAAAAGTCCTACAGCTCCCAGCATTCCCCAGCCAGCATGTTCTGTCTAAACATGCATAGGATCGTGCTCTGATACAATCCCGTGCAGAATCCATGTAGCATAATACCTTTATTTGGCCAATTCAAAGCTCACCCCCACCACTCCCCAAATATGCAAGCTTTTGAGATCTCCAGATCTCTTCATCAGGCATATCTTGCCTGATGAAGAGACCTCAAGATCTCAAAAGCTTGCACATTTTGGGGGGGGGGTGATCTTTAAGTTGGCCTAATAAAGGAATTACACTATATGGATTCCGCACGGGATTGTATCCTTAGGGTGCAATCCTATGCATGTTTAGACAGAAAAAAAGACCCACAACTCCCAGCATAACTGGCTGGGAAATGCTGGGAGGGAGTTGTAGGACTTTTGTCTGTGTAAACTTGCATAGGATTGCGCCCTTAATGTCTGTTCCTATTGATTTGTGCTTGAATGAGTTCCTGTCCTGGTACAGGCATTAACAATGCATAGGATCAGGCTGTGCTTCTATTTAGGGATGCCTTAGGGAACTGTCTCCATGGGGGCAGGGGTGGTGGTGTTCTATTTTATTTACAAATTCCAGAGGGGTATAGTGATGTTTATTGTATGATGATGATGGTTGAAATTCCCCAACCTGATGCCCTCCAGATGTGTCCACCGTGCTGGCTGGAGCTTATGGGGGTTGACAGCCAAAACAATCTGGAAGGCATTGGGTTGTGGAAGGCAGTTTTAAATTATTTGCACAACGCCTAGAGAAATTTGGTTTTTACAAGGGGTTTAATAATGATAATAAGCAAACAACTAAATCATTATTATGGAGCTGTACAAATATAACAACAACAACAACAACACTGTCCTTGCCCACAGGCAAATTAGTGAATATATATGCAGTGCCTAATATCATACAATCCCAAAGCAGTTTACATACATAAACACTAAAAAACCACTGTTAAAATAAATCTATAATCTAATATGACAATATTGTGAAAACTTTTAACAGGAGTTAATAACAACCCTAACACAATGTTTTATTTACTGCTACTTAAGTACTACAATTGGGATGCAGAGGGCCAAAGACAATCTGAAGAAGCTTTCAGGGGCTGCGTTCCGGTGATGGGTGGGCCAGAAGGCAGAAGGGGTGGGGTCAAAATTGCTCCCATCGCTTTTGCCTTTGGCAAAAGGCAAAAACACTGGAAAGCCAGTGTGGTGTAGTGGTCAGAGCATTGGACTGGGATTCAGGAGACCTGGGTTCTAGTCCCCACTCAGCTGTAAAGCTTACTGGGTGACTTGGGGCCCGTCAGTGACTCTCAGCCTCATCTACCTCACAGGGTTGTTGTGAAGATAAAATGGAGAAGAGGAGGAGGATCATGCAAGCTGCCTTGGGCTCCTTACAAGAGGAAAAAAAATGGGCTATAAATGTAATAATAAATATATGAAAAATAATACAGCTACTCACTAAGCCTTCGGAGACTGTCTTGTTTTACTGATTGCAGGCAAGCTGTTCTGGAAGCCTTTTTAAAATATGTTAAAACTATTTAAAATACTTGAAATAAATAAACATGACACAGGCCTGGAGCTTAGTATCGCTGCAACTCTGTGCCAGATGTGTTTGTGCATGCAAGCAAGGGTCAAAACCACCTTTCCCCAACCTGGTGCCCTCCAGAAGTTTTGGACTTCAACTCCCATCAGCCACAGCCACCATTGCCAATGTTAAATCTGTTATGTTAAATCTGATGTGCATCTGACAAAGTGGACAGCGTCACCATTCAAGCTTATGCCAGGATAATAAATTTGTCAGTCTTGAAGGTGCTAATTGGCATCTTTTAAAAGCCCCCAATCTGGATCTTTAAAAAGCTCCTGTACCCTCCCACCCCATGCTTGTGTCCCAATCTGGATTGGGCCCTACACACATACTTACTTACTTACTTTATTTATGTATTATATTTTTAATCCACCCAATAACCAACGTCCTCTGGACGGATTACAAACAGTTAAAAGACTAAAACGCCATACAAACCGTTAAAAATAGAAAATGCAAGACAAATATTTAAAAGAATAAAATATGTGAAACAATGCAAAACAACAAACACAGCCCAGGATTTGATTTAAAAAAAACCCTAAAATGTGGTTCTCTAAGGGCGCAATCCTATGCAAGTTTAGACAGAAAAAGGTCCTACAACTCCCAGCATTCCCATGCTGGCTGGAGAATGCAGGGAGTTGTAGGACTTTTTTTCTGTCTAAACATGCATAGGATTGCACTCTAAAATGCCTAGGGTAAAATTCAAGTTAAGTCCTACTTTGAAGTACACCCACTGGAATAAATGGGACTTGGGTTAATCATGACTAACTGAAGTCCTATTCACCTTAATGGGTTTACTCTAAGTGGGACTAACACTGGGTTTGTAAAGAGAAGGCAGACTTATTCTATAATGTTCTATCAGGAACATAGAAGCAGTTGTGAAGCACGGAAGAAACGAGGGGATACAAACCATGGCGTGGCATGGACATTTTAGATCCTGGACTTCATGGTCTTATGGTGGTTTGAGGGGTGCAAAGAGACATGTGAGTCGTGTGCTTCACAACTGAAGTAATGCATATGGCTGTTTAAAAGGAGCCCCTGTACCCCGGCTAAGTCGAGGGTCTAAAATGCAGAACTGCACCTGCTCAGAGGATTATGACAATCACTATTATTATTATTATTATTTTAAATCAGGCTTGGCAACCATGCTTGGTCCTTTTCGTAACCCCTGAAAGCTCATGCTCATTTATCAAACCCTCTGAACCGCTAAAACAGTTAGTCCAGATGTGCGCTACACCGAAACCCTTGAATGTGTAAACAGAAGGCGAACACGGTTATACGACAACGTTTTGTCCTTGATGTTCATCTCATTTATCAGGAAGGGAGAAGCGTTTGCGGCGCATGGAAAAGACAAGGGGGGTGCAAGCCACGGTGCAGGGCTCGGACAGTTTAGACCCTGGACCTCACGGCCTTGTGGGGCTCGCGGGGCCCAGAGAAATGTGCCTGCTGTGCTTTGCAACTGAAGTAATGCACAGGGCTGTTTAAAGGGGGCCCCATAAGACTGCTATGCGCAGGGTCTCGCACGGCCTAGCTGCGCCACTGTTTGCCTCGCCTCACCACTGGCATGTGAGCCGGGCCTGTGGGGCGGGCGGGCTGATGCAGCAGCTCCTCCTTCTCCTCCTCTCCTTCTCCTCCCTTTCCCCTCATTTATTTATTCCCCACAGCCAAGGCTGGGTTTCCGCCCGCCGCGCATGGGGCTCCGAGTGGCCGCCGGTGGCTGGACTCTCGTGAGGGAGAGGAGGAGGAGGAGGAGAAGGAGAAGGAGCCAAAGCCACCATCATGTCGAGTCTCCACAAGACCAGGTGGGGCTCAGGAGGAGCAGGAAATTATTATTATTATTATTATTATTATTATTATTATTATTGATTGGGAGTGAGGTATGCAATGGGTCTGAAATGCTTGTGGTTTTCCTCCCACCCCGTAACCTGGGCTTGCAGGGGGTGTTGCAGAGAGGGACCCTAGAAACCGTTTCCTCTCACATGCATGCATGGGGGGGGGATTTGTAATTTTTGTTATATTAAAAGAACACACAAGCCAGCTATTGTTTTCCCTCTAGGAAATGAAACTGAACAGACACAGGCACGCCACACACAGAGACATCCACACCACACACAGAGGTACAGAAACACACACAGAAATGCAGACAAAGACACACACAGACCACAGAGAGATGGAGACACATACGCCTAATCCACACGCAGACACCCCCCCCCTCCATACTCAGAGAGACAGGGAGACACACATACCACACACCGAGAGACACACACACACAGCACACAGAGGTACAGAAACACACTCACAATGCATATAAAGAGATACACACACACCACACACAGACACACACACACCACACAGAGACACAGAAGCCCACACCAGACACACACATACGACGCACAGTGACACACGCACGCCACACACAGAGAGCCAGGGAAATACACACAACACACACAGAGACACACACATACCACACACACAACACACAGAGTCACAGAAACACACACACAAACAAGACAGAGACACACACAAACACACACCACAGAGATGCACACACCGCACACAAGCATACACACACGTAACACCCCCCAAACACAGACACACACACACATGTAACACACACACACCCAAACACAGACACACACAGAGTCACAGAAATACACATACAGAGAGACACACACCACACGCACACACACACACTGAGACACACACAGGGTCACAGAGACACAGACACGCACACACAGACACGGAAACACACACCACACACACACACACATCTCCCTCCTTGGTCTTTCTGCTGCTTTTCTTTCTTCTAATGCAAACGAAGATCCCTTCTCATTTCCTAACATTTGGGCAGCACCTTTATTGCAACCAACCAATATTCCACAAACGTGTGCAAGATTTCGAGTTCTCCAGAACTCTTCATCATAGGAACCTAGGAAGCTGCCTTAGATGGAGTCAGAGCCTGGGTCCATCTAGCCCAGTTTTATCGACACTGACTGGCAGCAAGGGCTCTCCAGTATTTCAGGCGGGAATTTTCCCAGCCCTGCCTAGAAATGCTGCCAGGGATTGAACCAGGGACCTTCTGCCTGAAAAGCGGGGGCTCTACCACTGAGCTACAGACTCTCCATTTTTGAAGGGGGTCACAAAGAGTCAGACACGACTGAACGACTGAACAACAACAAGAAGGTTGGTTAGGGGGTACAAAAAGCAAGGGTGTTTCTTCACCCAGCCCCTACTTTTTGTACCACCGAGCCAGATGAAGGGTTCCGTAGCAGTCGAAAGCTTGCACAGTTTTGTGAAATTTTGGCTGGCCCCGACTGTGGCTCTTGTCCTTTTCTGTGAGGCGGAACGGGGTGAAATTGCCCTTCCTATAGTTGAGGGAAGCTTTGGGTCACCTCTGACGCTGTGGGAAATTGTTGCTCCAAACATTCTCCCCCCACCAAAATATGGCAAACGCCCCCCCCCCCCCGTTTTCCAACCTTTTTCTGAATTGGGGTTTCCTCCTGCGTGGTTTGCCCCCAACCCAAATTTTCTCCCATTTCTGACGTTTCCCCTACAACACTTGAGATGGGGCGCAGGGTATGTGTGTATATGTGGAAGTAATCCTCCTTTCCGTGACTTTTGATGGACGTTCCCACTAGGTTGAAACTTTCTTCTGCCCTTCACAAAGTTTAATATGTTTAGGGCACAATCCTATGCATGTTTAGACAGAAAAAACTCGTACAACTCCCAGTATCCCCTGGCCAGGCTGGGGGACTACAACAGTATCCCCCAGCCAGGCTGGGGAACTACAACTCCCATCAACCCCAACAAGCATGGCCAATGGTCCAAGTTGCAGTCCAAAATATCTACAGGGTTGGGGAAATATGATCTCCCCAACAAGTTACAAGTCCCTCTACTCCTGACTTACTCTCTGTAACACCCCCAGGTCTCCCTGTAATAGGTGAGTCTTTGCCACCCTGCACCCATGAAATCAAAGCCCTTTTTATTCAAGCAGGCCTTGGGCGTGTAAGCGGTCTGTTGGGCTGGATGCTATTTTTATCCTGTTACCGAGTTTTTAATTGTGTTTTGATGCGTTTGTTTTTACTATTGCTTTGATCACGGTTTATTTGCCATTGTAAGCCGCCTGGAGCGCCATTTTTCCTGGTAGAAAGACGGGGTACAAATCAAACCAATAAATAAGTGAAAACTGCCCACTTCCCTTTCCTGCCAGCTTGCGAAATTTAAGGAAGGGGACCCCACTCAAACGCACCTTTGGGGAGTTTTTTGCCTGCCTTTTACCACCCTGTAGTTGTAAACCGGCCCCATTTACCCCTAGGGAACTTTATTCCCCTTCTGCCCACCCTCTGCCTCTCCACAAATATTGATTGATTGGTTGATTGATTGATTGGATTTGTACCCCGCCTTTCTACCAAAAATGGCCCTCAAGACGGCTTACAAATAACTGATAAAAATAATAAGCAAATACATTAAAACACAATGAAAACAATTAAAAACAATAAAAAATACAATAGCAACAGCAGCATCCCTGACAGATGTCCGTCCAGTTGCTGCTTGAGTACCTCTAGCAACAGAAAGCCCACCACCTCCCCAGGCAGATGCCTCCACTGTGCAACTGCTGTGACCATTAGCGAGTTTTTCCTGATGTTCACCCGAAATCTGCCTTCCTGCAACTGAAGTTTATATCCTGTCCTTCCTCCAAGGTGCGCATTATTCATTCTCCCATTTTATCCTCACAACAGCCCTGTGAGGTAGGTTACAGGGAGAGATGGTGACTGGCTCCCGGTCACTCAGTGTGAACTTGATCACTGTGGAAAGATCTGAACCCAGGTCTCCCTGGTATGATTCTGACAGACTTTCCATTACGCTATGCTGCCTGTATTGGTCTTCCAACAGGATATAAACCATCCTGGTAAACTAAGGCTGTCTGGAAGCCTTCAGATGTGTGGGACTACAAGTCCCAGACTCTCCAGCCAGCTTTAGAACAGCTGGATCCCAGTCTGCAGGACAGGAAACTCACCCTCAAGCTTCCAGAAACACACCATTCTATCCCTTATTTCCACAATACCCCATTTTATTTAGGGGAAAGGCTGTACCTCAGGAACAGAGTCCCTGCTTTGCATGCAGGAGGTCCCAGGTTCGAATCCTGACATCTCCAGGTAGTGCTGAGAAAGTCTCCTTGTCTGAAATCCTGCAGAGCCCCCACACTTCAAACATTACCACTCCACCACTAGAAAGGACTCTTAGGACACAGTCGGATGCATGTTACCCCCCGCCCCTGCCCCAAGTCCTGCAAGTTGTAGGATTTTTGTCTGGCTCAACATGCACAGGATTGTGCCCTAAGTTATCCAAGTGTTTTAAGTGCTCACCTGATTGCTACCAACTATGGTTTTGTGTGGGGTTCAAGCACACAGGCCAAATACTTTGCTGGTGCCGTGTCAAAGAACTCCGAAACGGCTGTTGAGAATCTCTCCTAACAATCCCTTTTTCCTCTCTGGGCCATCCTGCTGATGTGTTTTCCTTTCCCCTTTACACGCTCAAAATGCAAAGCAGAATTGCCGTTCTTTGCGAGGGTGTGTTCGCGTGTTCAGAGATTCACCCTGGCGCCTCTTGCGCTGCCGTGACGTGGCCTCCGGCCTGCACGACAGGAGAACGGGTAAAAAGTACCTTTTCTTCAAAAACAGAGTAACCACAACATGGCGAATTAGGAAGAAAGAGTTTCCAGGTCAATGGGAGTGATTCTGGGGCATGCACCCCTCCCAAGTGCTTCTCCTTTTCAAAAATTAAGCCTTTCATGTGGTTTTTTAACTGTGAAATGAATTAGTGCTAAACTAACTTCTGTGTAACTTGCATCACCTAGCTCACTTATATGCTGGTCACATGCTTCAGCTCCTTGCAGAATCTTACTGACCTGGTTTGCACATTATGCTAACCCATGGTTTATTTAACCCATAATTAACCCATGGTTTGTCAGTGTGCCCAAGATGTCTAGAAGAGGATTGAACAAACCATGGTTTGTTTTCTCTGTCCTTGTATTGTTTGCTTCCCTCCTCCTTTGCCCCCTCACTGTATCCCAAATGCGTTTGGGGTTGCTGTAGTACCGGGGGGGGGGGGGGGCTGTGTTACTGCTCTTGTCAGCCACCTCTGTAGCCTGGCGAAACAAGCCATGCGCAACCCACGGTTCTGGGTTCACACATAAACATGGTTCATACAACACAACAAGCCAGGGTATGGGTTGAGTGTGGCTTAAGTGTGGGTTGTCGTTGATCAATGGGTTGTTGCATTGTGTGAACGAACTGCGCCAACAAACCATGGTTTGTTAACCATGAAAAACCCACAGTTCACAACCCAACAACAAACTATGGGTTCTCTTTGGGGTTAACAAACCATGGCTTCTCAGCATGGCTGAGTTCACACAACACAACACAACAACCCACGGTTCAACGACACCCCACGGTTCAACGACAACCCACATTCAACCCGTACTCTGGCTTGTCCTGTTGTGTGGATCCAGTGACAACCCATGGTTTAAACAGCCCAGCGTTCACAACCCAATGAGGAGGAGGAGGAAGAAACTCCTTTCTGGATCAGACCAAAGTTCCATCTAGTTTAGACCTGTGCTGTAAACAGTGGCAGTGAGATGCTTTGGGCATGCTATAATAGCCATGTGCTGCAGTTGTTTTCCCAGTATGTAGCACTCAAAGGTACACTGCTTCTAAGAATGGAGGCTCTATTTGGCTTGTGCAAGGCATATCGATGGATATGAGCCATATCTTCTGTGAATTCTGACAAAGCCTTTTTAAAAACTACCTAAGCTAGTAGCTGTCACCGCATATTCATTATGGTCATGAATTCCATAGGAAGAAGCAAAAAGGAGCAATAAGAGATTACCCAGCCACAAAACAACCTATGACCTGGCTGACTTGCGCTGGTCCTTTCTGCTGAACATATCTATGTCTTTCCTGGCACTGCAGACGCTGGGAGGTGCTTTTCAGTACGCATTTAGGAACGGACCCCTTCCAAACGTGGTGGCATTCAGATGTCACAACGACCGAGATTCATGTATTTTTAAAATTCTGTGTTAGCGCAAGCGAGCCGGGGTTCTAGCACACAAGGCTCGATTGTGGTTAAGCTGGATGGGGGAGACGCAAGCCAGAGTTCCCGGTTCGGACATAACCATACCAAGACAGAGACGGAGAGCCCCTGGTTTGTGTAGCTGCTCTCACTGGCAGGAGAAGCCAAGCGGGAGTGATCGAGCCGTGTGTCGCCAGCACACCAGAACCCAACAGAATGGGGAATCCCAAAATGGATGCGAAAAGCAATGGGGTACTCCTACAGTCTCCAACATGGCGCCCACTGACATCCATGTGCCTGTAGACACCTCTTCTGGCACCCAGCAGACTCCCTGCCCCTCCTGATCTTTATTTTATTCCTGAAGATTTGTTTAATTAATAATTTTTTAACCAGGAGGCTGGCTTGCTGCAAAGCTAAGAGCCGCCCTCTGACGCCATCTTAATTTGGGATCCAAAGAATGGTTTTGTGTTTTGGAGCTCAGTTTCCACCGCTGCCTTGGACTTCGGTTCTCAGGAGAGTTATTTTTCTTTTAGTCTCACCAGTTTTCCTTCTGGGAAATTAGTGTCTTGTGACTGACCTTTTTACAAATGGACAAGCCCCACCCCCATGTCAGCCATCTTGTGAGAGCACCCATGACACTCTCTCAAAATTCCAAATGCCCCCACTGACCCAAAGACTAAGCAATGTGCAAAACAATATACATTGTTCTTTCGATTTCCCCGAAGAAGGAGTTGCATGAGGTCGGAGATGTCTTGGAACTCTTTATCGTTATGGAATCAAACTTTTAAAAAATGCTAGATTGCCGTGATGTGCGAAAGGAGCCGGTGTGATTGTCCCCAGAAGAAGGACAAATTCTTAAGTCCCCGACGGGTCAGGCTGCCCTTAACTTCTTGTGCCTGCACAACTACAAGGACTGCTCCCAAATAAAGTCCAATCAAGGCAGAAAGAGAAGTATGGTGTTTGTTGGAATTAAAATTTGTTTAGCCCCCAAAGCTAGGGTTCCAGCAGGCCTCTTCTTCAGATGAATTTCCTACCCTTTGCCATGTGTTATTACTTTTACAGTTCTTCAGCAACCAGGGGAGAACCTGAGATGCTGTAGCAACTGCTGGGGCGGGTGGCTGTTTATTTGTGCGGTTTCTTGTACTTCGATAAAAACTCTTATCGGAATGGCATGTTTCCCTGGCTATTTACAATGGCCTAGACTAGGTTTTGAGTGCCCTTGAAAGGAAGAAAGAAAAAAATAATAATCTTGAGCACCATCCCAAACAGGCCTGAAAGATACCTTATGCACACTCGGTCTGAGCTATAAACATGATATATAATACAGATTTGTAACCATTGTTACAATCATGCGGTTGGTTTGGCAGGCAAACAGGACTTTGTTTTCATCTTCTCCTCCCCGCAACTTGTGCATTTGTTGAGCGCTTACGTTTGTGTGTGCGGTTGTACTCCCTTTTCCTCTAGGATCGCGGAATTTCAAGACATCCTTAGCGAGCCAAATATTCTGCTGCAGAAGCTTCGCGAACTTTGCTTTAGCGGTAAGCGACGTTGGCCATTCCTTGGTGGCAGCGGCGGGGGTCGGATTCGGTCTCTTGCCAAGAGAGATGAGCTTCATCAGGTTTCATCCCAACAAAAAGGATCCTTTGATCAGAATAGAAAACAGCATTTTGCAGGCAGCGGTCTCTCCCTAAAAAAACAAACGCATTACTGCCTTTGGAGATAACCATCTGTGTGTCACGTTAGCCATGCCCTGAAGCTGTAGATAAGTGATGTGGCTAGTACCGCACTGTGATGTGTACAAGGTATCTATATCTCATGGCTTGGCACACTGTTTTGCTATCAATCTATCAATCATCCCCTGCATGTGCAGCCCCCGTGGGTGCTGGGCATGCTTTCGGGTGCATTCTCAGCTCATGCAAGGCAACAAGAGAAGCCCGCAGGCCTGATCACTGCCCTGTGTGTACTGAACGTGTGCCCTAGAACAGACTTCAGTCTCATAGAATCCAGAGGGGGCTCTATATCTGGGGGAAGGGGGCGGCAGCCCTCTGCGTCTACCCCACCCACTTGTGGCAAAGAAACCCCCCCACAACCAGGTACATTTGCTCCAATGCATGGCATGCAATTACCAATTGTAACTCATGATCTTCTCCGACATTCTCGGTAGAATATTGAGTATCCTTCCTGCCCTCTGCCCCACCAGCCCCAATGAGCACCACGTGCCACTGGTAGAATCGCCTTCTATGGGAAAGGGGCTGTAGCTCAGTGGCAGGGCCCCTGCTTTGCACACAGAAGGTCCCAGGTTCGATTCCTGGCATCTCTAGGTAGGGCTAGGAAATAATCCTTCCTGAAACCCTGGATAGCTGCTGCCCATCAGTGTCGACAATACTGGGCTAGCTGGACCAGTGGCCAGACACTGTATAAGGCAGCTTCCCATGTTCCTATTTAAATCAGCCCTTTATTCAGAACCATGACTGGAACCTTACTGCGTTTAGGGGAAAGGGCTGTAGCTGAACAGCAGAGCAGATGTTTTGCCTATAGAAGGTCTTAGGTTCAATGTTCAGCATCTCCCGGTAGAGGAGGAAAAAACTGTAGTGTAGGGTTCGCACAGAGCAACAACCCACGATTCAACAACAACCCACGATTCAACGACAACCCATACTGAACCCATACTCTGGGCTGCCGTTACGTGCAAACCAGGTCACTAAGAGGAGAGATAAGGGGACATAAACAACTGAAGGAGAGAGGGAGCCAGCAGCTTTTCCTTCACCCTGTGTATGTGATCCCTGTTCGCCTTTCTCTGCTTGTTGGGGAGGGAAGCCTTCAGTACACATCCCTCCCTTTTAGCCTCATAACAACCCTGTGAGGCTGATTAGGCTAAGAGAACGTAACTGTCTCCACATGCTGAACATATGAACCACAACACCCCACTCTGGCTCTCTCTTGGACACTGGCACGCTAATTGCGGGACGTAATTGCATTTCCACATCTAAAGACAGCATTAAAAAAGCAGATTAAAAAGTTCTGTGCATGGACACTTTTAAGTCTACAAGAAGTTCTTTTGGTTAAATATTTATAGACATAGTAACTCAGTGACAGAAAGTTGGCCTTTGGCAGTTTAGCACTGACCAACAGTAAACTGTGGAACCTTACTGAATATTTCAGGATTCCCTGTTCATCCACGTCTTGGAGGGAGATGGATAACAGTAGTAAATAAAAGAACATATGGACAGATATCTAAACATTTACCACTTGCAGATTTTAGAAGTTGATGCAAGTATGGAAGTGCCCTGTGATTCTCATCTCAAAAGTACCATGCGCAATGCAGATTAGTTAAAATGAAGGGATTGGAAACAACAGAATGGCATCTGTCTCTACACAGGAATTGGAGGGTCTGTGGGGTGTAATTGTATGGGTGTAAACATTGCTGGCTCTCTAGGGTTTCAGGCTGCAGTCCGTCCTGCCCTAACTGGAGATGCCGGGGATTAAACCTGGGATCTTCTTCAAGCAAAGCTCTACCCACTGAGTTACACTCCCAGCCCATTTTGAAGGGCTCCATGTTCTAATTGTCTTGTGTTTCCCCATCCCGTATGACTTCTACTTGATTTTTTTTTAATACACTCACCTATGAATACATCCCAAAGACACACTCATTGACCTGGTTCACACAACAAGACAAGCCAGAGTATGCGTTAAGTGTGGGTTGTCATTGAATTGTGGGTTGTTGCTGAATCATGGGTGGTTGTGTTGTGTGAACCCATCCATGCTAACAATCCATGGTTTGCTAACCACAAACAACTCACAGTTCACAACCCAACAACACACCATGAGTTCTCTTGATGGGTTGTTTGTGGTTAACAAACCATGGATTTTTAGTGTGGCTGGGTTCACACAACACAAGAAACCATGTTTCAGCAACAAGCCACAAGTCAACAGCAAGCCATGATTCAAGAACCACCCACACTCAGCCATACTCTGGCTTGTTGTGTTGTGTGAACTCAGTCATTGGCTGGGTTCATACAACTCAAAAATAACCCATACTCAAGGATTGAGTGTGGGTTGTTGTTGAAATGTGGGTTGTTGTTCAAACATGGGTTATCATGCTGTCTGAACCCAGCCACACTAACAATCCATGGTTTGTTAACTATGAATAACCAACAGTTCACAACCAAACAACAAACCATCTGTTCTCGTCATGGTTTGTTTGTGATTAACAAACCATGCTTTGTTAGCGAGACAGGGTTGACACAACACAATAACTCGTGTTCCAACAGCAACCCATGGTTCAACAACAACCCATACCCAATCCATACTCAACCCTTGGGTGTGGGTTATCATGCTGGCTGAATCCAGTCATTGAGTTGTATCGCTCAAAACCGAATTCATTACTCAAACAAGTAGCCATTAATAATTGTTTCCATTACCATATGCTTAGCCATCCTTTCCTCTTGCTTTCCATTTAACTATGAAATATATATTTTCTCCACTTGTTATGCACACCAAAAAAACTCCTTTTAACAGGCTTGCTTCCTACTGAAAACTTGCATCCCTCTTATTAACAGCACTGGCATTGTGAAAGGACTATATTTAATCTCATGATACTGTTCCTTTCATTTCACAGGGATCCCTTTTGAAAGTGGCTTGCGCTGTCTCTGCTGGAAGGTGAATTTTTTTTGCGGGGGGGGGGGCGGCTCACTTCATTTCCTGAGTGTTCCTCTTTCTGTTTTGTCCAGGTTTAGAGGTTGGGGTGAGAGTTAAGAATCATACAATATCTGTTTATATAGCACTTCTAAGTGCTTTACAAACATTAGCCTGGTTCACATGTATCGCTAACCTATGGCTTGGGTTGTAGAATTCTGGGTTGTCGTGATGTGTGAATGTGGCTGTGCTAACAAACCATGGTTTTGTTAACCACAAGAAACCCAACATGGTTTGTTGTTGAGTTATGAACTCTGGATTGTTTATATGATGGGTTGTCGTTGCATGCAAACACAGGACCAGGGGTTGTTCATGGCTTGTTTGGCCTGGCTACAGGGGCGGCGGGCAAGTGCGGTAAAAAAAAAAACCTAGCCGCTCTGCATGCCAGTACTACAGTGCTGTAGAGGCCTTTGGAATACAGGGAGGGAGCGGGTGAAGGAGGAGGGAAACAAACAACCCAGGGATTCAGAAAACAAACCATGGTTAGTTCGATCCTCTCCCAGACAAACCCTGGGTAGGACAACAAACCATGGGTTAAATAAACCATGGGTTAGCGTTATATATGAACCAAGCCATTGGGTTAATCCTCACAGCAAACTCCATATTTGCTGTGTTGGAGAACTGAGGCTGTGACCTGGTTCATGCAACACAACAAGCCAGAGTACGGGCTGAGCATGAACTGAGTGTGGGTTGTCGTTGAACTGTGTTTTTTTGTTGGATCATGCATAGTTGTGTTGTGTGAACCCAGCCACACTAACAAACCATGGCTTGTTAAACACAAATAACCCGCAGTTCACAACTGAACAACAAACCATGGATTCTCTTCATGGGTTGTTCGGGGTTTACAAACCATGGTTTGATAGTGCCGCTGGTTTCACACAACTTAACAACCCACAATTCAACGACAACCCGCACGTCAATGACAACCCACAGTCAACCCATACTCTGGATTGTCATGTTGTGTGAACCCAGCCTGTGAGGGAGAGGCTGTGTGTGAGGGAGCTTTGCCGAAGGACACACAACAGGATTCCTTTGGGTTCTAAAGAAGCTTCCTGTTCTTTTGCTAGAAATCCAGATTAGGGTGCGACCCTATGCATGTGCAGAGTACAGAACATGCTGGCTGCGGAATTCTGGGAGCTGTAGGACTTTCCTCTGTCTAAACATGCATAGGGCGGCACCCTTAGTTACTCATCAGTATCTCTCTCAGTGCCTTCTGTTCAAGAATCAGGCCCTCCTTTCTGCTTCCCTCCTGAACAGATCCTCTTAAACTACCTCCCAGTGGAAAGAGCCCTCTGGAGTTCCCTGTTGAAGAAGCAGAGGTGAATTTATCTGTTTATTTTTTCTGCATCGGCCACTCCCTGTGTGCGGGGTGCAAACTAGCCTTTTCTCAGAGCTCAGATTCCTATTGCAAAGGAGCGGTCAATGCTGCGTTGTGAATTCTATAGACTTCTTAAAGAATTTAGATATCTTTATGCTGCTTTTCTATTAAAATATTCCAAGTGGCTTGTGGCAGGATGGGATGGCCTGGGAGAAAAACAGGGAAATCAAAGGGAGGGGGACCAGAAGAAAAAAAAATGGGATGGCCTGGGAGAAAAACAGGGAAATCAAAGGGAGGGGGACCAGAAGAAAAAAAAATGGGATGGCCTGGGAGAAAAACAGGGAAATCAAAGGGAGGGGGACCAGAAGAAAAAAAAATGGGATGGCCTGGGAGAAAAACAGGGAAATCAAAGGGAGGGGGACCAGAAGAAAAAAAAATGGGATGGCCTGGGAGAAAAACAGGGAAATCAAAGGCAGGGGGACCAGAAGAAAAAAAAATGGGATGGCCTGGGAGAAAAACAGGGAAATCAAAGGGAGGGGGACCAGAAGAAAAAAAAATGGGATGGCCTGGGAGAAAAACAGGGAAATCAAAGGGAGGGGGACCAGAAGAAAAAAAAATGGGATGGCCTGGGAGAAAAACAGGGAAATCAAAGGCAGGGGGACCAGAAGAAAAAAAAATGGGATGGCCTGGGAGAAAAACAGGGAAATCAAAGGCAGGGGGACCAGAAGAAAAAAAAATGGGATGGCCTGGGAGAAAAACAGGGAAATCAAAGGGAGGGGGACCAGAAGAAAAAAAAATGGGATGGCCTGGGAGAAAAACAGGGAAATCAAAGGGAGGGGGACCAGAAGAAAAAAAAATGGGATGGCCTGGGAGAAAAACAGGGAAATCAAAGGCAGGGGGACCAGAAGAAAAAAAAATCCCCCCCCCAACATTTTCCCCAGGGATTTTGGAGGGGGGGGATTTGGGGGGAAATACCCCCCCGTTTTTCTTTTTTTTTCTCCTCCACATCTTCTTTACATCTCTAGTTTGTGGTGAGCCTCGGAGACTTAGCAGAACAATATCAGGTTAACTTGATACCAGACCTAAAGTAGCCTAAAAAACACACACACACAAACTCGAGGCAACCTGTAGCGTTGCTGGATTAATCCACAGAGAGGACCGTTGGAAGATTCCAGCCCCGTTATTTGTTGTAATTAAGCTAGTTGCTCCATTCAGATTGGAACAATGACCACCTGGGTAACACACACAAAAGCAAATGATAAAAGTCTAAATTGGGCTCCTTATCGTTTTATTTAAAGCATCTCTAACTAAGCAAGCGGACTTTGGCCCTGAGACAGTGCTGAGGAACCACAAGGTCCTGCGGATTGTCCCCTCTGAGGCCGTAGACAGAGCTATGGCTCTGGGGGAGGAAATCCCACTTGGATTTCCGCATCCGCCCCTTTGGCAAGAGGCAAAGCGAAACCTAAGGAAAGAGGTGGTGTGTGGCACAGGTAGGACCTCAAATCAAAATACTGGGAAGGCACCAGGTTGTAGGAGACTATTTTAAGGGACAACTCTACGCAAGTTTAGACAGAAAAAAGGCCCACAACAGAAAGGCCCATGGCTGGCTGGGGGATGCTAGGAGTCGTGGGACGTTTCTCTGTCTAAACATGCATAGGATTGTGCCTTTAGTCATTCTTGCTTCAGCTGGTGCTTAGGACTACATTGTCTCTACGCAGCAGACCACTACGGAGAGAACTGCATGGTATTTGGTTGCAAATATGCTTCCTCATGTGGCATTCTCTTTTCTCCCCCCGCCCCGTGCCATCCCCTTTTGAAGGGAATTGTATGCCCAGTTCTTGAAGGAAATGATTATTCAGCCTGGGATAGCCAAAGCCAACCTTGGAGTCTCCAGGGAAGATGTGACCTTAGAGGATCACGTAAGTGAACCATTAGCTTTATGGCTAACTTGTAGTTTCCAGTCTGTGACTCTGGATATTACAGTCTGTCCTTGTAGGATGTTTTTTAAAATCTCTTTTAATGTTTAAAATGGATTTTTGGCAAGCAGTTGGTCTTGAATATTCTATTTTTTTTGTTTTGTGCATCTGCTAAATGGTCTTTTGAGCATATGACTTTGGTTATATGCTAAAAAGCATGCAGCCAAATTTTTATAGCATATAAATTGTCTTTCTAGCATATAAATTTGGTCCAGATGTCTAAGGCTGCAACCCTATGAACATTTATCTTGGAGTAAGCCCTATTGAACATAATGACTTGGTTCACACAACACGACAATTCAGAATACGGGTTGAGTGTGGGTTGTTGTTGACACAGTTGACACAGTTCACAGTCCAACAACAAACTGTGAGTTCTCTTCATGGATTGTTCATGGTTAACGAACTATGGTTTATTAGCACAGCTGGGTTCACACAACACAACAACCCACAATTTAACAACAACCCATGGTTCAAAACCAACCCACACTCAACCCATACTCAACCTGTTGCCTGAACGCAGCGCATTTTCCGCAGGGTGGCTTGTTAACCATGCAGTGTGACTTGTTAACTACCCTGAACAACCCGATGACAAACCATGGGTTCTCAAGGTGTCTCGTTCAAGAAAAATAAAACACACTGCATGGTTAACAAGCCAGCCTGTGGAAAATGTCCTGGGTTCAGACAACACGATGACCCATGTTTCAAGAAACAACCCACGGTTCAACAACAACCCACACTCAACCACTGAAAGTGGTTGTCTGTTGAAAGCTTTTTTTGCTGTCAGTTCCGCTCTTACTGCAACTTGTCTTAAATCCTTCTGTGAAGCCACTGAATCCCAACCCAGATAGCCGGTGGAACACCTACTTCAAGGACAATGAAGTGTTGTTGCAGATAGACAAGGATGTCAGGTAAGTGAAGGCAAATTGTGCGTGAGACAGAGAGAAGGACAGATGGGGACTGGGGAATAAATGTGAGTCCTGAATCCTCATGCCAGAGCTTCTCTGGTTTGAGGCGACTCCTCTCTCTGGCTCTCATGCTCCCAATCCTCACCCTTTTACAAACACGAGTGAATTATTTTGCTCCCCACCCCAGGCGACTATACCCTGATATGGCGTTCTTCCAACGCCCAACTGAATACCCCTGCCTGTTGATCCTCGACCCCCAGAATGAGTTCGAGACGCTTCGCAAGCGAGTGGAACAAACCACGCTCAAGTCACAGACGGTGGCACGGAACCGGAGCGGTGTGACAAACGTGAGGGATTGCTTTGGCTGCAGAGGCTGGTGTGGGAATAACGCAGAGGAAAACGGAGATCATGGGTGGGGGAAAAGCGACTAGCTGAGGAGAATGTGAATAGCTAAGGCCTGAATAGTGAGGTATTCCTCCTCTGTGGGATAACCATATGTGGTTGTGAAGATCAGGTGTAGAGTGGATCTGTGATGCCAGGAGGCAGCGTTAAGATCTTGCCAGAAGAAGAGTACAGAAGCACAAGCAGGCAGTAAAAACCCAGATGAATGGTCCAAGCAGCCAGAAATACAGCAGGAGCAGCTTTGGGAGTCCGAGGCTGTACTCAAGAACTGGACCTGGTTGTGAGTGTATTTGGCCTGAGAAAAAATAAGTAATTTAGAGGTGTGTATTAGCAAGAGGGTCTCCTGAGTCCTTAAGAAGTGTCAGCAAGCATGCTTTTGAAAAACCCAAAGTAAATACTAGTATTCCCTTATGGACAAAATCTCCCTTTAATAAATTAACTTGTTCAATAGTTCATCTCATCTCTGGTGCTAGGGCCCATCTCACACCTAAGCCTCTTATATCAGCTACTAGGCGGTTTTAAAGTATTCTAAGGGAACTGGTGGGATTGGAAAAGGGTCAGCTTGGGGAACTCTGAGTTATAGTGGCAGAGAGTTCCTTAGGTCCATAAATATAAGCATTTGCTCTAAATAAGAAACCCCATGGGTGGGATTGCCCAGTGAAAGAGCAGTTTCCCTACAGGTGCTAGCAAAATGAGAAGTTTATGGGTTTTACCTTTTTAGCAGTGTATGAGAAGTAAAGATGTACATATTTGGTAAAATCCATTCCATCTGCATTTCCTGGATTGCCTGGTGCCTTTTGTTCCATCATCTGCTCATTGATGGAATTAGATTTTCCGAAATTCCCCAAATTTGCTGTTTTAGCCCATGTGGGAAATGCACATTTTGGGCTGGTGTTTTTTTATTTTACATATTTTTCGTTGACTAAATTTGCGTAAGTTCTGGAAAGTAAAAAATCCGCTTCACAACTCCATGGAATCCGTGCGGCTTGGAAAAAGCCAGTCCTCTGTTGAATCCACAGGTCCAATTCATAGGAATTCAAACTCATTTGATTCTGTTGCAGATTTCTCCAACATCCCTAAGAAGTTGTTTTTTTTATAACATATAGCTAGTTTTATAAGTTTGATTTTACGAGTGATTTTGTTACAGTTATATTATATTCCACCTCGAGAGTTTGGAGAGGCAGGATAGAAATATTCTTCAGATGATGTGGAGGCCTCGCTTTTGCCCCAAACGGTTTCTGACCCCGTTTTTCTTCGGTGCTTTCCTAGGTGAGTTCTCCTCTGAAAACGTCGGCTCCCAACTCTCTGAATGAGTATGAGGTTCTGCCCAACGGGTGCGAAGACCACTGGGAAGTGGTCGAACGGATTCTCTTCATCTATGCTAAACTGAATCCCGGGATAGCCTACGTCCAAGGGATGAATGAAATCGTAGGACCTCTTTACTACACCTTTGCAACAGACCCCAACAGCGAATGGAAAGGTAAGGAGAGCGCAGGCTCCAGGTTTTTGAGCTCCCTTGGGCAAGACACCCTCTGTGGGCCTCCTCCCTCAGTGAGTCGACCTTCTCACTGCGGTCACCAGCTGCTCTTGCTCCTCTGCCTCTTTTTCAACATCGCCACCATTTCCTTGCTTGACAGCGAGACAGCCAGTGAGAAAATAGGCCGCGGCATCTCCTGCTCCTCTTCCTTCTCACCACCACCGTTGCCTGGGCCAGAGCAAGAGGCAGGGGAACACTTGGCTTGCAATGGGGAAGGGGAGGAGCACGTCCAGGGGGCTCTGGTCAGTGGGTCCCTGCTGAGGTGTGGGCCCTTGGCAGGTGCCCGACCGTGCCGACCCTTGGCGCCAGCCCTACCTCCACACTCTCTGGCTTGTGACCTTGTGAACGAAGCTGATGGTGTTCTTTTTCCTCTCCACGCAGAACACGCCGAGGCGGATACGTTCTTCTGTTTCACGAACCTCATGTCCGAGATCAGGGATAACTTCATCAAGAGTCTGGATGACTCCCAGTGCGGCATCACCTACAAAATGGAGAAGGTCTACTCCACCTTGAAAGAGAGAGATGTGGAGCTCTACATGAAACTGGTAAGGAGTTCTTCCCCAGGAGTTTTCAAAAGGAGGCCTTGGAAAAACTTGCAGCTCCATGGAAGCTGATATTGGGGGCTCCTTAGCAAGCCTATCGGTAATGGGAGGCACATTTAAAAGGCAGCCAGCCTGCTGTGGGCCATCGACCCTTAAACCAGGGGTGCAAAAAATGCGGCCCACAGGCCACATACAGCTTACCAGGCCTTTTCTGCTGACGCACCAGATCGCCTTGCATCTGCCACTACTTACCTCCAGTCCTTCATCCGAGATCAGAGACAAGCAAGAGATTCCTTACTTCTCTTATGTCACAGTGATGATGTTGGCCCTACCATTAGGCAAAGTGAGGCGGTTGCCTCAGGCAGCAAATGCTGGGAGGCGGCAGCAAGGTGTTGGAGGAGAGACTGGTGTGCTGCGTGACTTTGCCTGCACCTCTTCAGCTAGCCTGCCACCTTCAGGTGTGGCAGATGATGCTGACCCATCATTAGTGCTGAAGAAAGATGTTCCGCCTTGAAGGAAAGGTTTTATACGTGGAATTGGAGGGGGCGCCATTTTGTTCTTCGCCTCCGACAGCAAAATGTCTTGGCCTGGCCCTTGTCTCATCCTCCCACCAGTGTGTGTGTGTGTGTTTGTGTCCACCCTGACCCGTGTGTATGCGTCTTCCCCTCGCCCCATGTGTGTGGCCCCCAGGGGCCCAACAAAATCAGATTTGGCTGATGGGGCCAAAAAGGTTGCGCCCCCTGCCTTAAACTGTGCTGTCGTAAGATGTGCTTGTCCTAGTTGTGCTAGTGAGCTCACTCAGTTAACGGGAAGCAAAAGGGAGGCCCAACTGGCTCACCCACCCTTCTGCGAGAGCTGAGCGCACCCTAGAATACTTCCCAGGCCCCGTGGTGATGCAGGGCTTCCAATCCATGCTGGACTCACAGGGCTCCTGCAACACACCAGCTGATGTGACAAATCTTTTCCCAAGCTGGCAGGCTCCAGATGTGCTGGGCTACAACATTGGCGGTGCTGGCTGAGAATGGTGGGAGTTGTGGTCCAACACATCTGGAGGGCGTTGGCTTGGGGGAAACTGCTTTGGACACTAAATCAGGGCAGGGAAAATCGGGGGGAGGGGGTTCTGCCACCATGCCACCGAATTTCAGTGGCAAATTTGGCAGCACAGTGGCAGTTTCAGAGTGGGTTCGAGACCCTTGCTGGGTTTGAGACGGGGGGAAATTGGCCCCCACACCAGCAGAAGTTGACCACTCCTGGTCTAAGTGATAACTGAATATGCTGAGTTGTCCCTGAAGACGGGTTTCCACCTGAAGCATTGGGTTACAGCACTTTGTCTTGCCGCTGTGCAGCAAATGTCCAAACTGACACCCCCTCTCCCCAAGCCTCCTCTTTTCCATGCAAAGAATAAGCCTGGTGATCTGTACATTTTATTTTTTTTCTTAGCGATTGAGAAGGAAGGAAGCACTGCTGATCGAAACCCACAGACTTCCGCTGAAGTGGTGTGGTGACTAAACGAAACTCGATTTAAATCTTTAGGGGGTTACTTGTGGAGAACTAACTGTCCTGCAGTTCTGTAAGAAACAAAAAGAGGACTAGAGAGAGTCTTTAGTAAATTAAGGGTGCAATCCTGTTGGGAAGGCTGTAGGCCTCTGAACCCGGAGGCTTACAGCCATCCAATGCAGAGCGGGAGGAGCAGCGGAGGTGAGTATGGGTTGAGTGCGTGTTGTTGTTGAATCGTGGGTTGTTGTGTTGTGCAAGCAACAAACAACCCATAAAGAGAACCCATCGTTTGTTGTTGGGTTGTGAACTGTGAGTCGTACATGGTTAACAAACCATGGTTTGTTTGCGTGGCTGGATTCACACAACACAACAACCCACGATTCAACAACAGTCCACGGTTCACAACAAGCCACACTCAACCCATACTCATCCCATACTCTGGCTTGTCGTGTTGTGCAAACAAGGTCAATGGGTTCACGTTGAACCATGAATTTTCATCCTGTGTGAACCCTGCACTATGGTTTAACCATAGTTTGTTAACCACGAACAACCCAGGAAGAGACCCAGGGTTTGTTGTTGGGCTGTGAACTCTGGGTTGTCCATGCTTAACAGCCCATAGTTAAACCACAGTGGGGGTTTTGCATGTAATGACCAGCCACGGTTCAGCAACAACCTGTACTCAATCTGCACTCTAGGTTGTCATTACGTCTGAATCAGGTCATTGAGAAGGTAGCTGTGCAGAACTGGCTAGACATGCACATCGTTTTTGCAGACATTCAAATAAATGGAGTTTTGCCAGTCGCTGCATGCTCATCTTGTACATTTAATATGGTGAGCATCAGCAGGACGCACACTCCATCCCAATTCACCTCTTTGAGGTTCCATGTTCCTGATCGAACCCAACACTGCGTACTCTTGACAGTTCAGGTTCAGTACCTTCAGGTTTTCAGGCAGGGCCATGACTCATTCCTGGATGGTACCTGATCCTTTCTAACAGGAGATTGAACCTGGAACCTTCGGCATGAAAAGCAGGGGCTCAGCCCCCGAGCTGTGTGCTCTCCAGAACACTGCTGTCTTCCATTCCAAGAGCACCAAGCCCCATTTGCAGAGACTGCTAGTAAAACTAATCTGCCTTGGTTCCTGTATGGCGTGTTTGACCATTCTGGTCTTTGTATGAAGAGCTTCCCAGGAGACCTACGCATTTTGATTACCTTGCCGCACTGCTGGGGATAATTTTAGACCCTGGACTTCACCTGCAGTTCTGCTCACCACAACTGAAAAAGGATATTGCAGAGTTGGAAAAAGTGCAAAACGAAGTGACTAAGGTAGTGGTCCTACACGTGTTTAGGCAGAAAAAAGTCCTTCAGTTCCTAGCATTCCCCAGCCAGCATGGTTGGCTGGGGAATGCTGGGAGTTGTAGGGCTTTGTTCTGTCTGAACATGCATAGGATTGCATCCTAACATGATCAAGGGGCTGGAGCAACTCCCCTTTGAGGAAAGGTTATGACATCTGGGCCTGTTCAGTTTAGAGAAAAGGTGAGCGAGGGGAGACGTGACAGAGGTGTACAAGATTATTCATGGTGTGGAGAAAGTGGAGGGGGAGACATCTTTCTCCCTCTCTCATAATACTAGAACCCAATGGGGCTGTCCCATGAAGCTGATGGGTGGGAGATTCAGGACAGATAAAAGGAAGGGCTTCTTCACACCTCATAGAGTTAAGCTATGGAATTCGCTGCCACAAGATATAGTGATGGCCACCAACTTGGACGGCTTTGGAAGGGGATTGGACAAATACATGGAGGAGAAGGCTATGAGTGGTTACTAGTCCTGATGGCTCTGGGCTACCTCCAGTATCAGAGGCAGAGTGACTATGTGCACCAGTTGCTGGGGAACATGGGCGGGAGGGTGCTATTGCCCTCATGTCCTGCTTGTGGGTTTCCCCTGGGCAGCTGGCTGGCCACTGTTTGAACAGAATGCTGGCCTAGATGGACCTTGGTCTGATCCAGTATAGCTCTTATCTTCTTATGTCAGGGGCGGGGGGGCTTTAGAGAGTTCTGTGTATTACTTCACTTGTGAAGCACCCAACTCAATTTCTCTCCCCCGCTACCTGTACCCCACAATTGCAATTCCATGCTTTGGGACTGCTTCTGTATGCCTGATATGTTGGAACAAAAGCGACACAAACTGTTTGCCAGCCCTGATGAAAGAAATACCCTGAGCACTTGCGGTTTCACATTTTCAACTCACTTAATTCGTTGCACCATTGTGACTACAGGAATAATATGGCGTTTGCCAGCCCAGCTGCTGACCTGTTATTTGCTGCTCTCTGGGTGGTCATTTGGAGGTCCAAACCTACCAGCCCCACTGGTGATCCTGTTGGACCTCATGGCCATTTTGTGGAATACTTACTTATTGAATAGATTTCTATTCTGCTTTTGGGGTTGAGTCCTCAGCACCTCTCACAACATTGAAAAATGCAATGGCTACATTGAAAGCCATACAGTCAACGAGCCAAAACTCAAAATCAATCCAGCAGTAAAAGCTACCTGATATTTGTTTTGTGGCATATGTCCTGGTTCAGAGATTCTCTCAAACTATATTGTCAGTACATTGGCAACCACTGATGATCTGTCTACTGTGTATACAGTCAGGTTTCTCCTAAAACCAAATACCATCAAAGCTCAAGACTTTACTCTTGATATGGGTGATGCAGAATTCTGTCTCTTAAGAAACACTCTCTCAGACAAGATTTGTCTTTTTACTACAAAGTATAAGCATAACTGTACTAAATACAAGAGCTTATGCATAAATTCAAACGCATGAAGCATCTAACATCATTCTTAAGCAAGGCTTCTAAGCAGAGTCAAGTACATTTGCTAGTTCCCAATGAGAATCAATATCAAGCTTACCAGGCGGATTGTGCAGGCAACATGTTAAGGAAAGCTGATCCTAAAGGATAGCTTCCACTGTTGCGTGTTCTGAGTCTCCTTTATATACTTTTTGGATGCTATAAAATATGTCCAAATTATTTTTTTTACTACAGTTTATATTTCTTTTCCAAGAATTCCAAAGATAACTTTTCTACTTTAAATGTCTAAATAAGATTATTGAAGTTTGAAGCTTCTTATCAAGATTAATGCACATCCCAACATACTTATCCAAACATTTTAGCTTTCTTTGACATGTTACAGGTATTTTTTTGACATCAAAGTATTTCCGTGACATCATCCTGTCTTGTGAGCTTGTTTTTCTTACATATTTATGGTCTGGAATGAGGCCTCTTGGTCACTTATCTGATGGCCCATCTGGCCTTATAGTTTTATGATACACTACTAAGTGATAGTCATAACCCTAAATTTAATATTGACACCTCCTTATCTGGATTCCTTTCTAATCAGTAAAAGGGTGCTAATGATCTATTTCTAATAGCCTGGTACAATCGTCTCTCATCTGGCAAAACTCAGAGATGAGACATTTTTATTACTCCTGGGTCAGAAGGCTATACTGGGTGGTATTAGGCACTGGAATCTCATTTTTAATTCCAAAATTCTCTTGGAGAATTTTTAATTCTTGATCAAATAATTTCCTAATTGAGCAACAGCGGTAAGATGATGCAAATATGAAAGATTTCGTCTGCCACAGTTGTTTAAAGTATGTTTCTCATGCTTCTCAGCCAAAAAAGCCTCCCAGAGCAGCTAACAATCAATCAGTAAACAAGATGGTTCCTGCCCACATGGTTACCATCTCAAAACAGCATGACATGCAAGGAAAACGGCATGGGGAGGGAAGAGGAAAACATTAAGCAGACTTTCAGCGGTGCTGGTGGAACGGCCTTGCTTACCCTCTCAGTGATGTTTCTGCTTGCCTCCCGCTCTCTCCTAGATGTCCGGGAAGAAGGAGTCGATACCTGCTCCTAATCCTTATCCCCCTTCCCCTTAAAAGCGAATTGAAACAATGCTTTTCTCTCTGCTCCCTCTCCCCCAGCAAGAGCAAAACATCAAACCCCAGTTCTTTGCCTTCCGCTGGCTGACGCTACTGCTGTCCCAAGAGTTCCTGCTGCCAGACGTCATTCGCATCTGGGACTCCCTCTTTGCCGACGACAACCGCTTCGACTTCCTGCTGCTAGTCTGTTGCGCCATGTTGATGTGAGCATCCTTGCCAGGACCGTGGCTCTGACGTGCCCTTTCTCTTCCTCCCTTGTAATTCAGTGCTACAAGATGTGAGGGCGGCTGCTGCTAATGTGGAAGGCTTTAAAAGGGAGCTGGATACATTCATAGATAGGTCTATCAGTGGTTGTTAGCCTGAATAGCTGAATGGAACCTCTATGTGTAGAGGCAGTGTACCTCTGAATATCAGGTGGTGGAGGCAGAGGATATATACCCATCACCGCCACAGATTGCTTGTGAGCAGGCAGATGGTGTTAGAAAGAGGATGCTGAATTACATCTGGGGGGCAGGGGGAGAAGGTAGATCGCCAGATGTTTTGAACGTCAACTCCCAGAAGCCCCCTGCCAGCACGGCCAATGGTCAGAAATGCTGGGTGTTGAAGTCCAAAGCATCTGGAGATCTACTTTCTGCCCAACCCTGGATGGCCTTTGGTCCAGTTCGAGGCTATTCTTCTATGTGTGCCTTGAGCTGAGCTGTGTTGGGTTTTGAGCTAAGAACCTAAGAGGAGCCCTGCTGGATCAGACCAAAGGCCTTTTGAGTCCAGCGTTCTGTTCCTGCATTGGCAACCAGATGGCTATGGGAAGCCCACAAGCAGGACATGAGTGCAGGACATGAGTGCACCTCCAGCTCGTATTCCCCAGCAACTGGGATTCTCCAGTAGCCTATAGCCTTCATGATTAGTAGCCACTGATAACTTCATCCTCCATTAACTTGTCCAATCTCCTTTTCAAGCCATCCAGGTTGGTGGCCATCACTACATCCTGTGGAAGTGAGTTCCATAGTTTAACTCTGTGCTGTGTGAAGAATGACTTCCTTTCATCTGTCCCAAATCACCCACCAATCAGCTTCATGGGATGACCCCATTGGGCTCTAGTATTACTTTTTCCATACCACACATAATTCTGTACGCTTCTATCCTGTCTCCCCTCACTCATCTTTTTTCTAAGCTAAGCAGTCCCAGATGTTGAAACCTTCCCTCATAGGGGAGTTGCTCCCGTCCCTGGATCATTTTAATGGCCCTTTTTTTCATGTTTTCCAGCTTTACAATGTCCTTTTTTTGGTGCAGTGGCCAGAACTGTACATCAGTGGTATAGCAGAGGCAGGGCTCGCAGGGATGCAGCCCCGGGACTTTTTCATCAGCAGGGACTCTGATGTCACCTGCCACCCCCCTCAGAATTCCCTGTTCCCTCTGAGCTTAGCTGCAACCCTCACTGTAGCTGTGGGGGGAATGAATTTTCCAGGCAACAATATATTGTTCCATGTTGGAATGCAAAGTATTTGGGATGACTTGGTCTGGAATGGGCAATGAAGACCTATTCGCTTTACCAAAGATGTGCTCCCGGTAGAGATAAAAAGTCCTAGAACTGGTTTGTTGATATGGATTGACACAGCTGCCTGAAATTTTTGGACTGCCCTTGGAGACTGTCACAGGGAGCTCCTGCAGTTCCAAATTTACCACTACACCACTGCTGCACACATTATTTTAAGTGTGGTCTCAGCATAGATTTGTATAAGGGGAGTTCTTGGCAGTTGCTGTATTAATGATTGCTTTATGAATATTTGCATAGTGCATGTTCATTCTCATATTCTCACATCTTACATTCGAAGTTGCATGATCCTTCCTCACCATCTCCGGCTGATGAAGCAAGAATGCTCTGACTTACATAAAACAAAATGTCTCTCTCTTCCTTTCCCCCTAGGCTCATTCGGGACCAATTACTAGAAGGCGATTTTACTCTGAACATGCGGCTTCTACAGGTAAAATAACATGGGAGGAGAAAAATAATTTACTTGCTGCATGGGAACGGTCTGTGCAAGGATATCGCTTCTGTTGATCTCTCCCTACTACTTGCACTAGTGAGAGTATAAGCAGAGAGACAAAAAACAAAGGCAGCCGTGTTGGCTGTAAGAGAAATGCCAAAATCCATATAGTATAATACCTTTACCAGGTCAACTCAAAGATCGCATGGGCGAGCCTAGCCAGTTGAATAACCTGTTGCCCTCACTTTGCCACAAATCCCCTCCTTTAAGTTCTTATTTTATTTTTCTTTCCGATGCAGGATTACCCCATCTCTGATGTTCACCTGATTCTGAAGAAAGCAAAAGATCTTCAGGACTCCAAATAGCTCCCCACTCTTCATGGTATGTAGATGTGGCAGGGGCCTGAGATCTCTGTCCCTGGGAAGACTTCTTCGACTTGGTTCACACAACACAAAAAGCCAGAATTCAGGGTGGAGTATGGGTTGAGTATGGGTTGTTGTTGAACAGTGGCTTGTTGCTGAATCATGGGTTGTTGTGTTGTGTGAATCCAGCCATGCTTAAAAAACATGGTTTGTTAACCACAAACAACCCATGAAAAGAACTCATGGTTTGTTGTTGGGCTATAAACTGTGGGTTGTTCATGGTTAACCATGGTTTGTTAGCATGGCTGGGTTCACACAACATAACAACCCATGGTTCAATGACAACCCACACTCAACCCATACTTAACCCATGCTCTGGTTTGCCTTGCTGTGTGAACCCACAGCACATAATCATAGTTCACACAACACAATAGGTCAGAGTACAGGTTGAGTGTAGGTTGTCGTTGAACCATGGGTTGTTGTTGAATTGTGGGTTGTTGTGTTGTGTGAACCCATCCATGCTAACAAACCGTGGTTTGGTAACCACAACCAACCTACAGTCACAACCCAACAATAAGCCATGGGTTCTCTTTGTGGGTTGTTCATGGTTAACAAACCATGGCTTCTCAGCACAGTTGGGTTCACACAACACAACAATGAATGATTCAGCAACAACCCACACTCCCCCCATACTCAACCCACACTCTGGCTTGTCATGTTATGTGAATCCAGCCTTCTACTCTGATTAATTCCAGAGAGATGTTCAGTTTAGCTGATGCTTGCGCTGTTGTTTTCCTGAATGTCATCTTCTGAAATGACTCCATGCTGAGTGACCCGTTCCCTGTAATTTTTTTTATTTTAACGACTCCAGACAGGCAGGTAAACGACAAACTACCTACTTCTCAATCTTTATGGAATGGATAATAACACATGGCATTACGGAAGCAGGTCCTTCTGCACGAAACCTTCTGGAATACCCATGGGGCAGGCCGAGAACCAGTGGACTTTGACTGGATGAAGAGAGAACCAGCTTCTTCTCGCAACTTTCGTTGTGCAACGTCTTCTGCGAGGAGCTGCTGGAATCGACTTCCACACATCCCCCTCTTGTGTGCGTTTGGGGTTTTTTTCATCGCTGCCTAGTAGATGAAGCTCTGACCATCTTCCCTTCCAAGGGAAAGGATATGTGTAGGACTCTCTTTCCCCCTTGCCTGGGTCAAATCTGATGTTTTTCTTCCTCTCCTTTTTTGGATGTTGGCTATCCTTGGACGCTAGTCCAAAGCAGGCAAAACAAAGCTTAGTTGGATGAAACTGGATCCGCCTTATCACCCACCGCCTTAGAGAGACCTCTTCCTTCTGCTGTTGACAGATTGCAGCCCATCAGATGCCACTACAGGCGGCCTGATAGCTCAGCCACTGCCCGGGCAGCTTGAAAGGGAAGAGGGTGGCCTAGACACAAGATCTTGAGATACACAAGGTGACACTGTCTCTTGCTCCTTAACTCGGGCTTTCTGGCATCATCTTTCATTGTGACTCCACAAGGCGTGGGAATATGGACTTACAACCTACTCTTGTAGATGGACTGCCTCGGATTAGCCCCAGTACACTTCCGAGCTCTGCTGTAAACGGACCGTGGCAAGGTGTGGCCACCGCTGTTTCTGTGGGCCGGAATAGGCATGGGTGACCCGCACCGGTACCTCATATGTGTGTGGGGGTTATAGTAGCAGCAGGAGACGGTCCATAGGACATCTGCCCAACAGTCTTTGGGAAAGAAAGCATCACCTGGGAAGAAGTTATAGAGCAGGCATGGCCAAGTTGCAGTCCTCGGGATGTTTTCCTCATCCTACACCATTGGCTATGCTGTCGTTGGTGGGTGGGCCAAAACATCTGGAGAGCGCAAGTTGTCGGCCCCGGTGTGGAGTCTGAAGAAGGCACAGTACTTCAAGCAGAAACAGGCAGGGGTTCTAGACACGGTACGGGAATTCACCGAGGGGACATTTTAAAATGTTATTGCGTGACGTTAGTATTCTCTGCCCTCCATGGGATAAGCCCATCCACACACAAAACTGTTTGAGCCACTGTTGCGATGTCTAAAAAAGCTTGCCTGGCACTCGTTGGGTCCTAGATAGCCGATGCACATCACGTTTTTTTCCTCTTTGTTCTTTTCTGCCCTTCAGTTCTCCCCCCACCCTTTTTGTTTAATCAGAGTAAGAAAACACTTCCAGGTATCCTTCACCAATATGAAGCTCTTTAAATAAAAAGAGCAAACGCTCTTGAAAAACAAGCTGACACACAACAGCTTTGTATCTTTCACAAGGTTTTAGGAAGTGCCGGCTGTCTTTGCTTCATGTACCCCGGCAACACTGTCTCTTTCGTCATCTTTATGCGGTTTCTGGAATTGGTTCTCTGTTACGTCAATGTCAAGGTTATCCTCGAATGTAAGGGCAGAGACGAGAGGTTGGGTCTGGATGTGGCGGTGTCTAGACAAGTCAGTTGGTGATGGAATAACACCCTTTGAATGTCAAAACGCCTCCGGAGAGTTTTTGTTTCTGAATTACAGAACTTGAGTGAGAGGAGCCTTCCCTTTTTAAAATAAAAAGGGGGCACTTTTAAATAGTGAAAGAGGCTTGCGTTTACTCTTTAAAAGGGAGCTGACTGGAGTTCTGTTCTCTCTCTGCTTTTGATCAGGAGGATGCTGGAAAGGTTACGTCCTCTCTTGCCTCAAATAGTGCTTTGTGACCAGAAATCTGGGATGAGGAATGTGTAGCCCCCCAGATCCTGGACTGCAATCCCCATCATCCCAAACTATGGATTATGCTGCCTAGGGCTGATGGGAATCATAGTCCATCTCATCAATCCTTTTGTTTCCCTAATCTACACCTGTGTTTTCCCTAAAAGCTGCAGGGCTAACCAGGCTGTTGAAACCATCACTCATGGTCTGAAATCTAGTATGGGAAACTTCTCTCTGGGACTTGCTTTCCTGTGGAAGCGAACAGATTAGCAAGAACCCAGGGAGCTCTTGGATATTCCCCGTCATTCTTTTATTTTTCCTGTCACTTAGTGCCTTGTGGAGTTCCTTGGCTTAGGAAAGCCAAAATGTCTGATGGATGCAAAAAGCCGTACTTTTAAACAAGGATGTACGTGGTTTGGTTTGAAATTGCCGGAGCCCTTGAACTCTTCTTGCCTTGCTTTATAGCTTTTACAGAGCATAATTACTGCCATTTCTCAAGAGTTTTCCTTCCTCCTCTCCTGGGGAGTAAATTTTGACTAGATAAGAATGCAGTTCTTAAACAAAACAGTCACCATCCCTTGGAAACAATGTATAGGACTGAACAACTTTGGTAATGGGTGAGGAAGAGACCAGGTGCAGAGATGGGTTCTCCTAGAAGCCGGAGAAGGGTGCTGTCTGAAACAAGGGAGAAATGGAGTCAGCATCACACATGACACATGTGCCTGCTGCCAAAATCAGCAGCCACGCTTTTAATTCCCCCTTCATATTACCCTGGAGAACTTAGGTCATGGCCTTGTAAGCTTCCCCCATTGCTGCCTGGGAGATATATAACCCCATGATGTTGGAACATGGGCACTGTTGCTATCTGGGGTTTTACTGAGGGATAAAGAAGGAGTTTTAATGTGTGGTTCTTGTTTTTGTGGGCAGCCTCAGGTTGAACATTATGTATACTTTTAGCCTGGTGAAAAGGCTCTTGAGAAGGTTAACAGCTGACTTTCATGGGACTCAAGAATCGTTCAGAATTCAGCCAACAAATGAAATAAAAGTGACTGTCCAGTACATAAAGGAAAGATTTATCTTCTAAAATGCTATTCTGTGGTGTGGGGAAGAAAAATCTAGCAAGTCTTTGTACAAATTATTTGAGGCAAATACCTTTTCCTTGTCAGGAGAACAAGAATTCCAGTATCCTCAATATGGGCTTAGTGAACATCTCTTAAGGGATCTTTTTTCTCCTTTTTGTATTCCAAAATGGCTTTGAGTGAATTAACTCTGAAGACTCCTTTCTATTGCTTCTGTCTGTGTGGGACACAACGTCCAAAGAACCTTATTCTGAGTTTGTAACGATACTTCTGTGGATGTCTTGAGAAACTGTAAATCCCATCACATTTGGGGGATAGAACGGCACCAGTTTGAGCGTGTCTGTTTTTTAGGGCTGCATGGTAGTGGCACTGCAGAACTTCTGTATCAGATCAATTTAATGGGTTTTCTTTTAAGATCGGGTCTGTCTTGGTTTCTTGTCAGCATGTTTTAAACACCTTCCATTGCCTATCTTGAAAAAATCATGACTGTCCTCATTTAGGGCGCAATCCTATGCCTGTTTAGACAGGAAAAAGTCCTACATGGCTGGCTGGAGCATGCTGGGAATTGTAGGACTTTTTCCTGTCTAAAACTGCATAGGATTGTGCCTTATACTTTTTCTTCAATGATGTTTGGTTTTCACAATACTGAACAGTCTGCCGAGAACATTCATATGCAAAAGGATGAGGGAGGGAGATGGCTTGTGGCTGCGATGCTGTAGAAATTATGATTTAACAAAATGAACAGCAGCATTGACTCAAAAGCGAGTTCACAAGCCTTCCATTCGTACAGGAAATATAACATTCAACAAATGATTGATCAGAGCTAAGCACACAGTTGTACATCTGCCTCTTCTTCATTGAGGTGTAAAGGGAACATTTGTTTTGTTTTTTGAGTAAAGCTGAAAAGATCTGCTGGATATCTATAAGATGCCTGGATATGCTTTTTCTTTTCTTTTTTTAAGGAGAGGTTTGCTAGATACAGAATGTTTCTTGTCAGATTTTGTTTTCCTGCACGGACTTCTTTGTTATCCAGCTCAGGACTAAATAAACAGCGAGGCTGCATCAGCAACAGTGATGCTGTGGTTAAGAAATTTGCCACGTATCAAGTGTAAAAAGAACACAGCATTACCTCTGCACAGGAAGGTAACAAGGCTATTTTTAAGTTGACTCTTGGGAGGACTACACTATGAACTACAAAGGCTCGGCTGTGTGTCCATGTTTTGTACTATCCCAATAAACACAGCTTATTTTTCTGTGCCGGATCACCTACAATATACTGTCAGGAACTCATCACAGATGCCTCCCTTTTGGTTTTGTCTTTTCCTAAATAAACATTCTTTGTAAATCCTGGCTTGCTTTTTGGGGGGGTATTCCTTCAGGCTCAAAGGTAGAATGGCTTGATAAGGAAGTTTTGGGGAGGAGAGAGAATAAATTACTCAAACAGGGCTTAAGACCCCCTTTCCAGGGGATGATGAGACTTGTAGTCCAGTATGTATGGAAAGCACCAGGTTGGAAAAAGCTAGACTACTTCATCTCCTGCTTGTGGGTTTTCCATGGGCAGCTGGACAGCCACTGCGTGAACAGAATGCTGCACTAGATGGACCCTTGATCTGATCCAGCAGGGATCTTCTGGTGTTCTTAACAGAAACTCTTGGAAGACTGAGGGTCCAATCCTATGGATGTTTAGACTGAGAAAAGCCCTACAACTCCCAGCATTCCCCAGTCAGCATGGCTGGTGGAGGGATGCTGGGAGCTATAGGGCTTTTTTCTGTCTGATCATGCATAGTATTGCGTCCTAACCCATAGATTATGGCAGCCTTCTCCAGTGTTTTGGACTTCAACTCCTATCAACATGGCCAATGGTCAGGAATGCTAGGAGTTGTAGAAAACACCTGCTTGGAAACCGATAGATTACAGCATAAACGTTCATGTACTACTACCTAATTTATGAGATGAAACAGTTATCCGGAATGACCACTTAGAGAAATTTGTAAATCTGGTTAGCAGTATTTAAATCTAATTTAATTTTTTTTTTTTTAAAATACAAGGGGGCGGATTGTGAAACCGTGATGTCAGAAGGAATTGAAATGCACAAAGTACAGACAGTGACAATTGCCTTTTTAACCAGTGGCTGGGTGGTAACAGAGGTGCCCTTGCATTTGGGAACTGATATGAACTAATCCATCTCAATTAGGGATGTCCGTTGCGGGGAATCCAGTTCTGTTTTGGCTCAATGGAGTTCTGTGGCATGTAGGACTCACTTTGCGTTGGTGAGCCAAGCTGGGAACTGTGTTTTGTGTGTGTGTGTGTGTGTGTGTATGGGGGAAAGGTTCTGCAATCTGCACAAATCATGGCCAAACTGGTTCAAATTATGGACCCAAAATACACAAAATTCCAGGAAAATCCGCGTACTGGCCCAGTCCACTGCAGATGGAGTTGGGCCCTGCATCAGTATGGATGCTTACTTACATATATGGACTGCTTATATTAACATATACTGTATATTTGAAACAGAAGTGTTAAGTCCTTCTTTTTCCTTTTTATATTACAGGTGATGAAAAGTATTATTGTATATGGATATCTTTTAAGATACATTTTCTTTTTCTTCTTTTCTCTTTTGTAGCTTCCCCCCTTTTTCGTTTGTTACTGTTGTACTTGCAAATAAAACACACACACACGTAAGAAAGACAGAAAGACTAACAACAGAGTATTTAAAAGTATATATATTTTGAGCTAAATGTTTCAGCTTCTGTCCTCATCAGTAGCACAGTTTAGCTCAAAGTTTAGTTCAAAATATATATTTTTTAAAAATACTCTCTTGTTAGTCTTTCTGTCTTTCTTGTATATTTTACCTTAAGACTGAATGCATCCATAGTGGATCCAGGGTCAACTTGTGGCTTTGCTGTTGTGCTGCTTTACACCTCTCTCTCCCCATATATATATATATACACACACACACACACACAGCTTTTTAAAAAGTCAAAGTGTATATATTGAAGTGCCTGGATCCAGTAAGGGGGGTGGGTGGAGGATGTTGCACAAGATTAAAAAATAAAGCAGACCCCTCCCTGGAGGGTTACACTTTAATTCGAGGCCAGATACAAAAGGAAATCAGCCAACGGAATAATGGGCTCAAGTTCTAGGAAGCCAGATTCCGGCTGAATATCAGGAGAAACTTCCTGACTGTTAGAGCAATACGACAGTGGAACCCATGACCTAGGGAGGCGGTGGGCTCTCCCACGCTGGAGGCGTTCAAGAGGAGGCTGGACAGCCATCCGTCAGGGATGCCCTGACTTGGATCCCTGCACTGAGCAGAGGGGTGGACTCGATGGCCTTGCGGGCCCCTCCCAACCCCGCTATTCCGCGACTCTGTGCCTCAGGCAGAGGCAGGGCAGAGCGACCCGTCTCGAGGAGGCGCGCAAATGAAGGAAGGCCGCTGCTGCGCACGGGGGCGCTGACTCGGAACTCGCCTCGCCTCCGGCCGGGACGCCCGAAGCACCCTGAAGCAAGCAGCGGCCCGCCGGGGGCGCGCGGGGCTCCGGGCACAGCTCCGCCCGCCCGGTTGGCGAAGGGGGAACCATTCCCTGGGGCGGCGGCGGGCTGGCCCACCCGGGAGGCACTGGAGACGAGGCTGGGCAGCTGTCCGCCAGGGGTGCCCGCCTCTGTCCCGCCCCCCGCAGCGGGCGCCGGTTGGGAGGGGGGAGGGCGCAGTGCCCCGGGGGGCGGGGCGGGGCGGGGGGGCTGCCAGAGCCAGGCCGCTTAAGGTCGCGACGGCGCAGCCTTCCCCGCGCGCCCCTGGCCGCCACGCAGCGCTTGTGGGGCGCCCGCTGGCTGGCGCTCGGGCTGGGGCTGGGGCTGGGCGGGCGGGCGGACGGGGCGGCCGCGGAGGGGCTGCTGGCCCGGGCGCCGGTCGTGCCGGGCGCCGCCGCCGCCGCGCCCCTGGCCCCGGCGGCGCGGGGCGGCGGCGAGCGGGCCAGGTTCGGCCCGCCGGGGTGCCGCAGCTGCGGCGCCGCGAGCCGCGCGCGCCGGGCTCCGACGCGCGCGCGCGCGGGGCGCCCTCTGGGTGCTGGGGCGCCTGGACGCGGCCGCGCGGCGCGCCCGGGCGCCTTCCGCGAGGACGGCTCGCTGCGCGCCCGCCACCGCGCCGCCAACCACCGCTGGAGCCAGACGGCCCTGGCGGACACCTTCTACCTGCGCGACGCCGCCCCGCGGGTGAGGGCGGCGGGCGCCTCGCGCGCCTCCCCTCGCGGGCCGCAGGCGCGGCTGGAGGGCGCCCCGCGAGGCCCTCGAGCCCAGCCCCGCGCGGGGCGCGAGCGCGGCCCCAGGCGGCCGCCTCGGCGCGCCCGTCCCGCCAGGTCCTGCTCCCGGGCAGGGCGGCTCGTGGCGCGCGGCGAGGCTGGCTCTGCGTCAACGCGCGGGGGTGGCGCGGACTGTTTCTTAGAGAATCGCAGAATAGCAGGGCTGGAAGGGGCCTCCAAGGCCAGCGAGTCCAGCCCCTGCTCAGTGCAGGAATCCCGGTCAGAGCATCCCTGGCGGGTGGCTGTCCAGCCTCGTCTTGAAGGCCTCCAGGGTGGGGGACCCGCCGCCTCCCTAGGGCCTTGGTTCCACTGTCCTATTGCTCTAACAGTCAGGAAGTTTCTCCTGATGTTCAGCCGGAATCTGGCTTCCTGTCACTTGAGCCCGTTATTCTGCACTCCGGGATTCTTCTCCATGCGTTACATGGTGGCGCATTTTCCTAACATTTATTTGCTTTGTTTTTATTGTATTAATATTTGTCACTTTATTGTATTTTTATCCCGCTCCTCAGCCAAAAAGGGCTCCCGGAGCGGCTCGCAATCACTGAACAAAGAAGACAGCCCCTGCCCGCAGGCTTCCAACCTAAAGCACATTTATTGCATAGCAAGGCTTGCTTCTGCATAAACGCACTTAGGGTTGTGCCGTTTCTTTTCCGTGCATTACTTTGTTGTTCATTTTCTTCATATTTATTTGCTTTGCTTTTATTGTATTTGTATTTGTTTCACTTTATCATACTTTCTCAGCATCCCTGGCCATGAACCATGCTGGCTGAGGCAGATGGGAGTTGAAGTCGAAAGCATCAGGAATGCACCGGGTCAGGAAAGGCTGTGTCAAGTATGGCTACACTTGTAGCCAAATGAGATGACAGAGTCCTGGCTGGGAAGAATGGGCTATGCCATTTCAGACCGGGTGTAAGGGGTGTGTGTGTGTGTGTGTGCCATTTTTAATGCCCCCTACATCAAAGAAAAGGTGGGGGGGAAGCACCCCTGCAAATAGAAAACAGAAAATCAAGGAGTTTCCACCCTGCTCGGCTAGATTTCTGTTTGCAAGGAGGTTTTGTATTTTTTTTAACATAAGATCAAAAAATGTGAGGTGTAAGCAACATGGTACCCTCTAGGTATGTTGGACTACAACTCCCTAAACCCCTGACCTTTGGCCACGCTGGTTGGGGCTTATGGGAGTTGTAGTCCAAAACATCAGGAAGGTGCCAGTTTGCTTACCCTTCAATGGCACAGCCCACAGGTAGGACTCTACCACTTTGTGCTTCCTGCAACATGTAGGCCAGGCCTAGCTTTGCATCTGTGCATCTCCCAGTTTGGTTACTCAAGCCAATGGATTATGGGCCTTTATTTTTGCTTCTAGAACCCCCACCTGAATCAGAACACCTGGAATAACCTGGAGAAATATTGCAGGAGTTTAACAAAATATAACAAGAATGTTTATGTCTGCACTGGGCCACTTTTTCTACCCAGGTAACTTCGTTTTTTAAAAAATTGATAGACGTGTCTTCCCTACCCAGGCCTACTCTGCTCCCCCACTCTAGCAGTCGCGTCAGTTGCAACTTTCGGAGGATCCATCTATGGATCCTGTCCTTCCCAGAGGTTAGGTCGAGACAGGGCAAGAGTCCGGCTGCCGTAATGGTTGCCGCAGAACAATTCATAGACCAGTCAGTGGGAGTGATGGAGGTCAAAACAGGTTAAGGGCCCTATCCTATGCATGTTTAGACAGAAAAAGGTCCTCCAACTCCCAGCATTCCCCAGCCAGCATGTCAACTCAGTTTTTCTTCATTTTTTTTATTTAGTGAAGAAAGGAAGTATTTACAAACGTTTACACACACACACACGAAAGGAAGAGGAAAAAAATCCAAAGTAATTATTTATTTACTTACTCCATTTCTATGCCACCCCATCACTGAGATTCTTTGGATGGTGTACAGAAAAATGAGAAGTCAATAAAGCATTAAGAGCCTGAAGCTAAATAGGCTAGTATTTTTTAAATTTTGGCTCCACCCCTTTGACTATGGCTCCGCCTCTCATGCCTTCTGACCACCATTAGAATGTGCCCCCGCCCCCACACGAGACCTTCTCTGAAATGGGTGCTCATCTCAGGGTGCTGATTTTAACTTTTAATGATAACTGGGGCGGGGTGGGTGGGTGTTTAAATGTATGCTGGGATTCTGATGGTTTTTTTGCTGTGCATTTTAAAAGACAGATTTTATAATATTTCCTCACTTGCAGTTTTTTTTAGATGGAGTAGTCTGCTTTGAGTACTATGCCGCAAGACTCTAATAGAAAACTCCGGTGGGGAGTGCCGATACAAAAACAGGGATGCTGAGAAACAAGAGGGAGGGACTGGTGTGCTCAGGGAAACCCTGAATTTTGCGAAACTACCAAAAACCCTTTAAACAAAAACAGCCTAAGGTGGCAACCCCCCCCCCACAAAAACAGCCCAAAGGGGAATGAGCATGCTCAGTACCCCTAGAATGTTGAGTATCGATTGGAAAAGAAAAACACAGCTGGTGTGTGTGTGTGTGTGAGAGAGAGAGAGAGAGAGAGAGAAAACTTCCCCAACCTGTGCCCCCTAAATGTGTTGGACAACAATGCCCAGATTCCCCCAGCCTCCTCTGGAAGGCTACCTTCTAGCTTAGGAAGGAAGAAGTCATAACAGACTGGAACCCTGAATGGGAGCATTCATGCTGGGAAGTCAAGAGATGCTGCAACCTACTTTTCGCAATTCCCACTCAAGAATCTGGGAGGGGTGGTGGTGGTTGGGGGAATGAGCTGAGCTCTCCCTCCTGCACTTCAGGGGTGGGGCTACTTGTGGGCCCTCAAGACGCTTTGGTCTACAACTCCCATCGGCCTGAGCCAGCACAGCAAATGGTCAGGGGAGTTGTAGGTCAAAACACCTGGCAGTGGCATACTTGTTTGACTCAACGTGCACTCAAACCTTATCTCCATTTTATTTCATTGCAAAGGCAGGGGAAAGGGTTTTTTTTTTCCCTCCTCAACACGGCTCCTAAGAACCGTGCTTCCCGTTGCAGGATGGAGGCTGACGGGAAGATGTACGTGAAGTACCAGGTGATTGGGAAAAACCACGTGGCCGTCCCCACGCACTTCTTCAAGGTGCTCATCCTGGAGAAACCCAGTGGGGAGGTCGAGCTGAGGTCCTACGTCATGCCCAACAGCCCTGTTGGCGAGAAGATCCCGCTGGAGCATTTCCTGGTTCTTATCGAGAGCATCGAACGGGCCTCGGGGCTCCTCTTTGTCTCCAACATTCTGAAAAGGACAAGCAACTTAAAAACCATCACGGCCTCATAACGCAGGGGCATCGAACCTCAGGCTGCTGGGCCAAACGTAGCCCACTGGGATTGCCAGATGGCCACATTCCCTTTCCCCTGACCACTGGTCGTTTGGTGGTTTCGTGGCTTTTGTGCAGTTTCCCCCCTATTCTAAAAGGTAGAAATGCTTCTCCTAAGGCGTAGTGCCTGGCAGGAAGAGTTTTAAGCTAAACTAGGCTAGCATTTTCGGGATTGTGGCCTCACCCACCCTTGAAATTCAGCCCTTTGGCTGAAAACAGTTCAGAACCCTGTAATACTTTCACACCTGATCGCTACCGGGCTGAGCTAAAACTTGATTCCGAAGCATTCTTCTTCATTACTTGGCAAGGCAGTATTTTTTTCTGCCTGGCTAGTTATTGGGGTGTGTGTGTGTGTGTGTGTGTGTGTGTGTGTGTGGAATAGAGAGGGCTGCTGGGACGGTGCTCCCCCCCCCCCAATCTAACACTGTCGCTTGGCCTCCTAATCTCCTCTGGCTTCAAACTGAATGGACTGCAAAGCTGTGTGCTGCTTAGGGAAGTCTACCATCTAGGGACCGAGGATGTTACTGCAGGGTTCAAATGCACAGGCACCTTGAAATCAATTAAAATTAATGCATTTTAAAAACAAAATAACCCTCAGGTGTGCACCCCTGGGGTCCCCTTAGCATGCATGCCAAGCATCAAGTGTTTCGGTTTCACAAACGTGGTGTTATGGTATGGACGGACAGACATCCTCTTTTATTATTATAGATACAGATGTGCTTCCAGCGGAATGTCAGGCTTCCAGCTGCAACAAAATGCATTTGGGGGGCTAATGGGTGAAAGGTCATCCCCAGTAAACCTCACTGCTTATATCACCAATTGTTCCCCAGTCCACACAACAAGCAAATTCTCCTTCCCATCTTTTGTTGCATTCAGTGCAGTGTTCAATTAAGGAGAAGTCTTCAATTACGGAGAATTTGTCATTCTGAAACGAAGCAGAAGCTGAGCCAGCTTGTTTAGATGCCCTTGATGGGTCTCACAGTTCAATCAGTTTGCTCTTGACTACTGCACAAGGAGCGGATTTCAGCCATTTCTGCTATCCAATAGAAGCAGGTTGGTCGGTCCCGATGCATTTCTTTTCAAATGTATTCTTACTAATTTTTCAAAATGCAACAATAGAAAATAACATTGTGGAACAGTCTTCATTTGTTTACGCGTGCCATGGCCTGATCGGTAGAATCACAGGGGGGCCAACAAGACACCGTGGCTTGTTAACCACCCATTGTGTGCTGGCCAGATTTGCAAAATTACCCTCGCTGGCATGGCTTCTCGTGTCCTCCGAACCCAGCGAGGGTGGCTTGTTGGGGTGGGTAACAAACCACCCCACAACAGCCAGTGGCTCTGGGTGGTTCATCACCTACCCTGACAAACGTGGCTTCTTAACCACCCTGCAATCGTGTGAACTGGAACGTGATTTGGGGTTGTTTTCGTAGTGAATTACTTCGATAAGCACCTCTGATCATTTCATTTTGTATTCATTTATCCTAATCAATCATTGCAATGGTTGCCTTAGTTCTCTCTGCTGAATCATAAAATCTATAAAGTCTTTCCACGGAATGTAAAAACCATCTACAATCCTTAGTCCTGATGCATTTCTTGAGCTCTGTGTATGAGACGGACCCACAGTTGTCCTGGTGTTTTTGGTTTGCAGCTAGCATGGGTCGAAAAAGATCCAGGGCAAAGCAGAGTTTTCTACATCTTGCGCAGCTTGCTTGCTTTTGTGCAGCTGTCGCCGGCGTTCTTCGCCGCTGCGTCGATCTGAGGCCTCAGTACCGACAGAGAGATGAGGATTGCTTCCTGGAAGGAAACCCCAAAGAGTTTAGCAGTCAGTGTGAGACTGGGATCTCCAATATGGTGCCCATAGACACTCTTAGCACCCGCCAGTCTCCTTACTCTTCCTGATTTTTTTGTATTAATAGTTTTTAAAGTTATTTTTTAATTAGGAGGTTGGCATGTGTCTAGCACTAAAAACAGGATTTGCTTTAAGCCCTGGTCCTAACCGATGTCCTTAAAACAGGTCTTCAACCTGATGTCTCCAGGTTCCCTTCCCTCTCTGATTTTAATTTGATTATATATATACATACATACATACATATGTTTAATTACATTCTTTTTTAATTGGGAAGCTGCAAGCAAGGAGTTGCCCTCCAGTGTCATTTTTATCTGGGATTGATTGATTTACTTACTTACTTACTTATTTCATTTCTATACCGCCCAATAGCCGAAGCTCTCCGGGCGGTTCACAAAAATTAAAACCAAACAACACAATAAAACAATTTAAAATATATAGAACATTAAAAGCATAAATGAGTTCAAATGAACGCTTCTGTTTTGGAGCTCAGACCGTGACTTCTGTCTTGGACTTGGGTTCTTGGGCAAACGACTCTTCTTTAAGCCCCACCACTTTGCCTTCTGGGAAAGGAGAGTTCTATGGCTGCCCATGCCCAACATGGCAGCCACTTTATGACTGGGCAAGCCCCATCTCCATGGCAGCCATTTTGCAAGAGTGCCCACCCCCCAATTCCAACTGTGCCCACTGGCCCAAAAAGTTTGGGGACCCTTGTAACAGTGGCAGTCACGGAATTTTCCTGCCTAAAGAGCTGTACTCCCAGGTAACACCCTGTGTTGGGTATCGGCTTAGACCTTTCCAAATCTGATGTACCCACCTGAATTGCTTGGATAGAGGGACATACATTGCCTGTTTTCCGGAATGGAGGATGAGGGAGAAAGGGTCAGGAACAGGGGGGTGGATGCTGTGGTCTATAAGGATTCCATGCAGGGGCGGCAAGGTTCGGCATGGTTGGGCACCTGCCAAGGACCCACACCCTGGCAGGGGGCCACTGACAAGACCCCATGGAGTTGCTCCTCGTTCCCCTGCCTCTTGCCCTGGGCCAGGCAACAGGTGGTGAGGAAGAAGAGCAGGAGATGCCGCGGCCGCCTGGCTCCCTGCCTGCCAAGCAAGCAAGTGGGAGCCAGGAGGAGGAAGAGACGGGAGACTCACAGAGGGAGGGGACCCATGGAGGGTGCCCCCAGAAACCTGGAGCTGGTACCGATTCCATCCCTATAGGGCGCCACATTGGAGACCCCAGGGCCAGAGTTTGGGGATTGGGACCAGAGGGATCCGGATTCAAATCCCTGCTCAGTCTTAAAACTCAAAGGGGGCTTCAGCCCGTCACTCAGTTTCATACCACCGGGGACGGGCAGGAGGACTACTGAGATGTAGCACCTTTTGAACCCATTACAAGTACAGCATCAGTGCTACAGCACCTAAGCCTCCCAGGTGGCCTACCTCGGTCCTGATGGTGCGGCTTCCCTGCCCTGGGCAGGTGTTCAGGTACAAGTCAAACAACGTGCTCGGATCTGTGACTGCCAGGTTCGGGTCGGCATCCACACCGGCCTCCAGGCCTTGCAAGCCTCCAAACACAATCAGAGCGTGGCTGGGAGAAACGAAGGAACAACAGATGGATTTTACTGGAGGCAACGGGGCTTCAGGTCTTGAAGAACACAGTACAATAGGGGTGTCGAACTTCTTTCAGCTGAGGGCCAAGTTCCATTGCAGAGAAGCTCTCGGGGGCCGCATTCCAGTGGTGGGTGGAGCCAAAGGCAAAAGGGGCATGGCCAAAAACACTGGCCTATTTTAGTTTACAGCTCTTAGCCAGTAACTAGCCTTTGGAGAGGCATTTCAAACTTTTAGAATGGGGGAAAACTGCATAAAAGCTGGGGAACGAAATGACTCGTGGCTGGAGGAAAGGAGGTGGGGCTTAGGATTAGAGGGCGCAGCCGTTTGGAGAACCCCAAAGGGCCAGATTTGGCTTCCAAGCAGGTTGGATTTGGCCCCTGGGCCTGAGGTTCTGCTCCCCTGCTGGACAAGCTGTAGTCTGATGAGAGAAAGGCTGTTCCTGTTACCTGAAAGAAGGGAGAGCTGCTTGTTCCACAGAGGTCCCTCGCTCAGAGGTCCCAATGGAGAGATCGTAGCCTTCCTTAAACGGGGATTCAGCAAACACAGCACCTGGGGGTCAGAGAGGGGGTGTTAAGAGATCTAATCCATCAAGTCACTTGCCAACTCATTCTTTAATAATAATTTTTTTAAGTTAGGGAATGTAGTTTGATGCACTCACACCTCTGAATACCAGAAACAAGGTAAGACTCATCCTATAAGCCAGGGGCAGGCGACCAGGGCCCTCCAGATATTTCGACCTAATACAACTCCTATGATCCCTCACCACTGGCTCAGCCAGCTCGGGCTGATGGGAGTTGTAGGCCAAAACAGCTGGAGGACCAGAAGTGGCCTACCTGTGCTATAAGCCTTGTGCATGAAAAAATGTTCCCTTCTTTTTGGTCATAAGCTAAATATTTGTTATCTGTAGTTGTTATTTGGAGGAGGGGACTCCATGTAAAATGGAAGAGAATCCTTTTTTATTCTACAGGATCCAACTTTATTCTCCAGGATCCAACCCAGATCCTGTGGAAAATCCAAAAGGGAGAAGAAAGAAGGAAGGAAGGAAGAGGAGGAGAGAGAGAGAGAAAGAAAGGGAAGGAAGAAAGACAGAGGAAGGAAGGAAGGAAGGAAGGAAGGAAGGAAGGGAAGGAGAGAGAGGAAGGAAGAGAAGGGGGGAGAGAGAGAAAAAAAAGGAAGACAGGAAGGAAGGAAGAGAAGGAGAGAGAGGAAGGAAGGAAGGAAGGAAGGAAGGGTGGGGGGTGTCTAAGAGAAAGAGAGTGTTGCTGCTGGGCGGGATGGGGGGTGGGAAATGGCGCTTTCTCAAAATTCCAAATATGCCCGTGGCCCAGAAAAGTTTGGGGACCCCTGCGCTGTACATGGAACAGTGCTTTTATACATAAGATCAATTATTATTGGTTGTTTATTCAGTGCCCTCAGTGTGGTTGGCACTTAACAGAGTACAAGGGGCAGGTCCCTGCCTCGAGCGTACAGTCTCAAATGCAACAAGGGGGAAACGGCAGAAGAAGGGCAAGGTGGAAGAAGGCAAGCGGAAACAGGGAAGCCACGGGCAGCTGCTTTAGTTGCCTGTGCTGGGGCAGAGTTCAGGCGCCAAGTTGCAGTCGACAGGGCATGGGGACGAATGAAGGAAGAGCTGTTGAGCCCCCAGCCCGCCTGGGTCCCAATGCAGCCTGACGGGGCTTCTCAGGTGGCCCCGCCCTTCCCCTGACCACCAATCATGGTGTGTGTTCGTGTGGGTGGGGTGGGGTGGGGGGTTAATGTGGTGCACATACTTACTCAGGCAGGAAGCTAAGCGGACAGTGTAACCCCAGTAAAGGCCAGACATGGTGCGCGGCTGATGTGATGACACCACAGTGCCCTTTTGCGTTTTGCTGTCTACAAGAGAAATTGGTGGATTATCTGGAGTTTTTTATTGTTTTGTTACGTTTATTTCCCATGTTTTCCTCTTGCAAGGAGCCCAAGAGGCCGTACATCCTCCTCCTCCACTCCATTTGTCCTCACAACAACCCTGCGAGTTAGGCTAGACTGAGAGTCAGTGACTGGCCCAGAGTCACCCGGTGAGCTTCATGGCCGAGGGGGGACTTGATCCTGGGTCTCCCCAGCCCAATACTCTAACTACTACACCACACCGGCTCTCTTAGTCACTAGATCCTCAGGGCTTCATAGTGCCTACAAAGAGGAATTTCTTTCTCCCCCCCCATGAGATTTTATTTTATTTCAAAATAAAATAAGGGGAAGAAGAAGAAATACAATAAATCAAGATCACTAAAGAAACAAAGAAATTCGCTAATGATAATTCTTAGTCTAAAACCACTATGGTTATGGAACATCTACAGTAAAATGGCATAAGTAGGAGCACACGAGAAACAGTGTGGTATAGCAGTTAAAGCACTGGACTGGGGCTTGGGAGATCTGGGTTCAAGTTCCCACTCGGCCAGGAAGCTCACTGGTGGTTTTGGGCCAGTTGCTGACTCTCAGCCTCACCTACCTCACAGGGTTGTTGTGAAGATAAAACAGAGAGAAGGAAGACTAAAAAGCCGCCTTGGGTAGGGAGTCCCAGCAGGCTGGATTTGGCCCTGTCGTTCCACCCCCCTGTTGTTCCACCCCCCTGTTCTACGCCAAGGTAGGGAGTTGATATATTACCTGGATTCTGCCGTTCATCTAGCCGCACTGTGACTCTCAGGCCAGCCTCCAGCTGTTTGTCTATCTGTACCTCCTGCAGGAAGAGAACGTTGGCATGGGACATTACAAATACCAGGACTGTTAAACCCGTAGCCAGACATCAAGGGAACCATGTCAAACCCGTAGCCAGACATCAAGGGAACCATGTCAAACCCGTAGCCAGACATCAAGGGAACCATGTAAGCTACTATGCTGGTCAAGCAGAGCACGCCAACTCCTCCCACCTCCCACTGGATAAGTAGCTGTCATGTCACAGAATGTTCACAGACATTCCGCGGGAGATGGGTCAGTCAATCATATTGAGGTCCATTCTTAGGTGATGACTGGGATGTGAAAACCACACCCAGGTGGCCAGCTTCTCTAAACCAGGAGAGTTGAACAGCTCAAATTCCATTCCAGAAAAACTCTTGGGGGCCACATTCCAGTGGTGGGTTGGGCCGAGGCACAAAAAATACCAGCACATTGTAGCTTCCTTACTGCAAGTAACTTGGCCTTAGAGGAGGAATCTCAACCTTTTAGAATGGGGAAAAAATTACACAAAAGCCAGTAAGTGAATGGTGTGGGTGGGAAAGAGGGTAAGTCCAGGGTTTATTTATATTTATTCCATTTCTATAGCGCTTAATAGCTGAAGCTGTCTGGGCCATTCACAACCATTAAACCCAGAAAATACAACACAATTAAATATAGTTTTAAAAGTTTTAAACTATACTATAAAATACCCCCTAACCCCCCACTCCAAAATAAAAGTTTGCAGTGGTGCAAAGCTTTAAAATACAATAACAGGTTTCAAACAACAGAAACCGAAAGATTAAAATGCCTGGGAAAAGGGGTCTGCAGCTGGTTAGAGGTGTGGCGATCTGGGAACTCCAGAGAGCTGGATCAAGACTCCAAGAGGGCTGGATTTGACCTGAGGTTTCCCACCGATGTCATAAATGCACTGAAAGGGCAGGAACTCCGGAGAGCTGAGGTCACGCCCCGGCTGCCTTTCAGAACTCGCCCGCCCCATCACGGCCGGGGACCACAACTCTTCCCGTGAAGGCAGTGATGGGACCAGAAGGGGTTTCCACAAGAGAGACCACACTTTACCTTCCGCATCCCACAGTTCACGAAGGACCCCCGGCCGGGCTTGGTGGGCCGGGCCAAAACCACGCCTTCCCGGTATTCCGAGTCCTCATCTATCCGCAAATGGTGAGGGCTGTCCAAGGGGTTCAGGAGCCCTGAAACGATACGTTCATGGGCAGAATTACTGAGTCACTGCGACAGAGTTGGAAGGTGACCACTCATAACCACAGCAAAGCATACAAACATTTGTCTCTCTGTTACTGATTCATTAAGGGCGCGATCCCATGGATGTTTAGACAGAAAAAAGCCCTACAACTCCCAGCATTCCCCAGCCAGCAGTGTTGCCAGCGGCATGCTGGGAAATGTGGGACTTTTTTCCTGTGTAAACATGCATAGAATTGCAGACTTTTTAGATTTTTATAGCTATTTTCATATACATTTATATTTACCTGTTCCTCTGGTGTTTGTCGTTTGTACTGTATCTTATTCTTTTAATTATCTGTGTGGTATTTTATTCTTTTAAGGGACAATCCTATGCATGTTTGGACAGAAAAAAAGTCCGGCAACTCTATCTGCTACGCTGGCTGGGGAATGCTAGGCGTTGTAGGACATTTTCTTGTCTAAACATGCATAGGATTGCACCTTTAAACTATTTTTATCCTGGCTCCTCAGCTAAAAAGGGTCCCAGAGTGGTTTACATGTAAAACAAAACAGTCCCTGCCTGCAGGCTCGTAATCTAAAAAGACACGACATGCAAGGAAAAGGGGATGGGGGGAAGAGGAAAAAAATTAAGCAGTCTTTAAGGAGGGCTGGTGAAAGGGCTCCGCTCCCTCAGTGCAACCTGTTGGAATGGCTGGTGGTGGCAGCTGAAGGAGGAGGAGCTGTTCTGGGGCAGGGGGCGGGGTCTTCAGCAAGGAGGGTGGAATGTTGTTACCCCAACAACCCTGCGAGGTAGGCTAGGCTCAGAGATGGCCGGCCAAGTTCACACAGTGAGCTTTGTGGCTGAGTGGGGACTTCAACCGGGGTCTTCCTGCTCCTTGTCTGACACTCCAACCCAGGGGCGCTGAACCCCTTTCAGCCTGAGGGCTGCACTCCATTTGGGGAAGGGCCGCATTGCAGTGTTGGGCGGGGCCAAAGCAAAGGGGGTAGAGCCAATCTAGCAAAAAACTTTATTTTTTTTATTTATTGAAAACATTTCTTGGCCACCTTTCAGGGCAGAAGCCCTCCCAAGGCAGCTTACAGCAATAAAACACATAAAAACAGTTAAAATATTAAAAGCAATAAAACCAGCAGCAACGGTAATGGCAATACCAGCAACAACAGCAATCATCTCAAGAAAAGGCCAAGGTAAAATCATGTGTTTTCAAGGCCTTCTTAAAAGTCTGCAATGGTGGAGCATGGTGGACCTCTGATGGCAGCTTGTTCCATGGATGTGGGGCCACCACAGAGAAGGCCCTCTCACGTATGGTCACCCACCTGACGGCTCTCACGGGTGGGCAAATGAGAAGGGCCTCTCTTTCTGATCTTAAAGTGTGGGCAGGCTGATAGGGGTATAGACGGTCCTTCAAGTAACTTGGTCCCAAACCGTTTATGGCTTTAAAGGTCTAAGCCAGCACTTTGAAAATATACCAGCATAGTTTAGCTTAAAGCTCTTATAGCCAGTAAAAAAGGCTCAGGAGAAGCATTTCAGACTTTTAGAATGGGGGAATAAACGACACAAAAGGCCAGAAACCACCAAATGATTAGCGGTCAGGGGAAAGAGGGTGGAAACTCTGGAGGGCTGGACTGAGATCCCAGGGAGGCCCGATTCGGCCCGCATGCCTGAGGTTCAACACCCCTGCTACAGTGGCTCTCTGAGTATATTCAGAGCTGAAGCTGAGATAAACAGGCACCCTTTCAGCCGTGTGACGACCAAGGCAACGGAGTGAAAACCACTCATTGTCTCTGTGGCCAAGTATGAAAAGTTGGTAGCTGTCCAGGCAAAGAGGGCCTTAGCCTTACCTGCAAACTGCAGGTCCTGATGCTTGGGGAAAAAAGATTTCCTTAGGTACCTGTATGGGAGAGAAAAAGCATCGTTATCCATTGGTTCTTGCAAGAACACAGGCAGAAGGGGCTACGGATATTTGTTTGTTTATATGGGGTCAAATCCAGCCTAAGTCCTAATTACAGTAGACTCATGGAAATGAATGGGATTGAAATTAGTCATGATCAGCTTAAATTCCATTCATTTCAATGGATTTAATCAAAGTAGGTCTTCGGTTGGATTGGAACCACTGTTTTTTAAGATCATCTCCTGCTCTTTGTGTAGCAGCCACAAAGAGTTCTGCAACATTTGTTCTGCTGTTGATGTTTCAAAGCTTTCATTGTGTTTGTCAAGCTCCCCACTTGTTTTCAAAGCGTTCTGCTTGTTTTCACATTTATTATTTATTTACAATACCTATATACCACCCCACATCAAAGGTTTCAGAGCGGTGAACAACAGAAAAAATAAATATTATAATAATGATATTAAAACAATGAAAACATTCTAAAAGGAACAGATTCTGAACTTAATAAACCGCGGCTGGTCACTCAGGGAAGGCCTCTCGAAATAGCAATATTTCAGGAGGCGCAGAAAGCAACACAACGTTGGCGCCTGCCTGACCTCCAAAGACCAGGAGTTCCGCAGGAAGGGGGCCACCACGCTGAAGGCTCTCTTCCTGGTGGACTCCAACTGGACCATGGGTCCACATGGAACCACCAGGGGCATGTCCTCTGATGACCTCAGTGACTGGGCAGGTTGGCAAGGGAGAAGGCGCTCTCTCAGATGTCCTGGTCTCAAGCTGTTTAGGCCTTTATACACTAGTACCAGAACCTTTAACCCTGGCCCAGTAGTGAATAGGCAGCCAGTGCAGTTCCCTCAGCAAAGGAGTTACATGCTGCAAAAGGGGCAGCTCCTGACAACAGCCGGGCTGCTGCATTCTGCACTCGCTCCAGCTTCTGGACTAGCCTCAAGGGCAGCCCTGCATAAACTGCGTTGCAGCAATCCAGTCCGAACGGTTTTCAAAGTTTTGTCACTTGCTGTGGGAGGCCCTGTTTGGGACAAAAGGCGGCTCATCAATTAATATATGTATGGAAATAATGTATTCGCAAGCTTTCCTGTGGTCAAGGCAGCATATAACGAGAATTAAAATGAAACTCGACAACCAGCAAAAACAGAAAAGGACGAGTAAAAAAAAAAGTGCTCCTTTCTGGTTGCCAGCGATCCCAGGGGCAGCTGCAGGTCCTTCCTGTAGCCATCCTGTGACTTGAAGAGGCTAATTTGAGTGTCCGCAGACCCCTCCTCCAGGCAGTGGCGTAGCGAAGGCAGGGCTCACAGGGTTGAAGCACCGGGACTTTTTTTATTAGCAGGGATGCTGATGTCCTCCACCGCCTTGTCAGACTTCTCTGTTCCCTCTGAGCTTAGCTGCAATCCTCACAGCAGAGGGGGAAGATGGATTTGCCTGGCAATGGTATATTGTTCCCTGTTGTGATGCAAAGGCTTTTGGGGTGGCTTAGCTTGGAATGAGCAGCTCAGACCTATTCGCTTGACCAAAGACCTGCTCCTGCTGGAGTCCAAAACTGCTAGAGCTGGAGCGTTGATCTGGATCAAGACAGCAGCTTGCATTTTTGGATAAGTGCCTGAGCTTCCAAATTTACCGCCACCTCCTCCCCCATTTCATCTTGGGACTCTGAACATGCAAACACTCTGACTTCACCGTCAAATCCATTTTTTTCTCCCCTATTCCCCCTCCTGCCTGAACCTGCTTTTTTGTAACATCTTGCCAGAGGAAGTGATCTGGAGATCTCAAAAGCTTGCACCCTTTTTTGCGGGGGTGATCTTTGTGTTGGCTCAATAAAGGTGTTACTCCAATATGGATTTTGGAATCTGAGCTTGAAGACGCTTCCGAAGTGTTCCTGCGAGACTTACTGGGGACACTCCAAATACTGCAGAATCCGGGCCAGCTGCACGCAGGCCTGGCCTTTCTTCTTGATCCCCTCGAACTCGCCTTCGACCGTCCTGAAAGAGGAGAGACAGAAGCACGGCCCGTGAAATCCAAAAAGGGAACGGCTCTGCGCTCTGCTTCTCAGTGAAAACTCTGCTAGTTTTGCAAAGAAACCATGCTCAAGAGGGGGTTCAAAACACCCTGGCACAGCCCCTGCATTGTATGCAGGGTTCGATCCCTCGCATCTCCAGGTAGGGCTGGGGAAAATCCCTGTGTGACATCGTGCTGCCAAAGGTGACCAGAGGCTTCTAAGGCTCTGGAGGCTCTTTTTAGCGCCGCGGCGTGCACGGTGCCATCAATCACATTTCTAATTTACAGCTAGAGATTCATAGAATCACAGAATAGCGGGGATGGAAGGGGCCTACGAGGCCATCGAGTCCAACCCCCTGCTCAGTGCAGGAATCCAAGTCAGAGCATCAGTCCAAGTCAGATTCATCTTTCCCCCTTGCTCATAATACCAGGACTCAAGGATCTTTCAGTCTATTTTAAATTGCTTTGTAAGCCGCCTTGAGTGCTGTTTTTGGGTGGAAAGGCGGGGTACACATCAAATATATAAGTAAGGGGGGGTCCAATTAAGCCTGGTGGGCAGGAGAGTCAGAAGAGGCAAAGGGAAGTTCTTCAAAATGCAGTGACACTAGATGGCTCTAAGAGGGGATTAAACAAATTCGTGGAGGACGAGCGACAGTGTGGTGTAGTGGTTAGAAGGCTGGACTGGGTCTCGGGAGACCCGGGTTCTAGTCCCCACTTGGGCATGAAGCTCACCGGGTGACTTTGGGCCAGTCCCTGACTCTCAGCCTATCCTGCCTCACAGGGTTGTTGTGAGGATCGAACAGAGAGGAGGAGGATTGTGTACGCCGCCTTGGGCTCCTTGGAAGAAAGGCAGGATATAAATGTAACATATAATAAATAAATAAAAATGTAACATATAATAAATAAGGCTACTAGCCATGCTATATGGGCATATCGCTTGGTGCCCATCAGGCTCCTTGCCTGCCCCTCATGCTTTTAATTTGATTACTTAAGAATTAAAAAAAAATATCTAGGAGTGTTGCACAGTGAAGAGCTTCCCTCCAGTGCTATCTTTATTTTAGTTTAAAATAATGTGTTTTTATGTTTTATTCATTTATGTACTTCTTACATTTCTGTACTGCCCCATAGCCAAAGCTCTCTGGGCGGTTCACAAAAGCTCACACCTCCTTCCACCTTCTCCTTACGGGTTCTCAGGCAAGCGACTTTTCTTTTAGCCTCACCAGTTTGCCTTCTGGGAAATGAGTGATTTGTGACCGGCCGTGCCCAACACAGCAGCCATTTTTTGAATGGCAAAGCCCCACCCCGCATGTCATCCATTTTGTGAGAGTGCCCACAACACTCCTTGAACATTCCAAATGTGCCCACCAACCCCCAAAGCTGGGAAGCGCATGGATCCAGCAGGGGTGTATTTACATTCACTTTCTCAGGCAATCAAGGGGGGGAAAGGAACTGAAAGCAGATATGGAGGGGGAGGGAGTAACCAAATCCTCACTTCAAATCTTCTCCGTGTTCATCAAACACCACGATCTCGTCCACACAGAAGATGGTGCAGGCCCTGGCGATCTGCCCTGCAAGGTACGTCCGCAACTCTGGCGACTGTGCGTTGCTTAGAATTGACCCAGGAAGGGCAATGCTGACCGTGTAGTGACACCCTAAGAAATAAGGAATTGAGAGGTGGCGACAGAGGAGAGAGAGGTTGTTGTTGTTGTTCCGTCGTTCAGTCGTGTCTGACTCTTCGTGACCCCATGGACCATAGCACACCAGGCCTTCCTGTCCTGCGCTCTCTCCCGGAGCATGCTCAAGTCCATATTCATTGCATCAATGATGCTATCTAGCCACCTCATCCTCTGCTGTCCCCTTCTCCTTTTGCCTTCAGTCTTTCCCAGCATCAGGGTCTTTTCCAGAGAGTTTGAAGAGAGAGGAGAGTCCCACAAAACATTCTCCACATTTCGGAGAAGCTCTCGGGGGCCGCATTCTGGTGGTGGGCGGGGCCAAAGGCAAAAGGGGCATGGCCAACATGACAATAGTACAATGTACCACTTGGGTTTACCTTTATCTTCTTTTGGCTTTGCCTCTTCCTTCTGTTTCTCCATCAGCTCTTGCGTTCTCTGCTTCTCTATTTTTCTCAACAGTTTAATTTCCTTCCATTTTTTCTTCTCCTCTTTTTCTGGAACACACAGAGAGAGAGAGAGAGATGCTGGAATGGAGACACAGAGTGTGTGCAGGTAAAATTAAAGGAGTCCCTGGGCATTCCAGCTGGGACTCATCCCAGTTAGTTGTGAAACAAAGTTAGTGGTTTACAAAGATTAAAAACCTTAAAAATACAACATGGTACATAATAGAAAAACTATTTACATACAAACATGGAAACAAGACAGCGCGCGCGCACAACATGCACACGGCATCCAAACAATTTTAACAACCAACAATAAGAAATCCCAAGACCAATTAAAATCCTTTTCATATGCTGCCAAATGCCGGAAAGCAGAGGAAGGTCTTAACCTGGCGCCAAAAATATAACAATCTTGGCGCCAGGCAGGCCTCGCTGGGGAGATCATTTCATAATTGGGGGCTGCCACCAAGAAGGCCCTCTCCCTTGTTATCACCTTCCAAGCCTCCTTTGGAAGAGGCACCTGGGGGAGGGTCTTTGAGTGTACTGTACGGGTTGGTTCACGGCTGTATGGGTCAAATGCTCTCTGCCCTTACCTCTGCACACTGTTGGCGTTTTGAGGTGAGCCCAAATTAGATGCCTGCAAGTTAGATGTGACTCTCCCAGGCCACATGGACAGAAAGGAGTTCTGTAGTACCCTAAAGACTAACCAAAAGATCACCAAAAATGTGCAAGCTTTTGAGATCTCCAGATCTCTTCATCAGGCAAGATGTTATGAAAAGCAGGTGCAGTGGGGGGAATAAGAGATCGGTGGGGGGGAATCTGACTTGATGGTGAAGTCACAGAGTCTGCATGTTCACCGTCCCAAGCTGGACCAGGGAAAGAGGGGCCTGCAGACATTCAAATAAGTCATTTTGTAACATTTTGCTTGATGAAGAGATCTGGAGGTCTCAAAGGCTTGCACATTTTTGGTTGGCCTAGTAAAGGTATTATGCTAATATGAGTCTTGGGATTTTGCTTATGGTCAACACAGCTACCTTTGCTTCTGAAAGACTAACAATTTTATTGTGGCATAAGGTTTTGCAGACTAGAGTCCATCGGATGCATTACTTGTTCCTGGCCATTCCACCAGCCCTGCTAAAATAATTAATCCCCCCCACCCCCATTCCTTTTCCTTGTGTGTCGTGTCTTTTTTAGACTGCAAGCCGGAAGGGGAGGGTCTGCCCTATTTAATTAATTATATGTCAGAAACTCTGGAACCTTTTTTGGCCGAGGAGTGGGGATAAAAATATTTCAGATAAATAAATACCACCAGCTGGCCTGTATACATGCACACAGGTGCAGAGTGGGGAAAACAGCAAACACTATAGAGGCAAATTTGGGATTTTCTTAAAAAATGGGAAATGGTATATAAATATCCTAAAATAAAGAAATACCAAATAAAGAAATGCGATGAATGCAAATAACAGTCTGTGGCCATTTAAACTGAAGTCAAAACTTCTGCAAAACAAGCATCGTTAATCATGGTGCTGGATCCCTGATTAGGAGCACTGTCGTTAGAAGGTGAGGATATGCTGCAACACTTTGCTGCAGACCCAACTGGGAATTCACAAGAGTCGGTGTGAAGGCAAGAACTGGCGTGGTGTAGCAGTTAGAGTGTTGGACTGGGACTTGGGAAACCGGGGTTTTAGTTCCCACTTGGCCATGAAGCTCACTGGCTGCCTCTCCACGTAACCTACTTCACAAGGTTGTTGTAAAGCTAAAATGGAGAGGTGGAGAATCATGCATGGGCCCCTTGGAGGACAAGCGGGAAATAAATGTATCAAATAAAATGACTGACAAGGTTTCCTTTGACAAAACCGATTCCCGGTTGCTCCTTTTCCAAAGATTTGCACGTTAAGAAATTTAAAAAATCCCAGGTACCCATAAAGTGCATCTGTACTTACTTTCTTGCTTCCATTTGCGCCAGTCGATCTTTTGGTTGTCCCCCTAGAAAAGAGGAAGGTACACAGATGCCATCGGCTGCCCAGGCTGACTTTTATCTGCGAGCGCAGAGGCTTCAAGAACAGCCCCCTCACGCTGTTCTGTTCAGTACACGCTTCTGTGATACACCGGCAAAGCACCTTATTCAGTCCTGCCCATGTGTATTATTATTATTATTATTATTGTGAAATTTCAACAAAACAAAAAAGGAAAAATGGTAGCTACGTACGTTTGAATATACCAACTTCAACATGTACATATAAATGTGCGTCGAAACTACAGCTTTGGGAATTATGCATAAACTTGAACAAAAGCAGACCAAATATCCACGCAAGTCCTAAGCTGATAAATCTCAAACCAGAAGCCCAAGGGCATCAACGTTACCCCCACCCGTTCCGCTCGCATCCAAAGGTGCTGTGGGTATCACAGAATCAGGGCCGACACCTCCATGCTTTTTGCACCCCTAGAGCAAGGATGGGCAGAAGGGAGCTCTCCAGGTGTTTGGCCTCAAACTCCCAGGACGCCTGACCGTTGGCCATGCCTGCAGGGGCTGCTGGGAGTTGCAGTCCCAAGCGTGTGGAGCTCTACCGTCTGCTCTAGCAGGGCTGGGGGCCGTGTGGCCTCCGGATGTTGCTGGGCTGCAGTTCCCATCATCCCTCCCCATTGGCTAGGTTGCCTGAGGCTGATGGGAGTTGCAGTCCCCGCAACATCCGGAGGGCCACACGTCGGGTCTCCGGCTTTTAAATCCTGATAGCAACCTGGGCGTGGAGGCAGGGCGCCTCTGAGAACCAGGCTGCTGGGAGGACTAACAACACATGAGGACTGGCCACTTTAGCGCTTTGCTCTCGTCGCTTCCCCCCGCATCAATGCGCAGCGTGAACATTCCATAGCCTCCCTTTAACCCATTGCGCGCCTGCCGCCGCCTCCACGTGTACCTCCCGCAAGCGCTTCGCTCCGCTCTTCTCCGCCATGTTCCAGCCGACCAATCGCCGCCGCGCAGCTTCCGGCGGCCCCTCTCGCGCCGACGCTGATTGGGCGAGGCGGGGAAGGAGCTGTAGAGTTACACAGTAGGTAAGAGGGCTCCCTGTCTGTATGGGGCGTTTCCGGGTTGACATTGAAAAGCCCCCCCCGCCCATTTCTCAGGTGTCCCTGGGGAAAAATCTGCGAACGGGAAACATGCAACGCTAACCAAAAAGCATGCATGTTGCTAGATTAAAAAAAAAAAAAAAGAATTTGGGTATAATCCAATTTAAGTCCTACTTAGAGCAGACCCACTGAAATGAATGAGCCTTAAATCCCATTCACTGGAATGGCTCTACTCTTCTCTGAATAGGATAGGACTTAGCGCGGATTTTACCCAAATTCATTTTTTAAAAAACAACTCTACCAATTTGCATGTTTTTTGGTGTTCGCATTAAGTCCCATTCATTTCCGTGGTTTACTCTAAGTCGGACTTAGGTTGGATTTTCCCCCCTTGTGTGCACGTGACCCAAAAGAGTTCTTAAAAAAAAAAAACCTTTCTAAATACATAAACAAAAACTGCATTGAATTTAAATGTAGTTTGGGTTAATCTTGTTACTGACAGACAGTAGTACGTTTAACATTTCCCTCGCCACTTTACTTAACAAGTACACCAGTGGAATCCATTGGCTGGTGGGAGGTTTTCTTTCTCATTCGTCATCATAACAAATGATATTTAAGGTGCAACCCTATGCACGTTCAGACAGAAAAAAGTCCTACAGCTCTAAGCATTCCCCAGCTGTCTAAACGTGCATAGGATTGCGCCCTTAGTCTCCTTTCCGTAATCGGAGGGAAGGCTTTGACATACATTGCTGCTAATGTCCCTGATCTGTGTATGAAATGAAATCATTTTATGTTTATTAATTTAAAATATTTATTGGCTGTCTTTCAGGGCAGGAGCACTCCCAAGGCAGCACACAGCAATAACACACATAATAACCATCCATGGGGTAATAAAAACAAGTAGAAATAGCAACAGTAGCAAATATTCTAAAAAACAACAAACACCAGCATGAAATAAAACTTGCAAACAACTGCAGTTACAACCCAGTCTAATGAAACAAACACGGGGGAAGGCCTGAGTAAAGTAGTACGTTTCCAGGGCCATTTTTAAAAATTAGATATTTTGACTTTGCCTTTAGTTAATTTCAGTTGGTACACAAGTTTTTCTGCCATGGCCGTTTGCCACAGTTCTATGTCCCAAGACCTTCTGCAGTTTTCTCAACTTTGAGGCATCCCCCTGCGATTTGCCCGTGAGAGTTCTTTTTGGTTAGGCATTTTAAATCTCTCTGCAGAAATCCTTACAGTGCAATCTTTTATACATCTACTCAGAAGTATTCAAAAATCCTATTAGTGTAACACCGTATGCCAAAAGATCACCAAAAATCTCTAGAACCCATCAGGCAAAATGCAGGTTTGGGTGGGTGGAAATCAGGGAGATTATATATATATATATATATATATATATAATCAGGGAGAATATATATATATAGTATGATTATTGTATTTATATCCTGCCTTTTTTCCTCTTGCAAGGAATATATATATATATATATATATAGTATGATTATTGTATTTATATCCTGCCTTTTTTCCTCTTGCAAGGAATATATATATATATATATATATAGTATGATTATTGTATTTATATCCTGCCTTTTTTCCTCTTGCAAGGAATATATATATATATATATAGTATGATTATTGTATTTATATCTTGCCTTTTTTCCTCTTGCAAGGAATATATATATATATATATAGTATGATTATTGTATTTATATCTTGCCTTTTTTCCTCTTGCAAGGAATATATATATATATATATATATAGAGTATGATTATTGTATTTATATCTTGCCTTTTTTCCTCTTGCAAGGAATATATATATATATAGAGTATGATTATTGTATTTATATCCTGCCTTTTTTCCTCTTGCAAGGAATATATATATATATAGAGTATGATTATTGTATTTATATCTTGCCTTTTTTCCTCTTGCAAGGAATATATATATATATATATATATATATAGTATGATTATTGTATTTATATCCTGCCTTTTTTCCTCTTGCAAGGAATATATATAGAATATGATTATTGTATTTATATCCTGCCTTTTTTCCTCTTGCAAGGAACCCAAGGCTGCTTACGTGGTCCTTTTCCTCCTCTCCGTGTTATCCTCACAACAACCCTACGAGATAGGTGAGGCTGAGAGTCAGTGACTGACCCAAAGTTACTCAGGAAGCTTCGTGGCCAAGTGGGGACTAGAACCCAGATCTCCAGTGTCCAAGTCCAACACTCTCACTGCTATACCACACTGGCTCTAACATATGATCTGATGGTGAAGTTGCTGTGATAGCATTTACTCACAGGCAAGTCCTATTTAGTTCAGTAGGGCTCACACCTCGGTAAGTGTGCACAGGACATGGGTGTCCTCCAGATGTTTCGGACTACAACTCCCAGAAGCCCCAGCAAGCAGGATCAATGGTCAGGAATGCAAGGAATTGTTTTCTAAAACATCTGGATCTGGCTACCAAGCTGCCCACCTCTGCCACAGTTTATTGCAGCCTTAGGGTGGAAAATATGTATCGCTGGCAGTTAAGCCCAACCACTGAATGCTGGAGCCATTAGCCAATGACTACTAGCCACGATGGCTGTATGCTATCTGCAGGAGGAGAGACAGCATGGTTCTGAATACTTGTCACTGGGAACAAGAGAAAAAATGGGCTGCATTGCGCTCATGCCCAAGTCGTGGGCGTCTCGAAGGTTGGCCAGTGTGGAATAGGCAGCCCAGACTGCAGACAATTCTAAAGCATTCTCCTGAAAACAGAGAGAGAAAGCAGAGGGTCTCTGCCTCCCTTTCAGGCTGCTGCTTATCTTACCTCTCTTTGCAGTGGCAATGCTACTTGGACCCCCCTCCCCAGTTCACCCTTCATGTGTTGCACGCAAACACCCACATATGCCAGGGGCATCAAACCTCTTGCAGTCTGGGGCCACTTTCTGTTGTGGAGAAGCTCTCGGGGGCTGCATTCCAGTGGTGGGCAAGGCTGAAGACAAAGAAGGCGGGGCCAAATGCAAAAGGGGTGGACACCGATGTGCAAAAGCTGGGAAACTACCAAATGATCGGTAGTCAGAGGAAAGAAGTGAAGAGGACCCTGCAGCCCAGAGCTTCAACACCCCTCTGTGCTGTATGGCTTGAGTTTATGGACACTGATAAGGAAACAGCACCAAAAAAATTTGTACGGGGCTTCCTAGGCCAGAAAGTAGATATCCAGATGTTTTGCGCTTCAACTCCCAGGCTTCCTGACATCTGGCCATTCCGGCCACAGCTTCTGGCAGTTAGAAGTCCACAGGCTCTGGAGATCTACCTTCTACCCTAGGGAGCCCAGTACAGACATTTCCGACGCGGCTTCCCCATCACTTTCCGCAGAAATTCCGTGATTTCCTTGGGGAACAGAGAGGAGAGATTCATTGGATCTCCCATCTGGATCCTGAATTGGTCCTGCTTTCCCGAAAATTCACAGTCTAGGAATAAACTGTGCAGCTCAACCATTTTTGACATGCATTCCTTTTATTGGCCATCGGTAGCATTTCCTTGACCGTTCCTGATTTTCTGGAGGAGAATACAACAAGATGGGGAAGGATCGTCCGTTCTAGCCTCTGGAGATAGGCAGTGAAGTCAGGAGGAGGCAGTTCACTCTTTCCCCGCAAGGGGAAAAAAAACCCTTTCCACCCGAGGGCGGGTGGAAATCACACAGCCTCGTGCCAGTGTGACAAGCCACTTGCCTGCATAACACACAGTTTGAAAAAGATGTAGTTGAAGAGAGTCTCAGGGCGCAATCCTATGCATGTTTAAGAGAGAGAAAAGTCCTACAACTCCCAGCATGCCCCAGCTGGGCCTTGTAGGACTTTTTTCTGTCCAAGCTCACAGAGTGTTGCGCCATACAATGCTCTTCTCTAGTCAGAGCCACAGAACCTGCAAGGAGAGGCGATTCTTTAGCATGAGCCTGGGTGGTGAAGAAGAACGTCTCAGATCCTGTCACAGCAGGGCAGAAAGTCACCAAGTTGATGGATGCACCATCCTAGAGACTAACGTTGCTTCACCCTGCCTGCGCAATTTGGCAGGGGAGAATTCACTAGACAGTCCACGCCCCGGTCCAGGAACAGCAGCAAAATATGTGCACACAGGCCTCCTTCTGCCAGTGTTCTGGCTACAGAGCCCTGCTCCAAGGAAGCAGGTTATTGGCCGGGTTCCTTCTGCCTCCACTGCTGCAAGATCTCACTCGCAGCTTTCAGAGTAGAGTCCTCCTAAAGAACAAAATTAGAAGAGGTTTTAGCACCCCCGCATCCGGCTTTCAGCAGGGCTCAAGACTCATTACCCGATCCCTCCCTTTGCACAATCACGTCTGCTTACTTGCGATCAAATCGTTGGAGGCTGTTCCCCACCACCCAAGAGAGTGAGGGCCAAAGTAGAAGCTATGGTGACAGCCATGTTTGAGGGAGGGTCGGAGGTTGGCTACAAGGGAGAGGGCCTTCTCCATGGTGGCCCCCCAATTCTAAAATGGTCTTTTCACTGAGGTGTGCCTGGCACCAACACCAACAGTGTCACCCTTTTGGCACCTGGTTAAGACATTCCTCTACTCCCAGGCATTTGATGGCACACGATAGGGCTTCTTCATTTAGTTTTTTTACCAGCCTGAGCATTTTTAATTGTTTTTTGCTGTTTTATATTGCTGTAAGTTTTTCTGTGTTTTAACCCCTGCTATAACACAGCTTGAGCCTTTTGAGAAAGGCATTTAATACATTTAGCAAAGAATCCTTCAAATGTATTTTAAGACAGAAGAAACAATGGAAGGATTCTTTGCAACACATTTAGAGAAAGATAAGTGGCCGCTGAGGAAGGAAAGTCCTTTCTGAAACGCGCCGGGCATAATCAACCTTTTTTTTTTTTCAGGCACCTGAGAATATTTTCTCTTCTCTTTTGGAAAAGAAACGAACCTTCAAGAAAATAAATTCTCCTCCAACAACCTCAAAGCTGGGGAAATCTCGCTAGCCTGGGAGTACCTCACCTTTGCAAAGCAGAAGCGGATGAAATGGTCAAAGTTCTTCTTCTGTGGAGTGCTGTAGAAGGCAGACATTGGGATGGCAGCTAAGCCCTGCAGAAGTGGAAGGGGGAGGTCAGAAGGAAAAGGGGAGCTTGCTGGGCCCCCAAACTTTTGCAAACAGAAGAAGAAGAAGTGATGGATTTCTGCTGTAAGGAACATCACAATTCCTTAATATGTTCAAAGGTGGACTTTGGGTAAAAGCTCCCTGAATAAAACATTTTAGGACACAATCCTATGCATGATTAGACAGAAAAGGTCCTACAACTCCCAGCATGCCCCAGCCAGCCATTTAAGACTTTTTTCTGTCTAACATGCATAGGATTGCAACCTTAATAATTTTTAGAAATTATTGTTACATTTATATCCCACTTTTTTCCTCTTGCAAGGAACCCAAGGCAGCTCCTCCATTTTATCCTCACAACAACCCTGTGAGGTAGGTTAGGCTGAGAGTCGGTGACTGGGCCAAAGCTGCTCAGTGAGCTTCATGGCCAACAGGGGACTAGAACCCAGGTCTCCTGAGTCTCAGCCCATTGCTCTAACCACTATACCACATTGACTATATTTGGCTAAGCAGCAGTAGTTTTACTGAGTATTCACTCTGCTGTTTTGATCTATTTGACTTTGTATTTGTCACAGAGTTGGGAAGTTTGAAGTTGAAGATGCCGCCTCTGCGTCTGTATGTTACTGTAACTTTTTGTTGCAATAATGTGCATGCACGCCCTAACTGTGCACGCGCAAAAGTAGGGTTGCCAACTTATCACAGCACACAGGCATGGCCTGCTCCCGTGCCTTTACAAGCTGCACAAAGCAGTGGTTGAAAAGCTCTCTGCAACCGGATCTCCCAGCAACATTTGCAGATACAGCTGCCGTTAAAGGCACAGCAGTGCTGGGTTCTTTCGGCGGTGTCCAAATTTCACTGCCCAAGGAAGCCTCCTTGTACTTAACGGCAACTTACCTTGTTCTTGATCATCCACTTCACAAACCGAGAATCATAAGGCTCCTCCGAGTCCGGGAGATCAGGCAGTTCAACTTCTAGAAGAGAGAGCGTGAATTGCGACCAGCGGAGTCCGATTTGCGACACAGAACAGCTTTCACCCTCGACTACAATCTCCAGCACATCCACAGCTTATTTTCCCAGCTGCATCCAAGCTCAGGACCAGGCAAATACCTGGTGGGCCTGAATTAATGCATTTCTGGAAAGCCCAAGTTTGTTTATTTATTTATAAATTACATTTTAATATTACCCAATAGCCAATTGGGAGGGGGGATTGGTGCCTCCCCACCACCCCATATGAGAAAAGAATGCAGAGTTATGTTGCAAATCCCATCTCTCTTGTTCTTAAACCACAGGGCTTGCCGTCAGCTGAGCGGTGGCTTGGGGCTGCGGGTGCGAAACTTACTGAATGCCGAGAGGTCTGCAGTCAAGTAGTAGCTGCCCTCGGGGACAATGGGTTTCATGCCCACGGCCTCCAAGCTCTGGATTAGGAAGTCCCGCTTCCGCTGCAGCTGCTGAGGGAGCTGGATGAAATAGCTCTCAGGCTGCCCCAAGCACTCGAACTCTTTTTCCAACGCACGGGCCATGGCTTCCTGGAGGTGAAAATGAGGGGAGGGAAACGTGTTTCTCGGCCATCGGTACTCCGCATTCGAATGTTTTTCAAAGCCCTACGCTGGGGTAGACAAGCTTTTCAGGCTTGTGGGGGCACACTGGGCAATTAGAGAAACTGGCTTGGGCACCACCGCAAAATGGCTGCCATAGGAGGTGTGGCTTGTGAGAGAGAAGTCCCTTTTTGGTTTCTTTCCTTGGTGGCTGGGTGCATCGGCCTGCAGCAACCCTCCATCTTCATCGCTAAGAACATCTCAGAGTCTGCGGCCCAGAGGCATTCACGGGAAACAAAGACGGCAGCCTCTCGAGGCCCTCCCTGGCCTCAAGGCAATCCCAGCTGCTGGGGAAAGAAATTGTGGCAATTTGGTGGGCTGCAAGGAAAGTGTCTGGGGGGCACATTGGTGCCCACGGGCACCACGCTCCCTACCACTGGCCTACGTCAAATGCTATAACCAGAGTAAGATGCAAGTTAAAACTTAAGAACGCAAGAAGAGCCCTGCTGGATCAGACCAAGGGTTGCCCCTTACTCAGCGTTTTTTAAAAGCTAAACAATCCCAGCTGTTGTAACCATTCCTCACAGGGGAATTGCTCCAGCCCCTTGATCATTTTAGTTGCCCTTTTCTGCACTTTTCCCAACTCTACAGTATTCCTTTTTTTAGGTGCGGTGACAGGAGGGCCCCACCAAACCAAACCAAAGCCCTATCTAGTCCAGCATAAGAGCAGCCCTGCCGGATCAGACCCAGGGTCCATCTAGTCCAGCGTTCTGTTCACACGGTGGCCAACCAGCTGCCCATGGGAAAGCCACAAGCAGGGCATGAGCACAACAGCACCCTCTCACCCATGTTCCCCAGCAACTGGTGTACATAAGCTAACTGCCTGTGGTACTGGAGGTAGCACAGAGCCATCAGGATTAGTGGCCGTTGATAGCTTTATCCTCTGTGAATTTGCCTAACCCCTTTTTAAAGCCTTCCAAATTGGCGTCCATCGCTAAGTTGTGTGGTGGCAAATTCCACAGCCTGACTCTGTGCTGTGTGAAGGAGTCCTTCCTTTTATTTGGCCTGAATCTTCCACCATCCAGCTTCACGGGAGGACCTCACTGGGTTCTAGTATTAGGAGAGAGGGAGAAAAAGTCTCCCCCGCCACTTTCTCCACACCAGGCAGAATTCCGAACACCTCTCTCGTGTCTCCCCTCATGCGCCTTTCCTCTAAGTGAAAACAAGCAACTGTGTGGATATGGGAGCTTCCCCAAGCCTGGTGCCCTCCGGATGTGTTGGCTGGGGGATTCTGGGAGTTGCAGGCCGACGTTTCTGGAGGGCACCGGGTTGGCGGAAGGCTGGGGTATGTAGTTTTTACAGGGGTGTCTGTACCATGAGAGAAACACCTCAGGGAGCCTATTTTTGGGACCATTACAGGAGACACATTTGACTTAATCGCCTGGGATGGTCTCTTCTGGAAGCCATTTTGTCCTCCGCTGCTTTGGCCACCATTTTCTTACCTGAGGTGCTGTTGCACAATGATAGATAGAGTTTTGATGAACTGTCCTGAGGTGCTTCAGGAGTCGATCAGGCCCCAGGCTCCAGCCGACCTATAGCCACAGAAGTGGAGACGCAACGATGTCAGAGCCGTGGAGATCCAAAGCCCAACACAACTGCCTTTGTTTGTGCGGTTTTACTTGGACATCCAAGCCATCTGTCCTTCACACATTACAGAGGGTATGGAAAAGTCCACAGGATAGTAAATTCATCCCCTCCAACTACTAGGTAAAGCTACCCAAATTTGGCTCCAATTGACGTTTCCAGACACAATTTTTTGGGTCCACAAATCACATGGCAAGTTCGGAAATGTATGGACTTTGTCCACACATTGCATCCGAGTCCATGTTCGGTCCGGAAGGTGCAAACTGGGTAAATCCTGATCAAAAATGAAGTGAAACAAATCTCCTGTACATCCCTAGAGCAAACCCGCCTCTAAGCTCCTCCTCCGCCACGGTCCTCACCTTCCATCCCGTGGCGCTGAAAGTTTTGCCGGAACTCCCAATGGTCACCGTTCGCTCCCACATCCCTGGTAAACTGGCTATTCATGCAGGGGGGAAAAGAGCAACAGATTAAAAATTGAAAGCCTGCTTAGAGAGGAAGGTCTTCACCTGGCTTAAACTATACAATGAGGACAGCAGATGGATCTCCTTAAGGTGGCTATTCCATAGATTAGGGGGCCATTGCAGAGAAGATTCTTACCCTGGTAGCCACCCGTTGCATCACCCCAGAGAAGAAACTCCGAAGATTATCTTAGCAATCGGGCAGGAACAGATGGCAGAAGGCCATGTAGGGCTCTGAAGGTCAGCACCCACACTTTGAATCAGGCCCGGAAGACGGGAGAACTGGTGCAGCACGGTGGCTAAGAGGGGAGCTACGAATCAGGACGTCTTCCGTTTGAATCTTGCCTCTGCCATGAACCCACTGGGTGACCAGAGAACGTGGCCCCTCACATCTCTTTGCAGAGGCTGAAAATCCAGGGAGCTGAGAGATTTGGGAAGAGACGGGTTGCTCTGGTCTGGAGCTATGGGGTACGCAAGACGCCTCTTCTTCAGATCTGGTCCAAATTTACAGAGCTGGAAGGCACAGGGTGTGCGTGTTTGCAGTGTGGGGTTGGGGGGGCGGGGAGAACGGTGAACCACATATCCAAAAAAGAGTCAGGCCTTCCTTACCAATCCGGACGTGCTCATTTCCATCATAGACCAGCCACTCATATACCTCGTCGCTGAAGCACAGGATGTCGTGTTTCACGCACAGATCTGCAATGACCTCCATCTCTGCCCTGTTGAACACCTGCCTCGTACACACACACACACACACACACAAGGCAGACCAAAGATTAGCAACTCTGGACTCCCAGCTAGATAAGACAGCGGCAGCCATGTTTGTGGTCGTGCAGGCCTGCGCTGCTCAAGATAAAAGGTGAGGGACAGGTGTGGCATTATCAAAAAGGGCTCTGAAACACCCCTTCCCCCAGTTTCATGTTTTACTTCCCCATAGCACATTCTTCCAAGCTTCTAGTATCAGTACTGGAAAAGAGTTTGATCTTTTACAGTTAGAGGTCCCACTTTATATGTGAAGAAGCCACACAAGTCAACAAATGTTGCTACTGCCATTTTATTTTGTCCGGCCGTGACGGAACGTTCCTCGTTCAACAGGAAAGCAGCCAACCCCATCTCTGCTTCGGTCAGGACGAAGCTGCTTCACATCTCCATGGGATCGTAATGACCACCTGCTACATTGTGGGTGCTGAACCTCTGGCCTGTGGGCCAAATCCGGCCTTAGACCCACTCTCCTCTCCCCAGTCATTTGGTGGCTTCATGGCTTGTGCATGTCCCCCTGCCCCCAATTCTAAAAGGTTGAAATGCCTCTCCTAAGGCTTCGTTACAGGCACTAAGAGTTTCAAGCTAAAATAGGTTGATAGTTTTAGTATTTTGGAACCACTGAAACATGGGCTTCAAGAGCTTTCCAGAATGGAAATTTGGCCCGCAGGCTGATAGGGGTTCAACACCCTTGTGCGATGTGGTGCAAACATTGCCTATCATTCAGTGCTACCCCCACACTCTACCACACACACTTTGAACACAGACAGAGTCGTATGTAACTATTAAAACACCGTCCACTTGGCGGCTTGCAAATTGCAGGGTGTGTTGTTACCTTCCCCAGGGGGTTGTTGGGAGAGTTCAGAACAATGGCTTTGGTGCGTTTGGTGAACTTCGCCTCCAGCTCTGCCGGATCCAGTCGCCAGTCCCTGCTGGAGGTCAGCTTTCCACTTTCTGCAACTTCCTGGAGAAAAGAGGGAAGCATGGTCTATACTACTGGCCTTCTCTTGATGGGCCAGGATCCGAAACTGCCTTGTGGGTCACACCCAGGGCACAACTGCCATTTTGTTTTGATCTCTTTTCTTTTTTAAAAAAGGGGGCACCATGGAGAGATAAACAGGAAGTGAGGTGGGGGAAAGAGAAAGAAGCCAAAAGATATCTACATCATTAACTCAGCAGCCCTTCCAGCTGGCTGTACAGAGAGGTAACAGAAGGGAAGCGGGGTCATTCCACCAGCCCTGCTGAAAGACTTAATTTTTTTCCTCTACCCTCTTCATCCCTTCTTCCTTGCATGTCGTGTCTTTTTGGATGATAAGCCTGCGAGCAGGGACTGTCTTGTTTTACTGATAAGGTGCTCCAGGAGGCTTTGTCAGGAGTGAATCTGAGCATGTGGAGTTGTCTGGTAGCTCAGATCTGGAATCAGAATGGGGACAGCCAGTACAGAGGGAGCCCCCTCCCTAGGGAGCCCAGATATGCGAGGCTTTCTTCCCAAGACCTTGACACACAGATGGCCCAGCCTGAATGCCCCCCCTTCCTCCACCATGAGAACTCAGGGTTCGGAGGAGGGCGAGGGGCGTGACTTGAGGGACGCTAGGGTCCGTCGCAAAGCAGAGTGAGAAGAGGTAGGGGCAGGGCTCAGACGCTCCGCCAGGTCAGCCACTCGTGGAAGCCAGCACAGGAGGGAGCCACCCTAAGGGAGGGGCATCCCTGCCTAGCAAGTCCGGCCATGACGTTGCTGGCAACTTCTCTAACTTCCACTTCTTCTCCTCTATTGATATTCGTAAATGTGTGGATTAGCTGGTTCCATGCAATCTGAGAGTTTCCTAGAATCTGCACTTGTAAAGAAGCTAGTCCTTAACTAATAAAGTAGTGCTAGCCCAAAGCCTTGTTTCCTGGAGTGTGTTGATTGCGAAGGGAGAGGGCGAAGGAACATGGCAGCTTTTTGGCTGAGGAGCAGCATAAAAATACTTAACATAAGAAGCTGAAACGCCTCTCCTAAAGCTTTGTTACTGGCAGTGAGAGCTTGAAGCTAAAGCAGGCAGCTATTTTCAGCATTTTTGGCCCCGCCTCCTTCCCCCTGAGGCCCTACCTCCTTCCCCTGAGGCCCCGCCCACCACTGGAATGTCCCCCCCCCCCCCGAGAGCTCCTCCAAAATGGAATTTGGCCATCAGACTGAAAGAGGTTCAACATTCCTGGCCTTTCACGTTTGCTGTCCAGAGGAGCCAACAAAAATCTTTTCACTTACCACTCGAAGAGGCATGAACACAAGAGTCCCACCAGCCATTTTCACCATCGGTTCATAGCAGTCGAAGAACGGCTCGATTACAATCACCTAGGAAGACGCACAAGTGTAACGATCTAGCATTTTTATGAGTCGGTGGCCAAGAGAATTTTGTACATTCACGCTGACGCATTTTAAACCCTCATCTTGGATGAACCTGAGAAGAAGCTTGTCTGTTAGGAAGGCCCTCAGTTTCAGAAGCTGTCTGTCCTGCACTTAAGGCGATTCCTTTTAGGCACAATATGAAGAGCGAAAAGGGACAGGGACCCAAGAAAAACATAAGCAAAATGCAAGAGTTAACCGCTGAGGGAGATGGCATCATGTTGGAGACCCTATATGTCTGTCAGATCAGGCCCCACATATTACTGAACAGGGAACTGTTTTTTTCCTAAGTGCCATGCACATAAGGACTCAACTGGCTGTACTCGCTAAACAGGAGAAATGGCATCTTTGCATTCTGTAAGGCCCATTTTGTATTTAAACCTGCACAGGTCTTATGGCCATAATAAAGAGAACCAAGGGTCCCTGGGCAGCTGCACCCCCCTGCCTTGCAGGAAGAATGTCATGGCAAAGGGGAGACCAACCTGGCCTCATTTATTGGCCAGAGAAGGAACAGCCGCAGGGAGCTTGTTTTGCTCTCGCTGCCAGAAAGAACACTGATAAGAATCTGAAACTAAGAACCAGTGCCTGTGTTTTTCTTCCTCCCTCCCAATCCCGTTTCCTTTTGTGTCGTGTCTTTTAGACTGTAATCCCCAGGGCAGGGACTGTCCTATCATTAATTTTTGTCAGCTACTCCGGAAGACTTTTTTGGCTAAAGCACAGTGGGGCTAAAATGCTGCAGATAGATCAATAAATAAACAGACGACTTCATGCTGCTGCTTGATAGGGCCAGTCCAAAAGATAAACAAAGTGACCCAGACTTTTGTACTTTGAAAACCACGGTGCGTATTGAGGGTCCAATAATAAAAATAGTAGTGACTGTGTACAAGGATTCTGCCTGCCTGCAAGCAAAGGGTGGGGAAAACTCAGCAAGGAAGAGGTGTGTCTCCCCCACTCCTTGTTCTCATGAAGTTTGGGAAACAGTGCCCTATTGAATATTATTAATAATACTATTAATAATAGTATTATTAATTATTAATAGTATTATTATTATTATTAATAGTATTATTAATAGTATAACATAAATCATCTAGATTTATTAGACACTTTTCTCAAAAAAGATTGAAGGCATCTGACAACAAAATTGAAACATGCACAATTTAGAACAGCTAAAAACAATGATCCACTAAAAAGGCCACACCCCTTAAAACTAAGACATCAGCGACAACCCAGACAATTCAATGGATACCTTAAAGATCCCATTGTATGCTGTCAAATGCCTGGGAGTAGAGGGAAGTCTTAACCTGGCACTGAAAAGATGAGTGTTGGTGTGAGGCGGGCCTCACTGGGAAGAGAATTCCACAGTCAAGGGGCCACCACTGAAAAGGCCCTGCTCCCTTCCTGCTGTCCTCCAAACTTCCCTTGGAGGAAGCTCTCAGAGGAAGTACTCAGATGTTCATACTAGAGTATGGGTAGGTTCATACTGAGAGAAACGCTCCATCAAGTACTGCGGTCCCAAGCTGTATAAGGCTTTATAAGTTAAAACCAACACCTTGAATTGTGCTTGGAAAGGTACGGGCAGCCAGTGAGAGTGGGCCAAAACTTATAGGCTCAGAACTTCTGGTCCCTATTATCAATCTGGCTGCTGCATTTTGCACAAACAGCAGTTTCCGAACAGTCTTCAAAGGCAGCCCTGCACAGAGTGCATTGCAGTAATCTAACCTGGAGGTATGAAGCCATTCCAAAGAGGACAGGTGCCCGCCTTACCTCATCACCATCATCCACCAGAGCCTGGAAGCAGCAGAAGAGAGACTCATAGGCGCCGACAGTCACAAGGACATTCGTCAGAGGATCGAGGTCTCGCCCAAACAGCTTCCCAAAAAGCCGGGCCAGGATCGCCACCAAACGCGGGTGCCCCTGGCGAAAGATCGAGAATGATAACATGCAATGCTAACCAAAAGGCACTCCGCTCTGTAGGCTTTTATTATTCAAATATCTGTACTTGCATCTACTGGCAAGAGAAGGGTTTAGAACAAAAACGCTCAGGAACCAATAAAACCATTTTCTTTATTGGGGATGATTTCATGTCATGTTTGATATACAAATTGTCTGCATTTAAAAGCTCAAGACCACTTTTAATTTGTCTTGATTAATTTTAATCTTTAATGTTAGAATTTGATCACCGTGAGCAGTGTTTGGGATGATTATGCATCAGGTATTAGGACATGACTATGCATTATGTGAATAACAATAAAACAGGAATTATTGAAAAATATTGGCCAAGGGGGTGGGAGAGAAGGGCTGGGGAGGTTCTCACGCACAAAAGCCTGGGTATACTGGTGCATGGAGGTATCCTTTTCACCCACAACTTCTGCTAAAGCTTCCCTGATGAAATCCGGCGGGGGGAAATTCGGGAACCCTTGGCCCAAGTTCACAGCCTTGTACTTCGCAGCCAATGAAGCAAACTCCACCCTAAGAAGAGAGGAACACAGCGCTGCAGAAATGCCGAGTTGCAACCTCCAACGTCACATGAGCAAGAAACAGGGGCTGCAATGATTCGCTATGCCACAACTGCCTTGTGAGGCAGGCCAGTTCGGCATGCTTCTATCTGGGCATAGACTGCTGCCGGGCCCCTCGCACTCCAGCCCAGCAGTGAAGAACCTCAGGCCCAGCTCCCTCAAATGGCCACTCCCCCTTCCTTTGGCCACACCCCTTCCCTCTCACTGCCAATCCTTCATTGGCAGGCTGTAGTTTTTCAGTGGCTTCCCCCCACTCCTGTTCTAAAAGGTAGGAATCCCTCTCCTAAGCCCCAGTTCCTGACCATAAAAGCTTTACGCTAAAATAGGCAGGTACTTGGCCCCGCCCCATTTTGCACTGGCCCTGCCCACCACAGGGCTGTGACCAAACAAATCAGTGCTTGGGGCAAGGGGGCGTGGCTCTCTGGGGACCCCTGGAGGACCAGACCGGGACGAGCATCTGCATCCTGTCATAGGGGCAAATGGGTCAGCGTCCATCACCCATGGAACCCGCTTGCTTCTTTTGTTACTTTTTAAACAGTGTGGTGCAGTGGCTAGAGTGTTGGACTGGGAGTCGGGAAATCCCGGTTCTAGCCCCCACTCGGCCATGGAAGCTCACTGGGTGACTTTGGGCCAGTCGCAGACTCTCAGCCCAACTTACCTCACAGGGCTGTGGTTGTGAGGCTAAAAATGGAGAGGAGGGGGATTACGTATGCCGCCTTGGGTTCCTTAAGGAGGAAAAAAGGCGGGATATAAATGCAATAAAATAAAATAAATAAAACAAAATAAACAGTCGTCTGCTTATCTTTTTAAGTCACATGTGATGGCCGCTATCACATCTAGTAATTCCACAATAAAAAAGGAATTAAACAAAACAATCACATCTATTATTATTATTACTATTATTAATAATAAGAATAACAACATGTCTATACCACCCCAGAGCAGAAGCTCTCTCGGTGGTTTAGAGAAGTTAAAACCGAGTTTGGCCTCGATGCAAAGCGCACAGGGAAACAGCGGCCCGCTTCCCACAAGCCAACTGGAACTGGTGATTTTGTCCCTTGCCAGGGAGGGGAGCCTAGTTCAGTGGCTGGAGCACACAACTTGCATGCGGACAGCCCCATTTTGCCACATCTCTGGCCTCAAAAGGATCAGGGAGCAGTAGATGTTAATGCCAGGGGAGGCCAGCGGCTCCGATGTCAGTGGGGTGGTGAATCTGCTCTGGGTTTCAGTCAGAACCTGTCAGAATTCTAATGGAGCTCTCCAAGGTGCCAAAGTTAGAGTTCTGACTGGTTCTGACCGAACCCCGGAGCAGATTCACCGCCCCACTGCCAAGAGAGCCACCGGCCTCCCCTGGTGAACACTGTCTGCCCAAGACCTGGGAAGATCAGTGCCAACAGAGCCCAGGTGCTGGTCCCCCCAGCCACGTCCCCAGGAAGAGTCCAAAAAGGCCAGCAGATGGCTTGAACCGGAACAACAAACCGGTCCTGGGAGTTTTCATCCCCCAGGAGCAGGGCTTTTTTTGGAAAGTTAACTGAACATTTATCATTATTATTTTTTCCTCAAAGGCAGCCCAAAAGGGACTTACATGGTCCTCCTCTGCTCTCCATTTTATGCTCACAACAATCCTGCAAGGTAGCTTAGGCCAGGAGGCAGTAACTGGCCCAAAGGCACCCAGTGAACTTCATGACTGAGTGGGGACTAGAACTCAATGTGCCAGCGGGCACATTGGTGCCATATCCTAGGGCTAGTAGCCTCCGTATTTATTTACTGATTATTTGTTGCGTTTATATTCTGCCTTTCCTCCAGGGAGCCCAAGACGGGGTGCATGAACCTCCCCCTCTCCGTTCTTTCCTCACAACAACCCTGTGAGGTAGGTCAGGCTGAGAGGCAGCGACTAGACCCCAAAGTTACCCAGTGAGCTTCGATGCCAAGTGGGGACTAGAACTCAGCTCTCCCCAGCCCAATGCTCTAACCACTATGCCACTGTCTCTGCCATTCGAGACCAAGCCAGCCCAAAATACTTTACAACAGGGAACATTCAGAACAAGATATTGTGTCTGGGGAAATGCATTTCTCCCCCAGCTGTGAGGATTGCAGCTAAGCTCAGAGGGGTCAGGGAAGTCTGAGGGGGCTGGCAGTTGATGACAGAGTCCCTGCTAATAAAAAAGTCCCGGGGCTTTGACCCTGCGAGCCCTGCCTCCACTACACCCTTGATTGCCAAATATCACAGACAACACCGGACTAGCTGTGGAAAACAGTCCGACCTGGTGTAAGGCAGGTTCCATGACCTGGGCAAATATGGTGTGTGTGTCTCACACGGGAGACACATGAGCCGCCCACAACAATTGAGGCCACACAAGGAGCAAACGGTGGTAGCATACCAGATATTCATGTCCAGGCCTTCCAGCCTTCGGGCCTGAACGGTCTTGGACATTTTCGCCTAGAGAGAGAGACACAGAGAGAAAGAAGGCATGTCAAAAGTGTCACTGAAAGTTGCAAGGGCTCGATAATAATCATACTTGAGCACCCACGTCGGGGACCACTCTTATTTGCAAGAAACTTGAGCACACCTGACAGCAGGCGGAGGGGAAGGAGGGCCATTCCTGCTGAAAGACTATTCAGTCGTTTTCCTCTTCCCTCCCCATCGCTTTTTCCTTGTGTGTCACGTCTTTGTAGATTGCAAGCCTGCAGCCAGCAACTGTCTTGTTTGACTGACTGCATGCAAGCTGCTCCAGGGGCGGGACAGAAGTACTTTCAGTAAATGAAATCAATGCATGCCCCCCCCCCCCGCCCTGCCTCCTACACCCAGTTGTGTTACCAGTTCAATCAAAAACCTTTAATGTCACCCCAGGCACATGTTAACAGGGCCCAGCTGGTGACCTTGGCTTGTTGCCTGGTTCTCCCACATGTGGGCGATCCAGCAAGTTAAGGCGGGTTAACCCTCTCGTATGGCACTCCTTCTGCTTCAACATGTACATTCGTAAAGGGAGCAGAGAAGCCAAACCTGGCACAACTGCTCATCAGGGAGTCACCACCCACACGCACATCTATAGCCTTGGTCAGGGAATCCCCAGCCTTTTTGCGTCAGTGAGCACATCTGGGATTTGATTGATTGATTGTGATTTTTCATAAGACTGTAAGAATTGCCCCGCGGGATCAGACCAAGGGTCCATCTAGTCCAGCGTTCTGCTCACACAGTGGCCAACCAGCTGCCCATGGGAAACCCACAAGCAGGACATGAGTGCAACAGCACCCTCCCGCCCATGTTCCCCAGCATCTTGCATACCTAGGCACACCGCCTCTAATAACCCTTGGTAGGCTTCTCCTCCATGAATTTGTCCAATCCCCTTTCAAAGCCATCCAAACTAGTGGCCATCACCTCATCTTGTGGTAGTGAATTCCATAGTTTAACTGTGCGCTGTCTATTTATCAACTTTTCATTATTCTATATACTACCTTATTTGCCTGAAAGCCACTGTGAACCGTCCAGAGAGCTTCAGCTATTAGGCGGTACAGAAATGAAATAAAGAAATCAAGGCAGCATACAACGTTTTTGAAACAATAAAACTGAAACATAGTATACCGTCTTTCTGAAACCAGCCAAGATGCTTTACAAGACATTCAGAAAATAAAAATCACATAAAAACACAGCAAAACAGTGAAGACAACTTTGCACACCAGAACAACAGTTTAAAAAGCCAAATTAAAAGAAGGTGCATCTTGACCCCATTCCTGAATCCCCAAATGCCCAACTGAAACGGGTCCAGATAATCAGTTCAGTCCAAATGTGCCTGGAGCTGCAAAGCCCTCATCTTCTCGATCACTTTGGCAAAGAATGGATTATTTATTTCATTTCATGAATTTCTTATATTTCTATACCGCCCAATAGCCAAAGCTCTCTGGCCCTTTCACAATTAAAGCCACAAAGTTCAGCAGAAAACACAATGTAAAATTAAAAAAAATACTTTAAAAAAGGAAATTACTTAAAATTTAAGTTAAAAATTACTTAAAATTCACTTTTATACTGTAATATAAAAGTAAAACCAAAATAAAACCTAGCCGCAGTGTATAAATTTAAAATACAACAGCAGATTTAAAACAGAATATTTGAGAGTGGCCTATAAACTTTCCATTTCTGTTGGCTCAAGGGAAGATTTCTTTAATAAAAGTCTTATTCCAGCAAGACGGAACACGCCCCTCCTGCAAGGAGACATTCATCGCTTCCCTTAGCCATGTGGCTAGTCCTGTCCTGACCGATTTAATTAACCAGAATAGAAAAGGGTCAAGCCACAAAGAGGTAGCCCTCACCCCTCCGGATGCCTTGCAGCCTTGTCTGTCTTGGAGTCTCTCCCTGAGGTGTTGCCTCCTGAAAAAGCCTGTGTGGAACTGAACCTTCTAGACATCTCCTCATGCAACATATCTTCAAGGATTAGTTATCCAGGATCCGTGAAGGACAAACCTGGTAAACAGTTACAAAGCCCCAAGAATCCAGGGAATTACAGCATGAAGCAATCGAGGCCTGTCATGTGCTGCAGTTGCTGTGACTTCTGGCCTGGTTGGCATGTCACAACTAGCCAGGAATTTGGTTTTGTTTGTTTTTAAACCTGGGGTTGTTGTGAACAAAACCTATGCAATCTTACACAACTCAGGACCATGTGAAGCGCCTCTCCCACTATAAGCCCCACAATCAGCATCTGAGCGTTTCCTCAGAGGAAGGCTTGGAGGATGGCAACAGTGGCGAAGGGCCTTCTCACTGGTGGCCCCTTCAATTGCGGAACTCTTTCCCCAGTGAGGTCCACCTAGCCATCTTTTTTTAAAATTCCTTTTTAGTCTGAGGTTTTTTTGAATGCATACATGAATTTGTATATATCCATAGCAATCAATACTCATAAAATTCATATATACGAAAGTACAACTTACTAGCACTTATACATAGGCTTCAACAAAAGTGGCCCAGATATCCAAGTAAGCATCCATTTGAAGATGGCGTCTATACGCCACCTGTTCAAATGCTGAAAGTGTTGCAAGGTGCACTGTAGAAAATTAGTGTTTATCCTTCCAATGCTGTAATATCAGTCTTTTAGCTCTAAAGAGGGTGCAGAGAATCCATTTACGCTGACCATGCTTTAATTTCTATGAAGCAGGCAAATAATTTGAAAGAGCGTGTACATCAGCGAATATCAAAGACCATTCCAGTACAAAATGTATCTCTGTATTAACCTCCTCATATGAACATTTATATATATATATATATATATATATATATATATATATATGTATATATATATATAAATAAGTTATATATATATATATAACTTATATGAATATGAACTTGAGCACAGAATATGAACTTGAGCACACTCTGGGAGAGAGCGCAGGACAGGAAAGCCTGGCGTGCTATGGTCCTTGGGGTCACGAAGAGTCGGACACGACTGAACAACAATTAACCTCCTCCCCAAAAGGAGCAACTCCTGGTTGTTGCCAAAACATGTGTTTAAAAGAAGCATTCGCTGCATTGCACTGCCAGCAATTAGCCGAATTAGACAATCCGTTCTTAAAAAGATGCTGCGGTGTCCAATAGACATGAAATGAATTTTTTTGCTGAATAAGATACAGTCTAAGATCCATAAACGTGACAGATATAGACACCAAAGTGGCAATCCATTGATTAGGCAAAACTGGACAATCCCATTCCCTATTCCACTCCTGCTTAAAACCATTGATATCATATATTCACAAATAGCAAGTACTTATAGACATGGATTATGGGTCGCTTTGCCTGACCAGCGTCAAAAAGTGCGTCCAATAATGACAGAGACTCTGATGCCGTAAAAGTGCCTGGGCCAAACTTAGATACTAACGAACGCTGCAATTGCAGGCATTGGCCATTCAGCCATAGCTGGCAAGTCGTACTTTCGATGCGAGGTTAAGACTTTCCTCCGCTCCCAGGCGTTTGACAGCATAGGATGGGGCTTTCTTCATTTAGTTTGTTTTACCAGATCTTGGCATTTTAAATTGTGTGGGTTTTTTTTTAGCAATTCTAAACAGTTTTAACTTTTTGTATGCTAAAGATTTTATATTATGTTTCTATCATGTTGTATTTGGAGTTTTTGATTTTTGTGAACCACACAGAGGCTATTGGGTGGTATAGACATGAAATGAATGAATTCCACTTGGGAGCTGGAACAGTCTCGCCCGGAGGAGCTAAAAAACTCAGAGATGCTCCATCACAGGTTGGTTAGTGTTGCGTGCAAACTGGGCACCTCTGGGTTGTTGGGGGAGAGACAACGCGGAGCCAGACAGAAGGCTCTTAGCACTACCAATCAGAAGAGATTGGTTAACCCTGAGGGACTCAATGTGGTGCCCACAGACACCTCTCTTGAAAAGCGCCAGCCTCCAGAGCTATCTTTATTTCCCAGAATCCCTCTGAGCAATACATGGCATTCTTGGCCAAGTTACTTGTCTCTGAGCCTCCTAAGTCTGCTTTCTATAAAATGGGTATTGTTGCAGAAAACCATAGATTCAAAAAAGTGGGTTTTGCATTTTGGTGCTCAGATCCACCTCTGTCTTGTACTTAGGTTTTCGGGTGAGTTCCTTTCCTTTTAACCTTCTGGGAAATGGGTGTTTTGTGACCAGCCGTGCCTGCCATTTTGTGAATGGGCAAGCCATTTCGCAAAACCCCCCACAACACTAAAAATTCCAAATGTGTGCACCGACCAGGGGTTTACAGAGACTTCATACCTTGGGGTGGTACCAGCAGAACCCAGCGGGACTATTCCTTCTCAGAAGGTCACGAACCAAAGACAGTCCGGAAGCTGCTCGCAGTCTCAGAGGCATAAACCTGTATTTTTGCACACACATGTGCAAAACGGGGGAGACGGAGAAAGAAAAAGTAAGAGAGAGGAATCAAGTAGTAATTTCAGTAATTTCAATCATTTAACTGTAAAGTGGAGTTCTGTAAAGCGGATGCCAGCTCTTGAAAGGGTTCCGGGCAGTTAGCTGTGAGAGAACATAACTATTTCTTTCAGAGGCAATATAAGATTGGTAACCTCCACTCTCTTTTGGGGGAAACCATACAGACTATAGCCATACCACGGAAAGGAGGAGAATATTGAGCATTTATATAGCAGCCCCCTTACAAGCATCCTATAAGGTAGGGCCATGCTCTTATACCCAAATTACAGACATTAGTAGCCATCAGAGGCCACTGAGAAGTTCATGGCCCACTGGCCTTCAACTGGTCAGTGGAGATCCACCAGTGCAGGGGTCCTCAACTTTTCTGGGCCAATGGGCACATTCGGAATTTTGAGGGAGTGTCGTGGGCACTCTTGCAGAACGGCTGCCGTGGATGGGTGGGGTTTGGCAGGTCACAAAATGGCTGCCACATTGGGCACAGCTGGTCACAAAACATTTGTTTGCCAGAAGACAAACTGGTGAGGCTGAAAGTCACTTGCCTAAGATCCGATATCCAAGGGGTCTGAGCTCCAAAACACCAAACCGTTCTTTGGCATTCAAACGAAGCTGACACGGGGGGCGGGGGGGGGGGAGCATTTCGCTCCCAGTTTTTCAAAGTAATGAATTAATCATAAGAAATAAAATATAAATCCAGAGAGGTAGGGAGCTTTCCATGGGTACATCAGTGCCCCAGGCAGACTCCTGGTTTGAAGTACGGACAGAGAGGCAGGGCCTTGAAGATGAACTTCAACAGGTACCACCAGGATGGCAGACTGAGCAGGTACACAAACTCGCCTGCTGGTGTGACAGGTCTTGCATTTCTTTTTAAAATTACGTTTTATTTATTTAGTCCATTTATACTCTGCCCAATAACTACTGTTCTCTGGGCGGATTACAACCAGTTAAAAAACAAAGATGCCGTTTTGAAACACAGTTAGAAATATAAACACAATACAAATATTTAAAAGAATAAAAGACAACGCAAAACAAGAAACAGCCCAGGAACCGAGAAAACAGCCATAACAGATAAAACAGCCATTATAGTTGTTTCTCAATTTGCAGCCACACATATAAATGAGCAGAGGCCACCGTTGTGCAACCCGGGCTCCTCTTTTGCCCGCTTTTCTTGGCGATGCACGCCCCCTTTTTTTGCAAAGTGTAACTGGCCCAAGTGTAGCCAAGATTAATGAGGTGGCACAAATTAGTTGCATTGTTGGGAAGCCTAGATCAAGGCTGCTTTGGGTCCTGGTGAAGCAGAGCGGGCAGACTTCTTCCCACATGCCGTACAGAAATACAGAAACCTACTAACTCGGGTTAAAGATCAACTCCACCCCTTTGTTTCAGCAGCCACTATGGCATCCCTCTTCAACCTGGGGCTCTCCACCCGTGTTGGATTGCAGCCCAGATGTGTTGCACTCCAAGACATTTGGAGAGCCCCAGGCAGTAGTGTGGCAGTCAGTTTGGAAGCGCAGACACTCATGATAATCTCCACAGCCACGCTCCCAAGAAGCGTCCAACAATCCAGGCAGCGGTATCGATTCACCTCAACAAGCCACTTCTGGCAGTTTCCATCTCCACCAGGAGCAGGCCTTCGGTAGAATGAATGGGTTTGATTATTTATTTATTTATTGCATTTATATCCCGCCTTTTTTCCTCTTGCAAGGAACCCAAGGCAGCTTACATTATCCTCCTCCTCTCCATTTTATCCTCACAACAACAACCCTGTGAGGTAGGTTGGGCTGAGAGTGTGTGGCTGGCCCAAAGTCACCCAGTGAGCTTCCATGGCCAAGTGGGGACTAGAACCCGGATCTCCTGGCTCCCAGTCCAACACTCTAGCCACTACACCACACTGGCTCTCCACACCACACTGGCTCTCTAATTGGCCACTTCATATCAAGCCACTCCGAAATACATTGCGTAAAAAGGAACAACAGACGGTTGCTGCGAAAATCCATTTCCCCCCAGCTACTGTGAGGATGGCGGCTGAGTGTGGAGGAAACAGGGAATTTCGAGGGGGTGGGCAGATGACATCGGCCACCCTGAGACTAAAAAAGTGTCAGGGCTTCATCCTGGTGAGCCCCGCTTTCAATCACCACACCACTGGCACCAGGTCAGAGAACGCCGCCTAAGACACTGAAGAACAAAACTAAATTTTATAGCACTCGGTGCATTGGTTATTTCTTCAGCTGTCAGCAGTTGACTGTTAGCTGCCATTGCTTCCATCAGTCTCGCCCAACCTGGGGCCTGCCAGTGGGTACATTTTAAGCGAGTACCATGGCTGCTCTCACAAAATGGCTGCCACAGAGGGCATGATGGCTTGCCTATTCACAAGACAGCTGCCATGGTGGGCCTGGATTGATTTGCATGGATTCCATTTCTCTACCGCCCAGCAGCCAAAGCTCTCTGGGCGGTTTACACAGATTAAAACCTTAGAAATACAATGTTGTAAAACATACTGTAAAAACCACTTGCATACAAAAAAATATAAACAGTTGACATCAACAATAAACACATCCCAGGACCCATTGAAAACCCTATTGTACGCTGTCAAATGCCTGAGAATAGAGGAAAGTCTTAACCTGGTGCTGAGAAGATGACAACGTTAAGAGCCAGTGTGGTGTAGTGGTTAGAGTGCTGGACTGGGAGTTGGGAGACCTGGGTTCTAGTCTCTGCTCAGCTATGAAGCTCACTGGGTGACTTTGAGCCAGTCCCCAACTCTCAGCCTCACCTACCTCACAGGGTTGTTGTGAGGATCAAACAGACAGGAGGAGGATCAGGTAAGCCGCCTTGGGATCCTTGCAAAAAGAAAAAAGGGTGAGAGATATAAGTGCAATAATAAAAAAGTTAGTGCCTGGTGGACCTCAGTAGGGAGATGGCTCCCCGAGAAGACCCTCTCCACTGTTGCCCTCCTCTGAGGAGAAAGCACTCTGCTGACGATCATAGTGCATGAGTAGGTTTGGGAGCAAAACATACATCAATACCAAGTCAGCCCTTCTTACTTTGCCAACAAAGCTGCAACATCTGTTATAGACTGTCCCCCCCAGCCTGGTATCCTCCAGATGTGTTGGAATGGCAACTCCCATCATCCCCAGGCTGGGAATCATGGGAGTTGCAGTCCCAACACATCTGGAGGGAAGTTAGGTGGCGGCCTGACAAACTTTGACTTCACCGATCCATACCCTATACACATGTGTGAGTAAATCCCATTCAACTGGTTAGGGAATACTTCCAAGTAGATCTGCACAGCATTGCCCGGGAAGGGTGAGTTAGTTCGTGGGAACTGGCAGCAGTTCAGAAATAAGGTCACCTCCAAGAAGAGGCTGTTGTTGCTCTCGACAAACCCTCCATTATGCTGGTTACATATTTCTCACTTAGTGACTGAAGTTCATGTTCAAAGGTCTTGCTGGAAAACCAGGAAGACCTAGCGAACGGTGCAAATGTTTTGGTCCAAGTAAGCCAGCTGGGCCGAGGGATGCAGTTGCTACAATCGCCATGATATGAACAGAGATCAGGTGTGCACCCAGATGGGCGGGGGGGGGGTCTCCTAGTGCTACCAATCAGAATTACAGCCGGTGGGGGATGCTAGGAGTTGTAGTCAAACACGACTGGAAGGTGCCAGATTTGGGGAAGGCTTGTTAAGAATGAAAATCACACAGAGCTAAAAGAGTTTGTATGAACAGCAGCATGGGGTAGTTGTTAATGTTGCACTGCAGCTGGGCGGATCCAGGCTCAAATCCCTACTTAGCCGCCTAGCTAATCCCAACTTTGGGACAGTGGGCGCATTTGGCATTTTAAGCAAGTTCCATGGGCGCTTGCACAAAACGGCTGCCACACAGGGTGTGATGGCTTGCCCGTTCATGAAACGGCTGCCCTGGTGGGCCTGGCTGGTCACCGAACACTCCTTCCGCAGGAGGCGAAGCAATGAGACTAGAAGAAAAGTCGCTTGCCCAAGAACAAAAGTCTAAGGCAGCGGTGAGGAGCAAGCTCCAGAACACAAAACGGCTCACTTGAACCAAAACGAAGATGACATTGGAGGGCGGCATTTGGCTTTGCGGCATGGCCTGCCGCCTAGTTTAAGGAGTGCAATCCTTAAAAAACTTAGAGTAAAAAGCAGGAAGAGCACCAAGGAAGAGCACCCCAGCATAACAGCATTACTGAAGGATAAGAGAGAGAAAAACATATGCACGCTCAAGGAGGAGAGAGATGGGATATAAATATATTAAATAAATATGGGTCGCTGTCTTTGGAAGAACAGGGAGTTCCACCACTGATGACACTCCTCTTACGACAGAGCTCTACAGATCAAGAGACGGCCCATGCTAGGATGACCGAAATAAGAGCACAGTCCCTGGAAATCCTGCATTTCTTAGGAAGAGCAGAGTAGCTTGCAGAACCATATTGCATTTCATTGCGGTTGTGGCTTTAGAAAAATATGGCTCCTAGTAAGTGTTCGGTGTTCTACAGATTACCGGAAGCTTAAAAGATCACAAGGGGAGGAAACCCAGTAGAGGATTTTGCCCCACAAACCCACAAAATGTTAGCCTAATAAAGTCAGGACACTTGAGAGGAAGCAAGTTGACTTTCCGATATAAAAGTCAGAATCCAAAGGAGGTTCATTTTCATCTTATTTATTACCTTTCTATGCTACCCAACAGCCAAAGCTCTCTGGGCAGTTTACAAAGTTCAAACCCCTAAAAATACAATATTGCACATAATATAAAACATGTAACGTGCAAGCACATAAACAAACAGCACACGCCCAGCTGAAAGCAGCAACAGACATAAGCCAATAACAGCAAGCAGGTTTCAGAAAAAGAACAGTGGTTTCACTTACTCTGCACAGCTCTGTCCATTACAGCAGAGAACCTGCCACGTTTTCCTCCTTTTTAACCTCCTAGGACTTTTTCAGAGCAGCTGATATGTGCCTAGGTGATTTCCTGGGTGGAGACATGACAAGGCTGCCAGCCACTCACAGGCCGCATGGGCAGGGTTTTAAATGAAGGGGAGGGAGGGGAAAAATCTTGTGCCACCCCCTCTTTAAGGTTGACAGCTGTTGATCAGACCCATGCGCTGTGCCTGAAACAGGTGTCCGATTTGCAGCTGCTGATCATATTTCTTGCCACGCTTTGGGGGGAAAAAAAATCCATTTGCCTGCAAAGCAAGCCAGGCACAAGAGCAGCAGACCCAAAATTAATTTTCCCCTCGTTTGAAGTATGTTTGTTTATTGCCCATTTGCTATCTGAATTCCAATGTTTCTTTTGTCTACATTAGCCTTCCCCAAATGGTGCCCTCCAGATCTTTTGGACAACTCCCAGCACCCCCAATTCTCCCCCCACAAATCCGCTTCCCCCCCAACAAAAATAATTCCCCTCCAATTATGTCTAAATTATTTCCCCCCTTGGTTTCCCTTCCCCAAAGGGGGAAAAAACCCCTTCTGTTCCCAACAAAGGAAATCACTTCCAATTTTATTTCTCATTCCTACCACCGCCTCTGTTCCAGTTCCCCTTCAGTCTCTGCGTCCTCAAAAGCAAAACAACAACCGGGGCGAGGGATTTGCCAGGGAAAAAGGGCTAACTCTGATTAAGAATGGGACAGCTGGAGCATACCGTCTTGCTCCACAACTCAAAGAACACCATAGTTCCATAAAAAAAAAAGAAAAAAGGAATTTACTTCTGAGTTAATGTATTTAGGATTGCAATATTGGTGAAAATCCTGAAAACCATGGTTTAGGTAGATTTTATTAGGGAAATATGCATTTTTGCAGGGCTGGCATCAAGACTTGGCATGGTTGGGCACCTGCCAAGGGCCCACACCCCAGCAGGGGCCCACTGACAAGAGCCCCCTTGGAGTAGCTCTTTCTCTTCCCCTTTGCAACCCGCTTGTTCCCCTGCCTCTCGCTCTGGCCCAGCCAACGGAGGGGGTGAGGAGGAGGAGTGGGAGATGCTGTGGCCTCCTGGCTCCCTGGCTCTTCCTGCCAAGCAAGCAAGTGGGAGCCATGGTGAGGAAGAGGAGGAGGAGCGAGAGCAGCTGGTGACCATGGAAGTGAGAAGGTGGACTCACTGAGGGGGGGGGCAGGGGGGTGTCTCCCCCAAGAGTCCTTCAAAACCTGGAGCAGGCACTGCATTTCTGCAAAAAGCAAAACACTTAAACACTCCAAGCAACCTCTCTTCTGCTCTAATGAAAATGTAATGAATGCCTTTCAATTCTCCTTTATTAATATTTTAGGATTTTACCATGCAGGTCAACATTCTGAGAAGGTCCAGCCCAATAAAAATGATGCTGAGTGAATCATCCGGTGTACCAAGAAACCCACTTTTTATTGATGCCACACGCAAAATCAACATTGGAATCTGATACAATCCGAGGCCTGAAAGCAGGTTGGTTTTTAGGGCACAATAACACAAGCATTTGTCTGACCAAAATGCCTTGACATTGGCAAACCAAAGTCACGGTAATGTTTTGGGGTTGTTAGAAATGTATTTTTCTATTTGTGGAGGCACATTCTGGAACGGAGACTTTCTGGGCTGGCTTTTGGTTTTAAAAGAAACATATTTGCTGTCCAGAATGGGGTTGTGGGAAGCACTATACTCTCAAGTCAATGTATTTATTGTGTCACTCAAAAGGTTTTCTTTTTTAACAATAATCATTGGGGGAATATCACATAATGCACATATAAGCAGGGTACATATAATAGGGCTGGTGTGATGTAGATAGGTTAGAGAGTGCCAGACTAGGAGGGGAGAGACCCAGCTTCAAACCCAAGGTCACGGGTGCCCTTAAGCCGTAAAGCAGGAGTGCAAAAGCTCTGGGCCTCTGCGGTTCCCCCAGAAGGCCACGCCCCCTTTCTCTGGCTCCCCCCCCCCCATCATTTGGTGGTTTCCCGGCTTTTGTGCAGTTTTTTCCCATTCTAAAAGGTTGAACTGCTTCTCCTAAGGCTTCAATACTGGCAGGAACAGCTTTAAGCCACAATCTTATGCTGGTGTTTTTTGCCCTGCCCATTTTTCCTTTGGTTCCTCCTACCACTGGAATGCGGCCCCCGAGAGCTTGTCCAAAATGGAATTTGGCCTTCAGCTTGAAAAAGTTTCTGCAGCCTTGTGGTAAAGTGATACTCTCTGAGTGTATATAATGGACAATGCAATAAAAAATGCGCTAGATCACAAAAATCCTTCAAACTACCAATGCACATTCTCTGAGCCCATGGGATTTCATACGGATGTAATGGCATGTAGTCCATACAGGATGCCACTTTGGTTCTTTTCCAAATGCATCAGAACTGGATGTTCCCGGAAGATTTTGGGGTTAAGAATGGGTTGTGAGTAGGATGAGCTAATAAAACCAGTACTTTACCTGTTTTACCTGTATTTAAGTCAGAAAAAAAACTCTCTCACACAGACACAGAGATATAAACACACACTTATCCATTCACACATACGTTGCACATACTATATACACACACACACACACAAATATTATATATATATATATATATATATATATGCACATTATCAACAACCTCAGATACGCAGATGATACCACCCTAATGGCAGAAAGCGAAGAGGATCTAAAGAGCCTCTTGTTGAGGGTGAAAGTGGAGAGTGCAAAAGCTGGTTTGAAACTCAACATTAAAAAAACGAAGATCGTGGCATCTGGCCCCATCACTTCCTGGCATACGGAAGGGGAAGAAATGGAAGCAGTGACAGATTTTATTTTCTTGGACTCCATGATCACCACAGACGGTGACGGTAGCCATGAAATTAAAAGACGCTTGCTCCTTGGGAGGAAAGCTATGGCCAACCTAGACAGCATAGTAAGAAGCAGAGACATCACCTTGCCGACAAAGGTCCGTCTAATCAAAGCTATGGTTTTCCCAGTAGCAACGTATGGCTGTGAGAGCTGGACTATAAGGAAGGCTGAGCGCCGAAGAATCAATGCCTTCGAACTGTGGTGCTGGAGAAGACTCTTACGAGTCCCCTGGACTGCGAGGAGGTCAAATCAGTCCATCCTAAAGGAAATCAACCCTGAGTGCTCCTTGGAAGGACAGATCCTGAAGCTGAAGCTCAAATATTTTGGCCACCAAATGTGAAAACTCCCTGGAAAAGACCCAGGATGGCAAAACGATATCAGATGACAAAGAAAAGGCAGAGGTGCTCAATTCCTACTTTGGCTCAGTCTTCTCCCAAAAGAGGGTCTATCACCCCCCTGGCAAAGGTGAAGTACAAGCTGAAGGGGCAGGATTGCAGCTTGAGATCGATAGGCATATGGTCAAAGAACACCTAATTACTTTGAATGAGTTCAAATCTCCAGGGCCAGATGAACTGCATCCTAGAGTAATAAAGGAACTGGCAGAAGAACTCTCAGAACCGCTGTCTATTCTCTTTGAGAAATCATGGAGGACGGGGGAAGTGCCAGATGACTGGAGGAGGGCTAATGTTGTCCCTGTCTTCAAAAAGGGTAAAAAGGAGGAACCTGGGAACTACAGACGAGTCAGTCTGACATCAATCCCTGGGAAAATTCTGGAGCAGATGATAAAGCAATCCATCTGGAAGCACCTTGACAACAATGCCGTGATTACTCGAAGCCAACATGGATTTGTCAAAAACAAGTCCTGCCAGACAAATCTGATCTCATTTTTTGATCAAGTCACCTCCCTTGTAGACCGTGGAAATGCTGTAGACATCATATACCTCGACTTCAGCAAAGCTTTCGACAAAGTGCCCCAGGATATCCTGATGAGCAAACTAGCTCAAAGTGGGCTAGATGAAACAACGATTCGGTGGATCCACAGTTGGCTACAGAATCGGACTCAAAGAGTGCTTATCAATGGGACCTTCTCCAACTGGGGAGAGGTAATGAGTGGGGTACCGCAGGGCTCAGTCCTGGGCCCAGTGCTCTTCAACATTTTATTAATGACTTGGAGGAGGAGGTGCAGGGAATGATGATCAGATTTGCAGATGACACAAAATTGGGCGGGACAGCTAATACTTTGGAAGACAGAAACAAAATTCAAAGTGATCTGGATAGACTGGAGCGCTGGGCAGAAAACAAGAGAATGACATTTAATAGGGATAAATGCCAAGTTCTGCACCTAGGAAAAAGAAACGAAATGCGCAGTTACAAGATGGGGGGTACGTGGCTCAATAACACTACAAGCGAGAAAGATCTTGGAATTGTTGTCGATCACAAGCTGAATATGAGCCAACAATGTGATGTGGATGCAAAAAAGGCAAATGCTATTTTGGGCTGCATTAATAGAAGCATGGCTTCCAAATCCCGGGAAGTACTAGTTCCCCTCTACTCAGCACTGGTTAGGCCTCATCTGGAGTACTGTGTCCAGTTCTGGGCACCATACTTTAAGAAGGATGCAGACAAACTGGAGAGGGTTCAGAGGAGGGCAACAAAGATGATCAGAGGACTGGAAACAAAGCCCTATGAAGAGAGACTGAAAGAACTGGGCATGTTTAGCCTTGAGAAGAGAAGACTGAGGGGAGATATGATAGCGCTCTTCAAGTACTTGAAAGGTTGTCACAGTGAGGAAGGCCAGGATCTCTTCTTGATCATCCCAGAGTGCAGGACACGGAATAATGGGCTCAAGTTACAGGAAGCCAGATTCCGGCTGAACATCAGGAAAAACTTCCTGACTGTTAGAGCAATACGACAATGGAACCAATTCCCTAGGGACGTGGTGGGCTCTCCCACACTGGAGGCGTTCAAGACGAGGCTGGACAGCCATTTGTCAGGGATGCTCTGACTTGGATTCCTGCATTGAGCAGGGGGTTGGACTTGATGGCCTTGTAGGCCCCTTCCAACCCTACTATTCTATGATTCTATGACCCTGATGCTGGGAAAAACTGAAGGCAAAAGGAGAAGGGGACGGCAGAGAATAAGTGGCTAGATAGCATCACCGATGCAATGAATATGGACTTGAGCATGCTCTGGGAGAGAGCGCAGGACAGGAAGGTCTGGTGTGCTGTGGTCCATGGGGTCACAAAGAGTCGGAGATGACTGAACGACGGAACAAGAACAACAACAATGCACATGTACCATTCAGTTTATAACCTGCCTATATACAAATAGTCTAGGCAGAGTACAAAGTTAAAAACAATTTAACAAAAAATTCAACAATAAAAACACAGTGTAAAAATAGTATATAACAGTTAGCAAAAGGGAAGGCCTGCTGGAACAACAGAGACTTTAATTCCCGCTTGAAAACCTTCAGAGGTCAGCAGGTGCATTTCAACCAACAGGTCATTCCACAACTGAGGGGTGGCAAAGGAAAAGGTCTGCTTGTGTGTGGCTGGTAATCTCACACACATATATACGTGCACACACACCATATATATATATATATATATAGTATATACATGAAACAAATAGATACACATACACACGTACACGCACAAATACATACACAGAATTATACACATGCACACGTCCACGCACAAATACATACACAGAATTATACACATGCACACGTCCACGCACAAATACATACACAGAATTATACACATGCACACGTCCACGCACAAATACATACACAGAATTATACACATGCACACGTCCATGCACAAATACATACACAGAATTATACACATGCACACGTACACGCACGAATACATACATAGAATTATACACACACATATTATATATATATATATATATACACACACACACATATACATTAAACACAGACATATGTATGCATATATATACACACACACACACAGGCAAATAATACACATCTACATCACAGCTACCGATGAGAGCAGAAGCCAAAATGTTTAGCTCTAAATATGTTTTGAAATTACTGTCTTTAGTCTCTATATACACACGCACACATATATATATACATATGTGTGCGTGTGTGTATATATATATATATATAAACATACATGCACATAAACATATGCAATGTTTAGCTTAAATATATTTTTGCATCCTCTGCTGTTATTCTTTCCGCCTCACTCACACACGCGCGTATCTGGAGCGCCTTTCCGACGGCGAGCGCGGGCGCCCTTTACAAACGTGGCGCCCCGCGCCTCCCCCCCGCCACAAGAAAGATGGCCGCTCGCCGGCTCCGCCCCCGTCAAGCCGCCTTGCCCTTCCCCAAAAGGGCCTCCCTCGCCTCCCCTCCGGGCGCCCCGCCCTTCCCAAACATGGCGGCGGGCGGGCCCCGCCCCCGCGGCGATAACGGCCGGGGCCAAGATGGCGCCGTCTGGTGGCCGCGGGGCGAGGCGAGCGAGGCGAGGCGAGGCGCGGGCGGGCGGGCGGCCGGGCGATGGCGGCGGCTCGGGGGATGCTCCTGCCGGCGGCGGCGGCGGCTGGGTGAGGTCAGTTCCGGGGTGGAGCAGCAGCCGCAGCCCGGAGTGGTGCAGTGAGGGAGTGAGGGGCAAACAAAAGGAGCCCCGGAGGGACCGGAGCCGCGGCGGCGCTGCCAGGTGGGTGTGGCGGGGCCCGGGGCTTTGCGGCTGGCGGGGTCGCCCGCCCACGGAGCGGGGGCGTGCAAGGGGCTCTCGGGCTGCGGGAAGCAGAGGCTCGGGGCAGGCGGTGTGGGGTGGCCTCAGGACCCCGAGGGACTAGTAACCCCGTCTGCCTGACGCCTGTGAGCCAAGTGGGGGGAGAATGGAGAGGGCTCCCCGCACGCCCGCGGCTTTTGAATGCCCAGGCAGGGGCGGGGGGGAGAGCGGGGGAGTTCAGGAACGTAGAGGACTAGCAACTTTTAGGTAGCAGCTGAGGGTGCAATCCTGCGCGTGCTTAGACAGAAGAAAGCCCCGCAACTTCCAGCACTCCCCAGCCAGCATAGCTGGGGGTTGTAGGACTTCTTTCCGCCCGAACGTGCACAGATAGGATGGCGCCCTAAAGCTGTCTGTTTTAGGTGTGGAGCTGGAGCAGTGCGCAAACCTGGTTCAATAAATGCAACAGCGACCTCGTTTATCTGATGTCCGTGCAGGGGAGGAATGGTGGGGCAGGCGGAATGAAGAGAATTCCCTCCTTCCCGCTGCTTTTGAATATCGGGGTGGGGGCTTCTGGAAGAGAGAAGGGGGGCTCAGGAGCCCGGAGGACTGGACCCTCGTTTGCTTGATGTCTCTGAAGAAAGGGGGGGGGGAATGGAGAGGATCCCCCCCACCACACACACTGCTTTTGAATGTTAAGGAGGGGGCTTGTGGAAGGGGGAGAGAGAGAAGAGAAGCAGAAGGCAGGCGGGCTCAGGAACCTAGAGGACTAGTGACCTCGTTTATTTGATGTCAGTGAAGATGCGGAGGGGGGCAGAGTGGAAATTATCCTCCCCTGCTGCTTTTGAATATCGGGGAAGGAGCTTCTCAGAGAGAGACGGGGAGGGGGGCTCAGGAACATAGCAGACTAGTCACCTCACTTATTTCATAGAATAGTAGGGTTGGAAGGGGCCTGCAAGACCCTCGAGTCCAACCCCGATGCCATTGAATGAGGGGGGCTGGCAGAATGGAGTGGCACATTCCCACTTCCTGCTTGTGAGCTTTGGGGAGAGGGAGTCTGGTAAACAAGAAGGGGCGGGGGTCTTGGGGTGGCGAACAAGCAGGGGAGGGATGGAAAGTTGAGGTCGGGAGTTTTGTTGGGGGGCACGGGGAAGGACGATTCCTTTTAGGGGCAGCATTAAAAGTCATGTGTATGAAAGTAGTTTTTTGGGGTGGAGGGGCGGGTTTGGGAGCCTGAGGGTGAGTTTGAAAATGGGGGAAGGGGCAGCCCTGTGGGAGCTAAAGATGGAGGTGTGGAATGGCCATTATCTGTGTGTGGTTTGTGAGGGTAAGGAAGAGGAGAGGATGGAGAGAGACAACTTGGGAATTGGGAGGAGTGGGGAGAGAGTGGTGAAGCGGGGATTTCCACAGTGCTTTAGCCCTGGGGATGGGGTGGGGTTCTGGCAGCACAGGGCTTGTGTGCAGTGAAGGCAAGCAAGGGATGGTGTAGGGCTTGGGGCTGGCCAGCGAGGGAGTTGGGAAAAGGGGAATCCCCAGTGACCTGGTGTACACTAGCTTTGGAAATCCTGGGGTGTCGGTGGCAAGTGAGGGCTCAGTACTGGCAAGTGAGGGTAAGTGCAAGCTGTCTAAGAGGGAGCTTTTCTTTTCGCATGAGGAAGGAACAGTGAGGCAGTGGGGTTGGGGAAACTGGGAAAGGGCCCATGGGAAAAGGCATATGGGAAAGCAGAATAGGTAAAAATGGAATTCCCAAAGTGGGAGGGGGTGGAATTCCATGGCTCCTTCCCATCTTTGGCACTTGTGGGGCTGGGCATGAGAAGGGGGTGGAGGGGGAATGAGGTGACAAGGAAGCTGGGAGATGGGGGTGGGAAGAAAAGGAGGAAGTCTCTTATGTTGTCAGTGAAAGTAGGGAGATGGCATATGGCATTTCTCCATATTCTGTTTTTGAACTTATGGGGCTGGCAAGGGGGTGGCATGCGAGGTCGAAGGATGCAGAGGGAAAAGGGCCGGGGCTGGTCAGGCTTGGGGGCCAGGCAGTTGGGGGCAAGTGGGGAGAGAGAAAGAGACCCTGTGCCTCATGTGCTGGCAACGAATGGGTGGCAGACAGCGTGTGAACGGAGACCGGAGGAGTGGGGGGGGGGGCGTTGAATTTGACAAGGCATCTGGAAGACGACTGATGCCTGGTTGGCCGGAAACGCGGGTGAGTCAAGCCCTGAGCAAGTCGAGAGAGGGCCAGAGAAGCTGTGTGGGTGCTGTTACCATGTTACTAGTCCCTGTCGTCTGAGGGTTGGAGAGGGGTGGGTGGCATAAAAGGGAGTCTGGTGGAGGGCAGGGGAAGAAATACTGGAAGGAAAGGGGGTGGCAGAGGTAGACTGCTGGGAGGGGGGCAGGCTCCAGGGGGCTCGAGCAGGAAAAGAGGTGGAAGGAAGAGACTGGGGAAAGGGAGGGGTGGAGGCGGAAAAGGGTTGGGTGTGGGGAGGTGTAGAGATTGCGGCAGAAGAGGATTGTGTGGAAGCCGGTGAGTCTTTGGAGAGAAGGACGGTCCTGACTCATTGGGTTTTTGGGGCTGAGCTTCTCCTCCTCTGCTGTTTTTACTTCAAAGCATTACCGGCACTATGCGCTGTCTCCAAATGCTTCATGCGTTTGCTTTACTGTTGTCCCCGAGGGTAGTGGTTGCTGTAACAACTCTCTCTGTGTCTGTCTGGCAGAAACATCTTCTCTTTTTTGAGGGATATGGCATGATTCCACTTTCGGAGAAGTGGTTCATCTGGGGTTGCGCTCTTCTCGGAGAGCGTGGGGGCAGGAAAGGGAGCGCATGATTCCAGGAAGCTGGCCAAAAAGTCCTTAAGGCAGGGATGGGTGAAATCCATGGGCCCAGCACCGAGGTCTTGCTTCAGTATTGGGTCCTCGTGGAAGACGGGAATGGATTCCTTGGGGTGGGGGGTAACGACAGCCCCTTTAATTTTGGAGTTGTGTTTGGTGGCATCTGAAAGGGTCTGGTGTTCTGGTTTTCTAGCAAGCTGGAAAGAGGAATGAAATATTCCTGGAAAGGTCCCATGGTCACAATAATTCAGGAGGAAGATGCATCTTCATTGTCTTAGAGCAGGGGTGGGCAACTCATGGCCATCCAGGTGTTTTGTTCCTGCAACTCCAATCATCCCTCACCATTGACTCTGCTGGCTAGGCTTGATGGGAGTTGTAGGCCAAAACATCTGGAGGGCCAGGAGTGGCCCACTCCTGTCTTACAGGATTATGTGTGATGCAGAGAGTGTGGTTAGGGAGAACCTGTTAGTTTTTTCTAGAATAGCCTTCCCCAGCCTGGCACCCTCCAGAGGTGTTGGACTACAATTCCCATAATAGGTGGCTGGGGATTATGGGACTTGTAGTCCAACCTCTCTGGTGGACACCAGGTTGGGGAAGACTGTGCTAGTAGGACTCTTTTGAGTCGCCCGATGAAATTGACAAGCAGTCCCTTGCAAGCCAACCCAAGGCGTACTTCTTCGTAAATTGCAAAATGAAATGGTGGACTTTGTGTGGTGGGGCCTGTGGGCATTGGTGGCTTTATAGAGTGACAGTTAAGATGAATCACGGAGGACAGGCTGATCAGTGGCTGTGATTCTAGGAGTGCTTAATTGTCCCTCCATGTTCAGAGGCAGTATAGCTCTGAATACAGGTTGCTGGAGGGAAAGAATGGCAGGGGAAAGCTGTTGTCTTTATGGCCTTGCTTGTTGGCTTCCCAGAAGCATCCAACCAGCCACTGTAGGGGAGAACGGATGTTGGACGAGTCGAGCTTTCCCCCAACCTCATGCTCTCCAGGCATGTTGGACTGCAACTCCCATCACTTCCAGGTTGGGAAAGTTGGGCGAGGCAGAGTTTCATGCTGGTCCAGGAGGGCAGCTCTTACATTCTTCTGTCTTTGTGGAATTTGAAATATAGGTCTTGTAAACAAAGCTGGTTGTTAGCATCTTTTTGCTTATTTTTTTAGAGTGGTTAAAACACACAAGTGATATACTATCAATAGTGTCAGCTGTCTTTGATGACCGAACATTTTCCGCAGAGTATTCGGTTTGTAGCTTGGTCCATCCCGAAGTGGTAACCCCTGGCTTTCAAATCTGGCTCCCAGAAACGTGCGATGTACCATCACGGGACTGGTTTTGCTCTGTTGACTTAGGAACTTAGGAACATTGGAAGCTTCCTTAACTTAGGAACATCGGAAGTCAGACCCTTGGTCCATCTAGCCCAGTATTGTCGACACTGCCTGGCAGCGGCTCTCAAGGGTTTCAGGCAGGATTCTTTCCTTGACCTACCTGGAGAGGCCGGGGATTGAACCCGGGACCTTCTGCATGCAAAGCATGCGTTCCGCCACACTGAGCTATGGCCCCTCCCAGAGGCCTTTACAGAGGACTTGTACGGGAGGGACATGGCTTGAGACATGGCCACAGCTGGAGCGTTTAGGCCAGGGGTGCAGAAACTCCAACCTGGGGGCCTAATCCAACTCTCTGTGCTCCTCCAGATGGCCCTGCCCCCTTTCCCTGGCCACACCCCCTTTCTCCCAACCACTGATGGTTGAGTGGTTTCTGGCTTTTGTGCAGTCCTCCCCCCCCCCCTTCTCAAAGGTTGAAACGCCTCTCCTGTGGCATAGTTACTAGCAGTAAGAACTATAAGCTATGATATGCTGGGAGTTTTGGTCGTTTGGCTCTGCCCCTTTTGTTTTGGGGCCTGCCCACCCCTGGAATGTGGCCCCTGAGAGCATCTCCAAAATGGAATTCGCCCCTCAGGCTGAAAGAGGGTTCACACCCCTGCTTTACACTGCCCTGCAGCCTCGCCCTATAGCTCAAGACCGGTTTGACGACCGTAACTAAACCTGAAACCTTTATTAAACCTTTATTTATTATTCAGAGCCTGTATTAAAAGCCAGGCTCTGAAACGCCCTGTCCCAGTCACAGCCAGGGAGCTGCGTTACCAAAGGTGTTCCCCGCCCACTTACAACACCGGCCTTGCTTTTGGGTTTTGGATGAATGGATGGGGTTTCCCAGGCCTGACTGCCGTTCTGGGTTTGGGGCTGGGTTGACTGGTAAACTCCAGAGCTGTCATCCAGTTAAAGGCATCTTAGTCATCTTAAGTCATATGAGTTTTCACGGAATAGTGCCGGGCTGGGCCACTTCTGGCCTGCCAGTTGTTGTTGGCCTGCAACTCCCATCAGCCCTAGCCAGCATAGCCAATGGTGGGGGATGATGGAAGTTGAGTCCGACAACTTCTAGAGGGCCCTGCATTAGTGGATGATTTGGCTGAATTTGCCCATAAAGCTTTCTTTCCTTGTTTTTTAAAGAATGTTTGTTTGTTTTCATGAGTGCTGTTCTTAGCTGCCTTTCAAGACCACTTTCTTCCCCAGGCAGCTGTCACCTTAGAAGAGGCTCTTATGTGTGAGGGAAAGAAGGATGTCTCTCAAGATGATGCAGTTTTTAGAAATATTTGTGCTAAAAAGAAAAAACTTTTTCAATATTGTTGCCCAATTAAAGGGAGCCATCTGTTTGTTTATTTATGCTACTTTTATACTGCTTAATATCCTAAGATCCTAAGTGGTTCATAACACACACACACACACACATGCAATATAAAACCAATATAGAAACAGTAGAAGAGCAAGAGGAACTTTCTCCCCCCCCACCCAATAAATACATTAAAACATTACAAAAGAATCCTAAAATGCAGCAGTGCCATAATTCATTACAGGTCAGGGAAAGTCTGTGTAAACCAGCATGTCTTCAAGAGGTGCTGAAATCTCGATACACTTTCTGCCTTAGGGAGTTGCACTCAGGCACATTGGAGGGCACCAGGTTGGAGAAGAGAGGTTTAGGCAGCAATCTTATACACACTTTCCTGGGAGTAAGCTTCATTGAACTCAGTGGGACTTACCTCTGTGTAGACACGCATAGGATTGAGCTGTAGGTTGATCAAAAGTTTTTAACTGTTTAAGCAATGAAACGTTGCATCCCTTGTAAATTTTGTTGGGTTTCTCTCCCACCTCTGCAGCATGCAGGTTGGCTGGCTTGCTCAAGTCATCTGGAGCAGTCTGTTCCGCAGACGCCTTTTTTAAAATTCCTGCTCATTGCAATTTAGAAATAAGTCCACAACATTTTTTTTTTTTTTACTCCCGCCTGCCCACACATACATCTGTATCAGTCATTTGTGGGGCATGTCAGTGGCTTATAAAAGGGGGAAGGAACGAACAGCTATAAAGTGTGCTTGTGTAGTCACCCAGAGCTGATTTTTAAACACAAGCAAGGCATGATTTTACTTGCGCTGGCATGTGGCTTGCCCACGCTGGGTTTGCGTGACATAGTTGTGGCACAGCCAGGGGATTGGTGAATTATCTTGCCTTACGGCGAGAGGTTGTTAAAGGATAGCCTTTTGGTCAATTCCAATCAAGAGCTAACAACTTTAATAAGCACAATACCACACATACCATTAAAATCATAATTCTAGAAACACAAGTAGATAAAATGTAATAAAGCTATGCACAAAATAGACAGTTAACCGGGGGAAAACACTTGCCTCTACCCAAAAAGCTTCTGACGTAGAGGAAAGTCATTTTTTTAAACTATTTTGCTGATGGCTATATAGAATTTTATTATATATTTTCAGCTGGTACGTACACGACAATAGTGTAGGGGGCAACCAGATCTCCCTTGGGTGGGGTTCCATAGCCATGGTTGTCGAGTTAATGTAAGGGATTTGCATCTGCAAGATGTGACAATGGCCACAGCTTAGAGCAGTGTCGCACAACCTTTTTGCATGCACATGGCTTTCCTTTCCCTCAAAGGTTCCCTCTGGCCCCCCACCCTTCTGCTTGCACCGTCCTCTCCGAAGCAAGTGAGTGATTTCCTTTTCTGCTTGCTTTCCCACTTGCTTTTGATGAGTGTGATCCTCTCTGTTGCAGCCACACTCTGACGGGTGTAGAGCTGTCTGAGAGCTAGAGTGTTTTCCCAGAAGCAGGCTGCAGCGATGCTCGTCATGATTGGAGGGGGTGGTTGTGCTCAGGTGAGGGGGTGAAATCTGTAGGTTGCAGGACAATGGAGAAATCAGGGGCACAGGCAGTGGAGGCTGGTGGCTCCGATGTCAGTGGGGCGGTGAATCTGCTCCGGGTTTCAGTCAGAACTTTAAACTCCTTTAGAGTTCTCATTGAAACCCGGAGTGGATTCACTGCCCCACCGACATTGGAGCCACCAGCCTTCACTGGGCACAGGGTTAGGATGACAGAAATCAGTAGCGGGGGGCTGCAGGCTGCAGGTCTCTATGCGGGCTGCATTTGGTCTGTGCAGCCCTGGTGTAGGTAGCTTTAAAAAGGGCGTAGACAAATTCACGGAGGATAGATGTATCAATGGCCGCTGTCCATGACAGGTAGGTGTAATCTGCAGATTCAGAGGCAGTGTATCTGATTGCTAGATGTCAAATCCAAAAGGATCTCTCCAAAGTAGGAGAATGGGCATCAGAATGGCAAATGCAGATCAGTGTCAGCAAATGTAAAGTGATGCACGTTACAGCAAAAAACCCTGAGCTTCACATATATGCTGATGGGATCTTAGCTAGTGGTGACTGACCAAGAAAGATCTCGGGGTTGTGGTGGACAGCTCAATGAAGATGTCAGCCCAGCTTTGTAAAAGGCAAATTCCATGTTAGGCATAATTAGGAAAGGAGTTGAAAATAAAACTGCCAAGATCATATGGCCCTTATGCAAATCTGTGAGGCGACCACACTTGGAATACGGTGCACGGTTCTGATCACTGTAAGAAGGGATATTGCACAGTTAGGAGAAGTGCAGAAAAGGCCAATTCCGGTGCTCAAGGGGCCAGAGCAGCTCTCTTATGAGGAAAGGTTACAACTGCTGGGACTGTTTAGCCTGGAAAAAATGTGAGCGAGGGGAGACACGCTAGAGGTGTACAGAATTATGCATGGGGTGGAGAAAGGGCTCTTTCATAATGCTAGAACCCAGTGGGGTCATCCCATGAAGCTGAATGGTGGGAGATTCAGGACAGATGAAAGCAAGGGCTTCTGCACACAGCGCAGAGCTCAGCTATGGAATGCACTTGCACAAGATGTCGGGATGGCCACGACATTGGATGGCTTGCAAAGGGGTTTTGACACATTCCTGGAGGAGAAGGCTATCAGTGGCTACTAGTCCTGATGGCTATGTGCTACCTCCGGGATCAGAGGCAGCATGCCTATGCACACCAGTGGTTGGGGAACATGGGAGGGAGGGTGCTGTTGTACTCCTGTCCTGCTTGAGGCTTTCCCATGGGCAGCTGGTTGGCCACTGTATGAACAGAATGCTGGACTGGATGGACCCTTGGTTTGACCCAGCAGGGCTCTTCTGATGTTCTTCTGACTCAGCTATCTGGACCAGCCTTTCCGAACCTGGAACCCTCCTGAGGGGTTGGACCACAACTCCTGGCTGGCTGGGGGATGCTGGGAGTTGTGGTCCAACACCTCAGGAGGGTGCCATCTTGGGCAAGCCTGACCTGGACCCTTGGTCTGATCCAGCTGGACTTTCCTTATGTCCTCTCAAGGTTGATGATGAGCATGACTATCAAGTACAGAGGCCTTTTGCACAAGTTCTATCTTGGAGAACATCTGCCTTGTTGCACTGAAGCGTTGTGTGCCCGTGGCTCCTGGCTGCTTCTTCCTTTCCCCAGCGTTTCGAGTAAAACGACCACCAGTCAATCCCAACCTGTGTTAGTAACTCCGCGGTGTGTTTGTTTTTAAGGCTGCTGCTCCCATGGCGTTTGGGGAATGCGTCCCTTCAGCACCCGCTCAGGATCCAGCGACTGGAGGCAGCCTCGATCTTCAGCACAGAGGGCTGAAGTGCAGATAGCAGGAGAAGCCAGCACAGGGCCAGGCCTGGCATTCAGTTCCTAAGGGGCTGCTCTGGGGATGACGTGCTTGGTATGTGGTCTTACTCTTCCTATTCTGAAATGTGAAAGCAGAGAGAGAGAGAGAGAGAGAGAGATGCCTGGTGTGAGGCCAAGTGGAAAAAGCCTGCAGGCGAGAAAGTAAAGCAGAAAAAAAGAATAATAAAAAGGAAGCGTTTTTGCATCTCATTACTGCTTAGCCATGACTTGAATATTTTTTTAAATGTTCTGTATTTATATCCTGTACCTCAGCCGAAAGGGCTCCCCGGAGCAGCTTATCAGTAAAACGAGGCAGTTCTTGCTCACGGGCTTACAGTCTGAAAAGTGCACGGCATGCAAGGAAGAAGGGATGGGGAGGGAAGAGGAAAAATCTGAGTCGGAAATGGGTTTGGAGAAGTGAGTGTCCTTAAATTCTACAACTTGGGGTGTGGCTCTTAAGCCTAGCTGTGGAAGTTGGCTTCCCGCTGCTTCCACTTTGAAGCATTTTCTGCATCCAGCAGCCATCCCATCCCCACCCACCCTGGCTTTCCTGTTCATTGCTGGGTGGTATTTAGAGCTTCCTCCTCCTTCTCTAAAGAGCATGTTTGCAACTCTAGCACCGAGCTACTCTTTTCAGGCTCCCTACTTGTGCAGCTAATAGTTCTTCAGCTGAAGGTGGTATTATTATTAAAAAGCATGCACTGCTTTCCACTGCAAAAAGCAGTCTCAAAGCGACGTACACACACAGATCCAGAAAGCCATAATTAATAGAACAGAACCTCCCCAAATCAATATAAATTGTAATCAACACAGTACTACAGATCCTTTTTGTTTATTTTATTTTATTTTATATTGTATTTGTATTATTGAGTTATTAAACTTTATTTGTAATATGCAGTTCAATCTTATTGCATTGCATTGTATCATAAACCCCATAAAACATCATCTAATGCAGTATGAAAAGTGTCCATCCACAAATATGCAGAATCTTCCCTTCCCCTCACTGCCTAGAATGGACACCACAAAAAGCAGATCACAACAGCTGGGCCTTAACTAATGTCCAAACGCCTCAGAAAAGAAGTACGTCTTTGCCTCATGCTGAAAACATGACAATGCTGGTGCCAGGCAAGCTTCTGTGGGGAGAGTGTTCCATAAACACGGGGCTACCACAGAAAAGGCTGGTTTCTGAACTCCCTCCCACCCTGTGCTTCTCTTGGAGGGGGCGCTCAGAGAAGGACCACTGAAGCTGACCTCGGGCCAGGTACGCTCATACAGGGAGAGAGAGTCCTTCAGGTACTGGGTTCCTGAGCCAGGTAGGCCTTTCTAGGCTAAAACCAGGGCTTTGAATTTGTCCCGGAAACAAATTGGCACCAGTGCAGGCAAACCGGGACTGGACTTCTATGTTCACATCAATATTGCATCGAGTCTCTGGGCAATGGGCTCTACACTTGCTTCTGCCAGATACAGCCTGTTGGGGTAGACCAGGGATGTCCCTGTCCATTCTGGGATAATCTTTTCCAATTCCCTGTTTTTGCTGGATTCCTTCCAGTCCCCCCCCCCTTTTTTTCTTCCCTCTTTCTCACAAGAGAAAGTTTATGCTTCCACCTTCTGCGGCCGCCGCCCAAGTCTCCCGTGGGGATGTCCCCAGCGTTGTATTTTATGAGTAATGGAGTCATTATTCAATTAACGTGTTGGCTTTAATTAAACCAATTACATATTCTTTAGTCAACGGCTCCTAATGGATACTTTGGTAAAAACATCCCATATTATGTTTGAAAAGTGGGATTGTAGCTGTGTGTGTGGTGCCATGTGAAAGTGGAACTAGACGGATAACCAAAATAAATGGAATGGAATGGTCTGCTTTCACAAAGAAAGTGACGGAGCTCGTCATGAATTGCCATTTAACTTTATGGGAAACAGTAGTTTCACCTTGAAAACTAACTTGCTGTCGGAGACCTCTGCAGTCTCTTTGACTTCTGAGTCAAACCGTGTTTTTAACTACTTAGCTGAACCTTTCTCGGTAAGAAAGGTTCAGCTAAGTATCGTAGCTCGATTTCTGTTCTTCTTAATCCCCCCCCCCCAAGTCTCTAGGTCTGGGATTTCCAACATGTTTTTTGGAACCCTGGGCGGGCCAGATTTGACTAAAGGTTTACATCCATGGCCACTCTTGAGCTCGAATACACACTCGCTGTTCCCTTGCGGCTGCAGTTTGCAGAGGGAGATCAGTAGCAACGTGCAGACAGGTGTTCCCATAATCCTGGCTGGCCATTCCTAATCACCTCTTTGAGGAACTCCAAATAGGCTTCCAAGGAACCCCTGGGAACCATGGGCGGATGTTTTTGAAAACGATTGGTCTTCATTTCATTTTCATTTATTACATTTCTATACCGCCCAATAGCCAAAGCTCTCTGGCCAGTTTGCAGAGATCAAAAGCCTTAAAAATATAGTATTATGCATAATCTAAAAGCAGTTTAACTACATCTATATAAGCAGAGCAGACACACATGCACGCATATCCAAACAATATCTCATGACCTGGGTAAAAAAACAAAGCTCTGTGGGCAGTTTACAAAGATTGAGAACCTTAAAAATACAGAATTGTACATAATAGAAAAACCATTTACATACAGACGTGTAAACAGTCAGCACACGCACACAACAATTAACAATAAGAAGTCCCATGACTGATTAAAAACCTTGTCATATGTTGCCAAATGCCTGAGAGCTGAGGAAGGTCTTAACCTGGTGTTGAAAAAATGTTGGTGCCAGGTGGGACTCGCTGGGGAATTCATTCCATAATTGGGGGGCCACCACTGAGAAGGCCTCCTCCCTTGCTGCCACCCTTTGAGACCCCCTTTGTAGGACGCACCTGGAGGAGGGCCTTAGACGATGAGTGTAGATTCATGCCAGGAGACATGGTCCTGACAGGTTGCTCACCGTCTGGGATGCTTTTGTGGTCAGCAGCTGGGGTGGATGCTTTAGAATTCCTCCCCTTGTGATCTGGGTAAAGATGGTGTATTTAACGTCACAATCAGTGGATTTTAGAATGCTTGGCATATCCGTGCTCCAGAATGCCCAGTCTCTGAGAAAACTGGAGAGAAATAGGTGAGCATGAAATCTTCAGCATTAAATACTTTCAGGAGCTGTTTATTTTTAATCGTATTTATTTCTTTCCCAGTCCTCTGCTCTTTCTTCCAAGCTTATGTCATCTTCACCAGCTCAAGAAATAATCTTGAGCCTGTGGGCTTTGACACTGGTCATACTTCACCCTCTGACCCAACTGGGCTGCCAAGGTGCAAATCCGAACACTCATAAGACCACTGAATTCACACTCTGATACTTGTGAGAAAGAGACATAGGCAGCCTTGATTCTCCAGTTCTGGGGCCTCCAACATGGTGTGCATGGGTGCAAATGTGCCCACAGACTCCTCTCTTGGCACCCACCAGCCTCCCTGCCTCTCCTGATTTTTATTTTATTTCCTAAGTTCTTTTAATTAATTGTTGTTTAACTTGGAGACTGGCATGCTGCAAAGCAAAGGGCGCCCCTCCAGCACCATCTTTATTTGGGTTCCAAAGAGCAGTTCTGTGTTTTGGAGCTCAGACCCCGCCTCTGCCTTGGACTTCAGTTCTTGGGCGAGTGATGTTTCTTTTAGCCTCACCGCTTTGCCTTCTGGGAAATGGGTGTCTTGTGACCAGCCACGGCAGCCCTTTTATGGATGGGCAAGCTCCCCATGGCAGCCATTTTCTGAGAGTGTCCATGACTCTCAACATTCCAAATGTGCCTGTTTTCGTTCAGTTGTGTCCGACTCTTCGTGACCCCGTGGACCATAGCACGCCAGGCCTTCCTGTCCTGCGCTCTCTCCCGGAGCGTGCTCAAGTTCATATTCATTGCATCCGTGATGCTATCTAGCCATCTCATCCTCTGCCGTCCCCTTCTCCTTTTGCCTTCAGTCTTTCCCAGCATCAGGGTCTTTTCCAGAGAGTTTCCTCTTCGCATTAGGTGGCCAAAATATTTGAGCTTCAGCTTCAGTATCTGTCCTTCCAGTGAGCAGTCAGGGTTGATTTCCTTTAGGATGGACTGATTTGACCTCCTTGCAGTCCAGGGGACTCGTAAGAGTCTTCTCCAGCAAGTTTGGGGAACCCTTGCTCTAATTACTACCCCCATGCATCCTTTGTTAGGCTTTTGCCAACAGTGGATCTGTGTGTAAGCATAAACAGCCAAGATCCTTGGGGTGCCTTAAAGACCAGCAGGTAGGTACAATGCCCACTTTCATAGGCTCTTGCATACAAGGGCTCAGGCCACCATAAGTCTCTTAGCCTGTAAGGTTCCTCAAGATTCTTGGCTGTGTTTGTCCCAAGAGACTAGCGCAGCTTCTCTTCTAGAATTTCTCCATCAGGAATAATTAATACAGCGCACTTGGCACACAGCCATGGGGTTGCTAGGCACTAAAAGATCCGGGGCTCAGGCCCATCGGACACAAATCTACATAAAATCTGCATATGCTCATGTATATCTATTTAGGCCAATTTCACAGGAGGCAATGTCAGCCAAACAATTTCTCATCCAAATCACCTCAAAATAAATTCTTCAGTTAATTTGTCCTCTGCCTCAGATCATTGCAAACCAATGGGAAATTTCTATTTTTTTTCTCAGCTTAATTGTCATGCAGAGAAATACTTTTGGGAGGATGTCGCAGCTATGGACGTATGGGTTTTGTCCCTTTCATCTGTGTTTTGCAGACTATCAGGCGTCTTTCATTTTGTTGCCTGTCCATTGACGGAATCGGGTTTTTAAACCAGAATTTCTTTCTACTTGCGCTAATTTGTGTTAGTGCTAATTTGCATTAATATGTGCACAAGTGCGCAGTAGCGCTAATGTGCACTTGCTCTAATGCGAATTAGCGCCTTTTCACCTCCAAAGTGAAAACCTGGTCTGTAAGTCTGTGGAATCCGTGGGACTTGGAAAAAGCCGGTCCACTGTGGAATCCTAAGGTGAGATTCATAAAAATCCAACCTCATTTGAATCCATTGTGGATTTCTCTGACTTCCCTAGCTGCATTATGTGCGAAAGGGAGAGTTAACTACAACTCCCATCAGCCTCAGCCAGCCCAGATTTGTCCTGAAATATCGGGAGGGTACCCAGTTGGGGAAGGCTGGTCTTGAGAGGATGCCCGCCATATTTTGAGGGCAGTGAAGCTTCTCTTCCTTGAGGTAGATTTCAGGAAGGGCATGGAGAGGTTTGCCTTCCTGCACAGTGCAGACGGTGGCCTGCTTGCCTCATCCCATTATTCCACTGGATGTTTCCCTCACTGAAATAAATGCATATTCTTCTGTGATTTACCCCAATTGCAACTTCCCTTGCCTTCCTCTCTTTGCCCTCTGTCAGATTTAGGATTGCATACTCCTTGGGGCAGGGATCTGTCCTCTTACACCAGGGCTGTTGAGCCTCTTTCTGAGTTCCGTTTTGGAGAAGGTCTCAGGGGCCGCATTCCAGAAATGGGTGGGGCTGAATGCAAAAGGGGTGGGGCCAAAATACCAGCATGCTTTAGCTTCAAGCTCTTCCTGCCAGTAACGAAGCCTCAGAGAGGCGTTTAAGTCTTTTAGGACAGGGGGAAAAACTGCACAGAAGCCAGGAAGCCATCCAATGATTGGTGGTCAAAGGAAAGGGGGTGGGGCCAGGGGGAAAGGGCGTGGCCATCTGGGGAAACCTGGAGGGGTGGTTTTTGCCCACGGGGATGGGTGGGCGGAAGTTGGGTTCTACTCCAGTCTTGTACCATTCACATCAATGGTGCTGTAGAAAGGATCAGTAATTGCTCGGTCTGTAGCGTGCCCCACTTGTGAAAGATCCTGGTCTTGTGCCGAAAAGCCGTGCCAGAGTCCCACGATCCTCACCTCTGCTCCACTGATACATCTCCCTGCCTCCGTGCACGCCTGCTGCCTCCGCCTGGCCATGGCGTTCTCCCGTTCTTGGGTGCGCCTGCGTCCCCTCCCAGCTCACGCGAGAACTCTGGCCCTGGCCCAGACGCACGGGACGGTGTGCCCTGGCACGTCCATGATTCATAAGCCCGGCTTGCTTTGGCGTTGCTCTGCTCCCGCCACTGCGCTTCAGTTGCTCCCGCTGTTATGCCGTCACCTTGGGTGCTGCTTCGGCACATCTCCCGTCCCTTTCCTGGCAGCAGCAGAATCGGACCCCGTGCCAGAGGGGAGGGGCTTCTCTCGGAGGTTGCAGCGCACGCTTTGCGTGCCCAACGTTCCAGGTTCGATCCCCCCTCCCCCTGTCATCTCCACTTAAGCGAGTCTGGTATCAAAGCTGAGAAGTAGCTCTGAAAACATTGCAGTGCCAGGAGGGCCAGTCTTGAGTAGACCGTATTGGCCTTGATGGGTCATAACTCCATGACAGAGCACCTGTCTTGCGTGCAAAAGATTCCAGGTTCAATCCCTGGCACCTCCAATTAAAAATTGGGTCGCACAGGGGTGCAGAACTCAGGCCCGCTTGGGGGCCAAATCCAGCCCGCTTGGGTTTCCCCAGAAGGCCATCCAGCTTCCCCCACCCCAGTTTTCCCCCATTCTAAGAGGTTGAAGTGCCTCTCTGAAGGCCTCGTTATGGTCAGGCAGAGCTTCAAGCTGGAACAGGCTGGTGTTTTTTGGCCCTGCCCATTTTGGCATTGGCCCAGCCCACCACTGGAATGTGCCCCCTGTAAGAACTTCTCCGAAATGCAATTTGTTCCTCCAGCTGAATGAGGTTCAACTCTCCTGGGGCAGGGGAGTGCTGGGAGTTTTAGTCCGAGACTTCTGGAGAGCGCGAGGTTGGGGAAACTGTTCTGGAGAATGCCAGAGCTCTGCATTCCCTGTTCCATGGTGGGAGTTCAAGGGCAAGTTGGTGTCGTGATGGAGAAGACTGAACAGGAGCCAGAGAGATCAAGTTTAAAGGCCTTCCTTTGGCTGCAATTTTATGCGCACCTTTCTTGGGAGAAAGCCCAGCTGAACCAAGCACGACACACTAAGGTGATTGGGGCAAGGGCTAGACCTGTTACAGTCACCCCTCTCTTGTGTCTTTTATGGTCAGGGTTTCCTCCTTCTCTTCCCCACCCCGCACTTAATTTTCTGAGAAATCCTTTTGGTGATGCAGAGGGCAAAGGAGAAACAGAACAGCGGCGGTTGTATGAATGAGTGGTCAGATTGGGATATGTCTATCTTTGGTGGTGGTGGGGGGGTTCCTTTGCAGTGGGGAAATGGGAAATTAATCTAGGCTTTATTTATTTATTTATTTACTTATTTACTGTACTTTTAAACCAGTTGGACTCCCCACCCCCACAGGGCTAACTGACATGCATGGCCCTGTGGGGAAGAAGAAGGAGGGAGGGAGAGAGGGAAGGAGGGAGAGAGACAGTAGCAGGCAAAGGGAACATCAGGGCCTGCTCCAGTTGGACTGCCCCTCCTTTGGGCGATGAGAGTGGGGAGCAGGGCCATCCCACCAGCCCTGCTGGCAGTCTACATATTGTTTCCCCTCTTCCCTCTCCATCACCGTTTCCTTGTGTGTCATGTCTTTTTTAGGTTGTAAGCCTAAGGGCAGCCTAAGTTTCCTTCTGGGGAAGGAAACGGCAACCCACCCCAGTATTCTTGCCATGAAAACTAAATGGATCAGTACAACCAGGGATATGTCGGTATACCATCGGAAGATGGGACTCCCAGGTTGGAAGATGGTCAAAATGCTACTGGGGAGGAACAGAGGATAAGTTTAACTAGCCCCAGATGTGATGACGCAGCTAGCTCAAAGCCGAAAGGACGGCTAGCAGCCGATGGTGCTGGTGGTGAACGACGAATCCGATGTTCTAAAGATCAACACACCATAGGAGCCTGGAATGTAAGATCTATGATCTAGGGCAAATTGGATGTGGTTACTGGGGAGATGTCAAGATTAAATATAGACATTTTGGGTGCCAGTGAACTGAAATGGACTGGAATGGGCCACTTCACATCAAATGACCACCAGATCTACTACTGTGGACAAGAGGACCACAGAAGAAATGGAGTAGCTTTCATAATTAATAATAAAGTGGCTAAAGCAGTGCTTGGATACAATCCAAAAAATGACAGAATGATCTCAATTTGAATTCAGGGTAAGTCATTTAACATCACAGTGATCCAGATATATGCCCCAACCACAGATGCTGAAGAAGCAGAAGTAGATCAGTTCTATGAGGATCTGCAGCACCTACTGGATAGTACGCCAAACAAAGATTTTATTTTCATTACAGGAGACTGGAATGCTAAGGTGGGTAGTCAAACGACACCTGGAATTACAGGCAAGCATGGTCTGGGACAACAAAATGAAGCAGGACATAGGCTGATAGAATTTTGCCAAGACAACTCGCTGTGCATAACAAACACTTTCTTCCAACAACCTAAGAGACGACTTTATACATGGACTTCACCAGACGGTCGACACCGAAATCAGATTGACTACATCCTTTGTAGCCAAAGGTGGCGGACATCTATGCAGTTGGTAAAAACAAGACCTGGAGCTGATTGTAGTTCAGATCACGAACTTCTTATTGCACAATTTAGAATCAGACTAAAGAGAATAGGGAAGACCCACAGATCAGTTAGATATGAGCTCACGAATATTCCTAATGAATATGCAGTGGAGGTGAAGAATAGATTTAAGGGACTAGATTTAGTAGATAGGGTCCCGGAAGAACTATGGACAGAAGTTCGCAACATTGTTCAGGAGGCGGCAACAAAAAACGTCCCAAAGAAAAAGAAAATCAAGAAGGCAAGATGGCTGTCTGCTGAGACACTGGAAGCAGCCCAAGAAAGAAGGAAAGTAAAAGGCAACAGTGATAGGGGGAGATATGCCCAATTAAATGCAAAATTCCAGAGGTTAGCCAGAAGAGATAAGGAATTATTTTTAAACAAGCAATGTGCAGAAGCGGAAGAAGATAATAGAATAGGAAGGACAAGAGACCTCTTCCAGAAAATTAGAAACATCAGAGGTAAATTCCAGGCAAAAATGGGTATGATCAAAAACAAAGATGGCAAGGACCTAACAGAAGTAGAAGAGATCAAGAAAAGGTGGCAAGAATATACAGAAGATCTGTATAGGAAGGATAATAATATCGGGGATAGATTTGATGGTGTGGTTAGTGAGCTAGAGCCAGACATCCTGAAGCATGAGGTTGAATGGGCCTTAAGAAGCATTGCTAATAACAAGGCAGCAGGAGATGACGGTATCCCAGGTGAACTGTTTAAAATCTTGCAAGATGATGCTGTCAAGGTGATGCATGCCATATGCCAGCAAATTTGGAAAACACAAGAATGGCCAACAGATTGGAAAAGATCAACTTATATCCCCATACCAAAAAAGGGAAGCACCAAAGAATGTTCAAACTATCGAACAGTGGCACTTATTTCACATGCCAGTAAGGTAATGCTCAAGATCTTGCAAGGTAGACTCCAGCAATTTATGGAACGAGAATTGCCAGATGTACAAGCTGGGTTTAGAAAAGGAAGAGGAACTAGAGACCAAATTGCCAATATCCGCTGGATAATGGAGAAAGCCAAGGAGTTTCAGAAAAACATCTATTTCTGTTTTATTGACTATTCTAAAGCCTTTGACTGTGTGGATCATAACAAATTGTGGCAAGTTCTTGGTGGTATGGGGATACCAAGTCATCTTGTCTGCCTCCTGAGGAATCTGTATAACGACCAAATAGCAATGGTAAGAACAGACCATGGAACAACGGAGTGGTTTAAGATTGGGAAAGGAGTACGATAGGGTTGTATACTCTCACCCTACCTATTCAACCTGTATGCAGAACACATCATGCGACGTGCTGGGCTTGATGAAGCCAAGGCTGGAGTTAAAATCGCTGGAAGAAACATTAACAATCTCAGATATGCAGATGATACCACTTTGATGGCTGAAAGCGAGGAGGAGCTGAGGAACCTCATGATGAAGGTGAAAGAAGAAAGTGCAAAAGCTGGGTTGCAGTTAAACCTCAAAAAAACCAAGATTATGGCAACCAGCTTGATTGAGAACTGGCAAACAGAGGGAGAAAACGTGGAGGCAGTGACAGACTTTGTCTTTCTAGGTGCAAAGATTACTGCAGATGCTGACTGCAGCCAGGAAATCAGAAGACGTTTACTTTTTGGGAGGAGAGCAATGACAAATCTTGATAAATAGTGAAGAGCAGAGACATCACACTGACAGAAAAGGTCCGCATAGTGAAAGCAATGGTATTCCCCATAGTAACCTATGGCTGTGAGAGCTGGACCATAAGGAAGGCTGAGTGAAGGAAGATAGATGCTTTTGAACTGTGGTGCTGGAGGAAAATTCTGAGAGTGCCTTGGACTGCAAGAAGATCAAACCAGTCCATCCTCCAGGAAATAAAGCCAGACTGCTCACTTGAGGGAATGATATGAAAGGCAAAACTGAAGTACTTTGGCCACATCATGAGAAGACAGGATACTCTGGAGAAGATGCTGATGCTAGGGAATGTGGAAGGCAAAAGGAAGAGGGGCCGACCAAGGGAAAGATGGGTGGATATTCTGGAGGTGACGCACTCGACCTTGGGGGAGCTGGGGGTGGCGACAGCCGACAGGAAGCTCTGGCGTGGGCTGGTCCATGAAGTCACGAAGAAGAGTCGGAAGAAGATAAAGAAGATAAACAACAAAGCCTAAGGGCAGGGTCTGTCTTCTTTGTTCATTGATTGTAAGCTGCTCCGGGAGCCTTTTTTGGCTGAGGAGTTGAGGGGGGAAATACAATGAATGAATGAATGAATGAATGAATGAATGAATGAATGCTCTATAACCAAAGTTCTCTAGGTGGTGCACAATGCATGAAAAACATACGGTAGAAACATTAAAACAAATCAGTGCAGCATAAAACCAAATTGCAACCAGCAGCAAAGAATAAAACCATTCCCACAACAATAATAACAGTAATAATACCACACTAAAACCACCAGCGGAATGCAGTACTTAAAGGCACTCAAAACAGTTCTTAAAATCCCTGGGAGAATAAAACTGTATTCACCTGGCGCCAGAAAGACTGTAATGTAGCCACCGTTCAGGGGGATTGTTTTTGTGTGTGGTGGGAAGCTGATTTGGGGGGGAGTGAATTTAGAGCTGGCTGGGGGATGGTGGGAGTTGTAGTCCAAACACATCTAGGAGCTACCAGGTTGGGGAAAGGTTGGGCCATTCCATCTTTTCCTCTTTAACCAACTCTCCACAGTAAGAAAACAAAGAAAGAAATAGAAATGATGGGAATTGATGAGCTAGCATGCTGAGGATGCTGGGAGTTGTAGTCCAACAGATCTGGAGGGTGCCATGTTGGGAAAGGATAGGGAGAGCCAGGTTCAAGTTTTCACTGTGCCATGACGCTCACCTGGTGACTTTGCACCAGTCGCTATCGCTCAGCTTAGCCTACCTCACAGGGTGGTTGTTGAGGATACAGTGCAGGGTGGATAAACTGTAGGAAACCTGTAGGAAGACCGGGTTAAAGATGGGACAAATAACCACCCCTGTGTGGTTTAGCCTGTTGAGAGTTTTCCCTACATGGTGAGTTTCCTCCGTTTGGCTTTCATGTAACGCTCCCTACCGACTTTCACCATCAAAAGCGCCTTGAGATGAATGGGCATTGGTTTCCTTGTGCTTTTAACACACAACCCCTTCACTTTTAGTCTTTTCCAAGAAAGTCTTTGAGCTCTCTTGTTGCCAAGAGAACTTTGCCTCAAAAGGGAGCTAGAAACGCCGAGTTCTTTGTAAAGAGCCCCCCCCCCCCCCCCCCCCGGGCACACAGTTTGTAAAGGACGCAGAGGAGGTAAATCGCCTGCCCGGGTGTTTTGGGGTGTGTTGAGAAGTTCCTATTGGCCTCTCGGTTGTGCCAGAACAAGAAAAGGCTTTGTGTGGGTATTTTTTGTTTCAGTATTTCAGGTGGTGCATTTTGCAACGCTCGCTGGGGGTAAGTTTGAGAGAATCGGCTCAAGCGGCATTTCCTCTTGCCCGCCACCCACCTCTTCTGCAAAGAAGAGGCATTGTTGTCTTTGAATCAGATAAGAGTCCAGTGAACTTCTGAATTTTGTTAAAAGAAATACTGTTGGGTGTCAAAGAGGTGAGATTTCAGGGTGAGCAAATAAGACTATTAGCAGATGTAACTATGGAATTAAAAGACCAAATGAATACAATAGAAGGTTTAGAGATGAACAGTGTAATCCTATACATGTCTATTCAGAGGTAAGCCCACTGGGACTTATTTTCAGGTATGATTGTATAAGATTGCAGTCTGCGAGTGCAATCCTGTACAATCATACATGACAGTAAGTCCTGTTGAGCTCAATGGGATGGTCTTCTAAGGGGATATGTATAGGATTGCACTGTAGATTAGAACAAGCTTAAAAGAAATGTGACAATATCTGGAATTTGAAACTCCAAGGTATTCCTGAGTCTGCCAGGGGTGGTGGTGTGTGGAATCTCTTTTAGGTTATATGAAACCAGTTTTAATTGAATATCTAGACATTGAAAACACAGTGGCTATTGGGGCGGAAGCAGCATCTGAAACAGACTTGAATGCAGGTAAGAAGTTAAGTGTACCAAGAAACCTTTGAATGATTTTCTTTTGACCCTGAGAAGGATGCTATACCAAGGAATCTTCAGAAGTGTAAGAAATTGGTTGTAAGGAAAAGTTTGCTTGTGTTTGAGGTGGTGGTACAAAATATTAAGCAGTCAAAAATGTAAATAATAGTGACACTGCAAAGGCCTTAAACCAGTTTGAAACAGCTGGCTGCAGGTTTTCTGGCTTTCCTTTCTGTGATTAGTGTGATTTCTGAATGCTGGTACCAGTTTTCTTCAAACCTGGGTTTGGTTACATTCTAAGCATGTCTAGAGATGCTTGCAGTAGTGCTTAACAGATCATAGGACCTAGCCCTTTCTCGTTTCCAGAGGGGTAGCTGTGGTAGTCTATTGCATCGGAAAGAACAAAGAGTCTTGTGATACCTTAAAGACTAAAAAAATATACGTTTGTTATTTCTGCATATGTTTTCATGGATTGTAGCCCACTTCATCAGAGTGTGCCTGTGTGAATTGGCTCACCTAGTGCCTGGAATATGTATTACCGGCACCAACGGCTTTGTGAATGGACACTTGTTAATAATGTGATTTTCACTATCCATACTTTCTGCACTGAATTTCCTTTTGACCTCAGTGCTTCTAATTCTCCGCTCTGCCCCCATCAGATGTCCTGTTTATATCCCTGAAACACTCCATATTACTCCACACATCTGATAAAAGCATATGCCAGAATAAATTTGTCAGTATTGATTTATTTATTTATAGTTAAAATACACTTATCCTGCTCCTCAGGCCCCCCACCCCACCCAAGCTCTTGGAGCAGCTTACAATTAATTGGAAAACAAGACAGTCCCTGCTTGCAGACTTAAAATCTTAAAAAAAAAAAAAAGTCACGACACATAAGGAAAAGGGGATGGGGTGGGAAGAGGAGAAACTGAAGTAGCCATTCAGTGGGGCTGGTGGAATGGCTCTATCTATCCATCTAAAATTATTCTTAAGCTGCCTTTAAGGGCAGAACCCTCATGAGGGGGCTTGCCCTCTCATCTCTGGGGGGGGGTAGGGCGCAGCAGGGAGACACAGTCCAGCTGGAGCAGGCCCAGTGCCTGCTTTTATCTCTTGCTGCGTCTTCCTTCCCTCGGGGCAGATGATGTCTTTAAGGTGCCACAAGACTCTTTTGCTTTTTCACTTTGAATCTAATGTGCGTTTTGCCAGAGTGGCTTGGCGGAAGTTTCTAGGCCTCATAGTGGCAAGAGAAAAACTTGGAAATTTGGGCCCAGTGCCTGTCGTCCCCCCACCTCCGGCAGTCTCCAAGAAGAACCCTGTAGGGACTGAATTAAATTATTTTGAGAATTTGCCCTCACCCCCAAGGGTTTAATTAACCAAAGAGTTTGCAGATTTCCACCCCCCGCCCCCCACCGGTATTCGCTGCAGGGCACTCCGGACCAGAACTGTGCCAAGGAAGGGAACAGAAGATGCTTTTAAGATGCAAATCACCTACCATCCTCTGTTGATGCTTTTTGTGGGGTCGGGTGTGATTGTCAGTGAGTATTTGCCTGCATAGTTGTGGGCGTGCAATGCTTCCCAGACCTGGGCACGCTCTTTCTAGGGAATCTGCACCGCCTTCTCTTTCCCTCTTCTTTAACACTCCCCCCGCTGCCCAAGATGTTTGTCTTTGGGTTGCCATGACAGTGAGCTCTCAGCATCCTCTGTCTTACTTCCCTCTGCCATCGTTTTCGTGAACTCACTGCGGTCGCTAGAGTAGGGCATGCCCGCGGAAAGCATCCCTCGTGACACCGTTGTCTCAAATCCGGTCGGACGTCATCACGCGGTGCTTGTGTTTAAGGGGAGCGGGAGGCGGGGCCCACGCCTGATTGCCGCATCCCCCCCCCTTTAAGATGCTATCACGCTTGGGGCAACTGCTGTAGGATTTACGATCACTGCTCTGCCGCTTACAGGAACAGCATTTCTCCAATCCCCGTGTTTAGCAAAGGTTGGCACAGTCATTTTGGAAGTGGGCTTCAACTGCCCTGTCATTTTGGCCTATGAATGCTTTGTTCACAGGTGTTCGACATGATGTAACCTATTTGTCCTTTTCAAAATGGGGAGGGGGCCGTAGCTCAGCGGTAGAGCCCCCGCTTTGCAGGCAGAAGGTCCCAGGTTCGATCCCCGGCAGCATCTCCAGGGAGGGCCAGGAAAGAATCCTGCCTGAAACCCTGGAGAGCCGCTGCTGCCTGTCAGTGTCGGCAGTACTGGATTAGAGGGCCTGACTCCATATAAGGCAGCGATGTTCCTAAAATTCCGTAAATGAGGCAGGGCGGTTGTACAAACAAAGTCCCTTCGGGAAGCACCCGTGGAGAAGGTGTGGCATTTCCCCAGGCACAAAATGGAGCACGGGCCGCTGCTCAGCAGCGGTGTAGTGGAGTCAGGGTTCGCAGGACACAGTGCCAGGACTTTTGGGTTAGCAGGGACACTGACGTCAGGTGCCCCCCTCCTTGGAATTCCTGTTCTCTCTGCACCTAGCTGCAGTCCTCCCAGGAACTGGGAAACCACCAAACGTTCAGCAGTAGTGGGGAGGGGGCTTGAGGCAAGGGAATGAGGTGTGGCAGTCTGGGGAACCCTGGGACTGGATTTTTCCTCTAGGCGGGCCGGATTTCCCCCCACAGGCCTAAGTTTCTGCACCCCCGCAGTTAAAGGATCTTCCCAAGAGTTTGGAGGGTCAGCATCAGGTAGACGGAACAATGGCCTAGCCGCGTTTGCCAAGTGGCTTCTTCCGTAAGCAGCCCTTCCTCACGGCGAGCGAGCGTGTCGGTATTTGTTTCCTGGAAAGGCTGCACTAAATGATCAAACATGCATGGCTTCAAAAAGGGCAGGGGGACAAACTTAGTGGTTAATTCGATGCACGCAGCACAAAACGAAAAGCAATAGAAACAGAGATAGTCTTATCTGCTGCATCTGTCTAAAAACTTAGGGTACAGGCACTGAACCTGCTCAGCCTGGCAGATTAAATGCCTGCCTGAAAATATATATATATATATATATATATATATATATGTGTGTGTGTGTGTGTGTGTGTGTGTGTGTGTGTGGCAGGAGAAGCCAAATGGACTTCCAGAGGTATAGAGACCTATAACTTTGGTTGTTCCTTATGCTGCTGATCACCTGTTTCTTTTAAACTTAGTTTTTTCATAGTGACCTGGTTCGCATGATCACCTGCTTGTTTCAGCCGCCATGATCGTGCAGACTGGACCAGTGTTTACAGCCTGGCTTGCTGTCTTTGTGAAAAAAAAAGAGGACCAGGTGTCTAAATGAGGTAGACACAAATTTGTAGGCATGGCCAAATATGGCTCAAATCTCAGTCTTTATTCCCTCTTCCTTGGACTTATTGCATTGAAACTGTCCTCATTTATCCTTCATTGGGGGGCCCTCTGATCTTAGGTTTTCTATGCCTTGATATGCTAAAAACAGACAGGTGGAATCTTGTTCGTAACACTGCATGCACACAGAAAGGCCAGGTATCGATGCGGTAAGTCAAATGAACTTCCACTCCTTTTTTTCTATAACATTCCTGAAATGCCAACACTCCTTTGCCTTGCTGGCTTCTGAGGACTTGTGGTCGTCCCCCCCACCCCTTCTTTGTATTGCTTTCTTTCAGTTATGTGGTTTTTCTGGAAAATGTTCCCAGGCAAATTATGGTAAGTTAAATTGCATAGAGCAATTTGCATCTGAAAAATTCAGTTTGCATTGGAAAGGTTTCTGATACCCTTGAGAGATGTAATTTAGCATGTTTATTTTACTTGTATTCAGTAAATGACAGAGCTTAAAAAAAAAAAACTTCCTTGTGTTAATTTTCTGTCCCAATACACCATAACTATTTGCCCTGAATTATTTAAGGGGGAAAATTAAAGCACACTTAATGTGATTTCAGTGTTACAACATTTCTATGAGAATACTTGGAAAAAATGTAGATGACAGCATGTACTTCCTTTGCATTGTTGAAATTTAAGAAAAAAGAACAAAGGCACTGAAAACTGTTGACACACCAACAAATTTTATCAACCCAAACAACTGTGCCTGATACACTGAGAGCCACTTAGCTACAACTTTAAAACTGCTACGCTTGTGTAATGTTGTGTTTACAATTGGCATCTGTCCATGGTTACTAATGAACTTATGAAACCGAAAAAATTTCTATGGGAAAAATAAAAGCGCTGGAAAAATTTCCATCCCGCATCACTGCTTTCTCTTTCCCCTGGGTCTCTTTGCTCTTTGGTTAGATGTCCTTGTCAAGGGTGGACACCAGTGTGTCTGCTGCAAAAGGAAGTCCCAAAACAGCTGGGGAATGACTTTGGGAGCCTCCCGGATGCGGAGTTATGACCCCATAAATGCCCTGCTTGTGTAGCATGATTCGATTCTGTTTTTTTAAAAAACAATTGTGTTTGTATGCCCACCCTTCTTCTGAGCTGTCCGGGGGGGTTGGGGGGTGGTGCAGGGATTGCTTGAGGATTTTGTTTGGTTCTTAACAGAGGTGCAAAGGCCTGGGGGAAAAACCCAAGGAAAAATGGGGGGAACAGGGGAAAAATGGGGGAAAATATCAATCCCCCCATGTTTCCCCATTTTTTTCCTCCCTAGGGCATTTGGGAAAATTTGGAGGACCATCCTCTTGCCTGATTTTTTCTGTTTTCCTCCCAGTTTTTTCCCTTAACCCTTCACATAGAATCATAGAATAGTGGGGTTGGAAGGGGCCTACAAGACCATCAAGTCCAACCCCCTGCTCAGTGCAGGAATCTAAGTCAGAGCATCCCTGACAGATGGATGTCCAGCCTCATCTTGAGTGCCTCCAGGGAGAGCCCACCAACTCCCTAGGGAATTGGTTCCATTGTCGTATTGCTCTAACAGTCAGGACGTTTCCCTGATGTTCAGCCGGAATCTGGCTTCCTGTCACTTGAGCCCATGATTCTGTGTCCTGCACTCTGGGATGATGGAGAAGAGATCCTGGCCTTCCTCTCTGGGTTTGTTGTTCAGTCGTTCAGTCGTGTCCGACTCTTCGTGACCCCATGGACCATAGCACGCCAGGCCTTCCTGTCCTGCGCTCTCTCCCGGAGCGTGCTCAAGTTCATATTCATTGCATCGGTGATGATATCTAGCCATCTCATCCTCTGCCGTCCCCTTCTCCTTTGGCCTTCAGTCTTTCCCAGCATCAGGGTCTTTTCCAGGGAGTTTTCTCTTCGCATTAGGTGGCCAAAATATTGGAGCTTCAGCTTCAGTATCTGTCCTTCCAATGAGCACTCAGGGTTGATTTCCTTTAGGATGGACTGATTGGACCTCCTTGCAGTCCAGGGGACTCGTAAGAGTCTTCTCCAGCACCACAGTTCGAAGGCATCAATTCTTCGGCGCTCAGCCTTCCTTATAGTCCAGCTCTCACAGCCATACAGTACTACTGGGAAAACCACAGCTTTGATTAGACGGACCTTTGTCGGCAAGGTGATGTCTCTGCTTCTTACTATGCTGTCTAGGTTGGCCATAGCTTTCCTCCCAAGGAGCAAGCGTCTTTTAATTTCATGGCTACAGTCACCGTCTGCGGTGATCTTGGAGCCCAAGAAAGTAAAATCTGTCACTGCTTCCATTTCTTCCCCTTCTATATGCCAGGAAGTGATGGGGCCAGATGCCATGATCTTCGTTTTTTTAATGTTGAGTTTCAAACCAGCTTTTGCACTCTCCTCTTTCACCCTCAACAAGAGGCTCTTTAGATCCTCTTCGCTTTCTGCCATTAGGGTGGTATCGTCTGCATATCGGAGGTTATTGATAATTCTCCCGGCAATCTTAATTCCGACCTCTGATTCATCCAACCCGGCATTTCTCATGATGTACTCTGCATATAAGTTAAATAAGCAGAGTGACAATATGCAGCCTTGTCGTACTCCTTTCCCAATTTTGAACCAATCGGTTGTTCCATGTCTGGTTCTTACTGTTGCTTCTTGACCCTCGTACAGGTTTCTCAGGAGACAGGTAAGGTGGTCTGGTACTCCCATCACTTTAAGGATTTGCCACAGTTTGTTGTGATCCACACAATCAAAGGCTTTAGCGTAGTCAATGAAGCAGAAATAGACGTTTTTCTGGAATTCTCTTGCTTTCTCCATGACCCAGTGAATGTTGGCGATTTGATCTCTAGTTCCTCTGCCTCTTCGGAACCCAGCTTGTACTTCCGGTAGTTCTCGGTTCGCATACTGCTGAAGCCTAGCTTGTAGGATTTTGAGCATCACCTTGCTGGCATGTGAAATGAGCGCAATTGTGCGGTAGTTTGAACACTCTTTGGCGTTGCCCTTCTTTGGAATTGGAATGTAAACTGACCTTTTCCAGTCTTGTGGCCACTGTTGAGTGTTCCAGATTTGTTGGCATATTGAATGCAGCACTTTAACAGCATCATCTTTTAGGATTTTAAATAGCTCGGCTGGAATACTGTCATCTCCGCTAGCTTTGTTGTTACTAATGCTTCCTAAGGCCCACTTGACTTCACTCTCTAGGATGTCCGGCTCAAGTTCAGTGACCGCACTATCATGGCTATCAGGGACATTCAGATCTTTCCTGTATAGTTCTTCTGTGTATTCTTGCCACCTCTTCTTAATCTCATCTGCTTCTGTTAGGTCCCTGCCTTTGTCCTTTATCATGCCCGTCTTTGCACAAAACGTTCCCTTGAGATCTCCAATTTTCTTGAAGAGATCTCTAGTCTTTCCCATTCTGTTGTTTTCCTCGATTTCTTTGCATTGTTCATTTAAGAAGGCCTTCTTGTCTCTCCTTGCTATTCTCTGGAACTCTGCATTCAGTTGGGTATATCTTCCCCTTTCTCCCTTGCTTTTCGCTTCCCTTCTTTCGTGAGCTACTTGTAAAGCCTCCTCAGACAGCCACTTTGGTTTCTTGCATTTCTTTTTCTTTGGGATGGATTTCGTTGCTGCCTCCTGAACAGTGTTACGGACCTCCGTCCAGAGTTCCTCAGGCACTCTGTCTATCAGGTCTAATCCCTGAAATCTATTCCTCACCCTGAAATCTATACCTCCACTGTATATTCATCAGGGATATGATTTAGGTCATACCTGAACGGTTTAGTGGTTTTCCCGACGTTCTTCAATTTAAGCCGAAATTTTGCAAGAAGCAGCTCATGATCTGAGCCACAGTCAGCTCCAGGTCTTGTTTTTACTGACTGTATGGAGCTTCTCCATCTTTGGCTGCAAAGGACATAATCAATCTGATTTCGATATTGACCATCTGGTGACGTCCATGTGTAGAGTCGCCTCTTGTGCTGTTGGAAAAGAGTGTTTGCTATGATCAGCATGTTCTCTTGGCAAAACTCTATTAGCTTTTGTCCTGCTTCATTTTGTACACCAAGGCCATGCCTGCCTGTTATCCCGGTGATTTCTTGACTTCCTACTTTAGCATTCCAATCCCCTATGATGAAGAGGACATCTTTTTTTGGTGTTAGTTCTAGAAGGTGTTGTAGGTCTTCATAGAACCGATCAACCTCAGCTTCGGCCTCAGTGGTTGGGGCATAGACTTGAATTACTGTGATGTTGAATGGATTGCCTTGGATTCGTACTGAGATCATTCTATCATTTTTAAGATTGTACCCCAGTACTGCTTTTCCCACCCTTTTGTTGACTATGAGTGCTACTCCATTTCTTCTAAGGGATTCTTGCCCACAATAGTAGATATGATGGTCACCTGAATTAAATTCGCCCATGCCTGTCCATTTTAGTTCGCTGATTCCCAAGATGTCGATGTTCAATCTTGCCATCTCCTGTTTGACCACCTCCAGCTTACCTTGATTCATTGATCTGACATTCCAGGTTCCTAAACAATATTGTTCTTTACAGCATCGGATTTTCTTTTCACCACCAGACACATCCACAGCTGAGTGTCCTTTCGGGTTTGGCCCAGCCGCTTCACTCTTTCTGGCGCTACTTGGAAATACCCTCTGCTCTTCCCCAGTAGCATATTGGACACCTTCCGACCTGAGGGGCTCATCTTCTGGCGTCATATCTTTTAGCCTTGTGATACGTTCCATGGGGTTTTCTTGGCAAGAATACTGGAGTGGGTTGCCATTTCCTTCTCCAGTGGACCACATTTTGTCAGAACTCTCTGCCATGACCTGTCCGTCTTGGGTGGCCCTGCACAGCATAGCTTATGGCTTCACTGAGTTACGCAAGCCCCTTCAACCTTTCAAGTACTTGAAGAGTGCCATCCGATCTCCCCTCAGCCTTCTCTTCTCAAGGCTCAACATGCCCAGTTCTGTCAGTCTCTTCTCACAGGGCTTTGTTTCCAGTCCCCTGATCATCCTCGTTGAACACCTCTAGTCCTTAAGGAGGGCAGCTTGTACGCCAAAACGTCGGGAGGTACACAGCTCCCATGATACCTCACCATTGGCTATGCTGGCTAGGGCTGATGGGAATTGTAGGCCAAAACATCCAGAGGGTCATATGTTCCTCACCCCTGCTTAAATGAGCCGATCTCATTTGCAGTTCATGGATTGGATCACAGCCCAACTCTCCTTCAGGTTTTCTCCAAATTTTGCGATACAAACGGTACCAAAATCCTCATAAAACTAGTGGGTTTGACCATCCCAGTGAGACCGAGTCCACAGTGCGCATTTTCTGGTAGCTCTACTCCTTGAGACGTCTGTCCAGAATGGTCTGGTATTGGTCTAAGGCAGCGGTGCAGAGCCTCTTTCGGCCTGAGGGCCAGGTTCCATTTGGGAGGAGATATCGGGGGCCGCATTCCTGTGATGGCTGGAGCTGAAGGCAAAGGGGGTGGGGCAAAAATAAAAACAATACCAGCATATCTTAGCTCTTACTCTCAGTATCCAGGCCTTAGGAGAGGCATTTGAACCTTTTAGAATTTGGGGGGAAATTGCAAAAAAACCCAGGCAACCACCCCAAAATGGGCAGTCAGGGGAAAGGGCCAGGGAAGGGGGCTTGGCATCTGGGGAGCCCAGATTTGGCCTCCAGGCATAAGGTTGTCCCCCCCCCCCCCATGTTTAGAACATGAGATGAAAACATGACCTCTGTGAGCTTCTCCAAAATGGAATTCATCCCTCAGGCTGAAAAAGGCTCAACACCGCTGGTGTAAACAATCCCTGCTTTTCTTCATGCTGCACCCTGCGATTTTGCTGCCTCTTTCAGTGCTCAGCTATGGAGAGGCAGCTGCTTGCGTTTGTCTCATGTGACTCTCTTTCTGAGTCCCAGCGAGGATCTTCCTGCTGGGTGGGAGTGGGCAGGTGGAGAACATCTCCTTTGATTTTGATCTCTGTTGCCTTTGCTTGCTGAGCTAATGGGAATAAAAGGAAAGAAACAGCAAATTCTTGGGAGCCACGGAACTGCGTTCTGCAGGGAGGCCCGAGTTACTGTGACCTTAGTGCCTTTTCTTTTGCAAAAAAAGAACACCCCAGAGTTGAGTTTCCACCCCCCCCTCTGCGTTACACGCCACTATCACCTGGTTCTTTCAGAGTAGGTTGCTGATATCACGGGAAAGTATTTTGCATATTTACTCACTGCTGCCTATCAGCCTTGGGGGAACGGTGTCCTATCTTGCCGACTGTAGGGCAAGCAGATTGGGCATTTCCAAATTCTGCACGGTTCTCACGCATTGGGAGTGGCCAGTTTTCCTGCTTCTTCCCAAAAGCGCTTTGTTCCTGTGCTGTGGGACGTCCGTCTGTTTTCCCAGCGGCGGCAAAAAATGCCGATGGTACGTTGAGGGGGCGGTGGTGTCGTGGAGGCAGAGCTCCGCAGGGCTGCAGCCCTGACACTTTTTATCAGCAGGGACGCTGATGTCATCTGTCGCCCCACTCAGACTTCCCTGTTCCCACTGAGCTGCAACTTTCTCAGCAAATGGATTCCCCCAGCAGCGATATATGGTTCCCTCTTGTAATGCAAGCGGGGATGGGGGGGCTCTGTCTTGAATGGGCGGTTAAGACCCATTCGCTTCACCAAAGACCTGCTCCTGATGGAGAAGAAAACTGCTGGAACTAGTTTGGGATCAGCACAGTGGCCTGCCTCTTTGGCCTCTCCTTGGGGGATGTGTCACGATGAGCAGCTGCCCTTCAAAATTTGCCATTACACCACTGTTTAGAGACCATCCAGATGTTATTTTGGAGGTTCTATCGGTCAAAGCCAGAGGAGACACCCTCCTGAAGCCTCCGAGCAGCTTCTCAGGCTTAGACAAGAAGTGCTGGAAAACAGTTGCAGCCACCAGAGCAGCCTCCCTCCGCTTGGTGCTAGCTGGGAATTCTGGGGGTTGCAGTCCAAGACATCTGGTAGGCGCCAGGTTTGGGAAGGCCACAGCAGAAACTTTGGAAATCCACATGGCCATGTTCACATCACGTAGTGGTCCCAAAATTCTGAGCACAGTGGTTTGAATGGAATTGTGACTGGCTCAGGTCCAGTTTTGCAGCCACGTTTCTAGTCCCTATGATGACTAGAAGAAGCAGTGCAGCACCAGGGTTTGCACTCCTGACGGCAACATGCCTTGGGCTGGGGCTGTCCCTGACCAACATCTGGGGCCTTCCTCTGAGTGCCTCCTTTGAGGGAGGTTCGGCAGATGGCACCAAGGGAGAGGGCCTTCTTGGTGGTGGCCCCCCAATTGAGGAACAGTCTCCCCAGTGAGGTCCACCTGGCGCCAACCTTGTCATCTTTTCAGTGCCAGGTTAAGACTTCCCTTTACTCCCAGGCATATGATACGGCTTTGTAATGTTGTGGTTTCTTTATCAAGTCTTGGTAGTTTCATTGTTATTTGTATTTAACTGTTTCAAACTGTTTTTAATGTGTTAAAGGTTTTATACTATGTTTTTACCGTGTTGTGAACTGCCCAGAGAGCTTTGGCTACTGGGCTGTATAGAAATGTAATGAAAGAATGAATTAACCACCATTGGCCATGCGGCTGTGGCTGAAGGGCATTGGAGTCCCAAACATTGGAGGACACTAGGTTGGGTGAGCCCGTTGTAGTCCACGTGTAGGCTACCTAGTGTCCTCCAGCTGTTTTGGGACTACAGCTCCCATAATTTTGGACCCTTGGCCTTGCTGGCTGCAGCTCATGGGAGTGGTATTTCAAAACATCCGGAGGGTACCGGGTCACTTATCTCTACTCTACTTACTTTGGAAATGAAAATGTGCTGTTCTTTGTTGGTAACATCTGTTTTTATGGTTTTTACCTTTTCAGGTGAGCCATGATTCCGGTCACAGAATTACGCTACTTTGCCGACACCCAGCCGGCATACCGCATCCTGAAGCCCTGGTGGGATGTGTTCACTGATTACATCTCTATTGTGATGCTCATGATTGCTGTGTTCGGTGGCACGCTGCAAGTCACCCAGGACAAGATGATTTGCCTTCCTTGCAAATGGGTTACCAAAGATGCTTGCAATGACTCCTCTAGGGACTGGATGCCTGCAAACCCCAGTTCGGGTTTCTACAACTCTTCTCTGGTGTCCTCTCAGGATACGGGTCCGACAGGGATCAGATACGACCTCGACAGGCACCAGTATAACTATGTGGACGCCGTGTGCTACGAAAACCGCCTTCACTGGTTCGCCAAGTATTTCCCATACCTGGTGCTGCTCCACACTCTGATCTTCTTGGCTTGCAGCAACTTCTGGTTCAAGTTCCCCAGGACCAGCTCCAAGCTGGAACACTTCGTCTCCATCCTGCTCAAGTGCTTCGACTCCCCTTGGACAACGAGAGCTCTGTCCGAGACGGTGGTGGAGGAGAGCGACACCAAGCCAGCCTATGGGAAGATGAATGGCTCCGTGGAGAAGAAATCCTCCACAGTGAGCGAGGATGTGGAAGCCACAGCTCCAATGCTGCACCGGACCAAGTCTCGCATTGAGCAAGGGATCGTCGACCGGACTGAGAATGGTGTCTTGGACAAGAAGGAAGGTGAGCAAGCCAAAGCGCTCTTCGAGAAGGTCAAGAAATTCCGCACACATGTGGAGGAAGGAGACATTGTCTATCGCCTCTACATGAGGCAAACCATCATCAAGGTGATCAAATTCATCCTTATCATTTCCTACACTGTCTACTATGTCAACAACATCACCTTCGACATTGACTGCAAAGTGGACATCGAGAGCCTGACGGGCTACCGCATGTACCGTTGCGCTCATCCTCTGGCCACCCTCTTCAAAATCCTGGCCTCCTTCTACATCAGCCTGGTGATCTTCTACGGCTTGATCTGCATGTACACGCTCTGGTGGATGCTCCGGCGCTCGCTCAAGAAGTACTCCTTCGAGTCCATCCGGGAGGAGAGCAGCTACAGCGACATCCCCGACGTCAAGAACGACTTCGCCTTCATGCTGCATCTCATCGACCAGTACGACCCCCTGTACTCCAAGCGCTTCGCTGTCTTCCTCTCCGAGGTGAGCGAGAATAAGCTCCGGCAGCTGAACCTGAACAACGAGTGGACCTTGGAGAAGCTGCGCCAAAGGATCACCAAAAACTCCCAGGACAAGCTGGAGCTGCATCTCTTCATGCTCAGCGGCATTCCAGACACGGTCTTTGACCTCGTCGAGCTGGAGGTCTTGAAGCTGGAGCTCATTCCCGACGTCACCATCCCGCCGAGCATTGCTCAGCTCACCAGCCTCAAGGAACTGTGGCTGTACCACACCGCTGCCAAAATTGAGGCCCCAGCCCTCGCCTTCTTACGGGAAAACTTGAAATCCTTGCACATCAAATTCACGGACATCAAGGAGATACCACTGTGGATTTACAGCTTGAAGACTCTGGAGGAGCTCCATCTGACGGGCAACCTGAGCGCAGAAAATAACCGGTATATCGTGATTGATGGCCTGCGGGAGCTGAAGAGGCTGCGGGTGCTGAGGCTGAAGAGCAATCTAACCAAGCTGCCCCAAGTTGTGACGGACGTGGGTGTCCACCTGCAGAAGCTCTCCATCAACAATGAGGGCACCAAGCTCATTGTCCTCAACAGCCTGAAGAAGATGGTCAACCTGACGGAGCTGGAGCTCATCCGCTGCGACCTAGAACGCATCCCTCACTCAATCTTCAGCCTCCACAACCTCCAAGAGATTGACCTCAAAGACAATAACCTCAAGACCATCGAGGAGATCATCAGCTTCCAGCATTTGCACCGTCTCACTTGCCTTAAGCTGTGGTACAACCACATCGCCTACATCCCCGTGCAAATCGGCAACCTCGGCAACCTGGAGCGCCTTTACCTGAACCGGAACAAAGTCGAGAAGATCCCCATACAGCTGTTCTGCTGCCGGAAGCTTCGGTATTTGGATCTCAGCCACAATCTCTTGATTTCCATACCAGCGGAAATTGGGCTCTTACAGAGTCTGCAAAACCTAGCTGTGACGGCCAACAGGGTAAGGAAAAAAGGGGGTCGCCGGAAGCCACTTGGGTTGGGTGTGTCCTCTTCTGTCATTCTGCAAGACAGATCTGGGATTGAGGGCAGGCTCCTAGATGTTCGTAATTAAAAACCCCACTCGAATTCTGCAACTGAAGACTGATCGTTGAGAGGCAGAAGGACACTTCCCAGCACTTGTGGTAGCTGTCAGTAGCCAAAATTGCACTTCCTGATTTCCTTTCTAGCCCTCTCCTTGTCCCATACTCTCCAGCGTCAGCAGCTCTTGCCTCAGTCTGCATGTGTTCACTGATTTGATTTAGATTCCTCCCTTCCTCGCAAAGAGCCCAAGGCAGCAAACAGCCTATACCAGGGGTCAAAGTTCGGTGGGCATATCTGGCATTTTGAGAGCGTGTCATGGGCACTCTCACAAAGTGGCTGCCCTGTGGGTGGGGCTTGCCCATTCATAATGTAGGGGAGCATGGCCAGTCACAAAATGCTCATTTTTCAGGAGGTAAACTGGTGAGATGAGATAATTAATTTGCCCTGGAACCTATATGCAAGGCAAATGTGAGTTCCAAGTTCCAAAACACAAAACCACTATTTGGAACCCAAAGTAAGATGGGCCTGGAGGGCAGCCCTTCACTTTGCAGCACGCCAGCCTCCCAGTAAAAATAATTAATTTAAAAAACCTCAAGAAATCTAATAAAAATCAGGCAGGGCCCCTGGCGGGTGTGAGGAGAGGTGTCTGTAGGCACATTCATGTCTATGTTGGAAACCCCAGAAAACACAGTGTGCCACATAAACAACATTAAAACCATGACTCTACAATCACAAATGTATAATAAAATGCAATAAAACCATCAACACAACCAATCCAGAAACAGAGTACTTCACTATGCCCCCAAAGCCTGCACAAATAAATAGCCCTTTAACGGGTGCCTAAATGGGAGCAGCATGGGGGGCACAACTGAATCCCTGTTGGAGGAGAGTTCCACAGCTGGTGTGCTGCTACCAAAAAGGCCCTGCCAATGTGTGGTAGTCCCACAGGCCACAAGAGAACAAGGATAGGGGCAAAAAGTGAGGTATGGAAGTTCTTTTTTCCTGGCAAAAAAAAAAAGAGGGAGATGTTGCTGCGGTTTTCCTTGGTCGGAGCTTGCAGACATGGAGAAGTCTGGAAGGGGGGCTGTTTCATCATGGGTGGGCAGAAGGTGGATCTCCAGATGTTTTGGACTTGAACTCCCAGAAGCCCCTGCCAGCCATTTAGACATCCCACTTTACAATGTAAGGCGCAAGGGAGCTCTTAGCTCCGTGATCCTTTCATAACGGTTGCAGTAATAACAGGCCTTTTGTTCTTGGGATGGACAGTCACATTCGCTCACTGAACTGAACAGAAAGTACACGTCTCTTGTGTACCTTTGGGTGTGCACTTAACTTGTTCTGGTGCTTAAAATACAAAGCAGGAGGAATGGCAACTACATGTGGGCATAGGTGGGGCATTATTATCAGGGTATTTGCTTAGCACTGCTAAGGCAAGCGCTGTGCCAAACCTGCCAGGCCTTGAATGACCTAAATAACCCATGATCTAACAGAGATCAGCCCCACTTTGAGACTGGTGTGGGCAGCTTTCCCGAAAGGAGCTCTTGAGGTGAAAGAGGGAAGAGCCTCTGGTTCAATAGGCCAGGATTTAATCTGAGCCAGAGTTCAGAACTGGAACTTTCCACCCAAGTATCTATTAAATTTATATCGGGGAGGGGGGGAATCCTGTTTCCCAGGTTGCCACTCCCCTTTTCCCTGACCCCACCCCCAGGTAGCCACACCCCTTTCCTCCGATCACCCATCATTTGATGGTATCCCAACTTTTGCAATTTGTTTTCCCCATTCTAAAAAGCCGAAATCCCTCTCCTGAGGCTTCGTAACTGGCAGTAAGGGCATTAAGCTCAAATACGCTGGTATTTTTGGCTCTGCCCTTTTTGCCTGCGGCCCCACACACCACTAGAATGCAGCCCCTGAGACCTTCTCTGAAATGGCATGCAGCCCTCTGGCTGAAAGCAGTTGAACATCCCTGATTTATGTAATGCAGTCTGTGCGCACAGGGAAAAGAAGCGAAGGCAGGGGTAAACAGGGAACGAATTTGAGTTATTTCAGTGACATGTACTTGGGCTAAGTTACAGTAGTATGTTATTACTGTACTATAATGTACTCCAATGCCAGGACTTTGTCCTAGAACAGGTGAAGAGAGGTATTTAATGTGGTGATCTTCTCCAGCATGACTCACAGTCACTTTTCCAGACACTGCTTCATCCTGTGCTACAGGGACATGCTGAAATAATGTTGAGGAGCGACTGTCTTGTTTCTCTCTCTTGTACAAGTTGTTGTCCACCTAAGAGAATAACGATGAAGCCACCTCGTACAAAATCAGTAGTTCATCTAGCCCAGTGTTATTTTTTTCTGTCTGGCTGCCTAGTTCTGCAACCTGAGATGCTTTCTGTTTTAAACCGAAGATATCACTAACCCCAGAATCCATTATGTGCGATGTGGGATTTGCGTTCTATTTAAGCCCGATATAGCAATTTGTGCAAATTGGATTGGGGGGAGGGTCTTTAAACTTGCATAAATGAGGTTATAATTTTTTAATATATTTTTTATCGACAATCTTGTGCAAGCGCACAGGATCGCAAGTCCACCTGTCTGCTATGTAGCTCTGCTGAGGCATATTCCCTTCTTGTCAATATCCTCATCAATTTCATCCTCTCCACACACTATTTCCTCCTTACTTGTTAAAGAACTTGTCAATTCTCTCCCCAACCCCCACCCCCACTTTGCTTGGGAAGTGCAGAAATGGAGGATGAAATTGACAAGTTCTTTGACAACTGCTAGAAATGGCTCCCTTGGGTGAAACAAAACAGCCTGTGGAGAGGATGAATCTGACAAGGATATTTACAAGAGGGGAATATGCCTCTGCGGGACTACATAAGGGACAGGCAGACTTGCAACCATGTGCACTTGCGCAAGATTACCAATAAAAAAAATTACGACCCCATTTGTGGAAATTTAAAGAGTGGGGGGATCCAATTTGCGCAAATTCTTGCCATGAAAAATTGGAATCTGCATATTGGATCAACTCGCTACAGATCAAGGTGATGCCATTGGGGGGAAACAGAACGAAATCTGCAGGGCTGAACCAGAAAAATCCATCAAGTTTTCACCCCCCCAAAGGAATTCTCATACATCCTTCCTGCTAGTTGCCAAGGGAGACATAATGGTAAATGGGCAGCTGCCATAGAAAGGGTAACAGTGTGCTGTGTTCTCCCTGTCTCCCCTGCAACAGTGTCTCTAGTGGACTTGTGTTGCTTGGCATCACAACATTTTGCATTTACCTGTCAGGTGTCATTGGCTGCTGATGACAGGGAAACTCTATGTTGTAATGCTGTGTGATACAAGGTAAGATCTAGCATTGGGTGCAGAGTTAGGCACACTGTGGTAATCAAAGGACACAGGAAGCTGTCTTATATGGAGCCAGACTGTCTACAACAGGGATGGGGGACCTCTGGCCCACAGGCCAGATGTGGCCCCTGGGAGTTCCCCATCCGGCCTGCAAGCTTCTTTTGCTTTTATCTCCAATTGCTGATGGGAGATAAGAGGGTATTTAAAGCCAATTAACTCTTAAATAACCTGCAAAGGATTGAGCAGTTTTTGAATGGTGCATTTTGCAGGCAGGAGAGGTTTTTACTTGTGAGTAGACATGCAGAGGCTTGGTATGTGGGGACGCTCTTCGTAAGCACAGGTGGGTGATTCAGTCCTGCTTACTCCTGAGCAGACATGCAGGGGCCTTGTCCTGCCTGTTTTTGAGTAGGCTGAAAATGGGTGGTGATCACATTCGGCCCTGCCCACTCTGCCTTTGTCCCCCCCCCCAATGACATGGAATGTGGCCCCTGAGATCTTTCACATTTTGCAATGTGGCCCTCGGGCTGAAAAAGGTTTCCCATCCCTGACCTGCAGTGACAGGCAGTGGTTTCCCAGCTCTGGAGATACCAGGGATGGATCCTTTCCATGCAAAGCAGGTGCTGTACCACTGAGCAGCAAACCTTCCCCTAGGTTTATTTACCACTGAATTTAGTTTCCTCCTTATCTAACTCTCCTGTATCCCAGCACCGCTATTACCCAGTGATGGGCCTTTGTCTAAAGCAGAGCCAACCCAGACCTCTAACCCGGGGGTAGACATGTTGTTGCCCATGAGTGCGCCCCCAGACACCTTTCTTGGTGCCTTACCCCTCCCGCTTAAAAATAACACGTTGTTACTGGCACCTGGAATTGCTGTGAAATAGATTTCTGTTGGTGCTGAAAATTGCGGTTTCAAAGGAGTTGTTTAGTGTGTTGGGGCTCAGACCCCCACCTTTGCCTTGGATGCTGTCTTTTGAGAAGGTTACTTGTCCTTTGCCATGCTTCCCATGGTGGCCATTTTGTGGTGGTGCCCAGGAGAGTTCTCCAATGGGCCCAACGTGCCTACGGCCCAAACAAGGTTCCTCTAAACACTTGGTCAGACTTCCCAATTTAGCTCCTGTTGATGCTACACGCAGCGCCTTGCCATTAATTTCCAGTTTTGTTGCAACGAGAACTGCCATGTTTTTCTTTGCTCTCTGTCTTACAAGGGATCCCTGTGTTCTGACCAGTGGTAGAGGCAGATCTGAATAACTGCCGGCTTTAATGTTTTCCTAGGGAGGACATCCGTTACTTCTGTATACCAGTAGACTTTACCACAACCTGAGACCTTTTGTGCTTGGCATAAACTAACTTAATTAGTCTGCAAAGAGCTTCATGAATCACTATATTCAGACTGTCTGATATTACAGGCTAGAGTTCCACCATATCCTGTATCTGCAACCTTTTTTCTCTCCCCTTGTCCTTCTTTTCCTGATTTTTTTTTTAAACATCCAGTCTGAGGATGAAGCCTGAAAGCACGCTTGCTATTTTTGTGGCGCTGCTGCTGAAGTTGTGTTTTTTCCTAAACAAATCAATGCGGTTGCCTGCATTTAACAAGGATGTTTCTCTTCTCTTCCTTCTCCCGCCTTTGCATCTGAAGGCTGTTGGGAAGATAATTTTTTTCTTCAAGTGGAAGGAAATGTCCAAGCCATGTTTTGCAGGCTTATTTCTCTTGGGGCATATTGAGAGAGGCAAAGAAGGGTCAGTTAGGGGGTAAAGATTGCAAGGTTTGCCAGTACTGGTACCCCATTATGCCAACAGGCTTTGAAAGCTATGAAGTCCTAATCCAGTGGTTGGCAACCTCAAGCCCGAGAGCTAAATCTGGCCTTCTGGACTTTCCCAGATGGCTACACCCCCTTTCCCCTGACCCCGGATCCTTTGCTAGTTTCCTGGCTTTTGTGCACTGTCTTTGCCCATTCTTGAAGGTTGAAATGCCTCTCCTAAGGCTTAGTTTCTGGCAGGAAGAGCTTAAAGCTAAAATATGTTGTGATTTTGGCCCTGCCCCCTTTTCCTTGGCCCCACCCACAACCAGAATACAGCCCCCGAGAGCTCCCAAATGGAATTCGGCCCTCTGGAGTGAAAGGGCTTCTCTGCTCTTGTCCTCACTTTTAACTCCACCAAAATTGCTTAGGTATTTAATAATTAGATGATCTTGTTCCTGTTCAGTGTGTTGGTGATGGCATTTGCGCGGGGTGTGTGTGAATGTAAGGCTGTCCTTTTCCCTGTTTCTCCCCGCCTCCTCCTCCCGTCTCATCCACTTTCTCCAAAAATAGCCTTGCCTAATTGGCCCACTTTTCTTAGGTCATAGAATGCTAAAGTTGGAAGGGGGCTCAGTAGTCATCTAGCCCACCCTCTCCCTTGTTGCAGGAACCTTGGAACTGCAGCGTCCCTGCCATATGGGTGCCCAGCCATGTCCAGTGGGAAAGAAGGGCTTAGAAAGGAACTTGGCTAAGGGCTCAGTTAGATTTTGGTGGGGTGGGCGTGACGGTACTATGTCTGTTGTATAGCAGCAGGTACAAACGTGTGGATTTTTCTTTTCCTCGAGTGGAAAAAGGCTCTGTGAGTGAGGGTCACTGGATGTTCCTGAGCAAAAATGCAGGTGGGGCAAGGTCTGGGCATTTTATTTTTTATAATTCTGCTTTGAAGTTCAGAATAACAGCTCATGATTGCGTCATCCTTCACTGGCAAGAGTCCAGTTCCTACAAAGCTAACTGGAGATGAAGATCCTCTCCAGGTCCTGGGTAGGGCTTCTTCGCCTTTAGTATTGAAAGGACGTTGAAGGCTCTGATTTTCCTTATCTCTCTGTGGAGAGAGGATTTCTCTACTCTTCTAATGTAGTAACACGTTCGGAAGCAGTGTGCTTGCTCCCTTTCCCTGCCCCCACTTTCAAGGATCTCCAACCCCCATTCCCTGCCCATTTTCAAGGATCTCCAACCCCCTGTTCCCTGCAGGCATGTGCATAAGGTCATAATTATTCTGGACCCAGAGAAGCCTTGTTGCTGCAGGGATGTGTGAACTAGCAAAACTAACTTGTGTCCGTATCAGGCTGCGAGCTTGATTTCATCTTGATTTCAGCCTTGTTGCTGCAGGGATGTGTGAACCAGCAAAACGAACTCATGTCCGTATCAGGCTGCGAGCTTGTTTTCATCTTGATTTCAGCCTTGTTGCTGCAGGGATGTGTGAACCAGCAAAATGAACTCATGTCCGTATCAGGCTGTGAGCTTGATTCCATCTTGCACAAATATTTGTGTGTATTTTCATGTGCAGTTTAGAAATGTACACATGTTTCTCCTGATAATGGTGACAATGATGATTTACGCTTCTATCGGGTCGCAGACCCTGGAGAGCCAGAAGAGTTTAATAGAGTCGTACCTTGCACAGCTCGGGGTTACAGTACCTGACGGAGCACTCCCCCTCTTTGAACCTACCTATACCCTATGCTCAGCATCCTCTGAGTGCCCCCTCCGAGGAAGGATGGCAGCAAGGGAGAGGGCCTTCTTGGTGGTGGCCCCCTGATTGTGAAATGCTTTCCCCAGAGGGGCCTGCCTGGCACCAATCTTGTCATCTTCTCAGTACCAGGGGCGTTCCTCTATTCCCTGGCACATGATGGCCTGTGCCGGGCTGTTGAATGCATCAGCTGAATTGTTCATGTTTATCCCTGAGGCCCTAGTTGTTTTACAGCAGGGGCGCAGAGCTTCAGGCCTGGGGGCCAAATCTGGTCCTCTGGCATACCCTAGATGGCCACGCCCCCTTCCCTGGCCCCACTGTGCTGTCTCCACCCAGGCCAGAGCCTTGGGCAAGGCGCAGAGAGTCCCAGGAGCAGCAGTGAGAGAGCAACCAGTTCAGCCCAGGGTCGTTCACAGGCGTTCTGAGGAGGTTTTGCAGGCACAAGCGAAGTCAAAGCAGTCCACAGGTCGGTTCACGAGCATCCGTTTGATCAAGCCTCAAGGCCAGTCAGGGGTGGGGGGTGTCCAAAAGCGTTGCGCGGATGGGTAGCCGAGAGTCTAGTAGCCTGTGAGATCTGGTGTCTTGGGAAGCAATGCTGAGGATCTGTTCACTGTTGTTCGTAGCAGAGAGCTGGCGTCAGCTGGGCTGCTTTATAGCTAGGGATGTATGAATTACTCACCTGCCGTTCTGGCGGGGGAGGCGATCCGCCCCCCCCACCCCCGAATCCTCGCCGGCTGGCTCTGCTCTGCGGCAATTCCGCAGAGCTGCCGGCTGGCTCCAAAGCCCCAGCAATACAGCTGCCATTGCCGTATCGCTGGCTGGACTGACGTACTGCGGACGCAAATGGCGTCCGGCATAGCGGATGCCATTTGTGTCTCTGCTCTTTGACGTGATAGGCTACATAAATCTTTATGTAGCCTATCGCGCGAAGGAACAGGGATGCAAATACGCCATTTGTGTCCCTGTTTTTTTCACGCAATAGGCTACGTAAAGATTTACGTAGCCTGTCATGTCAAAGAGCAGGGATGCAAATGGCGTAGTGGACGCTATTTGTGTCTGAAGTCCATCAGTCCAGCCAGCAACATGGCAATGGCGGCTATATTGCTGGGGTTTCGGAGCCAGCAGCAGGCAGGATCCAGCCGGTGAGGACTTCACGGGGAGGTGGAGGTAAGAGAGCCGATCCTCCACGGACTTCGGGGTGTGTGTGGATTCAATAGAATCCAGCCTCATTGGGGTCCGGGGAGGATTTCTCCAACATCCCTATTTATAGCTGACCATTAGTCGACACAGCTGGCTAACGATGGCTCATCTCAGGCTCTGCTTCCAGCATTTGGGGGAATTTAGGAACTGCTCGAGCGGGGCCTGGTGGCTCTTGTAATGTTTCCAGGGGAGGATTGTCAGCCGAGGCTCACAGTCCTTGCTTAGCTCTGGCTGGGGCCTACTGTGCTGTCTTTCCCCTCCTCTTCCTCAGACAAATCGCCCCCAGGTAGGGCACATCACCCACCCCCTTTCCCCCAACCACCAATCGTTTGGTGGTTTCCTGGCTTTGGCGCAGTTTTTTCCCCATCCTAAAAGGTTGAAATGCCTCTCCGAAGGCTTAGCTCCTGCCAGGAAGAGCTTTCAGCTCAAATGCACCAGTAATTCTGGTATTTTAGCTCTGGCCTTATTGCCTTTGGCTTTACCCACTACTGGACTATGGCCCCCATGACGCTTTCCTAGATGAAATTCAGCCCTTGGGCTGATAAGAAGCTCTGTGCCCCCTGTTTCATAGGGTGGTTTCATTTTCAGAGCTAATTGTTGTAACTGTTTTTACTTTTGTATGTTTTAATTCTGTTGTAAGTCACCGTGAGTCTTCTTTTTTTTGAGAAAGACATATAAATAATATTAATTACAATATTATAATATAAATAATATATATTGTTATTACATTTCTATCCTGCCCAATAGCCAAAGCTCTCTGGGTAGTTCACAACAATTAAAACCACAAAATACATCATAAAATACAATATAAAATGTAGAAGTTTAAAACTGCAGTGTCAAAATACAAACTGCCATAATACCTAGGAGCAATGCAGAGATTTAAAATACAATAACAAATTTAAAACAACAGAGCTGGGAAAATAGAAAGGTCTTCACCTGGCTCCGGAAAGAGCACAATGTAGGTGTCGTCATAATAATAATAAAATTAATAATATATTTATCACCACCATCATGGAGAAAGTGGTTTTGTTGACCCCACATTTATTGTATGTTTTTACCTCTCTCTCCCCCCCTGCCCCCAAATCTTTCCTCTCCCGCCAGATCGAGAGCCTCCCTGCTGAGCTCTTCCAGTGCCGGAAACTTCGGACTTTGCACCTGGGCAACAACGTGTTGCAGTCGCTGCCTTCCCGGGTGGGCGAGCTGGCGAACCTCTCCCAGATCGAACTGCGGGGCAACCGCCTGGAGTGTCTGCCAGTGGAGTTGGGCGACTGCCCCTTGCTGAAGCGCAGTGGGCTGGTGGTGGAAGAGGACCTCTTCAACACGTTGCCCCTGGAGGTGAAGGAGCGGCTGTGGAGGGCCGACAAGGAGCAGGCCTGAGAGTCTGACTGGAAAGGGAAGAGGAAAGCCAGTGCCTCTGACCAAATAGCCAGGGGGGGACCCCTGGCCGCCCCGCCCCCGTGTTCTCCCTCCCAGCCAAAACCGGACTAGCCAAGACCCGCCCTCCCGGAGCTGCCACGAGCAGGTGGGCGTGAGGCTGCTTGCTCCTTCAGGACGAAGGGTTTGAGGGAGGAAGAGGAGCAGGGCAGGCGGTGGTCAGGGCGAGAGGACCGTCTGTGCAAATGAGAGACGGGGTTGCCGTTTGCAGGACAGGGAGTCAGACGCTCCCGCTCTCCCCGCCAGGAAATGGGACTCTCAACTTGCGCCAAGTGCTTGGAGCTGCCTCCAGGTCGAAAAGGGGGCAGGGGAGAAAGCGAGAGGCGTGCGGAGCCGGTCTCCAACTGCCTGCTGCCATGCCACCCCTGCCGGACACTGAGCGTTTGGCCCTCGTGCAGCCCACGGAGAGGACTCCGCATTCAGCCATCAAGGATACCCAGCGGCTGCAGCCGAATTGCACACGGACCTCACTGCTGGCTTGTCGGGTACGGCAGCCTTTCCAACCTGGTGCCCTCCAGGGGGTTTGGAACACGACTCCCCGCATCACTGGGCATGTGGGCTGGGGCTGCAGGGAATTGGAGCCGCAAACATCTGGAGGACACCAGGTGGGCAGGGCAGCTGAGTTAGGACGTTGTTGGAGGAGCCGATAGGAAGAAATTTCTTCTCCCCCCGCCAATCAGTTTTGATGCTGGCATTGGTGTTTTTTTTAAATCTTCAGTCATTTTACTTTGGATTGCTATGCAAAAGTTGACATCCCTTTTCAAAGTGTCCCCCCGCCCTTTCCTGTTCTAAAATTAGGATCTTTCCATCTCCAACCCATGGTTATTTGATTCATCTATTACCCCTTCCTGGATGGGATGAACCATAAAATGTTGCGACTCCAAGGTGTTGCCTGGCCTAATCTTTTGTCTGGACAAGAATGCTAGTCTGTAAAATTATTCTCAAGTGGCAACGCCCTAGCGGTGGCAGAAATCAAAAGCTGCTCGGGGGTGGGGTGGGGGGGTATTTATTTATTTTTAATGGACTTTTGAACATCCCTTCCCCTCCTAGCACTCGGGGGTATTTGAAACACTGCATTCAGTTCAGAAGCATTCCTCTGGATAGGCAGAGGTGATAAAGACACTAAAAGAAACACAGCATTCCTCTACACCGGGGGTGGGCAGAAAGTAGGCCTCTAGATGTTTTGGACTAAAAATCCCAGAAGCCCTGACAGCATGGTCAATGGTCAGAAATGCTGGGAGCTGAAGATGAAAACATCTGGAGATCTACCTTCTTCCCACCTCTGCTATATACTTCCTTTGGGGCATTTTTTTTAAGGTGCTGCCAGTATCTTCCGTGGGGCTAAAACTACATCCCTTCTTTCCCTTTCCTTTTATGATTTTTATAGAGCAGCTGGTCTGTTTTTTGGTTTTGTTTCAGATTTTTGCTGGCTCCTGTGTAGCCTGTGGAGAAGAGACTGATATTTGCCTCGGTTCCCAGAGTTCGTTGCAGGGGCAAGCAGCTGGTTGCCAGATCTCGGCAAATGGAGCCTGGCAGCCTCCCTTTGTACCTCTTTCAAAAGGAGCAGTGCAAGGGCCTTCGAAGGCTGCTGGGCTCCGTGATTCCCTGTCACTTGGCACTAGGAAGCAAGGAGCCCATATTAAAATAAGTCGGACTTGCACTGCTGTCTAATCCATCTGTCCAGTGGGAAGCTCAGTCTTCCTAACGGCTACCAATTTATTGCAAAAACAGGTGGTCAAAGCATAGCATACTCTTGGGCTAGACATCGCCCTATTCAGTTTATGGAGGTTGTCCAGTAGCACGGTTCCCTTGGGGTGAAGCATGGCCTTTTGCAGGGAGGGGTGAAAGCAGCTGCTGTGTATTTCAGAGTTTTTGCTCCCTGCCAGAAGGGTGTTGGTTTTGGCCCAACGTACGTGGGAACGCTCGAACCCCTTTCCCTTCCCCCCCCTTCCGATGTTTCTGGCAGTAAAGAGGATTCAAAAGCTGCTGCGAGCTTCTGCTTTCTTCTGCGTCCACTGTAATAGGAGAAAGACACACGTACCCCCGCGCGCACTCGCCATGCTGAAAAGCCACGTGACAAGCGATGTAAACCAGGCCTCTGGTATTGCCAATGTTTAAATAAAGCTGCCTGGATATCCGAGGAAGACCGCGGTCTGTTTCTTTTTATTTATGAACACTTGAAAGGTGAGGGATTATCTTGCAAAATGGGCATGAGCTATATATGGCACCCTTCCCCTAGGACAGGGATGCAGAACATTTTGGGGCGGATTGCCCACCAACAGTCCCTTTGGGTGCTGGATGGCTCAAGTGGGTGTGGTCCGGTCTGCTGCCTATTTTAGTCGCACCCTTCAACTGTGAGCTGCCTTGGAAGCCCGCCCCTGCTGAGCCGATAAACGACTTCGACCATATTTGCTAGCCGCTTAAAAGACCTACCTGGTGGAAAGGTGCAGTGGCAACCACCCACCTCAGAGTTGGGGGACCTCTTTTCCCATTGCTTCTGTTGAAACCTGTCAGGGTCCGTATTCCAGCTCTTGACGTGGCCAAAGCCAAAGGTTGGCATGGAAACCAACAGGTAGCCTTCAGTGTAACTGGCACAATATGTTCTGAGAGCTTACCCCTCCTCTAGCGTCCTCATTGCCACCATATTCTATACCAACTAGGGATGTTGGAGAACTCCACAAGGGATTCAAATGAATTTGGATTTCTGTGAATCTGACCTGTGGATTTCCCAGCGGACCACAGCCTTTTCTGAGTTGTGCAGACTAGGGTTTTAAACTTCTTGGGGAGATTTGCACAAATTCGCACTTAGGACAATGCGTATTAGCGCAATTGGGCATTAGCGCAATTTGAACACAATTCTCGTACATCCCAAAGAAAAGAAAAGAAAAAAAAGATTCCATCAACGAGCAGAGGATGGAAGGAAAGACGTATGACATCCGTGAAACACAGATGGAATGGATTTAACAAAATTCGTACATCCCTACTATTGGCCGAAGCTTCTGAACCAATTTCAAAGAGCCCCACGGAGAGCACGTTGCAGTAGTCTAGCCTGGATATAATGAGAGTGTGTGTCATGGAGGCAAGGTGAGCATGTTATAGTCACATAAGTAATCCTGAAGGGACTTGGGGGAAGGGGGAATATGTGCTGTGAGATGAAACATTTCCCAGCTGCACCAGAGGTCAGTGGCGCAGGGCTCCCCAAAACTGTAGCAATTTTCAATGCTATGTCTTGACTTTGGCACCTCCAAAGAACAGACGGACAGATCAAAGAACAGACGTGGCCCCGAGAAGTTACAGAACATCTTTCCATCACCACTAAGAAGCCAGAAATTGTGGGGGGAACTTCCAGACGAGAGAGTGTTGTGTCTAAAACAGCTGGAGTGAGCTTGGCAGTTGACCCCAAGACATCCCCAGCTGGGCTGCTCCTGTGCCTTCGGTAGGGAGGCTGCTTACACGTTGCTCAAAAACAGGAAGTGCATCAGCAAAGAAAGGATGCCAATTTGTATATTATTTGCATATACTAATATTTAGATGCCTCTTTAGACATAATGATGTAGATGCCAATTTATAGAAATAATTTGCACATACTGATATGTAGATGCCGATTTAGGAATTATAATTTACACGGGGTGGGCAACTTCAGGAGGTCCACGAGCCATTTATGTTCCCATCCCCGGTGGTGCCGGACAAAATAATTTGAAAACGGCATCTGGAGAGGCAACAGAGCATCGACAGGATCAAAATTAGTTTGCAAGCTAGTAGCTACAGAGCTCTAAAAGGGTCAAACAATTTTAATATTTTTAAAGTTTTTTTTACAATTTTGGGTGGGCTACGTACAGTCCGTGGGTGCATGTTGCCCACCGCTGATTTTAAATAGAAATGCAATCATTTCACCCAGTGGAGAAGACCGACCGGGTGAACCGTCTCTTTTTGCTCAGTTCGTCCTCTCCGTGCCAACGGTTGATGGGGAACTTCCGGGCCCCTGCCTGCTCTCTCTCCATGTGGCTCTGGTGTTTCACCAACCTGGGACTGGAGAGCCCATCAAATGGAGGATGCCTTCAAAGAGAGAACTGCCCTCTGTTTGAGGACACGTGGCCACCCCTTGAACAGCACCCTCAACCTGCAGGAAACAGGTGCAGCTTCTCAAGTATGGAAGTAGATATTCTTATTTTTCTGCGTGCCTGCAGATCAAGATGCGACTAAAAGCACAGAAGCAGGGCTCAATAATAATTAAAAAGCTAGCAACTCTGAAAATAACAACCGCACCTTAATTATGTGGGCTTCCGCCAGCTCTTGTTCCAAGTCCTGCTTGTGGAATGCAGGAAAACAAGTCTGAGCTACCTTTCTCTGCTTGGAGCCCCCAGCTGTCTGGAAAATATAACGGGAGTCTTCTTGCATCCTGGGAAAAGCGGAATCTCTTACCCAAGGAAGCCTCCTTTTGGGGAGATGCATTAAGGGAATTGTTCTGAGAGCCTTGTCTCAGCGCTGCCAACATTCAGGTTGACTGTTTACAGAGCTTTGCTTCAGCTTTGCTTTTGCCCTTTCCCGGTCTAAGGACAGGGCATTGAGAGCTATTGGCATGACACTCTGTTCTCCCCGGTCCCCGGAGAATAAACATCGCCAGAACTCCTTAAAACAGAAGCCGTCATCTGCTCTTTTTGGAACGGCACCTGGGAATTAACTGAAGGATAAAGGCTCTAGCCAGTGCTTTTCTTTTATTTAAACTACATTGTGTCCAAGAAAGAGACAGTATGCAAGATTTTTTTTAAAAAAAAGCTACAGCGTCGACAGCAAAGAAATAAAGGTGAGTGAGCTAAGAGCTGATTCAACGATGGCGCTTACACAGCAAACAAATGGTTTGCTCCCTCACTCTGTTAATCTGTAAACTATTGCATGTTCAAAAACAGTGTACTCTAGCAACTTATCTGCGGAATGTGCAGTTAGGCATTTAACTTGGAGTTAATGGGATATTCCATGGGATATTCACATCTGCTTGAGCAGCTTAGAATTCCCCCTTTGGAATCAGGACGTTCGAGTGTACCCTCATTTCTACCTCTTTAGGGAGTATGGCAAAGGGGTTGAACCTCTTTCGGGGGCCGCACTGCAGTGGTGGGCAGGACCAGAGGCAAAAGGGACAGGGCCCCAAATACCAGGATATTTTAGTGTAAGCCTCTTGCTGCTGGCAACGAAGCCTTAGGAGAGGCATTTTAACCTTTTAGAATGGGGGGGGGGATTGCACAAAAGTTGGAAAACCACCAAACAGTCGGTGGTTGGGGGAAAGCGGGTGGGGTCAGAGGAAGGGGTGGGGCCCTCTTGGGAACCCAGGAGGGCCAGATTTGGCCCCTGTGGGCTGATGGTTCTGCACTCCTGTGATATGGAATAATTGCAGGCATAAACTCCATAGCTGAAAAACCCTAGTGGAAAATGCATGTGGACTCTGGAAGTGAAACTGGCAATACAGTGGGAGGCAGGAAATCTCTCCGGCGTTCCCATGTGGATAGAGTAGAAACCCCCCAATGGATGATTTAATCATGTGTTAGGCCCCAGTGCAGGCTGGAGATCACAGGAGTCGTAGTCCAACACATCTTGTCAGATTTCAATCATCCTTTCCCTTTGCAATCAACGCCACAACAGACAAAGCTTCAGGCTGAAATGACTTTATTTGGCTAGAGCCTAGTCTCTCTACAAATGCAGACTCAAGGAAAACTCTCAGGCTGCCCCCAGGCTCTAAACAACTAATCAACCATCTCTAAGCAGAGGAGACAAACCAGAGGGAGAGAAAGTTGCCAGCCACTTGGGAGTATGAACCTCCCAGCCAAGCTAGCTTTGCAGGGATGCCCCTCCCTTAGGGCGGCTCCCTCCTCCGTTGGCTTCCAAGAGTAGCTCTTTGGGAGGAGAGTCTGAGCCCTGCCCCTAACTTTTCCCGCTTTGCTCTGTGTTGTGCCCTAGCATCTCTCCAGTCACACCCCTCTTCCTCCTCCTCGGAAACTTGCATTCTCATGGTGGAGGAAGGGGGCAGGGACTCAGCCTGGGCCATCTGTGGGTCAAGGTCTTGGGAGGACTCTCTTCCAGCGTTTTGGCTCACTAGGGAGGGTCCCTCCCCCGGCCTCTGATCTAGCTGCTGCTCCACCCCTGATTCAGAATTGGAGCTGTCAGACATTTCAAGGCGCTTAGTCTCATCCCGGACGCATCTGGGAGGTTGGGAAAGGCTAAGTGACAGGGTGGAGAATCTCAGCCCCGGGGCCCCAAAATCTGGCCCAACTCAGGTCACAGTATCTGGCCTACCTCGGGACTCAGTCCAGCCCTCCAGGATTCCCCAAGTGGCCACATCGCCATCCCCCATCCTGCCCCCTTTCCCCCAACCACCAATCCTTTGGTGGTTTCCTGGCTTTTGCACAGTTTCACCCCATTCTAAAAGGTTGAAATGCCTCTTCTAAGGATTAGTGACAGACAGGAAGAGCTTTTAAGCTAAATATGCTAGTAATTTTGGCCCTGCCCCTTCTGCCTTTGGCCCCACCCACATGTGGAATGCCGCCCCCGAGAGCTTCTCTGGAATGGAATTTGGCCCTTGGGCTGAAAGAGGTTCAACACCCCTGCTGCTTAAGATTTGGCACTGGCTTTCCAGGGTCTCGAATGGGTCCCGGCCATACCTGGAGATGCCGGGGATCGAACCTCAGACCTTCTGCATGCAAAACTGGCTCTGTCACTATTCTCCACGGTGAAGTCTGTTATTCCAAAGCCACCCTTCTGTGATATTCAGGCCTGTTCGTTTTTAATATGACCAGATTACTCATCCAACTCATTTCCTCGGAACGAATGCAGCCTGGGGGAGGAGAGGAAGATTTCCCACTCCTGACATAGACAGCTGCAGAGAAAGACATTTCAACAACCGTCTCATTCAACACAAATCTGCCTGAGTATTAAGATTCTGCTCAAAGGCCCTTTGGGCCCCTGGGTCCTGTGTGGTGAAGTTGGGGTGTCACCTGGGGTACAGCATTTTCTGTTGTGGCTCCCCACAACTGTATCTCTTCCCCCGCGGAGAAGCTCGCTCAGTGGCATCTGTTATCTTTTCAAGTCAAGCCTCTTGTTTAACAAAAATCACCCATGCTTTTCAGAAGGTGTAGTTTGCTGTGTTTTTATTCGGTTATATTGTATAAGTATGGATTCAATTCTGTATAATCCCCACCCACTAACTCACCCACCCACCCAGAAATGCTTCATGTAAAGCACTTTGGGGGGGTCATTTATGAACATTTATTAATTGACAATATTTATATACTTCAGGAAGTTATATGCCAGTGTTCCAGTAAACGAATGCTTTCAATATATAAATAGATGATTAAAAGGCCAGGAAATAAAACGGATTTTGCCTATCGTCAGAATGATATCATGCAAACCTTCCTACCTAGTCTTGTAAAGGCCTGTTATTATTTTGATATTATTATTATCATCATCAATATTTATATACCACTTCTCAATGAAAAAATCTCAAAGTAGTTAACAATGGAATACAAAATGTTGTCATTAATAATAATGATAATGAAAAAAATGCACACATTATAGTAAAAGTAGACAGGCTTTTTCAGGGTCTTGGTTCATTATGTATCTTCTGCTTAATTTAACTCCTGGTTCTTCTAACTTTTTGATTTTGTTGTAAAATTGTTTTTTTAAAGGCTGTGTTTTGTATTATTTTGATTTTGATGTAAGTTGTCCTGTGTGCGCTTGTAAAAAATGAAGGATGCAAATGGTATTCTTGATTGCATCTTAAAATATTTCTTCCCACCTTTAAAAAGTGGAGAGAATAAACCCTGATGCATTGGTTCAAGATGGACCGAACCCAAAGACAAAATTTCAAAGTCCAGCTAAGCGGCCCCTGAAATCATCCAGTTGACATAACTGCCTGTGTCCTCTGTTGTTTTATCACATGTTGCTGGGAAGAGGATCACAGATACCAGGAGCGGTGGAGAATTAACTGCTCGGAAAGGCCGCGGCACATCAACAAAGCTGTCTTTACCAGTGGATCCTTTTGCCTTTGATGGCATCTATAACACAGGAAGAGATCCATAAGGTAAGGAGAGTGAGCGAGCAAAAACAACGACCCTGCAAGGGGGAGGCGGGAGGGTTTGTGTACAGGCTTGTGCTAGAAAGTTGCTTTGAAGTAGCAAATAGGTTTTCCCACCCATCCTCACAATTGGATTTAGTAATGATTTGTTGGAGTCTGACCTGTTTTCTGCATCCCTGCTGATATATAGATATTTGGCTGGGACAGCAAACATCTCAGGTGGCTCTTGGAATTCGAATACCCCTTCTCATTATCTTTATTTTCTCCTGGTTCTTTTCTTTATCTGTTGCCTTTTCTAAATCCAAAATCTGCCCGTCTGTCCATCAAGAGATAAGTTCCTTGGGTTCTATACTGGGCAATGTGTCAGCCAGAATGAAAAGGTTGTGTCACTGAGTATGTTGTCGGTCCGTTGGTCTCATGCAGGACGATATAAAGCAACGTTGCCGTCATTTTGAATAGCTGCAAAAAAACCCTTTGAATAGTTAAAGGCACAATCCTATGCACATTTAGACAGAGAAAGTCCTATATCTACCAGCATTCCCCAGCCACTCACCTTTTCTCTAAGATAAACAGTCCCAGACGTCATAACTTTTCCTCAGATGGGAGTTGCTCCAGCCTCTTGATCATTTTAGGATGGAATCCTATGCATGTTTAGATAGAAAAAGTCCTACATGCCAGCTGGTAAATGCTGGGAGTTGTAGGACTTTTTTCGTCTAAATATGCGTAGGATTGAACCCTAAATTACAAAGAGTAGAACTTCTAAACCTCTGAATAAGAACTGTTGTGTACCATCGTCACAAACCCATATGGGTATTACAATCCAAAGGAAGACTGAGATTCTCAGCTATCAGGAGACTTTTTTCCCCTCATTAAATTTTATTTTATTTTGAAATGAAGTTAACAAAATAAAGGCAATAACAGAAGAACATACATAACTGTATAACAAGATCACTAAAGAAACAAATTCACTAATTATAATTTTTAGTCCATAGCCAAACATCTTCAGGAAAATGGCCTGCAGTCAGGAGACTTCTTATATTATGATTTTTAGTATTAAAAAAAGGAATTTCTACAAGAATAAAAAAGCGCCATTATCATAGAAAATGCATATTTATACACAGCATTAAAAGAAACCCTAACACAATATTCTTGTCAAACCACCTTCCATATTCCAACTGCAAACATTCCTAGAAACTGAAAACTAAGTTAGGAGAATATTTTGCACTCCATTATCAGATAATCTGTAGATTGGATTAATATTGCTGGTTAATTTGTGTTTTGTTGTTTTTATTGTTATACTCACTGTTTGGATGCCATTGTATTTTATGTTCACCTCTTTGATACTTCTGTGGAAAGCAGTATATAAATTTTAATTAATAATCTGGCCTGTTGTGACGAGGCACCACCCTCAGACCAACCTCCTCCCATTTATTTAAAATATTTTTTGGCTGCCTTTCAGGGCAGAAGTCCTCCCACAGAAGGGTACAGAAATAGAACATGTAAAAATGGTACGATATTAGGAGTGATTAAAAACGCAATAAAGCCAGCAACAAAACCCAACAACAAAAGCCAGCAACAGCAGCAATCATATTAGGAGAAGGCCAGAGGAAAATCATGTTTTTTCAAGGCCTTCTTAAAAGCCTGCAATGATAGAGCATGATGGGCTCCCGATGACAACTTATTCCAGAGGTGTGCGGCCACCGCAGAGAAGGCCCCCTGACATGTGGAAACCCACCTCACTGCTCTCCCAGGTGGTCAAACGAGAAGAGCTGCTCTTGCTGATTTTCCCCAGGCTAGCACCCTCCCGATGGGTTGGACTACAACACCCGTCATCCCCAGCCAGCGCGGCTCAGGCCTGGTGTCTCCTCGACCTTGCCCTCTGCATGGAAGCTGGGGCCGTGATGAAGCCCACCCTTTCTTCCAGTTTCGCCGAGATGGATTCCTCGTCCTCGAACAGTTTCTCAGTGCCGAAGAGTGTGATGCTCTGAGGGCCCGGATCCAGAAGATCGTAGCCGGTATGGACGTGCCTCCGCACTGCCGCACGGAGTTTTCGACCAAGGAGGAAGAGCAGCTACAGGCACAGGTAGAGAGACTGATGGAGACACCCCACGGAAACACAACCAGTGCGGTACACTATTTAGACCAGGGATGTTGAACCCGAGGCCTGCAGGCCAAATCCATGCCTCCGAGATTCCTCCAGAAGGCCCCTTCCCTTCCCGTGACCCCACCCCTTCTTCCAACCGCCAATGACCTGGTGGCGTCCCCGCTTTTGTGCAGTTTTTTCCTCATTCGAACCATTGCTGGCAGCAGGAGCACTAAGCTAAAATGGCCTGGTATTTTTGACCCTGCGCTGTTTTGCCTTTGGCCCCACCCCTTTTGCCTTTAGCCCCACCCACCACAGGAATGTGGCCCCCAAGAGCTTCTCCAAAATGGAATTCAGCCCTTGAACTGAAAAAAGTTCAACACCCCTGACGTAAACACAATCGGCACCAAATGCCCCCCACCCCGATGCACAAATCTATCTCTACGGCGCTTTTGTAGTTTTAATTTTAAGGAATCTTTATTTTCCTCGGAAGTTATGCTCATCGTTCTTTCCTTTTAACCACGCTGGCTGCCTCTTTGGGGAAAAAGATGCAGGTATACCCTTTTACAATGCACACACGATCAGAACCCCTTTACTGCAGAGTAATTCAGAATCACTGCCGCCCCTCCACTCCTGTCTCCTTAGGCATTCATGTAGAGCAGGGGTGGGGAACCTTTTCAGCCCGAGGGCCACACTGCAAAATGAGAAAGGCCTCGGGGGCCGCATTGCATCTGTGGGTGGGGCCAGATGGGATTATTACCATTTTAAGCCTACTTAGGAGTAAGCAGGGCAACGCTTCTGCATGTCTAGTCAGAAGTTAGCAGGATGGAATCACTCAGCAGCACTTTCACATAGCATCCCAAATACCAAGCTTTTGCGTCTTCTCACAAGCAAGCAGCTTTCCTGCCTGCGCAATGCACAACTCAAAAACTTTACAACTGCTTGATTCTTTGCAGGGTAGTTCTATTTCCTTTAAATACCCTCCCGATAATCGGAGATAACAGAAAAAGAAGCTGGAGCTGGGAGGTTCTCCATCCTTGATGTAGAGCCAGTATTGGCGTAGCAGTTAGCGTGTCAGACAAAGAATAGGGGAGTCCTGGGTTCAAATCCCTCACTCAGCCACGAAACTTGCTGGGTGATTGTCAGCTGCTTGCTATTGCTCAGCCAAACCCTACCTCACAGGATTGTTGTGAGAGAACCATGTATACTCTCCTGAGGTTCTTGAAGTGAGGAGGGGGGAATAACAATTAAATGAATAATATGTGCTTTAAATTATTGGAGTAAAATCAGTATATATTTTTAAATTATTATTAAAGTCAACCTCAGATTCCAGAAACATTTCTGGAACAGAGGGATAGCTGTGTTAGTCTGTGGCAGTGAAAACAACAAAAGGGGTCTTTGTTGTTTTAGAAACATTTTCTATCTAATTGAAGAACAGTTCAGTGTGGATTCCGGTGTGTTTATAAATGGCAGCCATTTATCAAATGCCAGAATAGGTGGGCCTATCCCATTCCTCCTCGGGACACAGCCTGTTATTTTATCCACTCCTGCTACTTAGAGGACTTTGATAAGCTTAGAAAGGGACATTATTCTTAACCTTTTGGGGAGCTAAGCAGTCTCAAAGAAAAGGAACTTTGTTACCCCAATTATTTCGTAGGATTGTGCATGGGTCCAAATTGTCCACAACCCTGTGGTTTGATGTACTGCAAGGCGAAAAGAGTTGAGCGCAAGCAAACATGAGAAGGATTTGCCTGAGATGCACCCAGGAGTATATCCTGGCCTAGGTAAATAAGAAATTAGTATTAAGAACATACGAAGAGCCCTGCTGGATCAGACCAAGGGCACACCTCGTCTAGCTTCTGTTCACACAGGGGCCAACCAGCTGCCCATGGGGAACCCACAGGTAGGACACGAGTGCAACAGCACCCTCCCACCCATGTTCCCCAGCAACTGGTGTACATAGGCACACTGCCTCTGGTACTGGAGGTGGCACATAGCTATCAGGACTAGTAGCCATTCGTAATCTCAGCGGGTTTGTCCAACCCCCTTTTAAAGCCATCCAAACTGGCGGCCATCACTACATCCTGTGGTAGCGAATTCCATTGCTTAACTCTGCACTGTGTGAAGGATCACTTCCTTTGATCTGTCCTGAATCTCCCACCATTCAGCTCCATGGGACGACCCCTTTGGGTTCCAGTATTATACGAGGGGGAGAACAAATGTCTCCCCCTCCACTTTCTCCACACCGGGCATCATTTTGTACACCTCTATCATGTCTCCCCTCACTGGCCCTTTTTCTAAGCGAAACACCGCTCTTTCCCAGCATCTTGTTTCTATTTTGTATTATGCTCATTTGTGTCATGAAAAGAAGTCTTAGCAACTTGGTAAAGAACGCTGAATGAGTTTCTTTGTAGTAGCAGTAATAATAGTAACCACACCTAGAGTACCAATTAAAACTTTATATACACACACACACACGCACACACGAGGACTACCCATTCCAAATATTGCAACCTACCATGCATCCTGGGAGCCATAGGATAGAGTTTTGGGTGGGTGGAGTTTTGGAGGGCCCTTGGCTATCTGGGGGCCCCTCCTATTTGGGTGCACCTCCTTTCATTCGTAATCACAAGCAGTCCGTGACATGTCAAATATTGCAGACTGATGCCTCTGACCTCTTCTATTCAGGGCCTTTTGGCCCAACCTGGTGAACTTCAGATGTGTCCGACTGCAACTCCCATCATTCCCATGTAGGCTGGGGATGATGGAAGTTGAAGTTGAACACATCCAGAAGGCACCAGGTTGGGGGAAACTGCTCATATTTTGAAGTGGGCTCTGGTCTAGTTTGTGACAGGTTGTGCCCCAACAAAGCTGTTAGTACTCATGAAGGTGCCACAAGACTTCATCTTCATTAAGATGCTTTTCAAAAAAAATTACTTTGGCCTCCAACAGGGCAGCGCAGAATACTTCCTTACCAGTGGAGACAAGATCAGGTTCTTTTTTGAAAAAGGTGTTTTCAACGAGAAAGGTAATTGTTTTTCAATTCAGCATTGGAAATACGCCCAGAGGTGGAAATTGCTGCCAAAAGATTACTTTAGAAGCCACTCGCTCTGTTTATGACCGCTGCAGTGTTTGGGTATGCAAAGTGCCTTTGAATCGTTATCTCGCTCAGCCTGACGACACATCCGTGCAGGGGGCGGGAGGTTTATTAATATTCCCATTGTACAGATCGAAACCAGACAGAATGATTTCACTTAGGCCACCCAGGGACTCAATATATGAGCTGGGAGTTTGGTTTTCCAAGGTTGAAATCCAACCCCCCATCCAATGAATTACATACAGCAGCCTTCTCCAACCTGGGGCCCTCCAGCGCTGTTGGACTACAGCGCCCATCATTCCCAGCTGGCATGCCAGCTGGGAATGATGGGAGCTGTAGTCCAACAGCGCTGGAGGGCCCTGGGTTGGAGAAGGCTGAAATGCAGAGTGGACAAGGTTGAGATGTTTCATTTTTTAAGACCCCAAATACACATTGAGAATGCTCATGTCACAGGGGTGCCACCCACTGTCAGCTGGGAATTGGGTGATTGGCCAGGTTCTGTGTGAGAGACAGGCCTGGGACAAAGGATGTCAGAGAAATCTGGAACGGATTCAAATGAATTTGGATTTCCAGGAATCCAACCTTGCAGATTCCTTAGCAGACCGGCTTTTCCTAAGTCACACGGATTCTGTGGACTTACAGACTGTGTTTTTTGGGTTTTTTTTTACTTTTGATGGGGATTTGCAGAAATTCACACTTGCGCTAATGCGCATTAGCAAGTGGAACGAAATTCTCATGCGTCCCTAAAACTATATCCGAATCTGTCAATGAGCAGATGACAGAATGGAAGACCCCTGACAATCCACGAAACAGAGGCAGAACAGATGTAACAACTTCATACATCCCCTACCTGGGACCTAGCCCAGGATGAGAACCAGGTTGGGGGGAAGATGTGGGTGGGTCCCATTGAGTCTGAGTCAGGGGGAAAGAATATAGTGGATAGGTTAAAATCTTCTGTCCAGCAAGAGGAGGAATGAGCCCACCTTTCTTTAGTGGTAGTAGCATTTCTTTTTTAATTATATTTTAACCCGCCCAGTCACCAACGTTCTCTGGTCGGATTGCACACCGTTATAGAAGTACAAATAGTACTTGTATGTCGCTAAATATAATAAGCTGTTATTAGCCCTACTTTACTCTTATCAGCTGTAATTTACCGTGATTGGCCTTTATTAGTATAAAGAACAGTCCATCCGATAGATGAGTTTGTTCCTTCTCTCTTGGCTCAGTGGCAGAGCCCCTGCTTTGTAGGCAGAAGGTCCCAGGTTCAATCCCCGACGTCTCCAGGAAGGGCTAGGAAAGAATCCTGCCTGAAAGCCTGGAGAGCCGCAGCTGCCAGTCAATGTCGACAGTACTGGGCTAGATGGTCCCAGGGTCTGAGTCCGTATAAGGCAGCCTTCAATTTTAGATCTAATCTCTAGCGACTTCCACGTCCCAGGTTGACATTGCAGTCATATTCGAACAGATCTGTTTTGTGATTTTTTTTCAATCCAGTATATTTTGTTTCCTAGGGGATTTTCTTGTTCCAAAGGAAAAAGCCATTTGCAAAATTGGTCATGGTAAGTATGAACGACAACAGGGTGACTTAACGTAGGGGCTGCTGGGGTGTCCATTTTTCCATGATGGGGTTACTGTGTGTTGCAAAGGAATTACTGGTCTGAGCTGAACTTCTGGGAATGGTGTGTCTCACTCTGAAATGGAATCTCATGAATTTCAAGCTAGGACCCTAAGCACGCTTATGCAGTAATAAAAAGGTAAAGGTGTCCCCAACCAGTCGTGTCCGACTCTAGGGTGCGGTGCTCATCCCCGTTTCTAAGCCGAAGAGCCAGCACTGTCCGAAGACGTTTCTGTGGTCATGTGGCCGGCATGACTGAACACCGAGGTGCACGGAACGCTGTTACCTTTCCCGCCGAGGCGGTACCTATTTATCTACTTGCAATTTCTTGCTTTTGAACTGCTAGGTTGGCAGAAGCTGGGACTGAAGACGGGAGCTCATTCCATCACGCAGCACTTGGGTCTCGAACTGCTGTCCTGCCGACCTTCCAGTCTGCAGTTCAGCGTCTTAACCACTAAGCCACCGCGGCCCCTATGCAGTAATAGGTTCCACTGAATTCAATGGGATTTCTTTCTGAGTAAATGTGTATAGCGGGGATGCGGGACTCTTGGCCCACAGGCTTAATGTGGCACGCAGAGGTTATACATCTGGCCTACTGAGCCTCTTTGATTTCCAGATTCCCTGGAGGACCCCCCTCTGTTATCTCCAGTCTCAGACTGGAGATGACAGTGGGTACATGGCTGGCCAAGTCGCTTTGTGCTGCTCCCACATGGGGATGATACACAAAGCCAGGGACAAAGCTGGGCTACTAGTCTTGATGGCTCTGTGCTACCTCCAGAACCAGAGGCAGTGAGCCTGTGTACACCAGTTGCTGGGGAACGTGGGCAGGAGGGTGCTGTTGCACTCCTGTCCTGCTTGTGGGTTCCTGGTCGACAGCTGGTTGGCCACTGTGTGAACAGAAAGCTGGACTAGATGGGCGCTTGGTTTGATCCAGCAGGGCTCTTCTGATGTTCTTATGACTTTCTCCATGCCAAGTGAAGCACAGAACTCTGGCCTCCTCTCAGCACAGACAAAACAAATGGCAGAGAGGTATATGCCATCAGTGGGCGTGGCCACACCCTCTGATGTCATCCAGCCCACCTCGGGTCTGGGGGAGAGCAATTCGGCCCTGCGCCCCATTCTGGTTTTGCACTGAGGTTTTCAGTGCCTGGGGTTCAGCCTCCTTTTTCTTCTTCCTTTTTGCAGCATTACATGCCTATGATCCCATCTTCAAGCGAGTCACTCACGCCCCCCAAGTGCAGGTGAGCAAACCCTGCCCGTTTCTGCCTCTTGGTTAAGATTCGTGATTCGCTACAGCTGGTGTCGGTCAGCATTCCACTGTTTCCCCAGTGTCTCTAGATGTTAGATCCCGGAGGCAGGGGTGGATGCATCTTGATCTCGCTAGGACTAGGTAGAAAATTAACACCTCCTATAATTCTGGACTCTTTCACAGGAACTGGCAAGAAAAATTGGCCTTGAGTGTCCTGTGGTGGTACAGAGCATGTACATCTTCAAAGTACAGTAACCTCAACCTTAACTCTAAAAAAAATAGCATAATTTTAATCTGGTGTTTTAATCTTTTTATCCTTGTACTGTTTTATCTCTTGTGTTCACCGCTCTGAAATCTGTTCTAGATATGGAGCGGTATATAAATATTGTAAATAAAATTTTGTAAAATATTGTAAAATTCCATAAAATAATTTATTGCACGGGGCTTTGGGCTTTTTTCACCCCAATTAAATGTTCTTGTTTCTTTTTCTTTTATAGCAACCTGGCATCGGCGGTGAAGGTGAGAGTCGTACCATGGCTGTGCTGCAATGCAGGGGTGTGGAGCCTTAGGGCTGGCGGCCAGTTCTGGCCTCCAGGATTTCCCAGATGGCCACGCCCCCTTGCCCAGCCCAGCCCACACCCCCTTCCCCCAACCAGCAATCATTTGGTGATTTCCCAGCCTTTGAATGGTTTTCCCCCCATTATAAAAGCTTGAAATGCCTCTTCCACGGCTTGTTATTGGAATTAAGAGCCTTAAGCTAAAATATGCTGATAATTTGGCATTTTGGCCCCTCCCCCTTTGCCATTGGTCCTGCCCACCGCTGGAATGCGGCCCCTGAGAGCTTCCCTGAAATTGGATTGGGCCCTGGGGCACCCCTGCTCTAATGAATACCTGGTGTTGGTGATCACTGCAGCTTCGATTTCGTCTACACGTTATGCAGAACAAGGTGGCAGAATCCTGGACTGTATCAGTTCAGAATGAGGGGTGGGGGGCAGGTGTATATCGTATTTTTGAATACGATATACACCTGTATATAGGTGTAAAGTAAAACTAGCAAGTCAGGGAGAGGGCAACACCTGACATTTGTCCCCTGGAAACTCGATGCTCGGCTGTGGAAGGTCATCTGCGAAGCATTTCACAGGTAACAACACACCTCGGAATGAAACTTGACACACAGTTACATAAACCCTAAGATTGCGTGGATGGGAGGGGGGAGTGTAGAGACCTAAATTAAAGCAACGTCTTAGTAGTCCTTTATGAGCCCGTGTCAAACACTGAAGTGGAGGATGCAACTGACAAATTCTTTGACCAGCAGGGAATATGGCTCTGCTGGGCTAAAGGACATTGGGTGTAGAGAGGATGAAACTGACAAGGATATTTACATGAGGGGAATATGCCTCTGCAGGGGCTACATAGTGGACAGGCGGGCTTGCGATTGTGCACACTTGTGCAAAATTGCCAATTAAAAACATTTTTTTAAAAAAATTACGACCCCACTTGAGCACATTTCAAGATCTTCCTCCCCTGCAAAAATTCCAGTTTGCACAAATTACCATTTGCAAATGATGGAACCTGGAAAAAAATGTGCAAAAAATGTCCAGAATGGGGGGGGGGGGACCTGTTACGGTCCGCTGTTGTTTACTGCAGTGGAAACACTGTGGAATCCTGTCAGGCTTAAATGGAACAGAATTCCCAGTATCGCACATCCCTAAATCTATACAGCTTGAAGCCAGGAGAGATTAGTCAGCCGAGGGACAGAGTTATATGCCTGCCCCCAGTCCCTTGATATGGGGCAGGCCCCCCCCCAGGGGCATGGAACACACACACCCCTCCCTCAGGGACCCGTAGGGGCGCACTGGGGAAGGTGCTGTGCCTGTGGGCATGGCTTTGCTCAGACGCAGCAAGGACAATGCGTCCAACTCAGACAGCTGCATAAGTTTTCTTGAAGGCTTCACTGTATCAAAACTAAGAGCTATTCCAACCCAGGCAGAGGTGGGCCCATTCGCTAGCACATACATAAATACCTTAGTTTGATCCAAAAAGAATGTTTTAAGGTTCTTATCGAGGATTAGATTATCAGTTCAGGGTCTGTCAACAGCTCTTAACTATAACAGCTAAGAATGGAGCTTCTCTATTTAAAGGCACTTTATCTCTGCGTAATAGTTTCTGGGAGACACACTGCCAGCAAAGGGTTTTACTTTCACACTCTGTTTTCTGGCATGTGGAGAAACATCTGTTTTGGGCCACTGGGATGTTGTACTATATGGACCTCTGTTCTGATCCAGCAGGGCTGTTCTTATAGGCTTAGACTTTGGTTTATCTGGCCAAAGAATTTTGATTTGGGGGAGGGGCACATGGCCTTTGTCATCCTTCCCTCCCACACTTTTGTTTTAATTTATATTAAGAAGAACACCTCTTTTATCACTTGTCATCACTTACAATAGGGGTGTTGAACCTTTTTCAGCCTGAGGGTGAAATTCCCTTGTGGAGAAGCCCTTGGGGGCCACTTTAAGAACATAAGAAGAGCTATGCTGGATCAGATCAAGGGTCCATCTAGTCCAGCATTCTGTTCACACAGTGGCCAACCAACCATTGACCAGGAACCCACAAGAAGGGCATGAGCGCAACAGCACCCTTCCACCCATGTTCCCCAGCCACTGGTGTACCTAGGACCACTGCCTCTGGTTCTGGATGTAGCACATAGCCATCAGGACTAGTAGCCATTGATAGCTTTCTCCTCCAGGAATTTGTCTAACCCCCTTTTAAAGCCATCCAAATTGGTGGCTATCACTACATCCTGTGGTAGCGAATTCCATTGTTTAACTCTGCACTGTGTGAAGAAGTATTTCCTTTTATCTGTTCTGAATCTCCCACCAACCAGCTTCATAGGATAAGCCTGTTGGGTTCTAGTATTTTGAGAGAGGGAGAGAAATGTCTCCCTCTCCACTTTCTCCACACCAGGCATAATTCTGTACACCTCTGTCATGTCTCCCCTGACCCTCCTTTTTTCCAAGCTAAACAATCCCAGCTGTTGTAACCTCCTCTGAGGGGAGATGCTCCAGCCCCTTGATCATTTTAGTTGCCCTTTCCTGCCCTTTTTCCGGTTCTACAATATCTTTTTTTTAAGGTGTGGTGACCAGAACTGTACACAGTACTCCAAGTGTGGTCGCACCATAGATTTGTATTCCTGTGGTGGGCCAAAACCCCTCAGATATTTGAGCTGAAAGTTCTTCCTGCCAGTAGCTGAGCCTTATGAGAGGCATTTCCACCTTTCAAAATGGGGGAAAGAAGTCATGCACAAGCCAAGAAACCACCAAACAATCAGTAGTTGAGGAAAGGGGGTGGGCCAGGGGAATCCCAGATGGCCGGATCTGGCCCATGGGCCAAAGTTTCAACACCCCTTAGGTTACAATCGATGGATATAGGCCAGTGGGCACAGTTACAGAGGTGACTGCTGATAAACTGTTGCACTGCTTTGTATCTAAAATGAACACCCGTACTGTTAGCAATATCCCTTTAGCAGTATCACTGTCAGTGATAACATTACAATCAAGAGAAGGGCAAGGCGATAGACGAGATGCCGAAAGAACAGGATGCAGCGTATGGTTCTTCGGTTGCAAGGGTTTTCAACATTTCTCCCTTCAGGACATCATGGCCTCCTGCCAAGGAATCTCTGCCTGGCTGCCCCAGAACCTGGCAGAGAGGGGTAGCTCAGGGGTAGAGCGTTCAAGGAAAGCCCGGAGCACCAGAGCACAATTTAAAAGCCGCTGTTCTGCGAGCATTGCAGGAGCGTTGAAAGAGTGAGGCAGGGAGACAGTGTAGAAGTCGAGCCACACCATGGTTTGTGTGATGTCTGGACTATGGCGGATAAGGCCATTACTGGCTAGAAGCCATATCGGAGCTGGTGACTGGTGTAGCGGCCACATTTGAATGGTCTTCTTAGCCGCCCCCCAGTTAAGGAGAGTCCAAAAATCCAGGCAGCTGACCTGATCCAGATCAACAAACCAGTTCTAGTGGTTTTCATCTCCAGCGGGAGCAGGTCTTTGGTAAAGCGAATGACTCTTAATCGCCCATTCAAGACCAAGCCACCTCAGTACTTCACCATGCAACAGGGAGCCATATATTGTTGTTGGGGAAATCCATTTCCCCCCATCTACTGTGGGGGTCGCAGCTCAGCTCAGAGGGAACAAGGCATTCTGAGAGGGCTGGAAGAAGCCGTCAACATCCCCGATGATAAAAAAAAAAAAGTGCTGGTGCTGCATCCTAACAAGCCACTACACCAGGGGTGGGCGGCAAGTAGATCTCCAGCTGTTTGGGACTTCAGCTTCCAGCATCCCTGACCATTGGTCATGCTGGCAGAGGCTTCTGGGAGTTGAAGTCCAAAACATCTTGAGATCCACCTTCTATCCACTCCTGCACTACACCACTGGTTGCAATGTCTCGACCATGGAGGGGAAGGCTATCAATGGGTACTGGTTGTACTAGAGGCAGTATGGCTCTCAGTACCCGTTGCTGGGGAACACAAGCAGGATGGTGCTGTTGCACTCATGTCCTGCTTGTAGGCTTCCCATTGGGGCATGGCCAACAGGGGCAGGGGCAAGATAAGGGACGAGGCAGGCCTTTGGTCTGATCCAGCAGGGGTCGTCTTATGTTCTTATGACCAACCCCATTTGACAAACCATTGTTTGCGTGTAGCTGCCAAACCAGGATCTGCAACCGGAGTTTGACTCTGGTTTGCAAACCAACGTTTGGGCAAATTGGGGTTTGGCGTTACATCTGAACCAACAGACCATGGTTTGAGATGTCTCTCTACCTTCAGAGGTGGCTGGCTAGGATTCTTAGGGAAGGTCGGGGAAGAGGAAATTGACCAACCCTTGCATGTTGGCATGGATTACATCATTTTTAAATCCCTGAACAGCACTGAGAAAATGTAATGAGAATGAGAATTATAATAATAATAATTTGTTTACAGTCTAAGCTCCTGTTAGAGCAAACCATGGTTTGGCATTACATCTGTCCTAATGCTGTGTGTTTCTTATCTGTTGCTTTCAGTGACTCCGCATCAGGATGCCACATTTCTGCATACAGATCCTTTGGGCAGGGTTCTGGGTCTCTGGATAGCCCTGGAAAATGCCATGCGAGAGAATGGTTGTTTGTGGTTCATCCCAGGCTCTCACACAAGTAAGAAATTACCAGGGTTTGGGATTTGAAATTAAAATAATTTTGGCTTTCTGCAATCATATTGGCATATTTCTCTTGAAGAAAATGAGGATATCCCAATTTTTTGAGGGATTAACAATATGTTTGTTAAATCAAGTTACCAACATGAGCATGTCCAAGCTCAGTATTTGTTACTGAGTGAGCAGAGGCTGGAAAATGGACTGAAAGGGCATTGCACAGGCAACGAGGCATCAACCCGTTAACAAAATTAGGGAGAGAAGACTCTCACCGAGGGAAACGTCAACATAAGCAATTTAGGATGGAGCGCCTCTCCTGACACGAACCTACCTGTACACTACACTCAACATCTGAGGTCCTTCTCTGGCTGTCTATTCCAAGGGAAGCTCGGAAGACAGCAACAAGGGACAGGGCGTTCTTGGTGGTGGCCCCCCAATTATGGAATGATCTCCTTGACGAGGCCTGCTTGGCGCCAACATTGTTATCTTTTCGGTGCCAGGTTAAGACCTTTCTCTTTTCTTAGGCATGCGGCAGCATATGATAAGTTTTAATCGATCCTGGATTGTCTTATGGTTATGGTTGTTTGCTCGAGATTGCTTGTTTGAAGTTGTTTTAGATATACGTTCTCTTGTGTATATTGTCTCTTGTTAATGTTAATGGCTTTTAATCTTTGTATACTGTATTCTTAAATGTTTTTAATCTTTGTAAACCACCCAGAGAAATGTTAATAATGATGATGATGATGATAATTAAGGCCCTAGCTCAGGAGTGCAGCACCTTCGGCCCACAGGCCAGATCAAGTCTGCCTGAGATCCCAATTCATTTCCTCAGTGCTCCCCAGATGGCCACACCCCCTTCCCCAGCCCCACCCCCTGATGACCAATTGTTCGGTGGTTTCCTGGCATTTGTGCATTCACCCCCCCCCCCAATTCTCAAAGGTTGAAATGCCTCTCTTAAAATTTAGTTACTGGCAGGAAGAGCTTTAAGCTAAAATGTGGTTGAGCTTTTGGCCCCGCCCCTCTTGCCTTTGGCCCCGCCCACCACTGGAATGTGGCCCCCGAGAGCTTCTTTGAAATTGAATTTGGCCTTCAGGTGGAAAGAGGTTCTGCACCCCTGCCATAGCTTCATGAAAGCAAGAGCAAAATTGCCAGGCCCATATGTCCTAGTTAATGCGGCCCGATGCTCTGCCTTCACACCTCACTTGCAGGTGCGTTCCCATCCGTGAAAGGTTCCTCTGCAGCAATCTGAACGTAGGTGGCATTGTGCCCCTTCCTTCCTGACATGCTGTTTTATCTGCCCTGTGGGATTCTAGGTGGGATCGCGCGACGGATGGTCCGAACTCCCCCAGGGACGGTACCATATACCACTTTTGCAGGCTATGAGCGGGAATTTGAGGACAGCCAATTTATTCCTGTCCCTGTTGGGAAAGGTAAAATGGCAGCACAGAAGGCCTAAGAGGGAGATGATATTAATCCAGGGGTGGTGAACCTCTGGCCCACGGGTTGAATCCAGTCTGCCCGGGGTCCTAAATCGGTCCACTGAGGTTTCAACGATGGCCCGACCCCCCTTCCCCTGACACCCCGATAAAAGGGTGGTTTATCTGGCTTTTGTGCAGTTTTCTCCCCCCGTTCTATAAGAGTGGAATGCCTCTCCTAAGGCTGAGTTCCTGGCAGCAAGCGCTTGAAGCTCAAGTAGGCTGATATTTTTAGTCCGCCCTCTGTTGCCTTCTGGAATGTGGCCCCCGAGAGCGTCTCCGAAACGTAATGCAGCCCTCGGGGCTCAGTGCTCCTGGCGCAGAGAGTCTGTGTTAAAACACCCCTTTGAAGGGTGCGGACGGAACATCTGGCTAGCTGCTGCGTGTCAGAGTAGACCCAGCAGGCTACGTTGATCGTCTGGGGCACCGTCTTACGTCGCCTGTGTTCTGCCCTCGTCTCTCAATAAGATGGTGTTTCTGTGTTTAATCGCAAATAGGCGGGATGGTACTTATTCACGGCGAGGTCGTCCACAAAAGCGAACCCAACTACTCGCAAAAGTCCCGCCACGCCTATACCTTCCACCTGATGGAGGCCAAGGACACCACCTGGAGCACAGAAAACTGGTAGGACGAATGAGGCCCATTTGGGAGCGGTTTCTGACGCAGAAGGAACCACAGTGACCCATCGGCTGTGATCGGCCAAGGAGTCCCCAGCCCCACCCCCACCCCCTGGCTTTATTAACTTGAATGTGAGGCTGAAAACATCAGAACATTCAAAGAGCCCTGCTGGATCAGACCCAGGGTCCATCTAGTCCATTATTCGGTTCCCACAGTGGCCAATCAGCTGCCCACGGGAAAGCCACAGGCAGGACATGAGTGCAACAGCATAACCCTCCTACCCATGTTCCCCATGGGTACAGATACTGCCCCTGATACTGGAGGTAGCACACAGCCATCAGAACTAGTAGCCATTGATAGCTTTCTCCGCCAGGAATGTGTCCAGTCCCCTTTTAAAGCCCTCCAAATGGGTGGCCATCACTACGTCCTGTGGTAGCGAGTTCCATAGTTTGACCCTGTGCAGTGTGAAGAATTCCCTCCTTTTATCATCAACAGCTGGGAAACCACCAAATGATTGGCGTTTGGGGGAATGGAGAAGTGCCCATCCCTGGAGGGCTGAATTTGGGCCCCATATGGGCCTGGGATTCTTCCACCCTGAATTAAAAGCTTCCATCAGACCACTGAATTCCTACAGAAGCTGTGACCTAGGCAGTAGAGGCTGGTGGCTCCAATTTCAGTGGGGCTACGCATCCATTCTGGGTTTCAGTCAGAACCAGCCAGAACTCTAAAGGAGCTCTCCAAGGTGCTTAACCCTAGCCCCAAAATAGGTTCAGCACTTGCATAGCTCCTTTAGAGTTCTGGCTGGTTCTGACTGAAACACAGAATGGAGCTAGCTAATCCAGTAGGATACAACATGCTAACGGTTCCCTTTCCTTTCTCTTTCATCTTCCAGGCTTCAGCCAACTCCTGCTTTACCTTTCCCACCTCTGTACACACACCACTAACTGGAGTCTTTGGCGTTCGACTGGTTGGTTGATTATCGCACGTCTTGGGAGCTGCTGCCCTCTGTTATGGTCTTTGGATCCAAGTTTCTAGTCCTGGAGTTTCTGATTTCAACATTGTTTCATCTTTGACTTGGAAGAATCTGCTTTGAGGGGATGAGAGGACAACAACCAGTGTAGTGTAGTGGTTAGTGTTGAACTGTGACTGAGAAGATCTGAGTTCGAACCACCACTCAGCCGTGAAGCTCCCTGGTTGAACTTGGGCAAACCACCTCCCAAGGATGTTGTGCAGATAAAAAGGGGAATGGAGCTCCTTACAGCAGGGGTCCCCACTCTTTTTGAGTCAGTGGGCACATTTGGAGTTTTGACAGGGTGTCATGGATGCTGTCACAAAATGGCTGTCATGGGGGAGGGTCTTGCCCATTCATAAAATGGCTGCCAAGGTTGGCACGGCTGGTCGCAAAACACTCATTTCCCACAAAGCAAAGTGGCAAGACTCAAGAAAAGTAATTTGCCCAAGAACCGAAGTACAAGGCAGAGCTTAGATCCCACCTCTGCTTCATATTTAGTGCCTCTGTTTCCTCACCGCCCCCCACCCCATGATTTAAATGTAAAGGGAAGTGTATATGCCTGAGCTGTCATGTTCTAATACTTACAAGTACTCTAATTAAAAATAATCCAAGGGAAGCTTTGAGTTTGTGTGAACTTTTAAACTACACAAAATGTGCTTTATAGATCCCCCCGCCCCCAATATTGCAGTCAGATATTTACTTTTGGATATTGGTGAAAAAGTACACACACTTTCAGAGGTATTTATATGGCATGTAATGTTAACACGGTGATTTTGTTTTTTAAAAGTTTAGTTTTCTAAATAGAAGTCAGACATGCCAAATCAGTTCCCAGCGGGTTTAGGGCATGGGAGAATTTTCTGGAAATTCCACATGACTGCATGTTGGTAGCGGCCATATCATTGCTAGCCCAAAACATTTTGGAGCGTGGGGATAGTGGAACAGTGCCCCAAACCTCAGTAATCCAAGTTACCTAAAGGATCATCTCCTTCCATACATACTTGCCTTGATCCTAAGATCACCAGAGGCCCTCCTCTGGGTGCCCCCGCTGAATGAGGTGAGGCAGGTAACTCATAAGGAGAGGGCCTTATCAGTGATGGCACCCTGGTTGTGAAGGCCCTCCCCAGAGAGACTTGCCTGGTGCCTACATTGTGGGTTTTTTTGACACCAAGTAAATGCCTGTAGTTTTTAAACTTTAAAAAATATATATATATATATTATGTCTTATTGTGTTGCATATTTATGATTTTAACTTTTGTGAACTGCCCAGAGGGCTTCAGCTGTTGTGCGGCATGAAAATGTAATGAACGTAATCTATATGGGGGTGCGATCTACTTGGCATTTATTGCTGTCAGCTCCCTGAGCGTCACTTCCTAGTAGAAAGGCAGGTCATAAAATAATGAAATAAACAGGGAAAATGGAAATGGGGGGATGTGGGGAATGTTCCAAGGCTGACCCTCCCGATGTTTTGGCCGACAGCTCCCATGATCCCTCGCCATTGACCAGGCTGCCTAGGGCTGATAGGAGTTGTTGGCCAAAACATCTGGACTATGCAGCTGGAGCGATTTCAAAAGCGAACTTAGAAACGACAACTGACAGATGTGTTTGCATTTCAGTTTTAAATATTAATTTGATGAGAGCAATCATTCTGACATTATTTGTTTCACATCTCACAGCCACGGTATCACTTTGCACCACACTGACTCAGATGAGCCATCGAAGCACAGATATTTAGGTCCCCTGTCACTATCTACCAAAGGGCACTGTTATATTCCCGCTAAAGTTTCCTAAGCCATCAATAGTACTTGGAGGTAGAGAGGCAAAAGTAAATTGTCCACTTGGCTTGTGTAGGCTTCCAAAAGGGAAACCAAGCTAATAGATGCCAAAATCCAGGAATAGCTGGCATTAAGATCCACAGTGCTGTCGAAGATCAGGATTACAGCCACGGTGATGATCTGCGCAAATATGGACGTCATTGTGCCTTCAAATGTTTTCTTGGTCCCTGGCCATTTGATTTCCCCCAGTGTGCTACCAAAAATCGAGGCTACCGCGTCCCCAACCCCTACGGCCAGAACGCCTGAGTAGGGAGCCAAAGCTCCTGCCCCAGCCAAGGTACCTTTGGGGGCACAAGGTCTGGGGAACAGCCACACCGGGAGGGACATGCCAAGGAGAAGGTAGATATGAGTCAAGATCAAAGGCCCACTGTCCCGTTCATCCAAAAAGAGAGAGAGCAAGTTCCTGAGCATGTGCCCAAAGGGTTTGATGGTAAAGTATCGGATGTACTCGAGAAGGATCAAGACTGCCAGGCACACCACGGCAGCGATGTAGAGTAGCTGGCGATCATAGATCAGCCCTGGAACATATGTCGCCACCACGATGAAGTGGAAGTATTTTCTGGTGATGGTGGAGGCCCGGTGTTTTTTAGAACCGGACAACCGCTTGGTGTTTTGGTAGAGGACAACACCACACGCCAAAGCCACCAAGAGGGTCCAGTAGGCAAGGAGGTAAATTCTGGTCTGCGTTTGAGAGAGGAACTGATAGAGCCAAAACAAGGGATTCCTCCGGATCAGGCGGTACAGCCACGGCATGACAACTCCTAGCCCCAGCACCGCGGTCATCATATGGAAGAACATGGAAGAAATCCAGGTCCCGGAATCCATGAAGAAAAAAAGAACGGTGAAGAAGATTCCGAGGAGCACCACTCCGACCACCACCACCAGGAGGAAGAAGTCGACGGGGTCCCCTCTGCTCTCGGTTACATTCAGAGAACGTTTGACGAGTTGGTTGAGGACGAAGCTTATGCCGCTAAGGAGGAGCAGGGCCTCCCCGGGGGAGAAACACCGGGGCAACAGGTACAACAAGATCATGCTGAGGTAGACGAAGATAAGCAGCACTTCCAGGACCTCAATCACTTCAGAGACAGTCAAAGAATGCTTCATGGTGTAGATGATCAGGCTGCCAGCGATGCCGGAGAGGACGCAGGTGTTTGTCGGCACAGGTTTCGTGATGCCAAGTGCGATCACAGAGAGAAAGAGGGCGATCACCATGCCAGTAGAGGCCATGACAATGCCAAAACGTTCGAAGTACACAACGCCGGCCGCGCGGCACCTCTCCTTCATCACGATGCCCAACAACGGGACAGCCATGCAAGCTGGGATGAGGCCGCTGTTGGCTCCCGTCCGGAACTGGAACACGGCGCTGCCCAGATGGAGCAGGTGGTCCCACTTGAACTGGATGTAAAAAGCCTGGATTGCGAGGGCAATGGCGCACCACGAAAACCAGTCCCAGACCGCGCTGTGCACACACAGCACGATGGTGAACACGACGAGAGACTCCACGAGAACTGGTTTGTTCAGCATGGTGCCAGCCGGGTTGCGTCCTGCTACTGAAGAACCTCGGCAGCTGTTCGGGTTCAATCTTTTTAAAGACAGCTGCTCTCCTGCCGTCGAAAGTTCACTGGCATCTCAGTGTCGATCCTAGAAGCGAAAGCAAAACCTAAACCATTAAAAGAGCAGGCTAGACCGTCTGCTCCTCCTTCTGTGCCGTAGAAATGCTCGCTTTGCTTAATGGCAACCCTGCTGTGCCGTGGAATGCCCTACCCAGGGAGGTTACTTTTGCCCTCTCCTTAGCCTTTCTGCTGAAGTGCGAGGCAGGCCTTTGGCCTTTAGAAGCTGGATTTTATTGCCTGCCTTGCCATAACTGATATGCAGTCCTGGGTTTTATGATGCCGTTATGATGGCTGTTTTTAAATTGCTTCATTGCCGGCTTGTTACTGTTGCTCTTTCATTGTTTTCATTGTATGTGAACCATCTTGAACTATATGAGGAAACACAGGGTATAACTATCTTGGATAAATACCTAAAATATGGCTCAGGTGCTCTTTTTCTTAGAGGTACGTCTGGCATAGTATACCTTGATCGCTCTTGCCTCTGTGTGCGTGGCTTGCTATGTGCACATCATAAAGGGTGTAGAGAGTTTCAGTTCTTTAGACATGGAAGAATCTGTCTCAATGTGCGGCTTCCAATTCTACAGCACCCCTTCCAGTTCTACAGAATTCCGTTTTCTTGAGGTGGGCAGAATATTGCCCACTCCCGCAAATCATCTTGCCTTTCCATAGCAGGTGGAAGGAAGGGGTAAGGAGACAGGGGCAGGCAAAGGGAAGATCAGGGCCTGGTTGGGTGAGCTCTTCCCCCCTCCCCTTGCTCCCTAGAGTTGAGAGGGTGAGCAGGGCCATTCCACAGCCTCTCCGGTTTCCATCTCATTGCAAGGGTCAGATGGGGTGGGGCCGTGGCAGAGCCCCTGCTTTGCATGCAGAAGGTCCCAGGTTCGAGCCCCGGTAGCATCTCCAGGTGCTGGAAAAACTCCTGCCTGAAACTGTGTAGAGCCGCTGCTGCCAGTCAGTGTCAACAATTCTGGGCTAGATGGGCCAAGGGTCTGAGTTAGTATAAGGCAGCTTCCTATGTTCCCTATGCTGCGCTGGTATTAAATCCCAGTATTCCACATTTAAGTTTGCCTATGAAAGACAGACAGAGAAGACAATGGCTGCTTTCAGACACAGTGCTCATGTAAACAGCCGCTGTCTTGGACACATCCACTCCTTCCTCCACAAGCAAGGAGAGGAGACTAGAAATGTCCAATTGTGTTTTGCAGCAAAATAACAGTTGGTTATTCATCTGAATAGGGCAAATTATGGCACAAGTCATATATTGCTCTGGTCAGATGAAGTGGGCTCTATCCCATAACAATGCTCCAGCACAGAAATAACATCTTTTAATGCAGGGCTGCTGAACCTCAGATTGGTGGGTTCCCCAGATGTCCATGCCCCCTTTCTCCTGGAACCCATCCCTTTCTTCCCACCTACCAAACGTTTAGTGGTTTCCCGGCTTCTGTACAGTTTCTTCTGCATTCTGAAAGGTTGAAATGCCTCTCCCAAGGCTTCATTACTGGTGGCAAGAACTTTAAGCTAAAATATGCCGGACTTCTTAAAGTTTTGGCTCCACCCCCTTTTGCCTTTGGCTCCGCCCACCCCTGGAATGTAGCCCCGAAGGGCTTCTCCAAACACCGGGCTGTTTCCGGTGCCTCCTGAACACAGCACTGTTCCAGGAGGCATTCCTTAATTGACCAGTCATGGTATCTACTGGTATTCTGTTTTTAAAAAAGCATTCTTTTAATCTGGTGTTTTAATCTTTTTATCCTTTTACCATTTTATCTCTTGTGCTCACTGCTCCAAAATCTGTTCGAGATATGGAGTGCTATACCAATATTAGTTTATAGATAGATAGATAGATAGATAGATAATTTCTTCCCTCGGGCTGAAAGAGGTTTGCCCCCCCCATTCTACGGTTCGCACATGACACTATTTTAAAAGGCACAGGAGCAGCAGTTGGTTGAGAAGTTGGCTGCTCTAGTAACAAATCACAGCAGATGTACTAATGCTAACTTTATGGAATACCTTGTTGTCTGTACGCATTCCTATTGAAAGTAGTACAGTTTCCCATAGAAACAACGCGACGGTACTGGAACATACAGCTTCTCTGTCAGCTTTCTGCCAAATACGTGGTTTCTTAGGATGGCTGCACACTTTCAGCAGCAAGCACTATCACTGCATTGACCCCGGTGTTTTCTGCTGCAGCCTTGTAAACCAAGTGTGGATCACACACATGTGATTTCGAACGCCTTGTGTACATGCATTTATTGATCCTGGACAGATCAGGTACGGTCTCCAACATTGCATTTCTTACCTATCACGTTGTGCCAGTGTGGTGGATTCGAGAGAACTGCTGAGCTTGGATGTGGAGATGAGGATCAAATCCCTGCTCAGTCATGAAGCTCACGGAATGGGTACATCCACCAGGGCAGGCCGCTCTCTGCTTAACCTACCTCACTGGGCAGTGCTGACAATGAGATCAAGGAACATAGTTACATACCCCGAGCATCTGAAATGGGTTGGACAAAAAACCTAAATACATAATCTTTGTATACTATAGCACTATGTAGTACTCTCTCCAACCCCTTAACTGTCCCCTTTCATCTGCTTTTTAAATATATATATATATATATATATATATATATATTTACGGAAACAAAAAGAGAAAAGGGGGAAAAACAGCAACAAAAGGTGTGTGTGGGGGAAAGAACATGATATAAAAGCATTAAAAGCATAAACTCCATTAATAAAAAGGATTTGACACATCTGTTTCAAATGTATACATTAACATAAGCAGTCCACATATCTAAATAAGCATCCAGCTGAAACCGACCACTGTAGCATATAAACTTAAATGAAGCAAGAACAGTAAGATCTTCAGTCCTCTTTCATCTGCAACAGTCCCCATAACGCCTCCAAACACGCCACGTCGCGCCAATATCCCTCTTCTAGAGCCATAATGGTTACCCACCGCACCCCATTTTCACATTCCTGTCTCCCCCACAAAGGTTACCCATATTTCCCACGGCTCTGCAACATGACACAATGAACAGGAATGGCCATGGCTATTCTCTCCTGAACAAGCCCCCTGGGGAAACCATTTGATTTTAACCTTGCGGCCAGCATACTGTAGGTTAGACTTCTCTCTGCTCAGCCACAACTAATGCATTTTTGTACATCTAGCTGCTTTCTTTCTCTCCACTCTCTCTTTAAATATTAGATGTGCTCTCTCTTTCTCTATATGTATATATTTCCCCCGAATTCCATAGATTCTCATGAACGATCCTCAACAAACAGTAATTAAAACTGTAAATCCCCATGCTAGCTTCCTATGTGTTCCCAGATCCTTCACAAGACACGGTTTATGTTACATATTTTGTTTATATAAATGTATTCATTACAGTGCACTTTGGTTTTTTGTTTTAACTGACTGAGTTGTATGTTAATTGTGTCGCTGTTGAAATGTTTTAGAGGATATTTTCGTTTTATGCATTTTGTTTGCTGCCTTAAGCAACTGTGTGTTTGTGTGTATGCATGTAACTTTGATCAGAAAAATGGTAGAGAGAGGAAAAAGATAAATAACCCTCCTTGCTGCACAGCAGTTTTTCATTCATTCATACATATTGGGGGGTGGGGGGCTTTTGCCATAAAAGCAACCTAGAAATATTTGAAATAAAAAATATACATGCACACATACAAACATTACAGTGACTAATACAACAAAAATATGAAAGTCTTAAATTGGAACACATTGACTACAGCTTAAGGCAGACACTGAAATGTTTTGCTTTAAGTCTTTAATATTTCTGTTGTGTTAGTCAGTGGCTGTGTTCACACATAATGCTAAGCCATGGTTTATATTAACCATATTTTGTTGCTTTAGCCATGAATTGTCTTGAAGACGAGCAAACAAACTGTGGCTTGTTTCCCCGATTTTTGGTTTGTTTCTCTCCTGTCCATTTTGCAAGCTTTCAGAGTGGGTTTATCATTTTCAAGCTGCTTTTGCTGGGGACCTCTGTTTCTAGGTGGACAGCAGCACAAACAACTCCAGGGATAAGCCACAATTCTGAGTTGATGACATAAGAACATAAGAAGAGCCCTGCTGGATCAGATTAAGGGTCCATCTAGTCCAGCATTCTGTTCACACAGTGGCCAACCAGCTGCCCATGGGAAACCCACAAGCAGGACATGAGTGCAATAGCACCCTCCCACCCATGTTCCCCAGCAACTGGTGTACATTGGCATGCTGCCTCTGATACCGGAGGTAGAATATAGCCATCAGGACTAGTAGCCATTGATAGCTTTCTCCTCCATGAATTTCTCTAAACCCCCTTTAAAGCCATCCAAATTGGTCGCCATCACTACATCTTGTGGAAGTCAATTCCATAGTTTAACTCTGTGCTGTGTGAAGAAATCCTTCCTTTTATCTGTCCTGAATCTCCCACCAATCAGCTTCATGGGATGACCCCGGATTCTAGTATTATGAGGGAGAAAAATGTCTCCCTATCTACTTTCTCCATACCATCACAAGCCATGGTTTAAACAAGCCACATTTCATAAGGCAACAATAAACCATGGCTTCTATTGTGGTTTGCAGTTACTTAACAAACTATAGTTTGCTCGCGGGGATGAGTTCAGTAACAATAAGCCAGATTTCAACAAATCACACTATGGGTTAGTGTTATGTGCAAGCCAGGCCAATAACAATTTCCAATAGGGTAGCTATAATAATCTGTTGCAGCAAAAACAAAGAGTCTTGTGGCACCTTGAAGACTAATACATTTATTATGGCATAAATATTACTGGACCAGAAGTGTCTGAAGTGAAGCATATATATTAAATACACAGAAACATGTTGAGAGAGAAAAATGTAAGCAGTGAGGTCAGAGGGAAATGAAGTAATCCAATTTGACAACAATTCATTCAACTATCAGTAAAGCAAACACAATATTGATTGGTATTTTAACAGTTAATATACAGAACAGCAGGCTGTAGAGAGGGAGATGAGAGAAGGGCCATTCCACCAGGCCTGCTGAAAGATTAAATTTTTTCCTCTGCCCTTCCCATCTCTTTCCTTGTGTGCTGTGTCTGACTGTAAGCCTGCGGTAAAGCAAAGGCTACTCTGGAAATTGTTTTACTGGTTGCATTTCAGCCATTCCAGTAGCCCTTTGGCTGAGGAATGGGATAAAAATACTTCAAATAATATAAATAATAAATACACCAGAGTCAGGTGGGTTATAATTAACTGAGATAAATGTATGGGAAATATTTTGAGCACTTAGAAAAGATGCTTTGAATGTATATGAGTTATTTGCATAGTATCCAGCTTGGCATTATTGATAATACCAAGCTTGACAAAAGCATAATACATACTATGCAAAATTATGATAAAGTTACATATTTTATAATACATATCGTTGTTACACCAGTGTGATGTAGTAGTTGCAGTGTCAGAGTAGGTGCAGAGGCACTCAGGTTCAAATCCCCACTCAGCCATGAAGCTTACTGGATGACCATGGCCCAATCTCTCTCTCTCAGTTCAACCTACCTCAGAGGGCTGTTGTGAGGATAACATGGGGCGGGGGGAAGAGGACAGGAACCATGTCTACCACCTTGAACTCTTTGGAAGAATGGTGGGACATAAATATTAATATTACTTCTATTATAATAAATACCTGCCGCTGTGTGTGTATGCTTAACTATAATTCATATGTTCATATTTTTATGATATCATACGCCACCTTGCGAGGGCTGTGTGCGCTGAAAAGCCGATCTCAAATCTTAAATAAATGTTGTTATATTAATTCCGGACTTCTGTGTTTGTGTGGGCAAGCCGCTTGAGACTAGGCTTCTGCAGTCGGCAGCAACGCACACATTGCTGCGCGCACAGCAACGCACACATTTCCTACCATAAAAATAATAAGATAATACGCATGTTTTAGTTGTAACTTGTAGGTCCGTGTTACATTAATACGTAACGAGGTAATGCAATAAAATGACAATAACGGCAGCAGTGGTAATAGCGATGAGGATGACGATAAAAGGTGAGGACGACGCCGACATGAAGAAAATAAGGGCAGGACACCGCTAGCCATATTACAGCACAGCAATAATGGCCCTGTGAAGGATATAGGATATAAGGACATAGGAAAGATACGGTGGCCATGGAGTTCACAAGGGACAATATAATATCCCCGTTACTGCTGCTATAAGGGGAATGACACTGACGGTGGCAGCTCGGGGAACGTCCGTGGCGGCGGCGGCGGCGGCGGCGGCGGCGGCGGCGGCGGCGAGGGCCGCCCGCTCCGCTCCCCACAGCCGCCCGCCGCCCAACTCACCCGGCTCGGAGGTCGGCATCTTCCCGCACGCCGGCGCCCTGACGTCATCCACGCGCGCCCGCAACCAGCCAGCCAGCCAACCGTCGAGGAGGGAGGACGCCTCGCGCCCCCGCCGGCGACGCGACGCGTCACGTCGCCGCCCCGCCTCCTCCTCCTCCTCCTCCTCCTCCTCCTCCGGCTGCTCCTCTTGGGTGGCCGAGGAAGCGTCTGACCCGCGGCGGCCGGGGGGAGGGGGGGCGCGCGCTGAGGGAGGGAGTCACGTGGGCAGGCGGACAAGATGGCGGCCGGCGGGCGGTGCGTGAGGTAATGGGGCGGCGCGCGCGCGCGCTTGCGGGCTGGCTGAGGGGAGAAGGGGCTGCCGAGGAGGGGGCTCGGCCTTGCGGCGCCTGGAAGCCGGGCAGGCTGGCTTCCCCTGGGGGCAGCTACGGGGCCGCTCTCCCCTCCCGCGCGGCGCCCTCCCGATGCGCCTCGTTGTATGACTGCTGTCGTATCCCGCCGCCCTTCCTCTAGCCCAAGGCGGCTTCCGCGGCCGCCTCCTCTCCGTCTTATCCTCACAACAGCCCTGTGAGGCGGGCCGAGACTCAGGGACTGGCCCAAAGGCACCCGGGGAGCTTCGCAGCTGAGGGGAGTTTAGGGCTCTTTCATTATTTATATTTATCATTAAATTTGTATTCCGCCTTTTTTCCACTTGCAAGAAGCCCGAAGTGGCTCACATGGCCCTCCTCCTCCTCCTCCTCCTCCTCCTCCCCTGTTTGTCCTCACAACGACCCTGTGAGGTAGGGTAGGCTGAGAGTCAGGGACTGGCCCAAAGTCATGCAGGGAGTTTCATGGCTGAGTGGGAACTAGAACCCAGATCTCCCCAGTCCAATGCTCTAACCACTACACAGGCTGTCAGCCAAGATGATGGGACTTGTAGTCCAAGGCGTCTTCAGGGCACCAGGCGGAGGGAATAGAGAGAGATCAGTATTCAGAGGCGTGAAGTTGATGCTGTCGTTTAGTTGGCGTGGGTACACGTATAGTAATGTTATTACATGCAGTTATACAAACACACACTGGTTTGCGAAATGTATGTAGGAGGAAAACCTGGCTAATGGGGGTATGTGTGTGTAGATGAAGTGTGTGTATGTAAATATAATGCATGTGTAAATTACACACACTATAAAATTTGAGCTCACATACACATAAACGTATCTAGGTATGCACACTTATACAAATGCACAGTGGTGTGCAAAATACATATATAGGGAAGGGAGGATGCTGGAAGTATGGATGGTATCCAATGTTAGTCTAACTTAATTCCCATTGGTTTTAGTGGGTCTGCTCTAAGTAGGGCTAACATTAGATACATCCCTCTATGATATATACATATGTAGAGTTTGTGTGTATAATGACCACACATGCACATACATGTATAAACATGCATATCTGCAAGCATAGACACGCACCTTTGCCAGCTGAGGATAACATTTCATGCCTTGTGGTTATTTGTTACCTGTACAGCACCATCAATGTTCATGGTGCTTTACAGAGGACAAGAGGCAGGTCCCTGCTCTGAAAAGCTTATAGTCTAAAATTCAGCAGAGGGGAAACAACAGAGGAAATAAAATGTAGTTGTTTCTCTTATGCGTAGTTAGGCTAATTATCAGCTGAGTTATGTAGGGCAGCCTCCCCCAACCTCCAGATGTATTGGACTACAGTACCCAGCATTCCCCAGCCAGCATGGGCAATAGCTGTGGCATGTGGTATCGCAGGAACAAAGGAAGTTGCTTTATACCAAGTCAGACTCTACGTGCATGTAGCATAGATTAATTTGCATTGAACTTGGGGTGTTTTGCATGCAAAGCCGCTATGGTTTTACCAATATAGGGAGCTGCCTCATACTGAGCCAGCCCATTGGTTCATCTCCCTTGGTATTGTCTACACTGAGTGATGGCAGCTTTTGGGGTTTTTCCCAGCTCTACCCCAGAAATACTGGGGATTGAACTTGGGGCCTTCTGCATGCAAAGCCAATATTCTCCCACTGCCCTATGGGCTTTCCCTGGGAAGGAATTAAATGGATCCTCAGTTGCAGTGTCATGTATGTATCTTGTGTACATACGTATATGCATATACAGATTCACACACGTGTTACATCCTGCCTAGTCAGAAGTATTGTGGTATCGACTGTGTATGTGTGCTGTGCACACATTACATGTATCTTTCATTTGTGCATGCATTACTATGTGTGTACACACATATACATATGCACAACATTCAGAAACCAGTAGGAGAAGATTCCCGTCTCCTAGAACACACTGCTGCTGACCTGAAAATTGTCATTCTCCAAGAGAGGTGTTTCAAAGGGAAATTCCTGTGTGAAACTGCTGAATCTGAACTAATAACAGTGCTGTTCATTTGCGTCTGAGTAGAGACAATGTTTCCTATCCCACTACAAGTGTTAATTTACTTGGCCACAGTGAGACGGTTGTGTTATCGTCAGTTACTGCTGTTGTGACTGTGTTTCATCTGCATGCATTTAAGCTCTAATTGAATTGTCACAGACTGGTAATTGAACATACTGATGTGTATTTGTCATATCTGATACATCTGAACATACTGATAACATCTGCCAACTGAGGATAACACTTTTGCATCTGATGAAGTGGATTCTAATTCACAAAAGCTTATGCCAATGCCATAATAACTTTGCTAATCTTTAAGGTGCAGCAAAGCTCTCTGTTGTTTCAGCTGATTGTATTATTTCAGTAGTATAATCTGAGTTCAGATTTTTAACTTTGCAACCCAGTTAGGTCAGGAGGTAAAGTATGACCAGTGTTGAGGACCACAGACTCAAGATTTTAACTGAAAGAAAACAATCTGTTTATTGAGACACAAACCATGGTATAAAACTCTGGGTGGGTTCCCCCTCCACAACCCAGAGTTCTGAGTTTGGACATTGCATCAAAATAGAATCATAGAATAGTAGGGTTGGAAGGAGCCTACAAGACCATCGAGTCCAACCCCCTGCTCAATGCAGGAATCCAAGTCAGAGCATCCCTGACAGATGGCTGTTCAGCCTCGTCTTGAATGCCTCCAGTGTGGGAGAGCCCACCACCTCCCTAGGGAATTGGTTCCATTGTCGTATTGCTCTAACAGTCATTCCTGATGTTCAGCTGGAATCTGGCTTCCTGTCACTTGAGCCCATGATTCCGTGTCCTGCACTCTGGGATGATCGAGAAGAGATCCTGGCCTTCCTCTCTGTGACAACCTTTCAAGTACTTGAAGAGCGCAATTATATCTCCCCTCAGTCTTCTCAAGGCTAAACATGCCCAGTTCTTTCAGTCTCTCTTCATAGGGCTTTGTTTCCATTCCCCGGATCATCTTTGATGCCCTCCTCTGAACCCTCTCCAGCTTGTCTGCATCCTTCTTAAAGTGTGGTGCCCAGAACTGGACACAGTACTCCAGATGAGGCCTAACCAGTGCTGAGTACAGAGGAACTAGTACTTCCTGGGATTTGGAAGCTATGCTTCTATTAATGCAGCCCCAAATGGCATTTGCCTTTTTTGCAGCCACATCACATTGTTGGCTCATCTTCAGCTTGTGATTGACAACAATTCCAAGATCCTTCTCGCTTGTAGTGTTGTTGAGCCCCGTATCCCCCATCTTGTAACTGTGCATTTGGTTTCTTTTTCCTAGGTGCAAAACTTGGCATTTATCCCTATTCAGTGTCATTCTGTTGTTTTCTGCCCAGCGCTCCAGTCTATCCAGATGACTTTGAATTTTATTTCTGTCTTCCAAAGTATTAGCTCTCCTGCCCAATTTTGTGTCATCTGCAAATTTGATCAGCATTCTCTGCACCTCCTCCAAGTCATTAATAAAAATGTTGAAGAGCACTGGGCCCAGGACTGAGCCCTGCGGTACCCCACTCATTACCTCTCCCCAGTTGGAGAAGGTCCCATTGATAAGCACTCTTTGAGTCCGATTCTGTAGCCAACTGTGGATCCACCGGATCGTTGTTTCATCTAGCCCACTTTGAGCTAGTTTGCTCATCAGGATATCCTGGGGCACTTTGTCGAAAGCTTTGCTGAAGTCGAGGTATATTATGTCTACAGCATTCCCACGGTCCACAAGGGAGGTTACTTGATCAAAAATTGAGATCAGATTCGTCTGGCAGGATGTGTTCTTGACGAATCCATGTTGGCTTCGAGTAATCACGGCATTGTTGTCAAGGTGCTTACAGATGGATTGCTTTATCATCTGCTCCAGAATTTTCCCAGGGATTGATGTCAGACTGACTTGTCTGTAGTTCTCAGGTTCCTCCTTTTTACCGTTTTTGAAGATAGGGACAACATTAGCCCTCCTCCAGTCATCTGGCACTTCACCCGTCCTCCATGATTTCTCAAAGAGAATAGACAGCGGTTCTGAGAGTTCTTCTGCCAGTTCCTTTATTACTCTAGGGTGCAGTTCATCTGGCCCTGGAGACTTGAACTCATTCAAAGTAATTAGGTGTTCCTTGACCATATGCCTATCGATCTCAAGCTGCAATCCTGCCCCTTCAGCCTGTACTTCGCCTTTGCCAGGGGGGTCATAGACCCTCTTTTGGGAGAAGACTGAGCCAAAGTAGGAATTGAGCACCTCTGCCTTTTCTTTGTCATCTGTTATCGTTTTGCCATCCTTATTTAATAGCTGAACAACCATTTCTTTCCTCTGTCTTTTACTATGCAGGTAGCTGAAGAAAGCCTTTTTGTTGCTTTTAGCATCCCTTGCTAACCTCAGCTCGTTCTCAGCTTTAGCCTTCCTGACGCCATCCCTGCAATGCTGTGCTACCTGCCTGTACTCTTCCTTTGTTGCTTGGCCTTCTCTCCACTTCCTGTATGTGTCCTTTTTTGTTTTCAGGTCATCTCTAAGCTTTTTGTGAAGCCACATTGGCTTCTTCTGTTCCACCTTTTTTTCTTGTTGGAATTGTTTGTAATTGTGCCTTGAAAATTTCCTTTTTTAAAAGCTCCCACCCATCTTGGACTCCTTTTCTCGCTAGCATCGCTTGCCATGGGACCTAACTGATCTGAGTTTATTAAAATGAGCTTTCCTAAAATCCAGGGTATGCGTTTGACTACACTCGGCTTTTGCTTCCCTTAGAACCAAGAACTGAAGTGCAACATGGTCGCTTTCCCCCAGAGTTCCTGTAACTGCTACTTTATCCACTAAGTCATCTCTGTTGGTTAGGATCAAGTCAAGGATAGCCGATCTGCTAGTTCCTTCCTCTACTTTCTGTAGGAGGAAGTTATCCGCCACGCAAGTCAGGAATTTCCTGAAGGGGCCGTGTTTTGCAGAACTTGTCTCCCAACAAATATCGGGGAAATTTAAGTCCCCCATTACTACTACATCATGTTTCCTTAAAACATTGGCTATTTGCTTTTCAAAAGTTTCATCCTCGTCTTCTCCTTGATTGGGTGGCCGGTAGTAGACTCCGACCACCAGGCTCCTTTTATTCTTTGCTCCATTTATTTTGATCCAGATGCTCTCGATGGGGCCACCAAGCTCATCCTCCTGTATTTCTGTGCAGAGATGTGTATTTTTCACATACAGTGCAACCCCACCTCCCTTTCTGTTCCTCCTGTTCTTTTTGAACAAGTTATATCCTTCCATTGCTGTATTCCAGTCATGAGAGTCATCCCACCACATCTCAGTTATACCTATCAAGTCATAATTTCCCTCTTGTATTAAGAGTTCCAAGTTCGTTCTGGAATAACTTGGGAACGGGGCAATCCTGGGTTGTTCATGAAAGCTGATGCAAAGCAGAAGTGCTGAGCGGGTGGAAGGCAGCATGCTTCCTTGGTCCTGCATGGCCCCAACTAACTATGGGTTGTTTAGTTGTTACGTGCAAACCATGCCTTTGACTTTAAACCAAACTTGGACTGGAAAGCCCATCAAATACCGGACACTTTCAAAGACAGGACTGTCCTCTGTTAAGTAAGACACCTGGCCAGTGTTAATCCCTGCCCTGGGGCAAGTGAGTACCAGTCCTCCTCCTCCTCCTTAAGGTGCCATCTCCTATCCGAGGTTAGCTATCATTACAGCTATTTTTGTTTTTGATACCGCTGCTGTAAACAGTTGTATAGGAGTACAGCGGAACCATTCCCTCAGATTCTTTAACCATGATGTTCATCTTCTTCCTATCGATCTTTTTCTTTCCATTTTCCCTTGTGTAATGAGTTGGAGTATGGCATATTTTTTGCCTCTGATCATATGGCCAAGGTATTGTAATGTTCTTCTTTTGATGGTCTTTACCAATTCTGTTTGTTTGCTTACTCTGCATATTATGTTCTCACGTGTTACTTGATCAGTCCACGGTATTTTCAGCATGTGTCGGTATATCCACATTTCGAAGGATTTGATTTTCCTCAGATTGTTCTTTTTAAGTGTACCAGTCCACACGCTCCATTTGCCCTCCATGGAGGTGGCAAGGGCCTTCCCAGAGTGCTAAGTCTATTAAAAGGTTTCATGCTTTGGAAGGAGCACTGACAAAAATGTACTGACAAAAATAATCTGTTGGCTTTTTTCCCCCCAACGACACAAAATAAATTATTTTTGTTCTTAGGAGCAGCAGAGAGCTATGGACCATTGTGAAGGGCAAATCAGCTTTGAGAGAACCAGTAAGTAGAAGATGGCTTTTGCAGGGTCCTTTTGGGGATGTTTTTCTAGGATTTCTGCCCACATACTAGTGAGTTCTGTTTTGTTCTGTAGCCTCTTATTATCCCTCGGGCATTCACACGGTGAGCTTTTGTCTTTGTTGCTCTTTTCTCTTGCTTTGTTTGTTCGTTCTTAAGATTTAAAAAATTAAAAACGAGAGGCTGGCATACTGCAAAGTGAAAGGCACTCCACCGCCATCTTTATTTGGGTGCCAAAGAAGGGTTTGTGTTTTGGAGCTCAGACCCCGCCTCTGGCTTATCTTCAAGTTCTTGGGCAAATTATTATTTTTTTTTTTAGAAAAGTTTGCATGACACAGTGAGCTCTCGTCCCAAAAATGTGGGGGTCCCTTTCTATATACTAGAAGCTAAACTGTATTATATTCCACTGTTGCTGCTGTCTTGCTTTGTATATCATTGTGGAAATAAACACATTATTATTACATTTTACAGCATAGAGAGAACTCTGCATTCACTATTCCTTTGTTCTGTTCTAGGCCCAGCTTGCAGAAGAGCTGAATAAACACTGCCAGAGGCTGCTCGAAGGGCTTTCTTACTACAAGCCCCCCAGGTACAGGCACTGGCTAAGGGAAGTTGGGTATCCTAAAGTAGTATCCAGCGGTGTCCCAGCACCAGCAATAATGGTGCGGTGCTAGCACGGACCAACACTTGCCCGATGTTACTAGCACAACAGGGGAAAGTGGCACGTTCCTCATGGCTGTGCACAAAATACTGAAAATATATCAAGAATTTGTTCCAAGTATTCAGACTATTTGGGTGATATTTCCAATGGTTAATTGCTAAGACTCCTGTGCCGCACCCATAATGTAGTTGATACAGGTTGGGTGACCTCTTTCAGCCTCAGGGCTGAATTCAGTTTTGGAGAAGCTCTCAGGCCGGATTGCAATGGTAGGTGGGGCCCAGGGCAAACGGAGTGGGACCAGTGGCAAAAGGACAGCACCAAAATACCAGCATATTTTAGTTTAAAACTTTACTGCCAGTCACTAAGCATGAAGAGGGATTGCATCCATTTGGAATGGAAAAAAACTCTGGAAAAGCCAGGAAACCACCAAACAATCTGTGGTTGGGAGAAGGGGTGTGGCCAGGGGAATCCCAGAGGGCTGGATTGGGACCCCAGGAGGGCTGGATTTGACCCGCAGCTCTGAGGTTCCCCTCCCCTGACATAAGTCCTTAAATATAGATGCCTCAATTTCATGCCTGTTTTGCTTCAAACAAAATACATTTTTGTAATTTTCAGGTATTGAAAACAATTACTTTCCTTTTTCATCCATAGTGCAAGTTCAGCAGAGGAAGTAAAAGCTGATAAAAATGTGGCTGCGCCACTGAAAGAGCTGGGTCTGAGAGTCAGCAAGTTTTTGGTAAGTATTGGTCTCAGGCTGCTTTGCTCTGTTTCACCCTGCTAAGCATCCCTCTGGACAAAAGAGCTTGGGAGGTGTGCCACAGTTGAAAGGAAAACTAGTTGTCTTCACTGTCTTACTCACTGCTTGAGTGGGATGTGGGATTGCTGAAATTTCATCAGATGACTATGCATGACTTGCTAATACAATATTTCTTAAAAACCGTGAAGCATTGAGTGTTAGATGGGGACAGACTTAATTTGTTGCACCCCCCCCCCCAACGGTGCAGAACCTCAGACCCAGCAGCTAAATCTGGCCTGCTTTGGCACAAAATCCAGATCTCTGGTGTTCCCCATTGGCCACACCCTCTTCCCCTGGCCCCCAACCACTTCCCCCCAACCACTGATCATTCGGCTTTCGTGCAGTTTCTCCCCCATTCTGAAAGGTTGAAATGCCTCTCCTAAGCCTTAAATATGCTTAATGTTAAATATGTTTAATGTTTAAATATGTTAAAATATGCTGCTAGTTTTGGAATTTTGGCCCCACCCCTCTTGCCTTCAGCCTCACCCTCCATTGGAATGTGGCACCCAAGAGCTTTTCCACAATGGGATTTGGCCTTCAGGATAAAAAACACTCCAGCATTTGTCCAAAGGAGAAGGATAGTTGATGGTTGTCAGCCCTTTTGATGTAAGCTAGCTGAATGTATGTGTTACTCCAGGGTTTGGATGAAGAGCAAAGTGTGCAGCTGTTACAGTGTTACCTTCAAGAGGATTATAGAGGGACCAGAGACTCCTTGAAGGTTGGTAATTGACAATTTAGGGAGCAAACCTATTGAGATAGGCGGCCGCCAAAGCAGGGCAGGAGAAGCACGGAGGGGATTGTTCCCTCGGCGCTCCTCCTGCCCTGCATTTTTGGCTAGACAGCCGATTGCGGCTGTCTAGCTGCCGGAGCACAGAGTGGGGAAGGAGGCTGCTGTACATTGTACATGCAGTTCCACCCTCCCCACCCTGGAATGCCCCCAGCCACACCCCTTTTTGGCCGCCACACTCCTCTTGCGAGCGCAGAGGTTGGGGCCGTTCTGTGCTGCCTCCGAGGCAGCGCAGAAGTGGGGGGAGGCGGATTGTCTGAGGTCGGTTCCCGGAAAACGACATATCCTATGGCTGTCTGGATGCTGTCTAGCAGCCATAGGACTGCTCCCTTAATGTTTCTCTTCTCCAGTAGCTCTGTTGACATGGAATCAAATTTTATAGAGATATTGTGTGTTTGCTTCAGCAGCATCCAGAATTTTAATCAGCCATTATTTGACCGAAGGAGAAGCACATCTTTTTCAGGGTCAGGTCCGCACTTAGCAGCTGGTCATAAATTTGTTATACAAAGTTTCTGAATTGTGTGGAATATTTTCCTCAAATGTGAATTGACATTGTTTGAGTCAAGATTTAAATGAAACCTTGTTATTGGACAAATTTCGCCAGAAATGTGAACCCAAAGGATCTTTTGGTATATTCTCCGGCCTCATGTGAGTTTTTCTGAGAAAAACTGTTTACCTCTTAGCCGTGGATATGTAATAGTATGAAGGCAAAACTTAACAATAAAAAGGATTAGACCCTGTGAATAGTTTGGGAGCACCTGATGGAAGCTGTACCATTGCTGGCGCTAAGCAGTTGTAGCCTCTTGCATAGCAGTCCCATTGGAGCCTCATGCAAGAGCTGGATGTTGGCATTACAAGTAATTTTTATGTGAAAAGGCCTAAGGGAAGCTCAGGAGAGGCCTAATCAAGTTATATTTGCAGGGCGCTCTGTGTTCCTCATTATTTGAAATATGTAGCTAAAAATTATAACCAAAATGCCTTGCAGCACTTCCAGAATAAATGAGTTTTTTAGTTCACGCCAAGGGCTGTTTGATATTAATTCACGGTTATCAGTTATTTTACTTTTGTTTTGTTCATAGACTGTTCTGCAAGATGAAAGACAGAGTCAGGCTCTAATGCTGAAGGTTAGTAACTTGAGTCTGTGTTCTTAACTTTTTTATAGGTATTTCTGTATATGATCAGCAATTCTCTGATATTGCAACCAGCTAAGAGTCTGACAGGCCAGATGGTTGTTGGAAGAGGTCTTTGCCTACTGGTCAGCAGAGGAGCTGAGGAGAGCCTGTCCATGTTGGGGGTTCCAGGCTGTCCTTTAGGTCATGGGTGGGCGGACTTCAGACTTGGGGATCTATTTTATTTTTTACGAGAGCACCGAGACTCTCCAACCTGAGCCCAGTGAAAAAGTCACACACGTTGAATGAAAGAAATCTAAGCCCAGGAATTTGTTTCAAGGACCAGAACTGAATATTGTTCACACACAAAAACCCACTCCTGGTTACCCCTAGCTTTCTTCATTCCTTCAGTCTAAAATAGGGCACAGAAGCAGGTCATTTTGTTGTTGCTGTCCTGATACCATTGGGAGTCAGAAATCCTTCCCAATCTACTGAAAATTGCCCAGAGGGTTCTCTTGGTAGATCCAGATCCACCCTTTGCCCACCCCCCTGCTTTCGGGTAACGGAAAAGCTAACCTGAAAATGCAGACACTGCTGTTTAGTGATAGAGATGGTGATATGTTTTCACAGCTTGCTGACTACTACTATGAGGAAAGGATTTGTATTCTTCGCTGCATCCTCCACCTTCTCACTTATTTCCAGGATGAGAGACACCCTTATATGGTGGGTATTGAGCTTCTTTCCCTGATTCCACCACATGCTAATATAAGAATTGATTCAGTACTAAACTGCGTATCAGGGCTGGCGTCAAGGATAGGCATGGTCTGGCACTTGCCAAGGGCCCACACCGCAGCACGGGCCCACTGGCAAGAGGCCCCTGGAGTTGCTCCTCCCCTTCCCCATGGCACCCTGCTTGTTCACTGGCCTCCCGTTCTGGCCCAGGCAATGGCGGTGGGGAGCAGGAGATGCCGCAGCCTCCTTGCTCCCTGGCTCTCCGCCTGCCAAGCCAGCAAATGTGAGGAAGGATGAGGAAGAGGAGGAGCAAAAGCACCTGGTGACCATGGCCATGAGAAGGCAGACTCACTGAGGGAGGGGGCCCATGGAGGACATCCTGCCCAAGGGCCCTCAGAAACCCGGAGCTGGCACTGTTTTGTATTTTTAAATGCTCTCCCCAGAGAGGCTCACCTTTAATGTCGTTTTGACACTCTTTATTTTTATTTTCCCAGGTCTCTTAATTGGTTTTTACTTCAATCTTGATTAGTGCCTCCACCAAGTGCTTTTATGCTATTTTATAGATTTTATCGTAATACTTGTGAAATAAAACATCAATTTTTTTTTATTTGTCCTTTAATTCTTTCGAAATTTGGGTTTAGTGAGCTGCCTTGAGAACCCTCTTAAAAGGGTGGGATAAAAGCACCAAAATTGACACATCTGTCTATGGCTGTGCCTTTTATTTAAAAAAATGTTTTACTTTGAAGGTCCAGTTTTCACAGTGTGTGGAAAAACTGGATAAGGAACTGGTTCTTAATTACCGGAAACAATTTGAAGAACTGTACAGAGCAGAAGCACCTACGTGGGAGACACATGGAAGTCTAATGGTATTTTATTCCTCCAATATCTTTCTTCCAATATTCTGTATTTTGTACAGTGTGCTTCTAGTTCAGGAGTGTTGAACCTCAGGCCACAGGCCAAATCTGGCCTGTGTGGGGTCCAAATCTAGCTCTCTGGGGTTCCCCAGATGGCCATGTCCCATTCCCCCCACTCCACCACACAGCTGATCGTTTAGTGGTTCCTCTGCTTTTGCAGTTTTTTCTTCCATTATAAAAGGATGAAATGCCTCTCCTAAAGCCCAGTTATTGGCAGTAAGAGCTTTAAGCTAGAGTAGGTTGGTATTTTGGCCTCATCCCCTTTGCCTTCAGACCCACCTGCCACTGGTGACCCCAGAGAGCTTCTCCAAAATGGAATTCAGCTCTCGGAACTGAAAGAGGTTCAACATGCCTGTTCTAGTTTATCAGTGGAGAATGTGGGTGTTATAGTATTGCCACATTTACATCTTTGGTTGCCTAAATTCACTGTGTGCCCCTCCATCTGAAGAAAACCCTTGCTAGTATCATAGAACTGGTTTCAAATATTGAGGTGCCTGATTGCATGCCTTTTGTTTGCATATCTCTGAAACCCTCAGTAGAGTACAAAACTAGCTTGCGAGGTGACTAGTTATCAGGAGAGGATTGCATCTCTGCTCATTGGATCTTCTATTCCTTTGTGCTCTTCCTTTGGAATAAGTGTGTGTGTGTGTGTGTGTGTGTGTGTGTGTCTGTGTGTGTTAGGGGGGGGTGGCAGGAGAGAGAAATACAGTGACCACAATCCAATGCAGTTAAACACCATTGTCCATTGATTTCACTGGACTTAAAGCAGCGATCCCCAACTTTTTTGGGCTGGTGGGCACATTTGGAATACTGAGAGTTGTGGATGCTGTCACAAAATGGCTGCCAGGGGGCTTCCCTGTTCATAAAATAGCTGCCATGGTGGGCATTTCCCAGAAGGCAAATTGGTGAAGGTAAAAGAAAAGTAACTTGCCCAAGAACCTAAGTCCAAGGCAGAGGTGGGGTCTGATCTCCAAGAACCAGTCTTTTGAACCCATATAAAGATGGCATTGAAGGGCCACAGTTTGCTTTGCAGCATTCCAAAAAAAGTAAGTAAAAAAAAAATCTTAAAAATGGACAGAGAGCTTGTCTGCAGGCACCTTTGTGCCCATGGGCACTCCATTGGAGACCCCAGTCTTAAAGCATGCTTAACTCTGTATTGAATTGTGGCCATTATTTTTTGTGGGTGGGGCGGTCTTGTATGCTACACCCAAAGCTGCGGTTAGAGCTTTGGGCTGTTTGTCTCTGCGGTTAGAGCTTTGGGCTGTTTGTCTCTTGCTCTAAAAACTACAGATGCAGCTCTTTCCCCCGGGCAGCTGAAGCATTTCAGCACGATCCTGTGCGGAGTCACATGTGGCGAAGCACAGTGAAATCTATGAGCTGAGATGTGCCTCCCTCAGTGCAGGTTTGAGGTTTCCACATGTGGCCTTTCTACCTCCCCCACCCCAAAGTTGCTTGTTCATTTAATCACACTTGGCTTCCGCTTCTCCCGCAGACGGAGCGGCAAGTCTCTCGCTGGTTTGCGCAGTGCCTCCGGGAGCAGTCCATGCTGCTTGAAATCATCTTCATTTACTACGCCTATTTTGAGATGGCACCTGAGGACCTGCTGGCTTTTGCCAAGATGTTCAAAGAGCAGGGCTTCGGCTCCAGACAGACCAACAGGCATCTGGTTGATGCCAGCATGGACTGCCTAGTGGACCGTATTGGGTGAGTATGGTGCCCGTGACACATTAGGCTGTTACAGACCGTCTGATAACTGAAGAGGATGTGTGTCTGTCTGTCAGTGCCATAGTGCCCAAACAGTGAAGCCTAGACACCTGAAATTTGGCATGCGTACTAAGGGGACCCTCGGAGTGTGCGCCTGGGGTTATTTCGTTTTTTTAACGGATTAATTTTAATCAGTTTAAATATGCTGAAGCCTGCAGTAACATCTTCAGCCACTAGGAGCAGACAACCCCAACTGGCACACAGCTTTGCAGTCCATAGGGCTCAAAGCCAGGGGAAGTTAGTCAGCTGAGGGACAGAGTGATACGCCATCACTCTGTCCCTCAGCTGACTAACTTCCCCTGGCAGCCCCCGTCAGGAAAATGGAGTGGACAGATCCCTCCCTCAGGGGGCTGTAGGGGTGCACCACGGCAGGGGTCATGCCTAGGGTGCCAGCAAGCGTGGCTTCACTCAGACGAGGTGGGCACAGTGTGTCCAACTCTTGACCACTGTGTAGGTTCGCTTGGCCATATCAAACGAAGGGCTATACCACCTCATGCGAAGCTGGGTCCATTGGCTGTTGTTAAATAAATTGGTTCCCAAGAGTTGCTTCATACATTACTTTGTTTTATCTGCACAGGTGTATAGGAAAGAGTGCACAGCTGTGTGTAAAATCATGCCTGAATTTTATTTTGCTGTGTGTAGATACATGGAGAAGCTGCATTTGGCAGTGACATGGCCGCATAGGACTTTTCTGTTGTGACTGGCAGCAACTCTCCATTATCTCTGGCAGAGATCTTTCTCAGCCCTGCTCCCTTTTCTACCTTGAGATGCCTGGAATCTAACCCTGAGACATCCTGAATGCAAAGCGTGTGCTTTATGACTGAGCTAAGGCTCTAAGAAGGTCATACATAGTTTTTCGTAAATCTGAGTGGGTAAAAGGCAGCCTTATTCATAACAGAGGGTGCTGCAACTGCTTCTGTAAGTGCGCAACTACTTGGTCCCAAGTGTTGCAGAAACCAATAGAGAAAAATACTCCTCAGTTTTCTGTTAATGGTGCTGCTGTGTCTGTCCATAAACAACAACAACTACTACTACTACTATTAACATTTCTGTACTGGCCCATTGCCAAAGCTTTCTGGGAGGTTCACAAAGATTAAAAACAATTTAAAAATACATTATACATACTGTAAAACTATTTGCCTAGAAACATCTAAACAGATAGCACACATGGCGACAACATATATCTAAAAACAATTTATACTATCAAGTTCTTAAACTATCAGGTCCTTAAAACTGGAATTCTAGATTTCTTTGGACTTTTAAATCATAGCACTTTCAAGACAAAACTAGGGGCTGTTTGAAGAAATATTAAATCATTGAATGTGTTCCCCTACTACTTCTTCCAGTTCTGAATCTCTTTCCTCTTCTCCCCCCACCCCAATTTGCAGGCACTTCAGTGCTCTAATTCTAGTGGAAGGCATGGAAATTGATTCCCTGCATGAGCGTTTGTTATATGACAGGAAAGAGGAGCATAAATTTGGAGGTGGCCAAATCTGCCAGGTAAACCTGTAACAAAACCTGTGTTTACAGATGATAACTACAATATTCAGTGTTCATAAGTTAGTATGTTTGCGTATTGATGTAAAAATCCTCAATGAAACATCAATAACAAAAGGGGAAAAGTGGAGAGCTGCTGGAAAGATGGGCAGTGTGATAGCAGCATAGGAGTGTTTACTTCTGCCCCCATAAGAGCCCACTCTTCAATTCTTTGGAGGGCAGTCCAGCTGGAGCTTCCTGTGACTTCCAGAGGTCAATAAGTACTTTGTTGGAGAAGCAAGCAGAAGGGAGATCGTGGTTCGCTGGTGGGCACACTATGCAAGACTGAAATCAGTCCACGTCTGCCTTGCAAGCGCTGGGCTTTTGGTCCAGGGGTTTCCTTGATACTTTAGACAGTCTGTTCTGTGGCTTAGTGTTCTGTTCTGCCTCTCTCATGGTGAGAAATAAGCATCTTTGGATGCTGGTAAGGCCTGGGTTATCGGGTTCCACTATGGATTGAGTCTGTACAGGTTTTTTGGCAAAGCTGTTTCTCATGACGGCAGGAATGGGAAGAGGGCAGCACCGTGGAGAGCTCCAAGTGATGCTGGGCTGAAAGCCAGACAAGCTGTATGTTGCTCCAACAAGCAGCAGATCGGGACTGAGCCTTAAGCAAGGGTTTGGTTTCTTTTAGGCTGGTTGGCCCTGCCTCCACACTGACTGAGGCCTTTTCTCTGAAAGGGGCCTGGTCTGTTTTGGCAGCCTAAGGCTGTGGCATGCTGGCATCTTCATGGCTGGAGTCCTCAAAGTCTGAGGGTGGTAATGCATCTTCCTCTAGGCTCCTCCTAGAGAACTGCGCCTTCAGGAGGTGGAAACTACTTGTTGCCTTTCTGTAACAGAGTCCTCTCCCTGAACAGTTAATTCAGGAGCCGCCTCTTCTGAGGACGAGAGTTCAGGTCCTGGTTCATGACAGTTAGCCATTTTCCTCCCTTGCTCCAGTCTGCTCTGTGCTGTCCTGCCCTGTGCTCTTTCCACCATTATCGTTAGATTCAAGGATGTCTGTCCAGCTTCTAATACTGACAGCCAGGGCTGAAGGGATGCGGTGCAGCTACCTTGCCAAAGTTAAGCAAGCTTGAGTCTGGTTAGCGCTTGCCTGGGAGATCGCTCGGGAATCCTGCGTATGTTGCCTTCTGGTTCTGTTGAAGAAAGGCAGGGTATAAATGTAAAAAATGAAATTAGTATGAAAATGCTTGGCAGCTTTGTCATTTGCAAGAGGCTTGGAAAGCTCTGCAGGAAGTTTCCCACAGTATACGAGGCTGTTGGTGGCTATGTCCGAGTCTTGTACCTTCCAGTGTGGTGTAGTGCTTAGAGTCTGGGGCGGCATCCAGCAGTGCTTACGCTATTGACCTACTGCTAGTGTAAGCGGCCTTTAGTGGTATGCCAATAATGTAAGCTGGCACAACAGGTTTGCCTGGAAGACCTGTTGTGCCAGCTTAAGTCATTGGTGTACCGCTAGCAGTTGCTTATGCTGGTGCTAAGTTAGTGGAGTAAGTGGACTGGCAGTGTTGCTTGCTGCCCTTGGACTGGGACAGGCGAAACCAAGGTTCAAGTCCTCACTCAGCCACGAGGCTCCCTGGGTGACTTTGAGCCAGGTGAGGATAAAACTGAGAGGAGGAGGATCAGGTGCGCCACTTTGGGCTCCTTGGAGGAAAGGCAAGATATAAATGTAATCAATGAATAATAGATGAATTCACTTTAGGCAGAGGAAATAGCTGAAGAATTTGCGTCACCCCGCTGAGCTCCACCCTTTTGCTGTTGTACCTCAACCTGAAATCATTCTGGTGATTTCTTCGAAGTAATTTCATCTTGGAGTATCTAAAATACAGTCCCAAGAAAGGAAAATGCCTTGTTCCTGAGAGATGGGGCGAACAGCAACAGCCTCTCGTCTGCAGGGAAGAAATAAAACATCACTGCTGGAACTCACATTTCTTGTGCTCAGTATTCAGGATGAAATGCTTGGTGGCTCAACTCCTCTTCTCTCTGCCCTGAGCAGGAAATGGACTGCCTGCTGCTAACTCTAGGGGATGTCTCCCATCATGCCCCTGTCCTCTTGGCCTGGGCTTTGCTTCGCCACACATTGAACTCTGAAGAGACGACCAGCGCAATTCGCCGAATGGGAAGCACTGCTATCCAGCTGAATGTTTTCCAGTATCTTACGAAGATGCTCCGGTCCATAAGGAGTGAGGGACATGTGAGTCTTAGTGCAATCTCATGGAAGGCTTCTTGAGGTAGAGGGGGCCTTCCTCAACCTGGTGCCCTCCAGATTTGGGCTGGGGGGATGTTGGAGAGTTGTATTCCAGCACATCTGGAAGGTTGCCAGGCTGGGGGAGGCTGTTTCGTACTATTCCAATGGTGCGGTGTGTAGCCCTGCAAGCTTAGGATGGGGGCCCCGATTTGGGGCATTACTTTGAGGGATGTTTCCTGTTCTCCTATGGCTTTGCATTCTTTCAAAACCCATGTATTTTACATGGATTCTTTTGGCCACTTCATAGATGCATCGGTGAAAGCTGAGAGAAGGGATGTCAGAAATTGGCTGTTACAAGGATTGGATGAATCTGTCAGTTTCGCTTTCTCCCGCATTTCAGTTTGTAGGATTTCAAGTTCTTTCTCCCCCAAAGATGAAGAGCTTTGGGAATTTTGGTAAATTCTGAACTGAATTTGAAATTTCAGATGCACTGAAATGCAGTGCTCACCCCTCTGCACCAGACATTCAGTTACAGCTGTTCCTAGCAAGGAGGGGACCGTAATGTATCTGCCTGCCTTATAGCCGTTAAAGATGAGGAGCCTGTCAGAAAAAAGGTGGCAGCCCCAGCTCAGCACCACATTCAGGCCCAGACTTAAAAGAGCAAAGCAGTCAAAACCCTGGGCCTGGATGGACAGATCTGCCCATTTTGGTTTCTCCCACATTCAGTTTTTTAAAATTTCAAGTTCTTTTTGTCTCAGATATGGATAACGTTGTGAATTCTGGTGAATTCTTATGAGAATTAAACTGAAACAGAATTGTCATCCATCCCTAGCTGTTACCTTCCTTTTATGCTTGTGGTATTGGCTTGTTACCCTGGAAGGTGAGTTCATAGGAATGGGTTCTTCCACTCCTCTACTTTACTTTTGAACCATGGAGGCTCCACTCTCAATAACCTCTTTCTTTGTCTTGCAGTGCATTTCCAGCACTGCATGCATGTGTACCTACGGCCTGCTTTCCTTTGTCCTTACCTCACTGGAGCTGCACAGACTGGGCAATCAGCAGGTAAGAGTCCAAAGGCTTTAGGAGAGAAGAGCAGTCCTCCTGCGTCAAACCAACGGCCTGTCTCAGGGGTGTTGAACCTCTTTCAGCCTGAGGGCTGAATTCCATTTTGGAGCAGCCCTTGGGGGCTGCATTCCAGGAGTGGGCATGGCCAAAAGCAAAAGAGGTGTGGCCAAAGTATCATATTTTAGCTTAAAGCTCTTAAGAGCTAGTAACTAAGCCTTAGGAGAGACGTTTCAGCTTTTTAGAATGGGGAGAAAAAAATGCACAAAAGCTGGGAAACTACACAATGATTGGAAGGTGAGGAAAAGGGGTGGTTTAGAAATATTCAAAATACTTACATATTTCTTTAAGAAATGCATAAAAGAACAAGATTCCAAACAAAAACAGCAGCAAGGGATGTTCAGCCTGGCCCAAAGTCCATTTAAATGCCCAATTAGAGCTCACCACCTTGTTTTGACCTTGGAAAACTGATTTCTCTCCTCTCCCCCCCCCCCTTGCATATCTTGTCATTTTAGTTTGTGAGGCTGATGGCAAAGTCCGCCTCCCTCTTTTTTATTTGATGTGAGCTGCTTTGGGACACAATGATTGTCTAAAAGTAGGATAAAAATGCAGTAAATAAATAAATAACAAGATAAGCAAACGATGTGTAATGTGATGTGTGTTTTCTCTGTCTCTCCCCCTGTTTCTAAAGGACATCATAGATACAGCATGTGAAGTGCTGGCTGCTTCAAGCATTCCTCCGATGTTCTGGAAGACGGTGAGTTGGCTGTGGGCCAGGCATTTCGCCTGTATTTCCTCCCATTGTATTCTCTTGACCAAAGTCTTTATGGGAAAGCCAGGCCTCAGACCCCCTGTTGGCTATTTTAAGGGCGGTTCCCCCTGTTTTGTCCACCTGCATTCTTTAGACAAGTGTTTGTGAAGCGGCCTAGAGAGCTGCTTGCAAAAATGATGTGAAAATTGCATGACATGCATTGGCGTGTTATCCTTGTCATTCCCATTTATGCCCCTGCTTTAATCATTTCAGGGTCTGCTTCAGCCTTCCCCATCCTGGCACCTCCAGATGTGTTGGACTACAACTCGCAGCATAACCGTGATGGGAGTTGTAGTCCAACACATCTAGAGGGTACCAGGTTGGGGAAGGATGCTTTAATGAAACATTTGAGCGTTTCATTCAGTAAGTATGTCCAGATGCAGAGAATTTCACTTGGGAGAAATGGATTCCACTTGCTGTGGAAATGGATGCAGTGCATTCAAAGCAAGGCAAACTGCCTGCTAGAGATGAGGAGTTGGGGAGGGTGTGTGTGTGAAAGGCAAAAATTGGCTTTTGATCCAGAACCTGATACATGTGTGTGTTAAGTGGATGCAAGGGTGGCAGGGAGTGGAGCTTCTCTCCGCATCAAACCTCACCACACCTGTTCCTGGTTCTGTGTTAAAGATTTTTTTAGAAAGACAGTGTATAAATTTTTGAAAATAGATATGTCTGTTCACAACATAAGGCTTCATCTTCTACTTGTGCTTCTGCTTGCAGAAAAAATAGCTCTTGAGGCAAGTGGAGGCTGGTGGCTCCGAGGTCAATAGGGTGGGAAATTTGCTCTAGGTTTCAGTCAGAACTAGTCAGAACTCTAAGAAGCAGAAGCACCTTGGAGAGCTCATTTAGAGTTCTGACTGGTTCTGACTGAAACCCAGAGCAGATTTGCTGCCTCACTGACCTCGGAGCTACCAGCCTCCACTATTTGAGGGTTAATTTCACACATGACAGCAAGTGTACTTTGTACATGTTTTTTCCTACATGGAAATTACCTCCATGTTGCAGAGACGTCATGTGTAAAAGGGCCCTCATTCCAGTGATGGAGGTGAGCATAGGTAAAATGAGAGCCCTGTCTCTAACCCTTGCAGCAGCCAGGATTTTGGAGCAGAGCAGAGCTAGGAACTGTAACAGCAAAGCCACCTTGATGTTATTATCCCAAGAAAAAGTTGTCTTGGATCAGCATTGGTTTTTGATAACTTTGTTTTGTGTGTCTCCTGCCAGGAGCCGACGGCAGGCCTGGGCATTATTTTGGACAGTGTCTGTGGAATGTTCCCCCACCTCCTCTCTCCTCTTCTGCAGTTACTTACGGCTCTTGTTTCAGATAAATCTACGGCAAAGAAGGTACATATGAGAGTCCTGGAGAGAGAGAGAGAGAGAATCTGTACCCAATATTGCTATCAAGAACCAGTGTAGTGGCTAGAGTAGAGGTGTCGAACCAAATCTGGCGTGCCTGAGGTCCCAACATGTGGTTCCCAGCTTTTGCACAGTTTCCCCCCCACTCTGAGAGGAAGAAATGCCTCTGCTAAGGCTTTGTTACTGGCAGTGAGACCTGAGCTAAAATATGCTGGTATTTTTGGCCCTGGCATTTTTTGCCTTTGAACCTGTCCTCTTTTTCTTTGGCCCTGCTTTGCTTTGGAATGCATCCCTGAGAGCTTCTCAGAAATTGAATTTGGCCTTCCCGTTGAATGAGGTTTGACACCCCTGCACTAGAGTACAGGCTCCAGATGAAGTGCCCATCCAGTCCCAGAGTTCAGAGAGTCTTGGGCTACCCACTCTTTCACGGGTGGCTGTGAAGGTAAAGCCACCCTGAGCTCCTTGGAGTGAGGGCAGGATAACAGTGGAGTAAACATGAATAAAAGAGGGGTCAGGTTGTGTGGAAGGTATATCTAACTCAAACTAATTCCCAGTGGTGTTTTGGAAGGGCGAATCTCCCCCTCTGTGTAATAGAAATAAATTGGGGGAGAAACCACTTCAGAAGGGTTCTGTGATGTTGGGCGACCTCTTTCCTGGGGTTCTCTCAGATAGGGATGTTTTTGTCACATGGCCACCGTGGTGGAGGGCATCTTTCCAGCTACTCTAAGAGTAGGCTTGTAAGAACATAAAAGAAAAGCCATGCTGGGTCAGACCAAGGGTCCATCTAGTCCAGCATTTCGTTCACACAGTGGCCAACCAGCTGTTGACTTGGAACTGACAAGCAGGACATGAGCACAACAGCACCCTCTCACCCATGTTCCCCAGCCACTGGTGTACATAGGTTCACCTCCTCTGGTACTGGAGGAGGCACATAGTCATTGATGATGTCTCCAGCCACCTTCCTCAACCAGCCCCCTTTCTCCCTTCCTAAAGGTATATACCTTCTTGGATAAGATGTCTTTCTACATCGAGCTGTACAACCACAAGCCGCCTGATGTGATCTCTCATGAAGACGGCACCCTATGGCGGAGGCAGGCACCAAAGCTACTCTATCCCCTTGGTAAGAAAATGTGCCCTTCCAACAGATTTATTTGCATCTGCAAAATGCCTCCGAAGTAACTTGCAAGGCAACAAGAAACTTAAAAACATAACAGTTTCATTGAGGAACAATCCATTTTACATTCATTCAATAAAAACACAGTATGAAACAAATAAAATGCAGGAACATCTGTTGTAAAAAAAACACATGCTCTTTAGAACAGCAGTAGTATGCAGCCTAGGGGATAATGGCCTTCATGAAATGGACAGTCTTCAGCACCAGTTGGGCATTCCTAGGTAGTTTCGACAAGGAGGGGGCTATCACAGAGAAGGCCCTGTCTTGGATAATTGTCTGCCACACCTCAGATGGTGGGGGTCCTTGCAGCAGGACCTCTCCAGCCGATCTTAAGGTTGTGGGGTGAGGAGTGTAGGGTAAGAGGCACTCTTTCAGATATCCTGGACCCAGACCATTTCGGCTTTGAAGCAGGGGTGTTGAACCTCTTTCAGCCTGAGGGCTGAATTCCATTTCAGAGAAGCTCTCGGGAGCCGCTCTCGGGTGGGTGGGGCACTCATTTCCCAGAAGGCAAGTGGGTGAGACTTAAAGAAAAGTAACTGAAATAAAGAATTGAGGAATGAACCTAAGCCCAAGGCAGAGGTGGGGTTCTGAGCCCCCAAACACAAAACCCTCTTTGGAGCCCAGGTAAAGATGGTGCTGGAGGGCCGCCCATTGCTTTGCCCAAGCCAGCCTCCCAGTTAAAAAATAATAAAACCTGAGGGACAGGGAGCCTGGTGGGGATGCCAAGAGAAGTGTCCACATTGCTGCCCACGCTCTAAACCTACTATTTCAATGTGTGCGGAATTGGAACCTGGGTAAGGAGATGAGCGACAGGAGGGTGAGGAGCAGTAAATTGGTATGGGAAGGGTTATGGCTGACTGATGGCCATGAGGGATGGTGCTACTCTGTACACAGAAGTGTTGCCTCCTTAATGCTAGAGCTCCCTGCAAGACCTGCCTGTATGCATTCGAGTGCATCGCCCACAACCAGGAGGACTAGAAGCCTCGGTTGAAAGAAATGCATTTTAGAAAGAGACTTCTACAATCCAGATAATTGATTTTTGCTCAAGACGCCTGCAGAATTGCTGAAGAAAAATATCTTCATGCTTTTAAGGAATTCTGCTCCCGTGAAGATTCTGGCTTTGTTTTGTGTCACCCTTTTGCTTCTTAGGGCTTGGGCAAACAAACCTGAGGATACCTCAAGGGACTGTGGGTCAGGTTATGCTGGATGACCAAGCTTATTTGGTACGGTGGGAGTATTCGTATAGCAGCTGGACGCTGTTCACATGTGAGGTTGAGATGCTGCTGCATGTGGTGTCGACTGCTGGTGAGTGTCTAGAAGTTTGGAAAGCTGGGCCGGGGTGCTATAAAATGTGCTATGAGAGCTTCAGCTGAACAAAAAGTCCCGTTTAGCATACTGGTATGATTTGTTCCTTATGTCAGCCTTCTCCAGCTTGGTGCCCTCCAGATGTTTTGGACTTCAACTCCCATCAGCCTCAGCCAGCATGGCCAACGGTCAGGAACGCTGGGAGTTGTCTCCCAACACGCCCGGAGAGTACCGGGTTGGGGAAGGGCTGCCTTAGATTGCATTTATTTAAAGTTATTTTTAGGCCGCCTTGGAGGATGGAGCCCTCTAGAGGTGGCGTAACAAAATAAAAACCAAAGAAGGTTACAATAAAAATATTGTAGCCCCATATAAAAAAGAGATTACTGATAAAAATAAATAAAAACAGAACTTGCCAATAAAACCTGCAGCCCAGAAAATTACAGGAAGGCTGCCAAAAACAAGTGGGTCTTCAGAGCTTTCCTGAAGAGCAGCAAAGAACTGGCCTGATGAACCTCCAAAGGAAACTGATTCTAGAAGTACGGTGCCTCCACTGAGGAGGCCCTCTCCTGTGTCCTCAGCAGCCTAACTGCCCTCGACCTTTTTGCTTTTATGTCTATTTGTATACCTGAGTTTGCTCTGGGAAACAGATGTGTCCATGCTAAACACATTCTGTTCCTTAGATGTCCTTCAGCATTGCCAGAGGGTTAAGCCTGTCATTGATCTGGTCCACAAAGTCATCAGCACCGATGTGTCGATAGCAGATTGCCTTCTGCCAATTACGTCACGGATCTACATGCTGTTACAGAGGTAAGCAAGTGCGTGCAGTTGCTTAAATTCTGAATTCACCAGGATGTTCAACAGTAACCTTGGCATAAGGGTGCAATCCTATGCCTGTTTAGGCAGAAAAATGTCCTACAACTCCCAGCATGCCCCAGCCAGCGTGGGAGTTGTAGGACTTTTTTCCCTGCCTAAAACATGCATCGGATTGCGCCTTAAGTCTTTTTAGAAACCAAAGAAAAAACTCCAAAGTATCTCACCATGTGCTCAGGCAATGACAGTACTTCATCTCTGAGTGTTTTGGAGAGCTCTGCATAACATTTTGTAATGGCCTTTTCCAGGTTGACTACTGTGATTTCTCCTCCGGTTGATGTTATCGCTTCCTGTGTCAACTGCTTGACAGTACTGGCCTCTCGAATGCCTGCCAAGGTAGGAGGAGGCTGTGGCTCACTTCTTTTCTCTCAGAGTCACCACATCTGTACAGATATATCAATATACTTTTTGGTCTCTTTTCAGGTTTGGACTGATCTTCACCATACAGGCTTTTTACCATTTGTTGCTAATCCAGTTTCTAGCATGAGTCACGTGATCAGGTAATTTCATTCCCACGGAATGACATCATCCACTGATGAAAATGGTTGGACATATTGGACAAAATTCCGGATGATGCTAATGATTAAAAATTAGCAAAGGTTAGCCCTCCCCAACCTGCTTTGGACTACAACTCTCACCATCCCTGACCATTGGCCACGATGGCAGGGGCTGTGGGAGGTTGTAGTCCAAAACATCAGGAAATGTTCCCCCCATGGGGGAAGCTGCCCTGAGGATTTGTCTGGGTTTAAGGCCGCTTCATCTATAAGCTTGTACGTTGTCTGTAATGCACACCGTCACAGCTGCCTCGCTCTCTTTTCCCCCACTTGCCTGCTTTCCCCGTGTCTCCACAGTGCAGAGGGAATGAATGCTGGAGGCTATGGCAACCTGCTCATGGGTATTGAGCAGCCACAAGGCGAATATGGCGTTACGATCTCCTTCCTAAACTTAGTCATGACACTTGTCCGGGTAAGTGCTTTCAGGAGGAGGGCGTTGTATCACTTTCTGTATCGCACGTCTTCATGCCTTAAGGGACAGCCTTCCCCAACCTGGTGCCCTTCAGATCTTTTGGACTTCAACTCCCATCAGCCCAGCCAGCATGATCAATGGTCAGGAATGCTGGGAGCTGTAGTCCAAAACACGTGTAGGGCATTAGGACGAGCTTAGACCTGGATGCAGAGAGACTTGCATGCTGCAAAGAATATTTGGATCTCTGCTGTTTTCTGGTTTTTCTTTTTGTGGTGGCCTGCGTTGGATTTCCTGTTAACAGAAGGTTCTGTGGTCTTACCCCTTCCCCTAGGGACAACTCGGCAGTACCCAAAGCCAAGGATTGGTGCCTTGTGTTGTATTTGTCCTGAAGGAGATGCTGCCAAACTACCACAAATGGCGGTATAAATCCCACGGAGTGAGAGAACAAATTGGTAAGCGCGAGGACCCCAAGGGGGTGAAGGCTTTTTCTATTAGATCCCGTGCTTTCCGGGGCTTATACCTTATTCCAGGGGTCCCCGACTTCCTTGGGCCAGGGGGCATATTTGGAGTTTTGAGACGGACTTGGCTTTTCTGCCCTCATAAGTTCCTGGTTAGTTTAGCTGCTTCCACTTGCAGATGGAGCCAAGCGCGAGTGATTAGGCAGCGTGAATTATAAGGTAGGATTTTGAAGATTCTGGCTCAGTGTTTTGTGCAAACTCAGCCAGCATCTCCTTAACTGTAATAATTCTAGAAGCATTCGAATAGGGGCAAAATATTGCATATAAACTGGCTGTTTTGAGCCCATGTTTTCCCCCTGAAGATTGTTCACATTTTCCCTTGTTTTTCAGGGTATCTTATTGTACAGCTGATCCATGCAATATTGAATCTGTGCCCTGAAATGGATCCCCATAGCAGGTACACTATGCTTGACTCTCTTTCCCCGGCCTTCCAAATAATTTGGAATTATTTTAGCATTTTAGCGTTACAGTCTTTTAACTTTGCCGTTTTAAATCTGTTACTGTATTTTAAATCTCTGCGTTGCTGCCAGGTTTTATTCTAGTTGTATGTTTATACTGTAGTTTTAAGCTTTTATATTGTATACTGTTTTTATTCTGTACGTTGTGTTTTTAATTTTTGTGAACCACCCAGAGAGCCTTGGCTATTGGGCGATATAGAAATGTACTGAAATAAATAAATAAATTCCCAGCACCCTGCATACTTGATTCTCATAGCAAGCTGAGCTTCTAGCCCTCGTGGCTACAAAGGAAACAAGCACTCTGTTGCCTTCTGGCGCTCACTGTGTCAGGGTTGGCCTGCGAGTTGAGGTCTGTGTTCTTGCCTTTCAGCAGTGCCCCCAGCCTGCAGTCCCTTTGCATCTTCAGCCTGTCTAATACCGAAGCAGGACAGGCCGTCATCAACATTATGGGCATTGGCGTGGACACGATTGACATGGTGATGGCCATGCAGTCCACTAGGTGAGTTGCCTGTTTTATTTTTTATTTTTTAAATTGAGCTCCTTCTGCCAGTTCTTTGGCTGGCAGCTTCTAGTGTGATAAGAGGTAGCTATGGTCCATGGGGTCACGAAGAGTCGGACACGACTGAACGACTGAACAACAACAACAAAAGCAGAGATGGTGGGTTCCAGTTGGACTGTGCAGATGGTGGGTTCTAATGCCGTTCTTGTTGGCCATGCAGCGAGGAGCCTCAGAGCCAGTGTGAGAGCCAGGGCCAGCTGCTCATCCATACGGTGAAACTGGCGTTCTCGGTTATCAATAACGTCATCCGGTTAAAGCCACCATCCAGGGTCGTGTCCCCTCTAGAGCACGCCCTTACTCAGCACGGTACGTACCTTTCTGCTGTCCAGCCAGGAGTGCCATACCTGTCTTACGCATAACGTAAACAACATACGTGTCATTTGCAACACTATGTTTTCAGGCAGAATGTGGGCTGCATCTAGGACATTTCCTCTACAATGTTTTCCTCAGAGATGCACTAATATTCCTGTGATTTCAAACTCTGCTCTTGCCAGGTGCCCACAGGAACAATCTGGTCGCTGTCCTGGCCAAGTACATCTATCACAAGCATGATGCAGCCTTGCCACGCCTTGCCGTCCAGCTCCTGAAGCGACTGGCTACAGTAAGGCTTCTCTTCATTTCCATCCATTGTATTATTTTGTGTTTTATTGCTGTTCTGAGCTATTGATATGGGGGTGTCTAGGAATGCAAATACCGCTAAAGCATCCAGACTGTGGGCCGCGGTGGCTTAGTGGTTAAGACGCTGAACTGCAGACTGGAAGGTCGGCAGGTCAGCAGTTCGAGACCCGAGTGCCATGTTTCCCGCCTCCCAGCTGAGCAGAGCAGAGCAGAGCAAGCTGCTCCAGCTGGTCCAGGGACTACAGAAGCAGGCAAGCTCCCAGAGAGCGAGCGAACAGAGCGAGCGAACAGGGGGAGCAAACAGGAGTTGGCCAGGGGAGTTGCAGTGGTTGAAGAGACAAAGGAGACAAAGGAGACAGAGGCTAAGAGGTAAGTGGGCTGCAGGAAGCCCAGGGGGCTGCCCTTTATCCTTCTGACTGGCTGTGAGCTCACCAGGAGCTTCTGAGAGCTCCAACTGAATTGGAGGGGTGTGGCCTGAGTACTCCCAGCAGCTGACTGGGCGGGAAGCTTCAGTCTGTTTCCCGCCTCCCAGCTGAGCAGAGCAGAGCAGAGCAGAGCAAGCTGCTCCAGCTGGTCCAGGGACTACAGAAGCAGGCAAGCTCCCAGAGAGCGAGCGAACAGAGCGAGCGAACAGGGGGAGCAAACAGGAGTTGGCCAGGGGAGTTGCAGTGGTTGGGGAGGCGGGGGAGACAAAGGAGACAAAGGAGACAGAGGCTAAGAGGTAAGTGGGCTGCAGGAAGCCCAGGGGGCTGCCCTTTATCCTTCTGATTGGCTGTGAGCTCACCAGGTGCTTCTGAGAGCTCCAACTGAATTGGAGGGGTGTGGCCTGAGTACTCCCAGCAGCTGACTGGGCGGGAAGCTTCAGTCTGTTTCCCGTCTCCCAGCTGAGCAGAGCAGAGCAGAGCAGAGCAGAGGAAGCTGCTCCAGCTGGTCCAGGGACTACAGAAGCAGGCAAGCTCCCAGACAGCGAGTGAACAGAGTAAGTGAACAGAGGGAGCAAACAGGAGTTGGCCAGGGGAGTTCGGCAGGGGAGGTCAAGGGGGAGGCCCCTAACATTTTTTATTTTTTTACCTAACATTTTTCCATTTATTTGTCTTGTAACACACACTTTCACACCAGTGGGACTCTGCTTTTAACCTCTACTGAGTAGAGGAGCAGGCACAGGCTAGTCTAGAACAATCACAAAGCTAGACACAAAAAGGGAAAAGGGGCTATGGAAGGACAAGACTCTCCAGTGGTGGTGACCTGCAAGGTGTGTGCAATGTTTGTTTTCTTGCCTGAGAACAACATGGCCTACACCTGCAACAAGTGCAAGTTGATCACGCTGCTGGAGGAAAAAGTAAGTGGACTGGAGCGGCGACTGTCAACCCTCCGGGGAATAAGAGAACACGAAGAGTTCTTGGACAGAATGGGGGAACTACAGCAGCAAAGGGCAGACCAGAAGCTTGAAGAGCAACAGCAAGATGAGGCAGAAGTGGGAAATGCTGAGGAGAAGAAAAATGGAGTAGAGGATACTCCTTGGAAAACGGTGACAGTTAGGAGAAGAAGAACTAGACGCCACTCTGCACCAGTGGAAGCGGTGGAGCTGTGGAACCGATTCCAGGTACTTGCAGATGAGACTGGAGGACAGCCTGCAGAGGAAGAATCACAGGGGAACCTGCATGAGAGTGAGCAAGAGGCTAAAGGTCAGTCAAACAGAGGCGATGAAACCCAGGCCTACAAGAAGAAGAAGAGAAGAGTGGTAGTAGTGGGAGACTCCTTGCTGCGTGGGATCGAGACCCAAGTATGTCGCGAAGACCCGTGGACTCGCCAGGTATGTTGTCTCCCGGGAGGACAGATTAGAGACGTGACTGAAAGGTTGCCTGCACTCATAAAGCCCACTGACAGGTATCCCTTTCTTCTCATCCATGTGGGAACAAATGATACCGCCAAGCGGAGCTACGAAGAGATCACGTCAGACTTTGAAGCTTTGGGAAGGAAACTCAAGAACTTTGGGGCCCAGATAGTTTTCTCATCCATCCTTCCAGTAGTTAGAAGAGGGATAGAAAGGGAACGAAAAATACTCCGGGTGAATGACTGGCTACGAAGGTGGTGCCGACGAGAGAGATTTGGATTCTGGGACCACGGGCTATACTTCCTGGAAGATGGGCTGTTGGCTAGGGATGGGTTGCACCTCACAAAGGCTGGGAAGAATGTGTTTGGACACAGCATGAAGAACTTCATCAGGAGGGCTTTAAACTGAATCCTACGGGGAAGGGAGATGTAATGTTGGGGGTAACAATGGACGTAGGCGCATGCACTGCAATGGAGAGAACAGCGCTGATAGCGCCCAATAATAGTCTTCAGACACATGTAGGAAGAAAGCCAGACTATGAAGCACATGGTCTTCGATGTCTATATACTAATGCCCAGAGTATGGGAAACAAACAGAATGAACTTGAACTCTTAATACAGGAGGGAAATTATGACTTGATAGGTATAACTGAGACTTGGTGGGATGACTCTCATGACTGGAATACAGCAGTTGAAGGATATAACTTGTTCAAAAAGAACAGGAGGAACAGAAAGGGAGGCGGGGTTGCACTGTATGTGAAAAATACATATCTCTGCACAGAAATACAGGAGGAGGAGCTTGGTAGCCCCATCGAGAGCATCTGGGTTGAAATAAATGGAGCAAAGAATAAAAGGAACCTGGTGGTCGGAGTCTACTACCGGCCACCCAATCAAGGAGAAGCCAAGGATGAAACTTTTGAAAAGCAAATAGCCAATGTTTTAAGGAAGCATGATGTAGTAGTAATGGGGGACTTCAATTTCCCCGATATTTGTTGGGAGACAAATTCTGCAAAACATGGCCCCTCCAGGAAATTCCTGACTTGTGTGGCGGATAACTTCCTCCTACAGAAAGTAGAGGAAGGAACTAGAGGATCGGCTATCCTTGACTTGATCCTAACCAACAGAGATGACTTAGTGGATAAAGTAGCAGTTACAGGAACTCTGGGGGAAAGCGACCATGTTGTACTTGAGTTCTTGGTTCTAAGGGAAGCAAAAGCCGAGTGTACTCAAACGCGTACCCTGGATTTTAGGAAAGCTGATTTTAATAAACTCAGAACAATGATCAGTAAGGTCCCATGGCAAACAATGCTAGCGAGAAAAGGAGTCCAAGATGGGTGGGAACTTTTAAAAAAGGAAATTCTCAAGGCACAATCACAAACAATTCCAACAAGAAGAAAAGGTGGAAGACAACAGAAGAAGCCAATGTGGCTTCACAAAAAGCTTAGGGATGACCTGAAAACAAAAAAGGACACATATAAGAAGTGGAAAGAAGGCCAAGTAACAAAGGAAGAGTACAGGCAGGTAGCACAGAATTGCAGGGATGGCGTCAGGAAGGCTAAAGCGGAGAACGAGGTGAGGTTAGCGAGGGATGCTAAAAACAACAAAAAGGCTTTCTTCAGCTACGTGCATAGTAAAAGGCAGAGGAAAGAAATGGTTGTTCAGCTATTAAATAAGGATGGCAAAATGATAACAGATGACAAAGAAAAGGCAGAGGTGCTCAATTCCTACTTTGGCTCAGTCTTCTCCCAAAAGAGGGTCTATGACCCCCCTGGCAAAGGCGAAGTACAGGCTGAAGGGGCAGGATTGCAGCTTGAGATCGACAGGCATATGGTCAAGGAACACCTAATTCCTTTGAATGAGTTCAAATCTCCAGGGCCAGATGAACTGCATCCTAGAGTAATAAAGGAACTGGCAGAAGAACTCTCAGAACCGCTGTCTATTCTCTTTGAGAAATCATGGAGGACCGGGGAAGTGCCAGATGACTGGAGGAGGGCTAACGTTGTCCCTATCTTCAAAAACGGTAAAAAGGAGGAACCTGGGAACTACAGACCAGTCAGTCTGACATCAATCCCTGGGAAAATTCTGGAGCAGATCATAAAGCAATCCATCTGGAAGCACCTTGACAACAATGCCGTGATTACTCGAAGCCAACATGGATTTGTCAAAAACAAGTCCTGCCAGACAAATCTGATCTCATTTTTTGATCAAGTCACCTCCCTTGTAGACCGTGGGAATGCTGTAGACATCATATACCTCGACTTCAGCAAAGCTTTCGACAAAGTGCCCCATGATATCCTGATGAGCAAACTTGCTCGAAGTGGGCTAGATGAAACAACGATCCGGTGGATCCACAGTTGGCTACAGAATCGGACTCAAAGAGTGCTTATCAATGGGACCTTCTCAAGCTGGGGAGAGGTAACGAGCGGGGTACCGCAGGGCTCAGTCCTGGGCCCAGTGCTCTTCAACATTTTTATTAATGACTTGGAGGAGGAGGTGCAGGGAATGCTGATCAAATTTGCAGATGACACAAAATTGGGAGGGATAGCTAATACTTTGGAAGACAGAAACAAAATTCAAAGTGATCTGGATAGACTGGAGTGCTGGGCAGAAAACAACAGAATGGCATTTAATAGGGACAAATGCCAAGTTCTGCACCTAGGAAAAAGAAACCAAATGCACAGTTACAAGATGGGGGATACGTGGCTCAACCACACTACGAGCGAGAAGGATCTTGGAATTGTCGTCGATCACAAGCTGAATATGAGCCAACAATGTGATGTGGCTGCAAAAAAGGCAAATGCTATTTTGGGCTGCATTAATAGAAGCATCGCTTCCAAATCCCGGGAAGTACTAGTTCCCCTCTACTCAGCACTGGTTAGGCCTCATCTGGAGTACTGTGTCCAGTTCTGGGCACCACACTTTAAGAAGGATGCAGACAAGCTGGAGAGGGTTCAAAGGAGGGCAACAAAGATGATCAGGGGACTGGAAACAAAGTCCTATGAAGAGAGACTGAAAGAACTGGGCATGTTTAGCCTTGAGAAGAGAAGACTGAGGGGAGATATGATAGCACTCTTCAAGTACTTGAAAGGTTGTCACAGAGAAGAAGGCCAGGATCTCTTCTTGATCATCCCAGAGTGCAGGACACGGAATAATGGGCTCAAGTTACAGGAAGCCAGATTCCGGCTGAACATCAGGAAAAACTTCCTGAGTGTCAGAGCAATACGGCAATGGAACCAATTACCTGGGGAGGTGGTGGGCTCTCCCACACTGGAGGCCTTTAAGACGAGGCTGGACAGCCATTTGTCAGGGATGCTCTGACTTGGATTCCTGCATTGAGCAGGGGGTTGGACTCGATGGCCTTGTAGGCCCCTTCCAACCCTACTATTCTATGATTCTATGATTCTATGTGACGGAGTGAGCTCCCGTCTTCAGTCCCAGCTCCTGCCAACCTAGCAGTTCGAAAGCAAGAAATTGCAAGTAGATAAATAGGTACCGCCTCGGCGGGAAAGGTAACAGTGTTCCGTGCACCTCGGTGTTCAGTCATGCCGGCCACACGACCATGGAAACGTCTTCGGACAGCGCTGGCTCTTCGGCTTAGAAACGGGGATGAGCACCGCACCCTAAAGTCGGACACGACTGGTTGGGGACACCTTTACCTTTACCTTTTATCCAGACTGTAGGACAGCTTGATTACTCTTTTGTATCATAATACACAATTTTGGGGTCTCCAGCATGGTACTTGTGAGTGCCAGTGTGCTCAGAGGCCCCTTTCTTGGCACTCACCAGGCTCCCTGCCCCTCCTGATGTTTATGTTAATTCTTAAGATTTTTTAAAATTAAAACCATTAAAAAAAACTGGGAGGCTGGCATACTACAAAGCAAAGTGCTGGGTTCAAATACGTGGTTTTGTGGTTTGGAGCTCAGATGCACTGAGGTTCTTGGCCAAGTTACTTTTCTTACAGTCTCACCAGTTTGCTGTTTCAGAAATGAGTGTTCTGTGACCTGCCATGGCAGCCAGTTGATGAATGAGCAAGGCAGCTGTTTTGTGAGAACACCTGCAGTGCTCTCAGGTAGATTATAATAAGGTTGGGGACCCCTGAGAATAAACAAGTGTCAGAATTGGTGAGAGAAGATGTCGTTTTCCATTGAACAGGAGCATCATTGTAAATAGTTTCAGTAGGGCCTTCTTCCCTCCCTGGCTTTCCTCCCTTTTCAGGTTGCTCCGATGTCTGTCTACGCCTGCCTCGGAAACGATGCTGCCGCCATTCGGGATGCCTTCCTGACACGTCTGCAGAGCAAAATTGAGGACATGCGCGTTAAAGTCATGATTCTGGAGTTCCTCACAGTTGCTGTAGAAACCCAGCCTGGGCTCATTGAGTTATTTCTCAACCTAGAAGTGAAAGATGGGAGTGATGGATCAAAGGTAAACGTTGATGTGCATACTTCTCTATTTTGAGGGACTGTTGAGGACGTGTTAGTCCTGTGTAGAGTAGACTCATTGAAATGAATGAGACTTACATTAGTCACAACTAACTTAAATCCCATTCATTTCAATCAGGCTGCTCTATGTAGGACTAACATTGGATATTCCCCAGTGGTAGCTTTGAGCTGTTTGCATTGGAACCTAATTGTGCATTATTCTGGAAGGATTTGGGAAAGCCTTGGTAAACCTTCATCTTGGACTACTGTACTCTGTTTTCTTTTAAAAACAACAACAGCAAACCTTGGGTTGTCATGAGCGAGTAGGAGCAGGTGTGCTGGTTCCCAGCAGTTCAGCGGCTCCTGCTTCTTCTAAACGTCTCCCAGCATTAAAAACTCAAAACACCTGAGCAACACGGGTCAGCCAGGCCTAAAGGCAGCATTTTCCAAAGAGGGGTTGTTGTGATCTAGTGGAAGCAAGCATGCTGGTTACTGGCAGCTTGACTGCTCCTGCTCCAAGCAGGAGGGGCCAAACAACCCAGAGATGTTCCATCCTTGGCTTGTTTATCATGACTTGGAACTCTGGGAGGGTTAAAACCCGGGTTCCAACTCCGGGTTTTCTCTCCCCCAACAACCCAGAGTTCTGCATTCGGAAGTTATGATGCACGTCTCAGGAATGGAATGTCTCTGGGTTGTTTCGCTCCACCTGCTTGCAGCGGGAGCAATCGAGCTGCTGGTAACCAGCATGCGTGCTCCTGCTTGGTCATGATAAAAGAGGAAAATGTAGGGCAAAACCCTCACGGTCCATGGAAATTAAGGATTCTGGCACACCTTCCTGGGACTGCCTTTGGGTTGACCCAGACTGTAAGGCAAGAACTCTGAGGGTGAAACTGTAGGTCGCCTGGAAGTAGAGATTCCTGAATACCTTGGTAGTTTACCCGTGGTTCTGCCCAAATAGCAAAGGTGAAGTTCTTTCAAATCCCTCTTTGGAAAACACCACCTTTAGGCATAGCTGACCTGTGTAGCTCAGGTGTTTGAGTTTTTAATGTGGCCAGGCTGAACTGAATGATCTGGTCACTGCTGACAACCAGGCAACTGTATGTCTGCACTGCAATGTCACCTGAAAGTGTCATTCTCTTTTAGGAATTCAGCTTAGGTGAGTGGAGCTGCCTTCATGTGGTCTTAGAACTGATAGATGCCAAGCAGCCGGAGCGGTACTGGTGCCCTCCCCTCCTGCAACGAGCCGCCATTGCCTTCCTCCATGCCCTGTGGCAGGATCGCCGGGACAGCGCCATGTTAGTCCTCCAGACCAAGTGAGTGTGGCTGATTTCGCCAGCCTCTTGTTGCTGCTATCGAGGATGGGGCCAGAGCAGAGCAATAATGGCCCGTGCAAACTGTCCAGTGCATCCCAAGGGCACCAGGTTGGAGGAAAAGGCTGACTTAACCTATGGAACTCCCTGCCACAAGATGTGACGATGACAGGCTTTAAAAGGGGATGAGAGAAATTCATGGAGGGCTTGTCTACTAGCCATGATAGCTACACTAGCATGCGTGTTTAGAAGCAACCGGTCCCTGTGAATACCAGTTGCTTGGGAGGCAGAAGACGGGGTCAGAGTTGCTGATGCCTTTATGCCCTTCTTGTGGGCTTCCTGGGAGGCACTAGGTTAGCCACTGTGGGGTCTGCTCTTATAGTCTTAAGTATGTTTCGTATCTGCAAAAGTGAAAACTATCGCCAACTGATTGGTATTTTGATTTCTTTCTTTCTTTCTTTCTTAGGCCGAAGTTCTGGGGAAACTTAACCAACCCACTCTTTGGAACACTTCCTCCACCTTGTGAAACATCTGAGGTGGGTAGCTCCCACAGAAAGTAGAGCTGATTTCCTGCTGTTGCAAGTAGGGCTGAAACCTTGAATTGCTGCTCCCCTAGAAGTGGTCTCTCCCCTTCACTTCCACACAGGAGTCAGCCTTCCCCAACCTGTTGCCCTCCAGATGTATTGGACTACAACTCCCAGCATCGGGGCATGCTGGGAGTTGTAGTCCACATCTGGAGGGCACCAGATTGGAGAAGGCTGCAGGAGGAAAGGCTGCTTCTTAGCTGGTGCCTCCTGCGATGCATACACGCAGCATCTAAAAAGTGTGCTTTTTCTTCCAAAGGGTTGTTTTCTTCATATGCAAGTGTATGTAGATTAAATCGGTTAAACCTCATACAATTCTCATATGACTTAATATTTCCTTTGTGATGGCACTTGCCATCTTAAATATACTGTGTCCAGTTGGGACACTGATGTTGCTGGTCATAGGAATGTAGGAAGCTGCCTTCTCCTGAGTCAGGCCCTTGGTCCATCTAGCCCAGTATTGTCAACACTGACTGGCAGCAATGGCTCTCCAGGGTTTCAGGCAGGAGCCTTTCCTCGTCCTACCTGGAGATGGTGCTGGGGATTGAACCTCAGACCTTCTTGAGGCAAAGCAGGGGCTCTTCCATTGAGCTTCAACCCTTCCCCATTAAGGATTGTATAACCTGTGTCTTGTGTAGACAAGGTTTTATTGTCCGTACATAACGTTGTGTTACACTTTCCCTGCATGGGGGGCAGGAGTTGTGCGGGTGGAGAAACCACTTTTCGTTGTGACTTCCTTCACGTGATTTCCTGTGCTCCCTGTTTATGTGCATTACCAATGTACTCGGTAGAGAGGGCATGAAGTATTCCCAGGTAGCATTGGTCTCAGTCCTCTTATTTTTAATTTCTGTCTGCCAGAGATTGGAGGCATAGAGCTCTGAAGTTAATTCTCTCCCATTCCCTCTTTGTAGCTCAGTGTCTTGGACACCTGTGCCTTGATAATGAAGATCATTTGTCTGGAGATCTATTATGTGGTGAAGTAAGTATCCTGAAGAGCATTTTCTAGAAAGAGTGACCCATTGGCCCAGTTCGGAGGGAAGAAGGAATCATAGTTCCCTGCTACATCAGGGATGTTGAACTTCTCGTCCTGAGGGCCAAATTCCATCTCAGATAAGCTCTCGGGGGCCGCATTCCAGTTGTGGGCCTGGCCAAAGGCAAAACGGGTAGGGGCAAAAATACCAGCCTATTCTTGCTTGAAGCCCTTAGTGTCAGTAACTGAGCCTTAGGGAAAGAAACTGTGGAAAAATGGTGACACCACCAAACGATTGGTGGTCAGGGGTGGAGGTGGGGAGCGGGAACCAGCTGGCGACAAGGAGAGGGGGGCGTTGCCGTCTCAGGAACCTCAGAGGCCTGGAATAGGACCCCGGGCCTGCAGCAGCACCCCTGGGCTGCATGAACAAGCTCCTGCCTTGTGTGCTCCCTCTTATCTCTCCTCTTTTCTGTGTTTGTGCTGAAGGAGATGAATCACCTCCACTTCCACTTTTAAACTGGCTGCACTTAGGCATGCGCATCAAAATATGTTTCAGCAGAGTGTCTTTATCTGTCCACATCTGTAGTTTTTTTTCAAGTCCTTGGGAGAAAATAAAAGATTTTGATGTTGTTGGCAGTGTAGTGATGACCTGTATTATTGGGGTTTGTGATTGTTAGACATTGTTTTAGAATGCCCAGCTGTGAAGTATTCTGTCCTTTAAAAAGGGAACCAGACAAATTGGGGCTTGTGGTTCTTAGATATAATCCCCTTTTAAAGCCATCCGAGAGAATGGCTTCACTGCACCTTGTGCCAAACGGGGTTACAGGGAAGGATCCAAGCGTGCGTGACTACTGTTGAAGTTGCACTAGTGGAAACCAATGCTTGTGCAACATCAATCGTGGTTGTGAGCATGGCAGATTTTCCAGGACACCTGTCACACTATCAAGTCCTATTGATGTCGTTTATGCAATGGTTTCCACTAGCATGGTGTCAATAGTACCAGTTTTGTGTGTGTGTGTCTCATTTTTCATATTCTATAGCACATTTTTTATAATGCCTGCCTGTGTACGCTCTTTAGCCTTTCTGTACATCTAAGGGTAACTGAAAAGACCTGCAGCTCCTGATTTCTCATTTGGGTGCAGGGGTTCTCTGGATCAGTCACTCAAAGACACGCTAAAGAAGTTTTCCACAGAGAAGCGCTTTGCTTATTGGTCAGGCTACGTGAAATCCCTGGCGTTCCATGTGGCGGAGACGGAGGGCAGCGGCTGCACTTCCATGGCAGAGTACCAGATGCTGATCTCCGCCTGGCGGATGATGCTCATTGTTTCTTCCAGCCACGTAAGAACTTCTGCAGGTTGTGCTGTCTGTCCCCAAACACTTAAGGGATGGAAACTGAGGAAGAGGAGAGGTAATAAATCTCATCATGGCCTAAATAATTTAGTTGGGACCAGCAACAATTTAACAGGTGTAGCTTAGGTTGACTAGCACAAGTCAGTTCTGTGTTTGAGTGGACAGGTAAATGTGGCATGTAAATGAATAATACCAGTGACTTGTCCTGCAGGGAACTCAAGAATGGTTTTACTCTGGAAATGGTTAAGAAAGGGCAACCAAAATGATCAAGGGTCTGGAACATCTTCCCCATTAATTGGGGGCTTTTTAGCTTACGGGGGGGCATGATATAGAGTCAGGGGTCCCCAAGCCTTGTTTGGTCAGTGGCACATTTGGAATTTTGAGAGAGTGCCATGCATGCTCCCATAAAATGGCTGCCACAGGGGTGGGGCTTGCCTGCTCATCAAATGGCTGCCACGGTGCCATTTCTCATTTTCAGAAGCCAGACTGGTGAGACTAACAGAAAACTTGCCCAGGAACCTAAGTCCAATGCAGAGGTGCAGCCTGAGATCCAAAATCACACTTTTGAAGCCAAATAAAGATGGTGCTGGGGGACGGTGCTTTGCTTCGCAGCCTGCTAGCCTCCCAGTTAATTTTTTTCAATTAAAAAGCGTAAGAAATGGAGAGGGAGCTGGTGGGTGCCAAGAGAGTTGTCTGTGGACACATTGGTGTCCACAGGCACAACACTGGAGACCTCAGTAACAGAGTTTTATAACATTATGCACAGAGAAATAATTTTTCTTCCTCTCTTGTATAACAGTAGAACTTGAGATCACCTAATGAAATTGATGGCCAGGAGATTTAGGACAGACAAAGGTTCTTCATACAACAGGAGAATTAACTTATGGAATTCATTAGCACAAGGCTTGCAGAGGACAACTGGCCTAGAATGGGATTAGACAGATCTCCTCAGGATAAGAGTATTGGGGCTCAACCTGTGCATGTTTAGACAAAATTGTTCAGACAGCAGTGCTGGGAGTTGCAGGCCTTGTTTCTGTCTAAACGTGCATACAGTTGCGCCCTCAGGGGCTGTTACTCAAGTTAGCTGAATGGATGTTCCATGTTCAGAGGCAGTAGCCCTATTCAGCATTACTGATCTGGGTAGGTTAAACACCTGAGGAGGGGCAGCGTGCGAGCCCTACCCCCTCCATCCTCTACACATGGGAGGGTGATTTTCTGCAGGGGAAATTCTCCTGCATCCATGGAGGCTCTCCACATGATTTCATCTTTACCCATTTTAAATATTCTCAGGCTGACATAATGTACTTGACTGACGTGGAGGTCCGGCAACAGCTCCTGGATGTCCTGAGTGGGACCAAGGCTTTGGTGAGTGTTTGTATTTAAATATTTGTCATTTTTACAGTAGTTTTCATCATGGTTTGGATAGGCAGCTATAGGGAATGGCAGATAGACTCTAGGCCTCCTAGTCTTTGAGGTGAGATCTTTCTGAGTTGCAAGGAAGTCCAATAATAGGATTAATCTCTTATGGATTGTGTATTTCATCCTGCTGGCAGTCTCAAAGGTATGGAATATGAGAGAGTGGTTAGATCTTAGGCACATCAGTTCTGAGGCTCTCACTCAGTAGTGCCCAAAGTGAGGGGCAGGCACAGACAGTAGCTAGGAAAGGGCTATGAATTCCTCCCCATGACCTCCAGTTGTGTGTCTTGTCCCAAAAGGTAGCGTCAGCTGAAGTTGCTCCTCAATTCGTACAAGAGACAAATCTTCATGTCTCCATTCCTTGAGTTGATCCTGTGCAACTGGACAGATGAGGACTTCCATAGGCTTCTCTGTTTTTACAGGGTTTTGGTCCTGTGTAGTTGCTTCCCAGCTGCCCGTAAAGCAGGGGTGAGAACCTCAGACCCAGGGTCCCAGTCCGGACCTCTGGGGTTCCCCAGATAGCCACATTCCCTTCCCCTGGCTCCAGTCCCTTTTCCCCACTGGTTTAGTGGTTTGGTGGTTCGTGCAGTCCTCAATTCTAAAAGGTTGACATGCCTCTCAATTCTAAAAGGTTGACTTGCATGGAGGTGGTTCTGAGTGTTACATTTGCATTTGGTAGCTGTTCACTGGAATTCCCAACATGATGCTTAGTAACTGGCTGGAAGAGCTTTCAGCTGAACTGTGCTGGTGCTTTCAGCCCTGACCTTTTTTACTTTGGCCCAACCCACCACTGGAATGCAGCCCCTGAGAGGTTCTCCAAAATGAATGCAGCCCTCGGGCTGAAAGAGGTTCATCATCCCTGCTGTAATGCATTGTGCCCCACTCATTTTCCTTTTAGGCTGTATGTAAACAAGCACCCTCAAGAGAAATGTTGGGACCGGTGGCAGTTGGAAGGCACAAACAGTTGTCCTCTTCACCTGGGGTGAAGGGGCTCAGAAAACACAGGGCCTTTTCTGTTATAGCCCTGGAAGTTTGGAACATCCTCCTTTGAGATGCCCACGTCGCTCCCTTCTGTCCTGAAGCAAGCTAAGATCTTTTCTGTTATACAGTCAGGGCCAGAAATATTGGAACAAGGATAACTGTTTTGGCAGTTGGCCTCCGTACACCACCACAGAGGCTTTACAACAAGGTGCAAACCACTGGTAACTCTCAAGTTGAAAGGAAACACACCCAGATGGGAGCCAGGGTGTCAGGACTTTCAGCTGAAATTCAAGGGGTTGGACAAAAGTGGGGAACTAACCATTCAGGAAGTACAGCCAGTGGCATACACAAACACCCATCATTGGTGGCTCATAAGTAATGGAACAAATGGCTGACAAGCAGCTGCATGGCCAGGTGTGGCCTGTTTCCTGGGTACCCCATGGCAGATAAAAGGCATGGAGGTGGTTCTGAGTGTCACATTTGCATTTGGTAGCTGTTCACTGGAACTCCCAACATGAGGTCCAAAGAGGTGTCCATGCGAGTGAAGGAGGCCATCATTAGGCTGAGGAAACAAAATGAACCCATCAGAGAGATAGCAAAAACAGTGGGAGTGGCCAACACAACAGTTTGGAACATCCTGAAAAAGAAGGAATTAACTGGCAAGCTCAGCAACAGCAAAAGGCCTGGAAGACAACTAAAGTGGATGACCGCAGAATGCTGCTCATGGTGAAGAGGAACCCTTTCACAACATCTAGCCAGGTCAAGAACACTCTTGTGGAGGTAGGCATGTCATTGTCAACATCTACAGTCAAGTGACGGCTTTATGAATGTAAATACAGAGGCTTTACAACAAGGTGCAAACCACTGGTAACTCTCAAGAACCGAAAGGCCAGATTAGCCTTTGCCAGCAAACACCTAAAAAAGCCTGCCCAGTTCTGGAATAAGATTCTTTGGACTGATGAAACCAAGATTACCTTGTACCAGAATGATGGGAAGAGAAAAGTATGGAGAAGGAAAGGAACAGCTCATGATCCAAGGTATACCACATCATCTGTCAAACATGGTGGAGGCAGTGTTATGGCATGGGCATGTATGGCCGCCAGTGGAACCAGGCCACTGGTGTTTATTGATGACCTGACTGCTGATAAAAGCAGCAGGATGAATTCTGAAGCGTATAGGGCTATACCTTCTGCTCAGATTCAGCCAAATGCTGCCAAACTGATAGGTTGCCGCTTCATTGCAGATGGATAATGACCCAAAACATACAGCAAAAGCTACCCAAGAGTTTCTCAAGGCAAAGAAGTGGGATGTTCTTCAATGGCCAAGTCCATCACCTGATCTCAGCCCAATAGAGCATGCTTTTCACTTACTGAAGACAAGACTGAAGGCAGAAAGACCCACAAACAAGCAGCAGCTGAAGGCAGCTGCAGTAAAGGCCTGGCAAAGCATCTCGAGGGAGGAAACTCAGCATTTGGTCACGTCCATGGGTTCCAGACTTCAGGCAGTCATTGACTGCAAAGGATTTTCATCCAGGTATTAAAGGCGATCCTTAAGTTTGAAATGATGTTGGTTTGTTCCATTACTTATGAGCCACCAACGATGGGGGTGTGTGTATGCCACTGGCTGTACTTCCTGAATGGTTAGTGCCCCACTTTTGTCACACCCCTTGCATTACAGCTGAAAGTCCTGACTTTGCTCCCATCTGGGTGTGTTTCCTTTCAACTTCAGTGTGGTGGTGTGCAGAGGCCAACTGCCAAAACAGTTATCCTTGTTCCAATATTTCTGGCCCTGACTGTACATATGGAAATAATCTAAAATGCTTTCCACCGCCCCCCTCCCCCGCGCCCCCATGGGCTGATTGGCTGTTTTATATTGTATTTTTAAAAGAAATTATTTTGTGATCTGTTTAAGGTTTGATTGTGGCAGTTTCATGGGCTGCGCTGCTTTGGAAACTTTATACTGCAAGGCAGTATTCAAGTCTTCTAACTCCATAACAAATAAATAAATCTCTCCATAGATGCTGGTTCCCACTTCCATGCGCTGCCTACAGTTAGGATCCATGCTGTGCACCCTTCTGTTGATCCTGCTGAGGCAGTGGAAGAGGTAGGTATCTTAGGCGAGAGGTCGTAGGTCAGTGGGAGAGCACTATTTTGCATGCAAAAGGTACCAGGTTCAGTCCCGAACATCTCCAGGCAGGACTGGGGAAAGAAAGAGCCCATTCTCTGCAACCTTGGAGGGCCACTGCCAGTCAGTGCAGTGTAGACCAGTGTTAGGCGACGTGGTGCCCACAGGCAGCAATGCACCGCTGGACACCCTACCCCTCCCACTTAAGAAAAAAGTTAACGCATTTTCTTACCAGCAACTAGGATTGTTGCAAAAGAAATTTCTGTTGGTACTGAAAACTGTGGGTTTAAAGGAGTTGTTTAGTGTGTTGGGGCTCAGGCCCACCTCTGCCTTGTACTCAGTCTTTTGGGCAGGTCACTCGTCCTTTGCCATTGTGGCCATTTTGTGGTGGGGCCCAGCACTGTTTCTCAAATTTGTTTCTCAAGTTTCTCAGCCGTTTTGAGTGCGTCCCTGATGTAGGCAATACTGAGCTAGATAGACCGATGCTCTGACTTGCTTTAAGGGAGCTTCTCTGTTCCTCTATCCCCAGGCGTTGTATTGGAGATCTGCTAAAGAGAGTGAGAGCACAGGGGGGTTGGGGTGGGGTGGTATGTTGCTATAGCCTTAGCTTGAGAAGCAAAACAGTGCTGTGAATTTTGGTATTATTGCAGTGGCGACAACAGCAACTTTTATGGCAGAGGTGAGGAACCTCTTTCAGCCTGAGGGCCACATTCTGTTTGCAGAAGCTCTCGGGGGCCACATTCTAATGCTGGGCGGTGCCCGAAGGCAGAAAGGGCAGGACAAAAGCACCAGCGTAGTTTAGTGGAAAGCTCTTCCTGCCAGTAACTAAGCCTTAGGAGAGGCATTTCAACCTTTTCCAAAGTGGAGGGACTACACAAAAAAACTTGCAATGGTGGCAACTGGGTGCTGATTTGGGCCGTGCTCTCTGCTCAAGAGAATGGTCGTGCCATTGGCAAATTACGAAGTGCCATGAAAATGACGATGAATAAAAATAAAAGTTATAAACCATCGAAAAGGAGTCCTTCTCTGAGAGAAGAAGCACGACCTGCTAGAACAGCCTCCCCCAACCTGCTTCCCTCTGGATGTGATGGACTACAACTCCCATTACCTCCAGCCACCAAGTTGTTGCCCATGCTGGCTGGGGATGATGGAGCACCGCGCTGGAGGACGGCTGCACTAGAACCTCCCCTCTAGTATCTGGAGTTGTGCCTGCTGGAGTCCCTGCTGTTGCCCTGCACTGTTCTCTTCCAACCAAACCCTCTGAATGTCCCACGAGGCCGTGACCAGCCCAGAGCAGACACAATGTGATGTGCTATAACAAGGTCTCTTAAGAGCTTCTCTTCCCTTTTTTTTTTTGCTTTTTCCCCGGCCCTGTTGTCAGCGAGTTGGGCTTTGTAGATAAAATCATAAATTCCTTGACGCAGATCCTGGATGGCGTGCTACAGGCTGATCAGCAGATGGTGGAAAAGACCAAAGCCAAAGTGTTCTCTGCGCTCATCACGGTCCTGCAGATGAAAGAGGTGGAAGGTAAGAGGTTGCTGATGGGGAGCTGATGCAGAGATGAGCTCCCACATGGCTCCAGTTTTGCTCTTTCCCGTAATGTCTGAGCAGAGGACCTTTTGGCACAACTGCCTAGTTGGGAGCGGGCAATCTGGTGCCCTCCAGGTATTTTGGGCTACAACTCCCACAGATCCCAGCCAGCAGGGTCAGGGATTATGGGAGCTGAACTTGAACCCTCTGGCGAATTTTAGATGGCAAGTTGCTTGGGGCAGAGGCCTATCCATTTGTTGTTCCTCTGTAAAACACCATGCGCGCTGATGGAACTGGAGGGCGTCTTTCTTTTCCCCTTATCTCTCACTTAAGAGTCAGAAAGGGCTTTGTTCCAACTCGGGCTGCTTCGTAGCATGTTCATTTTCCTGCTTGTCTCTGTTCCGTATCAAACTGGGGTGTGTATATGTGTGTGTTACAGTGAGTGAGATTCCCCAGTATCCCCAGCTGGTATTGAGCGTGTGTGTGACGCTCCAAGAGGAATTCATTGCCCTCTTTGACCAGACGCGGCACTGCCTGACCTCCGGAGACTCCGCGGAAGACAAAGACAGCATGGAGACGGACGATGCCTCCCGGCATAAACAGAAGGACCAGCGAGACGGGGCAAGTGATTTATAACATTCCTTAAAATGAGCAATATTTTAAAAAACGACGGTGAGAACGAAGAATGACATCAAGAAGTGGCAAAATTAAAAATGTATTTTATTCATTTATATATTCATTTTTATTTATATATTCATTTTTATTCATCTGAAATTGTGAGAGTGTCATGGGTGCTCTCACAAAATGCCTGCTGTGGGGGTGGGGCTTGTCCATTCATAAATGGCTGCTATGGTGCACGTGTCTTAAACCAGGGCCCAGTGCACCCAGGACCCACACTTTAAACAGGTTCGAGGATACCAGTATGACTCAAGTCCACTTGTGTGAAAGAATAACAGTTTATTGATAGAAAATTGATTAAGAGAAAGCAAAAGCAAAGAGAGCTTATATACATCCAACTCTCGGTTCAGCCACTCTGGTTCCCAGGGGAGCCACTGCTGTCGTCCTGTGCAGCTGGTTATCTGAGCAGGTGGCACGTCTTCCCCCTCTCGGACGAGAACAGGTAGCAGGCCAACCTGCTCAGGATTTATAGGGCCTGGTCTCATCATTTAGTTTTCAAACTGTCAGAAAACACCCCTCCCTTTACCCAGAGGAGCGAGGCGGGGCTTTCTCTCTTGGCAGCAAAATAAGTTTCTCACAGTACAGAAAGAAACATCCTTTATCAGTTAGAAGATACAAATCAAACAGCTACTGTGCAAAGCAACTACTGTGCATTGTTTTAGCTTCTGTTAGCACCCACATCCATCGGCCCTGCTGGCTGGGGGATGCTGAGAGTTGTAGTCCAACACATCTGGAGGGCACCAGGTTGGGGAAAGCTGGTTTTGTCATCACAGTCTCTGAAGCGAATTATAAATAGCTTGCAACCCATTTCTTTTGGGTGAGTTGGAATGGAGGGCAGAAGCAAATAATCAAGGAAAACTCTCGTCATGACAATGGGGTAAAAGCAGGAAAGAAAGTGATGCAGGGGCAGCGTTCTTGGATGTCACCTCTGAGTTGTCTCCCATTTAAATAGGAAGACTGCATGTTTTCCGTCTGGGATCTGGTCTGAGAGAGAGGGCTGAGCCAGTATGCGGAAGGGGTGGCCCCAAGTGTAGGCAGGCAAGCAACCAACCTTCTGGAACAAGGAAAGATCCCCGAATGGCCACCAGAACAACAGTCAGCTTTGAACAGATGAGGACATTTGGTTAAAGACAGTGCATAATAGAGGAAAAACATCATGTAAATCACCTGTATCCAACCTGGTGACTTCCAGATGTGTTGGGCTGCAACTCCCACAATTCCCAGCCACTTTGGGGCATTCCTAGGTTGGAAGTGGATGATTTAAAGACAGCAGAACTTAACCAGTGGCAAAGAAAAAAAATTCAGGGCTTCCACCGTTTTGGAATTGGCTCAGTAAGAGATTGGGACCATCTGACATTCAACAAAATAGCAACACAAACTGAGGATATTAGACTGGGTGTGAACAGCCCCCCCCCCCGCCCCCCGTTTCTGGAAAGGCGGTTCCCATTTTAAGCGTTGTTTGAAGACAATCTCAAACATCCGCCAGAAAACCCCATGATTTTCACTTTTCTCCAAACTGAACATCCCTAATTGTTCTCTCTCTCTCATTTTATAATTGCTTGTTTAGCAGTTTGGCAGCAGAACTGCCTCCCTCACCCAAAGATGTTCCTCCACAATGCTTTTGTTGATGTCTACCCCATTGTTGTAAAGATGCTGTTGTTCAATGAGAACGAAGTGAAGACGAGCCTCAGGAAGGGCTGGTTGCCAGTAGCATTACTTCCAGAGGCTCCCCTAGTGACCCTGCCTGCCTTTCCCCTGCCCTGGTGTGCTCCTCTTCCTCCTGGCAGGTGTGTGTGCTGGGACTTCACCTGGCCAAGGAGCTCTGCGAAGTGGACGAGGATGGAGATTACTGGCTGCAAGTCACCCGCAAGATCCCGATCCTGCCGGCTCTCTTCAGCACCCTGGAGATCAGCTTACGGGTCAAGCAGAACCTCCACTTCACAGAAGCCTCGTTGCACCTCCTGCTGACTTTGGCCAGGACCCAACAGGTGAGAGGCACAAAAGCTTTGTCCCTTTGACATGCTGTTTCGCTGACTCACAGCACCCTGTAGTGTTGGGCTGAAATGCCCCCTGGTCCAATTTGGCAGCCACATTCATGAGCTGCAAAAGTGTATGCAGGGCCCATTTGGGAAATGTTCAGAGTTGGGGGTGGAGCGCAATGCAGAGACCTGAGGCATTGAGCTTAGAAAAAAGGCAAGTAAGGGGAGACACGATGATGGTGTACAAAACGATGCATGGTGTGGAGAAAGTGGATAGGGAGACGTTTTTCTGTTGCAGCTAAAACAAACAAAAAGCCTTGTGGCACCGTAAAGACTAACCAATTTATTCAGGTATATGCTTTCGCAGACTAGCTCACTTCATGGAGCTTTACCGAGAGTTTCAGGTTGATATAGGTGATGGTGATGGTGGGGAAAGAACCGTAAGCTGAGAGGTGAGAAGGGAGTGGAATCCAGCAAGTGCCAATCGCATTATTAGCAGTGGTCATTCAGAGTGCAGTTGCTGCTGATAACACAAATACCCTGGCACGAGGTAAGCCAATTAGTGCACGTCTTGTGAGTTAGAATTCATCAGTGGGTTTAATTGTAACGCTGGAGGCTTGAATTGGGAGAAAGGATTTTTAAAATTGTAACATGGCATGTCTTAATTAGCTTACCTTGAGCCAGGTGGCTTGTATTATCAGCGGTGACTGCTCTGTGAACGGCCGCTGCTAACGCGATTGTCACTCTCTGCATTTCATGCCAAGGCGCTGGCCCTCCATTGCTGCTTGCCCCTGGTCTTCAGTGGTAGGTAGCGGCTGTGAGGATCAATATAAGGGGGTCTGAATCAATAAGCACTTTGCACTGTTTTAAAGTACTGCTATTAATGATACATAATGGTGATGAAAACAAAAGGCGGAAAGTGACAGATGATAATAAAAGGCGGAGAGTGAGTGCGTGTATCACGCCAACCTCATGGATAGATTTCAGTGAAGAGGAGAGTATTGGCAAGGGGGTGAATTGTACCAGCTGGGCTGTCAGGGTGCAGGAATTTTAATTGCACTGAGAAATCTGGGGACGCTTTGATTATTATCCCCACCTCGCCAGAGGCGGAGTTTCTTCCAACAGTGATGGATCTATTCCTTGCAGGGGGCAGCAGCTATTGCTGGAGCTGGCATCATGCAGAGCATCTGTTTGCCCCTCTTGAGCGTGTACCAGTTGAGCAGTAATGGAGCAGGTCAGGTGAGTGGCTCTTCTCTGCCACCCTTTGTGGTGGGTTGCCTACTTTGTCTGGATTCCTCTTACTGCCACAGTGGAGCAGAAGGGCCTTCTAGTGTATCACCAACGTCTTTATTACTCATACTAGCAAATGGGACCCGATGTCACATGGGTTGGAATAGCCCTTACTTTGATACAGCAAAGACTTTAAGCAAGCGTATGCAGCTGTCAGAGTCGGACACATTGTGCCCGCCCTGTCTGAGTGAAGCCATGCCTGTTGGTGCCCCTAGCTATGGCCCCTGCCATGGTGTACCCCTACAGCCTGCGGAGGGAGGGGTCTGTCCACTCCGTTCCAGAGGGAGGGAGCTGCCCCACAACACAGTGGAGCGGGCAGGCCTATAACTCTGTCCTTCGGCCTACAGATCTCCCCTGGCTTCAGACTGCATGGATGCAAAGCTGTGTGCTGTTAAGGGACATCTACCCCTAGTGACTGAAGGTGTTACTGCAGGCTTCAACTGCATGGACACATTTAAAGTCATTAAAATTAATTAATGCATTTTAAAAACAAAATAACCCTGAGGTAGACTCCCCTAAGGTCCCCTTGGTATGCATCCTAAGTTGCAGGTGTCTAGGTTTCTCAGTCTTGGAGCTATGGCACAGACAGACACACACACACATCTAAAATTTGACCCAAGGAATACTACAGTGTGAGTGGAGGGAAGTAGAGGCAGGGAAAAAATAGGCAATTATCGCCACGTATTCACAGTAATATCCCTGGAAAAATCTAGCTGCATTAGTAGTAAGGCTCGCTTGTTCTGTGAGATCCCTGTGCCAATAATTGGTCTCCCGGATTGCCTGTGCAGGTGCCGGCATCATCTCGGAAGTCTCTGGATGCCCCCTCATGGCCTGGAGTCTATCGCCTTTCCATATCACTGATGGAGCGCCTTCTGAAGACCCTCCGATACAACTTCCTAACCGATGCTTTGGACTTCGTGGGTGTCCACCAAGAGAGGATCCTCCAGGTGTGTTGTCATGAATGGGTTTAATTTGCTTACGATATTTGTAAGTCATGTCTCCAAAATGTGAAGCAGCTTTCCAGGAATTAACAACAAAACAGGAACAACAAAATTAATAACAAATACTGAATAACAAATACTGAATAACAGTGCAGTGTACGGCAGCATTTGATAAGCCTTTCATAAGTGGGAGGCCTTGTTTTCTTTCTGAAAAGCTGCAAGAACAGAGCAACGTTTGGACCTTATCAAAAGAAAGTGGAGTTTGATTGCAGGAGGTGGGAGATAATGGGTGGGGGCAGACAAGATGTCTTGTTAGAATGTATGGGAGAAGGTGGAGATGCTTCCGTATTCCTACAGCCTTTGTTGTCAGCACACTTTTTGTGTGTGTATCGAGGGCACAGAGGAGGCGAGACGTTCCTGCTCTGAAGGTCTCTGCTGTTTCATCTTCCTGCTCTGATGGCCTCTGTTCTTCTCTTCCCAGTGCCTGAATGCAGTCCGGACAGTCCAGAGCCTGGCCTGCCTTGAAGAAGCTGATCATACTGTAGGATTCATTCTTCAGCTTTCTAACTTCATGAAGGAATGGCATTTCCACCTACCCCAGCTCCTGAGAGACGTGCAGGTAGGGAGAGCCTGTCGTCTGTGTTCCTGAATTCCTGCATTGTACAAGAAAGGGACAGAGCAGTGCCTCTGACAGAGAAAGCCAGCTTGCCAGGGGCTGCTGCGTGCATATTGTAATAACGGAGACTATTGGGCCTTCTCTTTTATATTAGATGTTTGGAACCTCAAGCCTGGCGGCCAAATCCACCTGTCCTGGGGTCCGAATCAGGCCCATAGCCATGCCCCTTTCCCTGTGCCCTACCCCTTCTCCCCCACCGTCAGTCGTTCGGTGGTTTCCTGGCTTTCGTGACTCTCCCCCCACCCCCATTTTATAAGGTTGAAATGCCTCTCCTAAGGCTTAGTGACTGGCAGAAAGACCTTTAGTTATCGTATTTTGGCCCTGTCCCTTTTGCCTTCTGCCCTGCCCACCACTGGAATGTGGCCCCGGGGCTGAAAGAGGTTCCCTACCACTGCTTTACTTTCCCTTGTGAAACCACTCATCTCCATATCCGCTTTACAGATGGGAGTTTGAGGCTGAGCAGGGATGTCTTCTGCAAGGCGGCAGTCTGACATTTGAATGTGGGCGCTTCGGGTCCAGCTGTTGTTCACCATCCTCAAGGGATGGCTGGCTTCATTTTACATTTGCTGGAAGATTTGTCAGAGTCGCTTTCCCCTGTGTTTCAGGTGAACCTGTGTTACCTGTGCCAGGCCTGTACCTCACTGCTCCACAGCCGCAAAATGCTTCAGCACTATTTGCAGGTGAGCACTGGAACTGGCTGAGGTGGTCGATCGATGGTTGGGCGGCACCGCTTCAGACAGCAGCGGAGGCCGCGCGTCACGGAATGCTGTTCCAAAGCACCAAAAAATCCACACACATAGAAAATAAACATCTCAAGGGAGACGCCCATGTCAGAACCATTCTTCCTGGCATGTTCGTTTTCTAGGTGGAGTCGTTCTTGTTTGGAGGAATATTCACTCCTCTGAGCCTTTACTTTCAGTCTGAAATAGCACAGCTCAGACACAGGTTGACCACCCCAGGGAGAACTCGGCCTTCTATTATTATTATTATTATTATTATTATTATTATTATTATTATTATTATTATTATTATTATTTTATTTATTTATTTATTTATTTATTTATTTATTTATTAAATACATTAGATGCTTTCCTAAAAACAAAACAAAGAAGACCAAGGTGACGTCCAACAAAATTAAAACATACAAGAATGTAGAACAATTTAAAAGGCTAAAAACAGCGCTCAATAGAATACCATGACATCAGTGACAACCTTAAATAATTCAGCTGATGCGTTACAGAGCTCACAGCTGTCAAATGCCTGGGAATAGAGAAAAGATGAAAATTTGGCGCCAGGCAGGCCTCACTGAGAAGGGGCTACCACCAAGAAGGCCCTCGCTCATTGCCATCCTCTGAACCTCCCTCAGAGGAGGGCCTTCGATGCTGACCGTAAGGTGTGGGTAGATTCACACCAGGAGAAGCGCTGCATCCGGTATTGCAGTCCCAAGCCATATAAGGCTTTATAGCAGCCTTCCCTAACCTCCAGATGTGTTAGACTACAACTCCCAGCATGCTGGGGAATGCTGGGAGTTGTAGTCCAACAGAAGTGGAGGGCAGCAGGTTTGGAAAGGCTGTTTTATAGATTAAAACCAGCACCTTGAATCAGACTCAAACATACAGGCAGGGCCAGAATATATACTCAGGCCTTTTATCCTTCCCTTGAAACCCCCAAACAAGGTTCAAGTACGAAAGTGTATCCAACAAATCCTTTCTCCGTGAGCCGCCGCTGATTGGCACCAAGTGCTGTGGTGTGCGCGCGGGTGTCTTCTCGACTAAAAAAATAAAATCCAAGTTCTGCACCTGGAATTATTTACAAAAGATGGACAGATGTTTGCATGCGCTGTGGATTCTGCTTGCAGCTTTGGCAGTGCAGAGCAGCGAGGGTACGGATTCTGCTTTCATCATTCCCAGTCCTGCTTAAGCCTTGTTGGAGGGAGTCGGGCTTTGTGGGCAGGAAGTCTGGCAAGCACAGGATCTGCACTCGCAGCCTGTGTCCCGCAGCCCCACGCCATGTGCAGGCCCCCTCTGCGCCGATGACGGTTTTCACGCAAAGGCATGCGTGTTCTGTCCTCTCACCTGTGTGCTTCTCTTCCTGTGGCTTCTTTCCAGACCAAGAACGGCGAGCCCCTCCCGTCGGCAGTCACGCCCCGCGCCCAGAGGCCTTCACAGGCCCCCGCCAAGCTGCCGAGCCCCGAGACGGAGGCGGCGCAGCATAAGGCCCTGCACCTGGTGCAGTACAGCCTCCTGAAAATCCTCAGCAAATCTCTAGCCGCTTTGCGCCACTTCACCCCGGATATCTGCCAGATCCTCCTCGACCAGGTGCGGCCCCAGCGCCTGCTTTATTTACGTTGATGTCCCACTGTTCTGTGCTGGAACTCAAGACTGCACAGCTCCCCGGCGGGCTCCTAGCCAGGCATTCTCTAGGCCAGGGGTGTTGAGCCTCTTGTACCCTGCGGGCCAGGTTCCCTTCTGTGAAAGCCCTCGAGGGCTGCATTTCAGTGGTGCGCAGGGCCAAAATATCAGGCTGCTGCAGCTTAAAGCTCTTCCTGCCAGGAGCCAAGCCTTTGCAGAGGCATTTCAGACTTCTCGAAGCAGGGGAAATGCACAAAAGCTGGGACGGCAGCACAGGATCAAGGGTTGGGGAGAGTGGGTGGGGCCAGGGGAAGGGAGGGGGCGTGGCCATCTGGGGAGGCTGGCACAAGTCGGGCATCTCCTCCGCATGCCTCTCCCTACCCGTTGGGAGGGTGCACAAGGGGACTCAGCCAGCACGCGAAGGAAACTGGTCCAAGCACCTTCTGAGTCCTGTTGTCTGTGCAAAGAGGGGCATAGAACGCTGTGCCTCTCTCTGCACAGAGAAATGTCAAAGTGGGCGGGGAGGACGTCATGGAAGGGGCGGGATCGGCAGAGGTTCCTCCGTGGGCTGGATTGGGAACCTTCCCAGGTTCCCCAGTGCTGCTGTAGTCTCATGAGAATACCTACTTTGGAATCCATATGTTTTGATCCTGCTTTCTCTTGCAGTCGCTGGACCTTGCTGAGTACAACATGCTTTTCATGTTGAGCTTCACGACCCCTGCCTTTGATTCTGAGGTGGCCCCCTCCTTTGGGACCCTCCTGGCCACCGTCAACGTGGCCCTCAACATGCTCGGGGAGGTAAGAAACCAGAGGGAACCCATGTGGACAGGGCTAGAGAGGGCCCCATAGCACCAGAGTGCCTGGATGGCTCCTGGAGTTGCTGCTGAAGGGCAAGGGGAAGATGGGACATGGTGGAAACCTAAGGAGGTTGCGCACTCCCTTGGAGAACTCGGACTAGCAGCAGCCCTGTGCTGAAAGGCAGAGAAAAGGAACAGGTTGTGGGAGAGGGAGGGACAGGCCGGCCTTTGCACCAAGAATTGTGCTTGAGCCCCCAATTTGTCTGGGATTGCCTTTGTGAGCCTGCCTATCCATTAAAATTGTCTTCTGGAGACCTTGTCTAGAAATTCTGACCTTCAGCCATTAGGCAAGTAGGAACAGCAGTATTTCTCCTCCAGTGGAGAGGCTGGCTACCTCACCTTTCCAGTAAACATAGTCCTCGAGGCAGCGTAGACTTCCCATGTCCTCCACAGGCAGGGCCATGCCAATGAGAAGCAGCGTTATCTCTTTAGTGGGAAGGTGTCTCCCCCCCACACACACACTATCTATGGTTTGGTCTGGACACCTTGTACCTTCCCTTTCCCAGATGAATTAGCTAGGGTGGGAAGGGAGCCAAGCCACTATACCTCTCTCGGATGTAACAGGCCCACAAAGGTTTTTCTGGAGACTTTTTTTTTAGCGAAAGCTGAATTGAACGTTCAGTTCCAAATACTGTGCTGACATGGAATTGTATAGTGTGCCAGCGACCCTGGCTGTACACCTCCTCCAGTCTTCAGCTATGCTTTTCCTTCTCCCAAAGCTGGATAAGAAGAAGGAGCCTTTCACCCTGGCTGCAGGACTGGGCACCCAGCAGGAGGGAAATAAGACGCTCAAGTAAGTACCCGGATTCCTTTACTACCCCCTGGAACAAAGAAATAGAGGTTTTGAGAGTCTTTCCCCCCACAGCCCACAGCATTCCCTAGCTATGCTGGCTGGGGAATACTGGGAGTTGTAGGAGTTTTTTTTCTGTCCAAACATGCCTAGGATTGCGCTCTAAGTAGCTTCTCCCTGAAACTTTCTTCGTTAGTCTAGCCTTCCCCAATCTGGTGCTGTCCGTATGTTTTGGATTTCAACCCCCATCAGCCCTAGCCAGCATGGCCTATGGTGAGGAATGCCGGGAGTTGTAGTCCAAACCTCTGGAGGATGCTAGGTTCGGAAAGACTGGGTTGCTAAAGCAACAAGATTTGTTCATCAGCAGGTCTGGCACCATGCTGGCACTTGAGAAGTGATCCTCTAAGGAATCGTTTTAATGCCCAGGGACAGAAGTACAGTTACTGTTAATTTTTCACCTACCCACAGGTGTGACATCTCACACGTATGTGGTGGCGATGTTGACCCTCACCTGAGGAACTGAAATCCACGTCAGAACTTCAAGATGGGATTGACCATTAGTACAGGTCGCACAGACATATGAAGCTGCCTTTATGCTCTCAGCCTGTAGGCCCATATAGCCTGGTATCGTTTCTTCTGCAGGTCTACCTAGCTTAGTTAGTATTGTTTCTTTTGAGTGGCAGCAGCTCTGCCAGATCTCAGACAGGCGTTTTCTTAGCTGAGGCCCTTTTAAACAGAGATGCTGTGGATGGAACTGAGTGGGATCATCTAACCACAAAGCCTCTGCTCCATCTGCCACTAAGCCAGAGGTGGGTAGAAGGTAGATTGGGGTCGGTTGGTAGACGTCTGGGTGATGTGGAGTAGAATCATAGAATGGTAGGGTTGGAAGGGGCCTAAAAGACCATCGAGTCCAACCCCCTGCTCAAAGCAGGAATCCAGGTCAGAGCATCAAGGGTTTTTTTTTTACCTGTCGTTTAACAATAGCAACAACCAAATGACTTTTCCCACCTAAAATGAAGGAAGCTTGGGGTAACTAGGAGCGGACTCCTGTGTAAGCTCCATTCAGTTCTGGAAGTGAACTCTTGGAAGAACTCTTGGGAGTTCCAGTATATTGGGGGGGGGGGGGGGGAACAAAGTAGATCTAAGAAGCCTGATGTCTGCTGACCTTTGACTAAACTATGGCCCCTTCGTCTCCTCCTTCTCCTCCAACAGCCTTCCTAATCTGGTGCCCCACAGATACGTTGGACTACAACTCCCAGCATGCTCGCTGTGAGATGCTAGGAGTTGTAGTCCAACACATCTGGTTGGGGGAGGCTGGCTTAAGTTTCATCACTGCTGAGTTCTGTGCTGTTTTTTAATTTTAATTTTTTATTTTTACGTCTCCTCCTTCTCCAGGTCTCTCCTTATGTTTACAATGGAAAACTGTTTCTACCTGCTCATCTCTCAGGCTGTCCGATATTTGAAGGACCCTGCTGTGCACCCACGAGACAAGCAGAGAATGAAACAGGAGCTCAGCTCCGAGCTGGTAAGGAGCTAGATGCCTTGCATTAAACCCCCAAGAATTAAAACTCAAGGGATGCATTAATAGGAGTAGACCTGAACAATTAGGAAGCATGTGCCCTTCGGAAGAGCATTTCTTTTCCCACGCGTGGGGGTCAAACCGAGCCCCAAGTAAATAGCACACTTCCAGATGGTGTATATCACGGGTGTTGAACCCCTTTCGGGTCAAGGGCCGAATTCCACATCAGTGAAGCTCTTGGGGGCCACATTCCAGTGGTGGACAGGGACAGGCAGAAGGGGTGTGGCTAAAATACCAGCCTGTTTTACCTTGAAGCTCTTACTGCCTGTTGCTAAGCCTTGACCTTAGGAGAGCCATTTTAACCTTTTGGAATGTGGAAAAAACAGCGCGGAAGCTGGGAAACCACCAAATGATTGGTGGTTGGGGGCGGGGCTATCTGGAGAACCCCAGAGGGCCACACTTGTTCCCCCGGCCCGAGGTTCTGCATTTCTGGTGTATATAGTACAAGGAACCTAACTCAGAGTGTCTTCTTTTCAGAGCACTCTCCTCTCCAGCCTGTCCCGTTATTTCCGCCGTGGCAGCCCCTCTTCTCCTGCTGGTGGCGTCTTCCCTTCTCCACAAGGGAAACCTTCCTCCTCCAAGTTAGGCCCTGAGGGGCAGGAGCCCCTCTTCCAGCTGGTACAGGCCTTTGTCCGGCATGTGCAGAGATAAATGCCATGCCTCCGATTCCAGATGACCACCAGAGTTCGTTTTCATCAGCTTTTGGCTGGGCCCTGTGCCTCTGCCACCAGGAGGAAGAACTGAAGGCTTCCATCCCCAAAGGATGTGGAATGGTTCAAAAACAATGCCTTTTCCAGACAAAGCTTGTTCCGTGTGTTATGAGTAAATCAGGCTTTGCCTTCGCGAACCAATTACTTACTTTTATTGCTCATGTACGGCCTGGGAAGGGAAGAGATGTTGCTTTGAAGTGTGGTTCCCGCCTCCCTTTTCCTGGATTGGGCATTAACTTCTTGGTATAAAGATGCAGCCTTTCTGGTGAAGCCAAAGGACACTGAGACCATCTTTCAGCTTCTTTTTTTAGTTGTACCAACTGGACCAGTCACTGCTGCTCAGGTTGGCAGAGTGCAGGCGAAACGTTTTTACAGGGGGCCTCCTCTTTCAGGACAAGTTTTAAAGTCAGTATTCCATTGCTTTGTTCTCACTTTTTGTACTAATTGTTCCCTATTTATACTGATTAAAAACGTTTCTAAGCAATGCTGGAAATCAAACTTCTTTGGTACAGTAAGTATCATGGTGCTGTGTTGTCTTTAGTTCCTCAGCCGCTTCACCGTGCAGGTTTCAGAAGCAGTGGGAGTTCCCAAAGACTTACAAGGTGCTCGGGCTTCTACTCAGTACGGTACAAAGAGTAATTCTCCCTGCCAGAATGGCTTGCAGCAAAAAGTAATCCCTGACCATGGGGCTAATGGTAGGGCTAGGAAAGAATCCTGCCTGAAGCCCTGGAGAGCCATTGCTTCCAGTCAGTGATCTATGAGACCCCTGACCTACTTACAGAGTGGTATTTAATAATAATAATAATAATTATTATTATTATTATTATAATTTCATTTCCTTACCGCCCCACAGCTGAAGCTCTCTGGGCGGTTTAGAACAATTCACGAAAAATACACCAACATTATGGATATTGCACGAAAAACTGAGGGGTCCAGCTGCCTGGGGGACTTCAGCCACCACATCGTTTCTGCGAGAAATGCTCATTCCTCAGAACAGTCGAACTGCTCATGCTAAAGCCACCATTTCATCAGGACCTCCTTTTGTTTATCAAGCCTTTGCACTACGCAAGAGCTGCAGGGGGCCGCTCTTCAGACTAGAAAGGGACTTCTGTCAGGGTCTGCTGGCTGGGGGAATGCTGGGAGTTGTAGTCCAACACATCTGGAGGGCACCAGGTTGGGGAAGGCTGAACAACGCTTTGCAAAGGACTGTTGAATCACGCATATCCTAGTCATTCAACTCCTACGGGAAGGAAGTGGATGGAGGAAGGTAGCAAAGGAGTGAGTTGCAGGTATAAGTTTATTAGTCAAAGGTAGCAGTAACAAGAGTATTGGACCTTTCTGGTTACATCTTGCTCCCCAGCCAAAACATTTTAAATTCACAGCAAATTAAAGAAAAGAAAAAAGCGGAACCTTTACAAAAATACGAAAAGCTCAAAAGAAGAGAGTGATGGGTGTTACCAGCTGTCCAAGGGCCAGGTTTGCAAGGAAATGTACTCCAGCAGCCGGGCTCGTAGAGAGTGCTCTTGACATGGTCCGGTGTTGCCAGACAAGCACCACACCAAAAGAAGAGGGCAGAAAGACAGCTTTCAGTGGAACTTAAGCCCAAGGAAAAACCATGCAAGAGACTAGCATTCAGACAGGAACATCTGCGACATTTACTTGATGAGCAAACAGCCTGTTAGAGGATGGTCAGAAGACATTTGCTGCATTCCCACCTACCGCAAATGGAACCAGGGAGCAAACCTGGTGTCATGCCCTCCAGATGTCTGGGCCAACAACTCCCGTCATCCCACACCATTGGCCATGCTGGCTATGGCTGATGGGAGTCGTAAGCTGAAACATCTGGAGGGTAGCAAGTGGCGCTATGGATCCTGTGTTGAACAGGCACATGGGTAGCTAGGAAGGTCAGGCCTGATCTCTCGGGATGCATGATTCATTCCTTCATTTCCCAGCACCAGCCTGACCTACAGGTAGTTCAACGTCATCTCTCAGAAGTGTTTTTAAAAATCGAGATGCCAAGGGCAAGTGAAACCATGGCTTCTTCCACCTGTTGGCCATTATTTGTATTGCGGGGCAGGGCTCCTGTATCTGTCAAAATCCTGCCTACCTATGTAAACACAAAGGAGACCTGTCCTCCTGTGCATCAAAGCTTTGGTTTGCAGCTTGAGCATTGCTGGAGCTGCTCTGAGCCCCCATGCAACATCCTATGGAAAGAGAATAGCTGGGGAAAAATGAAGCCCATAAAAAAGAGCAAGACGGAAGGGCAGGCTAGGTGTTTATTGGCAAACATCAATCATGTGCAACGGGGAACTGCTCAGGAATCTCACATCATGATAAGCCACAAAAATGGCTCACGAGGAAGTCCAAAACCAAAAGCCACCCAAGTGGTGCATCTCCCACAGCTGTGTCTAGATTAGCGGCTGATGAAAAGCCAACGAAGGGTTGAGCCTGCACCAAGCTCTTGTCCTCAAAAGTATGCTTGCACAGATTGGGTCTACTCCATCCAGAGAAAGAAATACGGCTTACTCAACACCTGAGCCAGGTGAGAGGTGGTGGAGAAGCCCTAGGCAAGGATGGGGCGCTGCCAGTTACTGCATTTCATGTGACTCCCTGTCACGGCTAGCGCAGAAGTGGAGCAGAGCAGACCGGAAGCCCAGCGGAGAATTTCCAAACATGAAATCAGATTGCCCAGGAGGAGAGGCAACCCAAGAAACTGAACTCATTCCTGATCTATTGTAAGACACTCCCCAAGTCCAGCCTTGCCAGGAAACAGATGAGGGGGCAGAATAAATGTAGTTTATTGAAAAGGCAGAACATTCTCTTTTAGGGGTGGGGAAGAGAGATACTATTGTAAACTTAACAATACAACCCCCCCAACGCTATCACAGCACAGGGCTTTCAAATTGCTAATTCAGCCCCAAACACTAATTTTTGTTCCTGCTGGTTTGATTCACACCATTATCGGTCTGGAGTGTGCCTCATTTTCTTTGGAGTTTCCCAAATCAACGACTGTAGGGGTGGGCCATTCATGACTCCCTGGATGTTTTGGCCTACAATTCCAATTATCCCTCACCACCAGCCAAAACAGCTGGAGAGTCACAAGTTTCCCACCCCTGATCTAATGAATACAGGGAGTGTGAATTTTACCTTCAAAGAGGCTCTAAATACGCAACTGGAGTTCTAAAGCTTGCATCCTTCCCCCACATCGGCACACAGTTTATTAACCTGTTTGGAAGGAGAATTTAGTATTTGGCTTCAGTCTAGAAATACACCCCCCCCGCCCCCACTCTGGTGGAATGTATCGGATAGCAAGAAGGACTGAAAAAATAAATGTGCCAAGATGGCTAGTGAAACGATGGGCAAGAAAACCAAGGCATGGCGTAAGATAGCTGAATTCTAGATAAAGTCCATTTGGTTTGAACCAAAATGAATAGCAGTGGCACAGGAAGAGAAAAAGGGGGGTTAGGTTGTCATTACACCCATTAGCCAACCTCAAAGGGCTTCGATGGATTATCCATCGAAGTTTTCACCCTCTCCCAGTTTCCACCAACTCTCAAACCCAATGGGGTGGATGACGGATAGGTTCAGTCTTGGAAGCCTCGGAAAAGAGGAGCTCAACACCGCCAGCCCAATTCAACCCAACAAACCACCAGCAGCTTCCAAGTCAACTCTGTGCCTTAATCCAAACATTACATGAGAAAAAACCTGACCCTGGAGAGAGCAAATGGTCTCGGATGAAGTAGCTGTCAGCCTTTCAAAAAAAATGGTCAGGACGCAGGAAGGGGCGTGGCTTGCTTGGAGAATCCCTCCCCAGGCATGCTTAACTAAGCAGTTCTAAGTAGGTGACGGGGACCTTGCCTTTCTGATTGCCTCTCTCTCCTATGAGCCAGTCTGGGTCCATCCCTGGCAGGCTGTACACAGTGATCATCTGGGGGGGAGAGAGAGAGAGAGATCAGTTGCACGCAGCGGTAAATTGTGACGCACAGCTGCTCATCGTGACTGTCTCCAAGGAGAGGCCAAAAATGCAGGCAGCGCTGCTGATCCCTATCAACAGACAACTCCTAGCAAATAAATCCTACCAATAAATTTTTGATATCTGCAGTCCCTCCCTGTTTGTGGCGCCATCCGATTTTTGTTGTTGGTCTTTTCAGTTTTCATCTCCACCAGGACCAGGCCTTTGGAAAGCGAATGGGCGTTAATGGCCCATTCAAGACCGAGCCACCCCAAAAGACTTTGTGCAGTAGGACAGGGAACCATCTATCGTTGCTGGGAAAATCCATTTCCCTCCAGCCACCCCGAGGGCTGCCACTAACCTCATCTGAAAGCAGGGACAGTTCAGTGCTGTCTGCTGCTTCATAGTCATAGAGCACCCGGGCCTTCCGGGTCCCGCTGGCAGCGGGCTTCACATCACCGGGAGTCAGGGCTTCGACAGCCGGGGCAGAGTTGGGTGCTCCAACGATCGTGGGCACCACTGGGATGACTGGTACCGCTGGACCCGTGGCGGCGGGGGCAGCAGCAGTGGGAGAAGCGGTGATTGGTGGAGGTGATGTGGACTCTGCGTTGCCCACAAATGTTCCTGGAAGCCTACGTGGCGTTGAAGAGAGAAATGTTACCACGCCCAATCCTGCCACACAATATACAGCTCCCTTTCAGTTTCATATGGTCCCTTCTCCGTTCAAGGCATGTAAAGCTTTCAAAGTTTTATTCAAGGCATAAAAACAGAACAGTACAAACCGAAAAGTAAAAACGCACACGAGCGAAGACTACCAGTAGCTATTCCAGCGGGGTGTCGAGAGGAAAGAGCGGGGCCATTCCAGAAAGCATTTTTCTTCTTCCCTCACCATCCCTTTTTCCTTGGCTTTTTTAGATTGTAAGGCTTCAGGGGTCAGGGACTGTCTTGTTTTACTGATTGTATGTAAGCCGCCCCAGGAACCTCTGGCTGAGGAGTGGCGTAAAAATGCTTCAGCTACAACAACTCTAGTTTTATTTATTTAATTACCTAGGAAACCAATATCAATAGCCAGGAGAAGCTCTTGGGAGGCAGCTCAACTACAGCTCTATGATCCCACAGATTCCAGTTTCTCTAAACATGTGCATCCAGTGGGTCTCTGAGGGGATTGGGAAAAGATTTGGGAGAAGGTGCCCCTGATTGTATTTTGTTTAACAAAGCAATAACCTGCACCCAAATGTATATTCACAGAAATTTATTTTCACAAACATGCATTAGCCAGGGAAGGGCCTTCTCAATGGTGGCACCCCGATGGTTGAACCCTCTCCACAGGGGGTCTGCTGGTGCCTACTTCCATGGCATTTTGGTGCCAGCTAAAAACCATTTTCATTCCCTTTTCATTGAGCTTGATTTGTTTTATCGTGGCTGGCGGGTTTTATGTTTTTTGTGCTGTTCTCAGTATACTTCCGTATGATTTTTTAAAGACTTGTTTTATTATAAAACCCTAATTGCCTTAGGCACTGGTTATCGAAGAGACCGCCTGTCTCGCTCTGGACCTGCCTGGGTATTAAGATCTGCAGGAGAGGCCCTTGTGAGGGAGCCATGACCCACAGAGGTAGGTATGCATGAACGGGCTTTCTCCTGACTCGCTCTCAAACTGCGGAACACGCTCCCTCAGGAGCTACAATTCAGCTCCGCTTTCTTGGCCTTCAGAAAGGATGCGAAGGGGCATCTTTTCAATGCAGCCTTTTAAAAGATGTAGTTTTAATGTTTTCAGTGTTCTTAACATTCTTTTTATTGTTTTGTGGTTTTGTTTTAAATTGCTGTACACTGCCTTGATGGCTTTTTAGCAGGTAAGGTGGTCTATAAATGTTAACAATAAATACTGACTACGTTTTGAAATCAGGAATCTGATTGAAGGACAAGGTAGAGATCTTCCAAATCAACAGTGCTCCCTGGCTCCAAGAGCAAGCTCAGACATGCCTGGCTGTAGGCATAACCGGAATTCGGTACATCAGTACTTAAAAAGCTATTTCATCAAGGTGTCTGTGCAGAGGGCGTCTTCTCAAGTGCACATTTTGCTCAGGATTTTTGTAACTCAATGAGGGAAAGATATTTTGAGGGCTGTATTTGTAAGGGACAACGCAGAGAGAACGAAACACTCCCCCCACCCCCCCGCTCTCAATCACCCAGATCTCTTACTTACATCTCTCCTCTGGAGCTGGAAGCAGGGGGGAAAGAGCAGACATAAGACGGCGAGTGAACAGACTTTCTGCAGCAACAAAACTTTCCGTATTGGCCTTAGAGCAGGGGTGTTGGACCTCAGGTCCATGGGCCAAATACAGCCCACCTCTTCCCCATCTTTTGGTGACTTCTGGGCTTTCCTGAGTCCTTCCACCCCCGTTCTAAAAGGTTGAAATGCCTCTCCTAAGGCTTAGCTGCTAGCAGTAAGAGCCTTAAAAGCTATTGGCATTTGGAGGTATTTTTGATATTCTGGTTTCACTCCCTTTCGCCTTGGGCCCCGCCCACTGGTGGAATGCGGCCCCCGAGAGCTTCTCCAAGACTGAATTTGGCTCTCGGGCTGAAAGAGGTTCGATCCCCCTGCCTTAGAGGCACCCAAGCAACAGAAGAGGCTCCAATGAGGGTTGGGAGGCCGGCACGTCAAGGATATCGTCCCCTGGGCTGGGGGTGATGCATGTACTGAGTCTGTGTGCCCAAATCCCTGCACGTTCTTATGGTGCCGGTGCTGATCTCCTACCACTCAACCCACCAGTATGGACAGCACTATTTACACAAAGAGAAAGAGACTTTCAGAAAGCAATGCAATGCAGCAGCAGGAAGCAGCATTTTCTCTGCCACCATCTTCCCCAGCTTTAGGTTTTCCCCCAAATCAAGAAGTTACGAACACAGGAAGCTCCTAGTAAGAAGACTGTCAAGACGGCAAGGAGGAGTGCAGCTCGGTTGTGGAGCGCGCGTGGGGCCAGGCCGAGCGCCCAGGTTCGGTTCCAGGAGATCCCAGCAAGAAGGAGCTCAGGTAGGGCAGGTGGAAAAGCCGCCCCCAGCATTTCAAAATGGCTGCTACAGGTGCCATTTTGATTTTATTATTATTTTATGATGGGGGGGGCGTGGGCCACACGTTGCCCACCCCTGAACTAGTCCAGTACTGTCTGACCACCAGTAGATTTCCAGAGTTTTGGGCGGAGAAAGATCTTACCCTATCACCTGCCACTGGATCCTTTTAAGTGGAGACAGCAAGGATCGCACCCGGGACATTTTACACGCAAGGCACGCGGCCCACCACGGAGCTATAGCCCTATCCCAGGCCTTCCCCCAACCTGGTGCTGTCTAGGTGTGTTGGACTACAACTCCCAGCACCCACATCCATTGGCCCTGTTGGCTGGGGGATGATGGGAGTTGCAGCCCAACACATCTGGAGGGAGCCAGGACAGGGGAAAGGCTGCTGCAGAACCAAGAAGACGTTTCCAGATGGATATTTCAAAAAAATGTGCATGCATGTGTGTGCGCGTGCACACACACACACACACACACACAGCGGCGCATCCCGCCCCTTACCTGCCCAGCTGCTTTTGCAGATCCAACATGTACTGGTAGCACTGCGCATAATACGTGGCCTGAGCTTCTGCAAATTCATGGAGGCAACGCAGATGATTTACCTAAAGAAAGAGAAGCGAAGCCCTGAGCTGGCGGACTTCCCCAGCCAGCACATGGCTTTGCAGCCCATGCAGCTGGGCGCCAGGGGAGGCTGAGGGGCAGAGTCATATGGCTGCCCCCTCCCTCGCCCTTGCGGTGGTGCAGCCCCCCTTCAGGGGAGTGGTGCGGATGGTCCCCCCTCGCAGGAGGCGACGGGGGCTGTGGCCAGGGGCGCTCGCAGGTGTGGCTTCGCTTTGACGCGGCGGGCACAAGGTGCCCGACTCTGGCAGCCGCGTCAGGTGTGCCTGCAGGCTTCCCTTGGCCAAGCTAAGGGCTTTTCCGACCTGTGCCAAGCCAGGTCTGTCCGCTAGCGTGGAACAAGGAAAATAAAGAGGCCCTCAGCATTTGTTTCTGTTCACTGCTCAGAAGTCCCCCAAATGGCTGCAGCCACTCCATGCTCTCCAGTCACACCTTTCCCTTCCTTTGCTTTCCTTGTTCCCCTTTCCTTCCCCCTCTCCCCTCCTCTCCAAGGAAGCCACTCTTCTTTCCCGGGGCGACTCACGTGTGTGCTACTGATCCCTTCCAGGAGGAGGCGAGTCACTTCCGCTTGCCGGTCGAATTCTGTCTGAGCCAGCCGGAGCTCATGCTCTGCCTGGAAGACAATGACGACGACAGGAAGGGGAACAGGACGGGAGGGAAGAGAGAGTGGGTGCTGGCATGGAGGCTTCTGGGAGCAAGGGCCAAGGCCCCAAGCCTGGGACAAGCTAGAAACGCAGCCTAGGAATTACACCCCCCCGCCTGAATGGAGGAGTCATGGCTATTTTGGCACCCGCCCCACCCCATCTGGCCTCATACTCCAAGCGCCTGCATTTGGGGGGATGCTCTGCCCAGCAAAGCTGAAGCACGGTAGGCCACGCACCAGAAAGCTCCCTGGGGCAGGAGCCGTGCACCATTTGCGGTCGGCAAGCACATCTGGGGTTTTGAGAGTGGCGTGGGTGCTCTCACAAAATGGCTGCCACAGGGTGGGGCTTGCCCACCCCTAAAATGGCAGCCACGATTTCCCAGAAACCAACCCGGGGAGACTCAAAGAAAAGTCACTTGCCCAGGAACACCAACGTCCAAGGCCCGAGCTCCGAAACGAAAAACCGCTCTGTGGGATCCAAATAAAGCCGGCGCGGGAGGCGGCGCTTGGCTTTGCAGCACGCCCGCCTCCCTGCCAGGCGCAAGGAACGAAGTGAGACCCCAGAGGGGCGTGGAGCCTGGGGGCACCACGGGAGGCGTCCGAGGGCACCATGCTGGAAACCAGCGCATCCTTGCTGACGCCTGCACTGCCTTAAAAAAAAACATCCCCCCGCAACGGGCAAGGCCAGGAAATATTTACGACTTCCCACAATGCTCCAGAACAATGCTACGCTGGGGCACAGCAGGAACCGGCGGAGGCTGGTGGCTCCGATGTCAGCGGCGGTGTTTGTGAATCCACTCTGGTTTCAATCAAAATTCGAAGGCTCCCGCACCTCGGAGAGCTCCTCTAGCGTTCTGACTGAAGCCCGGAGCGGACGCACCACCCCACTGACATCGGAGCCCCCAGCCTCCCCCTGCCGCCTCGTTCAGCCTCCCGGAGCGCGCCAGACTGGGAGGCAGCCCAGAGGGCTCCGCTTCCCTACAGCGCCTGCATGCTCGTCGTGCTCGGGAAAACAGGCCCTGCTCTGCGCTCCCGAAAGCTGGGCGCGGGGCTCTTGCCGCTGTAGGAGGCCCCTAGCTCTCGCCCTTGGCTCTTCAGAACCTGCTCCTCTCACACCGGCTCGTGGAAATGGCGGATGGTTTAGTATCTGGAACCTAGTCCTCCCCCGCACCCTGCAATCTTGGGATCTCCCTTCTGCACGGGGAAGGCGGGAGCGGGAAGTCCACACCCGTCAGGGCAGCTGATCCAGCGTGAACCTGGATGTGTATGTGTGAATTTTTCTGTGTTTTCCTCTTCGAGAGTTTAGAGCTTGGAAAATTTCCCATAGTTACAGGGGATTTTCCATGTGTGAACGCCCAAGTATTTGGGATTCCATTTGAGGGTCCCCCCAAAGTTGGGTGCAGTGATGTTGGGAGGAAGGGCCTACTAGGGCCCAGGCCCTGGATCTTTGCTGTGGTGCCCCAGATCTCAAAGCTGGATCCTGCTGCAGATAAGGGACTTACCAGCTTCTCTTTGCTTCTCTTTCCTCATTTGGGGTGTGTGTGTGTGTGTGTGTGTTTTGCTTTCCTGGGGCTGGAGGGGCAGGGGAGATGGAGAAAAGTCTCCTCGTGGTGTTTACAACGTATGTATCAACTGAAGCTCTTTGACTGGGCGGATGGTAGCCAATTAATGTGTGGTAGGGTGTGGCAGTTTCAACCTTAACATGAGCATCCCGGGCAGGGGGTCTCCTCCATCCTGCAATGGCATTGCTTGTAAGAGACACCCTTCCAAAATCCATAGGAGTGTAATACCTCTATTAGGTCATCCAAAAGATCACAAACATTATGCAGTTGTGATCTTTCAGTTGACCTAACTAAGGTACTACACTAGATTTCAGATTTTTTTCTTATGGTCAACATGGCCAACTTTTTTGGGTGGGGTGGGGTTGCGGTTCTTTCTTGTATGTCAGGACTGTTTTACATGTTATATGATGGCAAAACACGGCCAAGTCTCGGACCTCTGGTGTGTGTACCAACGGCACACGCAGGTGTAACACACATAAATTACATGTTTGCATGCAACACATTGTACAGACATGTTAAGCAGCCATCCCACCTGTGTTTAAAGCTACATGAAAAGGAACACCACACACATGCATCTTAGGAAGGGGGCTAATGTATGGCAAGGCTCGGAGCAGCTCTGGGATCGTGCCCCTGGAGCACGCGTGTACTCTGAAGGGCGGCTCTCCCAAAAGTCACCACGGAAGGGCAAACAGGTCTGAAGCCCCCTATTGCCCAGAGAGACAGTGTCCCCAGACAGGTTGCATCTTGCTGGGAAACCCTCACCAAACCTGGTGCCCCCTAGATCTGTTGGATTACAACTCCCATCAGCCAGCCAGGTTGGGGGAGGGTGTTGTATGGCTTGGCCACACGTGGGAACCCCGTGTACAGTTCTGGTCACTGCATTTCAAAAGCCCATCGTCAAAGTAGGAAAAGGGCAGAGATGGGCAGCCAAAGGTTTCAGGGGGCTGGAGCAACTCCCATATGAGAAAAGGCTAAAGGATTTGGGGGTTCTGGTTGAGCAAAGAGACAACCGAGCTGCGAGAGAGGTCTAGAAAACTTTGCATGGTGCAAAAGAAGCAAGCAGGGAGATGTTCTCTTTCACTCTCCCCCGTGACACTTGAACTCGGGATTATCCCGTGAAAACTGGTGGGCAGGAGATTCAGGACGGACACAAAGAAGTTCTCCGTCACACAGCCAAGAGTTAAAACTGTGGAACTCCCTGCCACCTGATGCAGCAACGGCCACCGATGTAGATGGCTTTCAAAGGGGATTAGACAAACGCATGGAAGAGAAGGGTATCCACTGGCTACTAGCCCCGATGTCTAGATGCAACCTCCAGGATCAGAGAGATAAGAAGCCTCTGAATGCCAGATGTTAGAGAACAGGAGCGGGAGGGGGCTACCGTGCTCATGCCCTGCGTGGCTTTCCAGGGGTGTTGGCCTAAGCACTGTGGGAAACACGAAAGTGACCGTTGGATCTGATTCAGCAGGGCCCTTCTGATGTTCACGTCCCCAGTCTATTTGAGATAAGAGGGCAGCCCTTTGGTGTGCCTACAGTCTCACGGATCGTCTTACAACGTAGCAGTGGGGGATTCCTCCGGGGGCGGGGGATTCATGAAGGCTCCGTGGGCCCGAGGGGGAACCTCTGCAGGCCACACTGGGCTCCCTCCCATGGCCTACACCCAAGTTTTGCCAAAAACAAGGACAAAGAGCATCTTTGGTCTCTCATCCCACATCAAGCCCCCTCCACACCCTCAGCATGGATATGTCTAGAAAAGGCATCGGAGAGCCCCAATATTGGCAGTACTTACTTTTTCCACCTCGTCACTCCAAAGCTGTGGGGCCACAGAGCAAACAGGAGAGGAGGAGGTCAGCGTCGGAAGACATCGAAAGAGCAACATTCCACAACGACGCAGCCGCCGCCGGCGGAGACACGTCACGGAACGCCGTCAGGGCCACGCCAGGAAGGGTGGGCCCGTCCCCCAGCAGGGACGGCAGACGGCGGAGGCTTTCCCAGACGGGTGGCCCTAGTTGGGAAACCCAGATCCATCCCCCGCTGAACCTCAAGTCCCCAGGACTGCAAGATGCACCCAGGCCTCTGGCGTCTCCAACATGGTACCTGTGCAGACTTCTCTTGGCGCCTTCCTAGCTCCCTGACCCACCTGATTTTTATTTTATCAAGATTTGAAAAAATATTATCTTCTTGGTGCCAGGCAACGGCCTGCCTTTTCTCCCGGGCATTTGAGAGACTTCTCTGGGTGGTGCCTCCCGTGCAGGGCAACAGGTGGCTACCGGGAAGAGCCTTCTCTGCAGTGGCCCCGTGATCTATGGAACCGCCATCCTCCTGGCATCATCATTGTATAGATGGAGACGGCAGGTTAAGGCTTTCCTCCTTAAGCAGGGGTTTAACTTTTGATCTGTGGCTTCATTAATTGTTCTGCTGGCTCATCAATGTTTTTAGTACTTCTTAAATGTTTTTAATGCTTAATTATTACTTTATACTTGTATTGCTGTATTTTTATTTATTTATGGTTATTTTTCCTGTTGTTGTTGTTGCTGCAATTTAGGACTGTAAACCGACCCAAGGACATTTGCCACTTGGGCGATATACAAATCTAATAAATATAGGTAGAAGATAGATAGACAGACAGACAGACAGACAGACAGGGCTATTAATATATATCCCTGTGCTGTTTGTAGCTTGGTAGGTAGGTAGGTAGGTAGGTAGGTAGGTAGGTAGGTAGATAGATAGATAGATAGATAGATAGATAGATAGATAGATAGATAGATAGGGCTATTAATATATATCCCTGTGCTGTTTGTAGCTTTATAGGTAGGTAGGTAGGTAGGTAGGTAGGTAGATAGATAGATAGATAGATAGATAGATAGATAGATAGATAGATAGATAGGGCTATTAATATATATCCCTGTGCTGTTTGTAGCTTTATAGGTAGGTAGGTAGGTAGGTAGGTAGGTAGATAGACAGACAGACAGACAGACAGACAGGGCTATTAATATATATCCCTGTGCTGTTTGTAGCTTTATAGGTAGGTAGACAGATAGACAGATAGACAGATAGATAGGGCTATTAATATATATCCCTGTGCTGTTTGTAGCTTTATAGGTAGGTAGGTAGGTAGACAGACAGACAGACAGACAGACAGACAGACAGACAGACAGACAGACAGACAGACAGACAGACCGACCGACCTATTAATATATATCCCTGTGCTGTTTGTAGCTTTATAGGTAGGTAGACAGACAGACAGACAGACAGACAGACAGACAGACAGGGCTATTAATATATATCCCTGTGCTGTTTGTAGCTTTGCATTGCACATTCGTCTTTTAAACATCTGCATTGTATTTTATTCTTTTCCCTTTTTGTAATCCGCCCAGTGAACACTGGTCATCGGGCGGATTACATATATAACGAATGACTAACTAACTAAGGAACATCGGAAGCTGTCTCACGCCGAGCCGGACGCCCGGCTCATCTAACTCGGTGTCGTCAGCACTGGCTGGCAGCATTCTATAGCGGGTGTTGCGAGTGTCGATAACAGCGGGCTAAACAGGGTAGCGGCCTGACTCGATATAAGGCAATGCAGCGGAGACGTCTCCCTCCCTCTCCCATCACACGAGAACCCAAGGGGCCACCCCATGAAGCAGAGTGGTGGGAGATCCAGGACACATCAAAGGGAGGTGTCACTTACACACAGCGCAGAGTTAAGCTATGGAACTGGCTGCCACCAGATGGAGTGATGGCCACCAATCTGAATGGCTTAAAAGGGGGTTAGACAAATTCACAAGAAGAACCTCAGAAGAGCAGAGCCAGGGTCCATCCAGCCCAGCACTCTGTTCCCACGGTGGCCAACCAGCTGTCGACCAGGGACCCACAAGCAGGGCATGAGCGCAACAGCGCCCTCCCGCCCATGTTCCCCAGCCACTGGTGCACATAAGGCTCACTGCCTCTGGTACTGGAGGCAGCACAGAGCCATCGGGACTAGTAGCCATTGGTAGCCTTCTCCGGGAATGTGCCCTTTTAAAGCCATCCAAAGTGGTGGCCATCGCTACGTCCTCTGGTACCGAGCTCCCTAGTTTAACTCTGCACTGTGTGAAGAAGTATCAATGGCTACTAATCACTTCAGCTATATATTACCTCCAGTACTGGAAGCAGGGTGCCTCTGTATGCCAGTTGCTGGGGGACACGAGCAGGAGGGAGCTACTGCACTCCCATCCAACTTGTGGGTTCTGCAGAATCGCAGCCACGAAAGGGGTCTTGAAGATCATCTATCCAACCCCTGCGCAAGGCAGGCTCTGCGCTGCAGGGTGCAGTTACGGCTTCCCTGGCGGGTGGCTGCCCAGCCTCTGCTGAAACACCCCCAGAAGGGGAACCCACCACCTCCTGAGGGAGTCTGTTCCCCTGCTGGATGGCCCTCGCTGCTAGGACGTTTCTCCTCACGTTCAGCCGAAGTCTGCTCCCCTGCCATTTCCCAGTCCGTGGTTCTACTCTGCTGGAGCACCTGGTTGGCCACTGTGCGAACAGAACGCTGGTCTCTGGCCCAGCAGGGCTCCTCCAATGTTCCTAGTGCAGCTCTGTATGTTCCTAACAGAGATGGGAGCACGGAGGACAAGGAGTGCAGGGCCGGCACCAAAGGGAGGCCTGGTTGGGCACCTGCCGAGGTCCCTCTCCCCAGCTGACAGGAGTCCCTGGACAGGCTCCTCCTCCTCTTCCCCGCTGCAATCCCCTGGTTCCCCTGCCTCTCGCTCTGGCCCAGGCAACGGCGCTGGCGAGGAGGAGGAGGAGCAGGAGACGCCCGGCTCCCTGCCTGCTGAGCGAGCGAGCGCAGCAAGGATGGGAAAGGGCTGGAGGAGCTGAGAAGGCAGACGCACGGGGGGGGGGGGCACTGAGGGGCGCCTACCCAAGGGCCCTCCACAACTTGGGACCGGCGCTGAAGATCTACTGCCTACTTGTTCACACAGAAAAGTAGAGATCTGACCAGAGCCTTCTCGTCTCCCTGCTCAGACACTTTACCCCCTTACCTTTGGCACAGAAGCAGGCATGTCCGGTCGGATGCCGTTTTCATTCTGCTGCTGCATTTGTAGTTGTGCTTTAATGCATTTGCTTCAGTACTGTTTTATTTATTATTTAGTAATTGAGTAAACTTAGTAATCTATTTATTGCTGTTTTATTAAACTGTTAAAGTTACGACTGTAAGCTGCCTTGAGCGCCAGTTTTCTTGGTAGACAGGTGGGCACCAATCAAATCGATCAAGACCTTCAGGGCCGCCTACCGGAACTATGACGGCTACACAGAGGAAGAATCCTTCTGCAGGTAAGCGGGAGCAACCCCCCCCCCCCCGAACCCAGGACAGTCTGGGGTACAGCGAGGCCGTCTGCTCGTCTCTCCTGGGATCTGGCTCAGTGGGATGGAACCGAACACAAGACGCGGCAGACCGTACGCGACACGTGCAAGCACAGGCAGCAGCAGGAGGGGGATCAAAGCTTTCCACAGAGGTCTCGGCATTTCTTTCCCACAGCAGACACGCTCTTCCAGCCCGCTCCCAACACGGGACGGGTGCCAATAAGGGATACTGATTTCATGGGGAGGGGTCACATGGTTACGAGACAGGGATTCTAGTCTGGGGTGGGGGTGAGGGGGGAAGAAACAGACAACGGAAATCCGGAAGGGGATTTCCAATTTACAAGGCTGTTTTAGCGGCGATTGAACTACGCGGGAAAGCAGCCTCCTGACTGTTTTTTTCCCCTCTTCCCTCCCAATCCCTTTTCCTTTTGTGTCGCATCTTTCAGATTGTAAGCCTGAAGGGAAGGACTGTCTTATTATTATTAATCTTTCTAAGCAGTTGTGGGAGCCTTTTTTGGCTGAAGAGTGCGGTAAAAACACTGTAAATAAATAAATAAATAAGCAAATAAACAATTCCTCCACGCTGCACTTGTGAAGAATCTGGAGACAAGACACCTTTCACCTCTCAGGGAGTGGTGTATATCTTGTTTTATTGACTGGGCTGAGGAGTGGGATAAAAATACTGTCAAATAAATAAATAAATAAATAAATTTTGGGGACCACCCTATCTGTAAAGAGAGAAGCTGCTTCAAACCAGATTTCATGCAGCTGTTCTTAGTATCATGGGGAGGTGGGAACTAAAAATCAGGAGGGGTAGGGAGTCCAGCGAGCCCCAAGAGAGGTGTCTCTGGGCACACTGATGCCCATGGGGACCACACTGGAGACCCCAGAACTAGGCACATCCCCAAACGGGAGAAATTATCCTTTTCTTCAGCAAAATGCCGTTTTCTTCCCAAGCCAATGTGTTTTCAGCACGACGGCAGAAGCAAACTCCATTTTATTCCTGGGGTCATGGGTGGTGCCCTGATTAAACTGAGGTTAACTTGCAAAACTGCACATGCTCAGAGGATCTCTACTTTTAACAGGGTTGGCAAACAGTTTTGCTTTGTTCTAACTTATCAGGCCCATGGAAGCGGTTTTAAAGCATGGGAGGGCGACGGAGAGGGGGAAGAAGAGACACGTTTGTTGTGTTACTTCAGTTGTGGAGCGCACGACACGGCGGGCTAAACCGCCGCCGGTTAGTGCCACTCATCCCAGCATCTAAGCTTGCCTGGCTGCACCACTGACTCCCTGTGTAAGCCAAGAACATCTCCCAGAGCCCTCCGCACCTTTGCGGAATGTTCCGGAGAGCGCTTTAACGGGGCAATGCAGTCTTAGCACCCCGCCTAGGGTGCCCCAAAAGCCTCCGAGCTCAAAGCGCTTCCCTGCTTTTCCAGGGCCTCCTGCATCTCCCCTCAAGCGGAGTCGAGTCCCAGAGTGCTTCGATTAACACCGTCAGCCTCCAACGGGATGGGGCAACCAACGCCAGCCGGGCAAACCGCAGAAAGAGGTAGAGGAGGAAGAGTGACTTGCCCAGTCTGCACCGTGGTCCTGATACCACCGCCCTGGAAGCGGCTTCAGGGCTGGCGGCAGGGGTAGGCATGGCCGAGCACATGCCTGGGCCCACCCCCCAGCGGGGGCTCACTGGCAAGAGCCCCCGGAGTCACTCCTCCTCTCCCCGTGTCACCCTGCTCGACCGCCTACCACTCGCCTTGGCCCAGACAATGGGGGTTGTGAGGAAGAGCGGGGGATGCCGCGGCCTCCTTGTTCACCAGCTCTCTGCCTGTCAGGTGAAGAAGTGGCAGCAAAGATGAGAAAGGAGGAGGAGGAGAAAGAGCTGCTTGACTCACCGGGGGGGGGGGGGGGCTTGAGGGTGTAGTGCCCAAGGCCCCTCCGAAACCTGGAGCCGGCACTGAGAGCCTTACCGAGGTAGCAGGAGAGGAGGGCCAGGCACTGCTCTCACCTCCGCCCCTTCGCCAAGCCTGGATGGCGGTTCGCCTGCCCCAGGCCATAGCTGCATCTCACGGGAAGGCCGCCCTGATCTGCAGCACCCGGGGCTGTTTGCCGACCACACCCAGCGTGGCGCGGCGGTAAGAGGTGCACGGCAAGGGTCACGGGGACCCTGGCTCAAATCCACCCTTAGCCATGACGCTCGCTGGGGATCCTGGGCCGCTCTTGGCCCAACCCGCCCTGTGGGGCTGTTGTTGTGAGGGCAATGGGGTGGGGAGCTTCCTGGGGAAAGGGAAGGGGGAATACAAACAGAAAGAAAAGGAAGGAGCAAGAGTTGGGCCCCACGGGTGGCATCCAATGGTAGTCTAACCGGAGTCCCGCGCATTGCCATGGATCTGCTCGAAGCAGGGCTCACGTCGGATGCAACCCCATGTCTTGTCTTCCTGTTCAGAGGAAAAGCTGCCTCACCCCTTCCCCCCATGACGAATCTCACCTTCTCCACCCACTGCAGGAGCAAAGGGCTGCCCACCTGGGCCAGAAATGCCGCTCTGGGAAAGAAATGCCTGACCGGAGGGTTGGTTTCTGCGCCCGCGGTCGACCGGGACGCGGCGGCAGAGGCGCAGCGGGCTGCATGCGGTGCCAACGCTGCTGTGGGAGGGGTCCAGAGAGGTTCCCGGTGAAGCCGGCAGCGATGCCCGTCTGTGGAATCCCCTCCAACGGGGTTCCGCAGGCCACGTATAACGCAACAGCCGCGTTGGCCTACCGAAGAGCCTCTCGGCAAGAGAGATATTGTAATCGTTGTGACCCACCCAGAAAGCTTCAACTATTGGGTGGTATAAAACAATAAATCAATAATAAAAATTAAAGCTGAAACAAAAACAAAAAGTTAAAACAGAAAGTTAAAAATAAAAGATAATTAGTATAATAATAAATGATTATTAAAATAACAACACAATAATAAGTAAAATAATAGCAAGCCTTCCCCCTCCTGCCAGGCTGCCCAGAAGGGCATCAGCGCCGTTCCACCCGCAACCCGGGGTGCGAGGCACAGCGTTTTCAACATTTTAACGAGAGAACGGTGCGGGCCGTGCGGCCGGGGCAGGCAGAAGCACAGAGCAGCGAGTTCAGATGCACCCGATGCAGCGTGAGAGGCAGGGAAGGGTGGGTGGGAGGGGCCTTTGCCTTCTCCTGCCCCCCCTGCACATCTTTGCCCTTCGAAGGAGGCTTGCAAGTGGAGGGGGCAGCGGGGAGGGGGAAGACGAGGCGGGGGGCTTCCAGACCGAGGGCTCCCAGTGCTTCCCAAAGACATGGCACAGCAGCCTGTCCCCATCCCAGCGCCCTCCAGGTACTTTGGACTACAGCTCCCAGGCACCCTGGCCCTCGGCCCTGCCAGCCTGGGCCAAAGAAGCACTGGGGAGCAGCGTCCAAAACATCTGGGGGGCACCAAGTTGGCAAAGGCTGCAGCCGAGCTATGCCAAATTCCCCTCTGTTGCAGAATTCCTGCCTCGGGGAAAAACGACGGGAGAAGCCGTGGGAGAAACATGGGGGGGGGGGGTACAAGTGGAAGAGACACATGCAGCCACCCCAGGGAAAGCCCTGTGAAGGAGGCAGGGCGACCACGTAATAAAAGCCTCGCTTGGAAGCACCAGAAGGGACAAGTGCAAAGTCATCAGCCACGGTTCTTCTAGACTGGGGTAGGCAATGCCCGGGGGCCCAGGGAGCGGCATCCCTCACCTGGAACCCATCCGGGGGTACCCTGCCCCACTGAATTTCGGCAGCAAACCACAGCTTGTTTTCTTGAAGACAAGGAAACACCTGCAATGCTTTTTGCTGCAAATTTGGGGATGGGCTGGGAGGCTGCAAAAAAGGCCATGGGGTGTATGTGGCGACATGCGGCCCACCCCCCAGTGGAGGCTGGTGGCTCCAATGTCAGTGGGGCGGTGAATCTACTCCAGCTTTCAGTCGGAAGGAGCCGGAGCTCTAAAGGAGCTCTCCAAGGTGCTCCCTGGAGAGCTCCTTTAGAACTCCGACTCGTTCCGACTGAAACCCAGAGCGGGTTCACCGCCCCGCTGATGTCGGAGCAAGCAGCCTCCACTTCCCACCCCTGTCCTAGAGAGCCAACGGCCGGCCGGCGTTCATTGCCGCCCACCTCGCCTTCGGTTTTTCACAGAGGAGGAAGAGACTGTGCTGCTTGCCCAAGTGAGCCAAGAGATGACGAACCATTAGAAAAGCTGCTTCTGGACGGCACTTTATCTCCAGGCAAAATTAACCCGACAGGCAGGGACCCTGGAAGTGTTTTTAAGAGGTAGGGGTGTGTGTGTGTGTGTGTCTTAAGTCAGTCAGATATTAAATTAAAAATTAAATTCAAAAGGGATCCCAACCAAAAGACACCCCTCCCCCTCGCCAGTAACTCTCAACTCAATTCCTCTGTTGCCAAGCTGCAGTCTGTTGCTGGGACAACAGCAGTTTGTTTTGCCTGATCACCCCCTGGGGGGGCTGGAGCTCCAGACCCCCTTTGCCCTCTTTTCCAGGGTCCCAGCTTTGCTTGTGGCTGGCCTCAAGGGGAAAAGACGAGAAGGAGGTACCATGGAAGACAGTTTCCTAAGGCAACAGCTCCAAGCATCCCCAGCCAGGATGCTGGGACTTGCTGTTGTCCCACACATCCAAAGCAGGGGTCCCGACCTTTTGGGGTCAGTGGGTGCATTTGGAATTTTGAAGGAGTGTTGTGGGAGCTCTCACAAAATGGCTGCCATGGGGTGGTGCTTGCCCAGTCACAAAATGGCTGCCATGGTGGGCATGGCCAGTCACAGAACACTCATTTCCCAGAAGGCAAAGCGGTGAGGCTAAAAGAAAAGTCACTTGCCTAAGCACCGAAGCCGGAGGCAGGGGTCTGAGCTCCAACACACAAAACCACCTTTTGGAAAGACGGTGCTGGACGGCACTCGGCTTTCGGCATGCCAGCCTCCCAATTAAAAAAACACACTTAAAGGCACAACCCTATGCGTGTTTAGACAGCCAACAATTCTACAACTCCCAGCATTCCCCAACCAGCAGGGACTTTTCTTGCTATCTAAACATGCATAGGACTGCAGACTAAGGGTGCAATCCTATGGCCGCTAGTTGGCAGCTAGATGGCCATAGGATAGATCGGTTCCCTGAGAACTGACCTCCACCCTCCCGTGCTGCCTCGTAGGCAGCGCGGGACAGCCCCATGCTCTGCACGCGGAAGAGGAGCACGGAGCGGCGGAAACGGGGTGTTCCCAGGGGCAGGCTGGAGTGGGCGGAAATGCCGTTGTGTTTCCTATGTGTTGGCTAGCATTCCCCCCCCCGGCACACCTTCCAGCGGCTAGACAGGGCAGCTGTCTAGCTGCGAATACAGGGCGGCTGAAGCACGGAGGGGACGATCCCCTCCGTGCTTCTCCTACCCTGCATTGGATCGGCGGTCGCCTCCACGTTCGATAGGATTGCGCCCTAAAATGCTTAAGAAATTAAATTGAAGTCAGGCGGGACAGGCAGCCCTGTGGGCAGCGAGAGTGGTGCCTGGGGGCACCACGCTGGAGACCCATATTTCTAGAGGGCGGCTGGCTGGGGAAGTGACGCTTGCCTAACCTGCAGCTCATACTGCTACTCAGCACCCCCGCCTATGAGGCCCACCTACAGCTGGGTAGGAATTTGGTTCTGAAGAGCGAGCATCCCGTTAAAATGTTGAAAACAGCATTAGTGCTTGGTCCAAGATGATAAAGAAAAAGAGACAGCAAGGAAGGCGAGGGGGAGAGAGAGGGGGGAGAGAGAGAGAGAGGGGGAGAGAGAGAGAGAGAAAGGCTGAAGCGCAGATGTCTAGGATGAAGGAGTTGATCTTACCGCTGATGCGCTGGCGGAGAGAATGTAATTACGCGGTCTAGTCTCGTTAAAGTCAGGCACAGCCTACGGAGGGGGAATAGAATTTCACGTACAGATCATGCAGAAGGGGTATCGATGAAGGACTGAGGCCTACAGGGACTGGGGGATGGACAAACACTTCCTGTAGGGAGCTTAGAAGTTTCCCTACAGCTCACATCGAGGGAAGCATAAAGAAATCGGAAGCAAGTGGGCCCTCTGTTCATCCGGCTGGCCGTCTCTTTCCCCAAGATCTTGGCAACTAAAGATTACCACCCGCTTTTAAAGCAGTTTTTAAACACACACACCATCAGCACCACAACACATGCGGTCAAGATTCCCTCCTGCATGGACAGCTCTAACCAGTGAGCGATGCTACCTGGACAGGCTGGTGCACCAAGGTAAAACCCGTGTTCTCTTATCAGAAGCAAATGCAGAAGTCTGCATAGGATGCCTTGGCTGTGCGTGATTTCTTCTGTGCCCAAAAGCCACATCTGGAGAGGGGTGAAGGCATGAAATGCACTACTGAGTTGTCGTGGGTAGATGGAGGTGACCTCAGCTCAAATCCCCCCGCCCCAACCTATCTCACAGGGTTGCCAGGTAGATAAATGTGGGTGAGGACTCTGAACATCACCTAAAGCTCCTTGGAGGAATTGTAGGTAAGAGAATATGTATATATATATCAGGGGTGTTGAACCTCTTTCAGCTGGAGGGCTGCATTCCAGTGGTGGGTGGGGCCAAATGCAAAAGGGGCAGGGCAAAAAATACCAGCATATTTTAGCTTCAAGTTGTTACTGCCAGCAACGATGGAGAGAGGCATTTCAACCCGTTAGAATGGGGGGAAACTGCACAAAAGCCAGGAAACCGCCAAACTACTGGTTGGGGAAAGTCGGCATTACCAGGAAAGGGGGTGTGGCTGCCTGGGGAATTCCAGAGGGCTAGATTTGGCCCTCGGTCTGGAGGTTCTGCACCCGTGATATATGCAAATAAAGAGAGGGAAATGGAATGGCGTGGAAATAGGAATTAGATGACCAGAGATGGAAGTGGATATGGAGTAGCAAACCATGAAAAACTAGCTGTACAAGGATTTAAGTTCCAGCCTTGGCCAATACAAGCCCCATTCCTACAGTTTTCATTGTCTCAGTCTAACGCTGGCTCTTGCGCAGACCCACAACGTTCGGCAACGCTGAGGGCTAGAAACTTTAAGACCCACAACAGTGAATGCCAAATTCTGCCCGAGCTGTGACAAACTTTCGGAATATACGCAGCTCGTCTTAAGGGCAATGTCTGGGCAGTAGCTTCTTGCTGTTATGGACCGGAGCAACAGAGGTTTATCACAAGAAAGAGTAGTTCCTCCAAGAAGCTGCTCCAGAAAAAAGGGAAGCCAAATGCCGTAACAGCGGCGTAATGGAGGCAGGGCTCTCAAGGACGAAGCACCGGCACTTTTTCTTAGCAGGGACAGTGCCGTTGTCTGCCAGCTCCCTCAGACTTCCCTGTTCCTTCTGAGCTTGGCTGCAACCCTCACAGTAGTTGGGGGAAAATGAATTCTCCCAGCAAGTACATATTGTTCCTCCCTATAATAGAAAGTGTTTTGGGGTGGCTCAGACTTGAATGGGCAATTAAGGCCTATTCGCTTTGAGAAAGACCTGCTCCGGGGAGATGAAAAAGGCGAGAACTGGTTTGCTAATCTGGATCAAACTAGCTGCCTGCAATTCGGGGCTTTATTTGGGTGTGGTTGGGGTGAGTGGCTGTTGGCAGTGTCATGATTAGCATCTGCCCTTCAATCACCACTACACTGACTGTAAACATATATCAAACTGGGCATTGCATATGCATGCATTGAAACTGATATATTCAGAGCTACGTAGCTACATTTTTCTTCCTTTTTCCTTTTTTTGTTTCATCGACATTTGACAATAAAAAATTATTTAAAAAATTAGAAAAAGCAAAGAAGCACCAAATAGGCATATTTTTTTCCCTGCTGCACCCAGAGGATGGGCAAAGCAGCACCGTCCCTGGGTGCTTCCAGACAAGACTTTTATCATGCCATCACTCTGCCGGGCTCAGGAAATTTTATGGAGGGCCCAGATGTTGGCGTCTTCCACCCGTAACCCCCCCCGTGTTTTCCCATTGCTCCTTCTGTCCTTTCTCTTACCGGAAAAAGAAATCCGTTAAGGAAAGAAGAGATGGTATAGCTGGGCGATGCCTTTTGAGCATTAGTGCTAGGAGGTGTCTATCTGGAAGCACCTCAAATTTCATCCAACACTGCCAGCATATTCTTGAGCCTGCACAGCAACAGGGGCTAGAAACTTGCTTATTGGATGTTAAATCCAGCACTCCCATTCTGGGCTTTTGCACAGGATACACGCACAGCCATGTGGATTGAATATATAACCCTCAACAAGGAAAAAAAAAAAAACATACCGCACATTCTTATGGGAGAAAGAAGCTCTTCAACTTTGGAGCTCAAATTCAGGTAAGGCCTAGAGCTTCTCTGCACAAAGGCTTTTTATCCCACAACTTTACCAGGGCTTCTGCTTCCGGATTCTTTGCATGATTAAGATCAGCCCTTTCCACGCAATTCTGCTTTTTTCCCCATGGGGAGTTCCTTTATCTGCAAGTTCTATATGCTTCCTTATACAGTCAGTAGATGGTGCTGTGGTATAGCTGCTATACCACAGCACCATCTACTGGAAGCTATACTGGAAGTTAAAGTGCAACTTCCTCTTTTCACAAGAAATTCAACTAGCAATATTTAAATAGCTCATTATCCCTGATCGTAAAAAAAAAAATGGGATAAAGTTCAGAAAGGACAGAAGAGGCCCTGGAGGCTGACAACGCCATGTAAAGGACCTGCAAACTTCCATGAGTAACCAATCTTGGTCGCAGGATAAAAGCCCCATGCAGACAAGCCTGTAGAGACAGCTACGAGCACCTAGTAAGATGTTCTGAAACAGTATGAACTGGGAAACCTAAACCACTGTTAGGAGACCTGAGGGAGGGAGAGAAAGAATACCTTCTTTTGGAGCAGGAATCTGTGCTTCGACTTTATTTAGCCAGACTTTTTTTTTTAACCACCTCCTTTATGCCTCGTGGCTGCGGGATGCAGTCTTGCCAAGATACCCTCTCAGACTGGTCTGGCAAAACTGGCGATTGATTTTGTGCCAGCAGCCCTCATGGGCAAGCAGCGATCAAGGGGCAACACTGGAGAGAGGGAGAATGTTTCCTTTGCGCTACGCTGTCAGGATTCAGGGAGGAACGAGCAGAGTTGTAGGGGACAAGGTGAGGCAGGAGAGCGCTGCAAATGTTCAGTTATGCCTCTGCCAAACGTTTGACCCTTGATCCCCGATGAAACCCCATTATTTCTAGCAGATCCATAGCCTCATCTTTCCAATGCTACACATCCCCTCACACCCCTTTTCACCATGGCTGTGAATACTCTAACACTTTAAATCCATCAACCTATCTATTTATCTACCTACCGAACTTTCTCAACGATCCTTACTGAAGTTTATTCAGATTCTTCAAGCTGCATCACTCATGCAAATATACACGATTCCACTCGCGTTGCATCATTTATGCTTCTTCATTTGGTTATGGGGAAAGGGAAGGAACTACACAGGATGCAAAGCCCAGCCCCGGCCATTTGATCGGTCAACGCCTGAGATGTCACACACACTGTTTCAAACATAGCTTTGCACCCGTTAAGGCAGGGGTGCGGAACGTTTTTCAGCCTGGGGGCCAGATTAAATTTCGGGGAAGTTCTCAGGCGCCGCGTTCCAGTGGTGGGCGGGGCCAAGATTCCAAAAATACCAGCATGGTCTAGCTTAAAGCTTCTTCCTGCCAGTAACGAAGCTGTAGCAGATGCATTTCAGCCTTTCGGAATGGGGGGGAAAAACAGGCAAAAGCCAGGAAACTACCCAACAATTGGTGATCAGGGGGAAAGGGGGTGGGACTATGGGACAGGGGAGTGGCCATTTGGAGAACCCCGGAGGGCCCGATTGGGAACTCACGTTGAGGTTCTGCACCCCTGCATTAAGGGCTAGAAATGTGACTTTTTAAAAAAGCCAAATTCCGCAACTTCTTTGTACCGTCCCAGGTATACACACAGCTCTGCATGCCACACCCTCCTCCAAACGCTACCTCTTGAGTAATGCTTCCAAGAGACTACGTGGATGGAAACGGTGGATGCACAGTAGACAGCCAGCCAACTGTTTCCAGTGGAAGTAGGCCCCCCCTCCCTCCAAAACACACCCCATTCCCACATTCAAGTTCACTCTCCCAGGAGAGTCCCTGCCGAGCAAAAAGAAATCTTAAAAAAATAATAAAATTGCATTTCTGAATGGGAAAGGGACAGTGAGAAGCATTTCAGGTCAAAAGTCACAGCACTGTTAACACAGGTAATACTCACATCTCCCTCACACTGAGCAAAATTACAGAAAAAAAAAAGACAGAACAAAGCAAAGAGGTTAGTGGACAAAGCAGCAGCAACGTGAAGGACAAGAGATTCAGAAGTTAGGAGTGGGGGCGGGGGGGGGAATAAAGCAAGGTAGGAAGGAACCAACGAGTCAGGAAAGCAACTTGCTTTGAATGGCGAGTATCTCTGCGATGGCGTAGCGTCACCAGGGCTCACAGGGACGAAGCCCTGACACCTTCCTTATCAGCAGGGACACTGATATCATCTGCCAGCCCCCTCAGACTCCCCTGTTTTTTTCTGAGTTTAGCTGCAACCCTCACAGTAGCTGGGGCGATGGGGAGGGGCATGAATTTTCTCGACAACAATATATTGTTATGCAAAGTATTTGGGGGTGGCTTGGTCCTAAATGGGCAATTCAGACTCATTTGCTTGACCAAAGAGCTGCTCCTGATGGAGATGAAAGCTGCTAGAACTGCTTTGTGGATATGGATCAACACAGCTTCCTGCAATGTTGGACTCTCCCTGGGGGCATGCCTAGGGGGATTGTCAGGATGAGTGTCTCCAGTTCCAAACTGACCACTGTCTACATAGAGGATAAAATGGTCAAAGCTAGGAATGAGGTTGTGATCCTGCAATGGGACCGAAAGGTGATCTGTGGGCAACGGGTTTAAGAGGATGGGGCAGGGGGACATGCTTGCTTCAGCCCCTTTCTATGGAGATGGGAAACAAAGCAAGCACAATGAGGGGATTAGCATGCACTAAGAAGAGAGGGCGTGATCAATCGATACATCATCATTAGGATGCTTTTCCATTCTAGTGTGGGCCGCTGGGAAGGCATCATGGAGTTCACACAATCATTTCCCACTCAAGGTGATAGTAGCAGTCACTTCCTAGGGGCCTACTCACACGGGAGTTCCGGCGTCGCCCTAAAATCTGGAAGGGTAGACCGGAAAAAAACACAGCGAGATTGTGGTTGCACACGACTCCCTGTGCAGTACTTGGGCTGCTTCCAGATCAGGGGTCTCCAACTTTTGGGGGGTCACATTTGGAATTCTGAGGGAGTGACATGAGTGCCCTCATGAAATGGCTGCCACAGGGAGGGGCATTCATAAAATGGCTGCCATGGTGGACATCGCCAGTCACAAAACGCCCATTACCAAGAAGGCAAACTGGCGAGACTAAAAGAAAAAATAACTTGGCAAAAGAACCAAAATCTGAGGTGGGGCCCAAGCTCCAAAACACAAAACGACTCTGTTGAACCCAAATGACAGTGGTGCTGGAGGGCAGAACTTCGCTTGGCAGCATGCCAGCTTTCCAGTTAATGTATTTTAAGAAAGAAAATTAAAATCAGGAGGGGCAGGGAGCCTGGCGGGCATCAGGAGAGGTTTCTGTGGGCACACTGGTATCTACAGGCACCCTGTTAAAGACCCTAGTTCCAGGCGGACAGCTCCGAGCAAGAGCAAACAACAGATCTGCGGTCCTGCAAGGCTTTTTGTGAGAGGGTCTTACTATCTTTACGCTCTTAGATTCTGTTTTTCTTTTCCTTTTTTTGCTGATGTAGTCTATGCTCTTCTTGTTGTTGTTGTTATTCCTGTCATTATGCGTAGCCTAAGACCCCTTGGCAAGATTTTATCATGAAAGGCTGGATCTAAATGAATAAAGTAAAAACAACACACAGACATCAGGAGTGGGGAACCCCAGGCCGGGGGATAAATCCAGCCCTCCTGGGGGCAAAATCTGGCCTTCTGGGTTTCCCAAATGGTGACATCCCCTTCCCTTGGCCATACCCCGCTTCCCCCACCCAGCAATCATTTAGTGCTTTCCTGGCTTTTGTGCAGTTTTCCCCCGTTCTAAAAGGTTCACAGCTCCTACCACCAGCAAACAATAGCCCCCCCCCCCCCCAAGAGATTCTCCGAAGCCAAATTTGGCCCGTGGGGTGAAAGGGGTTCCCCACCTCTGACATACATGAATGTGGCAGACACGCACATCTATCTTAGCCTGAAGTCACCTTGCATGGGGCGTGGGTGGAAATAATTGTGTGAACACACAGCCTGGTTTGCAATCCTGACCCATAGGGAATGCTTAAAAACCGACATGGTGGGGGAATACACGGTTCTCCTCCACAGCTGGGGGGTGGAGGAGGAGGAGGAGACACTTGAGCTCACTGTATATCCACACTTGACCAACCCATAGTCTGGTGGGCCAGGAATGTGAATTCTGAATCGAACTATATAGACCTCTAGTCCAGAGCGGGACTTTCCATCAAGAGAGCCTACTGTCAAAGTTGTGGGATTGGCATTGTATTTCTGACTCTGTCTGGCCATATGGACAGCCATCAATGCCAGCAAATGGAGAATGCCCCCAAAGGAAGCAGAGAGAGAACGGCAACTCTCCCTGGCTGCAGCATGGGCCAGGTAGTCACACAGCAGCTTTCAAATGGGAACAGAAGTGAGGGCCGTGTATTACCTTGGTCTTTCCCCCCATTACCTTGGTCTTTCCCCCCATTACCTCTATGCAGTACCCGAATTATGGCAGGAAAGGTGCCCTAGCCGCCGAATCTGCTTCCCAGGGCTCCCGAATCTGCTTCCCAGGCCCCCGAGTGACCAATGATGCCAATGGAATTCTTAGCTTAATTACCATGCAGGGGACAATTTTCAAGGGGGACTGCAGCTGGGGAGAGAAGGGTTAATCCTCCCCCCTCCACTGCAACAACCCCCACCCCAAATCCTCCTGCCACATGGCAATTAAGCTTAGAAATAAAACTTCCATTAATGTTAATGGAAGCTTTTCTTCAAAGCTTAATTGCTTGAGGTGGGGGGAATTTTCCTCCAGGAAGGAAAGAGAGAGAGAGAGGGAGACAAGTGTGGTGGGGGGAGAAGTGGGGAAAAGGACAGTGAGAGATCGCAAATTAAACGTAACTAAAGAGGAACTACCGATTTGGGATGATCTGGGGTTAAGTGAAGAATTTATGTTATTTGGGGTGATTTGGATGAGAAAGGAAGTGGCTGCATTTGCCTCCTGTGAAAGATAAAGAAATCCTAGTAATTTTTGCTAAATTAGCATACTTTAGAAATTAGCATATGCAAATTTTATGCAGATTTTTGTCCTATGGGCCTGGCCCCCAAATCTTTTTAGTGCTTAGCAAGTAGGGGACCCCATAATAAGATCCACAAGCCACATCTCTTACCTTCCCCTGGTTTTAGCTAAGCCATAACTCCCACCATAGTCTTCCGGAAACGGGAAATAAGGCGGCGGGGGGGGGGGGGGAATACAAGGGGCAAGAAAGCCAAGCCAACTTTAACCCCTCCCAGTATTTAAACTGTGCCTCTAGGCCTATATAGGAGAGGATGCAGGGTTCTCTGTGGGATGTCTCTTACATGAAACACTGGACAAAAAGGGAAAGGAATTAGCCAGGTGCTTAGTTCCCAGGTTCAAGGAGAGAGATAAATATCCCTGCACTCACTGAAAGGAAGAGGAAACCCTAAACCAGGGCTGGTCAACACAGGGGCCACAAACGCCCCCCCTTTCTCTGCTGCGGCCCCCTGACTACGTTTGTCCTTTTAAAGGAAAATTTGTTTTCAAGCTAAAGTTGTGCTTTTTATGGATCTATGGCAGGTTGATGGCAAATGGCCAACTTATTTTTGCCATGGGTCAAAAGTGGTCCCTGCCCAAAGTTGCCCGCCACTGCCCTAAACTGTGCAGTACGCGCGGGGAGGGGTTTGAGAGAGAGAAGAGGGTGCCTGCATAATATCCCAAAACCGGGCCGAAGGATCCAGACACGGCTTAACAACTACCACTGAAACCAGCACAGGGTTCTCTGCCTAACTGGTGCTCAGGCGGGGGCAAATCCAACCAGGAGGGAATGTGGCAAATGTGAAGTCTGAAAAAGCAGAAGGCCAGAGGTTCTGACCCCAAACATCTTAGAGTCACAGAGACTGTAAGGTATAGTGGCTAGAACAGCTTTCCCCACCCTGGAGTCCTCCAGATGTGCTGGACTGCAACTCTGAGCATCCTCCAGCTCATCTGGAGGGCACTGGTCCACAGAAGGCGGGGCCAGAACGTTGGGCATAAGACCAGGGGGTGCGTGGCGGCGTTCGACTCGTGAACGAAGCTCAAATGTGGCCCTGCCTCTCAACCGAACCTACCTCACAGGCTTGCTGTGAGGACATGCCCGGGTGGAGGAGAGCCGTGTATGCCACCCTTGAGCTCTGAAGGCAGGGCGGGGCGGGGGGGGGGGAGGAGATCAGGACTAAAAATCTGTATGGCAGAATATATCCTGCTCCATAATGGTGAAAGGAGTTTGCAGTTTGGCGCTCTTTCATGAGACTCCAAATCTGCCACTCGAGGCAGGCTGACTTGACGTGCTGAGGGCCGACGTCATGGGTAGGCATGGTGGGGCGCCTGCAGGAGCCCCCTGACCAGAGCCCCCGGACTTGCTCCTCTTCCTCTTCCCCATTGCAACCTGCCTGTTCCCCTGCCTCTCTCCCTGGCCCAGACGGAGGGGCTGACCCAACGTCAGGACTTTTATCGGGGCTGGCAGGGTCAGATGAGAGGATTCGAGCCCGTGCTGGTGCTTAGGGGGCCCCCTTGCTCTGTTAGGTGGCCAGGCTTGGAGGGGAGGCAGAGTGCTTGCTGATGCTGCAGAGGTATCAGGGATGCTCTGCTTAGGGCCAGCACCAAGGGTTGGCATGTTCAGGCACCTGCCAAGGGCCCACACCCCAGCAGCGGCCCACTGACAAGAGCCCCCTGGAGTTGCTCCCCCTCTCCCCCCTTGCAACCCGCTTGTTCCCCTGCCTCTCGCTCTGGCCCAGGCAACGGTGGTGGGGAGGAGGAGGAGCGGGAGATGCCGCAGCCTCCTGGCTCCCTGCCTGCCCAACAAGCGAGTGGGAGCGAGGAGGAGGAAGAGGAGGAGAAGCAACTGCAGCTGGTGACCATGGTGGCGAGAAGGTGGACTCACTGAGGGAGGGGGCCCACGCATGATGTCTTGCCCAAGGGACCTCTAAAACTTGGAGCTGGTCCTAAGCCTAATGCTGGGAGCCGGACCCCTGGATGGTCGTTCCGCTATCCGTGTCCAAGCGAGAGGAAAGGGCGCCTTGAAAGAAAGAGCGCAATAGGGCTCGACCCGGAAGACATGGCATCCTATATTTACCTGGGGTGGGGGAGAGGTGCCCTTTGGGTCGTGCATCCCAGTCACCCACAAATCTAGACCATTGCTGGAGCGTTTATGCGCGCGCGCGTGTGAGGTTTCAGCTCCCATCATCCGGATCCAGGATCCAGTTTTGCATATTATACCTCTCGCCTCCAAAGCAAGGGCCGGCTGCAGTAACCCGAGAGCAACCGGACTGCGAGAGAAAAAAGCAAATGCGTAACTCTGAGGGAGCTTCTCAGCCAATCTTCCCCCACGCTTGAGGGGTGGAGGGAAGGATTCACAGACACAATAACCCTCCTCAATAGATGCACTGCATGCAGCACAGAACGGATTCAGTCCCATGAGAGAGAGAGAGAGAGAGAGAGAGAGAGAGAGAGAAATACAACTCATGATCGAACTCGTCACATGCATATGAGTAAAGGCCAGGTGGGCTGTAAAAAAACGCAAAGCGATTCTGGAGGGGGTGTTACCGCGGCTTTGGCTTCAGCAGCCTTTGCTTTCTTCAGCCTGGCTTTGCAAACGTCCAGATCCAGACGACGGTTCTCTAAAATCCGTCTCTCCTTCTGCAAAAGAGAGAGGAAGCTGAGGCTCCTGAACAGCTAGGAAAAACAGCCGATATCCCACCACCGTTACACAAATTGATGGTGTAGCCACATTTGGAATAATACCTGGGACACAGTTCTGATCACCGCACCTAGAGAAAACGATGCTGTCAAGTTGGAAAAGGGGGCAATCCTATGCATGTTTAGACAGAAAAAGTCCTACAGCTCCCAGCATGCTGGATGGGGAATGCTGGGAGTTGTAGGACTTTTTCAGTCTAAACACGCATAGGATTGCATCCTAAAACAATCAAAGGGCTGGAGCAAGTCTCCTGTGAGGACAGGTTACAACATCTGGAACTGTTCAGTTTAGAAAAGAGGCGAGCGCAGAGAAACACAATAGAGGTGTACAAAATTGTGCATGGTGGGGAGAAATTGGAGAAGGAGGCAGGTTTTCTCCCTCGCTCTCATAATACTAGAACCCAAAGGGGTCATCCCATGAAGCTGGTTGGTGGGAGATTCAAGACAGAGCAAAGGAAGGGCTTCTTCACACAGCACACAGTCAAACTACGGAATTCACCTCGACAAGATGTAGTGATGGCCACCACTTTGGATGGCTTGAAAAGGAGACTTGACAAATTCCTGGAGGAGAAGGCTATCCATGTCTACTAGTCTTGATGGCTCTGTGCTCCCTCCAGTACCAGAGGCAGTGAGCCTATGTGCACCAGTGGCTGGGGAACATGGGCAGGAGGGTGCTGTTGCGCTCATGCCCTGCTTGTGGGCTCCTGGTCGACAGCTCGTTGGCCACAGTGTGAACAGAATGCGGGACTGGATGGACCCTGGGTCTGATCCAGCAGGGCTCTTCGGATGTTCTCCTTCTGATGTTCTCCATCTATTTCAATCACCATTTGCAAAGTTGGGGAAAACGGATTAATTCAGTCCCTAAAAAAAAAAATCTAATACCCCCGAGTCTAACTTATTCCTAAGGGTATTCGGAAGGAACCAGTGCTTTCCAATAGCCAGTTTGCCATCTGTTTCAGTATGTGTCTAGCCCCGATGTCTCTTCCTAGCTAATGACTCTCTTACCTTTTGGGAGACGCCAGAAATACATTTTACTGTGTATGCATTACATACAGTAAAGCAGGGGTGTTGAACCTCAGGTCTGCAAGCCAAATCTGGCCCAACAGGGTTTCCCAGATAGCCACACCCTTTCCCCGACTCCTCCCACTTTCCCCCAACTACTGATCGGTGGGTAGTTTTCCAGCTTTTATATGCTTTCCCCCCTTTTGATGGGTGAAAGGCTCAGCTACCGGCAGTAGGAGCTTTAAACTAAAACATGCCGGTATTTTGTTATTCTGGCCCTGCCCAATTTGCCTTTGGCTCCGCCCACCACTGGACTGCAGCCCTCGAGAGCTTCTCTGAAATGTAATTCAGCCCTCAGGCTGAAAGAGGTTCGACACCTCCGAATGAAACCCTTGTGTGCCATTTTAACCCGGAGCTTGCGTCGTCTTGTAGCAAAGTGAATATTCTAGAAGAGCTAGTCTTATAGAAGTCAGGCTTGCAGAGCAAGGATGGACTCGCTGAACTCTCGAGAGTTTCGAATCCCCACCACTCAACAATCTGTTTTAAATCTATAACGCATCAATGCATACTCAGGATGCCTTAAGTGTGAAGGCATAAAGAATCTATTGTAGTGCACTGTTGCTTAAGAACGAAACTGCTTTCACTGGATCAGATCAATGTCCATCTTAATCCAGCATCCTTTGCAAAGATCCCAGGAACCGACAGAGCCAGAAATTGGCTGGCGGCCCACCATCGCCTGGCACTATTGTAGGGAATGTAACCGGTCCGCTGCCTCCGCCTTACCGAAATGGTTCTCCAGTCCCCTTCCAGGAAGTTGCGCAGAGGACTCAGGAAGTTGATGGAGGCAGAGTGGATGAAGTCCCTCTCGGCGCCTCCCAAGCGCCGCTCGGTTTCTCCAACTTTAATGAGGGTTTTCCCTACAAGAAACACAACCGTCAGGGAAACCAATCTGGGCAGACCTCACCAGAAAAATCAGCCATCTTTGTCCCCCCGCAAATCAAAGGTGGTTTGGAGAGGGAGTCACCTCCTTGTTCTGGTCCCTGCAGTACAGACGTGCTAAAACAGGCATCCCCAACTTTTTTGGGTGAGTGGGCACATCTGGAATTTTGAAAGCATGTCATGGGCACTCTCACAAAATGGCTACCAGGGAGCTAGCTTGCCTATTCATAAAATGGCTGCCATGCTGGCTGGGGAATCCTGGGAGTTGTAGGACTTTTTCTGTCTAAACATGCACGTGCCCTCAGTTTATTTATCTTTTATTAATGCATTTATATCCTGTCTTATTTCCTCTTTGCATGGAACCCAAGGTGGCTTACATGGTCCCCCTCCTCCTCTCCTCCATTTTATCCTCTCAACAACCCTGTGAGGTGGGTTAGGCTGAGAGTCAGGGACTGGCCTAATGTCACCCAGTGAGCTTCATGGCCCAGTGGGGACTAGAACTCAGGTCTCCTCAGTCTAACACTCTAACCACTACACCACACTGTCTCTGTGTGCATTATCTAACAAAAGATTCTGCTTCTCAGTTCAGAAATCTTATCTTTCTCCTCTCTACCTGACTTGCATATGGGAAAAAACTGACCGACACTCACAGCATTAATCTATAAAAGCTTCTTTAACTGGGTTACAGTCCAAACTAAAACAAATTAACAATTAAGAATAGCCACTGAAATGGATCAATTCCTTCCAAATGGGAACTGAATTTCTGAGTGGCCATAGGAAGGCATTAAAGCATGCATGATTTCCACAACGGGCTTTCAGGGACCATCGAGAGATGTCGGAGAGTTAATCCAAGGCCGCTTGCAAGGCTCACCCAGGCTTTAATGCGTTCCGAGGACCACTCGGAAGTTTAATGTGTCCCTCTGGCCGCTCAGAAGGAACCAATGTGTCCCTAGCGCCATTTTGCGTAATTGGATTTTGCATGGCCTACAGTAATTCTCTGCTTCTGGAAGAGCCTTCGCCCACCTGGTGCCTCTCCAGACGTGTTGGACTGCAACTCCAACACCAGGTGGAGGAAGGCTCCTCTAGATATTCCCGCAGATTCAAACTGAGGGAATTATGGGCGTTATGAGAATTATGGGGGTCGCAGCCCAACACATCTGGAGGGCATGAGGTTGGGGAAAGCTGAACTAGACACTCTCTCAGGCCCAAGGTCGTGGGGCTGACCTGGGTCCCATATGGGTCCCACATGGGTCCCACATGGGTCCCAAACAGCCCACCAATATAACACCAACATTTCTCAGGTCACCCCCACAGTATTCCCCTCAGTACCACTCCCCCCACACCAACTCCCATTTTGCAAGTCAGTGACCCCCCATTCCTTTTATTATTCCCTTCCACCAATGCCCATTCTCTTAATGCCCCCTCAATCACATATCCCAATACTTCCCTCAAGACATCCTCATTCTCCTCAGGATCTCTTCCTTCCCTCCCCCAAATCCTCATTTTCCAGGTCTGCTTCATTCCTCTCAGTAATCTTGAAATCCCCATTCAGCTCTATTATTTCCCTCTCCAATACCCCCTATTAAATACCCATTATTTCCCTCAGGACCCCCCAAAACCTCTTCCCCCATTTTCATTTCAGGTTCTTCCCTACCCCATTCCGACTTTATCCCTTTCCCTCAACCCACAGCCAACTTTGCCCTTTCCTGCCCCCTCAGGACAGTCTCCCGGTCACAAAGGGTTGTGATATGGGGTAGCCAAAAACCTATTTTGGGGGCACAGGGCCATGTAAACGCCAGCTCCTTATGTTAATCTGGCACTGAAAGGGTTAAATTATTTGGCCCACAGAAGGCTGAAGAGGCTACTTCAAGCGGCAGGTGGCTAACCTGTTCTGGAGAGGTTGAATCACCTGAATGAAGGTTTTGGGGAGATGTACAAGAAGTCCCCCTAAAAGGCCCCACACTCATATCTAAGATGATCCCGGACTTGTATTTCAGGATGCCTGCCCCATGGGCAAGACGAGCGGGGACCAATTAAAGTTCTGGCTTTATAATAGCTCTGACAGAGACCTGGCTTTGAAGGGGTGGGGTGGGGGGACGAGCCGCTTTTTGCTTTTTTACATGCAAGGAGAGTGCAGGGGAAAATCAAGGGGACATTTTTAGAAGTCTGAACATGTGCTAGTTTAACTCTGAAATGCAGGTAAAGTGCAGGAAGGTGCCAAGGAAGCGTCAAAGTTACCCAGCGAGCGTCGTGGCCAAGTGGGGGACTAGCACCCGGATCTCCCGAGTCCCAGGCTAGCACTAACCACTACACCACACTGCATCTAGGAGGGTGTTGCCCTGCAGCATCCCCCCCCCCCCCGCTACAATTGTACCAGTGCCACTGCAGCGGTCTTTCTCCCGTACCGCAGCCAGAGGAACACCCGAAGCAACCTATGGTCGCCATGCAATTATGAGAGATAGAGATCATGAACTATGCTGAAATGGATTTGCGAGAACCCGACCTAATCAAATTGAAAGGCACCAGAGCAGAGAGAGCAAGCAAATGGGTGTCGGATCGGCCACGAGCCGAAATTAGCCAGGTTCTGCCTGCGACAAGCTCCGTTATTGATTTTAGGAAACTGGGGACAAAACCCAGAACACTGCAGTGAAGCGAAGGTGGGCCGTGGATTAAAAATTTCCCTTCTCTGTCACTGAACTCCCAAATAGAAATCCAAACTCTACCCAGAAGAGCGGAAGCCTGCTTCCTATATAATACGCCAAATAGGAACGTTTGCATAAAGCTCTTATTTTGCACAATTTATTCCCCTACTCAGAACAGGAGCGGGGAGGCACCATGAAGGCCCTGCAGCTACAATTTTAGCTTGAAGCTAAAACAGGCTGGCTTTTTTGGCTTTGGCCCACCCCCGTGGGCCAAATTCCATTTCAGACAAGCTCTCGGGGGCCGCGTTCTGGTGGCGGGTGTGGCCAAAGGTGAAAAGGCGGGGCCAGAAATACCAGCATTTTTTAACTGAAAGCCCTTACTGCCAGTAACTCAACCTCCAGAGAGACATTTCAACCTTTTAGAACGGGGGGAAACTGCACAAAAGCCAAGGAACCACAAAACAATTGGTGGTCGGGGGGGAAAGGGGGCAGAGCTGGGGGAAGGGGGCGTGAGAAACGGATTTGGAGGGCCAGATTTGGCTCCTGGGCCTGAGTTTCTGAACTGTTAGCCTAGACCTTAGAAGATTTTTCTACACAAGTCCAGTTATTTTCTTACAGTTGCTCAGTCCTCTTTTTTACAGAAAGGCCTCCTTGCTCCCGATTCTGGGGGTACGCTTCCCACACGCTGGAGTCGGCAGGACTACAAGTCTCCTTGGAGTACATTGGAGTATATGTACTTGGAGTACATCCGGAACGGCCGGATCTCCTCAAGGTTCGGGAAGGGCACAGAGGTGCTTCTCTTCCGCTGGAATGGATTTCATTGCATTATAATAGGAAGCCATCGACATGTCTGGGGAGCTGGAGAGGCCACCAAATTAGACCCATCACCAAGTCCAGCAATATTTCCTATGCATCAAAAGACACTACGTTTACAGCAGGGGAGGGATGGAAGGTTGATTGGGAACTACCAATAGATATCTGGGAGATTTTGCAGCGTGCCGGTGATGGATCTTGACTCAATTGTTTAACAACGTGAACAATATTGGTCTTCTCCATTAGACTGCTAGAATCTCTGACTTATCGTCAGTTCCTGACGGCTGCCCATATGGCAATTAGCTAGAAGCTGGAGCGGAATCTGAGAAACTGCTGTGGGCACCACCACAAAATGGCTCCCAAGGATGATGTGGCTAGTCACATAATGGCTGCTGCAGGGGCCTGCTGCGTCAAGAGTTGGCTGGGGGCGGGGAGAAACAGCGAGGCTAGAGGCTGGGACTGGAAAACGGAAAGAGTTGCTTCCTGCCCAGCTCAATCTTCTTCCTTCCACACAGACCTTTCCCCTTTGCTCTCTTTCTCCACTCCCAGCCTCTAGCCTCGCTGTTTCTCTACCCCAACCCCTTTCTTTGCTACTTCTCTCCGTTCCCTGTCTCTAGCCACCTTCTTCCTCTCCCTTCCCCAAGCCTTCCTCTTTCTCTCCCACTCACCTTACCTTGCTGTTTCTCTCCACCCCCAGCATCTAGCCTTGCTCTTTCTCCCCACTCCCTCATCTCGTTGTTTCTCCCCCCTGCTAGCCTCCAGCCTCGCGCTCTCTCCCCCCTCTCCTGCTTGGCCTTGCTTTCCCTTCCTGTTTGCTGAACAGCAGATCAGCGGCAGGTTCAGGAACCGGAAGGAGAACCTGGCACCTGACGTCTGTGAATTTTTTTATTAAGCATTCTTTTTCAAGGAGGCAGGAAGTGAAGATTATGTTTATAGGTGGCTTATGTTAGTATTCTTATTTATGAATGGATATAATACCGAACTTAATTGATAAGTCTATTTGGAATGATGTAATGAAAGAATAAACCTGAACTCAGAACAACAACAACAACTATTATTATTACTATTATTAAGAATTCCTGATTTATAGAACAGATGTGGTGTTGTACTTATATATGCAGGTTGTCCAAGACCAGAGAATGGGGACTGAACATGGAACTTTCTAGATGAAACACATGGGTTTTGCCACTGAGTTATGGCTCCTTCAGAAGGAACGAGCTCACAGAGAGAGCATTAGTGCCTTGCCTTGGAGCCCTAAATTTTATTCAGCTCCCCTCTCCACCTTCTGACATTTCAGCAAGAATTGCTCACACACTTATCACTGTCTATTTCATTGTACAAAATCTACCCACCAACAACTTGGTGAACCAAAATAAAATTAGACCGTATTCAACATGAAGATAATTTCAGATTTTCTAGCTGTCTCCTATTATATCCCTAAGATCTAATCAAATGCGGTCTTCTTTGTTATATTACCCATAATTTTTACAAGCCACAAATCAACTGGGGAAAAGAACAGAATTTGTTTCCAATATCTGGCATCTGATATTCTTTCTATCACCAGTAAATGAGCCTTTCTTCATGTTCTTCCTTAAGGTGATCCAACAGCTATCCAGAAGTCATTCTTCTGGTACAGCCAAATGTGTTGGACTATAACTCTGGCTAAGGATGCCGGGACTTGTAGTCCAACACATCACCATGTTCTAGTGGAACGGCCACATTTAACAAACATTCATTGTGAAAATGCATTTTAACTGGATCCTGTATAAAGAGAACTCAACAATGACTTTCAGATAACCCACACATTTTGAATCTCAATGGAGCGATACCACCACTGAATAATAATTTTATGGTGCTTTTGTATTATATTACCATTTTAACTAGCCTTTACCATTTTCATAGAATCATAGAAGAGTAGGGCTGGAAGGGGCCTACAAGGCCATCGAGTCCAGCCCCCTGCTCAACGCAGGAATCCAAGTCAGAGCATCCCTGACAGGTGGCTGTCCAGCCTTGTCTTGAACGCCTCCAGGGTGGGAGAGCCCACCAGCTCCCTAGGGAACTGGTTCCACTGTCGTATTGCAGTAACAGTCAGGAAGTTTTTCCTGACGTTCAGCCAGAATCTGGCTTCCTGTAACTTGAGCCCATTATTCCGTGTCCTGCACGGAATTTTCTATACGCTCTTCCATTATATCCCCCAGTATTTAGTCTGGAGGTCTTTTCCTGAATTAGAAAGGGAATTGAATCTTTTGGTCCCACAGTAGGCACCATATCGTCCAAATAAAAAGAAACGTTAAATTCTTCTTGCGCAACACCACCGTTGGAAGCCTACCTTGTTGAGAACTTGCGAACAGGTTGGAATAGCCCTTTGTTTGATGCAGCAAAGCCTTCAAGCAATCTTATGCAGCTATCAGAGCGGGACATGTTGTGCCCACCCTGTCTTGAGTGAAGCCAGGTCTGCTGGCAACCTTAGGCATGGCCTCTGCCTTTGGTCAACCCTATAGCCCCCTAAGGGAGGGGGTCTGTCCTACAACAGGGAGGAGGGGTAGGAGAAAAACTGTGTCCCTCGACCTCCTAATCTCCCCTGGCTTCAAACGGTATGGACCGCAAGGCGATGGGCTGATTAGGAAAGCTTGCCACCTAGTGACTGAAGATGTTACTGTAGGCTTCAACCACAGAGACACATTTACATTAATTAAATTAATTGATGTATTTAAAAAACAAAATAACCCTGAGGTGCATACCCCTAAGGTCCCCTTAGTACATACAACATGTTTCAGGTGTCTCGGTTTCATGGTCTTGGTGCTATCACACGGACGGACAGACATGCATCCTCTTTTATTATTATAGCTCGTTAAGATCTCAAACACAGCAACACGGCTAGCTTCCCCTAAACAAGGGTAAGCTTAGCAATAACTAACCATTTCTAATAAAGTTTCACAGCAGTCCAATGTCAATGTAAGGCAAGCAATTAAAAAGTCCCCAGTAACCCACACACTGTCAAGCAGATCTTTGTAAGCATCTGGCCCTCGCAGCTGTATTTTTTAATTCTCTGAAAACCTCGACTTTCATTTTTAAGGAGCAGAGTTTTGTGCTCAATTCCACATCTGGTGGGGGGGAGGAGGAGAGGGTTTCCAGATGAGGCTTTTATTCTGCAGCTGCCCTTCCTCAAACATGGAAGTCCAAACCGTGTCATCTTCTACCTGCAAACCTCCCATGTTTTACTACTACAGGGGTGCGGAACCTCTTTCATCCTGAGGGCCGGACTACATTTCGGAGAAGCTCTTGGGGGCTGCATTCCAGAGGTGGGTGGGGCCAAAGGCAAAGGGGGCAGGGCCAAAAAATACCTGCATGTTTTAGCTTAAAACTCATCCTGCGGTAACTAAGCCCTCGGAGAGACATTTCAACTTCTCAGAATGGGGAAAAAAACTCCACAAAAGCCAGGAAACCACCAAATGATTGGCAATCAGGAGAAAGGCGGTGAGGCTAGGGGGCGTGGCTGACTGGGGAACCTCGGGGGCCGGATGGAACCCAGGCAGGCTGGATGCAGCCCACGAGTGGGGCAGGGGGTGTTTCCAGAAATGTTGGTTTTGCTTGCTTAGCCAGCCATTTGTGGTCACCATCAAACCCCTCTCCCAAGTCCTCTGCACCTGCCAACAGAGGAAGGGGGGGCACGACAGAAGACTCTCCCTTCCTTGTGTTCTCTCCAAAACCCCATGCAAGCTGTAAGAGCCCCCCCCCCCAAAAAAGACTCACCATATGGAGACCCAGAGCCAAAGTCATTGGCGGCCTCGATCATGTACTGCGCAAGGAGCTCCCCATTGGTGACTCGGGAGGGGACCTTCCGGTCTAGCTTTTCATAGAGGAACTCTTCCACTCTGGCACCTGGAAATAAATCAGATCACATTAGGAATTGGGCATGTTTTGGGGGAGCAAGAAGGAAAAATAGCTCTGGCGGAACTAAAACCCACAGAACCAGCTAACTAAGGTTTTTTGCCCTTCACAGTTGGCCAAAAGCCAAACTACATGTTATGGTCATCGCATAGCTCATAGCTGAAGATTAGCATTTTATTTACTTGAGTGTAAGTGCAGGCAGCCCTGATTTGGGGCCATGGTGCACCTGGGAGGAGATCTGGGGGGACAATGGTGGCCGGGGGGGAGGTTTAATTCTCCCATCCCAGTGCAAACTGGGGCCATGCACATTTACACTAGAGTAAATAAAAAGCGAAGATTCAGCTACATGCCACATGACAATCATAATGTGTAGTTTGGCTCCATGTTTAGGTTTTTTGCTAGAAAAATTAAAAATCCCCCCGCCCCGTCGTTTGGTCTTAAAAGCTGAGCAGCCAGAAGACAGCACATGTAATCGTCACGGACTGACGACTATTTCTGTTTCGAATTTCAGCAATTTAACTATTATCACACTATTGCACTTCATGTCTGCCTTCTCACCAGGTAGCTTCACGCCGGAGTTCCCAGCTCTTTTGTCTGCACTTTCCCAGCTGTAAAACGGGAAGGCCTATGACCTCAGGTTTGCAAAGCATGCCCATTTGGAAAACGGAGACCGAGGCTGGAAAGGGCGCAACTCGTGCAGGAGCAGCGAGCGTCGCGGACAAGGTGCAAACGGAGCCCGGGGCGTCCGTTTTCTGAGCTGTGCGGTTTTAACCGCCAGCCAAAAACACAGCTCCGCGAGAGAGACAAGAAGGGGTAAAGGTCTCCAGAGACACTGTAATGCAGCACTGAGCAAGAGCGCTGAACCCCAGATCTGGGGGACAAATACTGCCAACCCAGGGTCCAAAGATGGCCCATGTCGCACGTCACCAGCCATTTCCTGCTTCCCCATCCCACAACAGCCTACTGCTGGGTGGTTTCCCAGCGTTTGCATTATTCCTCCTGTTCAAAGAGCTTGAAATGCCTCTCCTAAGGGTTGGTTAGTGGCAGCAAGACCTCGAAGCTATAACATGCTGGAATTTTTGGCCCCGCCCCTGTTGCCTTTGGCCCCACCCACCCTTGGAACACGGCCCCCCAGAGCTTCTGCAAGGTGGCATTCGAAAGAGGTTCTGCACCCCAAAATCAACGGTCTCACACAGTCAGAAGGTTATACAAATATCTTGGGTGATTCCCAGTCTGCCAGATACACTTGCATTGGGTCTGTCCCAACTGTGCTGCTGGTTCATTTGGACTAGTAGCCATCAGCATGGGTGGCACCGTGGCCATGGGTGGAAAATGCCAGCAGCGATAGCACCAAGAGGAACCTTTCCGCCTGCTGCTCATTTAGTTCCCCCTTGGCTAAGGGGAACCAGGGCCAGGAAAGCCTCTTTGGTCACTGTGTAAAGTGCCAAGGCTAAAAAAGAAACGGAAGTTGTGCTTTGCAGAGAATGCTGCACAGCAAGCCCGTGTTACCTCTACCCTCCTTCCTGCCGTGCGGCCGAGTGAATCGCCACCGGGATTTCCTGAAGCCGTCGAGGCCTCGGGGCTGGACTGCACAGAGAAGGCTTCTGCCCACCTTCCCCGACTTGGTGCCCACCAGATGCATTAGACTCAGTGGTGTAGTGAAGGCAGGGCTCACAGGGACAAAGCCCCGAGACTTTTTTTTTATTAGCGGGGACGCTGATGGCATCTGCCACCCCCCTCGGGCTTCCCTGTTCCTTCTGAGCTTAGCTGCGATCCTCACAGTAGCAGGAGGGGAATGCATTTTCCCAGCAACTATATATTCTTCCCTGTTGAAATGCAAAGTATTTGAGGGTCTTGAAGGGGTAGTAAAGGCGCACTCATTTTACAAAAGACCGGTTCCTGGAGGCAATAAACCTGCTAGAACTGGTTTGTTGATATGGATCAACGCAGCTGTCTGCAATTCTGGACTCTGCCTGAGGGCGTGGCTAGGGGGACTACTATGTCATGATGACTGCCTGTATGTCAAAATTAACCACTACACCATTGGCTGGACTACAACTCCTAGCTGGGAGTTGGGGAGAACGGCCTTATGTGACTGGTTATCGCTCTGTGTCTTGCTTTAAAACTGGATATGGCACCCCTGATCGAAACCAAATATTTCTCCCCACAACTCCTATTGAGTTGACTCGGGGCCAACCCAGATGCAAGACTAAAAGCATCATTTGCAGTCGTGATTTGTTTTCCTTCTAGCAGCAGGCGTGAGAGGGGACGATCGTCGTTGGGACCTGAGCACACAGGGAGAGGTGAAGTCAAATCCTCCTCCATGCACACCGTGGTCCCTATGAAAATTTTCCCTCCTGCATCCTACTAAATTATTGGAAGGGGAAGCCAGGAAGGTCTGGCAGTAGGACTGCGCCTATAGGACCAACTCTGGCCCCCTTGCACTGGCTGCCTATACACTTCTGAGCTCAATTCACGGTGCTGGCTTTAACCTATAAAGCCCTCACGGCTTGGGACTGCAGTACCTGATGGCAGGCCTCTCCCAAAATGAACCTTCCCGTACTCTTAAGGTCCTCCTCCGGGTGCTTCCTCTGAGGGAAGCTTGGAAGGTGGCGACGAGGCAGAGGGCCTTCTCAGTGGTGGCTCCCCATCTGTGGAACAAGCTCCCCAATGAGGTCTGCCTGGCGCCAACACTGTCATCTTCTCGGTGCCAGGTTCAGACCTCTCTCTCTTTTCCCGGGTATCTGGCAGCACTTGATGAGTTTTAATTGGTCCTGGATGTCTCTTTAGTTGTGACTGAGTGTTCAAAGTTGTTTTTAGTTATACGTGGTGAGAAGAGTTGGACCGGGAGCCGGGAGATCCGGGCTCCGGTCCCCACTCGGCCATGGAAGCTCGCTGGGTGACTTTGGGCCAGTCACAGACTCTCAGCCCAACCTACCTCACAGGGTTGTTGTGAGGATAAAATGGAGAGGAGGAGGATTATGTACAGCGCCTTATTCCTTAAGGAGGAATAAAGGCGGGATATAAATGCAATAAATGAATAAATGTAAATGGTTTTTAAACTTTGTATATTGCATTTTAATGTTTTAACTTCTATAAACCACCCAGAGGGCTTTAGCTATGGGGCGGTATAGAAATGTAATAAATGAATTAAAAAAGGCAGACAGTCATCGCTACCATCACTGGGCCTTTCCTACCATCACAAAGGCCATTCGAACCAACTGCCCCATGAGGAGGAGGAGGAGGAGGAGGAGGAGGAGGAGGAGGAGGAGGCGGCGGCGGGGAGACATTAACTGTTATTGTCACCATTTCTTTGAACAGTCTAATGCAGGTGTGTTGAATCTCCGGCCTGCCCGCGGGCCTCTGCGGCCTGCCAAGATGGCCATGCCCCTCCCACTGGGGCCACCCCCTTTCCCCCAACCACTGATTGGTTCGTGGCTTCCTGCTGTTTGTACAGTTTTCCCCCTATTCTAAAAGGTTGAAATATCTCTCCTCCTAAGGCTTACTTACTGGCTATAAAAGCTAAAATAGGCTGGTATTTTTGACCTCGCCCCCTTTGTTTTTAGCCCTGCCCACCACCGGAATGCGGCCCCCGAGAGCTTATCCAACATGCAATTCAGCCCTCGGGCTGAAAGCGGTTCGATACCCCTGCAAGAAATTAATTGCTCCAAGACCAGAATAAGCACGTACTAGGGTTTGGCTGCAGCAGGACCTCTGTTTGACGCAAGATCTTCTCTGTCCAGTTCTTGGTGCTGTCTGCCCGGGTCAGAAGGTTTTCAAAGTGGGCGTCTAATTCGGTCTTCTCCGCCTGGCCTAGCTTCTCCTCAGTGAACTGAATGGAGAAGAGAGAAGCAAGAACGGATGATCCACTGGACTCAACACTGGTCTGCTTATTTGATTTTCTGAAGGGCCCTCAAATCAGTTTCCAATAAAATCTAAAGAACTGAGTTAGAAGCATCGGTATCAATAACAAAATCGCAACATCCCGGAATACCGAAGCCAAAGTTAATAATGTTAAAAGCCTACAATTAGAGAGACAGACGTAAGGGCTGGCAGGCGAGCAGATCCTAGAAAGGGCCATAAATCGAGCGTGCATTTATGGGGCTTTCTCTGTGGTTTCAGAAGAACTGCTTATCCTGGAAAATAGGGCATGCTCCTTATATCCAAGTCCAGGATTTGTCGTCCTGAGAGACTTTTGACATATTTTAAAAATAAGGGCGTTTCTGGGGCTCATGGTACTACACACAGGGGTTTCCAACTTTTTTCAGTCAATGGGAATATTTAGAATGTTGTGGGTACTCTCACAAAATGGCTGCTATGGGGACGGGGCTGACCCATTCATACAATGGCTGCCCTGGTGGGTGTGGCCAGTCACAAAATACACATTTCCCAGAAGGCGACTGGTGAGACTAAAAGAAAAGCCCCTTGCACAAGATCCCAAGTACAAGGCAGAGGTGGGTCTGAGCTCCAAAAGACAAAACCATTTGAGCCCAAGTAAAGATGGCGCTGGAGGGTGGATCTTTGCTTTGCAACAAGCCAGCCTCCTGGTTATTTTTTTTTTAATAAAAAAAACCTTAACAACATAAAAATCAGGATGGGCAGGGAGCCTGGCGGGCATGAAGAGATATATTTGTATATAGACATTTATATTTGTATATAAATATTTATATAATAATAATAATAAAAAATATCCATGGGTCATGTTGGAGAGCCCAGTACTTCAGAAATAAAACATGAGGCTTCACAAGCCATTAAAGAATGTCAGGCACAAATTCTGGTCTTTGGGGATTTAAAAAAAAATACTTCATGTTTAGAATTTGTTTTTAATACACGCATTTAATACAGTGTCCCATAAAGGGCAAAATGTACATTTAGATGCAATAACTAGGAACAATACGCAAATCAGAACAAAACATAGAAAGGGGGAGAAATAAGGAGGTAGAAATGCATCAAAGACTTAAGTACAGTTGAAAAGGTTTCTGATGTGTTGTTAATAAAGGGAAAGCAAGTCTAAACCCAGATAATTTAGCATTAGTAGAGGAGCATTGAAGAAAAAATATATATTTTTGGACATTTATATTGCCGTTCTGCAGAGTCTACCATGGAAAATAAAGAAAGCCACTTTTCTAAGGTATTGTCAGGATATTGGGGTTGGGTACTGCCAACTGAGTGGATCCCTTGTCCTTAGTTAGCACTTTGCATACCAACCCGAACCTGAAACTGAGTTCTTCCTTTTCCATTTTATTTGGGAAGTAAGAGCTTTTCTACACGAGAATGTTAATCTGCTGTATCTACTTTCGGTTTCGTCGCAGAATTGAGTTCCAAGCAGCACATGGGGCAAGCTTCCTTTCCTGCTTTGCTACTACATAACCTCTAGGTGGCACTGCAGTACAGCGGAATCACAGAAATACCCAAGAGGAAATTACACTTTCTTTTGCTTTCACAATGAAATGGCCCATTTTCCCTGCAGTAAAAAAACCTCGCCAAAAGCACTGGTTAGTTACAGAAGCAACATTGGAGAGTTGCATCGTCAACTAAAGAACCCATAAACAATCGTGACTGGGGAATGACGAGCATATGATAAATGCCTTGTGTAGAAAAACCCTAAGACTCAGTGCTGTCGTACAAGGCAAGTTCCTACGCTCGAGGAATTTGTGTGAGTTAGGAACATAGGAGGGAACCGTGGCTCAGTGGTCGAGCACTGGATTGCATGCAGAAGGTCCCAGGTTCGATCCCCGGCACCTCCAGGTAGGGCTGGAAAAGCTCCTGCCTGAAATGCTAGGAAGCTGCAGCCAATTAGTATCAACAATACATGGACCAAGTGTCTGACTCAGTATGAGGCAGCTTCCTATGTTCGTAGTTGATTCAGCCCTCTATTCAGGACCATGAGGACTGGAATCTTACTACATTTTTATGTGAAGGACAACAGCTTAGTGGTAGAGCCTTGCTCTGCATGCAAAAGGTCCCAGGTTCGATTCCTGGCATCTCCATATAGGGCTAGGAAAAAGCTCTGCCTGAACCCTGGAGAGTTGCAGCTGCCAGTAAGTGTCAACAACACTGGGCGAGATGGACCCAGGGTCTGACTCAGGAGAAGGCAGCTGCTGCTATTCCTAAGTAGGTGGCTGCTAGCAGAAAGGGTTAACCTTCAGCCCACCCGGATGATGACATCCGGTTTGTTTGGGTTTCCTTGCAATAAAAGCTCCTGGAAAAGCCAGACTCTGTTAATGATACCCTCTGCAGCTTGCTTTCCTACCATTCTAACTCAGCCACAGCGAACTTGCAAAACCAGGTTTTCAGCTAGCACAGCAGTTCCAACTTCTTCAAACCCGGAACCCCCCTCCTCCCCCCACCTTCCGCTCAAATGTGCCTTCGGGGACCCACTCAATTTTTTTTTTACCATGTATTGCATGGTGGCAGGGCTGCTGCTGGGGATCCTGACCCACCAAGTGAAGCCCAATGCACTAGAGCACGAGGGGTTGAACCCCAGGCCCACCCCAAATGCAGCCCATCTTGGGTTCCCCCAAAGAACACGCTCCATCCCCTAGCCCACATCTCCCCCCCGCCCACTGCTCATTTGCTGCAGTTTTACCCCAATTCTAAAAGATCAAAATGCCTCTCCAGGACCCCCTCTACCTGGGGGTTGTTGTTTTTTAACCAGAAGCAGAGATCCATCAACTGGAGCCTGGTGCGAAAGGCACTTAGCGCTAAAAGAATTCTAAGCCTAGGAATTGGTTTCAAGTACCAGAGGGGAAAATCCACTCCTGGTTATTCCAAGCTGTCTATTTCAGTAATATAACTGTGGGGGGGGGGGGGCAGGAGGAGAGCCATCTTGCTGCCGCTGTCCTTAAAACAACTGTGAGTCAGAAATCCTTGCTGATCTTCTGCAGCAGATCACTTGGAGATCCACCGCTAGACCCCCTGCTCCTGCAGCTTTAAGCCATTTCAGCCATCGTACAGAAAGAGATGCCAGGATTCAGGACGGCACCACTTCAAAATGCAGGGATGGCCCTTAAAACAGTGCCGCATAAAAAGGCTGCCTATGCAAATTAAACCGGTTCGTCAGAGAAAGCAATCACGCAAAAGCTTCCACAGACCCGCTTGTTGAGTTGCACCAAGTATTTTACATGGCAGATGTATTGATTTACTTCGGTCCCAAACAAACCAGATCCGTGATTGCTAAAGCGAGACAAATCACAACTGGATCACTTCAACAGTTTATCGACTGCACAAAGATGATGAATGGAGGCAGAAAGGATATGCAAAGAAAGCTCACGTCCCTTCAGTTGACAAAGCAGACCTTCGTCAGAGCCGAATGTGCACTCTGGGGTCCCCAAGGCATATGAGGTGCTCCCCCAGGACCAACAAATATTCTCCAGGCTGGTAGCATGCGTATTCCCCCTTGGAGCGAGACCAAATTGGTTGGCTTTGTTCCAAGCTTATATGGCCCTCTCTCAAATTCTAGAAGGTGCTCGAAGCATCAGTCTGGGAAATAAATGACCTTTCCTGGGAGAAAGAGCCCTGACGTTCCAACATAGGAAGAGGGAAGTCTCCCAGCTCAGGGGTGCAATACTACGCCCTTAGGAAGAGGAGGAAACCAGGCAAAGGCTTAGCAGCTGTACTTGCTTGGTACCCAGTAGCGTGTAAGAGGCCTGCTAAAAAGCTGCCTGTTATGCAAGGGGCCTGCCTCGGTTAGATAAAGCCTCTTAAAATCTACTCCCTACGTGAAGCTACGCAAGTCTCTATGCATTCAAACAGCATATGCAGGACGCTGCGTCAGTTCAAATCTGACTCCTCGCCAGTTCTTTCGGTGTCAAACCCACTACAGCAGAGCACTCAGAAGATATTTTAAAAGAAAACTAAAAAACCCAGCCCTGCAGTAAGCGGAAGACCCCAGTATCTCAGCTCCCCGTTCTGCATAATGGGTAAAAGGAACTCCAAGTCCTCTCCTACACGCCAAGCCTTGGCTTCTGTGCAGTCGCTTTGCTGGAAAAGTGGTAAAATATTTGAGGGCCCATCGACCGCTGTCTTAAGAGTCTCTCAGGACCTCAGATGGCTTTATAGTGCCTGCCTGTTCTCTATAGGGACATGGGCTAAAAGCCGCAATTGATAAAACATTGGGAGGTCTTGGAATCAGTACTGCAGAGGCATTTTACTTAGAACAGCTGAATTGGACACCGCCGTCCAAGCCGTGATTATCTCACATTTAGTATTCTCTTTTCAATGATAGCTGCAACACACAAACTTTGCTGGTATAAATATAATTGGGGCGTGCTGGCTGTGTTGGACCACAAGTTGGGTCATGTTTCCAACGCTTGGATAAGTAGGTTTTAACTGCATATCACTTTCCATAATCTTCAGCTGGGGTGGGGAACCTTGGGCCTGAGGGCCAAATCCGGCCTGCCCAGGATTTTCCCAGATGGCCACGCCCCTTCACCTGGCCCCACGCACTTTTCCAGGACCATCAATCAGGCAGTGTTTTGCCCATTCTGAAAGGTCAAAATGGCTCCTATATCTTAGTTACTGGCAGGAAGAAGCTTTAAGCTAAACCAGGCTGGTATTGTTGCTATTTTGGCCACACCACCGTCCTGCCCCCCTCCCCGAGCATCTCCAAAATGGAATTTGGCCATTTGGTTAAAAGATTTTCAACACCCCTGCTCCTCTCTGACCGGTTGGCAGACCTCCAGAGTCATCAGACACCCTTTCTTAGCCATGTTAAGAGAGATCCTTTACCTGGAGATGTTAGAACCTTAGAAGCTGGGGCCTTCTGCATGGAAAACTGTTACTCAGCCATTGAGCTATTGTTCCACATGTTGCATGAGAACTTGACTTCCTGCCCTCTTCTGTAACCCAAGCGGGGGGGGGCCCAATGTAAGATTTTTACACGCCAATACAGGATATGAGACTACAGAATAAAGGACTGAAATCATGACCGTTGCTAGCCTCTAAATAGTGGCTTGGTTCACACATAACGACAGCCTACAGCATGGGTTGAGTATGGGTTGTCGTTGAATCGTGGGTTGTTGTGACATGCGAACCCTGCACTATGGTTTAACTATGGGTTGTTAACCAAGAGCAACCCAGGAAATGAACCCATGGTTTGTCGTCAGGTTGTGAATTCTGGGTTGTTTGTGGTTAACAATCAATAGTTAAACCATAGCGCAAGGTTCGCACATAACGACAACCCATGATTCAATGACAACCCATGATTCAACTTGTACTCTGGGTTGTTATGTGCAAACCATGTAATTCACATAGCCACCTCAAGCAAGCAACAGCAAATTAATAATCTCTCCTCCCTATGACCAACCCTTCACTACCCCCTAGGGGAAGGGAATTGAAGATGATGCAAGAATCAGCAAAAAATACATCTGGTCTGCCATATGTTTTCAGAGTACAGTCTGCCTTCTTCCTCTATTATTTTCATAGTGCAATGTGGATTGCAAAATCCCGATTCCAAACGCACATCTATGGTACAAAAGATTTTCATTTTCACTGTACACTTAATCTACGAGCACACTGATTTTTTGAAAATGCCGAGTTTGTTTCATGCCAGGTAACAGGTTGTACAGGACAATAGCAAGTGGTGGTCATGACATGATCTTCGAAGAAGAAACAATGGAAAAGTTCGAAAAGGGAGTAGTGGAGAAAATGAAGTTGCTTTCTCAGAAACATACTGCAGAGGCTGCAGTTCTAATCTTTTGTAAACTGCCCAGACAGCTTTGGCTATTGGGCAGTAGAGAACTTTAATTCCTACTACTACTACTAATAATGCCATAAATGATCTACTGAAAGTTTTCACCTCCTAGCCCATGTTGCCGATTAACCGGCCATTTTTAAGAAGTTTTTACCAAAACTATGCAGCAAATGATGGCCCGTGTCTTATAAACCAGGCCTAAAATCTATCCCCTGGGACAACTCCGGTACCTTCTGCCTTCTCTACTGTAAGGATCCCAGGTTCGGATGATATGCTAAACTAACCTCTTTTTGGTTTCTTTAGTTGCTAGTGGGAGAAGCCGAGTAGGAGCGAACAGGCTGAATCATGCCAGTCATTCATGATACTAGTTCTTACCGTTCCATGGAATTGCAGCCAATCAGTTTCAGAGCTGGTTAGGGGTTGGACATCTAGAACATAAGCTCCAGTGAACTGGGCTCTTGATCAATATCTTTTTTCTTTTTTGAATTTTTAAAGTATACATAAATAAATTTGTATATATCCATAGCAATCAATACGCACGAAATTCATACATATGAAAATACAACTTACTAGCAATTATATATAGACTTCAACAAAAGTGGACCATGTATCCAAATAAGTATTAATTTGAAGGTGGCATCTATATGCCACCCATTCAAATGCTGAAAGCGTTATAAGGTCCTCAATCCATTGCACTATAGGAGGTGAGCATTTATCTGTCCAAAGTTGTAAAGCAGTCTTTTAGCTGTCAAGAAGGCGCAGAGAATCCATTTACGCTGACTGTGCATTAATTTCCACGAAGCAGGGAAATTAGTTAAAGGCGCATGTACATCAGTGAATACTAAAGACTGTTCCAGTTCAAAATTTATCTGTGTAATAACCTCCTCCCCAAAAGAAGCAACTATTGGACACTACCAAGACTTGTGTTTAAAAGAAGCATTAGCTACGTTGCACCACCAGCAATTAGCCAAATTGGCTAATTAAAGAGATGTTGTGGCATTTAATCAACAGGAAATGAAAGTTTTTGCTGAATAAGATGCAGCCATAGATGTGACAGGGAAGGACACCAAAGTAGCAATCCACGGATTAGGCAGAATGGGACAATCCAATTATCTTTTCCATTTCTGCTTAAAACCCTATATATCATATTTATTCACCAATAACAAGAATGTAGAGACTTGGATTGTGGGTCACTTGCCTGACCAGCCTCAGTAAGTACTTCCAGTAATGATGGAGACTCTGACGCTGTCAAAGCGTCTGGGTCAAACGTGGATACTAACAAATGCTGTGATTGCAAGTTCTGCCATTGTCAGCCATAGCTGGCAAGTCGTATTTGGCAGGCAGGATAAAAAATGACAAGAACTCATCATCGCAACCCACTGGTTGATCCAAAGTGAAAATTGCCTTATCTGTCCATGGCCAGCGCAAAAATATTTTCTTACTAATTTTTAGAGCTGGGTTGCCCCATAAAGATCACCATCTGTCATAATCCCCGGCCTTTGGATCTTCCAGTGTGCAGCAGAGAATTCTGATGAGGTGAAGCACAGAGTATCTCCGTGTGTGTGTGTGTGTGTGTGTGTGTGTATATATATATATATATATATATATACACACACACACACACACACACACACACACATATATGGAACAGTCAGGAGTTTGTTCAAGGCTCAGAGGACACAGCCCTGCAATTATCCTCAGGCTCAAGAGGATGAGTCCCCAGCAGAACCTCATCTCCCCAGCCTCACAGAAGTCTCAGGCTACAAAATCAGGCAAGGGGCCTTTAACAACCCAGTCATCTCCCCCAAGAGGGGAAGAAATGACCACGCTGCATCTTGTTAGCCTATATAAGCCTTCAGTTGGCTTCAGCTCTCTGCTGAGACAACATTCTCCTATTGCCCCAGTAGCAGAGAGCTCCAGCCAGCATGTCCCACTCGGAGCTATCCAAGGTCCTACTTTCTTGAACTTGCTACCAGCCTCCCGTGCAAGCCTCAAGGGGCCAAAGAATGGGACATCTGATCCCCCCCCCGCCCCTTAAGATCCACTACAATGAGTATTAATGGACATGTTCATAGACTGAAATGAGCCCTACCCTGCCCAATGTACCAAAGGCAGGGGTCTTAGAGTTAATATCTGTTGAGCTTCCAAGGTCTGCTGCCTGCAATTATATTGGAGCATTTGCTTTTTACGTTTTTAATTTGAGGACAAGTAGACACAAGGTTTTGGCCTATTGTTTTGTAATTTTACATACTGGGTAGGTTGATTCTGAACCCACCTCCCCACATCCCTAAGAAATGCCTTAGATACCCAAGACCATGCCTTCTTTCATAAATAGTTACACAGATTAGGGTTTTACAGCTACCAAGCAAGATGCTGATCTTAACTAAAAGTTACAAATGATCAGCTAATTGATCAAATTGGAATACAAGCAAACACACACACTTTTAACCAGGAAAGACGGTACTTTAGAAGTACTTGTATTTTTTAGAAAAACTAGTTTTAAGTTTAATCAACCAAGGGGATGCATTTGGTCTATTTTTAATTTGGTGCCTCTCTCTTATCCTTCTGCAGGCAGGCAAATACATCTTTATTCAGGCAGGTCTTTGGCATATAAACTGGTCTGTTACTGAAGGGGGGTTAATTGGTTGGCGCTCTTTCTTTTATTGTTATGTTTTTATTTTATTTTATTATCTGTTGGGAAAATCAACAGATAATCTGTACTACAGCTCAACAGAATATTTTATTATCCACTGGAATGGAAACTGGCAACGTATTAGATTAGAAAGAAATCTCCAGGTGTAAGAAGATTCTGTTGTTGTTTTTGTTGATATTGCACCTTTTCTTTTTTTGGTATCTGTCTTTTATTTGTTAATAAGTTGGAAATACATTTTTAAAAACAACTTATTTGATTTCATATTATGTTTTCATTAAGATTTTGTTTGTAATCTGGATTGTATTGCTAGCTGATTTGAACACCATTTTGGGCCGGAAAGGCAGGACATAAATAAAGAAAATATGCTGCAGCCCAAATCTCCCCCCCCCACTTTTTTTATTATTAGAAACCTTCTCCATGCCATCTTAAAGGGGAGTAAAAAAAGATAATTGATTGCGGTGGGCTATTGATTTGGTCTTGTACAGCGGGATGTGGGCAGAAGGTAGAGTGGAGTGCACTGGAATATTTTGGGATGATTTGCAGGAGATCAGCAAGGATTTCTGATTCCCATTTGTTTAGTTTGCCTCACCCCACCCTGCCAGAAGGAACACACAACTCCAACTGACAGTTCTCTGGGACTACAGACTCTGGCTTCAACCATCGGCCAGAGGACCAAGGAGCTGTACCTCCTTCTTGCCAGGAAGGACATCACAGCAAGTGGGGGGGGACCAACCTGGTCCCATACATCAGCCACAGAAGGAACAGCTGCAGGGAGCTTGTTTTGCCCTTCTCTGCCAGAAAGAACACCTGTAAAAACTTTGAGATTAAGAGCTGGTGCCTGAGCTTTGCTTTTTTCCCTCCTCCCTCCCAATCCCCTTTCGTTTGGTGTCGTGTCTTTTAGATTGTAAGCCCGATGGCAGGGATGGTCACATTAATAATCTATGTCAGCCATTCTGGGAGCCCATTTTGGCTGAAGAATGAGGGTAAAAATGCTGTAAAACAAACAATAGCAGCAAGAAAATGAGTCCCACCTTTAATTATACCGTTGAAATGAAGACCCCTCGGGTTGCCAACCAGGAGCAGGTTTTTGTATTGCAAGGTCTATTCAGTTCTGGTACTCCACCCAAATCCCTGGGCTCAGAATTCTTTCATTCTAAGCGAACGCCCAGCTAGTGGATCATAAGGGTTCTAGTAAAAAGCCAAGAAGACCTCGGAGGCCTGAAATCCGCTCACCCCTGCTGTACAGGATTAGGAAAACCCACGGCAGTGATGCAGCGGTTTTGTATTAGGACCTTCACTCCCAAGTTTAAGACACCCCCATCTTGGGATTCTATGCAGAGAGCGAGGGAAACAGGGAGTAAGTAAAAGGAAGATCAGGGCCTGGCCCAGCTGGACTGCCCCCCAACTGCTAGCCTCCAGCTCAGGGGGCAGAGCATGAGGAGGGGAGTAATCCCACCCCGACTCCTCCACAGGCCAAATGACTTCAGGGGGCGAAACTGGAAGGAGAGGGAGTTATCTCCAATTACAGGTCGGCGATAACAAGGGGATTCCTCTCCCTGCCTCCTCCCCAAGCCCTTGGTAGCTTCCAGGCCAGGGGTGGGGCTTGGGAAGGGGAGGGGCAGGACCCAGAGAGCACTCCAAGCGTCTGTTGGTGGGATGGGGAACCTCCGTGGGCCACATTAGGTCCACGGGCCGGAGGTTTCTCATCCCTGCTGTACGCAAACCTTGACCTCATTCTCCACATGTGGATCCCTTTATCTAGCCAAATGGCCCCCATCTAATCTCAGCAGTCTTGGGGGAATATCAGAGTTTACATAACTACAAAAAATGTCTTGGGGAGGAAAAAAAACCCTAAGGGGGGATCACGCACATGCGCACAGCCTAGTGGGGTCTGAAGCTGCTCAGAGGCTTTGGAATGCTGGCTGATAGTTCAGAGGTGGGAAAGCAGAACCCCGGGCTGGGTGGAAATGGAATGGAGTATTTTGGAAGAGGGCATGGCTGGCGAGAACCTGAACATTTTGTTGCATGTCTCACTTTTGTTCAGCATTGCTGGTTATAACAAAAAGCTGCCCCAAGGTGTCTTTTGTGGTTCACTCAGTATAACTGCTTCACTATTTTATGCAGCAGGCTGTACAGGAGGAGATGTTGGGGCGAAGCGGAGCTGTTTCACCAGCCCTGCTGAAAGATGACTGGATTTTTTCCTCTTCCCTCCTCATCCCTTTTTCCTTGTCTGTTGTGTCTTTTTATTTTTATTTTTAAAGATTGTGGGCAGGGATGGGCTTGTTTTACTGATTGATTGGAAACTTCTCCAGAACCTTTCTTTTTGGCTGAGGAGCAGGCTAAAAAAAACTTTAAATACAGAAATACACACAACGCTAAGTGCCAGCTGGGGGGTGGGGTGTCAGAGTTGGCACCCCAAACTCCCCTTTTCCCTGGAGCTTCAGGGCGAAGCGTAAAGCATCTGCCCTGGTTCTCGGCACAGGGAAGCCAGCGTGGTGTTCATGCCGGTGATAAATAATGCAGTGCGGCCTCTGCAGAGAGCCTCTCATACACACATCAGCCAGGGAGGGGAGAGAAGATGCATCCCAGAGAATCAATATTTCATGCCGGAGTCACTTTCCCTCAGGGCGACAGCGTGGGCGCCGGGGAGATCTGCCGTTTGACAATATCAGGTGCCTTCTTTGCTCTCTGTCCGACTTGCAGAAGGGCAAAGGAAAGCGGACAGCAGCTCATAGTCTCGGGCACAGGAGTCCACCGTTTACCCCAGGAGTTAAAAACCCTTGCACACCAAGGGCACTCCTCAGGTGCCAAGGGCCGGTATAGTTGGGTAAATGCCGAGGGCCCACCCACCAGGAGGGGCCCACAGACAAGAGCCCCCTGGACTCGCTCCTCCTCTTCCCTTTTGCAACCTGCTTGTTCCCCTCCCTCTCGCTCTGACCCAGACAACTGCAGAAGTTGTGATGAGAAGGAGGGGCAGGAGATGCCGCGGCCTACTGGCTCATTCAATCGTTTATTACGTTTCCTATACTGCTCAATAGCCAAAGCTCCCTGGGCAGTTCATAGCATGATAAGGCATAATAGAAAACCTTTAACATTCAAAATTTTAGAACAGTTTAAAAACAAGTTCAAAACAATCAAACATAAAACTACAGGGACCTGATCAAAAACTGAAATAAGCCATCGTATGCCGTCAAATGCCTGGAGTAAAGTCTTAACTGGTGCTGAAAAGATGACAATGTTGGTACCAGGCAGACTTCACTGGGGAGATTGTTCCACAATTGGGAGGCTGTCACCAAGAAGGCCCTCTCCCTTGCTGCCAACCTCTGAACCACCCTTGGAGGAGGGCCTCAGATACTGACTGTAGCATATGGGCAGCTCACTAGCATCCCAAACACCAAGCCTTTACATGTCTACTCAGAAGGAAGCAGGACTGAATCACTCAGCATCATCCTCCCCAGGCCCCACAAGAAGAAGCTCTTGTCTCTGATCAGCATGCTTTCCCCTGCTAAGCACTGAGAAAGGGACCCTTTCCCCCCTGCTAAGCATGGAAAAGCACTACGATCATCTGCTGATAGGAGATAAGAGCCCTTTGACCTGTAAAGGCCTGTACGGCTTAGGACAAGGCTACCTGAAAGACCACCTTCTCCCACATGAGCCTGCCTGGGTGTTAAGATCTCGGAGAGAGGCCCTTCTCTGGTTCCCATGTTTAGTGGGGAGCGAGACAGGACCTTCTTAGTGGCCGCTCCCAGGCTGTGGAACTCCCTGCCAAAGGAGGCTAGGTTACCCCCCACTACCTCTGTTTACCTGCTGGCAGAAGGACAAGACATTTTTAATTCAGGCAGGCCTTTGGCATGCAAGCTTGCCTGTTGCTGAAGGCGTTCCTTAATGAGTTGGGTACTGTTTATTCTGTTATTCTTGTGTTTTTCATTTAATTTATTGGTTTTCATGCTATGCTTTGTTAATTTGGATGTTATCGCTGGCCTCTTTAAGTGCCAAAAATGTTGCAGGGGAAGGAGGCAGAAGGGGGGGATAGAGATAAAAATAAATGAAATAAACCCAAATGTTTGCCCACAAACACAGCCTGGCTGCTCTAGGACGGTGGCCGCGTGGGCCTTGGCATGGCTCAGGCAATGCCACCACAGTTCTCTGACAGGCCACTCTCATGTCTGCCCTTCATCTTCTCTTCTCCAGGCTAAACGTACCCAGCTCTTTCAACCATTCCTCAGGAGGACTAGGGTACCAGACCCCTCATCATCCTGGTCGCTCTTCTCTGGAGATGCTCCAACTTGACCATGCCCTTCTTAAAATGGGGCGCCCAGAACCGGACGCCATACTCCAAAGTTGAATGCCTACCGGATCAGGCCTTCAACACAGACAGAATCTGTGCTGCTGCTGCTGCATGGAGTTTGACCAAACTTCCCCAACTTGGTGTCTTCCAGGTGGTGGACTGCAAGTCCCATCATCCCCAGCTAGCTGAGGATGCAGGGAGTTGGAGTCCAGGCTGAGTTAGACCTGAAAGAGAGAGTTAAGGTCACTTTGACGGAATCTGGGCACCCCATAACGAAATGGCTCTCTTCTGCACTACAACCGCCCCTCCAAAACGGAACGAAAGGCTAAACTTCAATCTCAGCTCTTGCCTGCGATGTCTTTTATTATGGGATGGCTGTGCTGCATACCAATTTGGGCAGAGCCTCCGCAAAGCATGTGGAGAAAAGGGGCTCTTCCGTACAAATGGGGTTGTTTTGCCCCATAAAAGTGACGCAGACCACACGGGCACTCTCTCCCCTAAGGCTACACTGCTGTTGCGTGGGTAAAATGGGCCATTGGAAGGAAGTCTTGCATCTATGGGTAGCACCTGTCATTAGAAACATATGAGCGTGCCATTGGTTTCAGACCATTGGTTTCTCTAGCGCAGTACTGTCTATGCCAGGGGTAGAGAAACTCAGGTGGGGGGGGGAGAGATTCAGCCCACTGGGGTGTGTGTGGGGGGCAGAAACAGACTTCAGCCTCAGGCTGAAAGAGGTTGTCTACCCCTGATTTCCTGGAAGGGAGAACAGGATCTTTAAGCTCCTCATCTGCGCCCCGCCCGATCTCTCTCCTTACCTGGGGGAGGTTCTCAATTCTCATGCAAATGACTTTAGCAAGAAAAAGAGATGAAGAGTTGGAAAAGAAGCAGTAACATGCACAGGATCAAAGAGGCTTTCTGAAGACCAAGACTTTTTACTAACAAGGCGTAGGTTGGAGGCAGCCTAGACATCAGCATGCATTTTTATAAATAGCAATTCGGGTTACACCCACTGCATACTGGTTTGTCGATGAATATTCCATGCTCTTTATCTGGAGGCATCCTTTTTTCTTTTTCTGTTTTTTAAGGAAAGCAGAGTGGCATTGAGCAAGTGACTCCTTGGGAAATTGTTTTAAGGCTCTCTCTTATGAGAGGGGATGAACCCAAGAGTTGGAATTCAACCCTCTTGAAATGAAGATGGCAATTTAAGATGCACTCCCCTGGTCTCTCATTTATTATTACATTTATATCCCACCTTCTTTCCTCCCTCAAGGAACCCAAGGTGGCTTCTCCTCCTCCGTTCTATTTTACCCTCGCATCAACCCTGTGAGGTAGGCTAGGCTGAGAGACAGTGACTGGCCCGAAGTCACTCAGAGAGCTTTGTGGCCAAGTGGGGTCTAGAACCCGGATCTCCTGAGTCCCAGTCCAACACTCTCACCACTGCAACATACTGGCTCTCAATGCTTGCAAGGGAGAAAAGAAAGTCAAATATTCTAGATGGACCAGAGGCAATATAGGGATAAGAACAAAAGAGAAACTTGCAGGATCAAACCAATGGTGCAAATAGCTCAGCACCTGGGACTAACAAAACTGAATGCCCTGGTGGAATAGATCCACATACTGTAGACTGCAGGAACCTATTGGCTAATGCTTGGGAGGTTGCTGGTGATATGATGCACACCTATACCTCTAGGGTATAGACACGTTCACTACTTCAGTCATTGCTGCTACCAGGAAGAACACAAAGTGACAGCCTATCAAACTGCCTGAGACAAAGCATGCCAACAACAAGAAGGATTAAATTCACAGGAAAGACAAAAAATACAATAAAACATCCATTCAATGTAGGCTGTGGTGGAGCCTGGGAGGGGGAACTCCAGCATTGGGCTGTTCCCCCTCCTCGCAGCCGCCATGGAAAGTACCGCGGCAGCTGTTGCAACCTTGGAAGAGTTCAGGGAGGGTCTTACCACTGGTAAGTCAGCTAGACAGGCTCAGAGGCCGATCTGGTTCAATATTTATTTTAAAAGAACAGGAGGCAAAATTGCCTCCGCTGTTCCTCCTGCCCTTCCTGACTCTTGCTGGCAGAACTTTGGATAGACGGAGGGCTCTTTTAACGCAGCAATAAAGTTGGACGATCGAAACTCTTTTAGGTGGTAAAAACTGGGGAAACAAGAGATGGTCTTATCCTGGCATTAAAATAATGGGCACCAAGAGAGAACAGGGGAGATCTTTCACCCCATCCTCACCCGCCTCATCTCAGATGCTGGGTGAACCCAGATTGATGTGGAAGGAAGTCACCTTCAGTTTTCTCTGTCAAGATGCTTATTCACTTTCGTGTACCTTTTAAAACCCCTTCATGGATCACTGCCTTGTTGTGGCGAAGGGGCTTGCGTAACTCAGTGAAGCCATAAGCTATGCCGTGCAGGGCCACCCAAGACGGACAGGTCATGGCAGAGAGTTCTGACAAAATGTGGTCCACTGGAGAAGGAAATGGCAACCCACTCCAGTATTCTTGCCAAGAAAACCCCATGGAACGTATCACAAGGCTAAAAGAGATGACGCCGGAAGATGAGCCCCTCAGGTCGGAAGGTGTCCAATATGCTACTGGGGAAGAGCAGAGGGTATTTCCAAGTAGCGCCAGAAAGAGTGAAGCGGCTGGGCCAAACCCGAAAGGACACTCAGCTGTGGATGTGTCTGGTGGTGAAAAGAAAATCCGATGCTGTAAAGAACAATATTGTTTAGGAACCTGGAATGTCAGATCAATGAATCAAGGTAAGCTGGAGGTGGTCAAACATGAAATGGCAAGATTGAACATCGACATCTTGGGAATCAGCGAACTAAAATGGACAGGCATGGGCGAATTTAATTCAGGTGACCATCATATCTACTATTGTGGGCAAGAATCCCTTAGAAGAAATGGAGTAGCACTCATAGTCAACAAAAGGGTGGGAAAAGCAGTACTGGGGTACAATCTTAAAAACGATAGAATGATCTCAGTACGAATCCAAGGCAAACCATTCAACATCACAGTAATTCAAGTCTATGCCCCAACCACTGAGGCCGAAGAAGCTGAGGTTGATCGGTTCTATGAAGACCTATAACACCTTCTAGAACTAACACCCAAAAAAGATGTCCTCTTCATCATAGGGGATTGGAATGCTAGAGTAGGAAGTCAAGAAATCACCGGGATAACAGGCAGGCATGGCCTTGGTGTACAAAATGAAGCAGGACAAAAGCTAATAGAGTTTTGCCAAGAGAACATGCTGATCATAGCAAACACTCTTTTCCAACAGCACAAGAGGCGACTCTACACATGGACGTCACCAGATGGTCAATATCGAAATCAGATTGATTATGTCCTTTGCAGCCAAAGATGGAGAAGCTCCATACAGTCAGTAAAAACAAGACCTGGAGCTGACTGTGGCTCAGATCATGAGCTGCTTCTTGCAAAATTTCGGCTTAAATTGAAGAACGTCGGGAAAACCACTAAACCGTTCAGGTATGACCTAAATCATATCCCTGATGAATATACAGTGGAGGTGAGGAATAGATTTCAGGGATTAGACCTGATAGACAGAGTGCCTGAGGAACTATGGACGGAGGTCCGTAACATTGTTCAGGAGGCAGCAACGAAATCCATCCCAAAGAAAAAGAAATGCAAGAAAGCAAAGTGGCTGTCTGAGGAGGCTTTACAAGTAGCTCACGAAAGAAGGGAAGCGAAAAGCAAGGGAGAAAGGGGAAGATATAGCCAACTGAATGCAGAGTTCCAGAGAATAGCAAGGAGAGACAAGAAGGCCTTCTTAAATGAACAATGCAAAGAAATCGAGGAAAACAACAGAATGGGAAAGACTAGAGATCTCTTCAAGAAAATCGGAGATCTCAAGGGAACGTTTTGTGCAAAGACGGGCATGATAAAGGACAAAGAAGGCAGGGACCTAACAGAAGCAGATGAGATTAAGAAGAGGTGGCAAGAATACACAGAAGAACTATACAGGAAAGATCTGAATGTCCCTGATAGCCATGATAGTACGGTCACTGAACTTGAGCCGGACATCCTAGAGAGTGAAGTCAAGTGGGCCTTAGGAAGCATTAGTAACAACAAAGCTAGCGGAGATGACAGTATTCCAGCCGAGCTATTTAAAATCCTAAAAGATGATGCTGTTAAAGTGCTGCATTCAATATGCCAACAAATCTGGAACACTCAACAGTGGCCACAAGACTGGAAAAGGTCAGTTTACATTCCAATTCCAAAGAAGGGCAACGCCAAAGAGTGTTCAAACTACCGCACAATTGCGCTCATTTCACATGCCAGCAAGGTGATGCTCAAAATCCTACAAGCTAGGCTTCAGCAGTATGCGAACCGAGAACTACCGGAAGTACAAGCTGGGTTTCGAAGAGGCAAAGGAACTAGAGATCAAATCGCCAACATTCGCTGCATCATGGAGAAAGCAAGAGAATTCCAGAAAAATGTCTATTTCTGCTTCATTGACTACGCTAAAGCCTTTGATTGTGTGGATCACAACAAACTGTGGCAAATTCTTAAAGTGATGGGAGTACCAGACCACCTTACTTGTCTCCTGAGAAACCTGTACGAGGGTCAAGAAGCAACAGTAAGAACCAGACATGGAACAACCGATTGGTTCAAAATTGGGAAAGGAGTACGACAAGGCTGCATATTGTCACCCTGCTTATTTAACTTATATGCAGAGTACATCATGAGAAATGCCGGGTTGGATGAATCAGAGGTCGGAATTAAGATTGCTGGGAGAATTATCAACAACCTCCGATATGCAGACGATACCACCCTAATGGCAGAAAGCGAAGAGGATCTCAAGAGCCTCTTGTTGAGGGTGAAAGAGGAGAGTGCAAAAGCTGGTTTGAAACTCAACATTAAAAAAACGAAGATCATGGCATCTGGCCCCATCACTTCCTGGCATATAGAAGGGGAAGAAATGGAAGCAGTGACAGATTTTACTTTCTTGGGCTCCAAGATCACCGCAGATGGTGACTGTAGCCATGAAATTAAAAGACGCTTGCTCCTTGGGAGGAAAGCTATGGCAAACCTAGACAGCATAGTAAGAAGCAGAGACATCACCTTGCCGACAAAGGTCCGTCTAATCAAAGCTATGGTTTTCCCAGTAGTAACGTATGGCTGTGAGAGCTGGACTATAAGGAAGGCTGCGCGCCGAAGAATCGATGCTTTCGAACTGTGGTGCTGGAGAAGACTCTTACGAGTCCCCTGGACTGCAAGGAGGTCAAATCAGTCCATCCTAAAGGAAATCAACCCTGAGTGCTCATTGGAAGGACAGATACTGAAGCTGAAATATTTTGGCCACCTAATGCAAAGAGAAAACTCTCTGGAAAAGACCCTGATGCTGGGAAAGACTGAAGGCAAAAGGAGAAGGGGATGGCAGAGGATGAGATGGCTAGATAGCATCACGGATGCAATGAATATGAACTTGAGCACGCTCCGGGAGACAGCGCAGGACAGGAAGGCCTGGCGTGCTATGGTCCATGGGGTCACGAAGAGTCCGACACGACTGAACAACAACAACCTTTTAAAAAAAGAAAATACAAGGCTACCCACTCCAACTGCACCCCTGTTAGAACGTTATCTTACTCCTTAAAACCCATATTTCTCCCAATAGCTCGATAGCTAGAAAAAGAAAAAGGCCCATTTGTTACAGAGCTGCTGCAGGCTCTTCTCAATCCAATATGACTTGCAAGGCAATGGGCTAGTGCAGAACTCTGGTTTTTATACGGCACCGGAGAATACACTCCCTCCAGCACCATTGATTTTCACAAAGTTAATAAGTCCATTGGAATTGCATTGGCTGATGAGGCAGCGGGGAGATCCAAGTGGAGACTGGGCCAAATTATATTTTGTCTAGATATTCTGGCCAAGGGGGTCAGACTGTGCTTGTCTGTGTTGCCGTGTTCCCTTTCCTTTGTTCTTGGCAGTGATACAACAAAACAAAATGCCGGCTCCAGGTTTTGGGGGGGCCCCCTCCGCTGGGGGGCCCCCCTCCGCTGGGGGGCCCCCCTCCGCTGGGGGGCCCCCCTCCCTCAGTGAGTCTCCCTTCTCCCCGTCATGGTCACTAACTCCTCCTCCTCTCTCTCAACATGGCTCCCACTTGCTTGCTTGGCAGGCAGACAGCCAGGGAGCCAGGAGGCTGCAGCATCTCCTGCTCCTCCTTCTCACCACCACTGTTATCTGGGCCAGAGCGAGAGGCAGGGGAACAAGTGGGTTGCAGTGGGGAAGAGGAGGAGGAACCCTAGGGGGACGCTTGTCTGGGAAATGGTCTTGTGCAGGGGTGGGCAGCCAGTTGATCTCCAGGTGTTTGGGACTTCAGTTCCCATAAAGCCCCAGCCAGCATGGCCAATGGTCTGGAATGCTGGGAGTTGAAGTCCAAAACATCTGGAGATCTAGCTTCTGCCCCCCCCCCTTGAGTGTACACCACCACAGGTGTAGCAATTCCCCCACCCACCCACCAGTAACACAGGGAGGTAAAGAGCCTCTTTCAAATTGGCACCAACTTTCTCTTGTGCAAGCAGACATGTGCCACAAAGACAGACAAACACACACACACACACACACACACACCACTCCTCCCTTGAAAATGCCCTTGCCAGACAGTGGGTATTTGTTTCTTGACTTTTGTTACCCCAAATTTTCATTTGAAAAGAAATGGTCAAAAGCAGCTCACCACCTTAAGCACAACAGCACAACGCTAACAAGAATTTAAAAACAGAACAGGAACAAAATCTGAACGTGGCCGTTCATTTAAGGCAGGGATGGGGAAGCTCCAGTCTGCAGAGGCCACCTCCTCCTCTAAGCTCCGCCCCTCAGGGGGAGGAACCCCCACTATTTCTTCCGATCAGCTGCATGCTGTGCTAAGGGGAATCCCTGCTGTTATTTCCAACAAGTGATCGGAGATAACAATGAGGATTCAGCTTTGGGAGAGCAAGTAGTGCACGAAGCCAGGGACTCCCACTAACAAAAATTTTGAGAAGGCACCCCCCAAATACTGAAGAGATTATTTACTAGAACAGCCTTCCCCAGTGTGGTGCCCTCCAGCTGTGTTGGTTGCCAGTGGCATTTCTGGCTGAGAATGCTGGGAGTTGTAGTCCAACATATCAGGAAGGCACCAGGTTGGGGAAGGCTACTCTAGAGAAAGAAACCAGTAAATAGGCCCTGCCATGGTAAACAAGGACTGGTAGAGGGTATGCAACTATTGGAATTGTCTTCTAGGGTGCACAAGCCAACCTCACAAGGCGATTATCCGCACATCTTGAGCCTCCAACTTAAAACAGCATATCCATTTACGACTTTCAACCTTGCCACCGTTGACTGGCCAAGTCAAAAAGAAGGAGTTAATAGCTTCTCTTCTCATGTTTGTTGTTCTCCAGCTCACCTTCTAATTAACTCAGCTTTGTTTCCCTTACAAGCCTTCTTCTGGAGGAGAAATCCATTCAGAGGGCTTGCGCGAGGCTAACTCTTTAAGAACTGTGACTGCTTTTCTCAGGGTTGGAATGAGAACTGAAAGCGGCTCCTCCACGGCAAGGAATGAGCAGACCATTGCAAGGTATGTCATGTAATTGGCAGTTATGTGGCATCACAGCAAAGTTCTATCATCAACTGCATTTTTTACCCGGATGCTTTAAAAAAAACACACAAGATCAATGCCATGTTGAATATGACCAAGAGCAAAAGCGGATGGCAGGGCCAGTGTCAAGGGTCAGCATGGTTGGGTAAATGCCAAGGGCCCACACCCCAGCAGGGGCCCACTGACAAAATCCTCCTGGAGTTCTTCCTCCTCTCCCCCATTGCAACCTGCTTGGTCACCTGCCTCTTGCTCTGGCCCAGACAACGGAGGTGGTGAGAAATAAGAGCAGGAGATGCCGCGGCCGCCTGGCTCCCTGCCTTCCAAGCAAGCAAATGGGAGCAATGATGAGGAGATGGAGGAGGAGCAAGAGCTGCTGGTGACAAGGGGATGAGAAAGGAGACTGACTGAGAGGGGGACCCCATTGAGGGTGCCTTGCCCAAGGCTCCTGGGAAACCTACACCCGGCACTGTTAGAGGGGCAAGTGTGAGACACGAGGCCTTCTTTGGGGTGGTGCCAAAATTATGAATACCTGCCTTTAGGAGGTCTCCTGGTACCCACATTGGTTTTTTTTGGGGGGGGGCATCTTTTAAAGACCTTTCTGTTCCAACAGGCTTTCAGTGCGCAATTTTTAAAATGCTGCTTTGAAATGTTATGTTTTTTTATGTTGCCATTGCCTGTATTTTTAGGCTATTGAACTGAAACTTCATTGCTTTTTGTTGTTGTTTCCTTAACATTCACACTGTATGTTTTTTTCAGAAAAGCAGTAAACAAAAGAATTCATAAAACATTGAACCTTCCTATGAATTTTGTCCTGTCCCTGCATAGCCCCTTATTACGCCCAAAATGGTGCCCCAAACAGCTTTTGCAACAGATCACCAGCGTAAGAATCGACATGCAGCAAGCGCTCAGCCTCGTCTTCAGAACAACTGTGTAAGTAACTGGCCTAAAGGAAGTCAGAATATCCTCTACCAACCTCATTTGAGTCCTGCACCGAAGTGTCAGGAATTCTGCAACCAGAAACATCCAATTCTGCAACAAGGCTACATAACGGTTAAAAGCTTATGCTGCAATAAATGTGTTTAAGACACCACAAGACCATCATTTTTATACAGACAGCGAGAGTCATCTGCTCATACAGAACGGCAGAAAAGACCAGACAGCCAGAATTTAGCATTTCAAGATAGCAGATTAGGCAGTAGTTCCTGTCACTGGTAGCACACAGGGCTGTAATGGTAAATTTCAAAGTGTGGGCGCTCAGTGCAACAGTCCCTACAGCTATGCGCCCCCCCCCCCCCGGAGAGTCCAAATTTGCAGGCAGCTGTGTCAATCCATAGCAACAAACCAGGTCTTGCACTTTTCATCTCCAACAGGAGGAGCAGATCGTTCGCAAAGCTAGCGGGTCTTTCCTGCCCATTCCAGATGGTTGTTGTTCAGTCGTGTCTGACTCTTCGTGACCCCATGGACCATAGCACGCCAGGCCTTCCTGTCCTGTGCTCTCTCCCGGAGTGTGCTCAAGTCCATATTCATTGCATCGGTGATGCTATCTAGCCATCTCATCCTCTGCCATCCCCTTCTCCTTTGGCCTTCAGTCTTTCCCAGCATCAGGGTCTTTTCCAGAGAGTTTTCTCTTTGCATTAGGTGGCCAAAATATTTCAGCTTCAGCTTCAGTATCTGTCCTTCCAAGGAGCACTCAGGTTTGATTTCCTTTAGGATGGACTGATTTGACCTCCTTGCAGTCCAGGGGACTCGTGAGAGTCTTCTCCAGCACCACAGTTCAAAAGCATCAGTTCTTCGGCCCTCAGCCTTCCTTATAGTCCAGCTTGTCGGCAAGGTGATGTCTCTGCTTCTTACTATGCTGTCTAGGTGTGCCATAGCTTTCCTCCCAAGGAGCAAGCATCTTTTAATTTCATGGCTACAGTCACCTTCTGCGGTGATCTTGGAGCCCAAGAAAATAAAATCTGTCACTGCTTCCATTCTTCCCCTTCCATATGCCAGGAAGTGATGGGGCCAGATGCCATGATCTTCGTTTTTTGAATGTTGAGTTTCAAACCAGCTTTTGCACTCTCCACTTTCACCCTCAACAAGAGGCTCTTTAGATTACAAGAGGGAACAATACACGGTTGCTGGGACAATCCATTTCCCCTCAGAGGGAACAGGGAAGTCTGAGTGGGGTGACATCAGCGTCCCTGCTAATAAAAAAAAGGCCCAGCGCTGTGTCCCCGTGAGCCCTGATTTTGCTACACCGCTGGTAGCACAACTGAAGCATTCCGGATCATTAGCAAGCAGACACTGGGGTGCTATCCTGGCCCGCAGCCACTATCCAGCATCAGCGGTCTCTGACCAAACTTTGCAGGAACTCTGAACAGTCACTGCCAGATACTAGGTCCAACTCTCAGCAAAATGAGAGAGGAAGAATTGTGCCCTGCAGAGAACTTTTTATGTAGTGCTGTTAATGCACAGGGCGAGAAAACGAGTGCGGTCCTTGCCCCAAGAAGCTTACACTCTGAATTTTAACAGAGGTGAGGCGACAAGGGAAGGGAAACGGAGCCAAAGGTAACAAGAAACGGGGCCAACAGTAACAAGGCACGGGACACAGCGTTCAGTTTCATTTCGTTACGTGCGCAAAGTGCCTCTGTGGGGGCACACGTGGAGAAGAGATCCCACGCGTTTGATGGAATAACGTTCAACAGAGCCGCGTTTTGGAACTTGGTGGCTGACTATTACTGTTAGGAACTTCTCCACGTTCGACCACCACGAACAGCACATAATTGGAAGTCTCCAAAGCAATCAGCTAAACGGCAGTGGGTTGGCAGAATTCGGGAGACAAGGACGATGTAGAAGCAAACTCAGCAAGTGCAGCAAGGAAAGAATCCCAATTCTGAGACAGGTATTACGGCACCACCGTTTCCATTTATTCCATGTGTCAGCCTTCCCCAATCTCTTGTCCTCCAGATGTGTTGGAATACAACACCCATAATCCCCCAGCCAACTGCTGCCCTATATGGAAGCCCGTTAGTTCTGATCAGATTCCAACCAAGTACAGTTGCCTATATATTTTTTGACTGATACACACACACAAAAACAGCACACACACACACACTATATGATTTGCATTTTCATTCTTTCATTAGACTGTGACCTTGCACTTAGGCAGTTTCCCTCTAACTCAGCCTTTCCTGTGCACTGCAGATGTTGAGGACTTCAACCCCCATCTGCCCCAGCCAGGTCAGAAATGCTAAGAGCTGTAGTCCTGGAGTGTGCCAGGCTGAGGAACACTGAGAGTCTATCCGTATCACTGGCAATATCGGTGATAAACTCACAAATTATCACCCGTAGTCTTTTGCAACCTTCTTATATTATTATGTACGTTCTTTTCATTCATTGCCTTTATCATTATTTTTTTAAGCTTTATTTCAAAATAAAATAAAATGTCCCAGTAAGAAATAAGAGCCACATACGAATAGGGGGCGGGAAGGCCATCTGGAAAGGAGGCTTTTAAAATCAAGCACCCTTTCCCCAGCTTCTCTGCAGAAGCAAACTCAAAATCCTGAGATTTGCTAGTGTTGATTGTTTTTAATTGCTCCTGTATGTTTTATATTGTACCTTTAAGGTTTTAATCTTTCATGAACCGCCAGAGAGCTTTGGCTATTGGGCAGTATAGCAATGTAAATTTATTATTATTATTATCACCACCACCACCACCACCGTCATCGTAACAACTCACCCTTACCCTTTGGCCTAGAACTGCAAGAAGCCAGTCTTTCCCAACCAGGCAGGCATCCTCCACACATGTTGGACCACAGTTCCCATGGTCCACAGCCAGGGAGGATGGGAACTGTAGTCCAACACACCTGGAAAGTGCTAAGTTGGGGAAGGCCATAGGCTGTGGTACCTGCCACCTTCAAGGGACTGCAGCTAAAGCAAGCAGAGGAGGGGGGGACAGACAGGCCATCTTCAAGGGACTGCAGCTAAAGCAATGGGGGGGGGGGACAGACAGCAGACTCAGATCCCTACCCAGCCCTTGCTCACATCCCCAGCCCCAAAAGAACAACAACTCCATTAGACACACATCATTTCTTAGCTGATGGAGAGAAACCTTTGGGGACAGCCAGCTTATAACAGAGAGAGAGAGCACGCTGCCCAGGCAAAGGGAGGGTTGCAAAACTGGTTCAGCCAAAGGAGGAAAACACAAGACGCAACTGGACGCAGGAGGAAAGCTTATGGAAGTGTAGCTTGGCAAAGTTTAAAAAATCAGAATGAAAACATGCAATCACAGGCAGGGCAAAACAACTTTTCCAACCCATCTTCTTTGGGGAACCAATCCCCTACACCATTCTCTTGCATTTAATTGCATTTTGTATCCTTTTCCCTAGATAGCAAACCTTTCTCATGCATGGAATTGCATATTGTTGTTTTACTTTTCCAAGTCATGCCGTACACACACACCAAAATATGCATTTAAGTGCAATTACACGCTAGAAAACAGCTTAGGAAACTGGTTCACTGAAGAAGACTGTTTGGAAAAGTTATTTACTTACACTATGTGTGTGTGTGTGTGTGTGTGTATATATATTAACATAAAATGTGCATTTATGTGCAAAGGCCAGAAGGAGAGGCAGGGAAGTTAGCAGCTGTCTCTTAAACGCAGTGAGAAGCAGCAGCTGACAGGGCAACTGTAGGAACGTCTACTCGGAAGCAAATCCCTTGAATTCGATGGGGCTTGCTCCCACGTAAGCGTTGATGAGCTTGCAATCCTCTTGAGCCGCTCACCTGGGAGCAAATCAATGGATTTGCTTTCGAGGAGACCTGCCTGGGGTTGCACCTCCAAAGAACCACCACACGCGCACCCCCCCCCCCCAGCCCTACTCATTGCAGCACAAGAGCTGTAGCTGTTGGGCGCCAGGGCCCGATCCACCGTGCATCTGCCCGGCCCTTACCTGGACGGCCCTGGTGAAGAAAACGCCCGCATCGGAGGCCAGCTTTTTCATATTGAAGTCCATCTCGAGCCCCCAGCAGCAAAGGGCAGAAGGGAAAAGAGAGGCGGAGAGGAGAGAGAAAAGGAGACGTATCTGGGAGAGCTCCAGGGCATCGGTGCCAGGCTTGGAACCTGCGCTCTGCTGCGTCCTCCGCCCACCTGCGCGCAGAGACAAACTACAGGGAGGAGGAGGAGGAGGAAAAATAGCAGCAGGAAGATCGGAACTTCCAGGGCACCCAATCCCAGAGATGCGCCCATCAGCGCCCTCTAGCCGCCTCTGGGCGGCCTCTTAAAGCGCAACGCTCCTGCCGTTGTGGGGGGAGAAGGGGCCCCCCAAAACGCCGCCCGCATCTGCTGGGATCGGGTAGAGGGTCGGGGCCAGGGTTCCCAAGGTTTGATTGATGTGTTTGCTTTTTAGCACTGTTATCTCCCCAGCCCCCCAAAAAGTCTCCCCAAGGCGGCTTCCAAAAAGAAGAAAGAAAAGGGGAAAAAGAGACAGTCCTCTGCCCCGCAGGCTTGCAATCTAAAAACACGGGGCACGCGAGGAAAAAGGGAGGCGGAGGGAGAAGGGGGGGAAAGGAGCGAATTCGGGCAAGGAATAAATGCCTGTCTTTAGGGCTACAGGTGCGGATGCGTGGAGGAAGAGCCCCTTGAAAGGGCGGGGGATGGCACAGCTCTGCAAGCGTCTCTGCCCCGCAGACTTACAGTCTGAAGAGACGCGACAGAAACGGACAGGTGCGAGGGAAGAGCTGCAGGCAATGGGTTCTCAGCCGTAGGGTTCAGCCGGTCGTGGGCACAGTGGATGGACTGCTGCTCCCTCGGGTGGGAGGGGGTTTTCAGCTAGAGTTACATCCAGGCAGGGTATAGCCCATGTGAGCCCTACGCGGAGTAGTCCCATTCAAATGAATGGGACAGACACTGGACGCGACAGGGACACTCCAGCCTTGCCAGGGGTTCTAGCACCGAATCTATTTTCTGGGGGGCCGGATCTCTTCCCCAGAGCCCAGAGTGTCCACAGATGCCAATAGAAGGGTTATGTTCTCGCCTTAATTACCATGGTGTGTGGGGGAGGCCTTTTCGGGGGGGGGGGTTGCAACTGGGGAGGGGAGGGTTAACTCTCTCCCCCCGACATGTTGCAACACCCCAACCCCAATTGCAACACCCCAACCCCTGTCTGGCAGTTAATTCTAGTGGAGGGGATGCCATTGTTTCGAGGCAAAGTGCAAGTTAAGTGAAGACTTTATTTTATTCTGAGATGAGTTGGATGAGAAATGGATTGGACCCATTTGCCTCCCTGTGAAATTTAAATAAGTCCTGGTCATTATTCCAAAGTTTGCGCATATTGATATAAATTAGCAGGGGCAGATTTGTACACAGGCTTGTGTCCTCTGAGGGTGGAGCGAGGAATCTTTTCAGCAACACTAATAACCTGTTGGATTAAAGAGCTTCAGCTATGGGGCGGTATAGAAATTGGATGGATGGAACTCCAGAAATGCAATCCCAGCTGCCATGTACACAGCACTTACTCCTGAGTAAGGCTGCAATGCCAAGCCAACTCAAGACACTTCACAGTAGGATTTAGAATGCAGTCCAGCAGTCCCTGTGGAACCACGGGGTGTCCCATTTTCCTCCCATGGTGACCATTTCCAAAAGGGTCACCATGAAAAGGTGGAGGATTAAACAGTGGCACCTCTAGGGTTGGACTTCAGGGCCAAGGTCCGGGCCCCACAGCCAACAGGGGCCCCAAATGATCACCCAGAGACCAGCGGGTGCAGGAGCCAACTCCATTTTATTCTTGTGGTCAGGATAAATAAATAGGATGGTGCTATGATATTCTGACCACTTCACCACATTGAGGTGGAGTAGATGGAGTAAACAGGATGAGGATCACACCCTTACGTGCAGCTTGCTCGAACCCCTGCAGGTTACTCAGACGTCAGCCCCCCTGAATTCAGTGGGATTTCTTCCAGGTAAGTGTGCATAGGATTGCATAAACACTTACTTGGGAATAAAAAGCATCACTGATCTTAATCCCATTCCAATTAATTAATTCCAAGGAAACATGCATGGGATCTGGGATGCATGACTGTAATCCTCAGATAACTTTTTTGAGCTCGTCCAACTGTTGCTCAGTCCTATTTGCATGTTTATCCAGAAATAAGCCCCATGGAGTTCAATAGGATTTACTCCCAAGTAACTCCTAAATGGATAAATACCCAATAATGCAAAGCTTATACACTGTTCCTGGGCCAACATTTCCTGACATAGATCAGAATGCAAGGGGTTTGACAATGCAACCCTAACTATGCATGTTTGCTCAGAAGTAAGTCCTATTGAATTCAATGGCATTCACTCCCAGTTTAGTGTATATATGAGATTGCAGCCTGAATTATAGCTTGGATCCAGATTTAGCCATACTTTGAGTAGACCCATTGAAATCAATGGGACTTGTGAGTCATGACTAACTTAAGTCCCATTGATTTCAAGTGATCTACTCTAAATATGACTAAGTCTGGAATCAACCCTTCATTCACTTGGATGTCCTTATGGAGAGTTTTTGTGGTGGATTAAATTTTATGAAGTCTTCCCTAACCTGGTGCCCTCCGGGTGTTTTGGACTACAACTCCCATAAACCCCAGCCAGTATGCCAATGGTCAGGGATTATGGGAGTTGTAGTCCAAAAGTCTAGGGAATGCTAGGTTGGTTGCCCATTACGCTACAATACACTCTTATCTGGGAGCAAGTCCCATTGAACTGAATGGGTCCTATTTCTGTGTAATCCTATGCATGTCTGTGCAGAAGAAAGCTGCATTTATTTTAATAGGGCTTACTCTCATGTAAACAGTTACAGGACTGCAGCCTTAAAACGTCACCCAGTTTTATACAGGAGGAGGTTTGTAAACAGTGTGTGTATTGTTGATTTGGTATATATACAGTATTTATCTGTGGGTGTATTGTTGGTGCACCAGTAGAAAACATCATACAAAATCCTACAAAATGCCGTAAATCTGCATGGATTATCTTAAAAATAACCCCAAACAAAAGTATGTTCTGAAAGTATTGCTTTCAGAAATATTGTGTTTACCTATTTCCAAATCTACAATCCTATGCATGTCTCCTCAGTGGTCCATTGAATTCACTGGGACTTCTTCCCAGAAAAGTGTGTAAATGGTTAACACTTATACGATTAATCATTTACAATCTCTTTTAACCAGGTTTCAGCCCTATGTAAACACATTTAAGGCATAATCCTATGCATGCTTAGACAGAAAAAAAGTCCTACAACTTGAATGCTGGAAGTTGTAGGACAATTTTCTGTTTAAACATGCATAGGATTGCACCCTTACTATATCTCATATATATAGTACTATAGTATGCCAGAAATGGACTCCCAAAGTTGCTCACATTAATTAAAATTGCTGTATTTTTAGTTTATTTGTTTTTAATGTTTGTTTTAATTAAGATTTTGGGTTTTAAATCTGTATTTTATTGTTATCCGCCTTTGAGTGCTATTTTGTGGGGACAAGGTGGGATATAAAATAAACAAATAAATAAATAGAAATAACAATCAGAAAATTGATGGGGGAAAGGAGGGGGTTTCAGCTGGAGCGGAGTTGTGGCCTCATACCTGGTTGCTGCTCCCTCCTATGTTTCTAGTCCCTAGTTTTTTAATCTCAAGATTCCTGTTGTGCTGTACCCAAACACAAGGAGACATTGCCTCTTTAAGGCAAGCCGCGCCCCTTCTGGCGTCACGCCCAACCTGAGCCAATCAGCTCTGAAGCACGCGCAGTGGGTGGGAAAAGAGAACTCTGCTTTCTGTCGCTCAACCGCACTCGATGTGGGTTGCGGCATGTTAAACCGCCGGGGGAACGCATGCCTATTGGTCCTTACGGGGATCGAGCTGCCCTTTTCATTGGTCGAGGCGGCTGCCCGTCGTGAGTCTCGCCACGACGCTCCGCCCCCTACTGGCAGCAGTCGGGCTAGGCTGCGAGAGAACCGGGAAGGAGACGCTGCCCTTCTGAACCCATGGACCGCGGCTGCACGGTGAGCATTCTTCTCCCCCCCCCAATCTGGAGAGTGGTATTGCCCGCTCTGCTTAGGGCAGGTGCGCGGCGGCCTCTTCCATCGTGATCGCGCGGGGGGGGGAATGTCTATGTAACGTTGCCTTTTATTCTAGCCCTCCTGCGCGGTTAGGAAGGTGGCTCACCTGTTGGGCAGGTGCTTTGGGTGAGCTCCTGCTGGGAATGATAGGGGGCAGTTGCCTTTTGCTGGGGGGTTGGGTGGTCCTCTCCCTATATCTGTAGCTGTTGCCCCATATCTGCGATGGTAGACCTGTCTCACCTGTTCCCTCTCACCTGGACAGGTGAGCTGCCATTAGCGTCCATACCTGGATCTCAGTTCCGTTCAATTTTACTGCTCCCCTCCTCCCCCCGATCTGTCTATAACTAAGCATTTATGCTTCCAGTCATCTCTGCATTGGCTTTGGTTGGTTGTCTTCCTATTATTCTTATGGGGGGAAATAATTGAAAAGATTGCGGAAACAAAAACAACAGAGGAGCAAAAAACAAGCAGCCATCCAATGTATTATTCACTTATTTAGGGCGCGATCCTATGCACGTTTCAACAACAAAAAAGCCCTTCAGCTCCCAACATGAATGGAATCCTGCTGCACAATTGGGGGGGATATAACTGTAGTTTGCATTGGCAGGCATTTTAAGAAACAAGCAAATGGGATGATGGCTTGGATCCAGATTTAGTGAGAATATAGACCCCTTGAAATCAGCGTGACTTAGGGTGCAATCCTATACACGTTTAGACAGAGAAAAAAAAAGTCCTACAACTCCTAGCGTGCTGGCTGGGGCATTGCTGGAAGATGTAGGGCTTTTTAAACATAAGAACGTAAGGAGAGGCGTCCATCTAATCCAGCTGCCCACAGGGAAACCCACAACCAGGACATGAGTGCAACAGCACGCTCCCACCCATGTTCCCCAGTAACATTGGGGACTCTGCCTCTAGTACCGGAGTTTGCATATAGCCATCAGGACTTGTAGCCATTGATAGCCTTCTCCCCCATGAATTTGTTCAACTGCCTTTTAAAGCCATCGAAGTTGGTCGCCATCACTACGTCTTGTGGAAGTGAATTCCATAGTTTAACTATGTGCTGTGTGAAGAAGCCCTTTCTTTTATCTGTCCTGAATCTCCCCACAATCAGCTCCAAACAGCAACCTCCCGCCCGTGTTCCCCAGGAACTGGTTTTCCTGTCTAAACATGCATAGGATTGCTCCCTAATGTAAATGTACAAGTTGCTAACATGAAAAGAAGTTTCTTAGCAATGTGCAATATAATACAGTATAAGGTCGTAATGAAATACTGCATCTTTAATGAGCTTCCGCTGAGCATTAAAAATGTGGTTGTTCAGGCAGGCGTTTGGGGTTAGGGTATTTTTAGAAATATGGTGTTTTTATTGTAGAATTTTATTGTTTTAAACTGTTCTGTTATATGCTTTGTACATCGCCCAGAGTGGCTGGGTGACCGGCCAGATAGGTGATTAATAAATTTAATAAATAAAAATAAAATAAATATTAATATATATTATAATAAATGTTATATATTAGTGAATGCAGAAGGCAAAATTGCCTTCCTGGGAATACGTGTTGGGAAAAGTATATTTTTGGTAGGCAGCAAAAACCCAGAAGGATCAGCACCCACCTAATTTGTAGCACTCAGGAGTTCCAGAGAGCGGGCTTTGGCACTAAAGGCCCCTTTCTGTGCTGTCATGGACCAGACCTCTGAAATCTTGGGTGCCACCAGGAGGGGATCTTCTGGTGAGCGCTGCAACCAAGCAGGCAGGTATGGGGTCCCATCCTTCTCAGCCAGCTTGGCCATAGGCACTTTTTAAAAAAGTGAACTGAAGCTATTGCTACACCTTAACTCTATCCTTTCCATCACCAGTGGCCTAAAAATAATTTTCAATAAATAACTTGCAGGTGCTTGAAGATGAGATTTCTCCCTATGGATTTCATTATGATGGAGCAGACACAGCAAGTTTTGACGGTATCGTGGTGGGTTTACAGCAGAACAATGGGCTAATAGCCAGCAGGGTGGCCAGATGCAAAAGACGACCAAGATTCCTGCATCTTTTATAGTTGCGCAGCAGAGGGAATTTCGGCAGGTGTCATTTGCATGACAAGTTCCACCTGCTAGAATTCTTCCTTCTGCACAACTATTAAAAGGTGCAAGGAACCTGGTCTTCTATGGTGCCTAGGAGATGGTGATCATGATTTTTCCACTTAAAAATCTGAGTCAAGGTTTACAACGGGGGTCCCCAAAGCTTTTGGGTTAGTGGGCACATCTGGAATTCTGAGAGTCTGTCCTGGGCATTCTCACAAAATGGCTGCTGCAGGGGGTGGGGCTTGCCCATTCACAAAACAGCTCCCATGGTGGGCATGGCCGGTCACTGAACGCTCATTTCCCAGAAGACAAACCGGTGTGGCGAAAAGTCATTTGTCAAAAACACTAAGTCCAAGCCAGAGGTGCAGTCTGAGCTCCAAAATGCAAAACCACTTATTTTGAACCCAAATAAAGATGGTGCTGGAGGGCGGCACTTCCTTTTGCAGCATGGCAGCCTCCCAATTTTTTAAAAGTGTAAGTTTTAGAAAAAACTTAACACATTAATTAACAATCAGGAGGGGCAGAGAGCATGGTGTGTTCCAAAAAAAGTGTCTGCGGGTATCATAGAATACCCATAGAAGGATTGGAAGGGGCGTATAAGACCATCGAGTCCGACCCCAAAGTATCATGTTGCTTTGCACACAGACATGATGCACAACAAAGAAGACTTGGGTTATGTGGAGAGGACAACGGTCCACTTGTAACAAAATGTTGTCCGCGTTCCGCCAAAACGAGAAACCAAAGAACCATGTCCTGCAAACTCCCACGCTGAGTGACGGAGAGTGACGCGCTGGCTTAATATGACTGGGACAGCTGACACACGCGCTTTTTTTTTGGCTTTTCTCAGCTGAGCAAAGGTTGCAGTTTGCTTGTCTATGCAGCACTTTAGAAGATGTGTTGCAGTTTTGAATTTATGCTGGAGCATTCTGCATATCAAGGCTTTTCTGGGAACATTAGAGGGTCCAGAATGGCAGTTTCTGACACTCCGGTCTTTTTTTCTTTTCTTTTTTTGCAACAATCGAGACCATCTCTTTGTCCTCTCTCTGTAACTATTGCCAGAAGAGTACACAACTTTCCCCACACCAGGCCAGAAAGAAGCAATCTGGTTTTATTTGATTTGAGGTCACACCCCGCCTTTCCACAGGTTCCCAGGAAGTTAAAATTGCAGTACAGTTTTAGTAAAAAAAAAAAAAAGTTAAAATTACAATAACTTGCAAGGTAACAACAACAGCCCAAGACACCTTTGCAAAATTAGCAAGGTTAGCAATCAAAGCTTTTCTTGGATGAAACTGATGATTTGGATCTTTTCCCCATCTGGCAGTTTGGGGACTGTTTGGGTTGCTCTGTTTTGCGCTGCTAGGTGGGCAAGGGACAGTGCGCGTCCCTGTTGTTTCTCCTGGATCTCTCCACAACTACCATCTAGTATCAGCTTAGTGAAGGCGGTAAGACACTCCCTTTCCCCTGCCTCTCCCCCCGCCTCCCAAAATTGGGCTGAAATGGCCCTTTGTGCTATTGGCCTCTTAGGTTGTTGTTTATACCATTTATTTTTTTAGAGTATTTTTATCCCATTCCTCGGCCAAAATGGTTCCCGGAGCAGTTTACAAATCAGAAAAAAGTAGACAGTCCCTGTTGCCCACAGGCTTACAATCTATACAGACACAACACACAAGGAAAAGGGGATGAGGAGGGAAGAGGAAAAAAATCAAGTCTTTCAGCAGGGCTGGTAGAATGATGGCCCTGCTTCCTCCTCTCATCTCCCTTAGCACAGCCTGTGAGAAGTCTCAGTCTCACAACCAACCTGTGCCTGGGGGCTCACATGACTGCTTGTCTATTCATGTAAATCCCTGCACACAGAAAAATAGCACATCAGGGAGAAAGCTAGACAAAGTCCTTCACCCTGAGAAACTAGCTTTCTATGTGCAGGAGCTAATAAAATAATAATAATAATAATAATAATAGAGCTTCGGCTATTAGGCAGTATAGAAATGTAATGAATAAATATATGGAGAAGCACTCCATCGTGGGAGCAGTCCATTGAGCTGCAAGCCAACTGCAATTGTACCCTCCCCCCCCGTGAGAACTATGCCTAAGAAGTGACCCTGACTTGTTTCTGTTTGTTTCTCTCGGTACTCGGGAGTCTTTATCTTTTGCTCCGGCCATTTGGAGGTCACGCTGAAGAATTTTGGTTCCTTTGCCTCTTAACAATTCAGCATAGCAATGCAGCGCTTTAGGTCGCGTTCTCTGGCGGCGGAAGGGACGGCGCTGCCCACGTTCCGGTTAGTACTGGGGTGCACAGCCGTTTTGGCCCCGTGTGACGGGGGAGGAAATGTGATCCCCCAGGCTTGTGATAGGGGTTACTCGTTCCTTGCTGCTGCTCCCGGCAACAGGAGAGCCATCTGCATCAGGGTTGCAAGGGGAGGGAATTCAGGGGCAGGGCACCTAGGGGATTCGGGGTCAGGGTTTTCTGAATCAGTGCAGTGGACTGGATGAGGGCCAGTAAACAGAGACTCAGTCCAGATAAGACAGAGGTACTGGTAGTGGCAGTTCTTTTGTCCGGATGCTGATCTTCAACTTACTCTGGAGGGGGTTGCACTCCCCATAAGGCAGGAGTGGGCAAGTTCAGAGGGTCCGGGCCCATTTTCCACACATGCATGTTTTAAACCTAAGGTTTTCATATTATGTCGAAAATATCAGATAGCTTTTATTAAACGATTTCTTCCCTTTCACTGATTCTTTCTGAGCATTTTTTCCTCTTCTGAAGCCTAAAGAATCAGATCCTAAAGGACAATATGTAGTTTTAATCAACTTACGGCAATTTCTCTCATCTGAAGTGCCATTATCATAACAGTTGTTTACACCATTGCAGACGTATTCAAGGGATATACACCTTCCATTATTGCAAGTAAACTCTGTGTGGGAGTCACAAGTTCGGAACAAGCAGCCCACCTCATCACTGTTGTCTCCACAGTCATTGTAGTGATCACAGCGATAAGCGTAGCGTACACACCGCCCATTGCCGCAGGTGAAAGCTGTCGGCTGACAGGTATGAAAAGCTGAAGGAGATAAACGTGGTGTTTTACTATGTTGTTGTTTTCTCTGGTTTTAAGTTTTGTTTGTCAACTACCCAGAGAGCTTCGGCTGCTCCTGCTGGTGGTATAGAAATTTAATAAGATAATTTCGGGGTGGTGGTGGTGCAATTAAGGCCTAATGGTGAGGGAGTGCATGTGGTCCCTGGGCCCCACAATGTACACCCTTAGGTGATGACGGCACAGCTAAACACTAGTGAAGCGGCCCGGGATGGTCTGGCAGGAACAACAATTAAGGCTCCTGTTAGATTTGGCCAGCATGGCTTTCCCTTTCCTGCTGGAGCCTCTGTTTGGCACCATGGCATACAAAAAAAGTAGTTTTGCAGCTGTCTGATCTAACATGCTCTAGAGGAGGGTGAGTGATTCTGGCTCAATGGAACCTCTGTGGTCAGAGGTAGTCTATCTTGGAATATCTGTTACGGGGAACCAACCAGAGGGAAGTATCGGTTGCCCTTCGTGTCTTGCTAGTGGGTTTTCTGGAGGCACCTGGTTGGCCGGATGTGGAGCTAGATAGGCATTTGGTCTGATCCAGCAAGGTGCTCTTATCCTGTCGTATAAGTGTCTTATATCCCAGGAGTGGGGAAGCATGTTAGCTCCAGTGGCAGGACTGATTGACTCTCCCATGGGACAGATGACTTCAGGGGGCTGGTGGGAGCGGGAGTGGCATGGAAGGGAATGCCCTTGTTATCTCCAACCACATATCGGAGATAACAAGGGAGTTCCTCTCCCCACCTCCTCCTCAAGCCCTTGGTAGCTTCCAGGCCAGGGGTGGGGCTTGGGGAGGGGAGGGGAGGGGGCAGGGCCCAGAGAGGAGTCCACACTCCTGTTGGTTGGATGGGGAACCTCCACGGGCCACATTAGGTCCACAGGACAGAGGTTCCTCATCCCTGCTGTACACAAACCATGATCTCATTCTCCATGTGTGGATCCTTATTTAGGCAAAATGGCCCCCCATCTGGTAGTCTCAGCTGTCTTGGGGGAATCACAGAGTTTGGAGAAGTACAAAAAATGTTTGGGGGGAGAAAAACGCCTAAAGGGGGCTGAGCATGCTGAGAGGTTTTGGAATGCTGGCTGATAGTTAAGAGGTGGGAAAGTAGAACCCCGGGTTGGGTGGAAATAGAATGGAATATTTTGGAAGAGGGCATGGCTGGCAGGAACCTGGACACTTGTGTTCATTCTAGCTGTTTATGAAAGCAACAAAGTGTCTTTTGTGGTTCACTCATTATAATTGTCTCGCTGTTTTATGCACAGGCTGTACAGAAGGAGATGAGAGGGGGAAGCGGGGCTGTTTTACCAGCTGCTGAAAGACGACTTCATTTTTTTCCTCTTCCCTCCCCATCCCTTTTTCCTTGCATGTCATGTCTTTTTTAAATTGTAAGCCTGCGGGCAGGGATGGTCTTGTTTCAGTGACTGTGTGTATGCCGCTGCAGGAGCCTTTTCGTGCTGAGGAGCGGGATAAAAATACTTTAAATAAATGTTTTCAAAGGTGCTCTAATGTGCTTTTTGATATGTGCTATGCAAATGGGTCCCACCTCTCCAAAATTAACTTTACTGTTAGTTGCATCTGCTTATCTTCTTCTGTACCTCTGCCCTAGGGAGGAAATTTCCTACTGAAGACAGATTGTAGCATCTTGAGGCACTCACTGAAGCAAACCTGGATTTCGGGGAGAACCTTGTAAGCTACAGCCCTTTGCCACACCAGGTTCCAGCAAGCGCCAAGAGCCTCTTTCTGAAATGGCGTTCCAAAGATCCGAAGGGATGTCCATCATCCAAGCTTTGGCTATGACTGTGGCGGAGATACCAGTGTTTCTTTACACAACGTTTGGTCAGGTAAAAAGAAAAGAAGCCACTTAGTAATATTCAGCATCTATAGAGTTAAGTTCATAGAGCCCAGGCGTTCAGAACCTGAGGCTCCCGGGCCAAATCTGGCCCTCCTGAGGTCACAGTCCTGCCCTCTGAGTATTGGTATTTTGGCTGGGAGGGAGGGGGAAATTGAAAGAGTTGCTTCCTGGCCCACCTAGTCGTCTTCTGTCCACGCAGACCTTTCCCCTTTGCTCACTTTTTCTCTCGTTCCACTCAAATCCTCTGGCCTTGCTATTTCTCTCCCCCAACCCCTTTCCTGCTCTCCCTTCCCTGTCCCTAGCCGCCTTCTTGCTGCAAAGCCAAGAGCCACTCTCCAGCACCATCTTTATTTGAGCTCAAATGGTTTTGTGCTTTGGAGCTCAGCCCCTGCCTCTGCCTTGAACTTTGGTTCTTGGGCAAGTGACTTTTCTTTTAGTCTCACCACTTTGCCTTCTGCAAAATGGTTGTTTTGTGGCAGCCATTGTGTGAGAGCATCCACGACACTCTGTCAAAATTCCAAATGTGCCCACTGACTCAAAAGAAAAAGTAGCCGGAACCCCCTAGAATAGAGCCACAGTCTGAGTCAGCGTCTGGTTTATTTAGAGAAGTGTTTCTGGGTTGTTGTCGCAAAACAAGGTAGTGATGCAGATATAAATGTGTCGCTGTTGGTGTTGTTTTGGTCATTCTCTCTCTTTTTCCCTTTTAAAGTCTGCCTTCTCTCAGCTGAGACTCACCCCGGGCCTACGCAAGGTGCTGTTCGCCACGGCTCTCGGGACGGTCGCCTTGGCCCTTGCGGCACACCAGCTGAAGCGCCGTCGCCGTCGGAAGAAGCAGCTTGCCCCGGAGAAGGCTGGTGCCAAGCCTGCAGGGGTTCCGGTCCCCATCTTGCCGACGCGGCGGGTCCCCTCCGTGAAAAAAGGTGCTTACGCTGTGCAAAGAGAGCAAGGTGTCATCTTCCTTATTATTATTAAAAATGCCTGTCGTTATGGCTGTTGGGGTGTGTGTGTGTGTGTGTGTGTATGGAGGCAGAACCCCTTGACACGGGTGTTGAACTGCCTGGGGGCCAAATTCAATTCCGGAGAAGCTCTCGGGGGCCGCACTCCAGTGAGAGGCAGAGCCAAAGGCAAAAAGAGGTGGGGGCCCAAATGCCAACCGGTTTTAGCTTTAGACTCTTACTGCTCATAACGAAGCCTTAGGAGAGAACGTTTCAGCCTTTTAGAATCAGGGAAAAACTGCACAAAAGGCGGGAAGTCACCACATGATTGGCAGTTTCGGGGGAAGGGGTGAGGTCATACCGAGAACCTCAGCGGGCCTCATTTGGCCTACAAGCCTGAGGTTCCACACCCCTGCTGTAATTCAAACACTGAACCCGGGGGGGTGTCGGTAGGTACATTGCCTGAGTAAACAAGCAATGCTGAAGACTAGACCGTCCTTCTTGGCCAAACATGACCCTCTTTCAGCTCGAGAACCAAATTCCATTTCAGAGAAGCTCTTGGGGGCCGCATTCCAGTGGTGGGTGTGGCCAAAGGCAAAAGGGGCAGGGCCAAAATTACCAGCCTATTGTAGATTACAGCTCTTCCAGCCAGTAACGAAAGCTTAGGAGGGGCATTTCAATATTTTTGAATGGGGAATGAACTGCACAAAAGCTGGGAAGCCACTGCAGGATTGATGGTTGGGTGAAGGGGCACTGCCAGGTGAAGGGCAGTGGTCATCCTAGGAGAGCATGGTCATCCTAGGAGGGCCAGATTTGGCCCTCGGTTGCCCACCCCCGCCACAGAGAGACATGTTGCGGTGGGGTGGCTTGAATATTTGGGCCCCTAAATCCACTCCCCAGTAACCTTCCAAAACAGTAGCTGGAGCAGGGCTGTTACAGAAGGTGAGATTTCTTGTGGCCAGGGGTGGCTCCAGTTTCTAGCCAGCCCGCAGCAATGTACCCTCTGAGGGGGACCGCTGTCTATCTGTCTATCTATTTCCAATGCTTCTGTTCCGCTTAAATATAATAAATGGTAATTAATATAATATTGTTAAGTGCTTCACAGTAGAATGAGGAAATATCATACAGTATAAAGTAATGAATCCTTAAGATACATTCAGTGAGGCCCCCACCAACTGCAGGTTACATAGCCGTGGCAGGCGGCCATTTTACTTCCCCACAATGCCCTGGAGCCTCTGCGATTGCATCGCCCCTGGGCATTGTGGGGCCGTGGCCATGGCCAAGTAAGCCTGCAGCCCAGGGAGGCCAGGCTGAGCGATGGTGCTGGCGTCACCGGAGGGTCCCGGCAGCAGGTTGTGGCCCAAGCGTAGGGGGCACAGCTGTTGTAGCTGCTACGCACCGGTGGTTTTTTCTCTCTCCCCCCGTTATTCTGTTTACACATTCCCTTGGCAATCGGACTTGGGTCCTCTCTTGTTTCAGGCTATTCCAGCAGGCGAGTGCAGAGTCCCAGCAGCAAAAGCAACGACACGCTGAGTGGCATCTCCTCCATCGATCCCAGCAAGCAGTCCAGCTCTTCGCACAGCCTGGCTTCGGTGAGGGCCTTGCCTCTCATGCCGCCGTGTGGGGCGGGGGCAAGGCTGAGAGCCCAGCCCCTCCCCTCTCTCCGGAGGGCCGACGTGTGCAGAAACGGCAACTGGTCTGCAGGCGGGAGCAGAGGTCATCTCTTCTCTTGGTGTTGCAAGCTCAGTTGACTCCGGTGCTGCTGTGCGGGTGGAGTTTGGGGCCCTTTGGATTGGGCCCTGAGACTGGGAGCTGGTCCCGTCCCTGTCCGTTTCTTTTCAAGCAGAGGATGGCTTCATATGGGAACGGGGTGGTGCTCAGAGGGTGTAGTTGGAGGAATCATAGAATCACAGAAAAGTAGGGTTGGAAGGGGCCTACAAGGCCATTGAGTCCAACCCCCTGCTCAGTGCAGAGATCCAAGTCAGAGCATCCCTGACAGGTGGCTGTCCAGCCCCGTCTTGAAGGAGGAGGAGAGGAGGGTTTTAAACCCACCTGCACCTGCAAGAGATGCTCTCTTCTCTCCTCCTTACCCACAGCTTACTGGTTAGAAATATTAGGGGCTACTATGTTTGCTTCTTATATTTTACATCCTTCCTTTCCTCCCAGGAGCTCAGGAGTGGCATGCATGGTTCTCTCTCCCACCCCAGTTTAATCCCCACAACAACCATGTAAGGCAGGTTAAGGCCTAAGGTCTCTTAAGGCACAATCTTATGCATGTTTAGGCAGAAAAAGGTCCTACAATCCCCAGCATGCTAGCTAGGAAATGCTGGGAGTTGTAGGACTTCTTTCTGTCTGAACATGCATAGGATTGCACCCTTTGTGAGGCTCACGGTGGGTGGGGATTTGAACCCAGGCCTCTCCCGGTCCTAGTCCGACATTCTTGCCAAGGTAAGGGGCATACCTTTTTCAAGGTCGTGGTGGCTTTTAATCTCAAAGGCTGACTTAATTAGGACAACTAAAATGATCAAGGGGCTGGAGCATCTCCCCTATGAAGGAAGGTTACAACAGCTGGGATTGTTTAGCTTAGAAGAAAGGCGAGTGAGGGGAGACACGATAGAGGTGAACGGAATTATGCATGATGTGGAGAAGGTGGAGAGGGAGACATTTTTCTCCCTCTCTTGTCATACTAGAACCCAACAAGGTCATCCCATGAAGCTGAATGGTGGGAGACTTGGGACAGAGCAAAGGAAGGGCTTCTTCACGCAGTGCAGGGTTAAGCCATGGAACTCGCTTCAACAAGACGTAGTGACGGCCACCCATTTGGGTGGCTTTCAGAGGGGATTGGGCAAATTCATGGAGGAGGAGAAGGCCATCAGTGGCTACTAGTCCTGATGGCTATATGCTCCTTCCAGTACCAGAGGCAGTGAGCCTATGTGCACCAGTGGCTGGGGAACATGGGTGGGAGGGCGCTGTTGCACCCATGTCCTTGGGTTCCTGGACGACAGCTGGTTGGCCACTGTGTGAACAGAATGCTGGACTGGATGGACCCTGGGTCTGATCCAGCAGGGCTCTTCTGATGTTCTTAATTATGCTGAGGCTGCTGCTGTGGCTGTTCCTCGCCCGCTCCCCTGGCCTGGCCTCCAGCTCTATGCATTGAGCTTTCTGTCCTTCTTTCCTTATCTGTGGGAGCTGCTGTCGTCTGCTGTATGCTGCCCTGATAAGCGACGGTAATCAGGTTTTGCAACCCATCCCTCCTTGGCCTTTTTCCTCAGTTAGATCAGCGCAGGCACAGTGGGGTGGCGCGGGGGGGAGATAGTGGAGGGTGGTCTTCTGTTGTTCGGACTGGATTTCTTCTCCAACCTGACCTACAAATGTCTCAGAGGAGAGGAAAGGCAACGCATGGGCTTCCATGCGGAGCGTTTTCCATTTGAGGCTCTCTGTAGCAGCTTTCCCCCACCCTGTTGCTCTCTGGATTTGGTGGAATACAGCTCCCGGCCAGCTGGGGATGATGGAAGTTGTAGTCCAACACATCCAGAGGGCACCACACTGGGGAAGGCTGTTCGAGGACATCATTTGGCATCTCGTAGCAAACAAATTCTCTCCTCGCCGCATGCTTGCGCACACACACATATAGGAGTCTGGTAAGCCAGAATCGAACAGAACAGTCCAGTGATGAAAATGGCCTAGTTCAAAGGTGACATCTGGTTAGCGACAGATCAGGCACTTGAACTTTATTTTTAAGACCCTGTCCTGCAGCTCCAGGAAGTCACTGGGAATTCAGTTATAAGGCTTTCACCTTTATTAGCCCGGCAACGAATATATCCATTAGATATATGCTCCAAACCGCATTCTGCATCTTTAAGAAGCCGAAGCTGAAACTGAAATGGGTTTTTGGTGGGGAGAGAGTTGAGGGGTTGTTTGTTTTGAGTTTTTAAAGAGTTTCCAGCCTTAGGGGGCTGGGTGGGCTTGTAGAGCAATCTCAGTAGCTATTGGCTGGCTGGAGGTTTCTGCGAGGCCGTGCCACTAAAATCATGAGAATCTGCATTTCTACATCCAGTGCTCCAGACTGGGTAATATGGGAGCTAGAGAGTCTGTCTCTGCTCCTAAATTGGACAAGGAGGAAGGTGCAGAATCGACTGGGAGCCGGTTTGTAGAGTGGCTTCTCCAAAGTTTTGAAGTAAGTTTTTTCTTGGGGGAGGACCTTCTAAATCCGGGGTGTGCCAAAAGTAGACCTGGATCTGCTGGTAGATTGCTGGACGATGATTTACAGTATATCAGCAAGGATTTCAGACTCCGAGTCATTTCAACAATAGCGACAACAAAGCGACACCCCCCCCCCCCAATTATACTGCTAAAATGAAAAAAAGCTTGGGGTAACCAGGAGTGGATTTTTGTGTGGAAGAGACTGTGTGCTCCGTTCAGTTCTGGTACTCACAACAAATTCCTGGGCTCAGGATTCTTTAATTCTGAGTGTCTTTCTTTTGCACCAGGCTCCAGTTGGTGGATCTTAGGGGTGATTCTTTTTTTTTAACTAGAGACCCCAAGTAGAACCCACAAGCCTGAAGTTTGCCTACCTATGTTCTAAATAGTTGTGCTTCTCTGTTATTTTTTTAAATTATTTTTTAGTCCGACTTGGGTTGAATCTCTCTCCACTTCCTTTTATCTTATGTTTTCTGGATGTTGGACAGGGGTTGGGGGAGACTTTTTCTCTTTACTGGGGATGGGAAAGCGCTCCTCCCCTCCCCGCAAGCTGGGATCACTCACACCCTGAGCCTGTATGTGTATTCTGTAATCAGAAGTAAATCCCAGTCCTGGGCCATGGAATCCACTTTGCAAATTACTGGAGCCTTGGAAAATAGAATAAGAAGTGGATTGGCAGCTGTGCTATGCGACAGTCTGCAGTTTTCACAAGGCTGGGATGATGACTTGCACCCCAGCCTAGTGCATGTTTACACAGGAGAAAGCCCTGTTGAGTTCAGTGGGATTCAATCCCATTTACTAGCTGGGATTGCAGCAGTCTCGCTGGGCTCAGTGGGGGCCTCCTCCCAGGTAAATGCAGATGGGATTGCAGCCATGAGTTTGCATGCAGAAATATGATACACGAAAGGGTTTACAGGTAGAGATAAGAGCTCCCTGATAGCCATGATAGTGCGGTCACTGAACTTGAGCCGGACATCCTCGAGAGTGAAGTCAAGTGGGCCTTAGGAAGCATTAGTAACAACAAAGCTAGTGGAGATGACAGTATTCCAGCCGAGCTATTTAAAATCCTAAAAGATGATGCTGTTAAAGTGCTGCATTCAATATGCCAACAAATCTGGAACACTCAACAGTGGCCACAAGACTGGAAAAGGTCAGTTTACATTCCAATTCCAAAGAAGGGCAACGCCAAAGAGTGTTCAAACTACCGCACCATTGCGCTCATTTCACATGCCAGCAAGGTGATGCTCAAAATCCTACAAGCTAGGCTTCAGCAGTATGCGAACCGAGAACTACTGGAAGTACAAGCTGGGTTTCGAAGAGGCAGAGGAACTAGAGATCAAATCGCCAACATTCGCTGCATCATGGAGAAAGCAAGAGAATTCCAGAAAAATGTCTATTTCTGCTTCATTGACTACGCTAAAGCCTTTGATTGTGTGGATCACTACAAACTGTGGCAAATTCTTAAAGTGATGGGAGTACCAGACCACCTTACCTGTCTCCTGAGAAACCTGTACGAGGGTCAAGAAGCAACAGTAAGAACCAGACATGGAAGAACCGATTGGTTCAAAATTGGGAAAGGAGTACGACAAGGCTGCATATTGTCACCCTGCTTATTTAACTTATATGCAGAGTACATCATGAGAAATGCCGGGTTGGATGAATCAGAGGTCGGAATTAAGATTGCCGGGAGAATTATCAACAACCTCCGATATGCAGACGATACCACCTTAATGGCAGAAAGCGAAGAGGATCTCAAGAGCCTCTTGTTGAGGGTGAAAGAGGAGAGTGCAAAAGCTGATTTGAAACTCAACATTAAAAAAACTAAGATCATGTCATCTGGCCCTATCACTTCCTGGCATATAGAAGGGAAGAAATGGAAGCAGTGACAGATTTTACTTTCTTGGGCTCCAAGATCACCGCAGATGGTGACTGTAGCCATGAAATTAAAAGACGCTTGCTCCTTGGGAGGAAAGCTATGGCCAACCTAGACAGCATAGTAAGAAGCAGAGACATCACCTTGCCGACAAAGGTCCGTCTAATCAAAGCTATGGTTTTCCCAGTAGTAATGTATGGCTGTGAGAGCTGGACTATAAGGAAGGCTGAGCGCCGAAGAATTGATGCTTTCGAACTGTGGTGCTGGAGAAGACTCTTACGAGTCCCCTGGACTGCAAGGAGGTCAAATCAGTCCATCCTAAAGGAAATCAACCCTGAGTGCTCATTGGAAGGACAGATAATGAAGCTGAAGCTCCAATATTTTGGCCACCTAATGCGAAGAGAAAACTCCCTGGAAAAGACCCTGATGCTGGGAAAGACTGAAGGCAAAAGGAGAAGGGGACGGCAGAGGATGAGATGGCTAGATAGCATCACGGATGCAATGAGTATGAACTTGAGCACGCTCCGGGAAAGAGCGCAGGACAGGAAGGCCTGGCGTGCTATGGTCCATGGGGTCACGAAGAGTCGGACACGACTGAACGACTGAACAACAACAATAAGAGCTCAAACACTTGAGTTGGTAAATCAGCGAGATCAACCTTGGAGTTGGAGAAGGTTCAGAGAAGGGTAACTAAAATGATCCGGGGGCTGGAGCAACACCCTTTTGAGGAAAGTTTACAGCATCTGGGACTGTTTAGCCTAGAAGAAAGGTGAGTGAGGGGAGACAGGATAGAGGTGTACAAAATTATGCCTGGTGTGGAGAAAGTGGAGAGGGAGACATTTTCCTCTCTCTCTCATAATGCTAGAACCCAGTGGGGTCACCCCATAAAGCTGATTGGTGGGAGACTGAGGATAGATCAAAGGAAGTTCTTCTTCACACAGGGCAGAGTGAAATTATGGAATTCTCTTCCACAGGATGTAGTGATGGCTACCAATTTTGGATGCCTTTGAAAGGGGATTGGACAAATTCATGGAAGATGAACAATGGCTACTAGTCCTGATGGCTATGTGCCACCTCCACTACCAGAGGCAGTGAGCCTGTGTACACCAGTTGCTGGGGAACATGGGTAGGAGGGTGCTGCTGTGCTCATACCCTGCTTGTGGGTCCCTGGTCGACAGCTGATTGGCCACTGTGTGAACAGAATGCTGGACAAGATGGTCCCTTGGTCTGATCCAGCAGGGCTCTTCTTACTTTCTTACATTCTAACCTTCTACAACCTCGTAGATGCATTGGCTTCCACAGGGCTTACTCTGGTAAGTGTAGCTGGACTGCAGCCACGTACAGGGTTTCCCCGAAAAAAAACACAAACCCTACCAGAGCGCCGCAGAGGTAATGAACAAAGATATTCACATCAGCGGCAGATAACAGAGTTCACAGAAGCAACTGTCTTACCCTGCCATGAGGCAGGAACAGGATGTACAAAGCCAAGCTTGCAACATCAGGGAGAAGAGAAGACCTCCGTTTTCTTCTGCAGATTGGCTGCCGTTTCTGCAAGCGTTTTGCGCTCAAATCCTTTTTCTCTACAGATCGGTTTGCTGAGGAACCCCTTCTGCATGAGTGGTTATGGTTGTGTGTGCCTGTCATTCATTCATTCCTCTCTATACTGCCCATTAGCCGAAGCTCTCTGGGGTGGTTTACAAGACAAAACTGAAAACCATCGAGAGCAACAAGAGAGTAAAGCATAATATAAAAACCACAAGTTTAAAACAGAATGAAACCAAAGGAGTAACCAAGATCAAAGCCAGCAGCAGGGCAAAGATCTAAAAACGCAGTTACATGGTTTTCGAAATGGAAGGGCTAAAAAGCCTGGGATAATAAAAAGGTCTTCAGTTGGCACCCCCCCCCCCGAATGTTGGCACCAGCTGAGCCTCTCTGGGAAGGGCCTTCCCCAATGGAGTGCCACCACTGAAAAGGCCCTCTCCTTAAAAGCCACCCACCTCAACTCATTCGGCGTGGGCACCTAGGGAATGGCCTTAGTTCATCTGCTTTATGGAATCTCAGCATCCTGGAACAGGGTGTGCAAATCACAGATCAGGATCTGCTGGCTCTGGGTGATTTGCAGAAGGTTGGCCAGGATTTCTGACTCAGTGTTTTAACAAGAGTTGATGCCTAGAACTTCTTCCCCTGGGCCTGTCCCCTCTGCCAGGGAGGGAAATGCTTCTATCTTCAGATCATCAGCTGATCTGAGAAACGCTCTTATCTCTGGTCGGCAGCTGATCAGAGAGAAGTGCTTTTCCCTGCAAAGCACTGAAAAAAAGCTCCCTGAAAAAATAGCACACACAGACACACCTATATCTAAAGTTTGGAGTAGTTCCCTCTGAATAGCCATGCTGAGGTTTGCCCTGCTTCCTTGTGAGTAGACATGATGCCCATGCTTCTGAGTAGAAGTATGATTTGAAAGTGCTGCTTAAACCACAGTTTCCCAGCTTGGAGGTAATGACAAACGTTAACTTTACAAACCTGGGAAAGATCGTGTTAAGCTGCAAGAGAGAAGGGAGGAGGAACTCGCTTCTGAGTAGATATGTGCGCTGAGAGATTGTTATATCTGAACTGGTCTGTAAGTGGCATCGCATGCTAAGTTTCCCTCTTTGTTTGGATTTGAGCCAGTGCAAAGGGGGCAGGGACTGTGGGGAAAATGTCACCCAAATCTAAAAAACCTCTAATCTGGAGTCTACTCCAGTTGCAGACTTGCCCCACACTGTACAGTTGGGCTGTCTTTCTCCTGGTACGCTTGAGGGCCTTGATGGTTCTTTCTGCTGTTCTCGCATGCTAGATGGTGGCTGCAAACTCCTCCAGCCCGACACCGGCTTCTGCCACACCCTGGGAGGCCCGGCTTTTGGAAGACCCTGGAGCTGCCGGGGACTGCTGTGCGGAAAACCTCTACTTTCAAGGTAAGGGATTGCAAACCTTTGAATGTGGAAGTGCCTTTCGTGTGATGGTGTAGTGCAGACTATCCTCATGACGGTCGGTCGCTAGAGCTGTGCCCCCCAAGAAGGGTCCAAAGCTGCCAGCGTTTTCATCTCCACCAGCAGCAGCTCTTTTGTAAAGCTAATGGGTATTAACAGCCAATACTTTGCATTACAAGGAGGAACAAGTTATTGTTGCTGGGGAAATTCATTCCCACCCCCAGCTACTGTGAGGATTGCAGCAGAACAGGAAAGCATGAGGGGGTGGCAGAGGACATCACCCTCGCTAATCGAAGCCATCATTGCTATGGTGAGCCGATTAACATATCTGGTTTAAAACAAAACAAAAACCCTTTGTCCTTATTCAGATTGCAGAAATACAGCTGAAGCTTTTGGTTCATTGTCCTTCCGCAATTTTGCATTAAGACAAACGTGTTGTCTTGGTTTGTTCCAGCCTGGCGCCTCCCAGTGATGTTGGACTACAACTCCCATCACCCCAGCCAACCAGGCAAGTGGGCCTGCTCTCTGGCTGATGGGAATTGTAGTCCAGTACATCTGGTGGGTTGCGGGGAGGCTGGCATGGCAGCTGCACCAATATATTGCTCCATGAAATTGTGCTGGAGGATGGACCTCTCTTCCGGTGATGGTTTCGTGCAACGGTATTTAAGGGGCAGAACAACAGGCTGGAATTTAGGTGCTCTTGCGAGGGCGTCAGAGGGCATCATTCCCGTGTGAAAGTGTGATGTTCTTGGACCCCGATCCTGGAAGCACTCGCTTCCACTGCTTCTTGTTGACTCTTGTGGGAAGGGACAGGCGCAAGGTGGGAAGTGTAGGCGGTGTCAAGAGAAGAAAGGCTCTCCTCCTGGGCTTCCGTTTCCTTTGACTGTAAGCAACTGTGTGGCTTTGGACCTTTCTTGCTTTGGCAGGGATGGAGCTGTTTGAGGAGGCCTTGCAGAAGTGGGAGCAGGCCCTGACAATCCGGCAGAGGGATCACGCCACCCCCTCCGTCACCTGGGACAGCCCTAAAGAAGCAGAATTGCTGCTGCAAGATCTCCCGGAGGTCAGGACTAGCTCTGTGACTGAGCAGGAGGACACGAGGCCAGAGTCCGAGGCCTGCACCCAGAGCTTTGGCGGGTGCATTCAAGGCGACATGAGAACTTTTCCCTCCCTGCCCTCCCTGGCTTAGAGCCACAGATCCCTCTCCTCTCCGCCTATTCTTTGTCATGATTGTCCTTCCCCTCTCATGCTCTTCCTATCCTTCTCCTCTTCAGAACAGGGGTGTTGAACCTCAGGCCAAACCCGGCCCAATCCAGCCCTCTGGGGTTCCCCAGGATGCCACACCCCCTCCCCTTCGCCCCACCCCCTTTCCTTCAACCGCCAGTTGGTGGTTTCCCAGGTTTCGCGCAGTTTTCTTCCCATTCTAAAAGGTCGAAATGCTTCTCCTAAGGCTGAGTTACTCTCAGGAAGAGCTTTAAGCTACAGCGTGCCAGTATTTTGGCCCCACCCACCACTGGAATGTGGCCCCCGAGAGGTTCTCCGAAATGGGATTTGGCCCTCAGGCGGGAAGAGGTTCAATACCCCTGATATGGTTAAGTGATTGGGAATCAGAAACCCTTGTCTGTCAACTGCAAATCATCCTGCAATCGGTCAGTAGATGTTGATCTGCCTTCTGCCCGCCCTGATGGCAAAGCACCATTACCCCATAAAACACACCCGCTCCTCTCTCCTCTTCAAGGGGAAGGTCTGTTGTGGGCAGACTCATAGGGTCCTCCGTTGCTGTTCTTCATGAGGAACCCAGCATACCGCAGAACAAAGTTCGAAAACCGCCCAGCTGGGGTAGATCACAAAGCCTTGTCCAGGCAGGGTAATGATGGGCATGATCCAATTAGTGCTGTGCGTCTGTCTGTTTTAAACAGGAGTCCCAGAAAAGAGAGTTTGCAGAGAAGCTGGAATCCCTCTTGAACCGGGCGTATAACCTCCAGGAAGAGTTCGGCTCCAGCCTTCCTGCCGACAGCATGCTGGTAGGCCTGGGTGAGTGGGGCCGAGAGCTGGTTGTGAAGTAAAGGCAGAACTGAAGTAAAGGCTGTGAAGTAAAGGCAGAACTGACATCCAGAGTGTCGCGGGCTACTGCAGGGGTGCAGAACTGCTTTCATCCCGAGGGCCAGATTTGATCCCGGAGAAGCTCTCGGGGGCCACCGTCCAGTGGCGTGTGGGGCCAAAACACCCAATTTACCAGCGCATTTTAGCTTCAAGCTCTTGCGGCTGGTAACAAAGCCTTCGGAGAGGCGTTTTGACCTTTTAGAATTGGGGAAAAACAGTACAAAAGCTGGGAAACCACCAAACAACCAGCAGTTGGTTGGGGAGAAGGGAGTGGGGCCATCTGGGGATGAGTCCCAAGGCCAGACTGGGACTTGAAGAGGGCCCCACGGGCCTAAGGTTCCCTACCCCTGGGCTCTGTCTTGACGTTACACATGTCAAACAGGGGTGGGCAACTTGTGGCCCTCCAGATGTTTTCCCCTGCAACTGCCATCAGCCCTAGCCAGCGTAGCCCATGGCAAGGGGTAATGGGAGTTGTTGGCCAAAACGTCTGGAGGGCCATGAATGGCCCACCTCTGATATAAAAGGTCCCAGGTTCCATCCCTGCCTTCTTCAGATAAAGCCTCTGCACGAATTCTCTTACCAAAAAAACCCCCCATCCTGGCAAACAAAATACACCACCCTGGGCTGGATGCACCCAGTGGTCTGACTCAGCATGGCCACCTCGTCTGGTATATTTATTCATTTATTTATTGGGACATTTCTGTACCGCCCTTCAGCCAAAATGGCTCCTTGGCCGGTTTGCGAAAGAAATACGTCAGTACAGCAAAGAAAACGTTTCTGAAATGGTGCACAAGGTCGTTCCCAACAGCCAGGCGAAGAATTTCTAACCAAGCTAACAGAGCCCCACCTTTAGGGGCGAGGAAGGTGGCTGGCGCCCTGGAACAGGGCCTTTTCTTTAGTGGCCTCTTGGCGGTGGGAATTGCTCCCCTAGAGAGCTTTGCCAGGCTCCAGGTGAAAATGTTGCCTCGCTCCCAGGCATTTAGACTTACTATTGATGATTTAAGCTGTGCCTTTCATGTCCATCAGAGGTGCGCAATGTCTTTGGCCCTGGGGGCCCCATCAGGCGGCAGCAGGGGGACACACGCTCGCAAGTTTGGGGATCCCAGAGATGGGAGATAAGGAAGTTGTTCCATTGCTAGCATGGGAAACCCCTGCAGCAGATGCAGGGGGGTGGGTTCTGTTGGGCCGCCAGAAATAGCTTGTTGGGCACCCCTGATGTATACTGTGCTTTACAAAGAAGAGAGTTGACAGCTCTCTTGTCGCTAGGAGCTTACAATCTCAAAACAGACACAAGGAAACAGCAGAGGGATGCAAGGGGGACGGGGGCACAAATGGAGGCGGTGTCAGCGGGGCTGTATCCCAAATTACAGTCCTACTTAGAGTAGATCCGTTGAATGGGGCGTGATTTAGTCATGACTAAGTGGTCCCAGTCGTCTCAATGGATGTACTGTAATTAAAGCTAGCACTGGATACAACCCAGGGAAAGGATATGCAACTAAAGTTGCAAACCTATACACCCTTACCTGGGAGTAAGTCCCAACGAACTCAGTGGGGCTTACTGCTGAGTAGACATGTATTGGATTGCACTGTAATTCAGTTATACCTATTTTGGCGAAGTTATGATAAGATATTGGTTGTTCCAAAGGTTCCCTGTTTGTGAGGAACTCAGCTAGTTGGGTCCGGTGCGGTTTGTCACACCAGCAGACCTATTATTCCACCCCGTTTTTTCTGTCATTGCCAGAGAGAGCCCTTATGCTCCCCCTGACCGAGGAGTCTCTGAGACTTCGGGCTGACGACGAAGAAGACAGCTTGACCTCCGAGGACTCCTTCTTCTCTGCGGCTGAGGTGACTCTGACTCTGTGACGATGGAAGTTGCTTCCTGAAGGGACTCCTTTCTACACTGGCTCGTCCGCCACAGAAAATGTCCTGTTGTGGAAACCCAGCACGTTTCTGAGAATCACAGGGTCTGTAACCCTTTTTGGGTTGGTGGACGCATTTGGAATTTTGAGAGAGCATTGTGGGTGCTCTCACAAAATGGTTGCGCTGGGGGGTGGGACTTGCCCATTCATAAAATGGCTGCCTCAGTTGGCATGGCTGGTCACAAAATGCTAATTTCCCTGAAAGAAAACAGGTGAGGCGAAAAGAAAAGTAATTCATTTCCCAGAAGGAAGAACTCAAACCTATACAGGAGGAACAGAATATCTATTCGCAACAGCCATCACTGATGACTTTGTGCAATCTCACCCACTTTGCTATGCTATATGGGTGGGAGACCTGCTCTAAATTGAGCCCTAAATGGATGAAACCAAATTTGCAGAACTAGAACTAGAATTTTTTTCCAGCAATCTCCTGCTGGAGTTACCTTTTTGAAGTTCGTTTGTGGAAGAATGGTGACTTTCTGGTCGGCAGCGGAGTGTCCTGGGAGAGGAAAATGTTCCCTCATTGGTTTCGAATTGTTGCCGTTTTTTATAATGTTGTGTCCCGTTTGTATTCTTTGGTGAGTACAGACTGACCTGTTAAGTCCTGTGTACACAGAAAAAGAGGTGGTTTGGCAGGGAAAGGCATATGTCATATTGGGGGGGGGGGGAATTAGCAGCTAAAAGAGCGCCTTTGCAATAGGACTGCCTGGCCTCCCTGGGACAAAACAAAGTCAGATGGCCTTTTCGGAATGCTCCTTTTCTTCCTCTGCCTGGGAGGAAGCTGTGCCAGAGCAGGGCTGTGTAGTCCCACAGTGCTCAGAGAGGAAAGCAGACGCTAGAGCATGAGTGCAGAACATCAAGCCCACATGGGGACCAAATCTGATCCATTTGGGACCCCAGTGTGGGTCTCCGGGGTTGTGCAGATGGCCATGTCCTACTCCCCTGATTGCTGATTGGTTTTTCCCCATTCTAAAAGGTCGAAATGCCTCTCACTAAGGCTTAGTTACTGGCAGGAAGGGTTTTAAGCTACAATATGCTTGCATTTTTGGCCTCCCTCTGTTTTGCTTGCGGCCCTGCCCCTTTTCCCTTCAGCCCTGCCCATTGCTGCAGTGTGGCCCCCGAGACCCTCTCTGAAATGGGGTTCGGCCATCTGGCAGAACGAAGGTTCAGCACCCCTGATTTAAAGGTTCAAAGTCGCACCTTGAATTGGGCTTGTGAACAAGCTGGCAACCAGCGCAGCTGGCATGAAATGGGCTGGATATGTGCCTGCCTCCCAACACCCTTAGGAAGCATGCCACAGAATTTGCCCCCAGTTGAAGCTCCTAAGTAATCTTCGAGGGCAGCCCCGCGTAGAGCACACTGCAGTAGTCTAGCCTGGAAGTTACAGAAGCATGGATCAGCATGGAGAAGTTTGACCTGGTCACAACCACGTTGCTCAGTATGGCCCAAGTCTTTGGAACTGCTGGCATTAAGGCTACAGGCCTCTCTTGCTTTTTGCCTTTGGCACAGCTCTTTGACTCCTTGCAAATCAGGGAAACGCCATTCCCGCTCTCCAAGCCAGCTGCTGCCTATGAAGAAGCCTTACAGCTGGTGAAAGAAGGAAGGATTTCATGCAGGACTTTCCGGTGAGTGAGGGGGCAGCAGCATCTGGATCTGGGCCAGCGGGCTTGGTAGCTCCTGTTGCTCTAACGCTGTTGAAGCGACGTCAGTGCGGACTTGATCCGTGTCAGGACGGGAGGCCACTGGGAGCCCCAGTTAGGTTGCTCTGATCTCCTTTACACTTAATTTTTTTTTATTACATTTCTGTACCACCCAGTAGCCAAAGCTCTCTGTGCAGATCACAACAATTAAATGTTCACAGCACCGTGAGCCTGTTGGTAGTGTCAGCCCTAACTGAATGCAACGCCAGAGGGGTCTGGTAAGCAAATAAACCAGGGGTGGACAACACTCAGGCCACATACGGCCCCCGGCCTTTTTTGTGGCCCCAGCAGCCCACCCACTGCTGCCAAATTTGCTGGACGATGGTGGCAAAAGAGCCACAATTTTATTTTCAAGCAAGGCATATGGGTGTGCAGTTTTGCTTCCAAACAAGGTATGCATCCTCTGCACGTCTTGTTTTCAAGTGAAATGGCCGCTTTTTTGCCACCCTGTCGCCATATTTAGACAGCTCAACGGTGGGAGGCAGGGGTATGGCCCTCAATGGGGTCCCAAGGGGCAGTGCAGACCCCTGATCCCCGAAGGTCCTCCCCTGGAATAAAGGCTTGGGCAGGGGTGGGTTGAACATGGAAGAATCTGTGCTGCCTACCAGGCCAAGGCACTTCTTGTGATCGCTTTGTGGAATCCTTCCTCCTCCTTGTGGGCGTGGAAGGGAAATGATATGAGAACGGTCGTGCTGCTTTCAAGCCCTAAGTTGCTGTAGAAGTGCTTCAGAATCAGCATTTGACTGTTGAAGGCCTTGGGACATGGGGCTGATGTGCGTTGCTGGAGTGTGCGAACACCCTGTTTTCTCTTTCTCCTCGTCTTCTAGAACAGAGCTTCTTGGCTGCTACAATGACCATGACTTCCTGGCAAAGCTGCACTGTGTCCGACAAGCTTTTCAGGTAGATCCCTTTGGATTCCTCCCAACTGTGTCGGCCCTACGCCTGGAGGGGAAGGATCGTAGCTTAGCAGTGGTGCTCATGCAGCTGCTGTATGTACCCTTCCCTGGCCGGACTGCCGTGCCTGATCCTGGGACAACAGAACGTTGAGTGATTTGAGGTGGGACCCTCAGGGTTCGTGGGTTGTTTTGCCAGGCTCCAGAGGCAGCGGTCAAAACCCCCAGCCACTTTATATGCCAGTGCTGCAGGGCCGCAAAGGCATTTGGGCTGCAGGGAGGGAGCGGGGAAAGGAGGAGAGAAACCCACAAGCCAGGGACTGAGAAAACAAACCGTGGTTTGTTAGATCGTCTGCCAGACGATTAAACAAACCATGGTAGGGCAACAAACCATGGTTTAAATAAACCATGGGTTAGCATGCAGTGCAAACCAGGCCAGTATGAGGCTGCTTCCAATGTTCCTAATCTCTGGCATCTCCAGTAGAAAAGGGTTGGAAAGGACCCTTCCCTTTCTGAATTACCGTAGAGCCCCTGCTAGACAGAGTAGACCGTCCTGGATGGACAAATAGTCCATGAGAGCCCTGCTGGATCAGACCAAAGGCTTGCCTGGCCCAGGGTTCTATCCATGCAGTGGCCAAGCCTGTGGGAAGCCCACAAGCAGGGCACGAGTGCAACAGCACCCTCCAGCAGTGGTCTAGAGAGGCATGCTGCCTCTGATAACTGGGTACTCCGCTACTCTGCCCGAGTTGAAGGCGTCTCACTATCTTTGATGGCTTCCCGGGATGGCTCTGGTGTCTTCTTCCCTGTCCATGCCAAGAGTTTTTTTTCCCCCGCTGGTCTCTCCTCAGGAGCTTCTTCAATTGGACAGCAACCAGTCATTTTTCGGGGAGGTGGGGAAACAGATGATGATGGGGCTGATCACCAAGGCCGAGAAGGTAAGAGGCCCTGTTGCAGGGAGAGGCAGCTTAGCGGTCGCTCGTCAGGCAAAAGCTTTCTTCGCTGGCATTCCGAGCAGGTGCACTGGCTGGGTTAGCTGCCCTTTCAGTGTTGTTTTCCCACAATACCCCATGCTGATGCTCTATCAGGGGCATTGTGGGAAATTTAAATGGCAGCTAGAGCGCTGCGTGAGGAGGGTGGGAATCTAAAGGGGAGCCCAGAGCAGGTGTCTGTGCCGTTGGGGGCTGCGCAGAGCACTGCCATTGCCCGCCACTCCTGCCAAGTAGGCCTACCAGGACCCACCCCCGCCCACCAAGGTGTACAATGCTGAGGGCCACCTCACGTGTTGGATTGGCCCCAATTGAGCCCTTCCGCCCTTTGTGATGTTAAGGCAGGGGTGCTGAATGTTGTTCTGTACGGGGGCCAAATTCTGTTCTGGAGGAGCTCTTGCGGGCCACATTGCAGTGGTGCGTGGGGTTTAAGGCAAAAATGCCAGCATATTTCAGCTTAGTGCCAGTAACTAAGCCTTACAAGAAGCATTTCAACTTTTAAGAATAGGAGTGGGGACCACACAAAAGCTAGGACATCAAGAAACAGTTGGTGGTTGTGGGAAAGGGTGGGGATCAGGGGAAAAGAGGTGCAGCCATCTGAGGAGCCCAAGCGGGCAAGATTCGGACCGTGGACCCGAGGTTCAACACCACTGCGTTAAGGCAACTCAGCAAGCTGCTGCCAAAGGCTTAACTGCCGCTCTTACGAAACCCCGCGGCGCATCCCAGTATCGACTTTGCTAGCAGCAACGAAATCGGCTCCCTTATCTTCCCCGCCAGAACACCAAGGGCTTCCTCGAAAGCTACAGTGAGATGCTGCGCTACACACTGAGGCAGGAGACCTGGCCGACAACGCAGAAGGAGCTGGAGGGACGCGGGGTTTGTGGAGTTTCTTTTCTCTTTGAAATGACAGGCTGTGAAGGAGCGTTGAGGCTAACCCCAACGTCCCTGCAAGGTAGGACAGGCCAAACCTGGCCTCAAGCCCCCCAACACACCCAGTAACCTCCCTCTCTTGCCAAGAGGCACTGAATTTAGCACTGAGGTTGGGCAGAAAGGAGCACACTCACGTGGCGCTGAATAACTGCTTATTAAATGGAAAAGGGAAAAGGGAGGCAGGGAACGGGAGAACTAGAGGTGGTAGGTTGTACATAGAATTACAAAGCTGAAAACTTGCAAGGAAAACTAAAGTGTATACAGAGAGCCTTTATATCACACCCCCAAGCAAAATAACCAAACTGGCTAGCCTGTCTGTCCACGTACCAAGGTATGGGCCTCCCACGATAGTGCCCAGGCGGCAGCAGGTCCAAGACCACCATGACGAAGGGAGACACCCCACCCCTCCCTCAACCTCCTTTTAAGGCCCAGCCCCAGACACCCTGGGCAGATTTTCCTTTAGCCAAGCTCCAGCTCAGGACCACCTTCGTCCAGAAGAGGTAGGATCTTCCCACCAAGGCCAGATGTTACCTGTTTCCCAATTAACAGGGACTGAGCCTGGCCTTGAGCAACAGGGCCAAGGAGTTGGCAAATAACATGCTATTCCAGGTGGGTGCCTGGGACGGGACGCCCAGGCCTGGTCTCCTGGTGGGAAACAGGCCATTATCCTTGACATAGGCGCTTTCAGGTGGTCCGGCCCTGGAGAAACGCTGCAGGTGGACTGGTGGTTGCGTAAGACAGGTGTGGGCAGAAGGTAAATCTCCAGATGTTGTTTTGACTTCATCTCCCAGCATCCCGTTGGCCATGCTGGCAGGAGCTTGTGGGAGTTGAAGTCCGAAACATCTCGAGATCTACCTTCTGTCCACCCCTACTGTACTGGACCCCGTGCGTTGTTGTAGTTAACATGGAACTTTCTATTGAGCGTAAAATACAGCATCCGGAGAATCTTGGCTTCTTGTTGTTGTTGTTGTTCAGTCGTTCAGTCGTGTCCGACTCTTCGTGACCCCATGGACCATAGCACGCCAGGCTTTCCTGTCCTGCGCTCTCTCCCGGAGCATACTCAAGTCCATATTCACTGCATCCGTGATGCTATCTAGCCATCTCATCCTCTGCCATCCTCTTCTCCTTTTGCCTTCAGTCTTTCCCAGCATCAGGGTCTTTTCCAGGGAGTTTTCTCTTCGCATTTGGTGGCCAAAATATTTGAGCTTCAGCTTCATTATCTGTCCTTCCAATGAGCACTCAGGGTTGATTTCCTTTAGGATTGACTGATTTGACCTCTTTGCAGTCCAGGGGACTCGTGAGAGTCTTCTCCAGCACCACAGTTCGAAAGCATCGATTCTTCGGCGCGCAGCCTTCCTTATAGTCCAGCTCTCACAGCCATACGTTACTACTGGGAAAACCATAGCTTTGATTAGACGGACCTTTGTCGGCAAGGTGATGTCTCTGCTTCTTACTATGCTGTCTAGGTGTGCCATAGCTTTCCTCCCAAGGAGCAAGCGTCTTTTAATTTCATGGCTACAGTCACCATCTGCGGTGATCTTGGAGCCCAAGAAAATAACCTCTGTCACTGCTTCCATTTCTTCCCCTTCTATATGGCAGGAAGTGATGGGGCCAGATGCCATGATCTTTGTTTTTTTAATGTTGAGTTTCAAACCAGCTTTTGCACTCTCCTCTTTCACCCTCAACAAGAGGCTCTTTAGATCCTCTTCGCTTTCTGCCATTAGGGTGGTATCATCTGCGTATCTGAGGTTGTTGATAATTCTCCCGGCAATCTTAATTCCGACCTGTGATTCATCCAACCCAGCATTTCTCATGATGTACTCTGCATATAAGTTAAATAAGCAGGGCGACAATATGCAGCCTTGTCGTAGTCCTTTCCCAATTTTGAACCAATCGGTTGTTCCATGTCTGGTTCTTACTGTTGCTTCTTGACCCTCGTACAGGTTTTTCAGGAGACAGGTAAGGTGGTCTGGTACCCCCATCTCTTTAAGAATTTGCCAGAGTTTGTTGTGATCCATACAATCAAAGGCTTTAGCATAGTCAATGAAGCAGAAATAGACGTTTTTCTGGAATTCTCTTGCTTTCTCCATGATCCAGCGAAAGTTGGCGATTTGATCTCTAGTTCCTCTGCCTCTTCGAAACCCAGCTTGTACTTCCGGTAGTTCTCGGTTCGCATACTGCTGAAGCCTAGCTTGTAGGATTTTGAGCATCACCTTGATGGCATGTGAAATGAGCGCAATTGTACGGTAGTTTGAACACTCTTTGGCATTGCCCTTCTTTAGAATTGGAATGTAAACTGACCTTTTCCAGTCTTGTGGCCACTGTTGAGTGTTCCAAATTTGTTGGCATATTGAGTGCAGCACTTTAACAGCATCATCTTTTAGGATTTTAAATAGCTCAGCTGGAATACTGTCATCTTCGCTAGCTTTGTTGTTAGTAATGTTTCCTAAGGCCCACTTGACTTCACTCTCTAGGATGTCCGGCTCAAGTTCAGTGACCGCACTATCATGGCTATCAGGGACATTAAGATCTTTCCTGTATAGTTTTTCTGTGTATTCTTTCCACCTTTTCTTAATCTCATCTGCTTCTGTTAGGTCCCTGCCTTCTTTGTCCTTTATCATGCCCGTCTTTGCACAAAACGTTCCTTTGAGATCTCCGATTTTCTTGAAGAGATCTCTAGTCTTTCCCATTCTGTTGTTTTCCTCGATTTCTTTGCATTGTTCATTTAAGAAGGCCTTCTTGTCTCTCCTTGCTGTTCTCTGGAAATCTGCATTCAGTTGGATATATCTTCCCCTTTCTCCCTTGCTTTTCGCTTCCCTTCTTCCCTCAGCTACTTGTAAAGCCTCCTCAGACAGCCACTTTGGTTTCTTGCATTTCTTTTTCTTTGGGATGGATTGAGTTGCTGCCTCCTGAACAATGTTACGGACCTCCGTCCATAGTTCCTCAGGCACTCTGTCTATCAGGTCTAATCCCTGAAATCTATTCCTCACCTCCTCATCTATTCATAAGGGATATGATTTAGGTCATACCTGAATGGTTTAGTGGTTTTCCCTACGTTCTTCAATTTAAGCCGAAATTTTGCAACAAGAAGCTCATGATCTGAGCCAAAGTCAGCACCAGGTCTTGTTTTTACTGACAGTATAGAGCTTCTCCATCTTTGGCTGCAAAGGACATAATCAATCTGGTTTCGATATTGACCATCTGGTGATGTCCATGTGTAGAGTCGCCTCTTGTGCTGTTGGAAAAGAGTGTTTGCTATGATCAGCGTGTTCTCTTGGCAAAACTCTATTAGCCTTTGTCCTGCTTCATTTTGTACACCAAGGCCATGCCTGCCTGTTATCCCGGTGATTTCTTGACTTCCTACTTTAGCATTCCAATCCCCTATGATGAAGAGGACATCTTTTTTTGGTGTTAGTTCTAGAAGGTGTTGTAGGTCTTCATAGAACCGATCAACCTCAGCTTCTTCGGCCTCAGTGGTTGGGGCATAGACTTGAATTACTGTGATGTTGAATGGTTTGCCTTGGATTCGTACTGAGATCATTCTATCGTTTTTAAGATTGTACCCCAGTACTGCTTTTCCCACCCTTTTGTTGACTATGAGTGCTACTCCATTTCTTTTAAGGGATTCTTGCCCACAGTAGTAGATATGATGGTCACCTGAATTAATGATGGTCTCCCATGCTTGTCCATTTTAGTTCGCTGATTCCCAAGATGTCGATGTTCAATCTTGCCATCTCATGTTTGACCACCTCCAGCTTACCTTGATTCATTGATCTTACATTCCAGGTTCCTAAACAATATTGTTCTTTACAGCATCGGATTTTCTTTTCACCACCAGACACATCCACAGCTGAGTATCCTTTTGGCTTTGGCCCAGCTGCTTCACTCTTTCTGGCGCTACTTGGAAATACCCTCTGCTCTTCCCCAGTAGTGTATTGGACACCTTCCGACCTGAGGGGCTCATCTTCCGGCGTCATCTCTTTTAGCCTTGTGATACGTTCCATGGGGTTTTCTTGGCAAGAATACTGGAGTGGGTTGCCATTTCCTTCTCCAGTGGACCACATTTTGTCAGAACTCTCTGCCATGACCTGTCCGTCTTGGGTGGCCCTGCACGGCATAGCTTATGGCTTCACTGAGTTACGCAAGCCCCTTCGCCACAACAAGGCAGTGATCCATGAAGGGGTTCTAATGTCCTATATTTAAAGCAAAATTTAGCTCTCATGAATGCAGAGAGAGACTTTGCAGATAGGTAGGGGAAAAATGCCTGGTGAAATTTCCTAACAGGCTGGCTTGGATCCATCTGATCCTGGCATCTCCCATCATGGTGCCAGTAAGCCCCAGCGTGGACCTGAGCTGCTTCTTGTTTTATGCTGTCTCTTTTATGCTGCATTTTTATTGTAGCTCCGTAAGTTGCCCAGAGGATATTTGGAGATGGGTGGCCTTACAAATGTAATAACATGAGATCAGCCTAATCAAATCTGGTTGGCCGTTGTAAGAGGCTGAATGCTGGGCTAGGTGACCTCTGCTGTGATCCAGCGGGGCTGTGGCGGCCTGTAAACTCACCGGTCTCTCCTGCCCTCTGGCCAGGTGGTTTGCATGAGCTTCTTCGACATCGTGTTGGATTTCATCCTCATGGATGCCTTTGAGGACTTGGAGAACCCGCCTTCCTCGGTGCTTGCTGTCCTGCGCAACCGTTGGCTCTCCGACAGCTTCAAAGAGACGGTGCGCCCACTCGACCCCCAACGGCCATGCAGGCCGCGCAGTTGTAGCCCAAAACCTTCAGAGGACACCAGGCTGGGGAAGGCTGGCCTGGGATCTCGAACCTCTTGTAGCCCGAGGGCCAAATTCCATTAAGGAAAAGCTCTCGGGGGCCGCATTGTGGTGGCGGCCCATACTTGCCTGCCAGATGGGCTCGGCATCCCTGACCTAAACCGTACAGTATGTGGGGACTCCTGGTTGTAGCGATTCAAGAATACAGATAGGTTACTTTCAAAACCAGATAAGCAGCCTGACCCAGTTGTTTTCGTTTTTAAATTTCAGGCCCTCGCCACGGCCTGCTGGTCAGTTCTGAAAGCCAAGAGGCGACTTCTAATGGTAAGTGAAAGGAAACGCTGAGAGAGGAGTACAAAGCTTCTTCCACACTTCGAACGCTGACTTTGTAGTCATGGTGAATGCTAACCACCGTCTTCTGTAATTATGTGGTTGGATCCAGATTTGGTCACACTGAGAGTAGACTCCTTGAAATCAATGGGACTTAAGTTAGGCATGGCTGACTTCAGTCCCACTGATTCAATGAGTCTGCTCTAAGTGTGATCACATCTGGATCCAGCTGATGGGGTTTTCCCCCCACTTCAAACCACGGTTTCAAGATGGTTTCATGGACCAAGATTTGTGAACTGGAAGCCAGAGGAATGTGGAATGTGGCTCCCATGCCTGTACGGTGCTCTGTGACTCCAGCAGCCTCCCTGTCCTAAATCACTGAAGACTGCACAACTGGACTTGCGCATACAGGGCATCCCCCAGTTTCTCTCCGCATTTGGCAGCGTCTAATGAGTCTCTTGATTGTCTCTGGCTGATTGTTTTTGTTTTAGATTATATATATATATATATATATATATATATATATATATATGTTGTTGCTGCTGTGTGTTATTTGTTCTGTGTTACGACATGAATGGTTTTATATTGTATATAATGGATTTTAATGGTTTTTAATTTTTTGCGAACCACCCAGAGAGCTTCAGCTATGGGGTGGTGTAGAAATATAAGAAATGAAAGGGAGATGTGGCGTGACCCCTGCGTTGAGCTCTGTGCAGGCACAGTGGTGTCTGTGCGTCTCAGGTTGCGGCTATTGCGATGCAGAAATGGCACAAATCCATAGTTTTCTCTCCCGTGCATCAGGTTCCAGATGGCTTCATCTCTCATTTCTACTCCGTATCGGAGCACGTCAGCCCTGTGCTGGCTTTTGGGTTTCTGGGGCCGAAGGAGCATCTGGCAGAAGTTTGCAGCTTCTTCAAGGTAAACTTAAAAAAAAAAATTTGTTGACTGCTTTATCTAAAGCAGGGGTGTTGAACCTCTTTCAGCAGCTCTTGGGGGCTGCATTCCAGTGCTGGGCAGGGCCCAAGGCAAAAGGGGGCAGGGCCAAAAGTGAAAAGGGGTGAGGCGAAAATACCAAAAATGCCAGCGCATTTCAGCTTAAAGCTGTTACTGCCAGTAACGAAGCCTTAGGAGGGGCAATTCACCCTTTTAGAATGGGAAAAATTGCACAAAAGCAGGGACACGTTTGATGGTCCAGGAAAAGGGGGCGTGGCCAGGGGAAGGGAATGTGGCCATCTGGGGAACCCTGGAGCGATGGAGTTGGCCTATAGGTTTGAGGTTCAGCACCTCTGAACTAGCTGGAATGGGTGCACAGTAATTTTTGGGATGGTGAGGCAAATGACAGTTTAATTGTTCTTATCCAATTTTCTTCATAACATTGCACAGTTTCCTGAAATTGTCTTGGGGAGCAATCCTGTGCATCTTTAGACAGAAGAAGATCTTTGCCATACCCTCCGACCCTTTTGGTGGGTCATGCCAGGGATTGAACCTGGGACCTCCTGCCTGCAAAGCACAGTTGATGCTGCCACTGACCAACAGCCCCAGATTTATTGTGACCCAAGCGCTCATCACGGACAAAGAGGGAGATGGCGGAGTTCATTGTTTGAGCCTCATGTGCTGCCACACACATTAAGAGAAAAATCTTTAAAGCCACAATCATGCATGCTTAGACAGAAAAAAGGCCTAGAGCTCCCAGCATCCCCCAGCCCGCCATGGGCCGTTTCTCTGCTTGAGACAATGGAGAGCTCTACCACTAGACAGTCCTGCCTTAGATAAATAGGTTGACCTGATATGAGGCGCTTCCTAGGCTCACAATCTTTAAAATGCCCCAGCATGCCTTTTTTGTTTTGCTGCAACAAATTTATGTAGCTACTACTCTGTATTATATACTGTTGGTATTAATGTTCATAATAATGTGTATAATTTTCTTCTATAAATTACGACTGTGCCAGTTTTATCTGTCTTCAGCTGGGGCCTCCAATGGGCAAACTGCCCCATGGCAGCCATTTTGTGAGAGCGCCCATGACACTCTTTCAAAATTCCAAATGTGCCCGCTGACCCAAAAAGCTTGGGGACCCTGGTTGTTATACAGATCTACATCATATCTACATCATATCTACATTTACACATGTATCTCTATAGAATATCGACGCACATACGATGGCTCTCCACTTTTATTACAAATGTTGTGTTGCTGTTTTATCTTTCTCTCCCAGCACCAGATACTGCAATATTTGAAAGACATGTTTGACCTTGACATTGTGAGATACGCAACGGTGCCATTACTAGCAGAAGACATCCTGCAGCTCTCCCGGCGCCGCAGTGAGATTCTGCTGGGATACTTGGGGGTTGAGACTGCCCCGGCGATGAATGGGACTCTGCCTGGTGACATCTTACCCTTGGAGGAGTTCAACTAAGCTCCTCGTGTTGGCCGGAAACCTCCTGGCTTTTAAGAGATTTTCTTCCGTCAGAACCGTCTGGCGCCACAATGAAGCGGCTTCATCAGTTGCAGAAACTCTCTCTTTCTTCCGTCCCCAGAAAGATTCAAAGCATTGGCTGGCTGCCCAGATGTGTCTAGCTCCATCCAGAGTCTTTGCAGGGAGTGTTCGAGGACATTTGATGAACTTGCTGTTCGCTTTCCTCTTGTTCCTCGTTAATTTTAGGCTTTCAAGCTACAGCATAAATTGTCAAACACTTGGGCTCAGCCCTGCTACTGTCCTGCGGTCTCTCAAGGGGCATTGCACGAGAACACTTTCCCTCCTGTTTAAATGTGAGAGCAGAACGTCAGGGTCGGGAGAGGCACAGACGTTTTTACTTGGCAGTTTGTTGTGATTCCTGACTTTTCCTCGATTCAAAGATGAGGAGTTTCCTTTAGTTCCTTTTTAATATGACTTGTTTTGCCGTGTCTCTATGTACATTCAGGTTCATCGACTTTTGTTTTGTTTTAATGTTAAAGAATTTTGGCCTGTGTGAAGATCTGTTGATGGCGCAGGAAGAATTATGCCTTCCCCCGACTCGCAGTGGGGAGCAAATGTTTCTGTAAAGCACTGAAAAATGGCTCTCTGGATGTGTTGGTCTACAATTCCTATCACCCCAGGCCCACATGGCTGGCTGGGGCATGCTGGGAATTGTAGTCCAACACACCTGGAGAGTGCCAGCTTGGGGAAAGTGGAACTAAAGAATGCTTTAGTTAAACGGAGAATTTGTGTGGGAACCTGTGGCTTGTGAGGAAATGATCCAGCTTGCACAGGTGAGATGAAATTAATGTTTTTCTCCTTCTCTGTTGCCATACACTGGTCCAGATGCTGGGTGACTTCCTTCAACGGCAAGGAGGCAGGTACTAGACCTGGGGAGGGGGGATTGGGTTAGGAGGCACCCCACACGTTGTTCCGTTAGGCTGGCAGAGTCGGTGATCCACCAGTCTCATGCAGCCCTGTCAGTTTTACTTGATGCTTCCACTCCCCACTCTGTTTTTAACAGCCTCAAGCAAGCAGCAAACCCAGGTTTATCATTGTTTTAAAGCTGCAGCTGTGATGAAACGCATTGCTGTTTTGAGCATGAACGCTGGCTCCTTCGCTTGGGATGTCGGTCTGAGCTGCTTGCTACAGAGGAGCCCCCCATCTCTTTGCTAAATCTTATGACCAGTGTTGTACACGACGGCTGCAGGGAAGCAGAAATGGGGAGTGGACTCTTTCCGCCAAACGGCAGGCGCAACATGCCTCTTTTCCTAGAGGACTGATAGGCAGCCACTAGCGAGGGAGTGCTGGCAGCTGGCGGCCTCTCCAAGGTTTAGAATAGGGCCCCGGTGCGTTCATAGAGCTCCTATTTCCCTCCGTGCCATGACCAGGAAGCCTGCAGTGCCTTGCAAAGCAGCTGCAGAACTGGACCCACGTGTTCATTTAGAGAGATGGTTTCCAAATGAACCATTCTGGGAAACCCTCGGGAGAAACTTGGAACGGTGGTATGGGGATTTCCCCAACAGACACCATGGCTGGCTGTCCCTCACGACGCAGCGTCACGGCACTGTCGGCACGTAAGGTGCCCTGGCTACAGGGGGGCTGACGGTTTGGCCCCACAGACCTTGTAGGATCACCTAGTAGGTGTCCCATAATCCTCTGCAGAACATGGCGGAATCTCAGTGTGCAGATTAGTGGGAAAAGGGTTTTTTTCCGAAGGTAGGAGACGTTGGAAACATTGACGCAGCCTGTGTTGGGTAGCCTGTGGGACTTTTTATAGTGAGTGTGGGGCTGGCTTCGTGGTGATACTTTCCTACAACTCCCATTCCGGTGCCTTTGTAGTATTTGCTTGTAATGATAGCCTCCTGCACCCCCACCGCCTTTCAACAGGCAGTTGTATCTTTTAACGTACACTGGGAGATAGAGAACCTGCCTGGTGTGCCCTGCACTTTGGAAAGCGACATAGGGAGCTATTCCAAACTGAGCGTTGATGGTATGAAATGTCAGAAATTGGGGGAAGTGGGAGATGGCTTCCCGCTAGTTGAGTCAGTGGTAGTAGCTTGGCAGAATTCCTCAGAGTAGGATTTGAAAGAAGGCCCAGTTAATATAACCCTCTAAACCAACCTTGTCCAACCCGGGCCCCTTGAGATGTGTTGAAATACATCTCCAGCCAACATGGGAGCTGTAGTCCAACACATCTCGAGTGCGCTGGGTTGAGCAAGGCTGATCTGAACGTTGGGCTTGCATGCGTGAGGAGAGTCAAAGTATCACCTTTTGCTTCATGACGAACTGCAGAGTGCGTTTTGTGCAAACTCTAGGAACTTTGGTTTGTTCTAAACCAAGCTGTGTTAAAATCCTAAATACCGTACATAAATAGGTAATGTAAAGACTAAGAAGTTAGTTAAAACAAACCAGGATCAAACCATGGTCTGATGTCCTTGGTTAGAGCACAGCACGGTTCCCCAAGTTCGTATGTAATGTGGATCTGTGGTTTTGTCCTAAACCAAAAACAGCTTTCACCTCTTCTCCTTCTCCTGGATGTGTCAGAGGAGCGTGTGAAGCCGGAGTTTGTTGGCAGTCACCTAAGCCAACCTTTCCTTCCTATGTCTTAGACTATAACTTCCATGATCTCTGACCATTGGTCATGTTGTCTGGGGCTGATGGGAGTTGGAGTCCAAAACATGGAGTTGGGGAAAGGCTGATCTAAGCCATAGTTTGGGTGATCCTCCAAACAGAACTGATTTCTAGCTGATGAGTTTTAACCTGCCCCGGCATCTGAGCACTGACAAATCCTGAGGACAGAAACTCATTTCAGTCTGAGGTGCCTGCCTGCTTGTCTCAAATTGCAAATAAAGGCCTTGAAAATGAAATGCAGCTAGACAACCATGTGCCAGAAATTTTTGCCTTGTGGGAGTTGCATCTGTTGTTGCACACACACGAGTAAAAATGCCTGATGTCTGGGATTCTTTCCCCTATGGCACCCTTCCGCAAGCTCAGGCCCCCTGACATTGTTAGGCTGCACCTGCCATCATCCTGAGCCAGCCTGAATGGTCAGCGGTAATGGGACTTGTAGTCCAACAACAATGAGGGGGATGAGGTTGGGGAAAGCTGCCTTTCAGCAACTATCACCTTGGGCTAGGTAAAAAAAAACCCAGTCTCTAAACCCTCGTCTAATGAGACTTTGTCGAGAGCCGAGGGTCAAACCGGACACGGCGATAGTACATCTTTCTTTTAACCCGAGCCTGGATTTTTAGAGGGAAGGGTAGTCGAACCATCCCTGTGGCTGCCACTTACTGCCCCATAGCTTTTCAAGTATTACACTACGTCAGCCTCACCCAAACAGGGGCGCTCCAAATGGGTGGGACTACCATTCCCATCATTTCCAGCCAGCATGGTTGGGACATGTAGTCCTATGCATCTAGATTTGACTGCATACCAGTGAATTTCTACTGCGCAGTATTCTTACAGAGGCACAGGCATCCTTTTAAATTTGGGGACATGATTCCTGAAATCTTTTATAGCACTTCTGTTTTGGGAGGCCAGAGAGGGGAACTGCTTTGAGGATTGAAACCTCTCTCTTTCTGAGGGGAACCTGAATCATGCAGGGACCATAAGGAAATTGGAAGGATGGTAAAAGAGTAAAAAAAATGTGCAAGCAGGGATCGGGGAAAACCCCTCCAAGTAATTTGAGGAAGGAAAACTAGAAGTTATAACGCAAGTGACGATTTCAGAGGCCTGGAAAGCAAGAATCACAACTCATGGAAGTGGCCTTTCTGAACGGAAGAAAAATGTATATGACCTGATCGATCTTCTTTTCTCTTTTAAAAATATGCACCATCCTTTGCTCTTGTGCAGCTAGCTCAATGGATGGCCAAACTCTTAGGACGGTGCAGAATGGGAATCCTTTCTGGACTGATGGCAACTGTGTTGAGGAGGATGTGTTACTATTTCTCAAGGTCCATGTGTGACGTTCTGCTGCATAAGCCCCCTTGAAGCAGACAGGGTAGGCCTACACCACGGCCTGGTTGTTTATCGCAATGGGGCTTCCGCACTGGGACATTTGGGCAGATTGGGCTCTCTGTCAGGCCCATTTGTGCCCATTTTGCTGGCTAAGGCAGCAATCTGAAGCACACTTAATTAGATGTCGGTCCCATTGAATTACATGGAACTAACTAGAGATGTGATGGTCTGGAAAACCAGAAAAAATGCGGGGCGGGATTTAAAAAACAAGCACCCCCCCTTTTTTCCAGGATGTTTTTGGGGAACTTTTTTGAAAAAGCCTTTTCCCCCTGAATTCTTTTGGTTTTTCCCCCAATTCGTCAGATCCCTAGGCCTCCTTTCCGAGTCGACAGATTGTTTTGAACTGGACTGCGTGCATCTTCGTGCTGTGCCATGGATGGGGAGAGGGGAAGAGGTTTTCTCTCTTGCAATCCTGAGCATCATAAATGAGGTGACTTGGCTTTGTTTTATTTTCCTCACCAGCAGAGCCCCTGTTCCTTGGGTTTGTACAGTACGCAGGTTCAATTCTTAATCGAACGTCAGAACGCATGTCTGGTGAGCTCGCATCCCTCCTAGACTCATCCTAATTGACTCAACACAAGTCCTGAAGGATGGCCTACCTCTTGGGTTTCACCTCTCCAGGAGAATTGCTTAATTGGTTATCAACATGAGCATCTAACACAGCCTTTCCTAACCTGGCACCCTCTGGATGTGTTGGGACTACAACTCCCAGCATCCCCAGCCAGCCTTGCTAGATGGGGGTGCTGGGAATTGTAGTCCCAACACATCCAGGGGGCACCAGGTTGGGGAAGGCGGATTGCACGCTTCAATTGCCACCCAGAGAACTACGCTATAATAATTTTTTACCAATCAAGGGATGTGGCAGTGGTGATTCCTCCTGTCCATTTTTGTTCCTCCTCGCTGTCTTGCAGTCCAGCACACCTGAAGTCCTGTCCTCTATGGCCGCAGGCAGAGAAGTGCACAAAAAGAATGGGGAGAAATGGGCAGCAGGAGCTACGGCGGCTGCTTCTTTCAATTTCAGGCGTGAATTCAAAGGTGTAGGGCAGATCCAGGGGTGCACTTGGGCAATACTATTCAACACCCTAATTTTTATTTTAATATAGAGGTCCTGCAGAGGTTTTTTTTTAGGGTGCGGGGGCGCGTTGGGGAAGAATCCTGCCGAACAGAACGATCCCTGTCATAACTCCAGGATTTGCACCGAGTACAAAGTTGAACGTTAGCACAACTTTGGAGACAGCTGCGAATATGAACATCCTAACACTGGCGAAGAGACAGCTCTTTTTGCTGAGGCCTCTTGAAATGTTGTCTCTCCCCCAAAACGGTTTCTGGTGCCCCATGTAATCCTAGGGAAAAATGACCATGACTTGGGAGTGTTTTCCAAATGTTGGAACCCTTTTTGGAACCTGTTCCCTTAGCTTAAACTATTTTGGAAGGAAGGGGGTGCACTACATTTTGCACAACTGAGCTGCTTGCTTGGGGATCTGGTTTCTTCGGGAGCATGGCTACAGGTTGCCAACCGAAAGGAGCAATGCCTAGACTGCAACTGTGCCTTTAATATTCGCGCATGAACAGTTGTTAACGTCTGCAAATCAAGCACCTGCTAAAGCAGTTTTCCCTAGTCTGCTGCCCTCCATGTGTCCTGGACTACAACTCCTGATGGGAGTTGTAGTCCAACGCACATGAAGGGCAATAGATTAGGGAAAGCTGTTAAAAGAATGGGAGTGTCTCCTGTTACCCCTTTTTAAAGGCCATTCCTGTGAATTCTGAAGCTAATGAATGTAATAACTTTCGTGCCTAATTTTTTTTCTTTTTCCCCCTAAGCTGTAAATATTCATCTTTTGTTCATTGCACTGCCTGTCATCCCCTTTGCAACTAAAACGTTTGTATCCTATTAAGATTTTTGGCTTTAAAAAGCAAAGTCAATTAAATATTTCCTTCATAATCAAACTGGTCTTGAGTGGTTTGTGTTTTTCCCTTCTTCAGGTTCTGCTTGTAGACTCAAGAGAGAGACCATCTGCAACAGGGATGTTGAACCACTTTCAACCCAAGGGCCTGATGCCATTTTGAAGCTTCTAGGGGCTGCATTCCAGTGGTGGCTGGAGGCAAAAGGGGGCAGGACAAAACACCTGCATAGTTTAACTTAAAGCTCTTACCGCCAGTGAGTGAGTCTTAGAAGCGGCATTTTAACCTTTTAG